>NC_071091.1:18002388-20402388 GCF_027358695.1 Spea bombifrons | reverse complement strand
AAAATGCTTATTTAGAGAGAGGAAGGGAGTGTGAAGTTTTGTAAACGTGCAAAGGAAGAGGTGATAAGGGAGGAGGATGGAACATAAAGCTTGAACAGCTGAGTATTTTGTTATGAGAGCAGAAATGTATGGGGTGAAGTATCCATGGGGGGCTTTGTTTGTTAGTGTAAGGATTTAATATTTAACTTAAATAGCAATAGGGACACAGTAAAGGGTTTCACAAAGTGGGGAAGCAACATGAATAGAAAGTGGAGAGAAGAGACGGAATGTATGAACTTCAAAAGAACCGAATGAAAGGGAGGGAAGACTCTGTGTATGCTGAAAGGGGCATTTCCTAGAGAGAAGGATGCCAATACCACCACACTTTCTATCACCAGGTCTACGAATGTGGCTGAAGTTTAGGTTCCTGAAGGACAGTGTAGCAGAGGAGGTATTGTCAGAGAAAGAGACCAAGTTTTCGGTTAGAGCCAGGAGATTAAAGGTATGAGAGATAAATAGGTTAGGAGACTATAAACATTACCTTTATACTCTTGGAGACACAACTGTGCAAGTTATTAAACTTCATCGGTTATATATTTCATTGTTTTTTCTATGTCTAGTGGGGAAATCGTTCAGCACTGGGGAGTAGCCACTTAAAGTAAATACAAATATGTTGACTATGTCTAACTGTATTAGCTTACATTATGGTTAGTTCCCATTTGGGAATATCTGCAGTATCTGACTTGTGCCATTGCAGAAGAAAAATCATTTTTAGTATGTCAGACTGATTACACTTTTAAGATCACTCTAGTCCAGTCCAATAGTGATAGGCAACCTCCCTCTGCATGAGAAAACCAACTGCTATAGGTATGGTCTATGGATTCATATCCAGACATTTTGGACTGTGCCGTGAGGTGTTATTCGTGTTTCTGGAATAACATCGAGCATCTGCATCATCAGTTGTACACTTTGGGACGCACTTCTGTCTTCAAGTCAAATCATGGAAACACGTCTGAGACTAGCTTGTTTAGGAAGGGGTAGAGCATCCCGGTGTTTTTTGTGCCACTTCCTCTACTACATAGAATAATAATCTATCATTGTATAAGACTGAACCTCCCATGAAGTCAACTAAACCTGAAGAGAGCAAGGCATACCTTCTTAGAAACAGTAAACCATGGACACAAGGTCTCATTGAGTTTATCCTACAAACAAAGCATAATGTGATATAGCGCAGAACACAAACATCAACAGCAGAAATGCTCTAAGTTGCTTCACTTCACCATAATAACAATTAGTTGAGCCGGGCAGTCATAAACTGACTTAAGTGTTTAAAGTCACTAAGCTCATTAGTATGTCTTCAGTAGTCTTTAGTGCCCATTATACTGTCAGTCTATACTTGATTTCATATACCTGTTTGCAATGGTGTGGCTGAAACAACTATTCTCAATAATTAGTAGAGATGGTGTGCACATACAGTATATTTTGTTATATGAGCCCCTAATATAAATATGTATTATATGAGGCATTTATTTCTCGACACACTGCATTTATTTGGGCCAATTACACTGTATTTTTTTTCACAAGGGATTTTGTTATTTCAATATATTCCATCAATTTGGGTTCTTCTTACAAATGACATTGTTACAATTTCCACTTTCTAATTGTGTTTTTGGTAGGCTCGGTTAATCATTTGAAAACGAGATACCAATGCCTTTCCCTCTTGTCCCTCATGGAGGCCACAGTTGCCTGGTTGTTTCTTCTTTGTAAAACATCAATCCTTCTCTTTTTCCCAGGCGATCAGGAGTATTACCATTAGATATGTTTCACCAGATGTCCATCTTCTATCCTGTCTTGTAACTCACTTTTTAAAATAGTGTTGTATTGCTTATTGTATTAATATAATAAATGTAAAGTGTATTCAGTTATTCAGATTAAGTTTACACATCAGCTTTATTTTCTTAACATACTATGCCCCCTTTCTTTTTTGTGTAGGAGAATCTACACCTTTGAGCTCACATACATTTTGCTCTTTCAAATAGAAATGCAGGCATGTGTTATTTTCTACCCTATCGCTACAACCATTAACCAAATTTTAAAGCGTTCAAATACACCCTGGAACATAAATCATACATAAATATATTTGCAATTTAATACATTATTGATTCAATATTATTTATATTTAATAAATGTGAATATATATTCATGCTAATCATCTCAGGTGGCTCCCTCATTGTGCATAATGCATTGCGTACCGGAGCTGAAGAGGTATCTGTAATTACAGAGGTAACACGGAGTCTGACCTTAAAACAAGATAAAGAGAGTATCAATTCCTTAAGATTCCACTCTTTAATCCTGAAGATGTGTCACAGGCTCAGAGACTTTCCCCTTACATGACATATAGCTCCAGAAACTCTTGTTTGTGTAACTCCACGGAGAGGCTACAGGGAATGCCTACACCAGACGTAGTACGAAGTTTAAGGATACATTTGCGGAAAAGCTTTACAGTATGGCTGAGGTTATTTTTAATTATTTTGCTAGCTCAGAATAAGTTATATGCCCAATATACAGCTTGGCATTTCAATTGAGAATCTTACCTTTAACTATAATGAACTTACAATACCTTCATGTTTTCTAATGATCAGTTAGCCTTTTAAAATTAAACTTGGATTAGCAAACACAACAAGCCATTGAAACACAGGAGAAATGGTTGCTGATAAAGGGCCTCTGTATGCCGATATTGAAGATATTCCATTAAAAATCAGCCTTTTACAGCTACAATTGTCATTTATGGGATTAACAATGTCTGCATTGTATGTCTGATCCATGTTGTGTTATTTTAGTGCACAAAATGTGCTTTCTTTTAAAAACAAGGACATTTCTAACTGTCCCCAAACTTTTAAATGGCACTGTACAGCTCCATTGTTTCCCCTTTCTAAGAATATTATATGCAATTTTGGCCAGCTCACATTTAGAGTGAATTTAAGGAATAACACATGTTTACTTAGTGTAGTGAAATATAAAATGTAGTATTTTAAGAAATAAAATACTAAGACAGTTATTCACCGGCTTATAATGAAAGAAAAATGCACGAAAAATTCCCATAAAATGTAAACCTATACAGATAAATAAAGCTAGAGTGTGAGATGTCCAGTGAATGCCATAAGATGAGCTGGTATAGAGTCTAATTTTAGCTTTAATTTGGTACTACCATAGAAGAAGATTAAGCCGTTTCCTTGGGTCTTCCATGGTCTAAATGACCAGTGAATAAAATGGAGACCCCTATACAAATATTTTTCTTCATAAGAAATTTGTGGTCATTAATATTACTTTTTTCAGTTGATGCAAAATCTCTGAGAGTATCAGTGTCTCGGGCTTGTACACCTTCTCTCTTCATGAGCCAGGGCATGCATTATAGAATATTCCAAATTAATTTAGCAAAATCACAATTCGTTTTTAGTTACAGCATCTAAACCCATTGTAGAAGACCTTGAAAAGTTTCCTGATGAGAGACGCTATATTTTTATCAAGAACACCTCTCGGCTCTTTGAGCCTTACCAAGGTCAACACAAAGTGCATTGAGAACTGCTCCAAGTGGGTCAATCTGTAGTAGACTTGGGGGATGATTCCCCTATGTTGTAAGAAGGGACAGCAGTGCAGTATAGGTCAACAAAACTAGTAAATACTGTACAATAGGTTAAGACTGTATTGCTCTTGATGTCCATTGTATTTTAGCTACTTAATTGTCTAAAAAAAAATCACTTTTTAATAAACAAATGGCACTGAAATATTTTAAGGGAGACCAGGGCCAGTCCTTAATCATATAGCACCCCAGGTAACAAACCTATTTGTCAACCCACGCAAAAACATGTCATGTCCTTCAAATTCTAAAATGATATGAAATGAAGTTATTACATTACCTAAAACAAAGAAAGAATTCATAGCATACCCTGTAAATGCCATTCAAGAAACACCCATGAAAAATTAGATAGGACTCGCCAAAATTGGGGTACTTTAACGTAGTGGCCGGCTAAGTAATATATGGCGATATAGTGTAACAGAATGCCCAATATTTATGCCTCAGGTAGGTGTTTTTTTAACTGGTATTCACTGGGTACATGTTGAATTCTTGCTTTGTGAATTTATTTGTCATTATTATTCCAGCACCAGTCTGCAAATCTGAATGAGTATGCCTTTTATGTTTGCCTTTTATGTTTTGCCTCTCTATAGCATTTAATTTACAGAGTACTGAAATATATAAGTGGGTTAAAGAAAAGTGTAAGGCAACAAGCAAAATGAACTCCCATATACCCCCATGTCTGGTATTTAAGACCCTAATTTTGGGAATTAATGGCTAACAAGGGGGCCTTAGTCTCTATAGAATCAGCATGTGGAAGTGTCAAAAGTGATAACATGAGTTTAAGAAATGTTTAGAACTGCTTGATATTGTCTTTTTAAATTGTTTCATGGAATGAACTGCCACCTAGTGTCTATGAACTGTACATATATAATCCTATACACTTTTTCTGATATCCATAATTTGAACAATTAGGAAACATATGGGTGAGATAAATGAAAGCACAAACAAATATTTTCTGATTATGTGTAAGTAAATTTTATTAAGTTTGTATTTTTTAAGAAATTAAATTCATAAATTGCTAGAACAAGAAAGCAAATAATGATTTTGGTTCATTTGCAATCAGGCCCGGACTGACCCTATGGCACACCGGGCAAATGCCGGTGCATTACTGGCCATTGGCACCTCATACTCACCAGATCTGCTGCTCCGCCTATGTAAAACTTGGCCGCAGGAGGTATAATCGTCTTGGGCCCCTTAGTTCCAATGAACTTGTTGACAATTGCATGCTTCCAACTTTGTGGCACCAGTTTGGGGAAGACCTTTTGATGTTCCAGCATGACTGTGCCCCAGCGCACAAAGGAAGGTCCATAAAGACATGGTTGGATGAGTTTTGTGTGGAAGAACTTGACCGGCCACACAGAGCCCTGACCTCAATCCCATCGAACACCTTTGGGATGAACAGGACAGAGATTGCCACCCAGGCCTTCTCTATAAAACATCCGTGCCTGAATTGGCACAAAACCCCACAGAAACACCTTGAAAAATCTTGTGGAATTCCTTCCCAGAAGAGTGGAAGGTGTTATAGCTGCAGAAAGGGTTAAACTCCATATTAATGCCCATGGTTTGAGAATGGGATGTCCAAAAAGCTTACATAAGTTAAGATTTTGGTGAAGTATATATATAGTAAAATATAAAAAAAACTATATAAGTAAGTAATAATATATAAGTTGAATACTTGCAAGTCCCTACAGAATTTAGAATCAAATAGCTGCAGTAACTTTAAGACTTTAAACTAGGCAGCATGATCTCTAAAGTATCTTAAATGTACATTTACCACAGTACCAGTGGTTTTAAACCTAACTAAAATTTTGCACAATAAAAATAATATTTAACTTTCATACCACGTCTTATTTCAGCTTCAGGTAAAAACAAAAGTGACTATTATTGCTGTCATATTGTTATATTACTTTTGTTTCGCCCTTTGAGGATCTTAAAATTGGAGGAAGGTGCTGTTTAGCACTTAGTTACTCTTACAGAACAATCAGAGGAAGCCATGCTTTGTGTAGCTGTATCTGGCAACCAAGCCAAAAATATTGGCGATGGTTACAATTTAGTCACAGGCACAACAACCATAACAACTAGTAATAAGCAAACTGTTGTGTAATAATGTTTATTTAAAAAGGAATCTTTTTTTAACCATATAGTTTTGGCTAAAACTAGAAGGTCATAGGCTTAGATGTGATGTTATAAATATTTATCCACTGCAAGGGTGTAGTAGTGGTATTGTCTTCTTCTACTACTAGTAGTAGTGGGGGTTAATGCCTTAAAATAATGAAGGCATGTCTGGGACGGGTGTAAGACAGGCCAGGTACCAAAGATTTTAGTTTATCAAGTAGGTAGAAAGAATGGGCAGACCGTATGAGCGAAATGGCTTTTATATAACACCGTTCAGAGAATTTGTCAGTACCCCATTCCCTCAAGATTGTAAGCTTGCGAGCAGGGCCCTCTCCATCTAATGTATCGGTTTGTCTTAGTCTGTCAATTTCCGTCGTCATTCCCCTTGAATATATGTATTGTAAGAAGTGCTGCTTAAATTGTTGGCGCTATATAAATAAAAGATAATAATAATACATCAAAGGAAAAATGGGCATGTTTGGCTTTCCATAATGCATAGTTAATATGAGATTAATGTGGAACTATCACGGTCACAGTGTTTAGCTTAACTACATAAAATTATTACAGCTCTATCTAGCTTGTGGGTTTTGTCAGTTCATTAATTTAGTTACAAAGTGGAAGCTGAGTTCTGTGGCACAACTAACAATATCAAATCAATGTCCTGTCCTGAATTTCCCGCTCTTCTCCTCACGTCTCCCTTACAAAGGCTGCTTGAATCGATAGCAATAAACAGCTCAACAAAAGCGGCAAGGTAACTTAATGGTAAGAAATGATTTTTCCTTTCCTAAGAATATATGCTTATTTTAATATGTAGACCCCATGACGTATTTATTTCATGCACAGAACTGCAAAATACCGTATTGGCTCGGATATAGGCCGCCCCCGTATATAGGCCGCACCCTAAAAGTTGGGTGCTTTTTTAAAGAAAAAGTTTTTTTAATAGACATGCTGCCACTTTGCCCCCACCGAGATATGCTGCCACTGCCCCCCCGAGATATGCTGCCACTGCCCCCCGTGATATGCTGCCACTGCCCCCCCCGAGATATGCTGCCACTCTGCCCCCCCCCGACTTACCAGAGCAGACTCCCGGGTGTCCTGCGGTGGCCGGCGGGGGACATCTACGCAATACGCGTATACAACTTCCCGGGGATGTGCCAGCACAGTATTGCGTAGATGTCCCCCGCCGGCCCCGCAAGACACCCGGGAGTCTGCTCTGGTAAGTCTTGGGGGCAGAGGTAAAACGCATCGTGCGGACGTTCACCGGCTGTGGCGATGCGCGTAAACAGCCTCCACTGCCGGCACGTCTGCACGATGTGCTTTAACAACCTCCTTTTCCGGGACTCCCCCCGTGAGAATTCCCGGCAAGGGAGATTGTTAAAGCACATCGTGCAGACGTGCCGGCAGCGGAGGTTGTTTACGCGCATCGCTGCTGCCGGTAACGTCTGCATGATGCGCTTAGACAACCTCCCGTGCCAGCCCTCCCCCCGTGGGAAGTGCTGGCAGCGGAGGCTGTCTGAGCGTATCAGAGAGTAGGATGAAGGTCCCCTGCACCGCTGCGGGGGATCTGTATCCTAAACCTGCTGCATGTCCCGGGCGTTGGGCACTAGACCCCGAATATAGGCCACACCCCCACTTTAAAGACTTAAAGTGGGGGGAAAAAGTGCGGCCTATATTCGAGCCAATACGGTATAAGATCTGGCAAAAGTGGCTGATTCGATAGCATTTGATTCACCACATTGCCAATTATTTTAGTAAGAAGGAAAAAAAAACCAAAAAAAAAAACCTTCTTCATCGTGGTCATCTGGTCTTGGACAAAGACATAACTTTGTTTTGTTTGGCTACTGTTCCCATTCTGCAAACTAGAAGGTTCTAGTTCTGGGCCATTGGTATACTGAATTTAAATTGCTCTTGCAGATAGCTCTTCTTTCTAATTCTTCTAGAGCTGCCCTTTCTCTCATTTTAGCCCTTCTTGCTTTTATCCACTTTTTACCCAGGATCACGATATTTAGTTATAGCTTTGCCCTCATTTCTTAACTTACGGTATGTTCAAGTGGTAGCAAAGACCTAGATGATCCTGTTGTTTTATTTAGAGGCTACTACAATTTAAGCTAATTTTTTTCACATTTGGCTAGCCGCGGGTACTCGGGGGATCGGCTGTGGCCCGGGACCCCGATGTCCCAGACCATGACGGGGAGAGACCACTGGTCTCCCCGCTCCAAGAGTTAAAGGTCCGTACGAACGACCAATAGAGTCACTTGTATGGACCATTAACTCTTGGAGCGGGGTCTCCCCAGGCCAAGTTGTGCCGTCAGGCGTTAGATGTCCATAAGAACAACTTTATTGGTCGCCGGCAGGGGCCTCCTCTAGCATTAACCAATTCAATCACCTGCTCTTTAAAGGGGAAGTCCCATGGAAAATTGCATTTATTTTTATTGACTCAATCATAAAAAGAGTTTCTCTTCTTATTGTGGTTTTTAAAAGGGGAAGTCCCACAATTTATTACTAGTATCAGATTAAAAACAAGTTTTCAAAAATACCGTGCAGGTTCTAGTTTTTGCATAATAGAATGTTTTCACGTAGCCACATATTAGTCATTTGTATGTTTTCTTCCTCTAGTAGGCAAATATAATAGACAAATACACTGACTCCGTATCATACTGTCTGTGGTAAACAATAGAATGTCTCAGTGTTATTCACCTGCTGGACATTCTATCTAAGAAGGACTTCATAGCGTTACCATACAGAATATGCTCAATGGGTTGATTATGCAGGAAAAGTTACCCAAAGAGTTTATTGCCTACATTTTATGCTCAGGTTGAAAAATATTTTTTCAACTTGACCACTTAAAGCCATATGGACAGAAGGCAATGCTCTACAGAGAAAACTGAACTTATGCCATGAACGAAAAGTCGACTTACAAAGCAAGTCTCTGACACACATACCTAGGAACCTTTCAGGGAAGGAGCGCTGCCTCTTATGGTGGAGTAATTGGATGGTATATTAGCATTTAAATGTTGCAATTAACATATAAATATTTGATTTTTTGCCCCAAACCTCTCCCATGAAAATAACCACACATCTATTTTCACTTTAATCCTCAATTCAAGAGTTAAATCATTGTGTATAGTAATTTTTCAAATATTTAACATTTGTTAATGTATTTTCTCTAATTTACATTCATGAGTATGAATATAACAAATTCCAATGTTTCCCTCAACGCAATGCTATGAAATGGAACTTTAGCTTACGTGTTCTGGATAAGAGTGGAATATACTCTTTCACGTTAGTAAATGTAATAATGTCCATTTCTATGTCATATACGTTTTATCCTTTCTGTCCCTTTTTTTGGGGTCATCCTCCTAAACTCAAACAGCTACTGGAAGCCAATTCATCTTAAGAGGAACTCCCACCGCACTCTGATAGGCATTAGTTATCGTCCTTCAATTGTAAGGAAGATGGATATATTTATCACAAAAAATCTCAGTCGCTTTATTGAAAGACCTTCATAGAAATAGTTTATTTCTGTGTTTCATTTGGGCATCGTCTTCCCATGATCCTGTTTTCTGCAAAGCATCCGGAGAGTCTAGAATGGCCCTGATTGCGTCACAAAACATCAGGCCTTATGCAAACCATGTAAAAATAACAGTGTGTTCTCTGATTTGGAGCAGTATGCTGCTTTCACATACGGCGCATAGGTTGGTATCGCCAGTAGTGTGATAGATAACGAATTATGGATTTACACTGAGGCTTTCCTGCTCTTCTGATTCAAGTAACAAAATCCCCACTCAGCACACATTACTAGGTACAAGGAATAAAAAGATGGGAGTTCCCCTTTAATTGTGCAGGAAACCTGAAGAAGACGCTCAAGCTGCCCAACCGTCTCCAGCCACTAAAGGTCCTCCCCTCACTCGCTACACAAGCGGCAGAGATCGGCGGATACAAACTACCCTGCTGACTCCGACCAGACGATTGCGTCACGGCCGGAACCAGCCAATGGTGTTACGAGCAGAAAAAAAAAGTGTCTAGTGTGTTATGAGCTCCTCCAACATGGCGGCTCTTCCGGAGGCGGCCGGAGGGTAGGGGCGGGTCAGACTGTGAAGGGACCGGAGGCCACGGATACACGGGACCAGACAGGGTCTGGGCTATCACGGGAAGCCGGAAGAGAAGCCGTGGCGTGATCAGCGCTGCTTCAAAACATTTATCATGCTGTTCGGGTAGAGAGGGAACCCGGCCGCGAGAGGCGAAACCGAGGGGAAGAGATAAGGAGGCAGCGGACGGGATGACGGACATAAGAGAGGAGAATAAACAGGTGACGAGAATAAGGGGGTGTTAGAGGGGCGCCAGAGGCTGGGGGCAGGCGGGGCAGTATTGGTGGAGAGCAGCCATAAGAACGTCTACGAGTCTGTGACAGGGATGACAGATGTCACAAGCTGCAGAACAGGCGACACTAATGGGCTGCCTGGGGAGACTGGCACAGGGGTGATAGACATGGCAAGAGGTGGGCAGGAGTGCACGGAGCCAGCTGCCAGTGTGAATGGTACAGGGTATCAGGTATGACAAGGTGCAGGCAGGTCGGGGAGGCGGCGGTGGCCACCAGCGAGGTGACCCAATGTCAGTAGATGACGTGAAGACTTAATAAGAAAGGCTGCAAAAGACGAGAAGGTCGCCCCATGTATTATTGTTGTTATTATTATTGGAGAGGGAAAGTTTGTAAATAAAAGTTGGATTATTTTTCCGTGTTTGTTTTTCATCAGCCGACTGCAGGATTCCCGTCTTGTCCTAATTTTGATCCGTAGCATAGGCTGTACTGCCACCTCCCTCATTTGTATTTGGCTGTATAGCTGGAGTTAGTCGCTGGTTCAGGAGCCGTAGGTTATCACAGCCGGTTTTAGGCAGACTGTCGTTCTGCGCTGTCGTAGAGGTTTTATTTCGGAAAGTACCCACCTTACGCTAGTCCATCTAGAGTTTGTTCTTGGCAGGCGGCTCCTTATCCTATTGACTTTTAGGTGCTTTTCTTATTTATAGTTCACATCCCACAAGTGTAACTGGTGCCATCATCTCTGGCTAGCTTTCTCTAGAGCGTTATATGTAATTGCTGTATTAGACCTCTGTGATGTTCTGTAGTGTTTTTATTGTGTCTTTGTATATCGATGTCACTCAGGCAGCTTGTAATGAGATGTCCAACATGTTTTAGAATAAAGAAGAAAGTCATTTGTCTGCTTGCACCCTCCTCATCCTGTTTTTTTTTAGTGTGGTCATCTACTCCCCTTGATGACTCGATGGTGAATGTTTTAGTAACTGCTCCAGAGTAACATCACCGATAACTTAGTGACAATCTTGCTGGTGTAAGGTGACGCTTTGGAATGAGCTGTGTTTGCACACTTGATCGTGTTTTGCTATCGTCTTTTGGGAATTGTGTTTTCTGTTTGATCAATACTGCTAGACCTCAGTATCGATGCATAGAGCAAGGAGAAACATGTATAGCCATAAAGACTTAAGAGTCAGCTTTGAATCTGATCCATCCAGAAGTTCTGTCGCTTAAATTAGTGTCTCGTGATATATCAGAAGTTATTTATGTTTAGAAATTCTAAAAGACATGCTGCTTTAATTTCAGTAAAAGTGTCATATTTTTATTGTGACCTCTGCCGTTGAAATTGAAAGATCAATCGATTAATAAGAGCCGGAGTGATTATGACGGGATGTGTGATTCTGTTTCCATTTACCAAGAGGACAGGCAGAGGGAGGCATGTGGGTCTCCTAAACAGTCTCTTTTGACCTCTGAATAGAATACTCTGCTTTATTATTATTATTATACTTTATTTAAAAAGCGCCAACAGATTCCGCAGCTCTGTACAAAGATGAAAACGTTACAGATAATGACAAGTACAATACAGCAATTGACATAGAGATACAAGAGGAGTGAAGGGCCCTGTTCCCGCAGGAACTTACAATCTAGGTGGATAAGGGGTGAGAAACAGGAGGTGAGGACTGCATGGTAGTGAATGGTGTTAATGTAGGGCAAGAAAAGGGTTGTAAATGGGTGAGAGAGAAGTTTTGATGTTTATGCTTTATAAACACTTCTTTGATAGGTTCCGGTGCCTGGTCCCCCAGTACGGAAGGCAAAAAGTAACTAGTCAGTAAAATGGGAAACATATAGTGTCGACATTGTCATTTGTGTTTGCTTTTCAACTCTTTTGTTACATGTAATAGACTAATGGAAACTTCTAGCCGTGTCAGTCGGCATTCACACTGGGTATTTTCTAGCGTACGGGATGTATGTAAAGTTTATTTGGGGTGGGGCGAGAGGTATAGTTTTAACAAGTCCGTAAACTTTATATACAAATGGATCACAAGCGTAATATGTATGTATAATATTTAAACTGCAGTGAGCCTAGAGTTTCTTACAAACCCCTTTTTTTATCTTCCTGTTGCTTTCGGGAGCTGTTTGGATTTTATGTATTGTCACGTGATTGCTATAGACAAGCTTCTTAAGCTAAACTAAATGTTTGCTGTTCCTATGAGTTTTCCCAAAGTTTATTCCACATTTGGGGAGCTCTTTGGGAGAAGGAAGCTCGCCCTTTCCCATGTTGTAATATGGCACGGTGAGTAAATTGGTGAAAGTGGACCAGAGGTTGTAAGAGTTGTGAAGAGCTGGCATTATTATACAGCTCAGACGGAGAGGCAGTTTTATTGCACAAGGCACTAAAGGTGAAGGGTAGGACTGGAAACCATTTGTTAACCGGTTAAGATATTTTAGCATATCACAATGATACATCATAGAAATAAGGGGGCTGAAAGAGCTTTTGGAAGCGATGAGTTTAACATGGATTCGCGTGGAAGATGCATGTTCTGTACCCACATAGTCATTTACTGGCACACGCATTTGTTTCAGAATTCATTTTCTTACAAAGGGATTTAAGAAAGACGTGTTTTAGGACAATTTAGCCGTTGTTCTATCAATATGAATACTAAGTGAAGGGTTGGGGGTCTAACTACACGCCAAGTTATTTATAAGAGGTAACTGGGCAATTTATAATTTGAGTTTATTTTGATACACAACTAGGGATTTGGGATCCATCTGCAAACCGGTCCTGTGTGAGCTTAACATTGTCATACGCTTGTTTTTGTAGTTTAGCTTATGGTGTTATCTGCATAAGCACTTAAGTAGGTCACTTATAAATAGTGAAAAGAGTAGGAGCCCAACAATTAAGTCTTGGGAGACTCCACAAGCCACTGGGAGTAAGGAGAAAACATCACTTCCAGTGGACACATATTGGGTTCCATCTCATAATTAGTAACAAAAATACTTACACCAGAATATTTTAAATTGGGAGACAAAATACCGGTATTATGGCCTGTTGTATCACAGACCATTGCAGAAGAAAGCACCAGTAACACCAATTTGCTTCATGCCATTTTGGATGCATTTTTCCAAAACATTAGAACAGAAATAAAAGATCTAAGTCTGTGGTTCGTTACTAAGCTCCTGTTTTCCAGGCATTGGATATTAAACCATAAGACAATAACTCGTTAAATTAGCAATGGGGCACACAATTACAGGCGCACCTGTCATTAACATAATGAATAGCCACGTGACTTTTAGGCACTCTGTTACTTCATTTGGGGATTCTGACGTCAATTAGAACTCAGCAATATATTTGGCCTCAGGAAGTTATGAGTCTTTTTATTGTTCATATGCCTTGTCCCCACTTTTGCGTGTTGCGATCAGGAAGGTGGCACATCCAACGTAGTAACGCTTGAAAGCAGTTGCTATGGCTGTGGGGCGTTGTATTGTTTCATTGTTCACAGTTGCACTCGTGTGATGGGAGCGGTTTGTAGATATTTTTTAACTTGCTCTCCGATATTATGCAATTGTATGTAGGCAGGGTGATCATGCTTAGACATTTTCCTTTTATTTTTCTCAGAATTTATCTCTAAAATGGTCAATATTTTTGGCTGATAACGCAGAGCAGGTGGTCATCCCGGGCTCTGCTTTCCAGCAATGGGGTGTGAATATCTGCAAGAATTTCATTACTGGGCTCAGATGTTCCATGGTACTGAGAGGTGGGACAGCCAGCGAGGCAATGGGCATGTCTCCCAGGGGCAGCCAGCGGGGCAATGGGCATGTCTCCCAGGGGCAGCCAGCGGGGCAATGGGCATGTCTCCCAGGGTCAGCCAGCGGGGCAATGGGCATGTCTCCCAGGGTCAGCCAGCGGGGCAATGGGCATGTCTCCCAGGGTCAGCCAGCGGGGCAATGGGCATGTCTCCCAGGGGCAGCCAGCGGGGCAATGGGCATGTCTCCCAGGGGCAGCCAGCGGAGCAATGGGCATGTCTCCCAGGGGCAGCCAGCGGGGCAATGAGCACGTCTCCCAGGGAGCATTCACAGGATAATTTATATGTGGTGTTCTGGAAAAACGATTTAGCTAGCTGCAAAGGTGAGGAATAATTTTTCAGAAGACAAGCTAAGGAAGTAAAGATCAGTTTCTTCATGGTATAAACATAAGATGTGTGTTGTTCATACTTTTACAACAAAATCTAACATTAGGGAAAATATCCATACGAATATTAAACTGCAGATATTCATGTTCAGATATAATTATTGAATCACAGAAGATTTTGCCTGATTTGATATATTTATCTTTCAGGTCATATAACAGAAACAAGTCTTCTAAAAAATGCATTTAGTATCTTCATTTCTGTAAAACAATGAAGAGCAGATTAAAACTGCAGCATCAGAAAGCTGTTTTAATACAGAGGAAATGTTTGAGAGATTTCCGGAAATATGTTTGAATGTCACTGATGTATAAACGCTAAGCGATTAAGTCTTCTGGTGCAGCAGTTTGTGTATCGTGGCTGTAGCTTATTTATAAAGCGTCTCCAATCCATGCAATAAATAAGAGTAACACTTAGCCATGCTTGTTGTTTATTCAGGATATGTATAGGTATTATTTATCTGTATAAAAATGTTGGTGACTCTTACCAATATGTACTTTTTTTTTTTTTTACACGAGGATTGTAGGTTTTATTATGTCTGGCTAAAGGAACACACACAATACCCTGGTCAAACTTTGCGGAAAATAGCTGAGAGGCAGCCAAAGATGGAAATGCATATGGGGAACACCACCTAAGTTATACGATGGCTGGAGTGTCCCTTTAAATAGTTTAATGCCAGTGCAATAACTATACATTATGCAAGCTCAATCATAATGCATACTTAGGACGGCAAGATTCATCTTACGCCAACTCCACGATTAGTAAATTAACCCAAATGTTTAGTTGACAGCCGTCACAAATAATCCACAGGCAAACAGGGTACAGTAGTAAGGAAGGGAAAGCCTGTGAGCTCAGGACAGTACTGAAACCTGATATCTAGGACTGCCAGGTTAACTCTTAACTAATAAGCAAACCATTTAAACAGAACGAACTCATCATTTCATCGGTGTGCAAGAAAAAATATTGACTGCGTAGGGATGTTATGTTTTTAAATGCCAAGTGTCGGGTGGAGTGGTGACTCTGGAGCAGTGTAAACATGTAATTGATCTGGAAGTCTGATGGATGAATCTGGGTTTGGTGGAGGCCAGGAGAACACTGGCTACCAGAATGCATATCACCAAAGTTTGATGTAGACCTGAAACAACGAATCGATAAAATCGATAATAATCGATAACGGGAATCGTTGTCGACGATTTCCGTTATCGATTAATCGAGTGATGGATTCGTCGTTGGAGCGCTCGGCTCCTTTCACTTACCTCCGCCAGCGTTCCCCCGTTTCTGCTGCAGAGCTCTGTAGTGTCCGTCTGCTTGAAGTTACGTAATGACGGATGTGACGCGCGTGAACGATAAAGATTTGAATAAAGTTTTGCGGTTGAACGTTGTAAGTGGAACGATGCGGTAGCGGAGGTACGGAGGTACGGAGGTACGGAGAGAGAGAGAGAGAGAGAGAGAGAGATTGATTGCCGGGTGGGAAACTGATGGGGCAGAGTGTGGGTGGGTGCAGGGCATTTCATTAAATTATTAAATATTGTTTTTTTTTATCCGATTAATCGATTAATCGAAAAAATAATCGGCCGATTAATCGATTATTAAAATAATCGTTAGTTGCAGCCCTAGTTTGATGAAGGAAGGATAATGGTCTGCGGGGCTGTTTTTCAGGGTTTGAACCCCTTAGTGCCATTGATGGGTAATGTTAATGCTACTGCATTCGTAGACAATTTGGACAATGCGATGCTTCCAACTTTGTGTGAACAGTTTGGGGAAGGCCCTTTCCTTTTCGGACATGACTGTGCCCCAGTGCACACCGCAAGGTCTAAAGATGGCTTCATGTGGAGGAACTCGAGTGGCCTGTGCATAGCTCTGACCTTAACCCCATTGAACAACTTTGAGATTAATTGGAACTGTGATTTTGTGCCAGGCCTTCTCCAGTTGTCCAACACATGCATATAGGTATAACAGTCTGTTGTCCGCATGGTTTTGGTCATATTCTTTTGTGTAGGTATTCTTCCTCCCCATGATCTTACATTATATTATGACTTGTTAAGTTGTTGTTTGAAGCTGATTGGCCCAACATCCAAGAGTGGGTTGGGAGAAGGGAGAGAGCTTCAGGATGGGCCGTAATCAGCCAATCCCAGCTGTGCCACAGAAGGCCTTCTATTTCCAAAGGTGAAACTAAATGCCTCAAGCAATAGGTAGTTTTGATAAATTAGTTTGAACTATAAATTAGTTTTGCTAAAAGCTTTAATGCTGTAAAAATTGAGTGTTTTCAATGGTTTATTAAAGCTGTTCAGATTAAGTAGTGGTTTATAAAGATTTTAGAACTGGTTTTCATTCTGTTCCACTAACAAACATTGTAGTGCTATGGGTGCGCAAAACACAGTTCCTTGTCATGTATTGATAAGCAGTGAGCCATAAGAGGTTTGTGGTTTCCAATAATATTCCACAGGGGTCAATAAAGAGGCTAATCCCTTTCAATAGATTGACAAAGCGTGTCTTTCTGTCCATTCCCCTGGGATGTTAACCAAAGAATTACTGATTTAACAAGACTCAAACAATTTAAAGCCATCGAGATCTGACATGCACGCCAATCATGTATATCCTTTGAATAAGGGCTACTAGTTTATGGGGGGGGGCAGGAACACTGTCACAGGAGACCCACAAAGTGCAAACAGTTCATTTTAAATTTGATTGTCAGTGGAATCTATTATGAAAGAGGCAAAAATAGTTAAATCTTACAGGCATTTTGGTTATCCATGAATTGTAAAGTGTGAAATCTGTAAAAAGCTGATCTGTTAAATTTTACAGTGAAAGGGGAGCTGTGACTGTTGCAGAGTTTAGCATATCTGAATTAATATGCTTAAACCACTCGTTTGTACTTTTTTGTTTGGAAGTTTAAACGTTCACTTATGGAAGCTGAAATCCATGACTCGGAGTGCCAAAGCCAACATTAACTGATAAATTTCCTCTCCCAAAGTTCTCTCTCTTCCCTTTTCTCCCTACTAAGAGTGATCAGAACAGATCAGAACAGTGTATTAACAATAGGTGGTTTTTATTAAATTCATTTTAGTTATGTTCAAAGCTTTTTTTTAAAAAAAAAAAAAAAGTGTGTGTGTGTATATATATATATATATATATATATATATATATATATATATACACACACATACTTTATTCAATTACTTATTATCCATGCTGGCCCACAATGCAGTTGGCATGTTGAAGAATTATAATTAGATTGCGTATCTGTGCAGGTGTCTGTTGTCTGGCTTTCTGAAAATTAACATATCCAGCCTTGCGTAAAGTTTTTAGCCCCGTGTGTTTCTTTGCATGATATCTTTTTTCTTTCTTTTCTTTTTAATGTCTGTCTGCTGCCAGTAATAACATGAGTGCTTTATTGATTTGCTCCAAACAATTGAGCAGTATATGAGATAACAGATCAAGCTCAAAATGTACTTGAGTACTCCGCAGAGATCTTATGGAACCTGTTACTTTGCCCTGATGGCAATCTGATTTATTATTCATTTTGTTTTTACAATAGGTTTGATGTCGAGTCAGCGTTTTTAAGCTTTGCTTTTTATGATGCGGCAAAATCCAAAAACCTTGTTTTATATTCAAGCCGTTACATGTTTAGCCTTTAACTTTATATGAAGACAGTTTAATGCATTAGACAGCTCTAACGAGTAATAGGGCACGATTCAATGACCCATCTCGCTTCAACACTTTGGGGCAAAACAAAAAAAAAGTGCTTTAACTCCCAGGACATATGGTCAAGCAACACGCTAGTCACTCGTGTGCGTGTTTAGTGAACGTAAGTTAATTTGTTTGGTGCTAAAGTTTATTGAGGCGCCTCTACATATGTGCTGAATGTGATCTTTACTTTTTAAGGGTGAGCGCTAATTGAATTTAGACCTGTCAAAAATGTTGTAGGTGTATATTTTGATCATCTAGAAAACGGGACTAAAATTAGTTTTAGATGGGCCATTTTTGTATGGACCTCATTGAGTGGCTTCGGTGCAGATGTTTCCGTTAGCTTTCATTGTAGCATTTCTAGCTGTGATTGTCTTGATGCTGCCCCTGGGATTTGGATGTGAGGCAGGCTGTTAAATCGCCTTCCATTCTTATTCACCTCCGTTAAACCGATGGATTGTTGAGCCTTGAGTCCAGTGTCAAAATAGCTGTATATTGGTAGGTTCTCCGCATATGTGGATAATGTTGGGCTTATGTTTGCGGTTATTTAAATGGAGAATTGATACTATTGTAATTAGCTGCTGCAGAGTCCGCAATACATTTCTTGTTCATCCTCATAAAACTCTTTAATGCTTAGACATTTGTACGAAGGTAGAGCATACAGGTCAGTAGACTTTGTGTTTATTCACTAAAGTGGAATTATTGGTGCCAACCAAGCTCTTACAGCTGAAAGGGAATGGCATTGGCTCTTCACAATGTATAGTGAAGTCCAGGGGTCAACACATTTGGTTTGGATCTAGGAGCCAGCAAATGACAAAGGGTATTTTACACCAAAAAATCTCAAAATGTTTAACCATTATTCCTTTTTTTGTCTTTTAGTGTAACTGCCAGAGGTTAAATTACTTCAAGGTTTCATATTAAACCGTATTCATGCTAAATATGACTTATTGTGGCATATACCTGGACCTTTTTAAACACACTGACATGGTCACAAACTCTTTAGCACTATATGCTGATATACATACTCATGCTAATGCCATACTGTAACATACACACTCTTACACACGCTATCCAACAACATACACTCACACACATGCCCTGGCTAACACTATACATAACAATACACTACAGTACAGTAAACATACTGAAACTGGCACTGTACCTTTACACGCATACACACTGACGCTACTGTATACACACACTCACACTCCCCAGCTTCCCCACAGTGGAGAAATACCACCCCGCTGCATATATTCGGCCATCGTGAATCTTGCACCCTATATCTTCCTGCTTCGCCATTGCCCCCGCAGGAAAGCATAGGGTGCAACGCGTAGCAGCCCTGGACAGTTTTTATCCTCATGTCCTACAAAACCCTGGGCGTCAGGAAGTGGTTTCTTGTCGACCTGGCGACCGGGATTTGTCAAGTCCTGGGGAAGTCACTTGGTTGAAACCACAACCCTCCTGCATCTTCTGCTCTAATGAATAAACGTCATCTTCCAGGTCTGTTCAATTGCAAGTTTATTAGTAGGCTTTGATTGTGTTATACAATCTTTAATAGATTAAATGCACATCTGTTCTGTACATCTGTTCTGTAATCAGTTTTTTTGTTTTCGGGATTGGTCAGAAGTCACTCAATAGGATGCCAAGCTGTAAAGCAGCAGTCCAAAGGAATATGGATCAATCAATACATATCCCATACATGAATCCCCAATATCTGTGATCACTTTTCTTGGGTTGTACTATCTAACGCTTAGTGGTTCTCAATTGTACTTTCCTCTTCTTAAACTGCAGCTGCTCGCTAATGAAATATATTGGGTATATGCAGGTGACCTCTTGTTTGGCCTATTCAATGATCTTTGAAGATCCTTAAGACTAGCTTATTTGGATACGTTCTACTATAAGTTTGCTTATAATGAAGTGAATTATTCAGTGTGTCAGAATTATTTGTAATATTGAACACAATAGTTATTTTGCTCATTGCTGTAAAAGATTTCTCAAGAAAATATGGAATTATACCCAAGCTCCTTCAATACTGCAGCTTATTTCTTCTACATTAGAACTAAGGAAACACGTTGTTGGTTGAATTAATGGTCGAATTCTCCTCAGAAAAAAGTTATTTCCTTTATTTAGATTATGCGCATAATCGAGACAAGGCACACAACACACAAAAGTCGAAGGGTTGTCTAATTACGTATTTGGATTACATGGTTTATATAACTTCTTATATTTCTTATCTACTTCTAATAGCATGCATCATTCTGATTGGTTACTTTTTAAGCAGGTTACGCCTCTTAGTAGATATGTTGGCGCAACTCGTGATATATCATAGACTAGACATTTTCTACTGTCTACTTTGTCAGCAATAATATTTATAATAACATAAGCATTTTTCTAACACGCGTCATGAAAAGAAAGTATCCTCTGATACGGTCACCTGCTCCTTCAGCATCTGAGAACTAGCATATTTAAGTTAAAAAGAAAAAAATAGGCAAGCGGACAATGTTCTTAAAAGGACATTATGATATGTTATTCTTTAACTTGGGGTTTCTAGGATAGTTCCACCTCTGTATTTGGTGGGAAAGACTTGAAAACTCCAAACCAAACGAAAATATGGTGTGTAACTGATGCTTAGGATCTATGGAATAGATGTGGCAACCTGAGTTGACAATACACACAAACCTCAGGAATAAAAGCATTGGTACCTTGTTTTAATATACAGGTTTTACTGTTCCCAAGTGTCCCTAAAATATGGTAGTTTATCTTGTTACAAAATACTTAAGGATGTTGTACTTTCAACATTAAGCAGCCTACATTTTGGCCCATTTTATATTATTCGGCTAGTAAGCATATTGCAACTTGCAAGATATTTTAGGAAGGTGGTTTGTCACTTGATTTTCTCAAGTCACATGCAATAAGATTTTCCTAATATAGAAAGCTTGCGTTTGCACCTCTTTGCCTCTGACACAGCAGTGTGGGTATGAGGCTTGGTGAGAATTGTGTATAGGTATATATTAACCCCTTAGGGACTGGGTTTTTTCATAACCTAAAGAAGCAAGGTTTTCGGTAATATTTGCCATGTTTGTTATTTGATGTAGGCACATAGATTATACATAGATTTGTTCAAAACGTTTACATTTTAAAAAAAAATATTTATAGCGGGAAACTTTCTCCCTCTGTTCCCTACGATTTATCCAATGCTGATGGCACTTTGATCAGCAAGCTGGGCTCCATAGATGCCTCCTGTGTCTCTTCTCTCCTCCCGAGACCTTCCAACAGGTGTCGGCATTGACCCATTCTGAATGGCAATGACCTATCGCACATTCATGTTGCAACGATGTATTGGTGCTCACACCAAGCACCGTTACACCCAATCTGTCAATGATAAGCCAGCAATGCTAACAGCCTCTCATGAGACAGAACTGTTGAAAAAAAGGCAACCTCTCGCCTTTTTTGTGGATGTGCCTGTACATACACAGGGGAGTGCTTATGATGCATGGTGGGGCACCATGTAATATTTGGAATCTAATATATTAATAATGACCTTTCAAACTGCATATTTGTGCATAGCATAGAAAGGTAACTAGGTAAAGAGTTTTTTAGTTGCTTCTGTTCGTGACTCACATACGTGTATACAGTGTGGTTTCTGTTTTGAACAGGTGCCTGTGAAAGGTTACTGGGTGATTTCTTTAGCCCTCAAACAAACCATTCTAGTTCAACAACTGCTTGTGTGATCTCATGCTAAAATATGCCCTTGAAGGTTTTTTTTGTTTTTTTTTAATGGTCTTAAAATGTCGCTTAGTTACTGGTGTGTTTGCGTATCACTTTTGTAGAGAGCAAGAAATATTTTATCGTATTTAATCGTTGCAGACCTCAATATTAAAGGAATAGTTTACTGTCCTTGACAGCACTACTAAGAAAGAATGCACATTAAAGTACTCTGTGTATATAAAAGGTAGAAGCTGTTCCTTTGCTGCTACTTTGCTCCTCTTCCCTGGTCCAAGAACACTTGGCAGTGATTGACTGCTTGGGTAGAGCCTCAGCTGTAGTGCACTTTTTTTATTGAAATTTTGTAATTGTTTTTTTAGCTGGGTGTCTGTAATGAGAAGAGGCTGTGTAACGCTAAAAAAAATTCAGGTGCTTTTTTTTTGCTGAAAACAATTGATATCAATGTTATTTAATACAAAAAAAAATTTAGGAAAGCCCCTTTGAATGCTAGTGTTTCTTTGTGAAAGATGTACATCACAAAACACTTAAATCAGTAATAATAATAATATCTAGAAGTAAAATTGAGTAGCACCATTGCCACCATTTCTGTAGCTAGTCACCATCTAGGTGTTCATCCCTCAACTGCAGAGATGCATGTATCAGAAACATTAATTCAAAGAAAGTGGAATCAGCAGTTGTTTCTTCTGCTTACTTTTTTAATAAAAGTCAATAAAGCCTTGGGTGGGAGAGGGGGAACTTATTTCATTATTCACCGATTAAACAAACCATCAGTGGTGATATCACAATTTTGTGGGGGTTTGTTTTTAGGGCCATTGATACACAGCAACCATTCTGGTTTGTGGCTGAACCTCCTGAAGAGAGGTTTTTTTTTCTCAAGCCTTTAATAAAAGTAAAAGCATGTTTGGGTAACATATGTTATATATGTATTATATACACATTATTCTTCTGTGTACATACTGCTGGAGAACATAAAATTGCTTTTGTTTTTGTTTTGTTTTTTGCTCCATGTCTTTACGGATAGCGGGATTACCATGAACTCAGTCTTGGAGAATGAGGCGAGTTAGAAGGGAGGGTGAGAGGAAATAAAGATTAGGGTACTGGAAGCCAAAGGAAGATACCAGTTATTGACCAAGGGAAAAGGTGTAGATGGAGAATGAGCCATGAGAAACACCAACAGATAGCAGTAGGGGTTGAGGACCAAGTTTCAGTGAATGAGACACTAAAAGTACGGACAGAGAGGTAGGATTTGAGTCAGGAAAGAGCTGTGTCACGGATGCCATGGAGGGTTTGTAGAAGAAGTGGGTGGTCAACTGTGTCAAAGGCTACAGAGAGGTCTATGAGTATAATTAGTGACTTTTCTTTTAGCTGCAAGGAGAAAATTTAGTAAGGCAACCATTTTGTCCCATTTTGGTGTGTTACTTACTTTTAATAAAAGTGTGTGTTTTTTTTAAGGAGGGGGCTCATTTTCGGTTTCGGCCAAGTTACATAGTTATATAGGCTGAAAAAAGAGATGCGTCCATCAAGTCCTGAATTTTCGGTTTCGGTCCAGAATTTCGGTGCATCCCTAGGCCAAATACATCAGAGAAAAAAAAAAAAAGATTAAACATGTTGGTTAGGAATGGGGAAGGACACTATATAGGGATGGTGGGAGATGTGAAAGTGTGGGGTAAAGGGAAAGGTGGTGAGGTTGGAGGACGAGAGGACCTCAGAAACTTCAGTAGGGGTGACTGGACTGAAGCAGATGAGGGCGCCTTGTGACGAGGAGGCTGGTATCGAGGTACCATATGATTAACACCATGGAGGACGATGTTATCCTTGATGGTGTCTGTTTTCTTTTTTCAAGTAGATTGCTAGCCCTTGGGCAGAGATGTTCTTATGAACGTATACTATATGGAACACACACAGACAGGGTGACAATATGGCCAAGTATCAAATCCCCCTTTCTGGTATTCCAGCTCTAATGCTTCAAACGGGGCCAGTGAAATGGCTCTACATTTTCTTGAATGATCTGTTGCGTGGGTTATTTTTATTTTCCATGAAATCACAATAGAAACTGCCACGGACCTCTCTCTTCATTTGTTGTGTTTCCAAAAATGTTAATTCAGTATTTGGTTTTCCTTCAACTCCCAATATAGAATGTGGCTTGCAGAAGAATTATGTCGGAGAGTTAAAATAGTATTCAGTTCACAATAACAAGTAAAAAGTGGTTTTGTTGAAACCGATATTATAAAGTAATTCTAAACGTATCCATTTTCTTGCAATGAGTTCCTGAGAGAGCCTAGATGGTGTTACTTGCAGTGCCTAATCTCTATTGAAGCCTATGGGGTGCAGCGCGATGAAGGTTCCGAAAGTCTCATGATCAATGATCTCCTTTTATCTGTATGCCTGGTGTGTTCACTCAGTAGTCTCGGCCTCTATTCTTGCTTAATGCAAATAAATGCTATATTTTCACCTTGTCTTTCATATTCAATTGTCATGTACATTGCCAAGTGATTCCCACAGTCAGTGTGTTATTATGTGATATTTGCTTACTTGCAGGTCAGCCGTTCCGTATGGGGATGGGGAGGCCTTGGTGTTGTGCTGCTCTTGATAGGAATTGGACCTTTTTATTTATTTTATTATGCATTTTACATCATCTGCTTTGTGTTTGGGTAAGTATAACGTGAATGTTTTGCATGTTTTTTTTGCATTGTGTAAATGCAAGTTTGCTGATCAAACCTCTATATGTCCTAAACACAGTCACATATGATTAATATTTGAAATAGTAGTCTTGCTCCAAACCAGTTAATGAATAACTAATCCATATTGCTTTACAGTGCTATTTGCCACCGTCCTGATGTTTTCTGGTTTTGCATATTGGTCACATTTGAATGTTTCAGATAATCCAACTAATCTTAATATAGGACAAAGTGCGGCTTTCAAATGCTTGTTTCATTTATTGAAGGCGAAGCGTTACTCAAAACCTATATCACCCATGTGGAAAAGTGATTGCCCCCTTAACCTAATAACTGTTTGTACCACCCTTGGCGGCAACAACTGTAATCAATTGTTAGCGATAACTGTCAATTAGTCTTTTACATCGCTGTGAAGGAATCTTGGCCCACACTTTTTGGCAGAATTGTTTCAATTCAGCCACATTGGAGGGATTTCGAGCAGGGTTTTCTGCCTTTTAAGGTCAGCACACAGCATCAAATTAGGACTTTTACTTGGCCACCACAGAACCTTAATTTCAGAGGTGGACTTGTGTGCTTCAGGGAGTTCCACACCTGTAAATCCCTACTTTTTTGAATAGACCTAAAGGATAAGAATGTATGGATGGTTATATCGTGTAACAATAATGGAGAAGGTTGTTCAAGGTGTGTTGATTTTATGTGTTTAAACAGTTTGTGGCAAGATTGCAATTTATGTTGGCCAGCACCTTTGTCATATCAATCCTTTTAGAACTAATCTTGTTTTTAATGTAGAACTGGAAATTGTCTCCCCACTATGACATGCTGTATCTTCTGCAATTAATACCTTGCTTGCATTGAAAAGGTTAACCACATTATTAAATACTTGAATTCACTTGAAGTCTCTACTCCTTGTTGGGAACATTTTATTGCTGCTTGTTTGTGGTGCACAGTTGAGTTTATCGAACAATGTTAGAGCTTAAAATGTATGATGTGGAGCCGTCTACCAAACTGTCCAGGACTCGGTTTGACTTGAGACACCCTGGAAACGAGGACCTGCACCTTTATCAGTGGAGTATAAGTGGCATAATATCATTCGATATTTAAGGGACACTCCAGACATCACAAGCACTTTTTAATTGTCTTTTACAGAATCCTCCAAATCCTTTTCCCCACCCCATTGTGTTGGAAATGTGTTTGGTCAACCACATGATATACTCCTCTCCAGTCCTCTCCAGGTCTTGATTTTAATGGGAGCACATCCCATTCCTGCCACTGATTGACTGCTTCAAGCAGGGTAGCCCCTTCTGTATCAGTCAGTGCTTAGATAAAAATGATTTTTCATTTTGGAAGAATGCATGTAAAATTACTCAGAGTACTTTTTAATATCTGTTCTTCTATATTGAGGTGTCAGTGACATTAGACTGCCCCTTTAAATATCCCATGTGTTGGGAAATCCCATGTGTGTCTATAGATAAATAGCACACTGTATTTAGCTTTGTTCTTTACATACAACACTGTATATAGTCATGTAGTTTAGCTCCAGAACACTGTGTTTTTTTTCCCCATTTATTTGACAATTAAGCACACACTTAACATGATGTTATGGCTGGTCTTTATGGCAATGTTAATGAAGTCATCTCCTCTATATACTAAGAGAATATCTCTGGGTGCTTAAGACTGAGTCACTCTATTGTTTACCAAAAGACAGTCAGATAAGGGGTGGACCTGTAATGCATATCCATGATATAATATGCAACTGTTACATTTTGTGAAAATTAGAATTGCTTTAAAGTAGGAAACACATAATTAAAAACATAGTTTTTAAAGCAGTGATGACAAACACAAAACGTGAAGCACAAAACCGAGAATTCCAATGTACGTTTGACTTTAAATTAGTCAAAATGTTTTTTTTTGGAGGAAAGTACCCTGTAACCGAATGGCAACAATTTCATATTTATATTGTAGAAAATCCTATGTTTCAGAAATGATTCCGTTACTGTTACTCTTGGTATGTTCTGTTCTTCCATGCAATTATTTACGTGTATTTACAGTATAAGCCAGCAGTCTTAGATTGCTCCCCCCCTATATCTCTACCTTTGGGCCATCTTTGTATTCCTTTGCCTCAAACAATGGAGGGTAGTAGTAGGACAGACTTCTTCTATAAATGCAACATTCAATTTTTTTTTGTGTGTTTGGTGCTTTACTGATTGCAGCTTAATAAAGGAGAAGAACAATACCTTCTATAGTATGTACAGTAGTCAAACGTACATTGTGATCAGGGTACAATAGGTATGTTTACATTAGGTGAGGAGGTCCCTGCCCAGTTTATACTATAAGCAATTATAAAAATAAGAATATAATCCCCACTACTCCTAATAAATAATCACATTTTTGCCACATTCCTAATTTTTTATGAAAAATGTAATTGTTACCTATAGTCATGTGACACACAAAAAGGGAAGTGAGTCTCCCAGCAGACGTTTTCTAGGTTAACACAGTGGGAGAATTTACACATGTATGGGAATGCATATGGCTCCTGTAAGAAGAGACTGAACACTAATTAAGGTTTAAGTCTTAAAATCGGGGGGGGAAACAGGCAGACTAGACTATTGAATGCTTCTAATCTGCTGTCAAACTCTGCGTTTCCCTTTTCTTATACAAGAAAAAGTGAAGCAAGTGGAGGTCATTGAACTGTTTGAGCGTCTTCCGTAGGCTGAACCCAGCAAGCTGCAACAGCATACAGTTCAAACAATCCAGTAAAAACATTTTAAAAAAACCCCCAGTACTTTCACATAACATTTATTGTTACAAAGCTGGCCTATTTCCAGCGGTAAGGGATATTATTTACAAAGAGCGATTCTTTTGCAAAGTTGGTATCGTGATCAGTCAATTTGTTATGGCTAAAAAGGCACTTTTGCCAGAATCACTCTATTAAACTTCTATGTGTGTATATACCGTATTGGCTCGAATATAGGCCGCAAGTCTTTAAGTCTTTAAAGTGGGGGTGCGGCCTATATTCGGGGTCTAGCGCCCGACGCCCGAGACATGCAGTTCCGGGCGCCGGGCAGGCAGCAGGGTTAGGATACAGATCCCCCGCAGTGGTGCAGGGGACCTGTATCCTACTCTCTGATACGCTCAGACAGCCTCCCCTGCCAGCACTTCCCACGGGGGGAGGGCCGGCACGGGAGGTTGTCGAAGCGCATCGTGTAGACGTTCACCGGCAGCAGCGATGCGCGTAAACAGCCTCCGCTGCCGGCACGTCTGCACAATGTGCTTTAACAATCTCCCTTGCCGGGAATTCCCACGGGGGGAGTCCCGGCAAGGGAGATTGTTAAAGCACATCGTGCCGGCAGCGGAGGTTGTTTACGCGCATCGCCACAGCCAGTGAACGTCCGCATGATGCGTTTTACCTCTGCCCCCAAGACTTACCAGAGCAGACTCCCGGGTGTCTTGCGGGGCCAGCGGGGGACACCTACGCAATACGCGTATACAACTTCCGGTGCCGGCACATCCGGTGAGTCCCGGCACCGGAAGTTGTATACGCGTATTGCGTAGGTGTCCCCGCCGGCCCCGCAAGACACCCGGGAGTCTGCTCTGGTAAGTCGGGGGGGGGCAGAGTGGCAGCATATCTCGGGGGGGAGGAGGACAGTGGCAGCATATCTCGGGGGGGGCAGTGGCAGCATATCTCGGGGGGGGGACAGTGGTAGCATATCTCGGGGGGGGACAGTGGCAGCATGTCTATTAAAAAAAATTTCTTTAAAAAAGCATATATATATATAATGTGTGTGTGTGTATTTATATTCCTTTCTAGGGGAGGGCCGGCACGGGAGGTTGTCTAAGCGCATCGTGTAGACGTTCACCGGCAGCAGCGATGCGCGTAAACAGCCTCCGCTGCCGGCACGTCTGCACAATGTGCTTTAACAATCTCCCTTGCCGGGAATTCCCACGGGGGGAGTCCCGGCAAGGGAGATTGTTAAAGCACATCGTGCCGGCAGCGGAGGTTGTTTACGCGCATCGCCACAGCCAGTGAACGTCCGCATGATGCGTTTTACCTCTGCCCCCAAGACTTACCAGAGCAGACTCCCGGGTGTCTTGCGGGGCCAGCGGGGGACACCTACGCAATACGCGTATACAACTTCCGGTGCCGGCACATCCGGTGAGTCCCGGCACCGGAAGTTGTATACGCGTATTGCGTAGGTGTCCCCGCCGGCCCCGCAAGACACCCGGGAGTCTGCTCTGGTAAGTCGGGGGGGGGCAGAGTGGCAGCATATCTCGGGGGGGAGGAGGACAGTGGCAGCATATCTCGGGGGGGGCAGTGGCAGCATATCTCGGGGGGGGGACAGTGGTAGCATATCTCGGGGGGGGACAGTGGCAGCATGTCTATTAAAAAAAATTTCTTTAAAAAAGCATATATATATATAATGTGTGTGTGTGTATTTATATTCCTTTCTAGCATTATTTATGGTAAATGCATTTTATTTTGTTTTGCCCAGGGGATTTCTAGTTGTTATGCTGTTTGGAAAGACAAACTCTGAGAGGTACCTTGAAAGGTGTGAACACTCATTTCTTCCTCCAACATCTGTTGGAATCTCAAGGGTAAGTTTTCATGAACGTAATCATGGTGCTGCATACCCTAACACACATCTTACTGCAGCTGCCATGCATGGTATTGTGGGTTCTTTTAACCATTTAAGGTCCAGGAGATATACAGTGCACTCTCATTTTTTGTATTTTGTCTCATGACATCTTATTATGTTGTGAATCTTAACATCACCAACTTTTTGTTTTGTAACCTGAGCTTTACGGGTAGGAAGAGCTGACCCTGCACAGTACTCGGTTAAGATGAAACTCCAGCCATCACATTCACTTTAGTGCAGATGTAGCGGTGTGATCCCTTTAAATGTTTGACGCCCCTCTTGCAAATGTGTGTGGGGGGGGCGGATTCTGCATTTCCCCCATCCACCAGTTATATGCTGTGCAGGGGCTGCAGCTTCTACCTCAGATAAGCCCTTTATTATGTTTTGAGGAATGAATGGTAAAGAATTTACACAGTACTTTAATATACCTTCTTTAGTGGGGATGTTGGTAAACTGCCCCTTCAGATCAGAATCATTTTTATAGAAGTCATCTCCTCGATTAATGAGATCTAGCTGTAGGAACGCTGACAATATTATTTTTTTACTTTGGTCCGTTCAGTTTTACTCTGTTCCTTCTGTTTAATGATTTTACAAGTGTAGCGTATTGCAGTGTACTTTATTGTTTCAATTGGAAATGCTCTCCATGACATCCTGTACTTTAAAACAAGAGAAACCTTAATGTGTCCTTTCTGGGGAAATAAATATTCTAGAAGCTGTAGTGTTGGGATGATTATGGTCGGTTTAAATCGTTAACCCAAGATATATACACATTTTTCCCTTGCCATTCCAGGTGGCACATGAGAAGAAGGCTCCGCCTACCAGGTAGGGCAGGAAACACTATAAAAAAAGGAGACCTCCCCCTTCCTCCCCAGTGTTGTTTCCTGCCCTACTCAGGTAGCGGTTAGGCTGTAGCTTACCTTTTCTCTTCTTTTTTGTTTTCTTGGAGCCCCGGGGGGGCGTCCTTTCTCTCCGATCCCCGATAGTGATCCCGGTGGATCCAGGAGGCTGTAACTCCGCGGTCCTCGCGGTTACTCGAGGCTCAGTCCTCGTTATATGCTGCCCACAGCCCAGGGGGCTCACTGGGACGTGCATCCCCGGGCTCCGGTTCTCTCCGTCCCGGGGAGGAGGAATCCTCAGCGTGAGGCACGGCAGGAGAGCGCTCCGGAGGCGCTGCGAGCGGGACTCTATAGCCGGCTGTGCCGGTTTCACGGCACCCGTTTTTTCATTATTCTCCTATCTGCATTACTTCCGGCACTGCGTCCGGGGTCACGAGAGGTCAATTGACGGGGAATTTCCGGATGTGACGTTTTCCGGGCCTGGGCGCCTAAATGCCTCTATAAAAACGCCAGAATGGGTGAGATCTTTCCTTGCTCTCGTTCCTGTGCTGTTTTATTGCATTTTCTACTCCTTTTTTGTGCCTGCCTGTGCCTGAGGATTGTATATTGCCTTTTTCAAGTAGGTGTTTCCCTCCTGGGTTGTAAGGAGATTTCCATTGCCTATTTCCATTGCTTTCTGTGGTCTCATCTTTGTGTTTTTTCTCCTCAGTCATGTCAGACAAAATCCAGACATCCCTCCTGAGGCCTCCCCACATAGGAAGTCTGTGGGAAAAACGAAACACAAAGCCTGCTCTTCCTGTAAAAAGACCCTACATGACCCTACGGCCAAAATGTGCAGCTCCTGCTCTCGGCCTAAAGACGTTTCCGCAACAGAATTTACCTCCTGGTTGAAGGGAGAACTTCAGTCTACCTTTGACTGTTTTCGGGCCATGGCAAGCTCCACTCAGGCCCCGGTGCCTCAGCATCAACTTTACCAGCAGGGTCCACCAAATGTTCTTCCAGATACCCTGGAAGATTATTCGGCTCCTTTTTCGGAATTCGACTACCAGTCGAATGACCCCCAGTCTTCGGATGAGGAGGGGGAAATTAAGGAGGAAACCTTTTTCTTCCCAGTCGAAGAAACAGGGAAGCTCATCTCTGCAGTCAGATCCACTTTGAATCTACAGGATGACATACCAGTCTCAAAACCGGATCCTTTTCAGGGTCACTCTAGGAAACCGCAGACCTTTCCAGTTCACGATTCACTTTCAGCAATAATCACGGAGCAGTGGAGATATCCTCACCGGAGATTCTTCACGTCTTCCAGAATAAAAAAGCTGTTCCCTTTTGATGGTAAGAATTCTGATGCCTGGGAAGTTCCGAAAGTGGACACCGCAGTAGCCAAGGCCACGAAGAAAACAGCCATTCCGATGGAGGACGCGTCCCATTTCAAAGACCCCATGGACCGGCGGGCTGAGAATGCCGCCAAGAGGGCTTTTGAAGCAGCAGCGGCGAACTTTCGTCCAGCCATTGCAATAGCGTCAACTTCTAGAGCCATTAAGATCTGGCTTCAACAAGCGGTGGAAGACCTGGCATCTATTCCAGGAACTGAGCAGGTCGCAAGAAACCTGTCCGACACCTGCTTAGCAATTGACTTCATCTCCGATGCCTCCATTGAATCTGTCCGTGCATCTGCTAAAGCTACGGCACTTTCAGCGGTTTCTAGACGAGCGCTCTGGCTTAAGTCGTGGTCTGCAGATAATGCCTCAAAACACAAGCTGTGCAGCATTCCGTTCCAGGGGAATCACCTCTTCGGCAGCGACCTCGACATGATTCTAGAATCCACCACGGGCGACAAGCACTGGTTACCTCAGAGGAAAGGACCACCTCGTTTCAGGTCTAATTATTATAGAGCTCCAAGAGACAGGGAGTTCTACAGGCCCTCTACCTCCAATCAAGACTACCAGTCCTTTCGGGGTAAACCCTACGCAAAAGGTAGATTTCAGAGAGGAAGAGGCAGAGGCAGGGACGGTAAATCAGGAAGGTTCTGACGCCAGCAGGCTTCAAGTAGGGGGCAGGTTAACCGGGTTCTTTCATGCCTGGGAAGAGATCACCTCAGACCCCTGGGTCCTTCGCATCATCTATCAAGGCTATGCACTGGAGTTTACTCACCTACCTGCCCAGAAATTTCTGCTGTCCATGCCTCCCGCAGATCCTTGGGAAAGAGCGGGATTTTTCTCCACACTCAACAACTTAATTCACGAAAGGGCTCTAGTCCCGGTACCTCATCTAGAAATAGGAGAGGGAACCTATTCCCACGTCTTTGTCGTGCCAAAACCATCCGGGAAATTCAGATTAATAATCAACCTACAGTTGGTAAATGCCTGTATAAAATACAACAAGTTTCGGATGGAATCCCTGAAGTCCGCCACAGAGATTATTTCATCGGGGGACTTCATGGTCACTATAGACCTTCGGGATGCCTATCTACATGTCCTCATCAGGGAAGACCACCAGAGATTCCTCCGTCTGGCCGTTACACTGCCTCAAGGTGTTCGTCATCTTCAGTTTCGGGCCCTTCCTTTTGGAATTGCTTCAGCACCACGGATCTTCACGAAACTCATGTCAGTGGTCGTGGCCTTCCTGAGGCAAAGAGGCATCAAAGTGGTCCCATACCTGGACGATTGGCATCAGCATCATTGCTCCAATCCCATCTAGAGTTTTCCCTCAGGACTCTCCACAACCTGGGATGGTTGGTGAACTCTCTAAAGTCAAAGTTACTCCCAAACAGACGTCGGACCTTTCTGGGAATGATCCTCGATTCAGAAGTACAGAAGACGTTTCTCCCGCAGGACAAAATCCTAAGATTACGGGAGTTCACACAGGCGGTCCTACAGAGCAAGTCAGTGTCCCTCAGATCCGTCATGTCTTTGCTCGGTCTAATGACCTCCTCCATCTCGGCGGTTCCCTGGGCACTGGCTCACGCAAGACCTCTTCAGCAGTTTTTACTGGATCACTGGGACCGCTCCAGGACGTCCCTATACAAGAAGGTCCGGCTTTCTCCCTTCTTTCGGGAGTCACTCCATTGGTGGCTGTCAGCCAAGAAGCTTTCACAGGGACTCCCTTGGCAGACAAGAGATTGGGTGGTAATCTCCACCGACGCCAGTTTGACAGGCTGGGGTGCTGTCATGGGAAGCCTTATTACCCAGGGAACCTGGTCTCCTCAAGAATCAAGCCTGCACATCAATCTTCTAGAACTGCTGGCGGTCTGGAGGGCTCTAAGGTTCTGGTCTCCAATCCTGCGGCACAAGTCCATCAGGATCCTTTCGGACAACGTCACCGTGGTGGCCTACCTTTCCAAGCAGGGTGGCACCAGAAGCAGACGCCTGCAGACCCTGACTGCTCAGATCTGCCGATGGGCGGAGTTCAGTCGCTGTACTCTCTCCGCGGTCCATATCAAGGGTTCACTGAATCAGGAGGCGGATTACCTCAGCAGGAACTCAGTACCTCCGGGAGAATGGTCCTTAAACAAAAGGGTCTTCGCCTTCATCACAAAGAAATGGGGTACTCCCCAGATAGACCTGATGGCCACGCATCTGAACACTCAGGTAAAGGAGTTTTTCTCTCTTTCACCAGTCGGCCGTCCCCGAGGCCTGGAAGCACTCTCGCAGACCTGGGAGTTCGATCTCGCATACGTTTTTCCTCCACTTCCCCTAATCTCCAGAGTGCTCCGGAAGATTCGGGAAAATCCTCAAAAAGTCATCCTGGTTGTTCCTTTCTGGCCTCGAAGAATTTGGTTCTCGGACCTTACCACCTTGTCCATAGACAAACCCATGCTTCTTCCTCAGGTGAAGGATCTTCTCGTTCAAGGTCCTGTTCTCCACCCAGATCCCTCCCGATTCAACCTCTCCGCATGGCTTCTGAAAGGGAGATCCTGACCTCTAAAGGATTAGCTGCACCAGTGGTGAACACCATTCTCTCCAGCCGCAAAAATTCTACGACCGCCAAGTACCAGAAGGTTTGGGAAACATTCATCGCCTGGTGCAATGTGCACGAAGTATCCTCTCCATCTATCCGTGAGGTGCTGCGCTTTTTTCAAGATGGCTTTGATAAAGGATTCCAACCTGCTACTATCAAGGTCCAGATCTCGGCACTGAGCAACTTCTTGGACTTCCATCTGGCTTCCCATCCTTGGATCTCCAGATTTTCTAAGGGAATGTGTAGACTTCGCCCTAGGCTCCGTCCGTCGGTCCCGCCTTGGGACCTTAACCTTGTGTTGCACCAACTCACCACTTCTCCCTTCGAGCCTCTAGAGGATACCTCTCTAAAGCTGCTCACCTACAAGGTTGTCCTCCTAGTAGCCCTCACTTCTGCTAGTAGGGTGAGCGAGCTCCAGGCTCTCTCCAGAGTAGAACCTTTTCTCAGGATTCTGCCGGACTGCATTATCCTTCGTTTGCCACCGGAGTTTCTCCCTAAAGTAGTCTCTCCTTTCCATTCGGATCAGGAGATCGTCCTGCCTACTCTCTGTCCGGATCCCAAGAATCCCAAAGAACTGGAACTCCACTCGCTAGACCTGCGGAGATGTATCCTGTCTTATCTCTCACGTACGTCTGCCTGGAAGAAATCCGATTCTCTCTTTCTGTCCTTTGCGGGGGCTTCCGTGAGCCGCTGGCTTAAAGACGCAATCACTTTATGTTACGTCTCCGCGGGAAGAGCACCTCCCTCCGGCCTGAAGGCTCACTCGACCAGATCCGTCTCGACTTCCTGGGCTGAACTCTCCGGGGTGTCTCCGTCTCTCATTTGTAAGGCTGCGACCTGGAGGTCGATTCATACGTTCGTAAGGCACTACAGGCTGAATCTTCATCTCTCAGACGAGTCTCAATTTGGTCGTCGTGTCCTACAGACTGGAATCCTTCCCTCCCTATCTTGCTAATTCTTCTCATGTGCCACCTGGAATGGCAAGGGAAAGAAAGAATTCTTACCTGGGAATTCCTTTTCCTTGTCCATTTCCAAGGTGGCACACTTTTTCTCCCACCCATTAAATTTACTTTCTTTGGCTTTTATTTGTCTGAGTCTTTCTTTTTAACCACACTGGGGAGGAAGGGGGAGGTCTCCTTTTTTTATAGTGTTTCCTGCCCTACCTGGTAGGCGGAGCCTTCTTCTCATGTGCCACCTTGGAAATGGACAAGGAAAAGGAATTCCCAGGTAAGAATTCTTTCTTTCTCTAATATTTTGGAAACCGTTCACATCTTAACTAGCACTAAATATATTACAAATTGTTTTTATTGACCTCTTTTTCATTTTTTGTCAGTGTCTGGAGGAAATGAAACGTGAAGCTGGACCTATTAAAATTGACCGAAGGGTTACAGGGGCCAGTATGATCGATGAACCCCTACAGCAGGTTAGTGCTTAATAGGTTACAATTATTCATTGATTCATATTATGAGAACATAATAAAATGCAGTGCTTGTAGAGATATGACCTAACATTGAAGTTAGATCTGAAAGGTACACTTTATTTTCTAACTTGTTAACGCAGGGCTCGACAAATCCCAGGTCGCCATGGCGACTCAGAATTTTGTCCTGGCGCCTAGGTGTTTGTCAGCCTGTGATCGCGGGGGGGCACAGCCACTCAGAGCCCGAGCCTGAGATCACTCCCACGGAGTGATCCTGTAGGCTGAAACCGCGATTGCATGAAAACCTGCAATCGCGTTTTCAGCTGCCACAGGCAGCTTCAGGAAAGGGGGTTGAGTGTTGATTGGGTCCCCACACAAGTGTGAGGACCTGACATAACACCCCCCTGCTGCCTGATCGCTCCATGAGAGCGAAAGTGCAGCGTTAACCCCTTCAATGATCGCGGCATTTTAGGGGTTAATTCCTGTTTTGTACGGGGCTCTGCTGCTGGTGGTCTGCCTGGAAGCCCAGGCAGGCCAACAACAGCAAAAACGAGCCCCCACAAGCCCTGTGATGACTCCTGTAGGCATGGAAGCCTACAGCAGTCATCAAAGAGACTCCCCCCTCCAATGGCTGGTCTATAGACCAGCAATTGCATCCCAGCTGCCAGAGGCAGCTTCAGGGACAGGGGGAGAGGGTTCTTTGGTCTCCACGTGAGTGTAGAGACCAGCCCCAACACCCCCCCTGCTGCCTGATCGCTCCATGAGAGCGACAATGCAGCGTTAACCCCTTCAATTCCACAATTGTGTATAACACATTCGTGGCATTGCAGAGGTTAACATTTGTCCCCACAAGCTTGTGGGGACTAAATATCAGTCAATGCTGTGCTCCAATGGAACATCAGCATTGAAAGCGTTAAAAAAAAAAATAAACAACAAAAACCAGCACTGACCTGAAAGTCCAGGGTGCTTCCAGGTCAAATGCTGTGATTTTAGTAAGTGGGCTGATAATGATCAGATCACTCCTAACCAACTGTTAGTTGAAAAAAATATCCTGGCTCCTAACTTTTTTTAGCTGGCGCCTAGATTCACAACAAATTTGTCAAGCCCTGTGCTAACGTTACTATGCCTGGTTAGTGTGTCTGAAATATTAAAACTACTATGGAAATAACAGCACATAAAAAGAAAATAAAAAGAAAATAAAAGATATAAAAGAAAATAAAAAGTGACGTGATCCAGTAGTGTTCAGAACCTTGTGATGCCATGTTGCACTAATCTCAGGACACTGATAGTCATAGCTTCTGAATGCTACTGCTGAGACCTACATTTTTAGGACTACTTCTTTATGATCTGTATGGGAAGCACCCGTTCCACCTGCTGTTTTTGTCTTGACTCCTAAATGTTATATTGTTCATCTGAGGTATATGCGTCATTTCATTCATAAGGCGAAGCCATGCAAAGTGGTTTCTTCATTAAACAGTCAGATCCTGTGTTAATGATTCACTTAGCAAGGTCTCCCTTTATAGATATGACATTCGTGCTTTTGCTTTGTGGTTTTGGTTAGTTAAACCTTTTGAAGTGGTATTAGCCCTTGATGTCCGGTTTTATAATACTTATATTCCTTTTTATTAGCACTTTACACTATTGGTTAAAACTTGTCTATATAACCTGAAATGCTAGTGAAAATAATTGTGCATATATAAACTGTGTGAATGGTAAATGATTTAATGTCTGTGTGTAATATATACTATAAAGTAACAAAATATATATGTTAATAGTTTATTTATCATTAAACAGAATACATAGTGAATGAACAAAAGAAAAATCAAAATTAAATCAATATTTGGTGTGACCACCCTTTGCCTTCACAATAGCATCAATTCTTCTAGGCCATTTTTCTGCACCTCAGTTCCTGTGTTTTTGTGAATATTTGAGTCACTTGGCCTTGTTACCGTGTCAGAGGTATGGCTTTTTGGCAGCATGTCTTCCATAAAGACCACTTCTGGCCAGACTTTTTGGACAGTAGATGGGTGTACCAGGGTCCCTCTCTTTTCTGCCAACGCTGAGCTGATGGCACTGCTAGACATCGGATTGCAAAGAGAAGTGAGCATGGTGTGTCTTTCATCTGCTCGGTTCCCTTAGCAGAACCACTGCATCTTCAGTCCTCAACATTGCCCATATTTTTTCTTCTTCTTGTTGCTGTGCTCAGTCTTGCCAATGTGTATGACTTTTGAGGTTAAACTGTCTTTAACAACTTCTTTTTAGTTTGGCTGTTCCTCACTCAGTTTTGTTCCTACACAGCTGTTTCTGTTTCAGTTAAAGATTGTATTTCAACCTACATGCTAAGTTGATGATCATTAGCGTCTGTTTGTTATAATTGGTTAATCATAAATCTAAATATATGCCTACAAAATCCCTGACTTTGTGCAAGTGTACCTAGAAGAATTGATGCTGCTTTGAAGGCAAATGTTGGTCACAGCAGATAGTGATTGGACATCTTTTTCTTCAGTTCACTCACTTTACATTTTGTTAAATGATGAAAAATAGCCATCAACATGTCTATTTTTGAAAGTATTCTTAGTTGAAAGCATTTGTTTACACCTGCCTAAAACATTTGTATACATAAGTCACAATTGTTGAGGCGCTCCTAAAAGGAAAAGCCCGGAATTGTCATTTCACCAACAAACACATGGGTTTTGTGAATAATTTCCTAAATAGGAGGATTAGGAGACACTATCTTGAGGTCAATGCCCAATGTTTAAAAACGATACAAAGAAAAACATTAATATTAATAGAACAGACTTGTCGTCTTAACCACCCTGCTGCACATTGTATATTATATCGGCAAAATTAATTTTAATGTCAAATTACTAACTTAGAAGTGTATAACGGCAGATTACTGCTACCGATACGTTCTCCAATTATATTTCATATATAAGTAGACATTTTGAGTCACTTTTGTGTTGTATGTGTGAACCGCTGGCTTTATGTAGGAATGTATCCGTTGTCTGTAGAAGGGCTAATGTTTACATGTATGTTTTGGCTTTAGGTAATACAGTTTTCCTTGAGAGATTATGTCCAGTATTGGTATTATACACTGAGTGAGGACGAATCTTTTCTCCTTGAAATCAGGCAAACTGTACAGAAAGCACTTGTTCAGTTTTCTACTCGGTAAGTTAATATCAGCTGCTTTTATTGTATGTAATATAGAAATTTGGAATTGCTCTCGCTGTATTAAATAGCCCTTTTTATACCCCCCTCCCCCCATAAGGTCAAAAGAAATAGATTGGCAACCTTATTTTACTACACGTTTGGTGGATGATTTTGCCACACACCTTCGAGTTTTTAGAAAAGCCCAGCTACGCATGGCTGAAAAGGAAGAGCAAAAGAAAGGTACATTTCCTTTTACTAACCAAGACGTAGCCTACTCAACATTGTATGAATCTACTGTTGTCTCATAATTTGAAAGCCCATATATGCTTGATATGACCCAGCTTGTTTCCCTTCTGTATTTTGCAGATGTGACCGAAGATTTAGTAGATACCTTTTTTGAAGTGGAAATTGAGATGGAAAAAACAGTTTGCCGGGATCTCGTCTGCACGTCTTCCAAAGACGAAGAAGGTTGTATGAAACCAGGTGGCTCTGGGCATAGAACGCTAATACTGATTACATATCTGTGTTACTGAAGGTGGAAGTGACAGCTTTTTGCATGTATTTTTAGGTTTCCTAAAGGATTTGTGTGAAGTTTTACTGTATCTATTGCTACCTCCTGGAGACTTCCAAAATAAGATCATGCGATACTTTGTGAGGGTAAGACTATCGCAGTGCTGTCCAAATTTTTTGGGGTGAGCCAAGAGTCATTTTAATTTCATATTTTAGTGACTATTGAATAATGTAATAACCTGAGAGGCTAAGGAAAAGTAAACAAGGAACAGCCAGTTAGTGAGTAGGCCAAGTTAAAAGGTTCTTAAGATTGCCCTGTACTGTTGTATATTATTCATCGCATGTACCGTACTTTGTATGCTCATAGAATTTTATGTTGAGTGAGGGCAGGACTATATTTTAAATTTAGCGGGATGAAACATGGAAAAATGCTGCACCGGGAATTACTGTGGACATCATGCTGCTTCCCCGTTAACTCCCTCGGGAGCATTGATGAATCCAACATGTGTTGTGACATCGCAAGCAATCCCGTGATATCTACTTCACCATACAGGCAATGCAAATGATGACAGAAACTGAGCTCATTTCCCTGGGGCTGTAATTTTGAAACTCCTGTGAAAGTTTTTGTATTTATTTTGTTTTTCCTGTGCATCTCATTTAGGAAGTCCTTTCAAAAGGAATTCTTCTTCCGTTAATAAATCAACTCAGTGATCCTGATTATATTAATCAATATATCATTTGGATGGTGAGTAAACGAAAGCACCACTCGCTGTGCTTTGAGAAAGAGTCATCATACGTAGACAATTGTGTTTTTTGTCCCCTGTTCACACGTGAATCATGAGTGCACATTATAAGCGGTTATGTTTTCCGTGCTTAGCTTAGGCAATGAAATGGAGTGAAGGGATACAGAACGTAACCAGCAAGCGAGTACGGGTAAATAATGCTGACGAAAGAGGAAGGCATATACAGTTACAGTTAAAGGGGTGAAGAAGAAAGGAAGTGAACTGGGAAATGGAAACGTTATTTCGTACGTAACACAATTTCCTCATACCTCCCTTGTTGATTAGTGAAGGAATTTGACAAGTTCTATAGAGTTCAGATTTTTGCCCTTCATTTCCCTTTCGATGTTTGTGCTGGAAAATCATTTTATTGACCAATGATGCAGGCTGGTAAAATATCTGCTCTTATCGCTGCAGAAGAAGCCATAAAACCTGGTTAGAATAATGATACTGTATAAAATGAATATACTTTGGGGTTTTATGGCACAAGATAGGACAGGCGGGGTTTTGTGTTGGCTAGTTAACCTGGGGATTATGGAAGCTCAGGAAATATAAGGAGGCATAAATAATGGGTCCATGAAACTATATTAATGTTTTTTTAAGGTATTGCACTTTAAGATCCCCCCTGGACCCAAATAATTGTGGAACTTGAATGAGAGGATCCAAGATTTACCATCTATTTAAGTGTTTCAGTTCACTCTTATACCTAATAAGGAAAACGGCTATATTTGTAATGGCTTAAGAAAAGATGGATCTTTATTTGTGGGTGATACGGGTTTATTGTGCCAACGTAGAAAAAGCTGCAGTCACGTTATAAATGGGCATTATATCCTCGCTGATGAGCACTGTTTCTTGGGGGTTTGATACAATTATATTCTATTGTATTTACTTCAGACCAGAACTTTGGATTGATGGCCTGCTTTGTTTCTTTCATCTTATTTTGCTTAGTTAGTAGGAGTGGTCTTTACTAAATAGGTTTATTCCCTGTTACCTAATCATGATACTGTTATGTTTTATGTCAGAATTGGTTTCTGGGATAGATATTTTTTTTTTTGTATGACGTTACATTTTTGGTCTCTTTGAGAATAATTTTGTTAAGAGCTTTGTTTACTAAACAATGTGGTGTTAGTAGGATGCGGTCACCTTAAGTCTTCATCCCACCACTTAGTGTAATGTGCACTTCATGTACTGAAACGTCTGCCTGTACATTTCAGTAATTCATTGACTTCTGTACTGCAAATATTCTTCAAATTTCCATATAGTTTTAACGTTTGTTTTCTAAGAAATTTTCTTTCATTACTTCCAGATTCATGACTCCAATTGCAACTATGAGGCCTTCATGAATGTTATCAAGTTAAGTGATAATGTTGGTGAATTGGAAGCTGTGAGAGACAAATCTGCAGAGGAACTGCAGTATCTTCGTTCATTGGATACAGGGGGAGATGGTATGCAACATAAGTAAAAGTTTGAATATGGAATCCATCTTATCTGAAGGCCTTACAGTATAGGTTTTCCCATTTCCTCCAGTCTCTTCCACCATACATGATTAAATTAATGGAAAACATAATAAAGGATTTTAGGACATGAGCACGTATAATTCATAGAGGTCTCAGTTTGTCTTTCCTGACTTACTTTGGGGAGACCAAAAGATCCTGTTCGCTGCTGTTCTCCCATTAAGAATATCTATGTGAGTGATTTACATGCATGCTTGTATGGAAGAAACTGGACAGAACCATTTTTCTTTTTTGATCATGTCACTGGAATAGTGGTTCTCAGCCCTTAAGGCACACGAACAGGGTGGTCATCCCATTTTGATCCAGTACTGAGATTTGGACTACTGCTGGGTCTTGAGGGTTGGGTTAGGAATCACTAGATTTATTTTGCAAACACATGTTAGACGGTCCCAATGGCTTTTCATACATGTATTCATTCTCCATGCCAGTGGCGGAACTACCGGGGTCGCAGGGGTCGCGACTGCGACCGGGCCCTGGAGTTCTGCCAGTCAGGGGGGGCCAAGGGGTGCCGAGCGGTTGCTGAAAACGACCGCTCGGCAACTCTTGGGCCCCCCTGACTGACAGAAATCCAGGATGCCTCCGCTCCCCGCCGCCGCTGCTGCCGCCGTCGCCGCTGCTGCCGCCGCTGCCTGCCTCAGCGCTGCCCAGAGTGCAGTGTTGGGAACGTGAGGCGTTTGTCTCGGGTGCCGGCGCTTCACGCTGAGCGCCGGCATATGACGTCATATGCCAGCGCTCGGCAGTGAAGCGCCGGCACCCGAGACAAACGCCTCACGCTCTCAACACAGGAGTTGACGGTAAGTGACCTACAAAGGGGGGGGGGTAGGGAGGGAGTGGGTAGATCGTGAGAAGGGGGGGTAGGGAGGGAGAGGGTAGATCGTGAGAAAGGGATAGATGGGGGTGGGGGAATGCCTTTAACAGATTCTCGCACCGGGGCCCTCAGGTTTCTAGTTACGCCCCTGCTCCATGCTCTATTCATAATCGGTTACAGGGAAACACTACTGTCAAATTAAATCCAGGTTGGGACATTGATTCATTTGGCTTTATGATGTCCTATTTGATATGCTGCCTACTTTATTAACCCCTTAATGACAAAGCCCGTACATGTACGGGCTCAAAATGCGTTGTTTTCAATGGGTTTAGGGACCGCCCATTGTCCTTAAGGAGTTAAATAGTTTCATGTTAGAAGTAACAGTAAACCCTTCTGTCAGTGCGGAAATGTGTATCTAGAGTGACATTTTAGAAATACTTTTTGCAATACTTCAAGAATTCTTGGAAACAACATGTACATATGAACACATATAATCTAAAAGCCACTGTTTTTCAACAGCAAGGAAGATGTTTTCCGTACTACCAACATTCTATTTTTTTGTTTGTTTCTCTAGATATCAACATGATAAAAAATCAAATAAACAGTTTATTATTTGTGAAGAAAGTATGTGAAACAAGAATACAGAGATTGCAGTCTGGAAAAGTAAGTTGTAGGAAAACAATCTATTGCTCTACAATAATAACAGTATTTGCTTTTTTTGTCTTATATTCAGATTTATTGTTATACCCTGTGCTCAATTTATTATCACAGTTTTGTTAAGTTTGGGGATATGCTTTCTTAGCTTTGATTTTACTAGTTATTGTTTGTCAACTAAAATGATGTCAACTATGGTTGTTAGGAGCCTCTGGGTTTATATCCTGGAACTCCAGCAAGGTGTGTCAATGTGCCAAAACTAGTATTTGCTGCAAGAACACTTTGTATTATTTTCAATTAGTTTTTTGTTAAATAAAAAAGTCATGGGAGGCAAGGGAATTTACTTTGCACTTTTCACATTTGTGTATTATGATGTCATCTTGCTGTACAAGCCCTCAAGGTAATAAGTGCCAAGAATCTTTAGATTAACATGTGGCAGATTCTCATCATTTCCAGCTAAAATCAGTAGTTTCCCAAACACACAAGAATCTGTGCCCTTTTCTGCAGCAAGTTTCTTGGACTATAAAAAACATCCGATGCGGCCACAATTCAAGTGAATGTGCAGAATTATCTGATAATAATTAGCAGTTTGAATTGTTTTGTTGACCATGACAATTGTGTAGATAATGAATTAGTATGTAGTGAAACAAAGGTGTGCACACTGCGCCCGTGTATATAAGCAGCACAGACTTCCCTCCTTCATTTTATTAATTAATATGTGTTTTTAATATGTTTTTACTCCAGGAAATCGATGCTGTGAAGTTGGCTGCAAACTTTGGAAAACTTTGCACAGTCCCCCTGGACAAAATTCTTGTAGACAATGTTGCACTACAGTTTTTTATGGGTAATTATTAATTATGGTGTTTAACATAAGTCAGAATAAACATACACAAAATGCAGTGGTACCTTTACTAGGCATCTTCAGAATTCTGGCTAGCATTTTCTTGGCTAGCTATTTAAATATTAATTGTGTCCATTGCTTTGCCAGTACGTTTTGCTCTTACTCTAAAGCAGCGAGGCCAGCATGGTAGATGTTTTCTGGATTCTGGTAGATTCTTATTTTCCAAGGCATGAGAGAAGTATATTGGAATTTAAGTGGAATATTAATTTGGTTTATTGGATTTCCTGCAAATATTTTATAATGACCCGTTGCTGTGTATCTCTTTGTATCATACACTAAAGCTTCTTCTGTTCTGGTAGTCTACATTTATCAAACATAATCAGATCATTCTACTTCCATACCCATCTATAGAGTCAGATTATATAATTGTACCTGTCATTCCTATAACAGTGACCTAAGACACAAGTGCAGCACTTTATAAAACGGTGATCTGTCTCAGTTGTGTATGTTTTGGTTCCCATAGATTTTATGCAGCAGACCGGAGGGCAAGCTCATCTGTTTTTCTGGCTAACAGTGGAAGGTTACCGGGTCACCGCGAAGCAGCAGCTTGAGGTGTTACTTAGTCGACAAAGGGATGGCAAGCACCAGACCAACCAAACGAAGGGACTGTTACGAGCAGCGGCTGTCGGGATCTATGACCAGTACTTATCTGAGAAGGTACAGATACATTGCTGCAGAAGTTCTGACCTATGTGCAGGAGATTAACTGTTGGGTCTGGACGAATAAATGTTTCCTTATTTTACATTTAGCTCATCTAGTCTGCCATTATTTTCTACTTACTCAATCATCTGTCCTATCTTCTGTTCAGGATATGAGTCACTAGTGCTAAAGTCGGACTTTATAGCCACCAACTTGAGTAGTAATATGAAATTCAAGATAAGCTATAGCAAGCAGCACAGTGGGAGTAGATGTATCAACAGAATATAGATAGAGCTTCCAGTAAATAGAAGTGAGCTGTTTACTTCCTCCCTAGGAAATTCTACATATTTCTTTAATGTAATGATAAAATCAGAAAGGTTTATTATATCTTTTAAAATCTGTAACAGGCGTCACCAAGAGTTCACACGGATGAGTACTTGTTAACACAATTGGAGATTGTACTGAGCAGTGATGACCCAACGCCTGAGATCTTTGATGATATACAGAGAAAGGTCAGTCTACTTGAAGCAATATTGATAAGTCTATTGATCCGCACGGCTCTTCGCTTGCACATAGATGTAACAAGCCAATCCCATTGCATTGTTTGTTGTGTTATTTATATTGCGGAACGAGTGTGAATACACAGTATCTCACAAAAGTGAGTACACCCCTCACATTTTTGTAAATATTTTATTATATCTTTTCATGTGACAACAAGAAATGACGCTCTGCTACAATGTAAAGTAGTGAGTGAACAGCCTGTATAACAGTGTAGATTTGCCCCTCAAAATAACTCAACACACAGCCATTAATGTCTAAACCTTGGCAACAAAAGTGAGTACACCCCTAAGTGGAAATGGTTTGGAGGAGATGGGTAGACAATGCATATTTTAAGTGAAAGTCATCTTACTGATATGCATTATTCAGGCCGGCTCAGCCCTTCTCGCAAGACAAGTTTACCTTGTACGGCTCTTAATAATGTATAGTGCTGCTATGGAGTTGAAGTGTTTTGGTCTTCTGCAAATTGATGTAAAGTTTCAGTTTAGTGAAAACCGTTTAGTGAAATCTTGTGCATTGATGAGGTTTTGTACGTTAAACTCCTAATTTCTTTAGTATTTAGTAGTCTGTTTCAATTTAATGTTGGATGCTGCCAGTCTGTTTTATTAATATATTTGGGTTGCAAAAGTGTGGTTTAAAATAGCGGCATTATCATAGTTGGCTTTCTTAAAAATGCAACACTTTGTTAAAGTGTCAAATCTGAATTTTGTATATAGCCTTTTATACGTCTTGTTTTATTTTTTTGCTTTTTTTTTATTTTATTTTTTTTACCACCAGGTGTACGACATGATGCTGCGAGACGAGCGGTTTTACCCTTCTTTCCGTTACAATGCTCTTTATGTCCGAATGCTTGCAGAGTTAGACATGTTAAAAGAGCCTAGTTTTAAAGGATCTGATGATGGCGATGGAGGTAATTGGTTAACGTATTTTTTGCATGTAATCTTTTTATGCACTAGTCATATGGAACGTAATTTTTTTTTTTTTTTAAACCTAGATAATTTCTGGCTCTGAAAAAGTGTTTGTTTATTAAGGGCTTACCTCTGCTTTGGAACACAGACTATGCAAATGTTACTTTTTTTGTTCACCAACATTATTATTATATCAACAGCCCCTCACATTTCAAGTCCGTCATCATACAAGCTATAGAAATGTTGTCTACGCCACCCGAGATAGTCGGATATTGTCAAAATACTATTCAGTAGATGTCCATTTAAAAATCATGCTCCCGTTTTAAAGTAGGGAACCCGTAACCAAAGCTTTCCTTCTTCAGTTGGGAAGAAGTTGTTACTCTGACTTGTACTATTTGTACTCGCTTTACATTATGAAGGTGCAGGAAGAGCATGGCTGACCTTGTGTAATAAAAGTTAAGTCAACTCCTCTTGCTAGAGAAACCTGCCATCGTTAGCCCTTCATAATGACCGGTAAAGGGACAGAGTTGGAAAACCAAAACTCTTCTGTCGGCTCTGCCTTTAGTGAATACGCCCCATTTTTGTAAACCTATTTAAGGAAGTAAGATGCACCGCCAAAGCAAATATTAACTCTTTTATTTAAAAGTCGAGCATGAATCCTGAGAACCAAATCCTTAAAAGTGGCAGGTGGTTCTGTTTGCCTTTAAGTTATTCACATGGTGGTCTGTCATTGTTTGTTTTGTATGGTAACCTTCATCTTTCGCAATATTACTCGGTAAACCAATTGTACAGCTGATTTTGGTCCTTATAGACAGGTATTAAAATGCTTGCGGTGTCCCTTATCACATGAGGGCCATTAGACCGAATATACTTCTCATTAGACCATCAGATAAACGTGAAAGGATGGGAGTGATTCTACTTAAAAATAAATTCACCAGCAAGAACATGCACTCTATATTTTAAAAATATTTGTTATCTAATGGTTTATGAGATGACTTTGGGCCGGTGACATATGTTGTTTTTATAAATGTTACCTACGTGTATGGAAATACTGAACTCTGATGTGTTCGCTTGTGTTTTGTTGCCCCCTAGTGGTGCAGTTTGCATCCTGTTATATAAAAGATTATTTTGTAACTTGTTCACTTTTTCTGTACACTTTATAAGATGTTGCTCTTCCCAGAAACAGAACAGTTAAATTGTTTCTCTTGTAATATAAGACGGCCTTATCAAAGACCAGAGTTTGAAACCTATGAAGCACTCTCCGTTTTATGAATGCCCTTTTCTTTGCTTGTTGCAGGTGCCACATACATTTTCTTTGAGATGTTTTGCTTGGCGGCCATGAGATTTAGAAATTCAGATTGTGTGCCATAATTTCTTTATTTTTTTTTAGAAATGTTTTGTTGACGTGATTTGATTACCCTTGAGTAAGCGTCGAATAAAATTGCTGTTTTTTTAAGCACTAAAAAATACATGCTATTTTTCCCATAGAATCTTTTAATGGGTCTCCAACAGGCAGCATAAATTTGGTAAGCTTTTTTATCTTTAATCATTTATTTGAAATACTTTGTTAATGTTGATACAATAAATTCATGTTTTTAATATTTGGTGTGTGTGTGGATATATATATACATATATATATATATATTACACACATACATACACACAGCTGTTTAATGTTTTGTAGTTATATAAAATTTTACATCTTAATTTTTCTTGTCTTTACTTCTCATTGGAGCTAAAACCACTATGTTATGTAAAATACATAGCTATAAAATAAAAATGAAATAGGTTGTGAAATGACTATGAAAGCTATAGTGATTTTTAAAAAAAAAACACATTTATTAATGAAACTAACATTAATATGCTTGCAACGATTTTCCTTAGCTAGGTAAAATTTGGCAATTTGATAGTTAACTTTTCTATGTAATTAAAATATATCTGTTTTTTGATCTAATTGATCTCTTGTGCACAAGTAATCAAACCGAGCCCTTACCATCCTGTTTGGTGTAAGAACGTTCCGGGAAAGGAAGGTGTCAGGTTGCCCTTTTGAATGGCACTTTTTGTGTCCTGTGAATTAAAGGCATTATTTCACGGGGTGTGAAGGAAACATTGGTGTTGGTATGAGGTCTGGGAAACAATAGCGTGTATATATCTATGAAGGAACGTTTTACTTTCCCTTGGTTTGTAATGTTTAGTGCTATTCTGGGACTGCCGTGCTTGTGCAGGTGTTTGAACACCAGCAGATTAGTTGTTTCTGGCGTGATTCCATGTCTGGAGTAAATGCCTACTCAAATAATACAGCTCCCCTGTGTCACGCGGTTACAATAAACAGAGCAGGCAATGAATAGGGACAAGGGCATTCCTAAGGTCAGTCATTTCAAAGGGATGTTCCACAGTTTTTTGTTTTTTTCTTATAAAGTTGCTTAAAAAAAAAAAAGCCTCCAACTTCCAAACTGTTTCAAAAGACATCATGTTCTAGTTTTTGTTTTTATTATAATTATATTGCATGCATTCATCGTCACAATGAAAATTCCTCACACACACATTGCTTAAAAGTTGTAATTGTAAAATGCCGTTTTTTAATAGGAAAATGATCTTGCATGCAGGCATTTGGATTTGTTTAAGTGCCTTTAAGTAAAAATATATGCATGTGTGTCTCTAATATATACATATATCTAATATATAAAATATATTCCTGTTCTGGAAGCTATAAATGACGATCATTATATTCTTTCAGTCTCTGGATGACCTGTCGAATGTCAGTCCTGACGAGCTAGTGCAAATTAGTGCATACATTTCCGACACTGGTAAGTTATTTTATTTATGTAAGCACAGGTTTATTGTTTTCATTGTTTTTTATCATTACTTTTATTCATGTTGCATTGCCTCTTTATTATTATTTATTGTTTTATATAGCACCATCATATTCTGCAGCGCTGTACCTTTGTGCTTGCTCGTGTTCATGCTTCCTTAGCATTGCCTTTTTTACAAAATGGTGCCAAACCTTATTCCATATTCCATGTAAACAATTGCTATTTAAAAAATTTAGGGTAATCCTAAATAAAAAGAGGTATTCAAAGTGATTTACCAAAATATCCATGATTAGAGCTGAAACAACGAATCGATAAAATCGATAATAATCGATAACGGAAATCATCGATAACGATTTCCGTTATCGATTAATCGAGTGATCAATTCGTTGTTGGAGCACTCGGCTCCTTTTACTTACCTCCGCGAGCGTTCCCCGCTTCTGCTACACGCTCTGCAGTCTCCGCCTTCTTTTAGCTACGTGACGGATGTGACGCGTTCCGGAGGTAAGTATTCTTCATGTCTATGTGCACGGATCGCACAGAGCGAATCGCTCTGTGCGAATGGAGCCACTCGCACAGAGCGGTTCGCTCTGTGCGAGTGGCTCCACTCGCACAGAGCGGTTCGCTCTGTGCGAGTGGCTCCATTCGCACAGAGCGGTTCGCTCTGTGCGAGTGGCTCCATTCGCACAGAGCGGTTCGCTCTGTGCGAGTGGCTCCATTCGCACAGAGCGGTTCGCTCTGTGCGAGTGGCTCCATTCGCACAGAGCGGTTCGTGAGTGTGGGTGCAGGGCAGAGTGGGGGTGGGGGTGCAGGGCAGAGTGGGGGTGGGGGGTGCAGGGCAGGAGACTGGGTGCAGGGCAGAGTGGGGGTGGGGATGCAGGGTGTGAGTGTGGGTGCAGAGCAGAGTGGGAGACTGGGTGCAGGGCAGAGTGGGGGTGGGGATGCAGGGCAGGGTGTGAGTGTGGGTGCAGGGCAGAGTGGGTGCAGGGCAGAGTGTGAGTGTGGGGGCAGGGCAGAATGTGGGGGCAGGGCTGGGTGCAGGGCAGAGTTAGAGACTGGGTGCAGGGGCACAGTGCAAAGTGCTGGGTGCAAAGTGCCAGTGCTGGGTGCAAAGTGCCAGGGCTGGGTGCAAAGTGCTGGGTGCAAAGTGCCAGGGCTGGGTGCAAAGTGCAAAGTGCTGGTGCAAAGTGCTGAATGCTGGGTGCAAAGTGCTGGATGCAAAGTGCCAGGGCTGGGGCAAAGTGCTGGGTGCAAAGTGCTGGGTGCAAAGTGCCAGGGCTGGGTGCAAAGTGCTGGGTGCAAAGTGCTGGGTGCAAAGTGCTGGGTGCAAAGTGCAAAGTGCTGGGGCAAAGTTTCTTGAACAGTAATAGTCCACCTCTTTTCAGAATGTTTGGGGTTATTTTGTTTCATAAATATTGTGTTTGGGTTCTTGTACTTTGAAAATATTGTTTTTTATTACATCATAACAAAATAAGAATGTTAATGTAAATTTTAAGTTGTTTTTTAACATCCAGTTCATTAAATTCTTTTAAATAAACGAAAAATTTGCATATTGTTTTTTTTTATCCGATTAATCGATTAATCGAAAAAATAATCGGCCGATTAATCGATTATTAAAATAATCGTTAGTTGCAGCCCTATCCATGATATATCTGTATAGTAAAAACCAAAATAACAAGTAGAGATTTTGTATGCGTTTGTTTTTACCTTGTATCCATAGTACATGCATAGAGTTTACAGATGTGCCCATGAATTGTAATCACACATCAGAAATCTAGCAGAATTGCATGAAATCATTGGTTACCTTGATTATTATTTTTCTTCATTTAATACGTATATATCCCTGATTAAATCAAGCCGTCAACCTGCTACTAACATGCCTAGAGAACAGCAATGGAGAATGGAATATTATACTTTATGGGAAGCAAAGTAACCCATATTAATTGATAGACATGCTTTGCCATTCTGGCACAATGTTGTGAAAGTGGACTTGCCACCATAGCAACTAATGGAATATCCCAAAGAGCAGTTGTAGCTATGGATTGCATTCTTTTTATACATTATCCTGTGTGTGTATGTATGTGTATTATTACATACATTATATAATACAGTTTTGCACCATTTTATAAGAAAGGTATTTTAAATTGGGAAAGAGAGAAGTGCCTTAGCTGAACAGTGAATTTCTGTAAATTGTGGAAAAAGATCTGGAAATCATTTGTGGGGAAAAGTGGCCTAACAATGTACTTCATTGCGCCTTACACACAAAATAAATGTGTGTTCAATGTGAATCTACTATGTTCATTCTTCATAATTGGCTTTTTTCTTGAGACTCGTGTTATGCTATGGTAAGACTGACCCTTTGAGGTCGAAAAGACCAAACAACAACAATAAATTACATCAAAGTGGATTTCCACAATGCTAAGACTAAGAAAATGTCCTGCTGAAATAAAAAATGCTGCTTAAATATGTCCAGAGGACTATATCGAGCCATAGAAACCATTTGGATGTTTCCGTCACCGCACTGGCCTTGTCCTTTCCCATCTTTTGCTCTCGTTATCTTGTAAAGCTAAAGTACATCATCATTTTATTTTTTAATCAAGTTGTGCCGTCAGATTGTATTTACACGTGCCCTCGGATTTATGCAGTTTATGTGTATGAAAGAATAAGAAATAATTGCGTATAATCTAACTAGCTGAAATACAGTTAAAGTTCCTGACAGTTAAATGTTTCTCCTCGAACCATAAATCTTTTAATTTTCAAGTCAAATACCATATGGAAGATGAAACTAACAGCTCTACATGAAATATGTGTCCGGCGACTAAACAGATCAAAAGCCAACACATTCTTGAGGTTCCTTTAAATGTCTCTGGCCTTCAGTAGACTGTTAAGGTAATGCTTAGTACAGCAAATAGTTACCACTGAGGTTCTGAAGGTAGACTACCAATATAGTGGCCTTATTTACGTATTTTGGTTAAAATATATAAACCAATATATTTATGTTTAAGTATTGCCACACTGATTCCTTTTTTTGTCATCTACATACTGGATAGAATTTATCCATTAACCTTTTACAAATCCCTTTCTCCTGTTTTAAACACTCATACCCAGGTCTGCAACCATTTCCTTGTTTATTTCTTCTCCTTTCACTTTTATTTCCATGCATTTTCTCTCTATGTTTTGTATTTACATTGATAGTCCATGCTGACTGTGACCCATATGCTGTGACAGGGGTTTGTAACGAGCACGGCAAAACTTACGCACTGTACGCCATCACTGTCCAGCGACGAAGCTTGGAAGGTCTCGAAGATCAGTGGAAAACCTATCGCCGCTACAGTGACTTCCATGATTTCCACATGCGGATCACTGAGCAGGTAAATCCCCAAATCCTCTGGGCTTAAAAACTGATTGTGCCTGACCTCACAAATGCTCTACTGGATGAATGGGCAAAAATTCCCACAGAAACTCCAAAATCTTGTGCAAAGCCTTCCCAGAAGAGTGGAAGCTGCTATAGCTGCATAGAAGGGGGGGGGGGCAACTACGTATTAATGTCTATGTGTTTAGAATATGATGTCAAAGTTCCTGTTGGTATAATAGTCAGGGGTCCCAATACTTTTGTCCATATAGTGTATATTTAGTTGGGTAAGTTTGGCAGAAAAGCATGCCAATTCTAGGGTATTAACCCCATATGTTGGTTAGCTGGAGTTGACATAGATTCTCTCAGGTTGTTGCTATTGTAACTCGGCGTTCTCTGTTATTTGTGGATAGACTCCAGTATTGCAAAACATCTTGCTTCACACCTCTAGCACATACTTATAGCACCGTGTAGGGACACAATAACATTCACATTTTCTAGCCCCCTTTACTTATAGTTCAGAAATAGCTTTCTGGCAACAGACGGAATCTATGCAGTGCCTGAATTTATGTATTCTTTTTCCTCTGCACTCCTGATTTTTCATCAGGGAATGCATTCTCGTGGTATAATACTTATGGAATTTGACAATAATGTATCGCAGAGCTTTGCAGCAGAGTAAATTTCTATTTTTCTTGTAACATAAGTCCTTTGGTCATTTATTAGTCCAGAGATCTAGACGAATGTTGAGTAAGCGAGTAATGGGTGTGTAACAGTGGTTTGGGTCGTTTGTTGTATTGGTCACAGAGCTTAGGATGTAAAAACCGAGCTTGGGAATTGATCAGACGGGCTTTAGGTGAAAGCTTACGGATCTGTGAGGTCTAGGCTCAAGACAGCTGCGGACATGCCTGTGTACCAACAGAAATCTGCCTTTTTCATTGCTTCAAATACATGAAATACAAACTCAGTCCCAGGCTAGTATGCGCTTGAGTGGCCATTCTTTATGGTCATAGCCCGACATGCAAAACTGTTGTATTTCATTTATTCATTTCTTATAATCTACGTTCTGGCTGCCTAAAACTGTAATAGACTTAGTATCTTTTGTGTAAATCTTTTCCTGTTTCATTCTATTACATGTAGTTATCATGTGCACGGTCTTATGGAACTTTCTAAACCCTTTCCATTGGCGCTGAGTTGTTAAAATACACGACTTTTGGGTTGCTGCTCTCTCTTTAGTTATCTGGAACACAGATATATTTTTCGCAGGCCATTTTCCATACCTTGAAGGATTTGAGAAGCTGGCCTATTAATCTCAAAGCATTGCAAATTCAATTTTTAAGGCGTGGCAGCAGTTACAATTGACGATAACGTTCACAAACATAATGATATACTGGTACAAAAGCAGAAGAGGGGCCTGTTAGAAGTATGTTTTAGATACAAAGCTTAACCTCTAATTAAGATACAAGACACTGTTGTGAAGCCGTTTAATACGATACATGTGATGAGAGCCCTGAGTAAAAAATATGTCTACTTGGTAAGTGCATAGCACCAGCAGATTCTTAAAATACATTTAAGCATCTTTATGTATTGAAGTATCTGAATGTATGTTTATTTTATTTAATTTTTTTGCTTGTTTTTCAAATATATGAAAGATCAAATTAAAAGAAAAGTTTGATATCTATTCCCTGTAGCTCACATGGATTCTGCACTCTTACAATCGTAATAGCAGGTTTCCCTGTGCAATATGGTATGTACGGGGCAGGACATTATGTGATGAAGATGTCCCACGCCCTACCTGCTATCATCTTCTCTCCATAGTTTCACTATATAGGAGGAATGCCTTTTGTTTCCATTTTTATTCTAATTTCCTAAAACACTGCTGTTGTCTTTCTCTGCGTTTCATCCCCAGTTACCCCATCTCTAGTTACTAGTTCCCAGACTCAGGTGATCTCAGTTTATCTGAGACTCGGTGTAGCAGAGACTGAATAATGAAGCTCTAGACTAAGTTGGGTGGAAGTGCTGTGGCGCCATGTTGGAGGGGGAAGGGGTTTAATGTCCCTAAATATCACAAAATGGACACACGCAGGCATTTTAGTAATAGTCTAAAAGCAATTACACATTATCAAGTCAAATGTTCTCAAGGCAAAGTCCCAGGATGTATAAAAGTTGTAAGTACACTAAAGCATTGGAAATAGTTTTATTATGCTGACTGCGAGCTGACGTTTTTAGTTTGTTCTGGTGTTTGTCATACCCATGCCTAGATGATTACTTCATGTCAGAGATTAGTAATACATTCCCTCTGATGCCTTCATTAGTAAAGTGGCCCTCCTTGAGGGTTAAGAGCAGGGCAATTTCTTATCAACTGTGCAGTAAGATATGGTCTTATGAGCTTGATTGATCAGGCTACAAAATGATCAAAGCTCAGAGCATGGTGGAAATGGATACCGTGTAACGCAATTCACCCTGGTTTTAGGAGGCTCAGTGGCCGATTAACCATTTAACTCTTCTGTCATTTTATTCTTTTTTTTTTTCTTCATTTAATCGGCATTTTCTAGGCACTTAGTTGTACATTTTTTCTTTTAATCCTGGTCTGCTCTTAATCCAAATATACCGTATACTATAATGTTGTATTTTTTTTTTACATTCTGACAAAATGGACCATCAGAGTAGGTGTTCAGTATCTCCTCACTGCAGTAGAATCAGCTCCCCTTGTAATATTAAAATAAACCCCTGAGACCCTCCTTTAAGATTAGAATTGGGTACAGTTGGGTTGTAAAATAGTTTCAGCAAAGATATGAACCCCATATGAACTCACCGAAGCCATTGTTAAAGTGAATGAGGCAATGTGAACACACATTGTACTTCCAGCTGTCCATAAACTCCTGATCCTAGGGCTTAGCACAAGTTCCTACCCACTGGATTGAGTGTCGGCTCTTACACTAGACCAAAGCACCAAACACATCCATGTGTTGCTTATTGCCTTACAGTGTGTTATATACTACTAGATGCTCAGATTAGCATCAGGATGGTAGTTTTTGGTGGGTTTTTTTCTGCTACTGATTACAACTCATTATGCTGACATATTGCTGTCAGGATGTCATGAGAGTTCTAGTATGCTGGTGCTAGAGAGCAAAAGGTTGCCTGCCCCGGCTCGACCTGAATCCGCTCTCAGATTATATAGTGCTTACTGTAGTGCATCTGTGTTCAGGGCTTCTTCATTTTGGCAAAAACGTGATGTAAGCCAGGCCATGTTGTTCAGGGCTATCAGTGTGACCAACCAGTATCATACTGCAGCTCTATATCTCAACTACTTTCTTTAAAGCGTGCATTTAAATGATTGTGTTGGTTCAAGCCCTCATCAGTCATTTTAAAACATTTATAATAACGGTTCAGAGTCTGTAACTTAATGAAGTCTGTCCGGTATACGTTTTGAAGATGATAATCTTCTCTAAAAGCTGTTCTGTTGTATCCTCTATTGCATTCATTGTTGAAGTGCAGGATTTGGTTTTCAGCAAGCATCTCTACCTCAGGAAAATGCTCAGGGAGACTATAAACACACATTAAACATTCTATAATCGGAATGACTGTTCTCCGTTCCCACAGTGTTTATTTAGTCTAGTTTGTGCTGAATGTTTGTATGTCTTTCTGTGCGGATGATTCCAGCTTGGGAATATACTAGAATTTGGTACCTGTCCTCTGATGCTTTTTTACCCAGTTATACTCTAATATCTCCCATGTTATCTTTCAAGGGCTTTCTTTTAAAAAATAAAATAAAATTATGTTTTCAGTTTGAAAACCTTGGCAGTCTGTTGAAGCTTCCAGGGAAGAAAACATTCAACAATATGGATAAGGAATTTCTAGAAAAGAGAAAAAATGATCTGAACGCATATTTACAGGTAATTGTCCGACATCTGACTAATTTTAGGCATAAATATTTTCCATTTCGTAATAGCATGTTCTAGGACTGTGCCTTACCATGTTCAAGAGTAATAGACTTGCATTAAACCTTATAATTTGTTTTGCTTTGTTAATTCATGTTCATGTGTCGTCGGATACAGCGTTTGTCTTGACACTTCCTTTTTTCAATCTATTTAGTTATTATTAAACCCTGAGCTGATAAAAGCATGCCCGGCACTTGCTCCATACGTAATGGACTTTCTGGAGAACAAAGCCTATAATAAGGGGAAAGGAGACTTTGCACGCAAGGTATGGCTTCCATTTCATTTCAGTTAAAAAGGCTAAACAAACCGGTAATTCCCGCGATAAAGTTAGACACCGTTCCTGAACAATAAAAGTTGTATGTGCAGGCTTGTCAAATCATGAATTTATAATGACCAATTTCAAAGTCTACATGTCAGTCTTACGCACTTTCTCTCAATGTGTTTCCACCTTGTCCGTCGAATGATTCCATGTCCTTGTCTCCTTGACCTCACCGCTCCGATTCCTCTCTTGCTTCTTCTTGTTCTTCTGTCTTCTTTCTTCGTCTGATTGGCGGAATGGTGGAAAGGCAGTGCCCATGGCTCTGCCCCTTTTGCGGAAGTACTCCAAGATGCAAGTGAAAATTCAGAGCTCTCCACTTTGTTTTTGTTTGTTTTATTGGGGGTCCCTCATATGAACGAAATTGCCAAATTTTGTTACAGGTAAAATTTGGATCTGAATGCACAAATCTACTGCCTACAATGGCAGCCTATAGGTCTGTAGATAAAGGTTTATTGGAACTACATAAAATAAAACCTACTTTAGTGCACTAAATAACTGGATATATTCCGCACTATAAATCATTATAATTTAATCGGTAGATGCCTCAGTTTTGCTCACCTACGTGTTTTGTTTTTTTCACCCTCATTAAAATGTTTTCTTGCAAGAATGTGTTTTTTAGTAACAGTTACACATTTAAGACTGTGTGTGACCGCCTGCAGCCTGTATTTTTTCTGCCTTTTTTTGTGTGGCTTTAAGCACATTTTGCAAGCCTGTATGTTTGTATTGTGTCTGGTACTTTGTGTTTCTTTTGATATGGGACGTATATGGGTCCTTATGGTACGGATTTAAGTGTCACTGGACCAAGTGAACGTGTCCTTTTATTAGTTTAATAGTGTGTCTTAATTATATCAAAAACAGAGAGACCAGTCTTTGCCAAAAGAACTGTTTTAAAGAAACACTTGTCACAATTCATTAAAAATTATTTTAATGGTCCCAGTGAAACTATGAAAAGGGTCTTGTTGAAGCGTTATTTCTTTTTGTTTCTTTATTACATCCCACAGTATGTTGTTGCCATGGATTACATTTGTCCTCTGCTTGCTGTAACCTTAAAATATGACATGATTTTAACACCAGGGGGCACAATTTCTGTCTAATAGAAAATATAATAAAACGGCACCATAACTGGAGCCAGGGCGCTTCTCTATGGTGTCTCATTTGTAGTTGGTACTACTACCAAGGGCAGAAAACCTACTTTAGTGCACTAAATAACTGGATATATTCAGCACTATAAATCATTATAATTTAATCAGTAGATGCCTCAGTTTTGCTCACCTACGTGTTTTTTTGAATCTAGACCTCAGAGAGAGAGAGAGAGAGAGATTAGATAATGTGGTGATTTGTTTAAAGAGAAAAGAAGGGTTTAAGTATGTTGAAACACATTTATGTAACTATTTTTCTTTACGGAACAGGGACTGTCAATGCCATCCTCTTCTTCTGGCAGTGAATTCCATGTACCTGGTCTCTAACAAAACTTCCAACATCAATCAAATTATGTCAAGAACTTTAAGTCTTAATGTATAAAAAAAGTAGTTCTTTTAATATTCTTTGCCAAAGTTGGGCTTTGTGCATCTCCTTTGACTTCACTTACATCTATCATTCTGAGGTTCTGTTTATTTTTTATTTTAGATGGACACATTTGTGAATCCGTTACGCAATTCTATGAGGAATGTTTCCAATGCCGTTAAATCAATCCCTGATAGCTTGGCTGAAGGAATGAATAAAATGTCTGATAACATGGGTAAAATGTCAGAAAAAATAGGGCAAGATTTAAAGCAATCCTTTTTTAAGGTACGTGCAGCTCAAAAACGGTTCTCGACGTCAAAGGCACGTCTATAAGTGTATGTTTGGTCCCCATACTTCAACTGTGTATCTGTACTATATTTTTGGTGTTTGGACGTAGTCGGGTGACACATGGTAGGCGGTGGGTGCTGGGCTCCATGTGGCTGTCTGATATTCTGGTGTTTAACCCATGCTTTGTCTGAGTGAGCATGACGATGGCCTTCAGCACAGTAACCTGTCACTTGCCTATTCACCCTGACACTAATCACTACCTAGTTTACGTCATCAAGGTGCCGGGTGCGATGCCTAGCAATAGCGATTTCCTACTGCTTGTACCCAATACTGTATGCCATTTAAAGGTGCTATTCCACCTTCTGTCCTGAACCTTTATTAAAAAAAAAAAAAAGTCAAATCTAGTACTAACATCCAAACCCTGCACACACAAATTAACAGTGTCAGTTTTTCCTCATTTGTAATGTTTCAGTACTTGTTCTGCAAGATTACGTTTTCAGTGGATTGAAAAAAAAAAATCACCACCAAGGCTTTCTTTGTTTAACATGCTAGATTTTGTCTAAGCCGACTATATATGTCATACCTTTTGAGACTGTTAAATACCTGGTCCCTGTCTTATTAACGTTGTAATAGTGCTTTAGTATGCAAGATTTTGCTGTGGTTCTTTTGCTTTATACTTATGATGACCTATTTAAATATGTAGCTGTATGTGTAGCTATGACATAACATTTAAATATTATTTTACCTCAAAGGCTCCTATCCTTGTACCAAAACCCGATGATCCAGAGCACTTTAGAATATCAGCACAGCTGGATGACAATGTGAGTTTCAGCTTTAAACCTCTTTTAAATGAATTAAAGTTTTGTATAACATACAGTTATTGATAATTCACTTCTATCTTTGATAGTAATTATGTTTTTCTGATATAATATTGAGATTCTGTTTTTAAGTAGTTTTCCCTTTGAGAATCTGCTGTTTGCTACAGAGCAATTATTTCTGGACTATCCGTATCCTAAATAAATGAAAAACCTACTTGTGTTGTCTTCAAGATATCTGTAATAAATTCCCTCTCTGTAATTACCCCATCTTTATAGGAAATATAATTTGTACAGTGCTATGAAAAAGCATTTGCCCCTTTCCTGGTTTCTATTTTGCTTATTTGTCACGTTTAACTGTTTCATATCATCCAACTAATTTTAATAGAAGACAACTTGCGTAAACACAAAATGCAGCTTTTTTACATGATCATTTCATTTATCGAAGGTAAAGAGTTAATCAAGACCAATATCACCCATGTGTACCTTTGGCTGCGATAACTGGCAATTAGTATTTTACATCACAGCAAATGAATCTTGGCCCATTCTTGGCCCTTAGCCATGTTGGAGGGTTTCCGAACATTAACTCCCTTTTTGAGGTCATGCTGCAACATCTCAGTTGGACTTAAGTCAGAACTTTGAGTAGACCACTTTCATTTTGTTTCTTTTGAGCTATTCAGAGTTGGACTTGCTTCGGGTCAATGTCTTGCTGCATAACCCAACTGCATTTGAGCTTTAGGTCATGAGCTGATGGCCGGACATTCTCCTTCAGGATATTCTGGTAGAGAGCAGAATTCATCGTTCCATCAATTGACAAGTTGCCCAGGTCCCGAAGCAACAAAGCAGCCCCAGACAACAACGTGTTTGCTGGTATAATGTTCTTATTGGTCTTCCAAAAAGCTATACTTGACTCATCAGTTCACAGAATATCATAGCAAAAGTCTTCAGGGTCATGAAGATGTTTTTTGGCAAATGTGAGATGAGCCTTTTAATCAGCAGTGGTTTTCACCTTGCTACTCTCCCATGCATTTCTTTACATGGATGTCTGGGCTCTTGTGTGATCTCCTGGATGAATCGTCAATACGTTCCTGGAGGAATTTAGGCAGGCCGGCCCCTCCGTTTTTCGCCATTTGTAGATAATGGCTGGCACTGTGGTTCACTGAAGTCCCAGAGCCTTATAAATGGCTTTGTAACCCTCTCCAAACTGATAGATCATAATGACTTTGTTTCTCATCTGTCTAGTGAAATTCAACCCAATAATTAATTACATTAGTTAATTGGATGATTTTGTAACTAAGGGGGCAATTACTTTTTCACATAGGACCAGGTAGAGTTGGATAGCTTTTTTTCCCTCTACACATGAAATCATGACTTAAAAACTGCATTTTGTGTTTACTCAAGTGATCTTTGTCTAATATTAAAATTTGTTTGATCTAAAACATTTCAGTGTAACAAATATGCAAAAGTACAAGATATCAGGAAGGGTCAAATACACGGCGCACTACCTGATATGTTAGAACAAACTCAATAAAACAAGCACAAAATGTGAATGTGTGCATACAGTGACAAAGTTACCCTGATAACGCCCAAAATTAGAACTACGCGGTTTAGGAACCATGAAACACCGTAAACTAATTTGAAAGTAAACATAACAGTTTTCCTTCTGTATTTAAGTAAATCTCCCTCACAACTTCCTTATATCTTTGGGGGATTGGTAATATTAATTGTGGGTGAATAAAGGTGTTAAAGGGATGTTTGTAATGCATTTAGTTCATGTAAGTATCTTATTATTCCAATTAAATCTTTATCTGATGCACTGTCATTATTTTTACAGTGCATAGGTTACATAACTTTGTAACTAATATAGGTGTTTGGCTTAGAAGAAAAAAATGCTGTCATTTTTAAAAGAAGATGTGGAATTTCCCCCCGTGTTTTTGAAAGAAGCCTTCGTAGCTCAGAGAATACAATAGGAGATCTTTTATCTTTAACTAGAACTTGTGCCTCAAAGATTGGCGATTCTATGCATATTGGTCATCGTCATTAATTCTGCACCTGTCTTCTCCTATACATTTTATATGTCACATCAAAGCATTCCGTGATGTCTTACTGGGTATACCCATGTTCCCATCACTTTGACAAATGACTGTGTATTAAAGTCCTTTGGAATTTCCGTCATGGCTGTAAAATGGTCATGGGGCCACTTGTTCTTCCGGATGTTTTTGCATCTTCTTTTTTTTAATGTTGCAGTATGTCTTATTTACTGACTGGTTTGTTATAACAACTTTATGTATAACTGTTGTTTAATATCTAGTAAAAGATGTAATTTTAAAATTAATCTATTCTCTTATGCTTCAAATAATTACCTGACTCTACTAGAGATTTTTTTCTAAATAGTTTTAACAGTAATAAAAAAAAATCATATATATATATATATATATATATATATAAATACTTATTTTGAAACATTTTCTAAACTGATAATTTTAAAAGCAGATTAACTTGTAAGCAATCTTATTTTGATAGGTTGATGACAATATTCCTCTTCGAGTTATGCTGCTCCTTATGGATGAAGTCTTTGACCTAAAAGAACGAAATCAGTGGTTAAGAAGGCAGATTACAAGCCTCCTTCAGCAGCTAATTAGAGCCACATATGGAGACACAATTAATAGGTTTGAGTTTAGTTTATCTTTTGCGTGCCATATATTACTTTACATTACCTCTTCATTGCAGTCAGTGTCTAGAGTCATGCTTATCGTGATTTTTTTCCTTGTGATTTCCTGAAGTTCAGTTTTTAGCCATTTTGCATTAGTAAGTGTCTTCTGCAGTCTGTCGGGATAACATGGAATTAGAATACATGTATGTTGTTTAATATTTAGTCACCCTTTTATAATGTACTCTGTAGTCGGAATGTCATTCATTAAGTGAATTTGAAATGAAGTATCCTGATAAATGGCACATTGATAAATGTTAATATTCATTTTTTCTTTAGGAAAATTGTTGATCATGTGGAATCGATGACATCACCAGACCAAGTAGCAGATTATGTGAAGCATTTCAGGTATAGATTTTAGGTGAAGGCAAGAAAGATACATTTTAAATAGTTTCATAGGGATAATATTATTCAGAATGGATGTTTATAATGAAATGCATATGTATTCTTTACTGAAATGATCATTCACACTGGGGCTCTTAAGTGGTTATGCCGTTGGCTATGATCACCTTATCTTTTTTCACCTGCTCATTACTGAAAAGGGACATCTACCCATTTTTTTTTCTCTTTCCAGACTAGGCATACCTATAAGCAATGGCGTCTAAAATATGAGTATGCTATATAAGGATGTGTTATTGAAATGTATTAACCTATTTAAAACTAAATGCTGCATTAATGTCATCATTTCTAGCACTGCTGAATGTCCCTCCCCTTTAGCCACAGCCATCCCTACCAATAGCCCCACAGCCTTTTGTATAACAGAATTGGGTATTGATTTTATATTTATAATTCATCTTGACATCTTGTTGTGTACCGGAAGACTGGATGAGGCTTTGCAGAGATGGTGTGTGTGTGTGTAACCTGGTGGCATAGTGTCCATACAGGGCTTGTGGAATTTCGGTACCTATTTATGAAATGCCAGCTAAAAAGCCTATGAGTGGCAACAACCATGGACTCTACATATAGCTTGGAGAGGAGACAGGACGGTTTATGACAGAACACAAACTTTGCCCCCGTAGTTGTTGTTGTGCAGCCTAAGTTTAAATCCAAGGATTTTTTTCTTCCTAAAGAGGCCTATCCCGCAGATTGCCGTCCATGTCTGATTCATTTGTATATTCTTCTTTTGCAGGGACTCATTTTGGCCAAATGGGATATTAGCCGAGACGGCTCCACGAAGAGACCGGAGCATTCGTATGAGAACAAGAGTGGCAGCTAAAACAAAGCTATTGGAGATCATGCCAGGTAGCCTAAGCCATTATCGTGTTTGTTTTAAGAAAAAGAGCACCTGCAATTAAAAGAATACAGTTTACTTTTCTCTTGTTTTATTCATTTCTATGTAGGAAATTTAGAAACACAAATTTTATAAATCCTAACTTTTCTTGTGTATTTTATGTATTATTTCTTGCAAAGATCATTACTGTGTCTACAGTAGATCCCATCTATGTAGATTATCTCTCGTAGCTATGCTGAAATGTGTACATGTGGCATAGTTGTGTTTTTACCTTGCTTTTTTTTGTTTCTCTAGATGAACTAAAACACATTATCGGGGCAGAAACAACGCGAAAAGGCATTCTTCGGGTCTTTGAAATGTTTCAGCACAACCAGCTGAACCGGAGAGTTGTGTATGTTTTTTTAGAAGGCTTCTTGGAGACCTTATTTTCACAGTATAAATTCCGCGAGCTGTTCAATAAACTGCACTCCAGGTCAGAACGAATGCGGAAATATAAACAGAGACTACAGTCTTCTCAAGCGCCTTCCTTACAGAAAAGGTGACACTCCAAAATAAAAATAGAAAAGCATTGCCCTATAGACTGATCCAAGAAATGCTGAACAATATCATGGATGTTTGCTGGGGCCTAGAAACATCTCCTGATATTTCTGCACCAGTCATTTACGGTCATAGATATTACGAACACATCCATAAAACGTGTTACTCTTCTCACCTACTGTTCGATCATCATCTGGTTGGGTTTGTATGTCTAAGCGTTTCTTGGTGCATTTGTGACATTGAGAAGACGGCTGATCTACAAAATGTTCAGCTTGCAATGTTGGGCCTCTCATTTCTGACAAAGGGGAATGAGAATGTGGGATTTCTGGTGTTGGAGATGTGCCAGATTGTATTTTTCTACATGAAGTACAAGCACAAATACAGAGGAATGCTGAAGAGTCAAGCTGGCATGTGCTGGAGCTGGGAGATTGTGCAATGTAACTGCTGATTAGTATCATTCATTGTGATGCTCACATCGTGGCCTGGTAGGTCTAGGTCAGCATTGATGTGGATGAGGTGAGTTTGCGTATTGGAATCCCACGGAGTTCGAGAAGTGACGATATACTTAGTAGTATCTCACATTGTTTCCACAGGTCAGTTGCTGAAAGCAGAACAGTCCCTGCCTGGGGTTTTTAGCCTATTTAATAGCTTAACCCTAATGAGGAGTAAGTTATATTCTCCATCATTTTCTCATCAGGCTTGGTGGTCACCAGTGCAGGTTTTTCCCCCTCTCAACAAATCGGTTTTAACAAATCAATGAATAAACTTTAATACAGATTGAATTTAGGATCTAATGAATGTGCTCAGTGCATGCCTTTGACCCACAATACTAATGCGTTGCTCTTTTAAAACATAATAGAGCCGTGTATTGTAGAAGCTGGAGCTGGCCTGACAGTGATGTTAGGACCATGGTGGTGTTTGTCTTTACTAAGTAAAGAAACCTTTGGTTTGGAGTTGTACTCACAAAAAATATGTGCTTGAAAATATATAGTTGTAAAATTAAGGAAAGAACCTGATTTTCACCCTTTTTAATATTTGGTTCACCTTTGGTGTAGAAAGGATTTCTCTGGGGTTGTCATATCCGCATAAAAGCTAACTTTCTGAACGTGTATATGTGTGTTTAAGAAACTCTCAAATGGAGCAACTCTGTTATCCGTTACGTTATTTCCCATCCGTCTGCATCGTAGATATGTATAGCACTCCTTTATTCTGATGACTCTGTGTTAGAAGCATTGTATTTTTGCACATGAAATGTATTGAACTGTATTAGGACATCCCCGGCTAATTTTAGTACAAAAATAAACTGTATTTTATTTTTTTACGTACAAAATACACCTTTTGCACAGCATTCACTACATGTTTGAATCTTGTAGAGGGCTGTGTGCATTGCTACAATTTTCTTTGGTTGCGTGAAAGCATTTTGTGTAGAACATGGATAATGCCACAGATCGTTCTGCTGCTCTTCCTATTGTCAAGTCCATCTGGAACCCCACAGCTGTTCAACTCCAACTACTATTTTTCTCAGCCAGCCTTTGATGCCGCAGCAGAGGGTTTTGGGGAATAATAGTGCGACAGCAGGTGGGCCACAGCTGCCAGGGACCGTGTTACAGGCATACCTTTCCCATTCTCTCACGATGGTGGGGCCTATGGATTCAGCCTTATAGAAAGAAGCGTACTGCCATCGTATAGACTACGCATGACGCAGATCTTTAAGATGTCACATTCTGTTTCAGTCCCTACACATTGTGTGGAATTTGCATAATTCTGGGTGTAGCAAGATCTTCTGACGTAGAAGGATCTGATCTAATTTTTAAGTGAAAAAGTTTTATCCTATTTAATAAAAGATGTCTTTAATTGTGGAATCACCATGATGTAGCCAATGATATTATGTTCCAGACTATGAAATTGTGCGAAATTCCTACTAATGAACTGTAAAACCCTGCAAACTGATTGTATATTACATGTATGAAGGACTTATGGCTGGCCAAGTATCACTTAGCATACGGGTGCGTTGATGAGCTGCCGGAAATTATTGTGCCATTGTTGAAAATAAATGCACTTGTTTTAGCCTTAATAGTTAAAGAAAAAAAAATAATAACATACCACGGAATGAAACATTTCCGTTAGCTGGTTTCCAAACTTGTGCTGCTGATATTTGCTAAACCTTTGTAATGCTGGAAAAGAGCGTAGAAAATTTGAAGTCCAACAACAAAAGTGCAATATTCTCATTCCCATACGCAGTTGTACTTCAGCGTAAACTTTGAGTTAAGAATGCTGAGATTGAAACAATGCTGGAAAAAAAATAGCATGTCAATTTGTTAAACAGTCTGCAATAGCCATACAGTTCTTCACGGTAAATGGAGCCATTCTGTTAGCGTTCAGGCAAGTTTGACACATTTCGCTCGCCCTTTCTTTCTTCTATAGCGAAAACATTTGTAAATAACGCGCTGCGTACACAGATAGGCTCATCCGATCTGCGGCATAACTAAAAGTTCTCAAGGGGTTAAACTGCTGCTTAAACGCATGGTTAACTAAACGAGTGTATCATTCATTTTGTAAGGGTGGAAATACAGATTTAATTATGTTTTTAAACATGGTTATCTCCTTCCATCCTCTGCAACGTACATTCCTTCGTTTTGATGCGCCACTTTCTTTTTATTTCAGGACTTGTTTTAAAAGTCGTCTTTATCGCTCCTTAGTCTTTTGCATTTTTAGAGAATGGTTCAACGGTCCCTCCAAGTATTTAAATACTCTATATTAACAAATATAACTGTTTGACAATACCTTTGTACAGTAAATGTTAGCTATGTGCCTAACTTTTTTTTTCTAACAATACTGTTTCCATCCCTTTTTTCCTTTAATTTTATTTTTCTGAACAAAGAGCAAAACCGAATGTTGTGCTAAATTTTATGGGTTGAAAAAAAAACCATGTTTTTATTTGCCATTTGCATTATGTTTTCTCCAACTGAAAAGCTGGAATAAATGATTACACTAATAAAGTATTAACAGAAACAACGTTTTACTCTGGGTTTTTTCTGTTTCTCCAGGAATATTTTTTCTTTGCAATGAAGAAACACTGTTTTTATTGGCAAGGGACTGAGACCAATTAGTTGTTATAAAGTATTTAACATTCTAGTAGCCACCTTTACTTTGCACTAAATTTTACGAATATTAAATAATTCCAAAATCGCTGACAGGACCAACTAGTTTGCTAAATACCATTTGTCAAAAAAAATCTTTTATGTTCTATAATGGGTGAGTTTCTATTTTCCACCATCCTTTTTTCAGGGATTTCTGCTCCATTGAGTATCCTTTGTTAGGAACAACTTGCTCCCCCTACCCCCAGGTCAAAGTAAAGACGTTGGGAAGAAAGTTCTAAAACATGGTTATCCAAAATGTGGTTTTAACTTCTTGATTATGTATTATAAAGTTATAACCCGTAGTCATGTTCTGCTCATCTGATTCCTTCAAAGTCTGCTTACTCGTTAAGTTATGCTTTATACAGGGCCACTGAAGAAACTTTCCAACGTTGGCCCTTCCTAATGAATTGTGAAGTGTGGGAGTTGAATTCCTAACTTTCCTGAAAACTCTCCCTTTAGTGAATAAAGCAAGTGAGGAAGCTGAGATAGGTCTTCTCCTTGTTCTGACGTGCAAACACCACCCAATTGTGTAAAATGTCAACTGTATCAACAACTCTACAACCTCCTATATGAATCATGTCTTTTACGCTTTCATAAATTACAAGCCTTTCACAAATCCATCCCAGTTAAGTGTGTGTATTTATTAAGCAATTCCAGGCAGAGTACCGTTAGCTTTTACGGCCGCGGTGGAAATGTCTACGTGTTACCTGTACATGCGTAGTTCCCCAATGTTCTGTGTTGTCTTATAGACTAGCAACATTTGGAGGCATCCGCCACAAGACTGCATCAGTGATGCAAAGACGGTTTGCAACATATATCCTGAAACTATGGGCTTTATTGCCCCTTTAACATGTTTTTACCAAATGGTGCCATGTTGCAACCTCATAAACAACATACCTTTAATGTGCGCATTTTGCATATACAGTCTAAAACCCCTATAAGATGTTTGTGTTGTCTGCTATTTCAGTTTAATTATATATATTTATATGCAAGTAAAGTGTTATGGGACGTCTGTGTTTGTGCTATTAAGAAAAGTACATTGTAATTACCTATTACTATTACCCCCCCTGGCAGGTATGAGGGTACCTTTTGTTCTTTTAAACTACTTTTATTAACATATCCACCAAACAAATTTTGCAGGAACTGGTGTTGAAAATTCCCTGTGGGGAAACATTTGCAACCTTATTATTCCTGTCCAAATAATCCCACATACTTTTACTTTTGCACCTGCATTAAATAAATGAACAATAGAAACATGTTTTGAATGCCTTTCCTAAAATTCTAGTGTTGCCTTCTGTATCCAAGCTCAGAACATTCATTCTTTTGTTTAATTTCTCTGGATTTATTTTCATAGAAGCTCCATTTGCCATAGAAACATGACAATTCCACTTCTATCATTGCCGCACATTTTACTTGTATGTTAAAAGTCAATAAACATCCTAAAGTAAAGCTAAACAGGCGTTTTATACATATATATATGTATGTGTGTGTGTTAAAAGGACCCACCAGCCACTATAGCGCTTGCTCTTTAGCTAGAGCAATTGGCAGTCCGCATTGGCCTTTCTTTCTAAATTAATTAAATGTCTACAAAGAAAACTTAAATTATTTGAAGTGTTTTCATTTTGTGGCTCTGGATATAAAAAGTTCTGTATTATTTATAGGCAGCAATTTTCTCCCCAATTAAAATAACCAAGGCTTGTTAACTGCTTTGCCTGCGTCAACACAATTATTCTTAGTAATAAGAGTGAAGCTGTTACCAATTTATACTAATTCCCGTTATTTTTGTGCATAATTAATATGGTGCTCATTTACACCACCCCACATTACATTTACTGCACCCCAATCCCAGTGGGCTCCTTGTGGCCTACCATGTGAAGTTCCCAGGTATGATGGCTGGACCCACCTATAACTAGCCCTTCCTCCACCCATGGGTAGCCCCATCTCCTCACAAAGCCTCCTCTGGGTAGCCAAACCTGAAAAGCTCCCAGGTATGCTATTAATATTTCAGTAATAACTAAATTTGTTGAAAGCACTAAGGACAGGTAAAGGCCCCTCCATTTCAGTGACTGATTTGAAAAAAAATAGGACATGGCCATGGCTCTGCCACCATCATAACCTTATTCATGACTAAGTGCACTCAGATAATGCCCAGTGGGCATTTCCCATGGATATGCTAAGTGGCCACTGCAGGTAGTTTGACCACATTAAAGGAGCAGCCTTCTACATGGGGAAGCACATAATATTACAGGGACTCTGACACTAATAAGAATATTTATGTCTTGCTTTAATTATATGTAAAATTACCTCAGTGTCACCTTTTTTGAAGATTCCCAGAAAAAAAGCTGATTGGATGTTTTTGAGTCCTTACTCCAATGAGGTAATCACCTCTCTTTGGGAAACATTTTAACTGCAGGTGGGTCCCCCTCCCCCCCAGTCTGTACAAAACTTCAGAAAAGGTCACAGGGGCATGAAATCTGCCCTAATTCAGCTGAACTCCTAATCATGTATTAAAAAAAAGTAAAAAGGAAGTGTGACCAAGTACTTAGTCAACTCAACCGGCACCTGTTTTCACCATCTCAATTTGTTTTTTCTTCTCGGTGCGTTTTACACCTTTTAATTTAATTTGTCACCAGCCTTTTCTCCCCCAGCTGCCTACATATAAAGAGCATACGTTCCAGCTGCTCTTATCTAGGGCTTAGTCTTGAAGAGTATCTTTGAGCCCGAAGAATTACTTGTGTCGTGTAGAATGCTCAGGTCTCAGACCTGTCGCTGCCTCAACCCACTTTGAAAAAGAAACCCGATTCGGTGGCTCAGAACAACGTCGGCATATTTTGAATAGCCGCAAAAAGGTTGTGTTTTCCGATCAACAAAAGGATTAATATTTTTAGGATATTACACCTTTTCTTTAAACTTTGTTTCTGCTTTAAATAAAATCATGAACAATATACTTTTTAACCCTATACTTTGTTATATATTTTTTCTTAGAAAAGTGTTTGGGAAGGGATCCTCATAAACGGTTCCTATATGTCAGGGGTGTCCAAGTTTTTTCTGCAGTGGGCCACTTCATCAGAATTGTATACGTGCGCGGGCCGCACTCATTTTTCACTGTGACAAAAAATATGGCCTTTAATAAAATATGCAGATTAAAATAAAGTAAATAACACAAAACCTTTACTCTTCCTCTCACTGATTTCTGGGCCTAGAAAGTTTTGCGACTACAAATTCAGGATTCCCTAGATTTATTCTAGGGATGAACTAAAATATAAATTCTGGACCAAAACATTCAGGGTTCACTTAGCCAAAACCGAAAATGACCCCCACCTTTAAAAATAATAATAAAAACTCAAATTTTTAATAAAAGTAGGTAACACACAATTGGACAAAATTAGCAATATGACTTGGCAACCAGTAAATGCTGGCAACCCAGGCAACCAGTAAATGCTGGTACCTAGGCATGATGGGACTGTGCTCGCTGTGATTGCTGTTAGCAATCACACTCCTATCATGCCAAGTCAGCCAGTACATGCTGGTACAGGGTGGCTGTAAGTGATGTGCAGACCCCATACTGCTGGCAGCATCACTACACAAGGGGGGCAGCTAGCTAGGTTTCAGCATGTACTGGCTGACTTGGCATGATAGGAGTGTGATTGCTAACAGTAGTCACAGTCCCATCATGCCTAGGTTCCAGCACTTACACATCCATCCAGTAAATACTGGAACCTAGGCATTATGGGACTGTGATTGCTGTTAGCAATCACACTCCTATCATGCCAAGTCAGCCAGTACATGCTGGTACAGGGTGGCTGTAAGTGCAGACCCCATACTGCTGGCAGCATCAATACACAAGGGGGGCAGCTGGCCAGGTTTCAGCATGTACTGGCTGACTTGGCATGATAGGAGTGTGATTGCTAACAGCAATCACAGTCCCATCATGCCTAGGTTCCAGCACTTACACATCCATGCTATCACACACACACACACACACACACACTCATTTATTCATATAATCATTCATTCACAGATTCATTCCCTCAATCACACACACTCATTCAAACACCCTCCCCACCTCCTTACCTGCAAGGCAGCTCCTCGATGCCGCTTACAGACTTCAGCAGGGGGCGCGGCCTCCCTCTGCCTTCTCTGCTAAAGCACAGAGGAAGTAGGATGTCACGTGAACTCCGCTTCCTCTGTGTGCAGTCCAGAAGACCCTCCCACAAGTAAGTAGCAGGGCTTGAGGTGCGGCTCGCGTAAGATCGGTTGCCCTGGCTGCCGATCTTACGCGGGCCGCACCTCGAGGTCTCGCGGGCCGCATTTGGCCCGCGGGCCGCATGTTGGACGCCCCTGCTATATGTCATTCATATAGGTTAAAACGGCTTTTACTATTTAGGTGGATTTTTGAATCCAAATGCTTCTAGGTTTTTACTTAAAGCCAACATGTTACCGAACTAGGGTTTCAGTACAAAAGCTTAACAGTATTTGTACACCATGGTTGCAAAACCGCAAGGTGGTCGTGTGGGAGTAGAGGGCTGTGCTACCCGCCAAAACGGGACAATGTGGTTATGGATGTCAATACAGTGTTGGACTCTTCACAAAGTCACATTTTTTCTTCTATGTTTTTTTATTATTAATGTCGGTAAAATTCTTCATCATTCAGGAAGTTTAGTAGAGATTATTAGAAAGTAGAATATAAAGGTGCACTTGGCCTTATGCTATCTTAATCATGAGTGCCAGCGGAAAAACACTTGGGGGGGAAACGTTATTTTGACATGTTAAAATCATTACTGCATCAACTACAGGGCACTTTTTGTACTGATTATTTTAACATGTCTGCAAATCTTTGCATTTTATTTATTTTTTCGGAACATAACCTAGTGGGCTGGGTATAAAAGGGACTCTGCTGCTAAGTTAGAAATGTGAACTTATGGCCATAGCACATTTTAAGATTTCTACAAGAAATATCTCACTTTTCAGAAACATGACAAAACTACATCAAACCTAAAATTACTGATATCCCACCTGCTTCTTCTAGTTGCCTATTTCTCATGTCTATATACAACTTTAGCTTCCAGCCTATGTGGGAGATCACACAGAATATTGCCCAAATACTATGAAGATTTGGTTAATTCATTTCTTGGGCCTTTTTATACAACTCATGTAGCAGTAGTTTCTTCCAATCTCCATATCTTCTGGTAAATTACTATAATTTGAATCAGAATTCTGCTTTGTGTTTAATGTGCATTTCTTTTGGGTTTCTCTGATTTCTGATTACCTGCTTTTTCTAAAATGTGTGACTTTATATTTGCACTCCTCTCAATTTCATTATTACATGCAAAAAAACTCAACCTAGAACTGACCGCCAATTAATAGCTTGTCCGATGTGGTGGTCTCAATTGGGGGCATCCCCAGCTTTGTCCCAATTTTGCCATTACAGGGGAAAATGTAAAAAGAAAAAACCATGTTAAATGATTACTTCTATTACCTCTATTAAATAAAATCATTTAAGCTATTAGAAATCCAATCATGGCTATTTACAAGAAAAGAAAAAAAAGAAAAAAAAACTTATCTGAATGTTATTTTAACTAAGTCAATTGCTTATGTTTAATAGATGCAGCTGTTCTTTAATGCCGTGGGTCAAACAGACAGTAGTGCAACTGATCTCTTTCAACCTGCACATGTTCATATTGTGGTCTTTCCAACTAGTTCACATTTATGGACCACACTATGTCTTGGAGTGGATCATAGGAGTGAGCTAAGTGTTAGAACTGTTATGGTTCACAGCTGTGCTGCCAGTTCTCCTGTCACTTCAGTTTCATTTAACTCCGTCATCCTCTAAAGACCCTGTTTGGCTTTCTGTTTTATTGAACATTTCCTGGCTAAAGCAGAAAATACCAAGCAGGATATCCTTTGAACTTACATTTAAATATGGAAACGAAAGGGGAGTTTCACGGTTAATGAGTTTTGTTTTTTTTTTAATAAAATACATAAATCCATCAAGTCCAACCTTTCCAAGACATCTATATATATATATATATATATATATATATATGTTAATCCAGATGAAGTCAAAACAAAGATTCCTTACGCTAGTACAAATTTTGCCTCTGAGTTAAATAAAAAAAAAAAATAATAATAATAAATCAAACCATTTTAATTAAAAGCAGTGTGCTATTTTGCTGAAAATGAGTCCAGTTCTTTCCTAAAAGCATCTTCAAGCATCACTACATTACAGTCCTGCGTAAATTGTTTGCGCTATATAAATAAAAGATAATAACAATAATAATAATAGGCAGAATATTCCATAGCGGTATTCTGGGCAGAAGAACTTCCGCAGTGAGTGCCTCAAGTATAGGTGACATGACATCCACCTTTATTTATACACTGCCTATATTTAACTATTGTCTTCCGTTTTTTATGTTTTCTAGATGGTCTCATTGTCCCACTGACAAAGCTATTATAGGAAAGGCTATGAAACAATTATTTAAAGCATTTAAATACAGTTGTGTGAAAAAGAGAGTACACCCTCTTTGAATTCTATGTTTTTACATATCAGAACATAATAACAATCATCTGTTTCTAAGCAGGTCTAAAACTTAATTAAATACACCCTATGATGAACAACTCATAACATATTACACCATGTAGTGATTTATTCAACAAAAATAAAGCCAAAATGGAGAAGCCATGTGTGAAAAACTAAGTACACCTTATGATTCAATAGCTTTATCAGTCTCTCGCATCATTGTGGAAGAATTTGGGCCCACTCTTCTTTAGAATGTTGCTTCAGTTCATGAAGGTTTGCAGGCATTTGTTTACACACAGCTCTCTTAAGGTCTCGCCACAGCATTTCAATCAGGTTGAGGACTGGACTTTGACTGGGCCATTGGAACACCTTCATTCTTGAATTCAAAGAGGGTGTACTTTTTTCTAGTGACATGAATGCATTTAACAAAGTACAGGAGGGGAGTTTTATTTCAAAAGAGAAATGTTAGCATATGAGGTTATAATCTAAAACTAGAGGCCTAGTGGTTTAGATGTAATGTAAGGAAGTTTTATTTATATTAGAGGCTGGCTGATAAATGGAAAAGCCCCCCATCAGAAGCAGTAGAGGCATGCACAAGGAGAATGTGAAAGTGTGTGGCATAGGCATAAATATATCCTGAGACAAGACCAAGGACTGATTAATTATATTGAGGGCACATTATATATATATATATATTTTTTTATTATTTTTTTTTTGCGAAAGCCAAAAGCTCCAGCTGTTGGCAGCTATATTAGAGGGAAATATATACCCTCTTCCAAAAAGAAGGAAAAAAAACATTCAATCTTTGATTCATTCTGGCAGTAGCGTACCTAGCGGGGGGCGGGGGGGGCGGTCCGCACCGGGTGCCGCTCATCAGGGGGGTGCCAACTTGCCGGCACCCCTCCAGAGACGGACAGTAATGTCCGCCGCTGGAGGAGCAGGCTCGCAAGAGAGCGGTATCGGAGGTCTTTAACAGACCTCCGGCTCCCTTGAGTGATTTTAAGCCGGTTCCCTCGAACCGGCTTAAAATCACTCAAGGGAGCCGGAGGTCTGTTAAAGACCTCCGATACTGCTCCCTTGCGATCCGCGCGGCAACTGCTGCTGTGCAGAGGGCACTGTGGGCGCGGCTTCAGTGCCGCCGGGATCTGACAACAAACCCCGGCGGCACTGAAGCCGCGCCCACAGTGCCCTCTGACCCGGAAGAAGACAGAAGAAGAGGAGCGAAGAGGAAGACTGCTGTAAGAAGAAAAGACTGCTGTAAGAAGAAAAGAGGTAGAAAAGAAGGTAGGAAATCATTCATTAAGACTGAGTGACAGTGAGAGTGGATTGGTATGTGTGGAATCTGTGGATTGGTATATGTGTGGATTGGTATGTGTGGAATCTGTGGATTGGTATGTGTGGAATCTGTGGATTGGTATGTGTGGAATCTGTGGATTGGTATGTGTGGTATGTGTGGAATCTGTGGATTGGTATGTGTGGATTGGTATGTGTGGTATGTGTGGAATTTGTGGATTGGTATGTGTGGAATCTGTGGATTGGTATGTGTGGATTGGTATGTGTGGAATGTGTGGATTGGTATGTGTGGTATCTGTGGATTGGTATGTGTGGAATCTGTGGATTGGTATGTGTGGTATGTGTGGAATCTGTGGATTGGTATGTGTGGAATCTGTGGATTGGTAAGTGTTGATTGGTAAATGTGTGAGAGTGATGGGTGTTATGCTGTACCATTTCCAATGTCTTTTTCATTATAATTATGCTCTAAAGTACATCATAACTCCCATCACTCTATACTGTTCCGTACAGTGGCAGAGCTGGGAGACAGAGGCCTTGCACCCCCACCGCAGGGTGCTGGTCAGGTTCAATGTGGGCAATGTGGACGCTGGCTTTGGGGTGTGCAATCTGTGATCTATGCCTGTGATTTAGGGTGTTTTATCTATAACTTTAATGCTGAGTTTTTATGTGAATTCCAATTGATCAATACCTGAAAAGCTGGGTTTGTGTGTTAATGTGTTGGTCTGTATCTGTTATGCTATGTTTCTATACATTATTTATGTTTACCAGCAAATACAGGATTTGTATGTCTTGTTCAGTTGATCAATACCTGGGGTGCTGTTTCCATGTGTTGTTTATTTGATCTATACCTTCAGTGCTGAGTGATTTCCAGTTGATCTATACCTGCAATGCTGGGTTTGTGTGTTCTGTTGATTTATACCTGCAATGCTATGTTTCCATACATTATTTATGTATACCTGTAAATACAGGATATTTATGTCTTATTCAGTTGCACGTGCTGTTTCCATGTGTTGTTTATTTGATCTATACCTGAACTACAGGGAGTAATTAAAAGAGAGTTGTGGTTTAGTGACGTAGGGGACAAATGGACTTTGGGGATGATTACGGGGAGAGGACCTCCCAATGTCACGGTGCAGTCATTAGAAGGGAAGGCTGTACTGACTCTCACAGTCTTCCCCTGATCTGCAGTTGAGGGCAGTACAGCATAATCCCTATCACTATACATCGATCTAGACATTTACAATAATGCAGCATAACCCCTACCACTATATACTAAGCCAGACACTGAAGTGGTAGGCCTACACCACATCAATGGCTTTGTATATAGTGATATGGGTTATGCTGCATTATTGTAAATGTCAGGCTCAATGTATAGAGATATGGATTACGCTGCCCCACTGTCAATGTGTGCTCAGTATAAAGTGATAGGTGTTATCCTGTATCACCGTCAATGTGTGCTCAGTATAAAGTGATAGGTGTTATCCTGTATCACCGGCAATGTGGGCCTCAGTATATAATAACAGTTATGTTGTACCACCGTCAGCGTGTGCCTCAGTATATAATGGAAACAGTTATGTTGTACTACTGTCAGCGCGTGTCTCAGTATATAATGATAGCAGTTGTGCTGCACAACTGTCAATGTCTGCCTCAGTGTATAATGATAGTTATGTTGTACTACTATAAGTGTCTAGCTCAGTATATAAAGATAGCGGTTATGCTGTACCACCATCAATATCTGGCTCAGTTATAGTGATAGGTGTTATGCTGTTCCACTGTAGTATCTGGCTCAGTGTATAGTGATAGGAGTTATGCTGTTTCACTGTAATGTTTGCCTCAATATATAATGAAATTACTTAAGCTGCACCACCGTCAATGTCTGTCTCAGTATAGAGTGATAGGCATTATGCTGTACCACCGTCACTGCCTGGCTCAGTATATAGTGATAGGTGTCATGCTATACCACAGTCAGTGTCTGGTTCATATGGTATATATAATCATGAGTCGACATGGCAACACCACTATATATGCAAATGCTTAAATGAAAAGAGAACAATGTTATGGTGACTCCTGATTATAATATCAGAATTTTTTTTAGTTTATATAGTGTCTTTAGCTGCTTAGCCAGTACTTAATTTGTAATGTTTGTCACTCATTTGTTAGGTCTTCTTAGAAACTTGTTGTGTTTGTTGTTTTTTCGGGGGGGGGGGGTTATTAAAGAAAGCACTATTATATGTTCAGTAAATGTTATTTAAACATATTTATTTTACTTATAAGTTATTAATTTATTTTTTCAGATTTCTTGTTGTTTACAGTTGACATACAGTTTACAAATTGGTGCAATAAATATTCTTGCCAACATAATTTTGTAGATGTCTTTACATTTGGGGGGGGGGTGCCACTTACAGGATCCGCCCCGGGTGCCAAATACTCTAGGTACGCCCCTGCATTCTGGCACTTTGTAGTTGTTATGGCACATCATTACATATGTGAACAAGGACTAGAGAAAATGTATACTTGAGGTATTTACACAGCATTCAAGCTGCTGCTGATGGAACTGAGCCAGTTAATATGATCATATTTCAGCGACATGGATGGAGAATAATGTGCCAAAAATAAAGGAATGGCTACAATGAAAGAACAAATACCCTGTTAACGCTTTAATCCCCAGAGTCTCACACAACATACAGTTTCCTCGGTAAATGAACTAAGTATCATAACAGTATCGAGTTAGCATTCCGCATTATGTGTTCTGATAGAATTTAGAAATATTGAATCATTTTTAAAGCAGAATGTACGCAGTCATTTTGCTTGGTATAGTGTTTTAACTTAGTGGTATAAGAATAATAATTTGAAGGGGTTGTGTTATCTGTGACGTAAAATAAGCTGTGATTTCAACAACACCAAAAGCAGCAGGAACGCTGCCGACTACCTACAGCTACTAGCAGCAGTTTTTAAAAATAAATCTATGAATGCACATACAATTTCTACAACAACATGTAGCCATGTTATATACAGAGCTGTAACTTTCACGGAGGCGTCACAGGGCGAGAGGGGGAAGCTTGTGCCCAGGGCCGGACTGGGACTGAAAAGCAGCCCTGGAAAAATTTGGAGACCAGCCCCATATAGTTTATCTCACGGTGAAGCTCTTATACCCACACGCACCCCTTATACACACCCGAGTCACACTATGTGCCATTCTTTTTATCTCATTATTTGTATTAAAATGCCAGAAAGCAAAAGTGTTAAAAGGCCCTAATAAATGAAATACATTACACATAATGGGATCAAAACATTTACTACTGCGAACATTTTTAGATGAAAGAGTTCCATACTATTCAGTGGAACAAAACACTGATCACATTATTCTTCACGATATTCTGGTAAGAAACTTTTATTTCTTTATTAATTCATGTACAGGGCCGGACTGGCCCACCGGGATACCGGGAAATTTCCCGGTGGGCCGGCAGGTCCGTGGGCTGGGACCAGGGGCGGGCTGGGACCTGAGCGGCCGCTGGGTGCCGATGCGGCCGGCCGGCCGGCCGGCGCTACTATAATACTTTTTTCTTAATTTAATATGGCAAGCTGGTCCGGCTTGTCATATTAAATTTTAAAAATGTATTACAGTATCGCCGGCCGGCCGCATCGGCACCCAGCAGCCGTGTGCGATGGCCGCCTAGTGATGGGAGCAGCGTGAAGGGTGAAAGCTCCGCCCCCTCGCACTGACCTTTCACCCCTCACGCTGCTCCCATCACTATGCAGCCATCAGATTGCTGGGAATGTAATCTGAACGGCCAATGCGTGCTGATGCCGCCGGCCGGCTCTGCTTTAATACTTTTTTTTTTACTTTATATGGCGAGCCGATCCTGGTTACCATATAAATAAAAAAAAAGTGTTAAAGTAGCTCCGGCCGGGGGCATCAGCACGCACCGGCCGTTTAGATTACATTCCCAGCAGTCTGATGGCTGCATAGTGATGGGAGCAGCGTGAGGGGTGGAAGCTCCGCCCCCTCGCACTCAGACTGCTGCAGCACCGGATGTCAGGTCAGTGACATCCTGTCAGGAGAGAGAAGAGAACAGTGTGCGGCTATCAGAGGACGGAAGTCAAGAGAAGTAGAAGGTGAGTAAAGTAATGTATTTTTTTGTACAAAATGTATAATATTTTTTTGAATGTGTTAAAAACAAAAAAAATCGGCATGTGTGTGTATGTAAGTGTGTCCCCCTATATGCCACTCTGCCTCCAGAAATGCCTTTTACCCCCCTATATGCCACTCTGTCCCATGACATGCCTTTTAACCCCCTATATGCCAGAGTGGCATAAATGGGTATAAGGCATTTCTGGATGCAGAGTGACATATAGGGGATTAAAAGGCATATGATGGGACAGAGTGGCATATAGGGGAACATAAGGCTTTTTTGGAGGCAGAGTGACCCATGATATGCCTTTTAACCCCCTTTATGCCACTCTGCCTCCAGAAATGCCTTATACCCCTATATGCCAATCTGTCCCATGATATGCCTTCTAACCCCCTATATGCCACTCTGCCATATAGGGGGTTAAAAGGCATATCATGGGACAGAGTGGCATATAGGGGTATAAGGCATTTCTGGATGCAGAGTGACATATAGGAGGTCAAAAGGCATATCTGGAGGTATAGTGGCAAAAAGGGGGTTAAAGGCATATCACGGGGCAGAGGGGCATATAGGAGGGTTGAGGCAAATCAGGGAGGCAGAGTGGCATATGGGGGTTAAAAGGCATATCATGGGACAGGGTGGCATATAGGGGGGCATAAGGCTTTTCTGGAGGCAGAGTGCCCCATGATATGCCTTTTAACCCCCTTTATGCCACTCTGCCTCCAGAAATGCCTTATACCCCCCTATATGCCACTCTGTCCCATGATATGCCTTTTAACCCCCTATATGGCAGAGTGGCATATAGGAGGTTAGAAGGCATATCATGAGACAGAGTGGCATATAGGGGTATAAGGCATTTCTGGATGCAGAGTGACAAAGAGGAGGTCAAAAGGCATATCTGGAGGTATAGTGGCAAAAGGGGGGTTAAAAGGCATATCACGGGGCAGAGTGGCATATAGGAGGGTATAAAGCATATTGGGGAGGCAGAGTGGCATATAGGAGGGCATAAGGCTTTTCTGGAGGCAGAGTGCCCCATGATATGCCTTTTAACCCCCTTTATGCCACTTTGCCTCCAGGAATGCCTTATACCCCCTATATGCCGCTCTGTCCCATGATATGCCTTTTGACCCCTATATGGCAGAGTGGCATACAGGGGGTTAAAAGGCATATCATGAGACAGAGCGGCATATAGGGGGTATAAGGCATTTCTGGAGGCAGAGTGGCATATAGGGGGTTAGAAGGCATATCAGGGGGGCAGAGTGGCAAGCCTGGGGGCAGATGTGCATAACTCGGGGGTAGGTTGGCAAATAAAAGGAAAAAAAACAAAACATGTCTCAATCATAGCTTATATTAAATATGAAAAAAATAGTCTACATGAATTAATAAAGAAACAAAAGTTTCTTACCAGAATATCGTGAAGAATAATGTGATCACTGTTTTGTTCCACTGAACTTTTTCATCTAAAATGTTCGGAGTAGTAAATGTTTTGATCCCATTATGTGTAATGTATTTAATTTATTAGGGCCTTTTAACACTTTTGCTTTCTGGCATTTTAATACAAATAATGAGATAAAAAGAATGGCACATAGTGTGACTCGGGTGTGTATAAGGGGTGCGTGTGGTTAAAGAGCGCGACCGTGAGATAAACTATATGGGGCTGGTCTCCAAATTTTTCCAGGGCTGCTTTTCAGTCCCAGTCCGGCCCTGTTCATGTAGACTATTTTTTTCCATATTTAATAAAAGCTATGATTGAGACATGTTTGGTTTTTATTTCCTTTCATTTGACAACCTACCCCCGAGTTATGCACCTCTGCCCCCAGGCTTGCCACTCTGCCCCCCTGATATGCCTTCTAACCCCCTATATGCCACTCCGCCTCCAGAAATGCCTTATACCCCCTATATGCCACTCTGCCTTCCTAATATGCTTTATACCCTCCTATATGCCACTCTGCCCCATAATATGCCTTTTAATCCCCTATATGCCACTCTGCCTCCAGAAATGCCTTTTACTCCCTATGTCACTCTGCCTCCAGAAATGCCTTATACCCCCCATATGCCACTCTGCCTCCCTGATATGCCTCAACCCTCCTATATGCCCCTCTGCCCCGTGATATGCCTTTTAACCCCCTTTTTGCCACTCCACCTCCAGATATGCCTTTTGACCCCCTATATGTCACTCTGCACCCAGAAATGCCTTATACCCCTATATGCCACTCTGTCCCATGATATGCCTTCTAACCCCCTATATGCCACTCTGCCATATAGGGTGTTAAAAGGCATATCATGGGACAGAGTGGCATATAGGGGGGTATAAGGCATTTCTGGAGGCAGAGTGGCATGAAGGGGGTTAAAAGGCATATCATGGGGCACTCTGCCTCCAGAAAAGCCTTATGCCCCCTATATGCCACTCTGCCTCCCCGATATGCTTTATACCCTCCTATATGCTCCTTTGCCCCATGATATGAAACTTTATTTAACATGGAGGATGTTAAATTAAGTAAAAAAAACAAACAACAACAAAAAAACCCCCCGATGTTTTAATTTAAATTCTGTGCGGCCGCACACCCGTAAGGCCGGCCCTGGTGGGGGCTTCCTGGCTCCTTAGAGTGGCGGACCCGGTCGCAGTTGCGGCGGGCTTAAGGGGCAGGTGCCCCTTATGCCGTGCGTTAATGAGGCCGCATAGGCCCAGTCAGTCCGGTCCTGACTGGGCCTATTTTAAGGTAGGGGCCTGGAGCTGCAGCCCCATCAGCCCCTAAGTCAGTTCGGCCCTGCCGCGGCCCGGTGTGCCAGATGGCCAGTCCGGGCCTGTTGTAGTGTAAGTATGCTTTCCTGCCTGCTCCAGTCTTTGCTGCAAAGTCAGCGGTGACAATTTATAGGGAACTGGTTACTCTGCGCAGAGCTAGATAAAGCCTTTACCTTGCCCTTTGTACACAGTATACAATTTGTAGCCATTGAACGAGAATGACTTGGGCATAAATGTAGATAATAAACAGTGTTAAACATCAGACAGGAGCAGCAAGGGCCAATAAGACGTTGTCATTTATGAAAAGGGAGCTGCTGACTTAATTAAAGGAATGGAACTCCTTAGTTAATAATACGTTGAAATTGTTTACTTAGCAAAAAAAAGGCGTCTTAGAGGGGATATGATTTCATTATACAAATACATACAGGGTTAATAACAGCTGACCTCTAATGATCTATTGATTAATATGACTGTACAAAAAACACGACATTCATTCATGAGAAATTTTCACTTAAATCAGTCAATCTTTACAATAAAGATGTGGAATTCACTAGCCACAGACATTGTGCTATCAGATTCGATAGATGCTTTTTAATATGGGCTCAAATTTTTTTATAGAAATATTGCGGAACCCCCAATACTTACTCCTCAGATCAGTGAATGATATTCGATGAGTATGCGCGGAATTCTTCTATTGTTTTATGTTAGTGTGTGTGCAGGCATGTTATTACTGTGTGTGTCTGGGTATGATATTGTCTATGTGTGTCTCTCTGGGTATGATAGCATGCATTTGTGTTAGTGTGAGTGTCTGTGTGTGCATTAGTGCTGATTGTCTGGTTGTGTTAGTGTCAGGGTGTGTGTTAATGTATGGGTCTGGTTGTGTTAGTGTGAATGTCTGGGTGTGTGTATTAGTGCTGATTGTCTGGTTGTGTTAGTGTGAGTGCCTGGGTGTGTGCTTTAGTAAAAAGATTGTGAGGAGAACCGGTGTGCCCCAAAAATAGTGTGTGGTAAATAAGGAAATCTCTAAAAATACTTCCCTTTTGTTTTCTCACAGCTGCCTCCTTAAAAACAACTCTCTCCAGGTGTTGTAAAGTATAGGTTCAATTTTAATAGGGGGCGCTCATGTAAGAAAAACAAACGAAACAACAATAGTGTAGACTGTTCAGACGATACGGTGTTAATTATATTGCGTTAGTTGCACTCACAATAGTGCTGAAGATTTGTGTCTGTTTCTCATTCCCTTCTCATAGCAGCTTGTGAAAAAGGTAGTAAATGGTTGCACTCACGGGATCCAATGCACATAAAATTATGTGCAAGGTGCACTCAGGGAGGGAGGTAGGGGAAGCCAACGGTGTCCAGGATCTCTTCTCCAAATGTAATGGAATTTCAGGTCCAATCCCCCGAACGCTGTGATACAGTGCGGCAACTTCTTCCAGCCAGGGAGCGGGAAAACCACCCCCAGAGAATAAACAACTGCTGCTTATATTTAAAAATATAGATTTATTATGGGAATATCCCTTTTATTTAAATTTTAAAAAAGTACTTTAAGATATATATAAAATATAAATCTGTAAAAGTCAAACGATTAAGTGAAATAAAAAGTCTTTCCTCAACGCGTTTCGGCTTTAATGGCTTCCTCAGGAAAAAAGTATTTTATCGCTTCTTCCACTCTTATGTGTGTTAATTCGTTGTATTTTCTTCCATATACGCTAGATGGCGGTGTAACGTTGTTTCCCAGAACATGAGGACGTGTTGTACGCACATGTACACTAGGTGGCGCTGTTACGTCATTCCACAATACGTGAAGACGTATTGGAGGCTGGATGTGCGTACTGCCGTCATTCTGTTTATACGCGTCCCCATAGAAACGGCTTCTCCTTCTCCGTAGGGCTGTCTCTATTCTTGTTGTTGCATCGGCTCCTAGTGTCCTGCTGTGCTGTGAAGTGCAGATGGTAAGCAATGACATTTGAAGACGGATTAATATGAAGGTGGTATAAACGCTATAGGATGTAAACGTTTAAGGATGTGATTGCATGAATGAGAAAACATTAAACGTGGATATATGAACTATAACTAAACATACTATGGGTTTTGTTTATACATAAATGTCTATATGAATCCAGGGAAAAGAGAGCAATAAGGGTGGAAAAGTGCCAAACAATAATACAAAATACGAAATATTGGAATTATGTATAATACATATACAATGTCTATTCCCATGATTCAAAATTGATCAATTGAGAAAACAGGACATGAATTACATTATTGTGGGACACCGTGTTTAATGCTTGAATTCATAATGTTCCCAAGATGTTCCTAAATTCTTCTTTTAAGTGGTCTGATTGTTCTTCCCCCATACTGTGCACCACATGGACATTGTAATAAATAAATTACAAATTTGGTGGTGCAGGTGATGAATTTCTTAATTTCGTATGTAGTCCCTGTCCTATTACTGATAAAACTGTTCGCTTTCCTTGGTAGGTAGGTGCACATCTTGCACCTACTGCATGGGAAAAAACCAATGGGTTTCTTGCCCAGAAAGGTATTAAAATTAATTTCTGTTTTCTTTGTTGGGAGGAAAATGTTCTGGTTGATGTATTCTATAAATTGATGTAATTTATCCAGTGTTCCCCTCCATATAATTAACACATCATCGATATATCTCTTCCACAGCACCAGGTCTGCTTCAAATGGATTGTTGTGCCATATCTGTTCTGCTTCCCATTCGGCTACGAAAAGGTTGGCGTAACTCGGCACGAACCTGGCACCCATGGCTGTCCCACAAAGATGACGGTAAAACTGGTGTTCAAACCAGAAATAGTTATATTTCAAAATAAAATCGATACATTCCAAAATGAAATCCTTCCGATGTGTTGCATGTTATCTCCATGTTTAATGCTATCTCAATGAGTAGTGTTATGTCCATGTTTAATGCTATGTCCATGTTTAATGTTATCTCTATGTGTAATGCTATGTCCATGTTTAATGTTATCTCTATGTGTAATGCTATCTCTATTAGGGCTGCAACTAATGATTATTTTCATTATCGATTAGTTGGCTGATTATTTTTTCGATTAATTGATTAATCGGATAAAAAAAAATCAGTATGCAAATTTTTCGTGTATTTAAAATAAAAACTTATAATTTACTTTAAGATGTGTCATTAACACTTTTTTTTTCTCTTTATCACAATGGCATTTATCTATTTCCCTTCTTATTTTACTGATATAATAATGAAAGCTATATTCTAAAGGTACAGGAACCCAAAACACATTTTTTCTCAAACAAAGTTTTACCAAAATAAGTTTTACTGGTAAATATTCATTCATGTAAACTATTTTTTCATATTTAATAAAAACTATGTCTGAGAAAAATGCCTCTTGTTTATATTTTCTTTTATTTGCCAACCTGCCCCCAGATATGCACATCTCACCCCCAGCTTGCCACTCTGTCCCAGAAATGCCTTATACCCTCCTATATGCCACTCTGCCTCCCTGATATCCCTTACACCTCCTATATGCTACTCTGTCCCCTGATATGCCTTTTACCCCGATATGCCTTATACCCCCTATATGCCACTGTGACCCCCTGATATGCCTTATAGCCCCCTATATGCCACTGTGCCCTCCCTGATATGCCTTATAGCCCCTTATATGCCACTGTGCCCCCCTGATATGCCTTATAGCCCCCTATATGCCACTGATATGCCACTCTGTCTCCTGATATGCCTTATACCCCCCTATATGCCATGTTTAATGTTATCTCTATGTGAAATGTGTGACAGTGTAAACCCCAGGGAGATGCTTAGTGTGGCATTTGGGTACAGGTGCTATCCAGATCGTAAATATGGGTCCCTGGGGTGGAGCAATTGGAGAGCAGGGTGGGCCAATGCTCCGTTTTCCCATGCTGTGGAAATTCCATGCCGGGTTTTCCAGGAGGCAAGAAATCTGCAGGATCCGGTCCGGGATTCCTATGGGGCCGGCGTCAGGCACAGGTGCTGGACATTAAAAACCCCTGGAGCCTGATACTCAGAGAGACTGTTGGGGGAAGAGGAAGTTCCCTATGGTCCCAGGGCAAGGAGAGGCCCTGAAGAGGACAATCCCTGAGCCAAGTGAGGCAATACCTGCCTGGACATTTTGTGTGTTGTCTGGGGGAGGTTTTCCAGAGCCTGGCGTAGCTGGGTCTGGCTGGGAGGTTGAGGTAGTGGGCGATTAGGCTGGTCGGTATGGACCAGCATAGTTCAGTTAGAGAGGGCTCCAGTTGGAACTAGGTTTTCTTTTGCAGGTTTCACAGATACGTAATACTTTTATCCAGCAAAAAGAAACTTCACGTCCGGATCATCAATAAGTCGTCACAAACACATCAAGGCCATCCTCCATAAGCATATGTATTTCAGCCAGCAATACACAAGGGCACATACCATGCAACAGTCAAAGAGTGGTTTTTGGGGTTTAAGTGGTTAAAATAAAGCGAAAAAAAAAAAAAAACGATAGAAAAAGAAAATAAAGTGCTGTTTTGTTCAAAGCTGCTGTTCCTGGCTCTGATTGCCCTAGAGGACTTAGGTGCTTAGGACCCCTAAAAGTGACATGTATGGCCCTCATGCTATAGGGTTTGTCACATATGGTGGAGGATGCAGGCAAAGCACTGCTATGGTCTGTGGGCTGAAAGCAGGAACCAAAAAAAAAAATAAAAAAAATAATAATAAAGCACTGTTTTGTTCAAAGCTGCTGTTCCTGGCTCTGATTGCCCTAGAGGACTTAGGTGCTTAGGACCCCTAAAAGTGACATGTATGGCCCTCATGCTATAGGGTTTGTCACATATGGTGGAGAATGCAGGCAAAGCACTGCTATGGTCTGTGGGCTGAAAGCAGGAACCAAAAAAAAAAAAAAAAAAAAAAAAAAGAATTTCGCTTTATTTTAACCGCTTAAACCCCCAAAAACACTGTTTGACTGTTGCATGGTATGTACCCTTGTGTATTGCTGGCTGAAATACATATGCTTATGGAGGATGGCCTTGATGTGTTTGTGACGAATTATTGATGATCCGGACGTGAAGTTTCTTTTTGCTGGATAAAAGTATTGCATATCTGTGAAACCTGCAAAAGAAAACCTAGCTCCCAATTGGAGCCCTCTCTAACTGAACTATGCTGGTCCAGACTGACCAGCCTAATCACCCACTACCTCAACCTCCCAGCCAGACCCAGCTACGCCAGGCTCTGGAAACAGGGGCGTAACTAGACGCCTCAGGGCCCGGGTGCGAGAATCTGTTAAGGGACTGATGGCAAAGATACATGACCCTATTCCATCTCTGAGGAGGAAGGGGCCTTCCATCAGTGCTTCCCATACCAAGTCTGCTTCTCCTGTTTTGAACCAGTGCAGTTCTGGTACTATCCCCCTGCCCCCAGTAGTGCCCTGGGTACAGGACAGCTATGTGACCCCTGGTACATGGAAAGAGAAAACACTGAATCATACCTTCTCATCAACTTCTTCAGCATCCAGTCCTAATTTGACCTATGATTGCACCACAGATAACCTTTCCTTTGATTGTGTTATTACCTCTAATGGCAATGTAATCAGAAATGAAGACCTGGAGATCTGTGAACAAGCTTTACCGAAAAAGAAGAAGAAATCACGTTAAGTACACCCTTCTGCTCAGTTAATTAAAGGTGTACAGATTTTGTTCAGACTGTTCGCGTTCAGTGACCGCTCCTTGGGGAGGAACCACTTTTTCGCTGCCTGAACCATGGCTTTTATTTATACCTGTGTTGTTTAAATCTGCTACCAATAGTGGCCGCCCTCTGGAGCACTCAGAACTCAGGTGTGCCTTGTTACCTGGGTTGAGCCCTAGCCAATACATCCAGCTGGGCCTTGTTACCTGGGATTACCCTGCCTTTATGAACCTGCCCTGCCTTTCAGTCAGTGCCTTTGTATTGAAGTCTATGGATCTTCCTGCTGTGGCTCTACACCTGTACTGTTCCTGGTTCCCTGCTTTGTGTCCTTCCAAGTGAGCGGTGTGCCTTTTGTGTCCTTCCAAGCGGGCTCCCTGCCAAAAGACTTATTACCGGTATTTTATTTTGCCATACATCCGGTTTCTTGCTTAGCCTGTATTACCCTTATTTGCTGGTCCTGTTATACATAAAATATACTGCATTACCTGGATTTCTGTTTGTGGTGTCTTTGTTTGCATAATCATGCACCGTGGGTTACAGACTGAACCCCAAGTATCCCCTGCGCATGGGCTCCTACCCGACCTGATCACCCGAGTCTGGACAGCTATATCCTTATGTAATGATATGTCCATGTTATATCTACTTGTAATGTTATGTCCATGTTTAATGCTATGTCCATGTTTAATGTCATCTCTATGTGTAATGCTGTGACGGAACCCTCCATCACTGGGACCACCGGAGAGGCCTAACTGCCAGCCTCCTCCCTATTGACTATGGGCCCTGGGTTTGTAAAGACTTCTGTGGTTACCCCCAGCAGTATCATCTCATCACTGGCTGAGGGGATTATCTCCAGCAGACAGCCAGGATCTGGACTAGCCGGCTCCGTGACAAATGCTATATCCATGCTTAATGCTATGTCCGTGAGTAGGTCTACATCCATGTTTAATGCTATCTTCTTGTGAAATGCTCTGTCCATGTTTAATGCTATGTCCATGTGTAAAGCCATCTCCCTCTTTAATGCTATGTCCATTTATATTGAACTGATGATGTTAAGGCATAATCATCCGCAGAAGATTTGTGCTTCCGTGTTGTCAATTACGTTTTGCCTTTTCTTCTCTACAGGTATAAATACACAGTTAACCTCTTAGTGTCCAGAGGGAAGGACAATCTTTCAAGCCATGGTTCCCCAGAGGTTTCCCCCCCTTAGGGGTGGTTTTTCCTCTCCTGCGTGCTGAAAGGTGACTCTTCGTGAGTCTCGAGGTAGCTGTCACCATGATCATTGCTTTCCGGCCTAATTAATTGAACTATTAATTAATTTTGTAATTAATAATAAATAAATTAAATGACCATCAGTTTCTGTTGTGTTTTTTTTATACTATTGACTAAAAGTAGCTGTAACCATATGTAATAACAAAAATGAATGGAGTTTATCCAGACCAATGGATCGGGCCCAACCAGTGTGTACGCTAAAGAGCTGCAGGGCTGGCTTCCTCAGGGCCCTTTGCCAGGCATTTCATGCTTTATTAAAAAACATCAATGCACAGGTGTACAAAAAAGGACAATGTATGAATTTAAAAGGTTACAAATTTGCATCAGTGCGTCTCATGTTTAGACGTCACTTACATCTTCACACACATCATAGTTAAACATTTAGAATGAGTAATGTTATACAAAATACTAAAACCCCATATTTTTCATATATATCTAAACCCTCACTAAATCAGTTAAATTGACAGAACATACCCCCAACAACAATTCAGGTGTCCAGATTGTATATGCATTTCGAGCATTTTAATTGGGCTTATAAGGTGTATATTGCTGTTTTTGGAATTCTTCTTTTTTTTTTACATTTAGTATGTTGGGTTTGTAAATGGAATCTTTAAACAAAGAAGCCATGAACACCACCCAATCTAGGATATGTCACTAGTGGCTTCAGGACACATTCCAACCAGACATTTGGCCATAGATTAGCTATAGAAATACTTTGTTGAACTTTTTTTCCACCAACGCTTCTGTGTCTTTTGTTTTTTTTTTTTTTATTTGTTTTTTTTTGAAGAATTTTTTGGCACAGGTTATGAGTTATGGCAGAGAAATCCAGTATATGTTTTTTAGATTATGGAAATGCCCTATATGCATAGGTTTTTTTACATTATTTTTTTTTATTTGCCTGGAACAAACGTTTTGATAGCTGCGCAGAGTTTTTATATAGGTCATGTGCCATCAAAATACCCTACATTTTCATATTGTTTTACTAAGTTGCAGCAATCCTACGGTCTGTTTTTTTTTTTTTTTTATCTCAATTCAAATCTCCGTTTATTCAAGGTATGCGTAAAGACAAGTTATAGTGTGTACATTAGAGGAATGAGTGACACCTCCCGCGTTTGCACAGTAAAAAAACGGTCCGCTAAAACAAATCGGTAAGCATACCAGGGTCCGAAAGACTCTAGAATGAACAGTGGAGAGTGAACAACACCCGATACGGAGAGGAGATCAACATACTGTGATCATGTCAGAAAATACAGTATTACAAAAATACAGCAGTATTAATAAAAAATAAACATAACTAAAACAGAATCAAAACACTCCAGGATGTCATTGCAATCCTACTGTTAAAGCAAAAGCAGAACGATATATATATTATTGAAAACATTTCCAATTCCCTATTGTATGATACAGAGACCTGGTAGAGAGGGACAGGAAGGGCAGTGGTACCTAAGGAGTCTATCCCAATACCTTTTTTATAGCAGACTTTTTGTGCGTTTGGTGGGGGGATTGTACAAGGAAAATACAATTTTTGTCTTTGGATGAGAGGATGTTTCTCAAAATCTTTAGCTGGAACTGTAGAAAAGTGTAATTCTTTCCAGTTCCAAATTTATCTTAAAGCACCTATGCATTAAACACGGAAATTTGGGTCAGGTAGATCACAACTTTTGTATACCATGTTGTGGTCTTGCCTAACGCTAGGTAGGGCTGTTGACTTTGATCGGAAAGGTATACCCCACCATGTTTTATTGTTATTGATAATGCACTGTGGTCTTGGGAACTGTGCATCACCCTTACCTCTGACATGTACCAGTACCAAACTTTCATTGTGTATGGAGGAGAGAACATATTCTACATGTCTTCACAGAGCACTTTTGTTTTGGGTACACCGATTGGTGGATGGAAGCTTTTTAGGCTGGGGTGTCATATATATATATATATATATATAAATTAAACAACTCCAGGCTGGTATCGGAATTATCTACCTGGATACCAAAGGTATGTACATTTCTAGTTTCCTATTTTTCCTTCTTGCTACATAACCCTGCACCCACTGATCTTTATACTTTTTTAACCTGGTCCATGCTATAAGCACATAAGCTTTCTAGACCTCAGAGGTCTTTTCGTCACCATTTCTTCTTCTGTAGGAGAGTCCAGACATACACCTTTCAATACAAATCATACAACTTATGCAGTTAATTGTCCATTTTGCTTGTGGAGCTCAGTAAGAACAATACCAAGACTTTGCTACACTTTTAATTTCATTTCAAATATTTTAAATACACGATGGATACTTAACATAGACACAACTGTACAATGGAACTGACAACATGTTGATATTGTTTTAAAGATACAACACCTGGGCTCTTCAAAATATACATAAATAAAAATTCATTAATTCAATCTGAATCCCGTTATGAGCGATGTATTCCTGGTTTTCATCACATTGGTTACAGATCTTCAATTTTATCTGGCAAGTGGGTCCAATACAAAAGCCTGACAAATGGAGATATTATATTGTGGAGCCTTGAACAAGTTTTCTAGTGTGAACTCTTAATTCAACTGTTTCTTATTCATTTATTGAATATCAATGCACTTATTTCACTTTTTTCAATTGTTTTCTTTCTCTCTAATTAATGATATTATTCATTATGTTTACTATGTTTTCGACATGGTAAGACGTGGTAAGTGGTAACTAGGTACCGGATAATTTAAGAGTTCCTCTAGACATATATACAGTGCACGCCGTCCCAGTGTCCTTAAGCAGTTTGGTGGTTTCATGGGAACGTGAAAGTGGCCATACCAAGTCAGGACTCTAGGAACGATTCTTAGAATCATGTTTATGCATTGTCATCTTTAAAGATGTCTTTAGGGACAGCATTAGAACTCTTTGCTGTGTGATATGTATGCTCTATGTATGTTGTGCGGATATATATATATAGTCAATAAAGCTTGCTAAAATTGTATGTAAATACCCTTTTGCCCACAAGCGTTACCTGCAAGAGGAGTCCAGACCGCCCAGTAAAGGGTTATAGATTTCCACATATCCACACAACTTTTTCCAAAGCGGGCAGAAAGGCCGGGTGCCCCGGGAAGGGCTCCTTGTAGCTGCGAGTTTGGGAGTTGCCCTCAGACCTCCCATATACGTGCCAGCCTTCCTACCGCCTGACACATCGCATCTCTCTCCTTCTTCGCAGCACGGGCTGAACAATGACAAGCGCAGCGCACATACGAGGTTCTCTTCCTGGGTACAAATAAAATGTTAGCTGCCATTGGCTGCACTGTTCAGCTCTGGAGTTATTTTTGTATGGCACCATATGATTGGTCAATACATAACAACTCATGCATGTGTTCTTCCTGTGTGTAAGTGTAAAGTGTCGGAGAAATGTATGCCCCGGGGGTATCCTAATCTCATTCTATTGGTGAGATTATTTCAAGTGTCACAAATCAGGGATTTGTATTGTTAAAGTGATGCTAAAAGGAAATTTGGGGCTTTAGTCAGGATTTTGGCCATCTTGCCTTTGCTAAGGTCACAGACTCCAGCTTTTACTGACTATTTCTCCCCAAATTAACTGGATCAAAAAAACACCCATAAAAACTTCCTATTGCACAGGATGGTGAGTGTGTGGCTTTGTAAACCAGTGGCCCTCTGGGAATTTGCCTCGTATGCCAGATGACCAGTCCAGGCCTAGGTCTATTTCTTAAAGGGAGCTGGAACACATTTACAGAAGGGGGGTACATAGAAAACTAATACAAGTCACATAGAAAGGATCCAGTTGTGATGGAACTGCTGCGTTTAGTCCTTTTTACACTAGGCATCACAATGGATGTGTGGGGGATTGCAAAACGAACACAAAAAGCTTCAGTGAATTACCTAAAGCAGGAGTTGACAAATTTGGTTTGAATCTAGGAGCCAACCAAAAATTTAGGAGCCAACGTTTTTTTCTTCCCCAGACATGTTTTTCTTTTCATTTATTACCTCCTGGTCTGCTGTATCACTTTGTACAGTACTGCAGTTAACCCCATTATAACAAAGGGTTATTTTACACCATAAAAACTCAAGCTTGTATGTTTAACCATTATTCTTACACTTACACACACTAACACATACAGTAACTGACACGCGTGTGCTACACTCATGTACACACATGCTAACACTATACACTAATACACACATCATATGCTGACATAATGCCAACATGGTGGACATACTGACTGGCACTATACATATACACACACATACACACTGACTCTGACATAACAATGTAAACACACACTCAGACTGACCCCAGTAACTATACAGATACACACTGACTGACACTACAGTATACACATTCATGCATTACCCAAACCCGCACACACACATACGCCTCATAGAGAACGGCAATGCTGCTGTCCATTGTGAATCTGGCAACATATGCTTTTCGGGGGGGGGGTTGTAGTGAAGCAGGTGCCATGAGGCGCACAGCAGGGTCGCATAACATGCATTACATGACCCCGCTGGGGTGTCAAACACACAACACATTGTTTACAGACCATTTGATGTAGCACCTAAGCAACGCAACATACAGTAAATAATGCATGACACAGTGCAGTAAATAAAATATGAATACAAAGGTCACATAAAATAATATGGTATTCTTCCACAACATATACCAGTGACTTGTTCTAGCCTTGGCTGAATATGCCCAGGGCAGCAGGTCATGAGGCATTAGACCTTTTAACACAACCGGGAGTAGATTACCCTACTGAGCAATCCAGATCCCCTATGCACTACAGCATTATGGGTTGATAGGAGGTTAAAAGGCATATCATGGGACATTTTTGTTTACTTTATATGGCAAGCCGATCCAGCTTGCCATATTAAATAAAAAATAATATATGCCACTCTGTCCCATGATATGCCTTCTAACCCCCTATATGCCACTCTGCCATATAGGGGTTAAAAGGCATATCATGGGACAGAGTGGCATATAGTGGGTATAAGGCATTTCTGGAGGCAGAGTGGCATGAAGGGGGTTAAAAGGCATATCATGGGGCACTCTGCCTCCAGAAAAGCCTTATGCCCCCTATATGCCACTCTGCCTCCCCGATATGCTTTATACCCTCCTATATGCTCCTTTGCCCCATGATATACCTTTTAACCCCCTTTATGCCACTCTGCCTCCAGATATGCCTTTTGACCCCCTATATGTCACTCTGCATCCAGAAATGCCTTATACCCCTATATGCAACTCTGGCATATAGGGGGTTAAAAGGCATATCATGGGACAGAGTGGCATATAGGGGCAGGGCCGGCCCTACAATGGAGCCGACTGGGGCAATTGCCCAAGGCGGCACTTTAGAAGGGGCGGCACTTTGCCGCCCCAAGCGTTTTTTTTTTGTTTTTTTTTGAAGTGGAGGAGAGAGAGGGGCGCCGAGTGGTTTTCGCTTACCCGCTCGGCGCCTCTCTCTCTCTCCTCTGCGGCGAGTCTCCCTGTTCGGTCTCGGTGCCGGCTTGTAATGCAGAGCGCCGGAAGTGACGTAAATTTCCGGCGCTCAGCATTACCGGGGGGGGTACCGGGGGGGGTAGATAATGGCGTCGGCGAAGTTTAAAATGCCCCCCCCGGCGTCGACGGGGGGGGCGACATTTTAAACTTCTCCCCAGGCGGCGTTAAGTCTTCGGCCGGCCCTGTATAGGGGGGTATAAGGCATTTCTGGAGGCAGAGTGGCATATAGGGGGACACACTTACATACACACACATGCCGATTTTTAACAAATACAAAAAACATACAGTACAAAAAATACATTATTTTACTCACCTTCTACTTCTCTTGACTTCCTGGTAGCTGCACACTGTTCTCCTCTATGCTGACAGGATGCCACTGACCTGACATCCGGTGCTGCAGCAGTCTGAGTGCGAGGGCACTGTGAGCTTCCACCTCACGCTGCTCCCATCACTATGCAGCCATCAGACTGCTGGGAATGTAATCTAAACGGCCGATGCGTGCTGATGCCGCCGGCCGGAGCTACTTTTTTTTTATTATTTATATGGTAAGCTGGATCGGCTTGCCATATAAAGTAAAAAAAAAGTATTAAAGCACATTGGTTACAGATCTTCAATTTTATCTGGCAAGTGGGTCCAATACAAAAGCCTGACAAATGGAGATATTATATTGTGGAGCCTTGAACAAGTTTTCTAGTGTGAACTCTTAATTCAACTGTTTCTTATTCATTTATTGAATATCAATGCACTTATTTCACTTTTTTCAATTGTTTTCTTTCTCTCTAATTAATGATATTATTCATTATGTTTACTATGTTTTCGACATGGTAAGACGTGGTAAGTGGTAACTAGGTACCGGATAATTTAAGAGTTCCTCTAGACATATATACAGTGCACGCCGTCCCAGTGTCCTTAAGCAGTTTGGTGGTTTCATGGGAACGTGAAAGTGGCCATACCAAGTCAGGACTCTAGGAACGATTCTTAGAATCATGTTTATGCATTGTCATCTTTAAAGATGTCTTTAGGGACAGCATTAGAACTCTTTGCTGTGTGATATGTATGCTCTATGTATGTTGTGCGGATATATATATATAGTCAATAAAGCTTGCTAAAATTGTATGTAAATACCCTTTTGCCCACAAGCGTTACCTGCAAGAGGAGTCCAGACCGCCCAGTAAAGGGTTATAGATTTCCACATATCCACACAACTTTTTCCAAAGCGGGCAGAAAGGCCGGGTGCCCCGGGAAGGGCTCCTTGTAGCTGCGAGTTTGGGAGTTGCCCTCAGACCTCCCATATACGTGCCAGCCTTCCTACCGCCTGACACATCGCATCTCTCTCCTTCTTCGCAGCACGGGCTGAACAATGACAAGCGCAGCGCACATACGAGGTTCTCTTCCTGGGTACAAATAAAATGTTAGCTGCCATTGGCTGCACTGTTCAGCTCTGGAGTTATTTTTGTATGGCACCATATGATTGGTCAATACATAACAACTCATGCATGTGTTCTTCCTGTGTGTAAGTGTAAAGTGTCGGAGAAATGTATGCCCCGGGGGTATCCTAATCTCATTCTATTGGTGAGATTATTTCAAGTGTCACAAATCAGGGATTTGTATTGTTAAAGTGATGCTAAAAGGAAATTTGGGGCTTTAGTCAGGATTTTGGCCATCTTGCCTTTGCTAAGGTCACAGACTCCAGCTTTTACTGACTATTTCTCCCCAAATTAACTGGATCAAAAAAACACCCATAAAAACTTCCTATTGCACAGGATGGTGAGTGTGTGGCTTTGTAAACCAGTGGCCCTCTGGGAATTTGCCTCGTATGCCAGATGACCAGTCCAGGCCTAGGTCTATTTCTTAAAGGGAGCTGGAACACATTTACAGAAGGGGGGTACATAGAAAACTAATACAAGTCACATAGAAAGGATCCAGTTGTGATGGAACTGCTGCGTTTAGTCCTTTTTACACTAGGCATCACAATGGATGTGTGGGGGATTGCAAAACGAACACAAAAAGCTTCAGTGAATTACCTAAAGCAGGAGTTGACAAATTTGGTTTGAATCTAGGAGCCAACCAAAAATTTAGGAGCCAACGTTTTTTTCTTCCCCAGACATGTTTTTCTTTTCATTTATTACCTCCTGGTCTGCTGTATCACTTTGTACAGTACTGCAGTTAACCCCATTATAACAAAGGGTTATTTTACACCATAAAAACTCAAGCTTGTATGTTTAACCATTATTCTTACACTTACACACACTAACACATACAGTAACTGACACGCGTGTGCTACACTCATGTACACACATGCTAACACTATACACTAATACACACATCATATGCTGACATAATGCCAACATGGTGGACATACTGACTGGCACTATACATATACACACACATACACACTGACTCTGACATAACAATGTAAACACACACTCAGACTGACCCCAGTAACTATACAGATACACACTGACTGACACTACAGTATACACATTCATGCATTACCCAAACCCGCACACACACATACGCCTCATAGAGAACGGCAATGCTGCTGTCCATTGTGAATCTGGCAACATATGCTTTTCGGGGGGGGGGGTTGTAGTGAAGCAGGTGCCATGAGGCGCACAGCAGGGTCGCATAACATGCATTACATGACCCCGCTGGGGTGTCAAACACACAACACATTGTTTACAGACCATTTGATGTAGCACCTAAGCAACGCAACATACAGTAAATAATGCATGACACAGTGCAGTAAATAAAATATGAATACAAAGGTCACATAAAATAATATGGTATTCTTCCACAACATATACCAGTGACTTGTTCTAGCCTTGGCTGAATATGCCCAGGGCAGCAGGTCATGAGGCATTAGACCTTTTAACACAACCGGGAGTAGATTACCCTACTGAGCAATCCAGATCCCCTATGCACTACAGCATTATGGGTTGATAGGAGGTTAAAAGGCATATCATGGGACATTTTTGTTTACTTTATATGGCAAGCCGATCCAGCTTGCCATATTAAATAAAAAATAATATATGCCACTCTGTCCCATGATATGCCTTCTAACCCCCTATATGCCACTCTGCCATATAGGGGTTAAAAGGCATATCATGGGACAGAGTGGCATATAGTGGGTATAAGGCATTTCTGGAGGCAGAGTGGCATGAAGGGGGTTAAAAGGCATATCATGGGGCACTCTGCCTCCAGAAAAGCCTTATGCCCCCTATATGCCACTCTGCCTCCCCGATATGCTTTATACCCTCCTATATGCTCCTTTGCCCCATGATATACCTTTTAACCCCCTTTATGCCACTCTGCCTCCAGATATGCCTTTTGACCCCCTATATGTCACTCTGCATCCAGAAATGCCTTATACCCCTATATGCAACTCTGGCATATAGGGGGTTAAAAGGCATATCATGGGACAGAGTGGCATATAGGGGCAGGGCCGGCCCTACAATGGAGCCGACTGGGGCAATTGCCCAAGGCGGCACTTTAGAAGGGGCGGCACTTTGCCGCCCCAAGCGTTTTTTTTTTGTTTTTTTTTGAAGTGGAGGAGAGAGAGGGGCGCCGAGTGGTTTTCGCTTACCCGCTCGGCGCCTCTCTCTCTCTCCTCTGCGGCGAGTCTCCCTGTTCGGTCTCGGTGCCGGCTTGTAATGCAGAGCGCCGGAAGTGACGTAAATTTCCGGCGCTCAGCATTACCGGGGGGGGTACCGGGGGGGGTAGATAATGGCGTCGGCGAAGTTTAAAATGCCCCCCCCGGCGTCGACGGGGGGGGCGACATTTTAAACTTCTCCCCAGGCGGCGTTAAGTCTTCGGCCGGCCCTGTATAGGGGGGTATAAGGCATTTCTGGAGGCAGAGTGGCATATAGGGGGACACACTTACATACACACACATGCCGATTTTTAACAAATACAAAAAACATACAGTACAAAAAATACATTATTTTACTCACCTTCTACTTCTCTTGACTTCCTGGTAGCTGCACACTGTTCTCCTCTATGCTGACAGGATGCCACTGACCTGACATCCGGTGCTGCAGCAGTCTGAGTGCGAGGGCACTGTGAGCTTCCACCTCACGCTGCTCCCATCACTATGCAGCCATCAGACTGCTGGGAATGTAATCTAAACGGCCGATGCGTGCTGATGCCGCCGGCCGGAGCTACTTTTTTTTTATTATTTATATGGTAAGCTGGATCGGCTTGCCATATAAAGTAAAAAAAAAGTATTAAAGCAGAGGCGGCCGGCGGCATCAGCACGCATCGGCCGTTTAGATTACATTCCCAGCAGTCTGATGGCTGCATAGTGATGGGAGCAGCGTGAGGGGTGAAAGGTCAGTGCGAGGGGGCGGAGATTGTCTCCAAGACATAAATATTACTGATGTTTATGGATGGAAGAAAAGATTAAGAGAGGGCATAAACGTCATATCATTTTAACTACGAGAAAATTAAGACACAAACATGTATTTATAATATTTTACAGGCACGGCAATGGAATAAAAACCTATGGAAAACCAACATCTAGATTTTAAAAGTAAAGGTTTGAACCTCTAGGGGAAAAGAGAAATTGTAAAGTGTCATATGGTAAATCAAGTTAGTAGATAATGTATATCACAAACCCTTCCTTTGGTAAACTAATTTAAAGACCATGCTTCCAATCATTTTAAATAGCCGAAGAGAGATGCTTTTGTTTTTTGGAAACTTGCATGGAAATCCGGAAAGGGGCCAGGGATTTACTGAGATTTCCTAACCTATAGATGTCTACTTATATAGCTAATTGCAAACAAGTGCAGTTACACAAATATATTTTAAAAATATTTCCTGTAATTAACACACACAGATTACGGCAAGTAGTATTGCTGTGCAGCCCTGTAACGCACTCATATAAAAAAGGGACACTTGAAAAGGAGGATCTGGATCCTTAAGGGTGACTGTCCCTCCATAAAATATAAAAGACGTACATAAAAATCAAACAGTACTGCAGTAGAGCCCATTTCTGTGCACCATGCATGCATTGGAATTATCCAGACTCCACATATGCAAGCTTGGACTGCCATCTTCTGGGCAAATTCGGCAGGCAGTAGGCCAAAAAAACACATAAAAACACATAAACACAGTTTGGACATTTGCCAGATGTTAGAACCGCACTTAATGCCACACATATTGATTTAAAATATATTTTTTACAAATTTGTAGACACCCAATTTATGGCGAATTTAATACTAAGATGTTTGGACTATAAAAAATGTGAATTCCAGTTAAGTGTTCACATAGCCTTTTTGATTGCCAGGGTTTAAGACACTTTTTGGAGTTATATTTTGGTTGGCAATCCTATACACAGCCTACCCTTTAAATATAGAAACCTACATATTGTTTTCTCAGGACAAGTTAAGATACTCATAGATACCTAGTTAAGGGTAAGCCATGTATCATATCACATGATATATCAGTAGCAATATAAAACAATAAAACAAACTGTGTAAATGTGGATCTGTAAAGCTTTGTTGTTTTACATGCATGAGCAGTGGCAGCTGGTGGTCAGTTTAAACTTGCTTGTGCCATTACAGAGAATAATGGTCATCAATATATCAGGCTGATCAGTCCAGCCTTCATGGAACTCATTATAGAGCTCCAGATGGTGTCTCTCTAGGCACACAAGAGCACCAAGGTCCATGTCTGGACTCACCCTTTGACTTGGGGTGGGTCCCAAGAGACCCCCGAAGGGTGAAATGTCATACAGAGATAACCTGAGATGCTCTCAAGTGGTGATGTACTGTAGAATATGCTATAAAGTGGGTGTCTGTCCTCATTGAGTTCATCGCAAAGTAGTTTTGTATTTGGAAATCTGTATATTGATGCATGCTTGCTCAAAGCCCGAACTCAAGGTGGAAGATACATTTGCCTGCTTGTAGACAATTCAACCCCTTACAGCATCTGTTACCATGGCAGCAGGTAGTCATATTAAGTCAGTCATCAGACTTTAATTTTAGGTGGGGTTATTATTATTATTAGAAAGGCTTCTGATGGCTGAGCCACCCCAGCACTTACCTTTGGCCAAGCATAGAAATCCTTTGTGTAAATAGGCCAGGTACAAGAGAGAGGTCTGATCTTCCCAAACAGGGAGGTTTTACTTGAGAGAATCGCCACACTAGGCCTAGGCCAGAACATGTCACTCCTAAATCAATTCATTTTATTATTAACTGAAGCTTTTCACATAATGTGAACTTTCAATACAGTTTTAATTGTTAAACCAACAAGTGGTATGGTATGAGATTATATTCTTTCCCGCTGAAATAGGTTTAATAATGATCAGTTCTAATGCTCAGATAAGGTCTAATGCTCACGTAAACTCCCATCAATAATTATACGGGAGCAGACCTTTTTGTCTAGGGGAGAAGTTGTAATTAAAGGGGAAGACAACCACAGAGAATTGACAGATCCAGGTTGTAGAGTTATCTGGAGATGTAATATGACATTTAGTTGCAGACATCTTTGCTGATGATTTTCAGTAGCAATTTAGTAGATACAGGTAACCAGTCCAGGATATGACGATTGTGCGAGATGTTAGAATGTTAAGGGAGGTAAGACGGAAAGCATGATTCTTAAGAGTTGTCACCAAAATTATTTGCTTCGCCACCCAAGGTTTAATTTTAACACAATAAATATACAAAAAGTCTTTATTCACTTATCAAAAGTTGTGCAGTTTGTGAACATGTACTGTACGATTTGATGGGAACCATAGTTTTTATCCATATCACTGTTTTACAGAGGACCAACAATACATGTTTTTTTATGATTTCATTTTAATTATTCATATCTGCTAATGTTTTTATTAAAAATTGGCATCAAAATGTATGTTTATTTTCTTGGGTTAGTATCCCCACTAAAGATATTTAAAAAATACACAAGGAATATTAACAGCTAAAATGAAACACCTGATCCCTCCTGATAAAGACTCTGATCTCAATGCATGAACCTAGGACCAACTCAACTATTCCTCCACGAGAAACTGCCATTGCTCTGAAAAATGTTTTCTTTTTTTTTGCTTTTTAGTTATATGGACAGAATTTATTGAAATTTTTATTTTTTAATGATAACTGCAACTGACAGGAAGATCCAAACAATGATAACATATTTGGAATCAGTGATTATATTTGGATTCTTAGTACATTTTTTTGCTTAACAAAACTTTCAATATGCAAGTGATACATTATTAGATATTTTTTTATTTTGTAATATTTTTTCTGGGTCTATGGAGGAATCTTTCTTTCACCAAGGTGAAATCCATTTGCCTCCACCAATTACAACCTAATGTGTATAAAATGAATTACCAATCTCCGATGTGAATACAGTATCATAATTGGTGAGTAGGCCAAAGATGGCCTTGTTTTCACTGTAAACACCTATAAAAAAAAGAGTGAAAAGTGGGTGGAAACATTTTGACAGCATCTGCTGACAGCATTTCTAGCCACTGACAGCATCTGCATTTTGTGGAAATGCAGATGCAAGGTTTATCACTTGGGAGTAAAGCTACTTTTAGCTCGCCTCTACTTCTAGGTTAAAATTATCTTTTTGGGGGGATGTCATGCCCTACTTTTCAAGGTGTTACAGAAATGTATCCAAGTGTGGCTTGGATCCTGAGAAATGTTGTCGCAAGTCAATTTCTATATTTTTTTTTATTTTTTTTTATATTTTCATTCCCTGTCTTTATTAACCCCTTAAGGACAATGGGCGGTCCCTAAACCCATTGAAAACAATGCATTTTGAGCCCGTACATGTACGGGCTTTGTCATTAAGGGGTTAAATTAATCCCATTTTGTGGATTAGGAACATGTTATAGTGTTTATGGAAAGTACATTTCAGATCAGATTATTTGGAAAATTAAAATAGCTTCTTAACCTTTAAAGACAATGCTCCTTTGTATAAACTTGGTAAATAGAAAATGTTTAAGGGAAAATGTAACATTGTGAGGACAAAATTATGTTCAATGTTCCATTTAAAGCATATTAGCTATTTAGAGGATGACACTACCATCTGGTGGCAAAAGTATACATTTTGACATTTTCTGGGAAAAATGAAAGGTTACTAGGCTGATCAGTTTTGTGAGATGTTTTGGACCATGCTAAGGGAACTCTTAACCCTTTCAGGCCTGGAGGTTTTACATTCGAAAATGACCAGCATTTTTTCTTTAACCATAAGTCCTCATTTTAGTATTTATTGTACCCACACAAATTATACATTGTTTCGTTGAGTAAGGGCTTCTTTTAAAATCATAGGAATACATAAAACATAATAATTATTAGTAATACATTGTAAAAAAAAAAAAAAACCTTATCAAATAGAACAAAAGTTATTTTTTTTTGCCATTTGGCTTATGATTTATTCCACATAATCGGTACAACCGCTGAACAATGAAAGAATTTCATTCTAAGTGACATCCCCTGATTACAGTAACACCCACATACAATGTTTTTTATGTTCAGGGCCACATCCTTTACACATTGCCTTATATTTTATTTTTTAATACCCTTTGTGCAGCGTTGAGGAAACTGATGGCGCTATATAAAACAATAAATAATGATGATAATAATAAAACTGGCTTAAAGGGTTTGGGGATTGTGATTGTTTTATAATATTTTTTTTCCTTATAGTAGATAAGATAAGATATAGTAGATCTAAGGGATATTGGGGCAGTTTAAAAAAATAAATACACTAACGTTTGGGTCTTTTAGCTGTTTTTATGGAAAACAAGGAAATTTCACAATATTGCATGTGTTATGGTTTCTCTTGCCTTTACTGTATGGTATCTCATTGCCAAAATAATATTTGTTTTGCAGTTATTTTGAATGCCTCGCAAGGAGCTTAAAGCTTTGAGTAGATTCCAAATAAAGGCCCATTATTTTCCATAATGACTAGAATAGTGAGCTATCAAACTACAAAGGATATATCTTGCCAGCTGTTTTTTAAGCAATTAAAATTTAAATGACAAAATAGCTAAATTACATATAAAGAATGAGACAGTTGAATGAGAATGCTTTCCTACAATTCTGTGATTATTAATCAGGAAAGCTATACAGTATAAAGACATACATAAATAATGGCAAAAACCATATAGAGCAACAAAAACATGCAAATACTTGGTTGGTATTGTAGGAAATAAACATTAAAAAACGATTAATAACTGTGCTTTGTATATAGAGGCAGACCTCCGATGGGATTAATATTCTTCTCAGCCACTTAACCACCATTACCCAGAATGTATGCAGTTTCCATAAATAACAGTAAGTCCTCTACCATTTAATACGTTCCATATGGACAATTCAGCAGAAGAAGCCTTATACTCAACCAAACTGCATGTTTAGGAAACCGATGCATACATTTGTGGCGTATGAAAAATAAACATCTGGGCAAGGCTTCCATCATAATTCTTCCTGTTAATATTCTTTAGTCAAATTATAGGTGTTACTAGCAATTCTGTTGACAGAATTAATTTGTACTGCATTACTTCCAAGAATGTCTTAATTATCTCTGAAGGCTTCCAGACTCATGTTTTTTTGAGAAGAAAACTTTTTTCTTCATCCAGAGTTTGCAAGCGTTGAGAATTTACTCATAGAGGGCATATGACTTTTTTCATCTACATATTAATAGAATTTGGATGATGAAACAGTATAAATCCAGATTTAAATAATTTTTTGTTTCAAGTTAATCTTTTTTCATGTGGCATCTACATTTCTGTGATGATCTATAGGTGGTGTGTTTTGCCAATATAAACAGAAAAAAAGTTTAAATAATAATAATAAAAAAAAATAATAATAATAATTTTCCAATTTTATCTGGTATGGGTTCCCTGAACCATATCCTTCTGTTCATATCTTATCATGTAACATATTTCAGAGATGTCTCTTGCCTTTACCAAAACAGGTACAGAGATACACCCTAATTACCAAATCTTAGCATAAAATGTGACTGCAGAGATAAAAATCAGAACTGATTCAGTCTGAAGTCATTGCCTTATAACGGGTCATTAGGTTTGAGGAGCAGGGAGCTCTTCTCCTTCTGTAGCAGTATGCCTTACCGTGTGTTGATGTTATTTTTAATTTTGTGTGTTGTCAGCATCGGCATCCAAAGTAATTTTTTCGAGAGGGGACATAATTTTAATGCCATCCATGCTGCGGCCCTTTTTTGGCCATGTCATGAAGGGGAATAGTAATGATCACATAAAGCGCAGACATGCAAAGTGTTGAGGAACCTGGTGCAAACGCTTAATGAGGGGAAGAGATAACACCAAATATAAACCCACGGCACCACCTCGTTCTCACTTTATGTCATTTAAATCATATCTTGAATTATGCATATCATATGCATATGCATATCCTTAATTTAATGCATATCTTGACAGCGGACCCAAAACAAACACCAACGTTTAGGCGCAACAAAGCTCCTTTATCAAAGTGTACAAACTATTGCCTCTAGAGGCCAGCTAATCCGCTATGATTTACAGAAACCTTAAGTGCCATTAACTTTACAGTCTCATTCTTTTCTTACCACTCCCCATTGCCATGCCCTTCTACTTTTCAATAACTTACGTTCTCACAAAACACTCCTGATCAAAGAAAAAGGCCTTAACTGCTCTTGATGTCTTCCAGGTTTTGGGTCATTGTAGAATGGGAGCCAATTTATACTTTTTATTGTTTCTTTGGTTGCAAATGTCTGACTCATTTGAATAATAAACCAGTAAGGAGTGGAGATTTTCAGTGCACTCGGACCATACCGACAATCTGATTTCTAGACCACCAGTATAGCAAGGTCCATTGGATCGATGACTCCTTCTTCTACTTCATGAGATAATTCTTGTCCATCAGGCCATAGAGCTCATGGGATTATTAATGATATTACATATACCACGTTGCAGAAGACAACAAATGACAAACAGAGCCTTGCTCAACCTGGAGCCCTGTAGTTTAGAAGATCATTACTCTTAATAGAGTCAGATGACATTAGACATCAAGGAAATTATTTATCTAGCATGCTTAGCTATATTACACTTTTTCATAATAAATGTTGTTAATATCTGTGAAGGTCAAAGAACCAGTATCTGTCTTTATGGTAATTGTCTGTTCTTATGCATCTGTCCTAGAATTATGGATTCGTAAAATAATAACTTTGATTTATGGCTCTGTTTTTCCCCCAAACAACTCATTATCTAGCAAACTCAAATATATCATTAATTTTTAAAATTTTTAAACAGCAATCAGGATCAAGAAATCCCTTTGCAATGCTTCTCCAGTTACCCAAGTTTTTAATTCTTCTACTGAGTGCCAGAGGTTTTGTTCCAAAGTTTATAAAGACAGTGATTTTTACTTTTTATTTCAGACTGGTTTTATGTTAAATGTCCCCAGGGTTTAATTTGTAATTAGCTGTGTTTGGTGCTAAGATATGTGTGCTCTATGAAGTCATTTATAAAGTGCAATTCTAGACTGAAACGTGTCTTTATATTTAACCCTGTTTACTCATACAATAAGAAATGACACCTTGCCAACCCCTGCCTAAAATCTAGGGCTTGGAATGATTGACAGAACCACTAATAATAGGAAAAATGTCTCTCTGAACCTCAACGTCTTATAGATGAGAAAAAGCTTGAATTCTCTATTTGTATTTTGATCTTGATGTTTGGATTTCAACTAACTTTCCAGTGTTGGTTTTATTTTAAATGGGTAAAAAAAAGGAACAAAATTATAGTTTTAATACTCAATACTTGTCCAGCACTGGCAAAAGATGTTAAACACTTTAAATGGTCAAATAACAACATTAACTTAACAGGGATAATGTGTTAAAACGATTCTTCATTATTTCAAACCTGGTACTCTGCTTTTGAATGCTTTCCTAACCAGTGGCTGAAGAACCGGTGAAACATAATGCACTGCTTTTAATTTTAGCACTCAAAGGGTTAAGTTAAATATAACATGCCTAATACGTGGCTAAGTCTGTGGTTTTCTGTTATTTCTTTATGCCCTTGATCTTAATGCCAACATTGCCAAAGAAGCATACCACAATGGGAGGAAGGAATTCACAAATTCCCCAGATGCTAAAATGTCAAATGCTATTCATCCATTTTCTTGCAGTTTTTTGGCCTCTGTGATAGAGAAATGAGCCTCTTGTAATTGAATGTTTGGAAAGCAAATACTGGTTCACATTAATGGATGACAAACCTCATTTACGGAGAGTTTTACTGTTTGTAGGAATACTAAACTTTCCATTTCAGCCTTTTCTGCATAAATATACATGCAAGTAAAAAAAAACGAATACATAAAAAACTAGAGTGAAGGTTTTAAAGTAAGGGTCACAATCAGCTATTTCCTTAATTTAGAACAAACGGACATGGCATTTTTGTGCACTTATAATTGTATTTATTGCTTTTCACTGCTGCCTTTTCTAGAGTCATAAAATTTTACTGGAGTACTTAAAGTGCCTGGTAGAAAGCACCATAGGAAAACATGGAGATGTCTTTTATACTACATGAGTAGTTTTTGAGGAAGCAGTTAGAATATCAGCTTTCTATTATATAAAGAAATAATCACCACAATGTGGTTTTCATCAGTTTTGCTACGACAGCGAGAAGAATTGTGCTGATACATTAGCTATGCTGCAGTTAAAAATGTAACCAGTAAATTATCATTTGCCACTAAATGAGTGTTGTGCCCTGTCATACAGTCTAGTGTACCAACCTGGTAGAGGACATCTCTATAAGATGCAGGCCATGTGTGATGTGGAGAAGATCGCACTCAATCTTTGACAACCATGATAATAACAATAATACAAACAAAAACTTTTTCATGAAATGGCAAGGTGACCCCAGAATGTTTGAGACCCTTCTAGGTTAAATAGCCAGTCCATAGAAAGGTTAACTGAACTCAAAATAAACTCAATTAAAGACAATAAGAACTCAACTCAACTCAACTTGGGAAAAAGCTTGTCCTGGAATTATTATTAGTGAATTTAAGTTGTCTCAGACGTTGGACATTTGTGACAGTTGTGCAGACTTGGGGAGTCTCGTAATGACCCGGGTACCACAATGGGTTCTGCCATTTGCTCTTCCAAAATCAGCTCCTGTGTTTGAGGATTGAACTTGCTGGAACTGCTTGAAGTTGGGTAAATCCAATGTGCACATCCATCCTCAGCAGTCACCCATGACTGCACGTTTCTCCAGTTATATTTCTGAATTTACTGTAATCTCTGGGATTCATAAACTTTTCAGCTTCTGAGTTACTGCAAAGACTTGCGGTTTTTAAATCATAGCATGCATGAGGCAGTGGATCACTTGAGATAAACTGGATAATTCAACAAATACAAGGAAATTCCCATCTCAACCTACAGATGGCACTTTAACGCAAGAACATTTTTCTTCTATTCATGGTTTAGAGCGTGGTATTTTCCCAGTAGTTTATTTGTACATTATGATATGCTTTACTAAATCCTGAATGCTGAATAAATCATGTAAAATATTTTAAGATTGTGTCCAAAGCATTAAAATAGTCAAAAAACAAAAAAAACAAGGAAAAGTAGTTAAATGATACAGTTTATTGGCTGAGAATTTGATTGCAAGCTTTCAAGACCATGTTTTTAGGTCCCTTCTTCAGGCATTAATGACGCTAAAACAGAACTTCCTCGTTACGAAAGCACAGTTTACAACTTTAGAAAAAAAGGCAAAATAAGCAGTAAGGTATTGGAGAATATTCTCAGCAGTAAGTTAGCTGGACTTACAGAGATCTAATATAGATATATACAGTTCAGTCAGAACGTCTTTGATCGGTCTGCTCCCTGGTTAGAGGGGCCATAAAAACATTTGACGCATCCATGAAGGTGTTAGGTGTTAGCAGAAATCAGTTGGTAGTAATTCAGTGTTTGTGAGGGGATTATTCATTCGTAAGGCTAAAACTGTGGCCAATAAGAAAAGAAATTATACCGCCATATCAGTTTTAAATAAAGATGTAATTAAAAAAACAAGCTGATATTGGCATCATACAGGTATGGGTTAAATTGTGAAGCTCTGTATACGTATGCAGTTTGGGTTTGTAACTGGTACATTTTAACTCTGTTTGACACTGTAATAAAACAATAGTTGTTGGTAAGGAAGAAAACATGACACCTGACTCTATTTAAGGCCTACTCGTCCACCCATGTCTCATTATAAGGACAGATGTGTCCCTCTGTGATGTGTCGTCATAAATAATGTTTTACTTTCTGATACCTGACCTGTTTCCTATAGCAAACCTCTTTTCTGAGTGACAAATTTCGTCTCTCCCTGATCCCTCATTTGGGTTTCCCTTTGCTACCTCACACTTTATGATACAAATTGTGCAGCTTCAGGGGCCACAGAAACTCAGTGACTCGACCACTGAGGAGGTGAGGGCTTAAGACCTTCACTTCAGTGGCTAGTACTCCTGGGGGTCCTACCAGCAAACTATTACAGCATGGTTCACAATAACAGTTGTGCAATTAGTACTTTGTGAAGCGTTTCAGGATGATGTGATAAATGGAATTGATTTGCATGCTAAATTGGACAGCCTCTTGATTTGCTTTTCATGAGTTCACAAAAGCGGAACTATTGCATGAGATCAGAGAACTGTGATACATCCTTTATCAATGCTCAAATTAACATTTTTCACAGAATTGTTTGCTCATATTTACCAAGGGTACTAATATTAGTGGAGGGCACTGTATATATATATATATATATATATATATATATTCATTGTTTTTACCAAAATGACTCACATCCATGATACATATTTGACCTATTTGTCTAATGTGTATATATTCTTGCTCTGTTAGACTATGTGTATTTTCTGCCAAGTGCTGATTTCCTTATCTTTAATGTGTTTTCATTTTGTTAAATGAATAAGCTCCAAAAGCATAGCGCCACATGTACGAAAATAACTGTCTCATTAACATTTCCATTTGATTGCTACAGATAGTTCCGCAGACTTTTCCTTACTAATTATTTGGGAAGAAAATATCCATATAAAATAAATGTAAATTATAGTCATATGTATCCTAATTTGCTACATTAAAGTTCTAAGCAAAATACATCTACCATTACAACAGTTGTTTCTATATAATTAGCATAGTAATCAACAATTGGAAACAAATGGAACATCAGATAAGGGCAATCCTTTCCTCCTACATTTATTTATTTTTTTAAACAAGCCTCGGAGCTCTTATGCAGCAAGTTGGATGACATAAGAGGAAGGAAAATGTATTTTTCTCATGATCTATAATGTATTTTTAACATGGTGTAGCTACTTTTACAAAAAAAAAACCACACTTGGGTTACTCCCAGAATGTAACATTGAGTCCTAAGGTGGGCCTTCTTACGCATTCTGCCTAGAAGTCCTTAAAGAAGGAAACATAATTTCTGCAGCTGTGGATTCTCTCATACAAATAAAAACTAGACTAGCGTATTAACAGAATTTTGGCAAATTTGGTGATTCAAGCCACAAAACCAGGCCAGACCCCCCCACACGAAATGGACGTAAATTAAGCAAAAAGCTCACACTCGTTCACACACTCATTTCCGGTGACGTCCTGTCTTGGCGCCTCCATTTTGCACTAACTGAACTTTTGCCAAAATTGCTGTACTTTTGGTGACAACCTCTCCCCGGATCGGGGGAGACATTGTGACTGGAAGCACCACCATTTTATGATGAAGAACAAGAAGATGTGGAAGTGGTCAGCAATGAAGGCAAACATTTAGACAGTGTGAGAAGGAGAGTGAACGAGAATTAGAGTGTGAGAGAGTGAGAGTTAATGTGGGCACTGGGCACTTGCCCGAAAACAAATGGATCAAAAATTGTGTTGCTCTAGCCTTGTTAGCTTGGTGCTTAATTCTTACCTTACCTTAATATATCCCTGACATGACATTTTACACAAATGTGTAACTTCCCCTCTGAGACATACACTGCCTGTTTGAGGATGTAACAATATTTGTTATTTAATGTTTTAAGTAACAACTATTTATTATTGGCTATCTACCTGTAATATTTATGATAACAGAACCTTTCAACAAGACTTTAAAAACCTTGCATTCTCACATGGCTGTCAGGATACAGGAGGATTATTTAATGCTGCAAGGAGACAAATAAAATCATAAACTAACATATGTGGCCATTATAAGGTATGACAAAGTGTTGTATGCATACCTGGGAATTCTCCGATGAACTGGTATTTGCTTATTGGTAACACTGGTCTGTTATGCTAATGTATAGTGGACCTTCCTAAGTGAGCTCTCAATGTAGAGCAAACTATGAAGCATTATCTGTTCTTAGTTGAGTCAGCCTCTGCAAACTTATTGTTTCCAAGGTATTCTTCACCAACTTGTAAATATCTTGGTGGAATAATTTCACTATTCTCATATTGACTTCCTAAACAATTAGAAAAATAGCATAGACTCCCCTCACTAAAATAATGTGAACAAACACAAAAAGGATATGGGGCATTGTGGGTAGAATAGGGACAGGACATGGTCAAAAGTTGGATATGCATGTCCAAAAGACAGCAGAGCATTAATTAAACCATACCTACTTACCTTTCTGTAGTGACCCTAAAAAGTGTTGCTGTATCCAGTGTAAAATAGGAAAGACTTTCCTGAGACCCTGAGATTGACATAAAAATCCTGAGACTCTCGGTCAAATCCCCATGCCATGTTTTGTAAAATGTTCTAAACATCTAAACTCAATGTCTTGTGATCTCAAATGATAACACATGTGTTTTACAGAAAAACAAGTTTCCAATTTATGCATTTTCCTGTGAGGACCACAAATGAAACCTGACTCACTATTATATACCATCTGTTTCTTTTCCCCCCGTGAAGCCTGAGGGACTCGTGCTTCTCACCCATCAATGGAAAAAGTGAACCTGTGCTTCAAAGTGCAGGGCCACAATGGATACCAGGTCCCCAGTCTTTTGAGGCTGCACTCCCCTCAGAGGGATATACAGCACCTTCCTTCCCTCAATGGCCTAAACCAAGGAGAGCCAGATCATCTAGGGACCCCCTGTAGAGGGGACTCACTTAACTCTTTGAGGAAGGGTGTTGCGTTCTTCAGGGACTCCACTGGGGCAAAACAACTAAGAAATAGTACTCATGAAATGTGTTACTGGACCCAGCCCTTGGCGGGTAATTTAAAAAAAATCCCCTCAACCACCAGCCATTAGCTGGGGCAATTTTAGTGGTGCATTTATCAGTCCTGAAAGTTATGTGTGGAAACTAAATTGCCCCTGCACTACCACACATGTGCTGAACACCCTGGTGAACCAAACCAGGGGCCTTCATTGCACCCCTCTGGTTTTATTTAATGGCCACTTGACCTGTTTAATCTAAATACTATTCCATGGGGAACATATCCAGGTTATCTATGGTCCGAATTGTTAGACAGTACCTACGTCATGTTTACTTATTCTGTTGTACTGCATTTTAAACGAGTGCATTCAAAGATATTTGTGATAACTTCACAGAGGAACCGCACACATGTAAACAATCTGTACTACAAGTGCCTGGATCTGCAAAAACAGCGCACACGGAACACACATGTTCCAGCTTCCTAGCAGGATTCATACGAAGCTTCCAATGCAATGTTTAGTAAAGGGCCATTGAGAATTTAGGAACAATTTGCATGATTCTTATGCCTTTGGTTGATATCAGAGCTAGAAATATTAATCTGACCATTACACACAGTAACAATGATATAAATTATGTTTTTCACTGTTGGAGTCATCTATGATTGTATCTTAGGTCCCGATTACAATATTTTTACCACTTTTTGTGAGATAATATAATATATAATATATAATATATATATATTATATGTGTGTTTCATGTATTACACTTTCCTCATTGACCTGTTTATAATATACACATATTGTCGATCTATTCATGTTATGTCCACACTTGTAGCTGTCTGGCTCATTAAGTCATTATCATATAATCCTTTATGAGATGGTTATGCCCTCTTCACTAGGGGTTTTTGAATGCAATCTGGCCTTTTATTTAAAAAGATATTAATAAAGGCCGAACAGGTGTGCTTAATTTGCACTCATGCTGTCATACATATGTAAGCCATTATGGCACAACCAGCTCTCTTTCTCTCACTCCTTAGACAAAGCCTGTTTTCATATAGTTTCTATTTTTAGCCTGATTTTTGTTTAAATTTAAGAAACCTTACTTTACTAATTAACATAAACAATCTAGTTTAGCAGATTTATCAAGATCATGTTAGGGGAATTCTGTTGTAGTGTGAGGTACAGAACAGGGTGATGTTACATAATGATATTCTATTGCATGCACTGAACAAAAAAGAAGAAGAAAAGTATCAGTAAAGTTGATCTGTATACCATACCAAAACATCTAAATCCCTATTCAGTAATATACGCATACCCTTCCCTATCTGTATAACTCGGAATGGCTATCTGGCACTGCAGGCAAATGCCCAGTGGGAGATCAGTGACACTGAACCCGGCAAATACAGCAGTGGGAATGAGGGTTCCTCAGACCTAAAACCAAGATTAGACAAGATTTGGTCCTTTGTAGCTGTTGGTCCATGATTACTTGGCTTATCCTTGCGTTATCCTATGAAGTAACATTAGGTCTTTATCAGAAGACCCAATTTGTTGGATCTACATTTTATGATATCCTACAAGATCTTTCTGCCACTGTAAAGCATGTAGACGAGACCTAATCGGAATCCGGCCAAAAACCTTTGTTGCTGATAGATTCAGTAAAGAGCAGAACTATTCTGAAGAAACTGGCTAGTTCCAATCATTTTACATTTGAGAGTTTAGAACTTTGCCTGTTAAGAAAGGCTACTGTCTAACTGCTTTGAGAATTATGACCCCACAAATACAACACAGGATTGTTATTTGGTTTTAATAATGCAATAATTTTTCAGATTTGCTAGCACATATTCTTTTATGAATCAAACAATGGCTTAATTATCCTGTTCCTCACAGCTTAAGTTTACAATTGAAGCAACGGCAACAAAGCAGCCTGAAAGGAGATACTGGGTGGCTTTGCCAGTTCCTCTTAAAACTGTGACTATGTATTTAGACATGCCATGGTTTGGATTGTCTACTTCTTCTGGCGCATACAAAACAATGGAGAATACTTATCATTGACTGGCGTCATTAGTGGTTGACTTTGCCGCACAGAGTGGTATTTGATATTGTGAAGGAAATTTTAAATAGACCACGTAGGTTGCCACAGTAAGATCTCTCCCAGTTAAGTGTCTGTGACTCATTTCTCACTTCATACAAAATGTAACTGGGTTTTTAAGAATCAAGGCCAGTCTGAAGCCTATGCTGTGACATCTGGCTCCCAGTAGTGAGGAAACATGATATTTTTTTGGAATTAAGATATTTTTTTTCTCCATAAAACTTGGCAGTAAATAGGTCTATTGAAATAAATAAATGGAAAGTACAAGTACAAGCAACAAATGCAAACAGCTCAAATAACCAGGGAAGCTGATCACTTAAACACAAGAGAACAGTGTTCTGTCTTGCTGAGAAAACAAGAAAAGACAATAGCCTTTTGTTAAGGAGCATTACAAGCGCTTATGTCATGTAACATGACGTTAAGAGAGATACTGGAATGCATGGAGAAATAAAGAATAAACATTATTTATACTATCTGAAGTTACGGTGATAATCGATTTGATCTTACAAGCTAAGAATGTATGATATGAAATCATGTATCTACTAACTTTGCTACACCTAAGACACGCTTTAATTTATGGCTGTGCTTTATTAATCTTAATAATTTATGACTTAATACAATGAATTATGTACAGTATAAAACTTTACACAATCAAATGTGTCCTAGATGAAGTTTGCTATATGCACTACTATCAGTGTTTTACTTGTAAATACTTACATTAACTGTTTTCCAGATCAAATACTGAACATATTAAAACAATTAGAGGTAACATTTGTTAGTCTCACATGTCATTTTCACTATTTCTCTACTCCTAGAGGTGGGGTGATTATTGTACATAAATATAAGACATCACGAGCCATATGTAAAGTTTTCCTGGAACTTTAACTATAAATAAAGCATGTAAATTAACACATGTACACAAGTGCATATTATTCCTGAGATTCTAGAGTACATTCACCATGAGAACTAAATGAGCAGGGAGAAGGAGGTGTTACTTTAACCTACTTGATGAAGAAAACAATGTGTCTGATTAAATCATCTATCCAAAAAAAAAAGAAATAGATTGGAGGATGGGGGAGAGGATGTCACTGCAAACACCACCATTTTGGCTGAAGAGTCCGCTGGGTTTTGTTGTCAGGGATCAGATTGCAGATTAACGATAGAAGATGAAGAGAGAAGATAGAAGACAGAATATGATTATGAAGAAGAAGAATTCAGAAAAAGATGCAGAAGTGGAAGTGGTTGGCCAAGAAGCTAGGGAAACATTTACAGAGTGGGCCCACGAATTTTGGATGAAAATTGGAAGCTGTTTGCTTTCTTTTCATCCAATTTGTGGGAGGTCTGGCCTCGTTTTCATGGCTTTGTCTGAATCGCTGAATTTACCAGAGCCCAGACCTTAACCCCTTAGGGAAGCTGTTGAAAGACCTCAAGGGAGCCGTTTATAAATCCTAGGAATATGACTGAGCCTAAGCAGCTCTGTAAGGGAGAATGGTCTAAAACTGCCTCTGAAAGTTGTGCAGGTCTGATCCGAAGCTATCGGAAACATGCTTTCATAAAGACATGAACGAGTATCATTGCTTGTGTGTTATTAGCTGAAGCACATTGTGTTTGTCTATACTTGAGACTTAGTTGTAGATCAGATCACATTTTATGAACAATTAATGCAGAAAACCAGGAAAGGGTTCACTTACTTTTTGTTGCCACTGTATATTTCAGCACAGTTCCACTTTGATAATAACAATGGATTTGTTTCTAAACATTGTAATTGACAACAGATCATGTTTTGACAAGGCGTTTGGCTCACGCCTTCATGATCCATCTGGTTATTTTGGGGTTGCATATGTTCAAACCCTTCAGTACAATGACATAATTAGCTTCCAGATGACATCTAATGTGGTTTTGTATTGTTGTTTAATTGGAAAAAAAAATACTCAACACAATAATATATCAGTGTGTCAGTTCATTGAGAAAAAAGTACAGTGCATCTTTATATATATGTTACCACAATATCCTTAAAGAATATTTTCTACTAGGACATATCATTGCAAAACATAAAATATTGTAACCTAAAGCTCTTAATTTTTTGTGTTTATTTTGTGCAGAATAGTTTATATTTTTTCGTTTCACTGCTTAAACCTGTGTAGTGTTTACCTGCTATTTTCCGCATCGTGCAAAAAGAATGGAATCAGATAGTTCCTGTCAGGAAACAGAGAAACTTATAATAAAATTCCCAATATTGACCCAGACAGTATACCTCTATGATTTCACTGGAGCAGTAAATGGCAGCACCAAAATGGTTCTATCTGCAAAGCCACAGCTGTTGCTTCCTGGAGAAGGCTACCAGGAGCTCTCCCTCTTGTGTCGGAGCGGCTTTGTGATGGGGTGAGCATAGCCTTACAGGAGGGGAACCTAGCAGCTCAAGGGGTGTGGGTAGCCATGGAAGGACCGGATAGAATGAAATGGGTTGGGAATGGTAAACGAATTGGGAGGACACAGCTAAACACTTCTCCCCTCCCACAGAGAAAGAGGAGAATGACCCAGAGACCCAGGAAAGCAGCTTTTCATCCAGAGACTCCGGGTGAAACCCTGGATAGCAAGTACTATCAGAGAACGGGTAAACTTAACAGATCATTTCCATTTATGCAATATAAACAAAGTATCACTGCTTCCTTTTTAGATTTTTTCTTTTTTTTAACCCTAGGAATGCACAAATGTACATGTTTGAGAGTTTTTACTTTTTGTGTGCAGTGTTACAGAGAGGTCAAAAGAGAGAACGCTTCCTTGGCGAGTGTTATGTGAACATAGGTCAAATTTGATACTACGTGTGTCATACATGAAGCAAGAAAGTAACGGTGCTTAATGATACAAAACAGGCTGCAATATATTGTGTATTCAGCAGGGTGAATTGAACATGCCATAGTTATAAAATGTTACAGTTTGTCCAAAAGGCGTCTTTTAATCTACATTGCTGTGGCTCATGTATTCCTTCCAGGTTTCCCTCTTTCAGACTACTGAAAATAACATCTGTAGACGTTATCAAGAAAACTAGGTTTTCCCCTACCTCTGCTGGCACTTCTGAGATAAAACTAATTGTGTTTGTACTTTGCTTTTTAATGTCACATGATACCCTGTGAACTCTATTGAAATGTTGGTACCAGTTATCACACTTAAAATGAAGTAGTACTGATAGTCGTGGGTAGGGGTGCCTCACTTTTGAGCCACCAGGTACTACGCATAGAGATGAGGAGACTCCAGAGATGCAATCCCTGATGTTCTGGGGGATAAACAGACAGATAGATGTCTCAGACTGTGTGCATGGAAATATTCTGAGCACTAAGTAGTGACGTCATTCCCCCATCTCTTCACACATGTATACCATGGGTGGGAAGAAAGAGTGATCATTTCAGTAGGAACCGTTGCCCTAGACCACTCAGTAAAATGTTCAGCTGCTGCTGCACCACTTGTAGTTACTTGGCCTGTACTAGTAAGCCATTTCACTAACATAATGTATACATCTTAAATGCCTAGCACGTGGGATACATGATTAACCATCTTTACCCAGTAGGCCAACTGTGTATCTCACACGCGGTATGTATTCTTAGACAAGCTGTCAGCATGCAGATACAACGGTGTGCTAACAAGTAGAGTTCAAGCGTTGTAATATAAAATGTGGACTTCATCTCCATCTGTCAGCATCCCAAATAAAAAATTAAATAAAAACAATGTGTAAGAACAATGCTATGCTATTCTTTTTCTGCTTCTTTAGGGTTGAATATTACATACATTAAAGAAGCATAATGTGCTATTTCTATTATAACATCTGTTATGACATATTTGACTAAAAAGAATCATTTTCCCAGACTCTGTGAGACTCTGACCTTCTGGGCTAATGGCTTCATACAACATGCTTGGAATGTAGGGTGTTTTTTTTTCTTTTTTCCTTTTTTTGAGTTAATCCTCATTTATGTTTCTGGAACCTTTCCAGGTCCAGCATGCCACACTGTGAGATGTTAGCGCATTTGGTTGACTTCAAAGATTTGGTTAATTGTCTTAATAAAGACTCTTTCTAGCAACTAAACAATGTTTATTTTGGAAACTATTCACCAACAACATCTAGGGGATTAAGGCCCATGACGTTAAATAAGCTGTCCGAGTGCAGACTGTGTAAAGTGACTAACTCAAAATTCTGATTATTTATGGTTTCTCAGCTCCATACGAAACAGGTACTTTGTGAAAAAACAAATTTCTCATTACTTATTTGTGAGTTATGATGGTATCAGAGCAGGGCCGGCCGAAGACTTAACGCCGCCTGGGGCGAAGTTTAAAACGCCGCCCCCCCTGCCGACGCCGGGGGGGGGCGAAGTTTAAAACGCCGCCCCCCCCCCCCCCCCGCCGACGCCGGGGGGGGCATTTTAAACTTTGCCGACGCCATAATCTACGACCCCCCCCGGTACTTACCTTTAAACAGTCCTGCGGCGAGTCTCCCTGCTCTGCCACGGTGCCGGCTTGTAATGCTGAGCGCCGGAAATTGACGTCACTTCCGGCGCTCTGCATTACAAGCCGGCACCGGGACCGAACAGGGAGACTTGCTGCAGAGGAGAGAGAGAGAGAGGGGCGCCGAGCGGGTAAGCGAAAACCACTCGGTGCCCCTCTCTCTCTCTCCTCCGCTTCAAAAAAAAAACAAAACAAAAAAAAAAGCGCTTGGAGCGGCAAAGTGCCGCCCCTTCTAAAGTGCCGCCTGGGGCAATTGCCCCAGTCTGCCCCATTATAGGGCCGGCCCTGTATCAGAGGTAGATCATATTAGGTTATTCTTCAAATTATTTAAATTTTTTGCGAAAAAGTAAGGTAAAAGAGGTCTTGTAACTTTCATCATATTCTGTGGATGCTCACTTAAAGGTATTACTCTGAAACCAATATAAAAATATCCCAGCATGTAACGAAATAATGGGGAATACTTGTAATTGTTCTACTTCTGAATTTTTTATGTGCCCCTGAAAAAACTAAATAAGGGAATTGCATATAGATAGCCCAAGAAATGATGGAATCTCTTGTGATACCTTTTGGGACCTCAGGACTCTCTTCTCCAAATGGTGGGAATAAAAGACCAATTTGGTCCCAAAAGCTTATGTGACAACATATTTTCCTAGGTTGGTTGAATGATCACCTTTGGTTAAAGACTCCATCTCCGGTTAAACCATAACTAGGACATTGCAGCTGTAGAACAAGTTGGACGTGTCTCCACATGTAACCCTGACATCATACAATGGGTTTACACGAGCGAGAGGCAAAGCTGTGGTGTTTATAAAGGGTAATAGCTTTGTACATAAAATTTGCACTTAAAATGTTTGGGAAAAATTACATTCAAGTTGACTGCATCTCTGTGATGTTTTATTTCAGTAGAATTTCACTTTAATGTAAGGACTAGTGAAACACTTTTTATTAACTTTTAAAAATCATTAGAATAATAACCAATCAAATGGAGATATGATTATTAAATGAGTAGTATATATCTTTCTAATAAAACATAATACCTTGGATTATGTCTAGCTACAAAACTACTATAGAGGGATATACATTTTAATGGAGCATCTGGTTTGTTTTACAATAACTGGACACCAATGTAATGCAGACAGTTCCATATGTTCACCCTTAAGTAATATGTCTGCAAATGTACTTTTTTTATCATACAGGAAAACATACAAAATGAATCCGATACTAAAAACGATGTACTGCTTTTTCCATACAACAGCTGCCTCTGGTTACTGCATGGAGAATCCTCAAACTGATGTCTACTAAATATAACGTGCTTGACCAATATGCACCATGTTTAATTAATATACACATTAGCAAAAAAAAAAAAATAATAATAATTTCAGGCTTCATAAATTGCTATATTCCCATTATATTCCCATGATGCAATTGACCCTTATTCATACAAGAGGGGAAAAGGGTACATGTTTATTTTTTTATTTTTTCCATTATGAGCACGAGTTTCAGCCAAATATTGTTAAAAGGCTTTTCTAACGATCAATCAGCTTTTTAAACTTAAACTTGGATTAACAAATACAACGCACCATTTTACACAGTAGTGATGGGAGTGATAAAGGCCTAGGAAAATATTCCATTAAAAATCATACGTTTCCAGCTACAAAAGTCATTTACAACATTAACAATGTTTACTCTGCATGTCTGATCCATTTCATGGTATTCTAATGCAAAATTTTGCTTTTCTTTCCAAAACAATGACATTTCCATGCAGGGCCGGCCTTAGGGGTGTGCGACCTGTGCGATCGCACAGGGCGCCATGGTTGCAGGGGCGCCTGACCGGGACTTAGATTAAAGCATCGTTTTTTTTTTTTTGTTTTTTTTTTAAACTTTATTTAACATCATTGATGTTAAATAAAGTTTAAAAAAAACCAAAACGATGCTTTAATCTAAGTCCCGGTCAGGGGCGGCGTGCGGTTGCTCGTGAAGTTCTCGGCAACCGCTCGGCGCCCTTACTCTCCGTGACTCCGTCGCGGTGCCAGCATCTCATGTTGAGCGCCGGACTATACCCGCGCTCAACATGAAATGCCGGCAGAGCGAGAAGACGGATGCCTCCTGCTCTTACCGCAGGACTCCGGCAACAAGGTAAGTGGGGGGGGGTGTAGTTTGAAGGGGCAGAGGGGGGGGTAGTTTGAAGGGGCAGAGGGGAGGGGTAGTTTGAAGGGGCAGAGGGGAGGGGTAGTTTGAGGGGGGGTAGTTTAAAGGGGCAGAGAGGGGGGGTAGTGAGGGGGGGCGCCAGAGGAGTAGTCCGCACAGGGCACCACAACGCCTAAGGCCGGCTCTGTTTCCATGTGACCCCATATAATGAGATATGTTTATAATAATCAATGGACATGCAAAACGGGGCTCTGCAGCTCCCATCACATGGGAGGAGAAGTGGAGCCTTGTGTTTGACAATTAACATGTTGGGTTTTTTTAGTTTTTTTTTTTAGATAAGGCCCCCAGATGCAATATTTTGCCCCATTCTAGTGATTCGAGTGAATTCGCTTAACATCTTCAGTTAAAACAAATCTTTTTTTCAAGTTTAGGTTGTTTTGTGCCTTTTGGTTAGGGGGCCCTGGCTAGGAAAGAGGAAATATGTAATTAACTTGTGTAACAAAGTTACTTTTACAAGGATCTTGCGTAAACATTATTTGGTCTGTGCTTGAGAAGTACATTGTATGACTCATACACTGAAAAACTCCTAAATACAGGAACCAAATGAAATACTTGAAAATTGGTCATCAGATCAAATTATTAAAAAAACATTGGAAAATGCCTTACAATTTATTTTTTCTTGCTCTGTATAATATTACTGATTACATGCCGTGGGATGGATGGAGAATCCAGAAAACCACAAAAACGTTTGAGAAAGAGAACCTTGAATGCATCGCAGTTCTATTATATATATCAAATATATATTTGATACATATATGGAAAAACATGCATAATTATATAAAATCTGAATTAAGAAACTTTCTTGCAGATCTGGCAAACTAGTCCAAGTGTGATAGAACACATTTTGAATCCTGCAGGGGCCCGGGTTCAAAAGGTGACTAATACAAAAAACGTAATTCGTATTTATCATGGATTCGTTGACCAATGTAAATAATAGTATTGGCAGCTTTCTGTGATATGACAATGTTTAGCCCCATTTTACATGCAAAAAGGCAAATATATCCCAGAGGGTTGGGTAATTCATCTATAGAAAACTAAATTATACCAAACTCAGAATTTTTACTTGTGCATTATTATCTGATATCCATTATTACCAAGCTCGGCAAATGGGTTTATGGTGCATATGATATCACAGATGAAGCACCTGAAATGGAATAGCAACTTTCATGACTTTTACAGCAGTCGAACACTAATATCCAGTAAATATTCTGAGCTTCTAATAAATAAGGATAACAGGGACTGCCCATCCCAAACAGGGATGCTTGGGAGGTATGTGGGAGGATAAAATTGAATAAGCTATTATATGACATGGATCATAACTACAGTGTAATCGATTGCGCTATTTGAATGGTGGGACATCAAAGTCCTCGTAAAAAATGTGGTTGCTTTGAAGGCAAGATGACTAAAAAGAAATCAGAAACATGTTACAGGAAGCTGGACGACATTTAGAGTAAAACGAGAAAATAAATATAGCAAAGCTGCATGAGTTAATTGGACTCTGTAAAAATCATATTGTGAAAAGACAGAATCATTTAGACGGATAAGATATAGAAGGTCAATTATTTTCCAGTCATCAAAAAAGTAAATAAACACAGCTTAGACGAACAAATGCATTTTAAATGAAAGGCCAGTTTGGTAGAACGGCATCTGCCGATATATTTGATATTTCACCATTTCAGTCCAGCATTCTGCATGGAAAACATCTGGATCGAATACACGGTATTTACACAGCTGTGGATACATTTTTGATGATCTTTAAAGCGGACCATGCTATAAATAGCTTGATTTCTCTCCAAATTGAAAAATTCCACAGGTCAGAATAGCAGATGAAGATATATGTAGCCAAAATATATATGTATTATATATGTATCTATAAAGATTTCTTTCTGTTTCGTTAAATCAAGCATATAGTCGGTACTGTGTGAATTTACAAAGGGTTTGTCTGACATTGCTATCTAATGAGCCCTAATTTTGAGTGCTAATGCATATGTGAAAAAGATATGGTATTTGTATGCAGTTTTAAATGAACCTTCTAAATATAAAATTAGGGTTTATATAGTCTTGATGGCAAATAGGACCATATTGAAAAAAAAAGCACACTTAAAGGGTTAATGTTTTATTTGTTTATTAGTAATATTTACCTTTGAGATTTGACTACCCCTTTATGCTCCTTTGAGATGAATGAATAATACTTACAGTGTTTAGAGAAGTGACAGTGAAATTAACTTTATTCTACGTTTCTCTTCCTTAATGGGGACACACGTTTTATATCACCATTGACTCAATTCCAGACAGTCAATTCTATGCAGAAGTGGACGGTATCAGTCTGTGAACTAGCAAACACTTTGTTAACTACTAAAATACTCAATGTGTATACAATGCTGGAAAAGGAAACATCTGATGCCTGTACCTATATCAAATTGTAGGGGGTGTGGTACCTATAGATTTCTTATATCATTTCAGGATATAGGAGGCTAGCATACCAAATGCCACTTAAAACATAATGGTACTGTTAAAGGCATCTCACTCTTATCCTGCTCCTTAAAATATATTCAGTTGTCTAATATTCCTGATTTTCACTTACTTGAGGTTCTGTGCGCAAAAAAGCCGCTTCCTTTTGTATCGCCACCAAGATAGATTTGTTTACTGTAAATCTGACACATATCACATATGATTTCCAGTCCTGTTGGACAGCATTTAATCTCTCCTTCCCTCCTGGTTCCACTTCTCCCATCCCATCTTACCAACCTATAATGTACCTTGGACCTCCCCGGGTTTGACCCAGAGTCTCTGGATGAAATGCTGCTTCCCGGGGTCTCTGAGTCTGCGACCTGTTTCCCTGGGCAAAGGAGTGGAGCTTGGCCATATTCACTCACCATCCACCATCCCTCTCACTTAAGGTTGCCTAGAGCTAGAGCCCCCTCCTTTCCCCAATTATAGTCCTTCCATTAGATGAGCAAACCCTGCGTGTTCAGGTAGGAATAGAGGCAGAATATCCATTTAAAATGTTTGGAAAAACTAATGAGAACAGATTCCTCAGCCCCGTTTCAAGCGGTTTGTTCCATGGGTTCTTCCTATCTGGAGTGTGCCTGGCTCTAGAAAAGCTACCTGTTTTTTTGTATACAAGTGAGTGAGTGAGTGAGTGAGTGAGTGAGTGCCGTGTACTTCCCTTACTATCAATCTGCTTGCAACATTCCTGAAGCGGTGTTATCAGTGATGATACGATCGACCCTGTTTCAGATGCTCTCAGCAAAACAGGAATGCTTAATTGTATTCATTTTTTAAAAAATATTTGAAAATACCTGAATTACTATTACATTTATAATTTAGCTTTTGCCTGTTTCTAAGAAAGCAGTACACTGAGTGCAGTAAAATGTGTTTTTAGTTATGTATATTAGACTTTTGCACTTGTATACGTATGAATTGTAAATGTTTCTATATTTGCTAGTTTCATCAATTCCTATGAATCTCTGAAAACAAAGGCAAACCCCCAATGAAATAGATGAAAATGAAGCAAAAAAGCCTAGAATTTTTTATCAGAATTTGCAGTCTTTTTCACTCCCATCCCTCTGAATACCTTTCTACCTTCTCTGCTGACCACTTCCGCGTCTCACATCTTCTTGCTCTTCTCTCTCTTCATCCCCATCTCAGCGCACATAACCTCCCTGCAAACTTCCACCAAAATGTGTCATTTTCCCTTAAGATAACCTTGTGTGAACTTCAGTCAATATGGAGGAAAAGGGGAACAAGAAGATGCGAGACACGGAAGCGATCAGTAGAGAAGGTAGGGAGACAGCAAACGAAAGCGAGTGAATGAAAATGAGAGGGTTAACAAGAGCTTCCTACTTTGAAATAGCCCCCGAATTATTCTGAATCGTTTTTGACCCATTTGCACATGTTGAAGGGATATATTATTTCTGTATAACTGCGCACATATTTTGGTTATAAATATATATATATATATAAACACGTATATACATACACAAACAGATGCACAGTACTGTATATTATATATACTGTATATACATGTGCATACACACGCATTCATTGTAAGCTTGCGAGCATGGCAGTGTAACCTAATGTCACACCCTTTGAATGTATGTATTACCGTATTTGCTCGATTATAAGACGACCCTGATTATAAGACGACCCCCCAAATCTTAATATTAATTTAGGAAAAAAAGAAAAAGCCTGAATATAAGACGACCCTATAGGAAAAAAGTTTTACCAGTAAATGTTAATTCATTAAAACTATTTTTTTAATAAAAGGTATGCTTGAGAAAAATATTTTGGTTTTATTTCCTTCTATTTTCCAACCTGCCCCCCAGTTATGCACATCTGCCCCAGAAGTGCCTTATACCCCCTATATGCCACTGTGCCCCATGATATGCCTTTTAACCCTCTAAATGCCACAGTGCCCCATGATATACCTTTTAACCCTATATGCCACTGTGCCCCATGATATGCCTTTTAACCCTATATGCCACTCTGGCACTTAGAGGGTTAAAAGGCATATTATGGGGAAGAGTGGCATATAGGGAGGTTTAAGGCATTTCAGGAGGCAGAGTGGCATTAAAGGGGTTAAAAGGCATTTCACAGAGCACTCTGCCTCCAGAAATGCCTTACACCCCCCATTAAACACTCCCCCTCCCTCCTCCAAACTTACCAGTGCTTCTGAGTTGGGGGGGGGGGCGCATAACACAGGAGGGTACAGGTCCCCTGCATCTGAGTCCCAGGTGCTTAATCCGGGCAGCATGTAGAGCTCCACGCGAATCGCGTAGAGCTCTACACGCTGCCCGGACTAAGCACCGGGGACTCAGAAGCACCGGTAAGTTGGAGGGGGCATAACACAAGAGGATGCAGGTCCCCTGCATCCTCCTGTGTTATGCCCCCCCCCCTCCCTCCAGCTTACCGGTGCTTCTGAGTCCCCAGTGCTTAGTCCGGGCAGCGTGTAGAGCTCTACGCGATTGTATCGTGTAGAGCTCTACGCGATTGTATCGTGTAGAGCTCTACGCGATTGTATCGCGTAGAGCTCTACACGCAGCCCGGACTAAGCACCGGGGACTCAGATGCACCGGTAAGTTGGGTCGGGGGTTAACACAGGAGGATCCAGGTCCCCTGCATCTGGGTCCCCAGTGCTTAGTCCGGGAAGCGTGTAGAGCTCTACGCGATTGTATCGCGTAGAGCTCTACATGCAGCGCGGACTAAGCACCGGGGACTCAGAAGCACCGGTAAGTTGGGGGGGGTCGGGGGTTAACACAGGAGGATCCAGGTCCTCTGCATCGCTGCGGGGGATCTGGATCTCAGTCTCAGGTCTGATTATAAGACGACCCTGATTATAAGACGAGGGGTATTTTTCAGAGCATTTGCTCTGGAAAAAACCTCGTCTTATAATCGAGCAAATACGGTAAATGCTTGGCACTATATAAATAATAAAAATAACAATAGGAATTCATCCATCTATTGCATGCATCTCTGTAATAGCAACATTTAATGAATTTAGTATTTTCTAAGTTAGTGTGAATTGCCATGTAAAACGATAGGGTTTTAAGTGATCACAAGAGCAGGTAATGCCCACCTGAATGCATAAAGAATAGGAATGGAGCCCAACGACAAATATATACAAACGGTCCATCTAGAATTAAAGACCACTCTGACAAAACTTCAATTATAGCAGAAGTGACTTCCATTTAGTGAATAATAGAACCATAGCCACGGCATAGTCATATCAGATAATAGAGATTATTAATATAGGCGCTGAGCAGCAGGATTGAAGTAAATACTCTTTTTTTTTGCCTAGTACCAGAACTGACATTTAAGATTATTAAACTTTAAACACTGTAATTAGCCAAAGCTCAGGAAGACTATTACATGATACAATACAATACAAGTGGCTCCAAACTTCATGCTGAACAATCTTCTTATTACTTGTTTAGAGACTACATCAAGCGGAAAACAAAAGGAAAAAATGAGCTTTTGGAGCCTAACATACACGTGAACATCACAAGTCTGCAGATGTTATGAGACTTTTATGCCAGTGGTTGGGAATTCCGTTATGGGGTGGGGGGTCTGGCCAAGACACTGGATACAGTATTTGTTATATGTGTCTCGAAAATGTCTTGTGATCTGTGGAATGTGAATTATATGGTTTAAAATCACAATAACAAATGTTATCATAAAATAAACTATAAACACAGCATCAATTACACTTTCTCTTGGATTATTAGATATGGAGCTGGGGAAATTCAAAACGACTCAATTACCACTGAGTATCTAAGCTATTCTAAACAAAATCGAGCCTATCATTTGGGACAGATTAACCCACAAGTAGAAAAAAAAAAAAAAAAGTTGTTGCAGGAAGGGTACATACTAAGAATGGGTGTGAATGAGCAGAAAATGGGTTTGGAGATTTTAGCCTTAAGGCCCATATTTGTTTCCTCCTGCGGCACCTGTACAAATATGGCCCCAAGAAGACCTGGGTCAAAAACACATTTTCTTCTCTCAGAGGTAACTGTGAAACTAGGCTTGGGCGCTGGCCAACTCTTCGTGTTCGTCTTTGTCGGGGGAAAAAATCTTTGTATTCCGCAAATATTCGCCCGTTCCTGTGTTTGGTTCGGGTGAATATTCATGTACATTTTTCGTGTTGGTTTTTTTTTCTTAGTTTTATTGTAGATATAATACAGGGTTAACACGGTACGGACTACGCAGCAGCTTTGGCGCCAGGATTTTAAATATCCGTATGAGCAACTCTATTGGTCGTCTGCAGGGGTCACCTCTGCCATCAACCAATGAAGTACACTTGTTCGCCAAAATACGAATGCACAAGTCTATGTGAAACCTCTTGACTTTTCTGTATTTTGCAAAAACTCCTGCAGAAGTTGATGTAGGGACACACCCAATGTGTTTATACTTCCTGAAAGTTGCACACAGTGGGATGTAAAAGTCATGACACATTATATAAATGTTATGATAGATATGGCGTTAAAGGCCACAGAAACAACGTTGGGGGGACCCAGTGTTTTCTGCTTTTTTCCATCAAAGTACCAATCCCATGAAACCTAAATCACTAACTGTTGTCTGGAGGGATTCTGGTCCTGACTTCACTGGAGCAACAGGCGTTATATCGAGCAGACAGACTAATCATGTGTTGAATGCCATATCAAAGCATATAGACAATGTAGATGTAGTCAACCATTACACCCATCATTCATGCCTAATATTCATTCTATCCACCAATGTTCAGACACAGTTTGAAGCCCATAAATATAATTTAAATGTTCCCATTCCATGTGTACCATACTCTGGGTAAATCATTGTTTTTAGATGAGGACACCAATATATTTCCAACAGAAATAATGTTACTAAATCCGATAGGATGGCACGTTTAAATTAACAACACGGAGAGTATGTTATTACATGTATGGCTTTAGTCTACAATGATGATTGTGGTAATCCAGGGAAACTATGGCATTCTACTGGCACTAGTACAGCAAAGAGGCCATTATATGCAACGGACCGAAGTATATCCTATAATCTAACCATTTTACATGATAGAATTTTTCTAATTCTTTTCCGCTTTATCATTGTGTTTATTACTGAAAAAAAGATTCCCCCTCAAAAAAAGAGGTGAGACTTCAACAGTTTTCAAGGTGTGGCATGCCTCAGCATCGAAACTTCCAAGAATAGGCTGTTAAAGCTTCACCTGGGGCGCTTTTTTTTACATCCGCAGATATAAATCACTTTACATCAAAGGAAGAATTATAAGTGGTTTATAACAAAACACGTTTTGTTCCTATTTAGCTACTTTGTAGATTTCACAAATTGTGAGTAGGAATTTTAAAGTGGCAGAAAACATTAATAATAATAATAGTTCTTAATCACACACACGTTATATATATATATATATATATACATATATATCTACACACATTATATCAATAAGTGAAATTACATCTAATACATTCTCTTTGAACCACAACTTAAGGGAAATATACAAACCCTTTATCTTTAAATACCTGGTTTGTATACAACGTCTCAAAGAGCTAGACGCCCTCTCGCTTCTCTAATGACAAATAAGCATTTATTTTATATCACAAGTTTATCTTTAGATGTCCTTGAGGAGTGAGACATCTTCAGGTAGAAATCGAAGGTTCTTCTGGGATTTCCTCACTTGAGTTCATAGTTTGCGTCCTGCGACTTGTGTTTTTTCATGGGAATGTAGAAAGTTCACCAAATATTTAGGATGCTAGCTGACATGGGTTTTTCTAACTTTGCTTAACTTGAGAATTACGGTACATACCTTGGCCTTCTATCTGAAGTAGTTTTTTGAGAACTTTCATGTCTGATGACTTAAAGCAGGTTGAAAAAAAGCAAGCAGGTTGTGCTGGTGAATGTCTTGCAGGACAAAAGAAAGACTAAGGGCTGGGGCGTTGCTTTGTCTCCAAAAGGCATATTGTTATTCTGAATCTAAGACAAGACCAAGGACCGATTAAGGTCTGAGTAATCAGGACAAATAGGCAGACTAGAAGGGCCGGCTGGTTGCTGTCAAATTGCATTGCCATGCTTTTGGGTTTTTTTTTTTGGTCTGTAGCACCCGTGTTTAAGAAGTACAGAATTTGCTGAATTCGGGTTTCATTATGTGCAAAAAAAATTGTTTTTCGGTGTTAATCTTTCTTTACATTAGCATGTCACTGAAATTGTGCAGTCCATAGACAGAGTATAGAGAAACTAGTCCTCCTATTAACACAATCATTTAAGAACAGCTGACAGAAAAGATATGACTGTAAACTTCACACAGAAACGAACACAGATTTATTCTTCTATTTATTTATTCTACGATAGTGCTTGCGGAACGAGTGTTGAGATTAGGCATTAATTTGGAAATGTAAAGACAAACCTTGTCATTGTGGGATGGTTTTTATAACATTAAGTGCATTTCGCTAGAGAACGACATTGGTTGATTTGTTGAATATTTTCAATCGCACAAGTGCAAACATTTCATCAAAAATGGTTTCATTACAGGGAAGTAACGGCCTACAACGATGATCGTTCACACTAATTGTGTGCATTAAAACAGAAGTCCTATGGGAAAAACAAATACCTTTATTTGAGCAGGGTTTTAGTTTGTTTTGTTCTAATTAGTTTACTTTATCTGCAGACCTGGAAGCTGCTGCTGTCGGAAGTGATATTTTGGATGAGGTTTAACTTAACCCCTTCACGGCGAAGCCTGTACATGTAAGGGCTCACAATGCATTGTCTTTAATAGGTTTAAGGACAACCCGTTGTCCGTTCCTCCATACTTTACTTAATAAGAGGATCTAAGCGATTCCATTGGTTACTACAGGCAGTAGGGTGTTTGTCCTGTACATCGGATAAGATAATGAAGCTATAATACATCAAATGGCTAATATGGAAAAATTAGAACCCGATACTCAGCGGGGTTATTAAAAGACTGCACCGGGTTGTTACTTACCTACGCGTAGTCAGAAAAACACGTTAGGCAAACGGCTCTCACATTATGTCTGGGGATGACCATGAAACTCCATAAATTTGACATTTTAAGACGCACAAAGCAAGTAAATTGACTTATTCTATATGATCCGACGTATTCTTTTGATTCCTGGTGCGAATGTTGGTGTTAAAGCGCACTGCATCTGCGGTATAGGAACAGCGATTCAATTTGTTTGCAGAAAAAAATAAAAAGCTTCCCACGTATTGGTTAATTCTGTGCCGCAAAGTATAAGAAGCTATTAATGTAATCCTCAGTAGCTTTTTTTCTTGTTTTAGTGTTGTTCACCCATCGGGATAAGAGTTTTTTCCATGGTAGTTTTTTTTTTTTATCCTTGAGTGACTGGTACAGAAGAGAAAAAAATGTCACGCAGTAAATGCCAACAGTTGAGTTCTTATATAATTTCCCACCGCGCACGGCTTTGTAAACAAAGAAAAGTGGCTTACCCCCTTTAGTCCCTCAGCTTTCCTGAGTTTGCTTTGGAGACCTGCCAACTTCCCTGATCCATTCCCTACAACTGTTACTTATTTCATACAGAAAACAGGTCAAACAGCATATTACTCGAAACTATTCAGATACCGCTTCCTATTAAAGGCAGTCACACCGGCAAATGGAGTAATTTTTCACTGCGTTTTTTTTTCTTCAAATACTTTAACATTCACAAGATTTCTTACAATAATGCTGACAAAAAAGAATCTTATTATATTGTATATCCATAAAACATTTTTTTAAATTATATTTTAAGTACTTTTCAGTGCTATTTCTTTATGTAATGTCACACCTAAAAGTGACATAATACAAAAAATGCATATGTATGAACAATTTGGTTTTTGTTTTCTTTTATTACCCATGAATTAAAAATGACACTTTTTACGTGAATTAATTCCAGTCCATATGATTGTCCTTTATTCAACAATATAAAAACACAATTGTGACATTTTTCTTTCTGCTTTTCAATTACACAAAACAAATTCTCACTTTTCTGCCAGACACTGGCAATAATAAAAAAAAAATCAGAATTATAATACACTTTATATAGGATGCTGCTTTTGTTCCTTACATTTAACTTACACAGCACACACACCATTATTTTAACATGTACAAAAAAAAATGTTTTTTTTTTACAATTTTATTTCAAATAACATTTTTACACCATACATTGGTGCGACTACAAGTCAAATAATCCTTATAGATTAAAAAAAATATATATACAAAGTTTTTGTAAATTTTTTTTTGTGATTAATCACTTTGTGATTAACAAGACGCGTGTATTAAAAAAAAAAAAGAATGGAAATATAATCTGGTGTTAGAGTCTTGATATCACAAAAGTTCTATGCAATATTATATGAACATATGTGTTTATGATTTGTTTCTAATAAAAACAGACTATAATTCAGCAGGTATAATAACATGTAACAATTAACACACCGGTAACTCAAAGCAGCCTTCACTGTGTACAATTTTCTTCAGATCATGTGATTGTCAAGAGCATGAAAGATATTTTATTACTTAAAGATGAATAAAAGGAATTTTAGTTTTACAAAGTACTTCTAACTAAAACTGATTTTTCTTACAAAAAAAATGTATTTTTTTTTTAAACAGTTATAATACCGACAGACACTTTGTAGGATCTTTATTTTGCACCTGGCTATGTTTAGTGTAACAGGTTTTTAACTTAGCAACATCTGAATTAAGTTTTATAACAAACAGTGATTTAAAATGCATTCATTTGAGAATTAATAGGAAGATAATGTATACAAAAATGCATATATGGAGTCCTTCACTCCAAGCAAATGGGCTCCAATGTAAGTGCAAATTTAGTGAAGGTATCACTTTTCTTTTTCTATACTCTTTATTAAACTTGTCTCTTTAATAAACAATAAAAAAAACTAATCTGCTTTTATGACACTAAAGAAAAGAAAACAAAAACAACAATACTGTTTAACTTTCTACTGTACAAGCAAACCCTAATGCATTTGCCATCCTTGATCTGATAGGTTGACGCGTTGAAAAACATTGCATAGAGTCAGATATAGAAAATTAAGATAAAATATTAATAATAATTAAAAAGAAAATACCCTCGGGTTATCAGAAGAGGGGGTGGCACACAGCAATGCAATCTGCCATCCCCTCGCCCGGCTATAAAAGGGTTAACACAAGATAAGGCACATGTTTTCCTCTGCAATAAACTCAGGAAGCAATGGTTGCCTTTCCAGGAAAAGAGGAGAAACAAGCAAGCACACAATTAATGCAACAAACCATCATTCTCATGATGGCAGATTTGTTACGTTTAACCCTGTTTTACAACCAAAAAAAATGCGTGGCGTTTATTGGACATACATAACTAAAGCATCGAGTCAAGAAGATTCACCAATTGCAATGAACACACTTACTTGGAAACCACTGTCAATGCCTATCATCCCTTCATTCTATGTGTTCTATATGAAAAGAAGCATGTTGGGTCATCCGAAATGGTTTAATAGTTGGCATGCCTTGATAGAACATGAGTGTTGACATTATATATATTATATAAATATAAATGCAAATCATGCTTTTTGACATTAGTTTATAACTAATAAGTGAAACAGAGAAATTCAGTTTTTCCACTTTCAGTATATTCAAAGCTGAATTCTTATGCACAATCCATAGATGGATCATAGAATCTCAGATTTAATTATGCGTTATACAGAGCTGGTCATGGTCTTCTAGTAGGAGATGCAGTATGAGGTCAGGAGGCAACTAGATCTTGAAGATTGAGAGCTGTAACGGTAACTCACCTGCGAGACTTTTTGGAAAAAAATCCTGAGATTCAAACAAGAAAGACGGACAGATTTAGATTTATGGGACCAACTTGGAAATAGGTGTAATGCCACATGGGCTTTCCAGACTTCAGATGGAATTATCAGGGGCAGAGAGTTCTTTGAATGCATCTAGAACAGTGTTTTATTAGAGCTACCACTAATATCTGGGATTTTAAAAAGATTTTTAATAGCTGTCAAAATACAAAAATGTTTCAAGATATTTTTTTTTAATTCTTAACTTCTATCAAGGCAAGCTCACCGATATTCCAGATTTTTCTAGATTTCCTCCCCAGCTTTAAGACCTGCGAGTGCCTCATTCTGTGGATCTATTGTTGGTGGAGTTCATAAAACGACACTTGAACATCCTGGACGTGCTCAAACTCACTATTCCTTTCAGTGCCATAAAACATTAATTTATGTATTAAATAAGTAGGAAAGAATAGGGAAATCGTCACACAAATTTATTATATCAAACAATATTCCAAATGACTGCCTTTCCTTATTTTGGACAAACATCACTGCAAGGAAATAACGCAAAACAATACGCTTCCAGCCTTAACTGCAATTAGGATCTCGTGCTTTGCACAATTGCATTCTGTTTATGACTCTTAGTGCTTTGAGGAACATCGTTAATACAAAAAGTGCTGCTACTACCTATGAGTAAGTGAACGTGGGGGGCAAGGTCAAAATCCAACGTTCTCACGGGATACTGTAATGGCACGACCGTCTTAAAAACGCGTAACGTGCCAAGATCTCACTTATAGAGAAATTCTGAAGATAAACGTTTATCAAATTACCACCATGTGCAGGATGCGAACAAATAGAATTAGATCTAATCAAATTTTAAGCCATGAACTGATCCACAATTAAAGTGGCAGTGCTTTTCACAAGTGATTTAACCCTGCGTGTGTCTCAGGGATACGGAAAATATCATCAATCGTAGTTGTGAAAACAAATCAGATGGGAGCGGAATGCAGCAAATCCAGAACGCATTGCACAACAAATTGGACTATTATTCTGACATCATTCCGATGCAGAAGGAAAACGTAAAAATAAATTTGTGACCTATATTTCTATTTATCATACAAAAAAAAGGTTTGAGATGGACAGCGGCTTAATAGCCTCTCCTATGGTGAATCCTTGCTTGGGAGCATTTTAAATTTCACCCATCTCGTGCCATTACAGAGGAAAAATCTCCATCGACATATCTGTCTGTCCCTGGCCACAAGGGCAGTCTAGAAGCGAAATACGAGGCAAATTTCATCTGCACGAGTGAACCAAAAACCCCAGATGTACGTTTCGGCCCCAGCAGTGGGGTCCGGTCGGTATCCTTCTAGGCACAAAAGAGCAAATACTACTAGTGCAAAATATTTAGCAAATATTGGGATATTTAATGCCTTTTCTAATATTTGGCTTATTAAGGGTTAACCTATACTGTGTAAGGATGCATCCACTAATCAGGAACATGCTAGCCATTTAGTCTACTTAGGTTTTTGCCCCAAAAAAAACAAAACTGCAAAAAACTCCCCAAAAAAAAAAAAAAAAAAAACAAGCCGATAAGCTTCTGGTAACACCGTAACACTCAGTCTATGGCCATATGTTAAACTGCATGTATAAATAGCCAGTGTCATCAATGCTTCAAATCACAGCAGCTCAAGGGGGCAACTGCCTCCTGCTCGCTGCCGGTTTATTTCAGTATCGGGTCAATCCAGCCAAATAAAAAAGCCCACCTGATCAGGAGCTAATCACAGACTTAACCCACTCTACTCTATCAGAGTGCAAAACAATATAAAATACAAAGAAAATAGAACTGCCACTCGAAAGGATTTTGGTGCAGAGTTCCTAGGTTCTTCACTATGCGAAAAGGAAAATAAATGTTTGTTATATATTAATTAAAATGTATAAAATGCCATTGTATTTAAGGCTGTAAGTGCTTTAACATGAAACAAATAGTTCTACGCAGTGTAGAGAAATAAAACGCTTGCCTTATCTTATGTTGTTGCTTGATATCACATATTACAGGACTGTATTGTAAAAATACACAGACTTAAATCCCACTAAAAATATGGACTTTTTAGTACGGGGAATAGAAGAGCTTCGTTTTCCAACCTATGCTTTCTCTGCCACAAGCAGGCCAGCCCTGTCCAACGTGTAAGCTTTAGACTTCTGAGGCCTACAAAGTGCAAACGGCCTTTAATAAACTCTTTAGAATATAATGCGGCTTTAAAGCATTTTCAACGTGAAGTCTCGAGGCCAAAAGAAAAACACTTAAGAGCACGTGCTGCCCTCGGCGTCGATTATTTACATGTATCCGCTTGACGGTAAATCCGGGTAACATTTGGAATCCGCAGCATGACGATGATGAGGGGGTATACGTGTGGCCGAGAGGGTGTTATTAACCACATCCATCGGTGCAGCGTACGCTTCGTTCATGCTTCCTCCACTTAAGCCATTTTGGAACTGCTAAAAAAAAAAAAAAAAAAAAAAAAAAAAAAAAAAAAAAAGAGAGAACGAGAGAGAGAGGGAGAGAGAGAGAGAGAGAGAGAAATAAAGAGAGAGAGAGAAAATAAGTGGTGCATTGCAAACGATTTACTATAAAATGAATATATTGTAAAAGTGAAGAAGTATTGTACCTTTCAGAACTGACGACATCAAAGAGGATGTTACCCAAACTTATTCCTAAATACGATATCTTATGTTCAAGTAATTATGGTTATTGATTAAAATAAGCAATATTTCCCATCTAATGGGTATTCCATAAGAGCCGCCATCTTTACTTCCTATTCTCAGGCTCTGTATGATTAATAGTTGCCATTATGTTATCTCTCCCCTGTTTATAATTGCTGATTTTTGCTTATGGGTACAGGCAGTTTTTCCGAAGGGAGATAAACTACTTGGTATACTATCAGTTTACACTAAAACGGCTCCCATTAACATAGTTCTTCATTACACAATAGGAATTCCAGGGCCGGGGAAGGCATGTTCTTTCTTGAAACCTGAGATAATACACTCATTTTGTCAAAACAGCCCTTATGCATACAATGATGCTCCTCATAAGCTTTTACGGCACGAGAGGTCACTTGTACAGATGTTACGTTTCCGGCAAGTTGGCTTACTCAAGAAAAAGTAACAAATGCCCCAAAAATTAATAATAACAATAAAAACTAATAGTAATGGACAGCGTATTTGCATTCTCCTTTGTCAATTAATTGACTACAGCCTGGCGGTAATTAAACAGCCAAACTTACATCCTACTTCACGGGTATACATTTTATTAAGATTTTACACAAGGCCTCATATATATATCTACTTAAGTGAAGGCTATAGCTATGTTAAGATATTCTAGTTGCAGACACAAAAGTGTGTTTTGATGATCTACATATTTCTATGTAAAGTAAGTATATCTTAATGCAGTATGTTCTGATTCTGATTTTCTGTTTAGTACCGAGCGCTGCTTACCTTGTTTAATAACTGCTGCTGTGTGGGCATCACAGTGTCATACTGTATTTGATTGAGACATGATGGCTGGGGTTCCTGTAGGCACTGGTACATTGATACAGCACCAGTATAACAAGCCTGCGGAGTCATCAGAACAGTCTGTGCGTTTAACCCACAACTCTGGATTTCAGGGTTCTGTGATAAACACTCCAGAAAAGTGTCCAAGTTGGAAGACGCAGGGTAAGCGGGTCTTTCCACATTTCCAAGGTCAAAGTCCATCTGCGTAAGGTTAGAAGGTAGTGGCACCATGGGCAGCGGCTCCTGGTAAGGCATATATTCCTGTTTGCAAGTATAAGGAGCGCTGTTGAGTTCAGGTTTGTAAAAGTCTGGAGCAACGTTGTTCATACTTGGAACGTATTCCTGCGGCTCCTGGTACGTGGGGGGCACACCGCTCACAGAGTTCCAGTTTCCCATCAAACCATTGACTTGCATGTGTTTCATTTTGTGACACAGCTGGTGCGACATCATTTGGTTTGGCTGCTGTTGAAGTAGTTGCGGCGTATCCAAGCGATCTTGTGCGATGCCGGACGGGTCTTGTACACAAGGCATTTCCTGGATGTTGTTAACAAACATGCAGTCTGGTTTTCTATTCAGAGAATCCTGAACATAAGTCAGAATTTCATCTGCCACATCAATATCTCCAATATCCGGAAATTCAAACTCGTTCCTAAAAAATGCCTCATCTTGCTGGATCATCTCCAAATCACTAAAATCGATGCCAAGGCTTCTCATGATGTTGTAAATATCATTAGTTTTGCTCTCGTTAAAGATTTCTGTATTTTCAGGAGCGTGCGTTAAATTTGTCGTCTGTGTAGAAACTCCGTCCTCTCGTTTGAGATTGTTATTGGCTACTGGAACACAATTATCTTGCCAACTGCTGGAAAAGTCGCTGAGTTTGTCTCTAGCATTTGTATAAAAGGTTTCAAAGGAAAAATTATTTGGAGCTGGAGGACTAATGTACACAGATTCGCCTTGTCTCATGATGGCACCCAAGAGCGAAGCCGGGTTTACAGGCGTTTCATTTATTGAGGCTTTGGCCGAGGAGGTTCCTTTGACAGAGGAACTCTTGGATTTACTTTGTGTGGGGTCTATTATTCCTTGGAAAGGAAAGGAAGACTCGTACAATACCGCCTCGCCGGTTGCAAACATGAAAGGCAGCTGACTGCTTCGTTTCCGTAGGTGCTCTGCTCCTTCTTCTTCACTAAAAATAAAATGTAGACACAAAGTGGAAACACATCCCATCAGAAGCGGTAGGGACTAATACAGCGTGGGGCTGGCATAGGGCTATCCTGAATCAAAGACCAGGCCACAGCGTTATTAAGGTCTGAGTCTTCATATCGGTTCATATAAATACAATGGATAATACATTAGATGTTTGTTTTTATTAAATAGCCAACGGCTCCATGAATAAGGTTAAGACCAAATCAGTTTATATGTATTTTGGATTCTTGTAAGAGTAAAATAGTACACACAGAGCACTAATTGATGACAGATGGTAGGAAGACGATGGAGCTGTGTGTTCTTGAAAAGATGGGGAGAAAGAGACCTTGTCCTTCTAAACCCCTTTACATTATAAGTTAGGGTTAAGGTTCTACCATCTATGGGCACTATTTCTAGCCCCATTGGACCATTCATGTAACATACTAGCATTCTAAAGAGGACCCTCTAACAGTTGTCATGTGATCAGAAACAAGGATTTCTTACATTGTCTTAAGATTTTAGTGCAGTTTATTTGTTTTAGAAGCCAGACAATTTGCATGAAAGTGCACAACGGTGATCACACAGGTAAGCTTTCAAACTTACGTCAGGGGCCTTTGTGTAGCGATGATATAGTCTGGCCGTCCATTTTTGTAAACAAGGCGTGCATTCGCTTGGACCCAAGCCCATCCGTTTTCTTTAGTGAGGAGTCTGAATATGGTCATGCCGCTTTCACCGGTCTTGATCACTAAAAAGTTGGAAAAATGGTCAGGCTCACAGGTCACGGTTGCTTATTAACCAAGAAAAGGTTAAATAAAAAAAAATAAAAAAATAAAAAACAGGTTCGATCTGAATTTTTTGTGTCTTGCAACTTACTTCTGACATGATTCTCTGCGCAATAAAGCATATCAGCAGCATGAATAAACTGATAGCCGGTTCCTCTCACACATAACTCTGCTTCCGTGTATCCCAGGACAATACTTCCTCTGTTGGGAAAACATATATAATGTAACATGGAACGGTACTGGTCACACCGATCTAATGCGATGGATTTATGGCTTAATATGCTTGCAAATGAATTCCTGTTAGATAAGCATAGCAGGAGAACAGAGGGGTCTTTCAGGTAGGTTGGGGGCCATTGCTAACATGGGAGACACCTCTGGCTTATAAGGATATAGCACTATAGGAATGACTGAATTCAACATATAGCCTTAAAGTATCTGTTTAAACAGAAATTAATAAATTAAACAGGCACGATGATAACGTGATGAATGCTTACTTCGCATCACAACCAATGGGAGTGAAGTCCAGCTTGTGCTTTGTTCTGAAGATTAAGTTTTTGGTTCGGATCTCCAGGATGGATGGAGACTGCAATGGAGTAGCTAATGCAAAAAGTGCAAGCTGAGGAGGAATAAGCGACCCATCCTTCCCCTTCTTATTTTGTCCGTGCAGAAACTTTAGACGTCCTTGAAAATTCATGGCCTGAAAAAAAATAAGAAATCAAAAACAGATAGATTACCTACCTGTGACTCTTTAGGTATAGAATGTATGGAAACACAAAGTCAGTGGAGGTTACATATAAAAAGTGATCCTTTTCATATATTAGAGTAGCAGGTCACCACATCTATTTATTATTAGGTAACATTTACATTGTTCAATAGTCATGGTGGGCTTTTCCATAAAGAAGCGCCGTGGGTTTGTGTTCCCATCTACTTTTTAATGTCTTCAAAGCAAGAGGGCAAATAACAGAACAGCACGGTAACCCGATATGAACATACCAAAAATCCAGAGGAATTATCCAAAAGGCATCTTAACCTGCAGACAAAATTTCTCTCCATGAACGATGAATTCTCCGGAGGAAGTTGCTCGGGTTTGTAGCAAGGTTGTACCACCGGGAAGTCATTGTCATCTGTAAACCAAATTAGTTTATTAATCGAATCGTAATACAAAAGTATAAAAGAAATTCAAATATTGACCTTTTTATGTGTTTCTGGTGCGTAACCAACATTAGGGCTCTGTGGACGCATCCTGATCAGAGCAAACGTTATAACTAGTATGACTAATCCAAATTTCACGAAATTGGCACGCAAAATGTAAAGCTAGAAGATAGATCTGACCAAGAGATCTACTAACGCAGCTTATATCCAAGCAGCATGTTTTTAAGAACCACCTATCTAATCTATTTACAATATTAATATGCTTTATTTCAGTTGTCAAAATAAATAATGGCCTTTCAATTCCCTGAATCTTATGGGCATCACCAGCATAAGCTTGCAATCTAGCTTTTGGCAACCTCAGCCCTTCTAACATGGCCAGTGCGCTAACATTTTCCGAAGGCTGACATTTTTAAAGAGTATTTTAAACAAAAACAGACATTAATATTTCATAATCCCATACAAGTTCAAAAAGGAAATTGCAAAATATTCAATACCCTCTGAATGTGCAAACATAAAAATGTAATTTGTCGTACTTAAATATGTGAGAGCTTCGCGATTCGACATTAAAGGGATGCAATCATGAACAGGTTTCTAATTAACTTAAAGCATATAAAAAAAACATACTTTAAGTTAAAACCAATGGAACTTTACATACTGAAATAGCAGGCAAATATAAAAAAGGAGACCACAAATACTTCATTTCAAGGCTTTCATTTGGATTATCTGAACAGTGGCCTTCATATTTTGACCACCACCAGAACCCCTATAGACCTGAATACCTATAGACCACAAACGCATTAATACTATCCACATGATAGAAGACGCTCACCCTGGGACCTCTGGGCAGTGTCTGAAGGCTGTGCTGGGTCTAAAGCCCAATGAAGCTGCTGCTGGAACTCGAGTCGGTCTTCTGTGTGAATGAGCTCAAATACACTTTGGTGAATGACATCAGACTAGTATTGGAAAACAAAAAGAAAAATGATGTATTAGTTATGAGTTACACAAGATGTGACATGATTCTTAAGGAATGCATTTTAACACACTGCTAATTTGCAAAGACTTAGTTTATTATAAGTCATCAATACATGCATAAGCAGAAAACAGGCCAAATCTCCCAATGCTGGCAACTATCCATTCTACTAGGTTTCATTTAGCCAACTGGTCCAAGCTATGCCTAAATAGGTACTCAGAACCAAACAGAAAATATTGACTGGGCCACACTGTACATCTGAAAAGGTGAAGAGTAATTCCAGTAGCAGCTCTGATACTCAGAAACATGTCTTCTTTTTCTAAATCATTCCCTTTCAAAATTAACATTTTCCTAGCATCATTCCTGTTCTGAAATGCTCTCCATCATCCTTACATAGGCTGCCAACAAAGACATACGACACTGTATCAAAAGGAAAGCAACAAGGAGGAATAATCACAAGAACCCTGAACACATTGTATACCCAAAAAGTGAGGCTCTAATATATGTATGTATATATAAAATATATGTTATAATATACTATATATAATTAATCAGTAAACATAATTACCTTTATATAAGTTTATTTAGTGCAGTTAACCACACCATTTAGTATCCTGCCTTAACATCCCTACCAAACTGCTTTTGATTACTTAATGGCTGGCAAAGACAGTGTGTGCTTGGCAGAAGAGTGAAGAACATGTTCCAAAATAGGAACAGGATTAAGAGCCTGAGGAAGAGGTGCAGAATTTCTGATAAATTAGTAACACGTTATTTGGGTTCATTCCTTTGGTTATTCTACTGCCTGAAAAAAGAACAGCTAAGTCTTCAGTACAGTAACGCTTACAATAAGTGTATTCATAGTTGAGTAAGTAATGCGACTTGGCCATTTTGTTCTGCCGCTCTTCACAACCTCATCATCGCTGACCTTTCCTACAATGGTGGTTTGGTAAGTTTCCGGTACATAGCTGAACTGCACTTAACATGCTATTTAGATTGAGTTATTACCGAGTGGGATATAGTAAATGTCGTGTTCCATTAGACAAAGATGATACATGAGCCTGAGTAGATTGTCAGGAGCATTGCTTGCAAACCAGCAGGCAGGGGACAAGTAAGCAGTTAGGCTCCCAAGGCACACGCAGAGGTTCAGTAAATACAGGGAAGCCATGTTTATAAGTCATCGCTACTGATTCAGCTAAAAGCACTGTTTGTTTGTCTTGCCCTTTTGGTTTCAGATGTAATCTATCTTGGAGAAGATATTAGTCAAAAAGATAAACCTTTGGTATTTACAAAAACAATTCCTTTTGGCTGAAGATGTGTTTATTTCCTCGTACATTATGAAAACACTCCATTTGTTTCTGAAACTACTTCATTAAAGCTCTTGCATTTATAGTAAATGCCAATTACTATTGCACCGACGCCCTTGAAAATCAGTAAAATATATATATTATAAATACATTTTAAAAAGCTGAAGTGGATTCTTTAGAATCATGTGCCACAGGAATAAAATCACACATTATTCCTGATTAGATGATTAGATGAAAATACTGTTGAACTTGGCTTCGAACAGCATCATCGGTGCCAGCTGATACTAAGGAAATACCAAAGTTATCAGAGTCATAGTATTTAATTAGAACTTCACACGCAACTTTTTTTCACAGCGTAGACATTGTCCTGGGAGAATAATAGGGCACAGAAAATGTTTAAAGGGACAGCCCCTGAGCAAGGGACCACTCAGCTACCATGTGCATTAAAAGGCTGTGGCTTCTCTTTTAAAGTGTTAGTCAAATGAAACAAATTAAATCGCTTTTATTAGGAAGATAACTTTGCATACAGAAAGAGTTGACTCCTCACAAATTTGCAGGTCTGATCTCATAGTCTTGCTTAAATGTAGAAGGAATAGTTTAATGTCCCCAACATCCTCATTAAAGAAGAATGCATATCAAAGTACTTGAGTATGCACTTAGCACTTACCTGACCTAGAAGTTGCAGTCCTGTTGCTGCAGCTGCCCTCTTCCTCTGGGGTCTTCCATTTCTTGCCCCTGATTGGCTGCTTGAAGCAGCCAATCGGTGGCAGGAAAGCACTCCCTCTTAAATCAATGTAAGCGCTTCCCGTGAACAGTTATAATGCATTAGAACAGACAGGTGAGAATCCAATGCTCTGGCTACAAAAACACTATAGCAAAAAAAACATACCAAAAGCACAATAACAGTTATATCAGATCACATACTTGCTGAAATCCCAGGTAATCTTGAATGGTGGATGAAGCAAAAAAGACAAGGCCATCTGATGCCACCACCAACACGAATCCATTCAGGGCCTAAAAGAGTAAAATACGTTAGGAAAGAATTTAGCGATAACGTTGTCTCTATGTCTATGCTCAACTTGAATTTCCCTCTCTCTCATTTAGTTACTATACATGCATAAAATTTTTCACATTAGTTTGGATTTCCAGGTAATAAACAATGCACATCTAATGCAAATAAAAACTGCCAATCAATGACTTCCTTGCCTTTGGAAACATGTAATACATCTGGGGTGTTCCTCTACCTTCAGCATTTACAGGCCAAGGTGAAAGAATTCATCACTTTGTATTTTTTGTCTCTTTTTTTGAATGTAAAGTACATGAACTATAGCCTGATTAGGCGCCCTCAGACTGCAAAAACCACACTGTAAAAGCAGACAACCGATATTACTTAAGGAAGTAACACCTTCCTAACACCTTCCACGCAGCCATTTCCACACCAAACACTTACATTTATTTTTTTGGGGAGATTTCAGATTTTATGTTCATTAACATCCCTTAAATACAGTACATAAAAAGGTTTTCAATTTCGTGTCAGAGTTTAATTGTCACAATGTTCTCCTATACACCACACTATTGTATACAACAATCTATTTTAAATTTTCTTTTTGGGAGGTTGGCGGAGCGTTCAGAACTCTTCTAATGGATCTGTTGTTTATTACCAGAGATCCCTTCTGTGATCTCCCCTGTGATTAATGGCTACAATGAATGATGTCATAATTACATCATCCTTAACTTTTTTTGTTCTAAAATGTTTTAATTTTAATCATTTGTATTTTATTTCTTTTGATAACTTTGCGTGCTTATCACAGAATCGCTGGCACCTGCCGTTAGAGGATCTCCCACACATTAGCAAAGAAACATGTCGCATTGTGAAGGTGCCGATGGACAATCTTCTTTACATTGTGCATACATGTGAGTTGTTATACATCTGTTAAGATGTAACATTTTATCTTTCCATATGTATAAGTATCAATTTACACCGGCCTAGGGATTAGGGGATATGGGGTCGGCAGATTGCCCTCCAAGGCGATGAGGCTTCCTGGTGGTTTGGTTCTCAATGAGCGGATTGGGGAGCTCAGAGACTTCCCTTGTAATGGGCTCAGCTGTAGCTAGTGCTTTTCTTAGTTTGAATCTAGAGCCTCCACCATGTTTTATATTATCACCAAATAAAACAACTTGTAGTCTCTGTTTTAGTGTCACAATGGAAGATTTTTGAATGGAAACGCAAAGCAACCTATTTTTTCTGCTAGCTGCTTGGGGTGAGACCATGGGGACAAAGTAACATTTACGTGATAAACAGACAAAACGGCTCCTTTGTGATAAGGCACGAAAGTTCATTTATCTGTAACTATGATCAACGTAGCCTATGCCTTGTTGATAACAAACAAAACATGTGTAATTTGGCAGGATGTCCAAAACATTCTGGAGATTAACTTCCAGTAAGAGGCTTTAACAGAAGCCAAAATATGTTGGACAGTTTAACTATTCTATTTCAGGTTACTCAATAACAAAAAATAGCGCGTACAGACAATAAGGTACTTTCATTCTAATACCAAGAAGGGAAAAAGCCTTAATCATCAATATATATTTAGGGATGTCAAGTATGTGTAGATGAAAATACATTAGAATCATCAGCCAAAAGTTCCTTCTACGCAGCTCCGTATCATTCACCTATTATAGAACGTAGAATCTATTACAGAATAACAAGAATAAATAAAATAAAGTTTCAAATACCCTGTACTTTTCTGGCTCTTACTGAGACTCATCTGAACCGTAACAGCGAGGATGCTATTTATTGCCTCTGCTTATTTTTCTGTTGCAAAGTCTAAAAAACTTTCACTCGAAAGATGAATTAGGGAGATCTAGTTCTGATCTACTAGATCCAATCCAAGTGTTGTTTTTTGAAGGCAGCCGTAACGGAGCGCCAAAATAATTTACATTAAGGGAAGCTGCCGATTAACCAGATTATTCTTCTGTTTAAAGCGGACAGGCGGGTCAATTGGAAAGAATAAGCAACTTCAAAATCTCAACTTTTTTCTCAATAAAAGAAGCGCATTTTTGTGTATGCATGCTAGTTATTTAATAGCTAAAGAAGCAAATTGGAAATTACGCGGAAGTAAGCACATTTTTATCTTAAATCAAATTTTTTTTAAAATAAAATTAAAAACAAAAATGCAAATGAAAAAGAATATCTTAGCTACATCTGTTGGCTGTATGACTGCATGCCGCGAGATGACTTAGATTTTCCATGTAGTTAAAGCCCCAGTGTGTGCCTAGAATATGAAGAAAATGTTCTAGGCACGTAATTTATTTAGGAAACATTGTAAATTGTAAAGGTTATTGTTTCTTACGCAGCCTTTTAAAAATGGTAATGGAACAAAACAAAAAAAAATCAAAGATGATCATTTCTCAAAATTGCATTAAATAAGCCAATCTTTCATAAAACCAAAAGCTACTTTAATTTAATGAGATATAAACAGCAACGGAGACTTTAGCTCCAGACCAAAGGCCAAGCCAGGGGTATTGTGCTTATATTTCCTAATGACTATTTTTCTTCAGTAATGAGGGGTGAAGCATTTATAACACGGCCTGCTTTTACTCAGCGCTAGGATCGGGGAGTTAAATATTGACACTGCGACTGCCTCTGCAAATAAAGACATAATTAAAATCCTACCCCACGTGTCAGCCCGAGATCTCACACAATGGGGGGGGGAGGGGGCTGGAGTTTAATGTTGAAATTTTTTTACCATTATTTCGAGGGTTTCCAAGCGGACACATCTAAAACCTGTCATTAATTTATTCAGATATTTCATAAAAAGAAAGAGGAACTCCTAAAGCTCTTAAACCCAGGCACATGACACATTCTACATTAGCAATGGTGTTTTAGCCAGTAGCCCATACAAACCTTCCCATCCTTTATCACGGAACATAGTTGGTTTGATAAGCGGACAGAACTCATAGATATCCTCTTGGTTGTTCGGATTTAAAGATTCTGGGCCACAATCGGAAGCTTTTTTTGTGTTTTACTTGCAATTCCACATAAAACCTCTGGGGTGTTGAGAGCAACCAGGCAGCTTTAAACTCAGACTGTTCTATTCTTTTTGTTTTTCTATAACATTTAGCATGTTTTTTGTCAAACGTGCTTTGGGTAATTTTATAACTGGGCCATGTGGCTGTACCTTCCTTCAGGTTACTGAAAGATGCAAATCCTATGTTCATCTCAATGCTCCAGAGCAAGTGGATTATGCTATGGAAGCAAATGTATAAGGAACAACTTGCTAATGCTTTATTAATGTTTGGAAAAAGTACAGTGTATAATATTAATGACGATGGAAGCAGGGTCTGTGATAAGTGCAAGTATTAAGTGTATTTTTAAGTGCAAACTTGCCCTATGTCCATTAGCAGAACACAGGCAGGGTCTAACAGTAGTGCAGGTGTTTACACTTGTTACACTGAATAGCTGTAGCAACATTTAGTCTGTAATGAGCTTCTGCTGTGGCAGTACCAGAACTTTCTGCTTAATTTAATTGTATGTGTAGTGGTTAATATATAGGAATGGTGCACGATAAAAACGTCTGTGCATTTCAGCCGTTACCTATCATTTTCCAAATTTGTGCCTTAGAAGTTGAATTGCTATCTTGTGAGTGTTACACTCTTCATGCCTTTTGCCAATATACTTGACCAAGAAACGCTGTAAATGATTGTTAAAAAATACTGCCTATTTGTATGTGTTTTATCTGTTATCTTAGTCTAGTTAACTAGACAAGCACCCTGACTCCTTATCATATTGCACGTGGTTAGCAATACAATGGCTCTTCATTAAACTACTGGAAACTCTGACTAATAAAAGCGTATTGAGAAAAGGACTTCATAGAATTGTCATAAAGTATTAGCTCAGCGTGGGGTTTAAGCAGGGAAAGTCACCCAAAATATCACATGACTGACAACAAAGGCAGCCTCCAGGTCTGCAGATAAAAGGACGTTTATTGGAACAAAAGGAGATAAAACAAGGTTTTTGCCAACGCTGACCTATATTTCTGTACTTTATGCTTAAATTGAAAAATACTTTTTCCCCTGAATTTCCCCTTAAAGTTAAACATTGATATCACCTTATTTGAGCAACACTGTGCTGATTCATTTCCTTTACAGCCCATGCATGTTTCAAAAGATGACTTTTTAGATAACTGATTAGGGAAGCATTTCACCATAATGTCTGGCAATGGCAATAAAAAAAAACGTACTGTTGATTGTGCTACATGTCTTTATCTAACTTGCCACAGAAAGTCAATTCTACGTACCCTTTAACAAATTTAAACGTGTTCTTGAAAGATACGGTACAAGACTATCCACTATTATTAAATGTTATCAAAGAAGGGAAGCTACTTACAAAACACAAAAAATACAATGAAATGTCCCAAGCTTAATAGATCTACTCATTAGTACTATTTTCCAGTTTAATATCATTTGTGCAACTTCTGGTAATCAACCATAAAGTGAATTCTAGATATAGTCATGTTGGCTTCAGGCACATTCAATTCAAAAATGGTCCAAAATAAAAATAAGTCCCTGCAGGTGTAAAACACTAATGCCCACATGGTGCATTTAAGTTGGGGCTGCAGGACCTACTTAAGAGGCTGCCATCTACTCTTGCGAGAGAAGGAATATGACATCATATTCTGACAAAAGGACACACTGGGCAGGGTAGAGCACACTTCAGAGGCTGCCAAGGCTTAGTAGTGTAAATGGAACTACTACAGATCAGATATGTCCGTTGTAACCAGAACAGCCTAATCGTGCCCTTGAGTGCGATCTGCTCTTGGTTTTGTGGCAAAGGGACTGCTGCTCTACCACAACCTGCCACCCTAGGCCAGTACAAGCTGCTTCTAATTCCTATACATATTCATATAAGTAGTTATGGTAGGTTTTTATATGAAAACTAAATAAAAGTAACCGATTTACAGATGTTTTCAATATTTTATTCCCCATCTGTCCATGAGAGGAACAACTGAAGGATACAGGCCAATTTTGTTGGCACACATGCAATGCGGAAAAAAAAAAAAAATGGAGAAGAATGCAACCTTACTTTTAATGGATGGTAAAAATACTATCCCTAACCAGCATACCCTTACACCAGCATCCCATTTCAGAGTTATTTATACACTCCGACTATGTAACTCTTAATGTGCTAAAACAAATATCTAATCACTTTATATTCCAAAAATCATTTTTGGTTTCTTTATAGATTTGTAAGAGTTCATCACTTTATAGGGCATAACATCACCTATACATTGTATTAACCAGTTAGCTAGATAGGTAAACCACACTCTTAGGAGAAAATGCTGTTGGGAAGTGGCTAATAGTAAATAACAGTAAATGCACCTGTAGCAGAAGCTCTCCCTCCAGTGAACGCAGGTCTTCTCCTTGCTTCACCGCTCTGCGATTGTCGTTGATCCCATTGGTGTCTGTCTTGGATCTCTGTAGCGACACTGCATGGGAAGAAAAACAGGCTGGATTATTAACGTGCTGAAATACCACTGCAACTAGGGCAGGTGTGCAGCTGCTTGAAGCTGTCTATCAGCAGGCACTTGTAACCACTATATTTAATTAACATGTTTTTTAATTACATGGAACAAAATAACATAAGAAAAAGCTGAATTGTTACAGCATCACAAGCAGTAAATCACACAGGCATCGGAGTCTGTAAAGATCAGCACTGTTTGGTTATGATGAATGTCACTTAGCAGGAGATATATGAGAAAAGAGACAACACGTGGGTTGACCCTACTGGTCTACTATGTCTATCAACATTACCCAACAACTGTGGGGGAAGCTGTTTTGACTGGGCTTATTGGCAAACACAACAGAGGGGGTGGTAGGTGTTTGAACGATAAGAATGCACAGACCTCTCATCTTATGTTTTAACTCAAGAGTAATGCCACTTTTTTTACTTTCAAACTCTTGCAGTGATACAAGGGTGTATTTACTAAAGGTTCTGTGGATGCACATTAATAACCTCAACCTCTGCAGTGTACCAGGTGCTACATTATGATAAGGTAGACAAAGGCTGTCTAAATACACAACACATACAGCACATGACATATTACACCCTGTCATGTTGTCTTTTCAACAAAAATAAAGCCAAAATGTAGAAGCCATTTCAGGTTGTATTTACCTAATTTTTAGAGCTGCTAAGGAAAAGATGATTAATTATGTTATGTAAAACCGTAGGATTCAAAAAGGGTGTACTTTCTTCACATGACTAAACATATTAAACACATTTAACAATTTTATGTCAAGACACGGAGGCTCATATTGTGCATTAACCCTTTCTTTACTCCCAACAGCAGCAAAGAAAAAATACATTGGTAGAAAAATAATGAACAATAAAGTACACCATAGCTCCTCCCACAACATCTCCATAGCCATATAAAAGGGATAGCACTGCCCACAATCTTCCTCTTTCTTTGCTGCTCCCATACAGCAGATAAGTACCTTTTTCGTGATTCATTTACCATTTATTGTTTGACTGATTCTCTTTTACCTTATTCGTCCGGACCGCGGGGTTTCCCCCCCCCCCCCGCGGTCTGTTACTCCTATACTTGTTTTAGTAGTTATTTTCTCTTATTTTATTTGGTTATTTTGCGTGTTTTGTACTTTTGTTTCCCCCTTTATCGTTCCGTTGTGTCCGTTTCCCCGCTTTTTCTCGGCGTTTCTCCCTTGCTCCGGTGCCTCTCTTACCTGTGTTTCGGGCATCTGTTTTCCCTGGTGTCCCTCTCGCGGCTTGTTTCCGCCGTTTTACTTCACCGGCGTCCATCGTATCTGGTTGTCTCGCGCGTTGCAGGCGTCATTGCCTGCTCGCGCGGCTGCTCGTCTGCCGAGACTCCTCCCATTCACATTCGCGGGCATTCTGTTCTTGTCCCTCGTGTGAGATAGGAGCCTCGGAGCGAGCATAGTTGTTCTGAGCCGGTGCAGGCGTTTGATTTCTTCGTTTTGCAGGTTTTTCTCCCGTTTTCGCTTCTCGATTACTCTGTTGTATCTCTCTCCTTAAAGGGGCATATCCCTATATATCTGTGTAGCGTTTTAGATATATATTTTCATTATGGCTGGCCGTCAATCTCCCTCTGGGGATTTATCTGCTCAGGATCCCTCTGTCAATGAGGATCATAACCCTGATATGGCAGTTTTTGATCCCTTACAGGAATTAAATAGTTCAGTCTCCCTGGCCATAGCCTCTGCCATGTCTTCCATGACATCAGCTTTATCTGCCTCCTTGACCCAGGCCATTCAGAAATCTCTACCTGGGCCTTCTCAGGTTCCAGACCCCCCTTCTGATTCTGTCACTAAGCCCCCTGGGGGTAGGAAGGTCTCATTTAAAACACACCATACAGGTGTTTCAGCCTCCAGAACCTCTATGAAGGATGATGCTAATTCCATCACTGAGTGCGTTCCTCCTAAACGCAAGCGAGCCCTTACCCGCCGGGCAGAACAGGCGAGGAAGTGGAAATGTGCCAGAGCACAATCGTCTAGTTCGTCCAATTCGGACGCTGATTCCTTTGAGGAGGCTTGGGATTCATCTGTCTCTAACTCTGATATAGAGGAGCAGATGTTTACTGATTCGGGTCACCCCTCTGAGGTCGCCGCGCAGGCAGGGACATCTCAGGTTAACCAACCATCTAAAACCTCAGACTCTACGGTCCTTGACCAATTTGGGGAACCTTTTTTCGATCCTGAGGAACTCCACCATCCTAGATCGGCTGAGTGGTTACCCTCCGATCATGTGGCCCGTTATTTGCAATCCAGGGTTCGTAAGCCCCTGAGTAAAAGTTCGCGCAGCAAGCTCCGCGCAGAATGCCCCCGGCCTATCGTTCCGGGTAAGGTTTGCGAGACCCCAGTTGTTGATCCGAAGATGGTTCAGTTCCTGGCCAAAACAGGCTGGAATCCCCGCAGGGGTCTGGAGTCCGCACTCAAAGCCACGCAGGACAAACTGCTCGACATTTTCGGTCCCCTGACCAAAATGTTCCAAATTATCGAGGACTGGGTGGAATCTGGTTCCCCGCCTGATCCCACTGTCCTTAGGGGTTGGATGCAGCGCGCCATCTGCATCGCTGGCAATACCAACACATCTCTGTCTATAGAGCGGCGCAAGGCCATTTTATTCAAAATCGAGCCTAAATTGGCCAATCTGGCGCTTACCGAGATGGGTAGTGACGCCCAGGGACTGTTATTTGGAGATTCTTTTATTAAGGATCTCGGCCGCTTCGTGGGGGCCTTTACCGCCTTGGACAAGGCGCAATCCTCTATGAGGAAGGTTTTTAACCCTCGGGTCTCTCCCAGGGTCGGCAGAGGCAGGGGCCGTCTGTCCGGCCGTGCTTTCCAGGGTTCCTCTCGCTCAACCCGAGGCTCCTACTCTCAGTCCCATTTCCAGCGTCCTTCCCTCCAGGATGCCTATTACTCCAGACAGCCTTTCTTCCCTCAGCGAGGCCGCCCGTGGCGGGCAAGAGGACAGCGGGGATCCCAGCTTTCTCGCCGGCTTACCGGTAAGTCTTCTTCCACCTTACCTTTCTTCCCAGTATCCTGTAGGGGGCAGACTCACCCATTTTTTCCAGGCCTGGCAGTCGATAACGTCCGACGCATGGATTCTTCAAACGGTGAGCGGTTATGTCATAGAGCTGGTTTGTTCCCCTCCTCCATCCTTCCTCCCCCCTCCCTTCCATTTTTCGCAGCACGACGCAGCTCTGGTGGATGCCGAACTTTCCTCGCTGGCGGAGAAACAGGCGATAGAGCGGGTTCCCCCGAACACTCCGGGTTTCTTCAGCAATATCTTCCTGGTTCACAAAAAGGGAGGTGGCCTTCGTCCAGTCATCAACCTTCGTCATCTCAACTGCTACATCCGTTACCGCCATTTCAAGATGGAGGGGATCCATCTTTTGCGGGACCTCCTCTTGACAAACGATTGGATGATCAAGATCGACTTCAAGGATGCTTACCTCACGGTTCCGGTGGCGCTGGAGTCCAGGTACCTTCTTCACTTCCGTTGGCGCAACATATCCTGGCGCTTCACTTGCCTGCCTTTCGGGCTCTCTTCGGCGCCCTGGTGTTTCACCAAGCTGCTCAAGCCGGTAGTTGCTCTCCTGCGGGCCCGGGGCGTCCGCATGATCATTTATTTAGACGATATGCTTATCATGGCGCAAGACAAAGACGTATTGCTTCTCCATGCCCAGTGGACGCTGGACCTGGTTCATCACCTCGGTTTCCTTGTCAACATGGAGAAATCCCACTTGGTCCCGTGCAGACGTTTGGAGTTCCTGGGGTTCGTCGTCGACTCGGCAGCAAGTGTTCTTCGCCTTCCGTCTTCCAAGATTCATTCTATCAAGAAGGAACTGCGGAGGGTTCTTCGTCTACGAGCGATCACGTTGCGTCACGTGGCTCGTATTATCGGCCTTTTGGCTGCCTCCATCCAGGCGATCTTCCCGGCCCCACTTCATTACAGGGCCCTCCAACGCCTCAAGATTCATCATCTCCGCCAAGGAGCCTCCTATGCGGATCTTGTCACTCTGGACGATCTTACCTTGGCGGAACTCCGTTGGTGGCTGGACAACATGTCAGCGTGGAATGGCAGGGCGATCTTCGGCGTGAAGCCGGACCTCTCCATAGATTCCGATGCCAGTCTTCACGGTTGGGGTGCGAGATGTGGCGACGTGTCCACGGGAGGTCCTTGGTCCCAAGCAGAGTCGGGACTTCATATCAATTGTTTAGAGCTGCTGGCGGGCTTGTTTGCCATCAGGAGTTTTTCCAAGGATTGCATCAATTCTTGCATCAGACTCCGTATGGACAATGTCTCTGCGGTGCGTTATGTCAATTGCTTGGGAGGCACTCAGTCGGCCGTGCTGGCGAATCTGGCCAAGGACCTCTGGTCTTTCTGTCTGGAGAACAACATCATGGTGCAGGCGGAATACATTCCCGGGCTCTCCAACACGGTGGCGGACTGGAATTCGCGCTACCTTTCGGATGCCAGCGATTGGACCCTAGCGAGATGTGTCTTTTCATCTATTATGGATCTGTGGGGTCCGCTCCACATAGATCTATTCGCTTCGCGTTTGAATTCTCGTCTCCCTTTATTTTACAGCTGGCGCCCAGACCCAGACGCCCTGGCGGTGGACGCTTTTCTTCAAGATTGGTCGGGAGGCCGGCAATATGCTTTCCCTCCGTTTGCTATGATTCCCAGGACGCTTCTCCAGGTCCGCCGTCAGCAGGTCTCCGTGGTCCTTGTGGTCCCCTTTTGGACGTCCCAGCCGTGGTTTCCCAGCCTCCTCGATCTGTTGGTTGCGATTCCTCGTCTGCTCCACTCTCCGGTCCCTCTCCTTCTGGGTCCCTCCGGGGAACTGCACCCTCTTGTTCAGGATGGCAGCCTTTCGCTCCTGGCGTGTTTGATCTCCGGGAGTCCAGGGAAGCCTCAGGCCTTTCGGTCTCAGCTCAACGACTCCTGGCGGGAGCGTGGGCTCCAGGCACCCACAAGTCTTACCGTGCAGCCTGGCAAGCTTGGGTTTCTTGGTGCGTGGAACGGAACTTGGATTCCTTTTCAGCCCCTCTGACCTCTGTTATTCTTTTCCTCACTCACCTTTTCGAACTGGGTCGCGCCTATCGCACCATCAACCTCTACCGGTCTGCCATTTCTGCAGCCCATCTGGGTTTTGATGGGGTTCCTGTCGGTAAGCATCCGGTCATCTGTCGTCTCCTTAAGGGAATCCGTCTTTCCAGGCCGCCTCGGCCTAGATATTCCTCCACTTGGGACGTTTCGGTGGTCCTAAACTTGTTCTTGTCTTGGCCTCCAAATTCTGAGCTCTCTTTGAAACAATTATCGGCTAAATTGGCTATGTTGTTCTGCCTTATTTCCTGCAAACGTGTCTCGGACGTGCGGGCTCTTGATTGGAACGCCAGGTCCTTCGTCCCTGAAGGGGTTCGCTTTGATATTTCCCGGCGTACTAAAGCGGCGATCCGGTTCGTTACCTATCCGGCTTTCCCGGCTAATGTGGCTTTGTGTCCGGTCGCCTGCCTCCGGGAATATGAGGCTCGTACTTTGGGTTTTCGTTCCGAGGCTTTTCCCCATCTGTTTCTCTCTTTTCGTTCTCCTCATCCTCCCGTGTCGTCTACGACCCTCTCGCGCTGGATCCGTTGGGTTATGTCCCTGGCGGGGCTCGACGTTTCCCGGTTCGGGGCTCATTCTACTAGGGGCGCTGCGGCATCCAACACTCTGGCGCTGGGAGGACGTTTAGAGGATGTTCTCCGCGCTGCGGACTGGTCACGTGAGTCCACTTTTAGGGAATTCTATTTTAAACCTATTGAACATGTATTTTCCCAGGTGGTATCTTAGCTTTAAACTTGCACAATATGAGCCTCCGTGTCTTGACATAAAATTGTAGGATTTTACTAAAACATGACGTAAAGTCATGATTTTATGAAAGACACGGAGGCGAATATTGTCCCGCCCTTTTTATCTTTTTTCCCTCCCGTTTATGTGGTATTGGTTTCGTGGTGGATCTCCTGTGTCTCAGGTTTGTTCCTTGTCATTCCTTTGTGTCTCTGTTATATGATGTATTTTTTTCTTTAGTTATTTTTTGGTTTTCTTACCTTGTGGTTGCTTATGTCTTTCCTTCTGGGTCTGATTATGATGTTTTATTGTCCTTCAGACTGTCCTGGACTAATGCGCTCCACATTCTGTGTTCTCTGTTTTTCAGGATGATTCATTTGTCCTTGTTTGGGGGTCTGCAGTTCTGGCGTGGAGTCGTTCTCGTCGCCCAGGAGTTTGATGTTCTCCGGTTGAGTTGCTTGTTTCTTCGTTGGATTCGACACGTTTTTCCGGCTTTGTGAGATTGGTCTTCGGCGCAGCCAAGAAAGAGGAAGATTGTGGGCAGTGCTATCCCTTTTATATGGCTATGGAGATGTTGTGGGAGGAGCTATGGTGTACTTTATTGTTCATTATTTTTCTACCAATGTATTTTTTCTTTGCTGCTGTTGGGAGTAAAGAAAGGGTTAATGCACAATATTCGCCTCCGTGTCTTTCATAAAATCATGACTTTACGTCATGTTTTAGTAAAATCCTACAATTGTATTTTATGGCAGAGTGACAAGATCACATATATGATGTAGCAATAAAGCCATGATATGGCTATGGATGTCCAAGACGAAGGGGGGAGTTCTTTCCTCAAAACACAAAAAAAACTCCATGGGGATTTTTTTTTTTTATCGCATACAAAACAACTAAGCCATTTTAATGTAAACAATTTACCGTCAACCACATAAAAGTTTTGCATATTAAAGGAGGAATGTTACCACTTAAACAAAATTTTGAACATCTTAAATTGCTCTTCAGTGGGATCATTCCAGGAAAAAAGACCCCCAAATATTACCCAAGTCAATAGCTCGCCTGTATGTGGCATGAATGGTGAGTATTGTTTGGAGCTGCCGGATGCACTACTGCATTCCCCAAATCCTGAAGATACCGTTCCACTTAGACCAAACATTAACTGCACTTACTAGAACGTTACACAAATACACTTTAGCAGATCTGTTTTATTATTTCCTCTGAAGGGGAAACAGAATCTAGAAGAACCATTTAAGAAGCATTACAACAGAGCTGTACAACAGTGAAAATGGGACATAACAAGAGGTGCATCACAAAACAATTTGGACTTACAGAAACAAAAGGGTACTGCTCAAACAAGCTTCTACGGCAACAACCTATCAGGGTCTACTTTTCTGGCACAAACAGTTAAGTGTAAATATATTTAGAAAAAGGCAAAGTTTACATGATTACATATTTTTGGGAAGGGCTTGGACACTCAATGGCATGAGGAAATATGTTTGTAATACTGCATTTAGTAACAAGTTTTAAATTAAGCTGATTAGGTGGAACAACCCCTACAAAACTGCCTTTAGTTATGTTGTAAAATCATGTTGTAAAATTAGAATGTCCTGTAGAGTGTGTGTATGCATGTGTGTATGTATGAGTGAGTGCGTGTATATATGCGTGAGTGAGTGATGTATGTACCTTGCAATCCCATAAGATGTTACAAGAAGCCAGCCGGCTTGGTTTTAAACAGTTAAAATTTAAAAGCACTCTGACATACCCAATTTGTGAATAAAGTATATTTATCAAAGACATTCCTTGTAATGGAAATTGTAATACAAAACCAGGCCAGAGACCCTCTTTCACTTAGCATAATTAAAGAAGCATGGTATGGGACCACCTGAATTCTTCCAATAAACTTTTTTTTTTCATGAGCAATTGAACAATAAAAACAAATACTTCTTTTCATGTCCCGGGCGGTGATATAATCACAGGAATTAGATATTTATTTTATAAGGTGATTGCTAAGTGGTAAAAATGGCTTTTTTCCAGAACGACCACACACTGTGTTATACATTTCGCTAGATTAGGTACTGAAGAATGAGTAGAGTACACTTCACAGCTAGGAATCTAGTACCATACTTCGTGCTCGCCACAGTACTGTCTGATCATAGAATTCTGTAAAAGGACAGTCTAGCGTCTCGCACCGTTTAACACAACTTTTTCAAGTATAGGAGTAGAGAAGTGGACAAAGAGGCAAACGCACAGGGTATTGTGAAACATTTCTCCATGCCGTTGCAAGGGGGAGAAAACTCGAATGTCTCTGACAGCCCCATTTAAGAAGAATTCATCTTAAAGGAGGGTCAACAAGCTTATTTTGGATCTAGGAGCCAGCCAAACATGCAGGAGCTAGCTTTTTTTTCCTGCTTTCCCAATAATGTTATTTTTGTTTATTACCACTAGGCCTGCAGTTAAAGGATGTTTATTGTGGCAACATGACATAAAACACATCTTTCTTCAGGGCTGCACCCCTTCATGACAAAGGGTAGTTTACACCATAAAGACTTTTATGTTTAACCATTATTCCTCTTTTTGTGTTTCAGCGTACCTGCCAAAGATTAAATACCTTCAAAGTTTCCTTAAACCATTTTCATGCTAATATTATTTATTGCGGCAAATACATTGACTTGCTTAAAGTCTCTCATAGGCTGTGCTGCCGAATATGTTTGCGCTTCTAAACATGTAATCATGTAATAGTACACACACATATGTATATACTGTACATACACTTATGCTTACGCCATACTGTAACAAACACCATACACCAATATACAGGCACAAACTTTCCAACAACATACACACACTCACTGGCTAAGACTACACATATATAAAAATACGTACTATAACCCTATGCATACATATTGGATCTGGCACTACAACACAGTAGACATACTCACTCTGGCAGTTTACTTTTACACACACACTAGCACTTTACATTATACACGCGGACTGCAACACTCCAGTATACACACACACACATTCTTTTTTTTTTTTTTTATTTATAGTTCTTTTAATACACACACACACATTCACATTCTGACCCCAGCACTATACATATACAAATGCACTTTTACTCTCTTGCCCCGGAAAACCCTGGTTGCCAGGAAGTGGTTTCTAGTCTTCATGGTGACCTGAGGTTTGTCGAGCCCGGTCTTAAAGTACTCTGAACGCTTGAATTTGTATCATTAATATGCGTTCATCAGAAATAAACAAGAATTCCTCCGTATTTTGTCACTGATTGGCTGTATGAGGCAGCCAATGAACAGCACTCCCACTGAAATCAGTGGGAGCACTTTCCATGCATGCCAGCACTGGAGCTTGCCGGAAGGTGTGAGTATATTGCACGTACATTGATATTTTTCAGGCCAAAAACAGCTTGTGCATAAAAAAATAACTGGGGTGGAGAAACAGGCAAATACCGGTACATGTACATGGCAGGGTTCTGTCCCTTTAAAGTGTACACTCCGCTACCGTGTGTTAAAGTGTTGTCTTTTGGCCTGTTAGCCGGTTCAACAACATAAGCAATTTCACTAAAGAAAAAATGGTTTTAGGAACGTTCCTACTTTTTTTCTGCACGCATATTATAAAATCACTATAATAATTCTAATAATATTCTAGAAATATTAGCAAACACTACTATAGATATAACTTGCACCGAATAGTGGTTTCTAATCATGAAAGGAAAAAAGGATCATCACACACGGTAAAAGATCCACGCTTGCAAGTTGTGCAGAAGGGCCCTGTAGTGATGACAGACGCTTAATATTGTTGCATCAACAGTATAAATGATTCAGGACTTCAGGGAATCTAGCAGGGTTTAGCAATCCACTACGCTTCCAACAGCATACTGCACTCTCAGGGATCAGATGGTGATGTTTGAAAGCATTTCCTAAGGATTCATCGACCGTGACTTGCAGATGTACGGTAAAAGGTCTGAAACTGCACGTCCTTTCATTCAGGAGGCTGGGGGAAAGCGGTTCTCCTTTGCTGAAGACAAAAGTAGTGGGAGGTTGCTTTAAGGGAAAATAGGACATGAAGCATGCCGAGGAGAAGCCCTCCCGACAGCTTTTGTGAAAGAGCTTGTTTAAAAATGTGCCCACACACTAAAACCGGCGAAGTTATGCTCCACGCGTGTGTTCACCGGAGATAATGCAGCTTGAATTGTAACATGTTTAGGATGTCTTTAAAAGTAATGGAAATTGAACTTGGGACATATACCACTTGGATATTACAAGCAGAGCCCATACCGGATCCAACAGAAAATGAATGGGGGTTACATATGGCAGCATACGCAAATACAGCCAACTTCACCTTTCACTGGAAAAATTAGCTTGCCTTTAAAGGGGAACTACTGCCATGGTTTATTACTAGAATAAAAGAATGAAAGGTTTTTTAATTATTTTATTTGCATATAAGGCATTTGTAAGTATTCTAGATCTGTTATCTTAGCCCAACATACCAGACAAAGACCATGACTGACAACGGCAGCCTCCAGGTGTGCAGACAGAGGACGTTTAATGGACCGGATTCCCCTTTTATTTATTTCCCAGCTATTATATGAATGTGGCATGTAGAAGATACCAGCACAGTAAAAGCATCAATAAAAAACCACAAAAGGTCAAACAAACAAAGCTCAGAACCGCTCTTGGATGATGTAGACTTAAATATACAAAGCGTTACTAACTTTTCAGAAAAGGCAAGCTTGCAATATCACGTGCTTAGCTTGGATTACGCTCTTTTCTTTGGTTTCTTCACTTGGGGGGAAAAATATAAATGGAAATTCCAAATATATATATATATATATATATATATATATATATATTTGGAGAGTACAAACCATAGAATTGTCAGAAATTAAGAGCTAAAATGTATGTAGAATTCCACAGGATAAAAGTTAGAGGCATTCTAGCTATCTTATTCACCAGGAAAAAGGATTGGGGGATTCTGCAGATTCCCCCTCATATACATTTACCTTTTCCCACGCACAGGTATTTTCCCTGGGTGCGATATACTTACCACCGGTCAGCCCCAAATCTGGCAGGGGGGGGTTGTTCAGATGTGCTGAAAGAGCTCCCAGTGATTTTAATGCCACCACTTAGTAGCCAAATCAGTGGTAAGAAGAAGAACACAGTCTGTTAAAAAGAAACATGGAGGAGGGCTGCATCCCCCCCACCCTAGTTTGGGAAGAACGTCTATTAAAGTAGCTACAGAATGTTTGAATATGCATTATTGGTTGGTTAAGTTCTGCGCATTAACCCTGAAGAATAACATATTTCGCATTTTCAGTGGATAGTTCCGGTTTAAAGTCCAACGGAAGATAATATGAGCTCAATATTTATATTGCAGGCCCTCATAACAGAACAGAGACAGAGGGTTGTTCCGCTGCACTTTCTGTATTCTAGACCGAATTATAATTTCCATATATATATAAAACTAACAAGGCTATGACTACATTTGGAGGACCGGGCTAGCAAACATTCTATGTTAGTGCTGAGGATTCTGGCCGGGGAAATACACATTTTTTGTTTTTACTGGTGCTTATTAGAATGTCGGTCCATCTTTCAAACACTCGATATCTGGCTTAACTGCTCCAACTTTTATTGAGTGTTTTAATATAAAAAAAATATATAAAATTTTTTATATATATATATACATATACATATACACATATATACATACACACACACACACAAAGAGGAGCGCACAACCTAAAAGGCATACACATTCAGATTTCCGGGTCGCTGCTAGAATAATAATGACCAATAATTACACAAAAACATAGCAAGAATTTAGTGCCGAATACCATTCAAAGAACACATATCTAAGGCGTTTATACATTTATGACTTTTTGTTGCCTTTTATTTTTTATGCCTTTTGTTTTTCATCTGTAATACTAGACAGATTCTGTTAAAAGTATGCATGTAGAGACCAGCAAGTCTTACAACTTCCTACATAAACTGATGGTAAGATTAAAACAAAGTACAAGCAAGTTTTTGTTTTTAAAACGATAATCAGATTGTGATAAGTTTTCAAAAGTATTGTTTTCCTTTTGTAAAATAGTCCTAGTTTTTGCATAATGGTTTCAGACACTGCATATTAGTCATCTGGATATGTTTCAGGATTTTGTTAACCTATATTCCTGTACACGACACTGTGGTTTATGCTCAGAGAAAAATGTGGCATTTTCCATTGGGTTTTCTGAAGGGGGATAAACGGGATATAGACTTCTTCTATGGGAAAGGCAGAAAGCTATGGTGAACATCTTGAATATCAGTCACCTTACAGTGAAACAAGGGCAGACTAAAATGTTTAAATGGCTTCAATCAAACCACAGGTTCCTACTAGCCAAATCCATTTTCACTGAGCAATCATAGGAAATGAAGAACAATCTGCATGAAATGTCTTCAGTAAACGTCAGTTTCTAGACTTAAGTCCAACCAATTACAGTTCTGGGGAAAAAAAAAAAAAAGAATTCAAGATTTTATATAATGTGCTATTTATTTATTTATTTTTTATAAAAGCCAGATGTATAGCTTACCAAAGGAGTTTCTATGAACTCGACAAATGTAAAATAGTAATGTAAATAGTAGAGTCTGTTTCCTTACATAGTTCCTCTGAGAACCTTCCCGGTCTAACCCAAGATAATGACTCTGTATTTGCACATTCACCTACTTTATAGACAGATAAGATATATTAGCTCCATTTAGTAAAGAAAAGGACAGCTAGCTGGATAAACATCTCATTTCTATGTATTTCCAAATACCACGAGGGGGTTAAATCTAAAATAAACTCAAAAATGCCTGGGCTGTTTGCACAAAGTCTTTCACAAACGAGTTTTATTAGCATTTGGTAGAGCCTTGAAACATTTGCTAAGCAGGTTGAATCTTTAGTAATGAATACCGCGCTCCATTTCGTAACCCGAGTCAAAAGTTCACTCGCCCCTGTATGTGTATCATGGACACGCTTTTACTAAAGGGGCGCTCCAACCACTTTAACGCATAAGTGAGTGGTCCCTTTTTCATGGTGTCCCCCTTCAAATAACGCGGATGATACCTACCCCAACTATACACTGATGAGGATATACGTTTGTCTGAACACACCTCCTGACACGTGGTATATTTACCGCCAGTCAGTTCAATTCCAATGGGAGTGCTTTCCTGCCACTGGTTGGCTGCTTCAATCTACCAATCAGTCCCCGAACCAGACAACAGCGAGGCGCTGCATCTATGGGAGTGATTTCATGCCACTGATTGGTTGCTTCAATCTACCAATCAGTACACGAACTGTCAGACCACAAAAAAGGCAGGGAGCTTCATCTATGGGGCAATAAACGTCTGAAACCTTGTACCAACTATTTTTTTAATTTTTTTATTAAAACTGCCTATATGTGTTTTTTGTGTGTGAATCAGTATAATTGGTGAAATATTTTCTAGAAGATAGCGGCTGAAATAAAAGTGATGAAAGAAGACATTGCTTGCATATGTATTCCCTTTCCTGAAGTTTCCTTCCTTCTCTTTAACCCATTATTAAGACAGTGGACTGAACCAATCCACAACACTCAGCAATTTTACAATGGGAAAAAGGTAAAGTTACAGTGCGTTGTTCAAGTCGTTTACAAATATGTATGGGACTGTAAAATGTAAAGTTTGTGAAAAGCGAGATACCGTTTGCCATGCAACATGCCTACGTGGAGGGTCCTGCCATAAATACTATCTAACCTGGCAAGAACTCATCATAAAATCCGTGGGTCAGGAAGAGCATCCAAACAGGTTGTCTTTAAGAGATAGCAGATGTCCGGTTGGGGGAGCAAGCACTGGGGTCACACAGAGTTATGATTTGAGAAATATGGTTATGTTTCTGTAATAGAATCATAACATGAAGATGTTATGTGTGCGTGACCTCCAGAATGATAGGAAACATGGCATGAGGGGGTTAAAGAGGGCCTAGAAGTAATAACGGGTGACTAGCTGACAGGTAGTGTTTGGCACCTGTATGCTTCTAATAACATGGGGGTCGTGATTACCCCAGTGTTATTAACATACAAGGTACCATAACAACAAAATACCATGCAGGACAAAGAAGAAACAACTTGTATTTCCTTTATTGAACATCTTTTCACAAGGAACTTGCAACATCCTGAGTTGTAGAGTGTATGTTTTCTGTGTATTATCCCTGTTTATTTTAAGACTGGTTTTGTATGATCTTTTTACCATTATTTTTGTATCAAGCACCACGGCCATTTTACTCAGATTAAATATAAATTAACCAGTTCTGTCTTTAATTCTGAACTCATAGCGTTTGGGGATATACCTTTTTGATTAAATTGGGTTTTTAGAGAGTTTAAGCAGTTCAAAGGTTTACTGAAGCCTCCTTGTATATTTGTTGGCAGTGGCAGTGAATACAGTTTTAGGGTCGTGGGGGACATGGGTTTCAGGTTAAGGTGTAGTTGCTCTGGGCCTTGCGGGCTGGTTCCTCCAGTAACCCTTTCACGCCTGTGCATATCTTAATGTCACGGTCAGAGCCAGCAGGTGGGGTAGTGGTTCCTGCTGCTGTGTTTGGATCTTCTGTGACACTGTGTTAAACTAATTACATTAAATGGCCAGTAATGTATAGAATCCCTGGAAATCAATGTGTCGCAAACAATGTTTGTGGCACCGATTTCCTTCCATTTGCTAAGATTCTGCTTGCTGATGCTTGTCTACCAGTAGCACCATGACAGGATCTAGTATGGAAGTATTAGATTAGAAAAATAAACACCCAACCTTACACCCTGCAATACACGCTAAATTTACAAGGCCTTCTCTAGAAAGGAAGCGTTTTATGTCAACGTTCTAAGTCTGAATCAAGTGGAATAACCCGGGTGGTTAAGATCCATTTAGCACATTGGCCCAGAACTGTCCTTTATAAATGCGGACCGATGTCTTAACACGTGCACCACCCAGTCATGGAAACATACACGGGATATACCAAACGCTCACGGTTGCCTTGCTCCCAGCATTTGTTTAGAAGGAATTTCAAATGATCATTTAAATAAGAAATGACAGAAAATGTGTTTTATTGCAATATCTCAATGCCTTAGGAGTTTGTTTTTAAGGAAACTCTTCTCGTTACCATTTACATCTCATTGGTCAGTTTCATAAACATAATGTGAGATGACATGTCGCGTGTTATTTAAGACTCTTACAGGGTCTGAAGGCAAAAACAGATGTGTATAGATCTATATATATATATATATTTTACACACACACACACACACACCACACACACACACATATATACACACACACTTATAACCAATTATAAAAAGTAATCTAAGGAACACGTTCAAACTGTTTAACATACTGACTTCAGAATAATCACTTATCACTGTCTAAAAAGAAAGAGGAATATATTGTGGTGGTTGTTTACTTTCATGTTAAGCCTCTCGAAAAGAAACTGTGCTTTTTGAGCAATACAGAGCAGCCGCGACACTATAACACACACTAATGCTTAGTAATGAAACTTAAGAACATTTGATTTTTAATTGCATCTCAAATGATAAAACAGACGTGTCTGTAGATGTCCAGCCAGTTATTTTAAAATATAGTTTAAATTAAAGAATTTTTGAAGAAAGTTTGGTTCCCTTATGCCCAGAAAAAGAACCATTCATGATCTGGTTTTATTTACAGCGGGCGACTCCAAACACACCGATGGCATATGGTTTCCACAAAAAGGAAGCGGATGTGAGGTTTAAGAGAACTAGACTGACATATCTTGTGTATTGTTAACCAGGGCATATTCAGTTGCATTGGCCAACACAGACAGAGCAAAAAGTGTTAAGTATATTTGTCACGCTGATTTAAATGATATTAACAGGTATAAGGCAGGTCCCACTTGCCTGCTCGATACACAGGCAAGCAGCAGAGATAGTCGAAGTAATATTCGTGATCTGCAATAAAGCACTCACTTACATTCATGGTGGGTTTGTGAATCTTCCCTGAAGACCCAGAGATAGTCAAACAATTTAACACAAACACTCACAAGAAGATCAACTTGATACATGGTAGGCTACAGAACACTAGTAATGCAGGTGAAGAATAAAGAATAAACTAACCTTTTTATGGAAGAAGTGGTAAATCATCAAAATACTCAAAATATAATACACAGTCACAAAGTTACCCTTTAGTCTTTAGGAAAAATTAGGTACATACGTATAAAAGGCATCCGTAACATCAACTTCACATATATACACTTACTGTTACACTATAAGCAGATATTTATGTATATGGACACCTGTATGCGGGTGTATGAATGTACATGTAGGTAGGTGTGTGTGTGTGTGTGTGTGTATATATATGTATATAGATATAGCTATAGATATAGCTATAGATATAGATATAGATATATATCTATATATATATATCTATATATATCTATATATATATATCTATATATATATCTATATATATATATCTATATATATATCTATATATATATATCTATATATATATATCTATATATATATATCTATATATATATATCTATATATATATATCTATATATATATATATATATATATATATATGCGTGATGAAGGGTGTGTGGAAGAAAGACAGGTTTTTGCATGAACCGATCTTATATTCCGGCACTCATACTCAGTGTGCTGGGACTGAAGGGAATGGCGATAGAGAGGGCTTTGCTGGCGGCTGTGCTCACCACTATTGGGTGCAGACAGGTGCCAAAGGAAAGCCCTTTCACCCCAGTGATATGTACTCAAGTATAATACTCACCCCTTTTCAGTACAATTGAACAAGGGGGTAAATTGTGCCTATTGTACATGCCATTTTACAGTATGTATGTTACAAAGGATGAACCATGGATTATAAAATGATTTCACAACCCTACTGTATTCAGTGGAAAATCCCAAACATTTTTATCTGAATCCTCTCTCAAGACAAAGTCATCATGGCCATTGTGCCACAAATATTTCTTGACTCATGGAGAGCTAAGTTAGTAACCAAAGGTTGCGAAGCAGACTGTAGATACAAAACCACAAGGCATAAAGGTGGTTGTTCCTTGTAATATATTGCTTAAAACAGGGTTTCTGTGTAAAGTGGAAGTGTAAAAAAAAAAAAAAAAAAAAAAAAAAAAAGGTTGTGGAATACAAAATAAATATTTAATAGACTATATAATAAATATCTAACACAATATATAACATACACAGACATAATAAATATCAAATATATAATGAAATACATTATATAATAAAAATGACACAGGAAAAACAGAGAGCTCAACAGAGGACCAATTCACATTGATCTAGCAATCAAATTATATTTACTTGCCAAGCTCATATGTTTTTATGGTCACTGAATCAATATCCAGAAAAAAAAAAAAAAACACTTCAGCTAATTTCAAAAGACTCTATTATGAAGTGTTTTAAAGTCAGATCAGGAAAGGTCATGAACATAACACTTGCGATGGAAAAGTCCTTAAAATACAACGATGCAAAAAGCCCATTATATGGAAGCAAGACACAAGTGAGAAGTGTGTGAACAGAACGGTGCATCACACATTACTAAATGGGGCTATTCATGTGAGACACAACAGAAAAGGAAGATAGCTGCTATCTCACTCTAAATGGAATTAAATGATTAGAAACAGTATCTGTACCTGATGCACATCTACAGCAGTATTCAAAAAGATCAGTAGAGGAACGAGCACAAAGTTAGGCGACAGCAGTAAGATTTTTGGAGCTACGTGACTAGTCCATCATGTAACCCTTCCGTTCGATCAATGTCCATACACATCTTTGATGTTTTCAACATAAGAAATAACGTTTGTAGAATATATACTTATCGTGTTCAACCTACATATATTTTTATAGCACATTAATGTATCGTTATTTCTTTTATGGGTTTGTGGAAAGATTAGCACTTCGTCTGCTTTATTGAGTGCCAGAAAAAAACAAAAACGGGGATCTGTTCTGCAATAAAATTTAGGTTTTTAAATAAGCCTGTGGGTAATAGGGGAAATGGGACACTACTGTACCCTAGATACACCCCAGATGATGACGGGGAGACACGCTGGGGAAAGCACTGCTTTAGGGGCAATTTTCTGCTCAGCAAAAAATAAAGACAGTGTGCGGTATTCTGCGTTCAGAAAGACAGAGACGTCATTGGTTGTGGGCCATAAATAATAGATGCGCTGTTCTACTCCACTGAATTCACTTGACCTATATTACATGCAGCAGCTAACCTTGCCAAGGTTATAAAGCAACCTATAGCATCGCAGCTTCCTGCCCCTTTATATAGCATATGACACAAGATCCTTTTCCATTAACGCATCAAAGCATCATTGAAACAAACCGGCTTCCTGCGAGAAGCCACATCACACAGAATTAGGACATTAAAGCATATTGAAGAATTTTGAGGAAGAGAACAATTTAATGGCACTGCTGAGTATGGGAAGCCGCTAATGACTACTTGACATAAAAACACTAATAGATTATCTGCGGTACAAAATGAACCTGAACAAAATCCAATAAACGTATAATTTAAAGTTTTTTTTGCTCATTGGACATATTACCTACACTATGATGTAACGCAAACATACTTGTACACCTGCCAACGTTTAAATGCCCAAAGGGGGACACACTTGTTTTAGTTAATATAGCTAGAGGACAGGGCTTGACAGAAACTTTTTATGCAACTTAAACTCTGACAGCTATTTATGAAGGAAGTCATTTAGAAGGAGAGAGGTCAGGAAAAAAGAGCACATGGGCTGCGGAGTGCCACTTAGAAACTGGACATCTCCTGAAATAACGCTATTAGTCCAGAATACCGTCTTACAAATAACACTAGTGTTTACCTCTGAAATAACGAAGACTTCAAGACTCGTTGGAAATCTGAAAGCAGATCTGCCGCTTTCCCCAAAGTTCTGCATCTAACAGTTCCATACATTAAAGGACTCAGGTAATTGTTGTTACCGATTAAAATAGTGATGTGAGCTTTTAGTCACGTACATCATCTGTGTATCCCACGAGGAGGTCAAAGTAAGGGTGGAGAGTGAGAGAGAGAGGTAACTTCAGGACAGCTGATCAGATAACGCTGGCCCTGCCACCCTGAGATAGGACGAGATCTCAGCTCCCACAAAGCTAACATTCAAATAACATTTTCCAACTCAAACCGATTGCCAGACAAAAACAGTTTATAGGTAGACTTATTTTATTGCATTAAGGTATGCTGTGACCATGTAGCACCTCCTATGATCGGTACAGAGGGAGCCGAGATCTGTGCTGGTGACTGAAGTGTTCTTCTAGGTACACTTGCACTAAGTCAGGGATTTTGTAGGCATATAGTTAGGTGTGTGATTAAACAATTATACCAAACAGGTGGCAATGATCATTAATTTAATATGCAGCTTGAAACACAGTCTTATACAGTCTAAAAGTTTAAACTACTGCATTTTCCTGATTTATATACACAGTGCTTGATCACTATTAGTCTTTAAAAGTACATTTTTTTGTCAGATGGTGGTCCCTATACAGAGAGCTCTCTAGCAACTGGATTCCATTTCCTCGATATAAACACTGTTGCTATCATCAGTGATGTTTAAGGACATATGGAACGAAAGGGAAGAATATAATCAAACACATACGTAAATAGATTAGGTATCCTTAGTTTCACCGACCCTTGAGACAACTAAAATTATGTAAAAAGAGCCAGCGTCGACTTGCCCCAACTTGAATTTACTGTACAAGGAGGAATGTTAAACAAAGCGTTCTCTGTAACGGCTTCTATACAGACAAAAACATACATGCAGCTCGCTGCCAGAAGGACACAACTAATTTCTGTTTGCCCAACGTTTTTCCTATTCTATGGGAATCTCTTTACTCGGAACACTCGGCGGATTGTGAAGCGAGTTAAGAGCATTGTGCGCTGAGGCCAATAACGCCATATTCTTCTTTCCTGCTTTAAAATCATTCCCAAGACACAATCCCTCAGTGTTCCCGGTTCACTGAGCAAAGTTCTCTAGCATACTCTGCATTCTGTGGGTATCTTTTGAATAAAGCCGTAGAATTGCAGAAAACACTTATTTCAGATGCTCTTAAACCAGAAGATTCTTCCGTAGAGTCTGAGGCGCGTTCAAGACAAAAAGCTTTTGTCCATGGAAAAGGTCGAGTAACACCTGGATATAAAAGGCAAGTCCAAAATCAATTCATGCGTTTACTGTCCTTGGAGGAAATGCTAATGTACCTTATGGCTCGGAGCGTTTATTATCTAGACAATTGCAGCGGTTCGATCTGCGCGAGCAAGTATTGCATATCATGATAAATAGATACTGGCGCAGCGCCTGCCAAGCAGAACACAAAATTATTAACTTACTTTTATTTTTTCCCCATTAGAGAGCAAACGACTGATTTATTATAACTTTCTAAGCATGTTTTTATAACAAAAAATGAAACTATCATGTTACACCGAGGAATGAGCACACAGGCAAACAGAGAGATAGCTTGCTGAAAGCGCTACACGTTATAGTGTAGAGAGTAGAAAGAAATATGCACATTGATATAGGATATGATGTGTTTGTCAAAAGGGAGCCTACACAATGTGTGCGATCGTGCGTGCATATGTTCAAAACCTTGGTCATTTAGGTCATGTCCATGTTTTCGAAAGAAAAGCAAATTTTGTCCATTAAAACAACATGAAATGGATCAGAAATACAGTTGATTTTAATGGAACTTTTTCATAGGCATACAGATGCCATCACTCCTGTGTTCCAGTGGCATGTTGTGCTCCCTAAACCAAATTCACCTTTAACCCCTTAAGGACAATGGGCGGTCCCTAAACCCATTGAAAACAATGTACGAGCTTTGTCATTAAGGGGTTAAAATGCTAACTTATCATTAGAAAACCCCTTTGTGATTATGCTACACAGTTAGACATTTCCTTGTTTTCCAACAAAATAGCTAAATGACCCCAAACTTTTGAACATACAAGGTGTAATCTGTGACCGAAACCTGCACATAAACTATGCGTTGGTTTTAGAAACACTACTGCATGTAAATAAAGCACAATTTGTAAACAGCATTCACGTGTTATGATCAGTAACTAACCCAGGTGATTCCCTACATAAAAAAATGCTACTTATTTAATAAAAGCATGAAACCCCGGCCAGATCTCAGAAAAGGGCTTAGATCAATAAAGCTTTTAAGTGAAGCGTCAAGAAGTGAAGCTTTCATTGATAAATATTTGGACTGCACTTCAAAGCGTATAAAAACACCAGCAGACTGTTTCATGGCTCTCAGCAGGAGAAAGAAAAGCAGGTCATCCATCCCCTGGAGGCCGTAGCTAGGAGGCAGCTACCTCCAAGTGCAAATGTGGGTGAGCTGAAGGAGATGGACAGAAAATGTTTTCTCCAGCGAGACCTTCAATCTTCTTTCAATCTTCCTTGTCAGCTGATGTTACAATTACTGCTTATGGTTTAATGGAGTACGCTTCATGCGTATGGATGCTGCACATTTACATTTCAGAATTGGTATACAATATCTAAAATTTCAACCATTTGGGGAGCTAGGCGCTTCGAAACATTCTGCTTAGCCCATGCGGTGCAGATATATAGTTCAGTGTTTTTTTAGGGGCAGTAAAACAAATATACAGTGTGGTAGCGATTTTTTTTAAGGCGCAATCAATTCATAGTACATCTTGTAAAACTTTTTTTTGTTTGGTTATTGGTGGTGGATTCATTTAACTCCTCCCTCAGGGGCGTCTTTTGAAAGCAGGAAGCATTCGTCAGTACACATCGGGCACATGACGTGCCAGCGAGTCCTCACAAAAACCCTGGGGATGTACGAACATGCGCATATACACCCACAAGTCACACCGCCAGTAACCCAGTGTAGCACTCTGAAAAGGAACAAAACGGACATATCTGCTCCTTTCAGCAAACATTTAATTGTTGTTCCCCTGTAAGGAAGTTCTACTTGTTCCTCTGGTAAATTATTCAGAAATAGAAACACTGAGAATGACTACTACTTTGCGCTGATCAGAATGAAAGGGTTAAAACTATGGCCTTCAACTTATTTCACCTTGGATTTCAAGTTTTTCTTTAAAAAAAAAAAAAAAAAAATCTATTGTTAGAGGTAGAAATATAGGCTTCCTCCGAAGCAGATGATATGACTTTCCTCAGGAATTCACACCCCCATTTGCATCCTGTTATTCAGACCGCTTCGTTTTAGTTCAGACTAAAGCTTCAGTAATAAACAAATCCGACGAGTCCGTTCGTCCTGATTCACGGTCAACTCAAAGCCTTTTTGTAATATGAGCCGCATTACCCCACTCGGGTCCTTAAGGTTTTTGCTTGTACGGGCATTGCCATATAACGTCACCGATTTAATAGTGCCCATTAAAAAGTTTTTTCTTGCTTAAATTAAAACGCAATTGGGACCAGATGAAACCACTCAGCAAATTACACAATCTGGGTTACTCATCATTTTGCACAACAAACACAATTACAATTTGCGTACAAACATTTTTATGAAGGTTCCTTTAAATGATGCTGAAAATATTGACAACACCCAAGCCAGGCACAATTACTTAATTCTGCGCAGTCCACCCAACATGAAGCGGTTACCTGGATGTTCAAACCGGTTCCTGGGGGTGTTGCACTCTAAGGGAACATGGACTTCATTCTTCTGGCCTTACGTTCTAGAGCTGGTTTTCTCGTTCTACAACTAAGATGACAAAACTACCACCCAAATGCTTTGGCGCTGATCAGCAAAGTGCTCATGACAAAGCCTGAAGAAGTCACTGGTACCTAATGGGATGGTAGCGCATGGTTTTCTCTACATTTACCTTAAGATATCAAAACATGTCCCGTGCAGAATAAGATAATTTTAAACCCTGTTTAAATGAAGCTTCCTTCCAGTTTGAATAGACTCGTTCTCCTTAAGTGGTTGGGAGACACAGCTAAAGTCCTGACACCATAGTTCATGTGAATAGCGGGCACTAGAGGTTCCTCAAATATTCTAAGGTGCTTGTATGTGTCCTTTCCCATATGGCGGAAAGCCCCCCATTAACTGAAACCGGTTGCTACCAAACAAAGTCCCCAAGCCTGAGAACGTCACTGCAGCTCCTTACAAATAATAATCATTACCCAGAGCGTCTCTAGAGCCTGGATTCCCGACGGGCCGCTCTCTAATACGTGTATCGCTTTGTTTATGTAAGGCATGCTGTTTAGCAACTGCTCAATGCCACATAATAAACCTACGCGGCAGAAATCCAAACTTTAATAAACGTAAGAAAGATATTGCCTCATCCATTTTAAGGGAGATGTAACAGCGAAGCAGTACAAGCGGTCCATCACAGGGGCTGGCAGTACTATGTAGAATCGTAGGCACATGGAAGGCTTATTAACGCATAACAGCGTAGTAGCCGAGCGCGAAATATCCCCACAAACACTAGAATGAATACTTTAAGGAGCCATCATTTCAAAGGTTTATATATATTATAATTACTCGGAGGACCAAAGAGGGAGATTTCAATTTCGGTTTCCTACTTCAACATCGCAAACCAGTAGTCCAATATTTCCCCGCTTATGGCTTTATGTGCAAAAAGATACCGAAAGGGAAGAACACTGTAAAGCATACACACTCAGATTCCAGGGTGCTGCTGAAAAGACCAACATCACACTACACGGCCATGTATAGCTTAGCCCGACACTACGCCAAAGTACCCCAGGTTTGGTGGCTTCTTTCTTATTTTTCATGGCTAGTTTGCTTACCATGGGGCTGAATCAGTGGGATTGCGCATTTCAACCAGAGAAGGTTTTAATTTGCTTGAACCCCTCAGTGGGTAAAAACCCAGCGCAATCCCACTGATTCAGCTCCTTGGTGAGCAATACAGCCATGTTAAATGAAATAGGACTTGCAAAAATTGGGGTAACTGATGTAATAGCTCGCTAAGCAATATATAGCCATATAGCGTGGCAGAATATACAATATGCCTTAGACAGATGTTTTAAAAGGTATTAGCTGGGCATGTGCTTATGGCTTCATGTACACTTTATGAAATTATACATAATTACAACAGGAGTGAGGAGAAAAAATATTTCAGTGCAGATTTTCTTCTCAAACATTTGAAATTATGAAATGATTAAAATAATTATTGCTGTTTACGTCACATCACCTATCAGTGCGGCTGGTGTGGCGAAACTGATCTAGAATATTAGATTTATTCGAGATTGGGGACACCCACAGAGTGCGGCTCAAGAGGAGATCCGAGGACAGATGCTGCACAGGCCAAGCATTAGCAAATCATTAAACACTGGAAATTCTGCATTCTTCATCCTTGACCAACAAAAACTACACCATAAGATTAATGACCAGGCACAAGGAACATTTCTTCAAAACAGAAACACACATCCCATTAGGGGTGATCCTAAGAAGATCAAAAACCTTAGGATATGACTCACAACCGTTCCCTTAGCCAAATGGTCAAAGTTGAGCTCTAAACACAGATACATTAAATACACCCAATTTACTGAAGTGAAAAAGATTTTGTATCTTACGTGGTTATTTAAAAAGAACTTGGTGAAAAAAACCTCATAATACTGATAATTATGCAAGAATGGTGCATCTTTTATCCAAGGATTGGAAACCTCTGGCAGGTCAAGCCAGCAGCTTTGGACTACAATACACACAATGCTCAATAAGCATCCTTACGTAATGTACTGCGAGACATCTCTCATATTCAGAAGATCACACTTTAGGAAGAAGATGTACATTCTATTTCTATAAATCTCTTAGAATTAAGGGCAGTGACCTATCCTTTCTCACATTATAAAAAACACATAGTATGAATCCACACCTATCCATAATTGGGGTTATTTATGTTGTAAAGTTAAAAAGAACTGTCTCATCTACTCTGATTATTCTTCTCCATGCGAGATTACACACAATCCATAATTCTAAGAGCGTGTTTAATTGTGGCCTGTAGCCACACGACACCAAATCTGGAGACAAATGGATCATTATCGCCACGATGGCAAAATTAAAAGGTCTGTTCTCCGGGCAGAACCCTTTTTTCTCAACAATAGTAGCTTTAATAGATAAAAAACAGGATAAATAAAAATCATCCCAAACATAGAAAAGAAGCATAATTTCCAAGTGAAATTCCCCAAAAACATGTTTTCACAACTTACCTTCAAAGAAGCCCTTGGCCCTGAGATAACTGACGCTGAGCCGGAGCACGGACAGCTTGTCTAGTTTGGATATGATGTCCTGTGAGAAGGGTAGCAGGCTGGCTAATCTGTCCAGTTCAGTGTTTAATCTGTCTCTGTGCCTCTTCGATGGGTTCGACTTCACCCCTTCAGATGGCGCTGGCTTAACCCTGTGTATTAACAATGAGGTTGTTAGACGGCAAAAACACAAATGACTAAAAAAACCATATTCCTCTTTTACTTCATGTCTATGACCCAACTGCCAGATATGTTAAATGTAGCATAATGCTTAAAATGAGCATTTATACAGTTTAAAGTGCTTTATTTTAGGGAACTATAATTGAAATACTATAAAGAACATTGTGTGTGGAGGAGGAACTTGTGAAACAAACCAAAGATTGTCTCTAATTTTGTGAAAGGTAACCCAAGTACATTAAAAAAAACATAATTAAGTTGAATAGTGTTACATATAGGACACCAAGATTAGAAATGAATAGTACGGTATTATTTAAAATAACATTTCCTTCACCAAAACAAGCAAAATGTTTCCCGGCTCACACAAACATTAACGCTATTAGTCATTTGAGATTTAAGCCATTTTTTCCTAAATTATAACATTCTTTAGTAGATTTCAAACACAGGGTTTCCTCTGAAATAAGTAAATTGTTTTGCTTTAGATTTTACCTATTTTTCCTAAATGAATCCTCAAAAATACTTCATAAGTATTTGAAGGACATTTAAAGGACACTCAGGCCATCATATGTGCTTTGCTGACGACAGCTGTGCTGTCCCTTTAATTTTTTGTTCTTATCCCCCTTGCAAGTAAATGCGCGGGGGCTCCGCGGAATCCAGACATATGCATCTGCCCCTTTCCCTACCCCAGCAAACTGCCCCTTTAACAGAATTTGCTCCTTTGGCCATACAATCGTTTAAGCAACGATGACACAGCAGTATAGTTATTTGAACAAAGATTACGTTCTCTATGTTTATTTTAAAATAAATAGGTTATCCTTTACATTTTTATAGCATTGCTTTTGCATATAACCCCCCCATATGTATTTGCCCCTCCCCCTCCAGCTTTTTTGTGCGCAGCAGATATGATTTGCCACGCTATATGCCACAGCTCTGGCTCGGCAAATGCTGCGGGAGGGGTCCACTTATATCCCTGCGCATGCCTGGCAAATGATCCCATTGATTTCATTGGCAGAGCTTTGCGGATGCTGATTGGCTGCCACAGGGAAGATGGTAGCTGCAGCAACAGGGCTGCAACTTCTAGGTCCGGTAGGTTTCTCTTTTTCTTCATTTTGAGTATGCTAATATACATTTTTTCTTAACGGAGATGTCGGGGACATTAAATTGTCCATATACATACATTTATATTATATTTATACGTCAGCCCTTTGATATGGTTAGAGGCTCTATGGGAGTGATTAATCCAGAGGGAGGACTCACAGGATCCTCTGCCGGTTCGTGCACTGGGTAAGGATTATAAGAAATTTTCTTTCAAAATAAATAAATAAAAACAGGTGGAATTGACCAAGCGGATTAAGTTGACTGCATTGCAAAAACACTTCAATTATTCATAACTAACATGAAAGGATTTCTGCTGCGACCGAGTCTTTTTTACGTCTTCCGGTTAAAGCTCACTTATCTACGTAGCAACAGTGAACAGTCTACAATTTCAGAAGTGACTTGCTAGTTAAGATGTCATTTTTGAAGAATTTTGGGGTGTTTTTTCGTACAGTGAGGCTAATTATAAATAAACTTTTTGTTAAGCAGGATTAAATCTATTTATTCATTATTCTGCACTACGGCTATAACCCACAAATACAGATCTCAGTAAAATGATCTGCTGCTGAATGACAGATGCATGCAAGAGGCCAACATTGTCTAACAAGGGGTTACAAAAAGGCGAAATGTCATAAAGCGCCACTAAACAACAGAGATTTTATTAGCCCTTTGGTAAACGGGAAAAACAGCACATAATTTTTCATTCACTCTTTAAAGGAGGCGTTTTGGGGAGGAACGTAAATCCTCCTTCCCCAATGTCACGACGAGCATGTTATCCATGCGCTGGTTAATATGAAGTTCTAATTACAAGACAAGCAAACGTGTAATTACAACATCATAAAAACTTCTGAACGGTTTAATGATACAAACACACTATACAACCTTTTTGTGTACATATGATTAATGTATTATATCAGATGGGTATTACTAATCCATTACCAGGAAAAGCTGCTTTGTGAGACACCGGTGAGCCACTGAGGACATCCATGTGGCCAACGGGAAGCTGGAAATAAGAGGGTGACAGAAGTGATGTATCCTCCCCTGAAACATTGTTACGGCTACCGGCGAGTACTAGTACTTCTATGGCAAGGTATTGCTATTTGTAACTTAGCGCTAAGGGGGTATTCAGTGAACACTTTGGGACATGGCGTCTCTGTATAGGAAGAAGACTAATTGGGGCTCATCTTGGAAGAAGTGGTTTTGCCAAGTGGAGGAAAGGGTACCCGAGCATCAGCCTCGTGTGCCCTCTCTGCGTTGTCCAGTTATGTTCTGGATGCTTTCTGTTCCTCTTCCACCTGCAGGGTAGACACGGGGGGTAGCTTGTTTCAAACTCATCCCGAGTCTGGCCCATGGAAGTCCCACTATAAGATGGTTTTCTTTAATCACTATTGTAGGCACACTTTGTAACATCTACCAGACATTTCCTGAGCTCAGGTGTTGGGGCGATAGATTCCCCTTGTTAGATCCCCACTCCTCCAGATCCAAGTCCTCTTCTGTTTTTTTTTTTGTCTTTAACCCCCCCCACTACATTACCTCCTACAGATGGGCATCTTGGCAGGAAAGCTTATAGGCCTAGTAATAAGGTAACTAAGGCGGTATCAAAATACAATGAACATAATGCCAAGACATTAAGCTCTTCAAAACAATTAAAAGATTTCCTTAACATTTAGCGCACCAAGATCATCTAACCTTATATCGAATCGCAGCTCAATAGTCTATGTATGTAGATAGAAGCTTCCAAATGCATGGGTCACCGACTATCATAACAAGCAACATACTGACGATGATTATTAGAAGGTAATTATAATTACCAGTAACATAGCAACTGATTAGACAGATCCTTTGCTTCTCAGGAAATTAATAACCCTTCTATGCAGGCAGTCCACTAATTACATGGATCAATATAGGATTTAACAGGCAAGAAAAATTGCAATTTTACAAGTTCAAATTTACAAATTTTCATATTGAGAAAACAAAACGACGGCATAGTTCCCCAACCAAGAGTAATATGCATTGCGGAAGTGATCGTACATCGTGATCTATATAGGGTTGGACTCATCGATGTATATTTCAGGTGTCTGGACTACTTTAAAAGCCATGAAAAGCAATCAATATCGAAGTCAATAAAGACTTTATGAGGGTGTTTGCCTGCCTTGGATAAGAGTGTATAACACATATTTTATATAAATAAAACTAATAATAATGATAATAGACCAAGACTACGCACAACTGCGGACGATGCGCTCATACCGAACCAGAACTGTAAACCGGCGAAAGATGGAATTGATGGTCAAACATGTCTGTCAAGCTCTTATCTCTATTTACTCCACATGATGGTATCAGGCAGAAAGAGATCCAAACCTTTACTGCAGGAACATAACATTCAGGAGATCCCACACTTACCTTTTATTATAATGTAGGTTCTCTGTTTCTAGAGAACACGGAACATATACCATATTTGCTCGATTATAAGACGAGGTTTTTTTCAGAGCAAATGCTCTGAAAAATACCCCTCGTCTTATAATCAAGGTCGTCTTCTAATTAGACCTCAAAAAAATGTCCGCTGGGGCCAGGCTGCTTACCGGTGCTTTGGTCCCGAGCAGCGTCTCTTCTATTAGCAGCAGGAAGCTAGCAGAGTGTCACATAATTCTGCCTCTCCCTCCTTCCTCTGGGGGCGGGGCCAGAGAAGTTGCTGGCACAGTCGGGCCCCTGCAGAAGACATTTCTGGAGGCAGAGTGGCATATAGAGGGTTAAAAGGCACATCATGGGGCAGAGTGGCAAATAAAGGGGGATTAAGGCATTTCTGGGGGCAGAGTGGCAACCTTGGGGGCAGATGTGCATAACTGGGGAGGGGCAGGTTGGCAAATAAAAGGAAATAAAAAAATATATATTTTTCTCAATCATAGCTTTTATTAAATATGAAAAAATTGTTTACATGAATTAATATTTACTAGTAAAACTTTTTTTCCTATAGGGTAGTCTTATATTCAGGCTTTTTGTTTTTTTCCTAAATTAATATTTAGATTTTGGGGGGTCATCTTATAATCAGGGTCGTCTTATAATCGAGCAAATACGGTAATTATTGTTTTAAAGTCATTCGCTGCATAACACGGTTTAATGCTTTCGTTGAGTGAGTCCAACACTTGAGCTAAATGTCAGCCTATACAAGGAACTAAATGTGCCCTCAATTAGGTGCTTTAAGGACAGTCGAAACTGGCTCCTGAGACCGAGAATCAACCGAGCGAGAAGTGAATTAGAAATGAAAAGGCCTGGTGATAAGAAGAAGCCGTTTCAAATTCAGCCTTTTCTGCTCTTCTGATGGTAATTTTAGGACTCCAAAAGCCTCTTTTTTTCAATCACTTTATTTCATCTCTTTGTCTTTCCAATTCTTATTTTAAAAATACACGTTTACCCTTGTTATATCCGCCATTATGCATTTAGTTAATAAACAGTATTAAAAAAGGTTAATATACATTGGTCTTGTTACATTTGCCAATAGTAATTCTGGACTAGATAGCTATGCCAGGTAGATCCAGTATTATCAATTAAAACACTGCTATATAAAAAGTGGTACATAGTAGGCTACTTGATGTGAGTGTATATTATTATTATGTGGGTGAATGTATATTATTTATCTATGCTGCACCCAGGTTGTCTTTGCTTTCAAAACATGTGAAAGAAAAATAAGGATGAAGGCTTAGAAAACGAGTGATCTGGTAAAATGCATTTCGATGAAGGATATTAAAATATAGAATAGTATTTGGACAACAGATGTATTGTATTTTTTACAACAGATGTGTAGCTTACAGCACAAAATTAAATTGTTTTGGCTCAGCCCCATCCATAAGAAAATTCTAAATAAATATATATTTATTTCTAGTAGACAAAATATTTACTTGACTGGGCTGGGAAAACAACCTATCATTTATGACAGCGGAATTCTTAGCAAAGACTTCAGAGGATGTGTCATGTTCTAAAGAAGAGTTTGAAGACAAGCTCCCGTTAATAAAACCCACTAAACCTCCCCTACGATTCGGGAGTGGGTCCAACGGGTGGAGCGGACCCGAGTTCTCGAGGAATTGATTTATTCTGCCACGGACAGATCTGAAAAACATCATCGCATTTGGTTTCACTGGTTGCAATTGCTCGCTAGCCCCCAATTTCGCCCATTGCTTGACGGCGCGCCCTCCTGAGCAGCGGCCTCCGGGTTACCTCCTTCCGAGGCGTGGTCACTCCCTACTGAGCTTCCCCCCCCAAATACCCCCCCCCCTTTTTTTTTTTTTTTTGTTTGTCTGTTTGTTGTCCTTTCTGTTTTCGCTTCTGGAGGGTCTACGCACCCCCTTTTCATGCGCTCTGTCCTTGCGAGGACGGGGTGTTTGTAACTATGTGTCCTACTGCTCTGGAGCACCCTGTTCCTGCCGTGCTGTTTTTTCCGCTATATTTACATGCTGTGATCATTTTCCTTTGTACTCAAGCACTGTCGATGTGATATCTGTCCGTGCACAGTGTCAGCTGTACCTACTCGTCCCCCCCCCCTTCCCCCGGTTCCTTTGATTTTCTGTACCCTTCCCCCTGCCTTTTCCCATAAAACTGAAAAACCTTAATAAACATTGATTTACCCTAAAACCCACTAAACCTATTATACACAATACGGTAAAACTATAAATGGCATCATTCAGGTGTGTGAAAAACTCTGAGTTTTGCTTTAAATTCTAACAATGTGGGCCCAGTAGCCCGAAAACCTGGATCCTCCTTAGGAGTCCTGGAACAAGCTTCTACAGTGATGAGGGACAAAAGGTGGAAACTTCTTGGGCAAGTAGATACTTTAATCCATATTAAGAACCTCAAGCCAACAGTGAAGCATGTTGGTGGCAGTGTCATGGCATGGTGATGCTCTGGACAACTTGCCTTCACTGGAGGATTTTGTTTTGCATCAGGGAAAGTTAGAACGTCTCTATGTCAGAACTAAACTAAAATCAGGTGTTGTGGCAGGACATGTAAGTGTTTTATACGTAAAACCCCACAAATATCAGCTAATACGAATTTGTCTGGAAACACTCCTCCACAGAACTGTGAGAGACTAATCACTGACTAGAAGAAACACATTCAGAGCCAAACATATAATGTAGTAATTTGGGTTGAAAAAAGACAAGTCAATCATGTTCAATTTTGTTGTTGATCTAGAAGACAGCAACAACCCCCCCCAAAAAAAGTATATAGTTTACCTAGGTGGTCTTGAAAGCTTGCAATCTATTATATTTCAGTTAAATAATAATAAAGGTATCATCTTCACCCAACTTGCTTTCTAGCTTTGAATTTGCCAACATTAAATCACATCTGTCCGAATCTCCATGCAAGGAAGTAGGGTCTAGGAACCCCAAGTTACTCCCCTTAGCACTTTGTCCAGCGGGGGAAAATGTTCGATTAGCAACAATCTTTAAACCTGTTTTCAAAGCCGGTGCATATGGATTTCAGACAGGGGCAAATGAAACACTGGTTATCTGTGTGTGGCTATAAAAAGCAAATATGTTGACTTTGCACTTTCCTTCCTTGCAAGTAACACCGGCTTCTGTGCACCTAGGTAATATTTGCATATATTTAGAAAGAACAATTCTGAGGCTACACATTACAAAGGCAGGGTTCAATAAATGTAAGGGCAGTAAAGGTATGAACATTAAAGTAGACTGCACAAATTAGAGCCTGAGAATCACAGGGGGAAGGGGCACTTGGGTTTTCACATTGGCATACACAAACAGAAACTCAAACACAGCAAACACTCTCAGCCAAAGAGACATATCCTCATACTGACCACCGTTATACTAAAGCAAACTCAAACCCACTGACCACACAAAGGCAAATCGATATTAACACTCTAACAGGCACACTATTCCAAAGGAAGCATATACCTAAATATACACAAAACAGTCACACACCATTCTCAGCCACACCGACACACACTCAAACACAGATACCACTTCTCAATCAAACGAACACTTGGTGTTCTCAAAAAATAGCATATCTCAGTCCCACACATATAATTATCTTCTATATGTGCGACAATGGGGGCTACCCAACTACTAGTGTGGGGGCTACCCAACTACTAGTGTGGGGGCTACATGACTCCACCCACCTAGCACAGGGCTCGACAAATCCCAGGCGCCAGGTCGCCATGGCGACAGAGAATTTTGTCCTGGCGCCTAGGTTTTGTCAGTCTCTTACATCCAGAAAAAATTGTGGATGTAAGAGGCTGAGTCACCACACGGGGGCGCTGCTGCTGCTGTCTGCCCAGGAGTCTGGGCAGACAGCACAGCCACTCAGAGCCCGCCCCCGAGCCTGAGATCACTCCCACGGAGTGAGCCTGTAGGCTGAAAACGTGGTTGCTGCAAAACCAGCAATCGCGTTTTCAGCTGCCACAGGCAGCTTCAGGGAAGGAGGTTGTGTGTTGATTGAGTCCCCACACAAGTGTGGGGACCTGAGACAACACCCCCCTGCTGCCTGATCGCTCCATGAGAGCGACAGTGCAGCGTTAACCCCGTCAATGCCGCGATCGCGGCATTTAGGGGTTAATTCCCGTTTTGTAAGGGGCTCTGCTGCTGGTGGTCTGCCTGGAAGCCCAGACAGACCAGCAACAGCAAAAACGGGCCCCCACAAGCCCTTTGATGATTCCTGTAGGCATGGAAGCCTACAGCAGTCATCAGAGACTCCCCCCTGCAATGGCTGGCCAGAGGCAGCTTCAGGGACAGGGGAGAGGGTTCTTTGGTCTCCCCATGAGTGTGGAGACCAGCCCCAACACCCCCTGCTGCCTGATAGCTCCCTGAGAGCGACAGTGCAGCGTTAACCCCTTTAATGCCACAATTGTGTATGACACGTTCGTGGCATTGCAGGGGTTAACATTTGTCCCCACAAGCTTGTGTGGACTAAATATCAGTCAATGCTGTGCTCCAATGGAACATCAGCATTGAAAGGGTTAAAAAAAATAATTAAAAAAAACAGCACTGACCTGAAAGTCCAGGGTGCTTCCAGGTCAAATGCTGTGAGTTTAGTAAGTGGGCTGATGATGATCAGATCACTCCTGACCAACTGTTAGTTTAAAATAATCCTGGCTCCTAACTTTTTTACCTGGCGCCTAGATTCACAACAAATTTGTCAAGCCCTGACCTAGCAGATATTGAAGAACGGTCAGAGACTCCACATCACTCCTCTTCCCTCTATCATGTAGGAAGCTTTATCATTGTTTCTGTTGGCAATATGCCAGGCCTGGCAAATGACTGTATAATATATCACAATAATTGCGAAAATTGGAGGGGAAAAAAATGTGACATTACATCAGCTTGGTTAAAAACTAACAAGGTTTTAACTAGGTCCTAGGGTTATCTCTTCCTGAGGTACTATGCAACGTACCTTTAGATTACAATCAGCTTACTTCATTTATTCTGATGCGATTAAAAGGTTGCAAGGGTCATTATCGTCTCAAAGTTAAAAATAATTTTCCTTTGAGGCTACTGGACACGTATCGGATGATATACAAGTAAAATCAGAAATAGATGACATTTACAACCAGCTTCCATGAAAGGCTACAGCTAGGAGAGCGAACCGGGGGATCCGTCTCAGGATTTCCTTCATTAAAACACTATTCTGAATGTCCGCCATAGCAAATAACGGGACATAAGAAGAAAATGGCAAGTCCAACAATGCAGGACTAGTCCGGTTAACTCTTATCGGAGTTACATGCAGGTGTTATTAAACGTGGTGCTTTTGATATCCAAATTCTTAAATGATTTATGTTAAATCTGGACACTTAAACAACCCTAACTATATTATTGCTCCGTATTATTGAATAATAAGGGTCACAGGGCACTGATGAATAACAGTGGAAAGGGCTGAACAGCTCTAACAAGAGAAGATCAGAATAATGTAGAAAGGTGCGGGGGACGTAACATCATCACGTGATAACATACAAAAGGTGAGCGCCGACTATGCTTTGAACAGCGTGACGGTTATGCCGCTCTATGCCATCACACAGAGACAAGCTTTATACAACATGCCATCATGATTAATGTAAAGGAAGAAAAACATTGTGATCAGGAAAGAAAATTACGCGTATACTCATTTTGGACCAAAAAATCTTATATTGATTTATAGGGTAACGTCATATTCAGCAGCACAGTACAATTGTCTGCGTATGCTAACCTTAATACATTGGATGCTTAAAACTAAGGACCCAGACACAACAAAAAAAGATCTACAAGATTAAAGGAGATCAAAGTATCTGCAGAGGTCTCACACATGATTTGATGTATGGTTTAAGAGTGGAGACAGCATACGGGTGTCAGGGTTGGAATGAACTTTCATTCATGTTCTTTTTCTAGTGCGAGTTATGACATCACCCGGTGCAGGTTCCTTAGAAATGGAGTTCAAAGACGAACAGGTACCATTAACAGTTAGAGTGTCAGATACACAATACATCACACCACCGTAAATAAAGCCTAACGTGCGGGTAGTTACACAATACACTACAGGGCCAATATCAAAATAAAGCAAGACATACTCTGTGTGTATAGCCTAACGGAGGACAAATTGTCTATACCTCTGCAGCACCACGTAAACCCACGGAGATTCCGCTTCCCAACAGAGAAGGGAAAGACAGCTCGCATGTCCAGCAGGTGAAACCCTGGCATAGAGATCTATGTCCTTTATTAAACATAAAAATAGAAAAAGGCTCCAGGCACTCAAGGGTTCCACTCAGGCAGGTTTATTGAAGGAGAAGGACAACAACGTTTCAACCTCACGATGAGGTCTTTATCAGTTTATCAGTGCCTGGAGCCTTTTTCTATTTTGATTTACTGGGGAGCTGGCCCTTCCTGGCACAGCTAAGCACCTGAGTTCCTGTGGGGTGTGTGCGCAGATTCCTGATTCTGGTGACTTTATTAAACATAGGCATGCATGCTATATGCAAAAATACCTAATGGGCCAGTATATGAATATATGGGTGCACAGTCGCCTAAAACAAGCTGCATCACATTCCCCATAAATACACACACACACACACGTTTCCCAAAATAGTCAAACCCTTTACCAATTCTATTATATCTCTTAATTACTCAAATTGAAAAAGTAATTATTGTAAAGTATTAAAGGAATCGCAATGTTTCAGATTTTAATTTTCTTAATAAAATGTTACCATCATAACGCCAACACTACATCCACTGCTTAAACGTGTCAATAAAATATATTTCATTCCTAAAACAGCTACGTCTACGTTGGGTACGGATATCCAAATGATGCTGGTGATCGGGGGGGGGGGGAATACTGCCAGGACTGCCAAGGGAAACAGTACAAGGTACAGCAGACAATCCTAAACACACACTGCATTCTTACAAGGATAATAAAACTGCTTCTTGTCTTCTCTGAGTTGCATTAAAGCAGATTAGGGCAAGTTAGCAGTTCCATAGGGCGAGCAGCAACATGACTTTTTTTTTCCCCGTCCACAAAGGACCTATTATCCATAGACTCCAGATTAACACTTTGAAGAACATAAAACAGATTGAAAAAGAGGAGACAAGTCTGAATCGGATCACAAGCCGGTGACACATACTTCCTGTAGTGCATAAACGCGTGGGGCTGGCTACATGCACTAGTGCTCATCAATGGATGCTGCGCAAGGCGGGCCGTCGGGTAACTGCGGAAATTACAAAGCTTTAACACCATGGGATCAAAGCAGCTGTCTTTAGAGACAAAAAACACAGGAAAAACGGCTATATTGAATAAGTGGCGGGAGTCAGTTTTCTGTTTCATAACCACTAACTCTTTAGTTGCTGGAAGGTGAGCGAAGCACAAAAAGGGTTAAGCACCGCATTTTCCAAATTACTTTGCAGCCAGTCTTAGCGTTAAAACAGAAACCCTAAATGTACAGGTAGATCGTAAATCCACAAGTTTGGCATCAACACCAATAAATGCATACATAAAAAGTAAACGTCAAGAAATGACATGGAAGAGTCGTTTCAGTGCTTGGCTTCAATGTATAGTTTCATTTAAATAAATAAAAAGAGCGGAAGGTAGGAGTAACTGGAATGGCAACATGCTTACAGACACGTGATTAGTTATGTATGTTGGAAGCGGTAACAAAATTAAACGATTAAGTCGTCTGTCAAGTGTGATTGTAAAGCTCGAAAGCTACGCATTTAGCCTAGATGTATATCTAGGAGCTCCATTCCCTTTTTGGACAACAAATGTACCTATTATATATAGATATATTCCAATGAGCTTAATACCACTTTACAGTATTTATTCAGCATTAACACATATGGGGAAAAAAAGTCTGTCCCGTAATATATTTTTCTGTATACCTATATGATGGTTATGATAGAAAGATAACAGCGTGATAATTAGAGATATCGATGTTTCCTATCCACTTAGTCACCCATCTCAAGCGATGGTATCGGGATTATACGCTTTTTAGGGTCTGCTTAGCTTTTTCTATATAGTTTTATTTCCTGATCAGGCTTCTGGGTAAAGGATCCCTCGTCATCACACAGGTGTCTCATTCATGGTGTCCAGAGAGGGCTAGAAATTGCAGCATTATTGGGTTAAAAGTAATGCAGTTCCAGCTCCATGGAAAGATTAGACAGGGCTTTCTAGGACTGGGGTGTGACGAATCCCCAACACATATACATACATATACGATTCGGATGACTGAGATAACATTTGCCGTGTGCGCGCGGATTCCTTGCTCTGTTGTTTGTACATGTAAGTTTAACAACTTGTTGTGATGTAATCAATGTAAACAGGAAGTCTTGCAGAGGTTAGTACCGGGGTGCGACTGCAGCCGTAAAGGGCCACAAGCGCAGCATATTTTGTGCTGGTCCCGCTAAAAATTAGCTTTTTTTTTTCTTTATAAAAAGCAAAGATCGTTACACCCTTCTGTTTCAGTGCATTTATAACACTCAAATTCACTCCTTGAGGGCCACAAGCGAACCACGCTTTCAGAATGACAAATAACGTTAATTCCCTCTTATAGGAGGTTCCAAAATGTATTCAGCAATATAACCACTAACGGCCAAATACTTTGACTTCACGGTATAGGCCTCCGTACCGACAGGTTGGGTTTTTTATACAGATTTTTTGTATTTTATGTTGACCCTTTAACAGCCAATATAAACAAAATAAATTCAAAGCGGTAATTAAATCTGAAGCTCTGGTTAAATAAAGAATGATTCAAATATCATCTCAAGTCTGCAGTTTACGCAGTCGCTCTCCCCGTGAACGCAATGTAGTTGACATATACAGGTCTTTTGTCCCTCCGTGGCTGGCTGCGGCTACGCTCAGCTAATTGAATATTAAAAGTCCTCGGTAGCGACAGAGTTCAGAATAACGGATGTCATGGACAACGTCAAGGCAATGAAGTAAAGAGAACAGGGACTACTGTGCAGAAGGACAAGCAGACAAACCCGATGAGTGGTGGGCCCATAAACGGTTGATTTAAAGGCGTCTTTTGAGGACTGGAAAAGAGAGAGAATTCCTCCCACCCTGTGCAAAGCTGTACAACTATGTATCACTAAGTCGCTACAACTCTAAAAGCCCTTCAGAAAGTAATTGGACATTTCTGGCAGTCTGCCCATCCTTGCCCCTCCATATCACATGGGGCCGCATGGGTGCATTACCTTTTCCACTGCCTGGAAGGGCTGCAGTGACTCTGGGCACTAAACAGTTAAAAGTAGTCCGCCCAAGCATTGCTGGTGATTACCGAGGGACACGAAGCAAGGTTGAGTGCAACAGAATTTGCTTTTTCAGTTTTTTTCCAGGGATGTCTCATGCCCCTAACCCTCAATTACTGGAGGTGATGGGAGGAGGGAAGGGACTCAATTACAAGTCAACATAATCTGTGCATTTATAAAGGGCAGACTCGGAGACAGCATGACGACAGAAAAAAAACACTGGTGAAAAGGAAAACGAGAAAGAAAGAAATCATTTTTACTCTCGTGAAAAGTTACGAAGCCTTTTATTTACTGAAATGCTTATTACATCGCGCTTAAAAAGGGTTAAGAAAATGGTAAAAACCCAGTCTATTGTGCATTAATGTTACGTAAAAAGCAAACAAATTAGCAGTTTTGCGTGAGATATATAATTAAATAGGTTTAGTGCATTACCCCACAGTACAATTGTCTTAAATAACAGACAAAATATTTTTAACAAATTTGACACTTCATAAAAAAAATCTATTTGCAACAAATATGCATCCACATTTTAAAACAACACATGCTGTATCAAACCGCGTGCCACGTGAATTCATCAAAAAGTGGTAACAGAACGAAATTATAAACAGCCCAATCCTCTATGCCTAAACAATTTATTCCCATGCAAAATGAGAACGCCGGAAATAATATACTATAATTATAGGAAATGTTAGAACACAAATTGCTATTTTAATAATATTATTAATATTGATATTTAATATATTTAATATTATGTAGCTAAAGTGCTGACTTATAAAATTATATTTACCATCATATAAAATCATTCTGATACCCATAAACTGCCATAATGCTCTCCAAGACACAGTATGAACACCATTATTATAGTGAAAAATAACATACTGAATTTATGCTAGATTTATACATTTTTTTTATTATATCAATGTTAACAAAAAATCAATAAAACCAAAACTAACAATATCAGGATGTGCGAAAGATAGAAGGGATATGAAACAATCTATATTTTTTTTTATTTAAAAGTGAATATTTTGAATGTTTTGTGATGTTATTTTATAACTTCATCATTTAGCTCCGTACATTAAACATCCCGTTTAGTTGCCCTTCAGATGTTAATGTGAACAGGTCACGCGTGGAGCTACAGTAGGAACACGAAGACAACGGTAACCCACAGAGTACAGAAATATTCACGTATATAACCAAGTATTAAAAAAATAAAAAATAGGAATAAAGAGCGTGAAAGACTCCAATAAATAAAAGGACTTTGTGGAACCCTATTATGTTTTTCTCGGTTTGTCTTAGTCTGTCAATTCTAGTCTTGTCTTGCAAGAAGTGCTGAGTAAATTGTTTTTACTATATAAATAAAATATAATAAAGTAATAAATATGCTTTATTATTTTGTTCAACATACAGAGTTGATTTGATATAGACTTTCAAGACAACATATTCATTAAAAACTTTTTTTGCTTTTTACTATGACAATTCTACAAAGATCTGGAGATCCATATTGAAAAATAATTAACACAAGGAAGAAACATTTTTTAAAAAATTTAAAAAAATGTCAAGAGGGCTAAAGGAAGCAATAATGTATACAGAGGTATTACTAAATGGTATAGAGACATAGTAGTATCATCATAGTGAGCAAGCAAGAAGGCAAACTACAAACAATAAGGGGTGGAGCAGACTTGAAAAACACTCAAAATGTCCTCTCTAATCCGTACACAACTCAACCAAAAAGCACGTTACAACACAAATGAATTATACAGGTTGAAGTGTGTCCGGGGCGTGCTCCCACCACCAACACTACTGACCTGCATTAATAGACAATAAACTACTTGCAATGATCAGTAAAGGAAAGACCTGTCGGCAACTAAGCAGAAATATATTTCACATACTGTTTGACATACGTCACCTAATAACAAAACAAGCCTGTATACAGTGCTGTCCTACCCGGGCAGTAAGAGGTTAATAACCAGAGGGCGTCACATAATTCCAAGGATACGCTATTAAATACTACATAAACGGCATCGAAGCACTCTTCTACTAGTAATAACACTTTTTATAGCGTTGCACAAATGCCATAATACACGTACGATGTGAGGATGCAAACTAAAATTCATTAAAATATATATATATATATATTTAAATAAAAATATAAATAAAATAAGATATAAATAAAAGAAAAATAAAAAATATTTAAATAAAACAATATAAATAAAATAATAAAAATCTGCTGGGCTGTCTCCTGTCGTCTTAAGGGCTCTTCCTAAACTCTTCCTAAACGGGCTTAATTTTACCAACTAATCACAAATATAGCATTTTCATCAATTCCTCACAACATTTCGCAATAAAGATCACAGTTTGAGAATATGAAACGTGGATATAATGCGTACCAAAATCGTAAAGAGAATTCAATGGAGGATAAAAGGCTCTACACGTCCTTTATAAAATATTGACTGAGCAAACAAATTCCGGGGCAAAAAGAAGGTTTTTGTTGACTGCAATGTGACATAAAATGTAAACACTCTTTATATGTATAACTAGTTTTTTTTATTTTTTCTGCTCTTCCGGATTTCATGGCTTTTACAAAACGCAACAAATTATTAGTAGCAGAGAATACGATGACACAAAAAGAGTAAGCGAAAGAAGAGACTTTCATGTATTTCTTGCAAATTGATAGCATCAGGACTATTTTTCTCTGACCAGGAGCACCACCAAACAAATTTAAGACTATTTCAAAGATAAGAATCGGGGGCTTTCACCAGCTACGGTGGGTAGATCACCTTTTTACCAGCCAATGAACGATCCGGGAATTGGTTAGCCCTGAAAGGGTTAACCGCCAGCACTTTATTAATAGCATGTCAATACATATATATTTACACGAAGCACGGCAAAGCACTGCATGACGGGATGACAAATAGAATGACACATGTGTACAAAACCTTTCGTAACCTTACTCATCGTCCACACTCATTCAGAGGTTCATTAATTTCATGCCATTTATTGATACAGCGCCAGCAGAGTCTGTAGTGGTGTTGGGGGACAGGGATATTTAACAATGACGTTAAAAGAGACAATAATGGTAAGCACTGAGAGCTGAATCAGAAAGGGTTAACCCACATAAACCCCTTTGGATGCCAGGGGGTAACATGTTCCTGGGTCATCTCTAAGGTTAAGAGATGTTCTGCCAATCTGGGCGCTCTAATGGGCGCTCCAACGATCAAACAGTATGTCTAAACTGTGCTCAGTAATACGATTCATACTACATTATAGTAACACATATATAACATACATGACACAATTACAACAAAGTCACATAGGATTTGGCTGCTGATAAGAACCATTTAGTTTGCCTGGTTTTCTTCTCCCTGCCTCAGACCATCAGTGTCCTTAGATGTCTATCCCATGCATGCCTAACCTCTACCACTTCCACTGAGACGCTGTTCCACTTATCTACCACAGCCTCAGTAAAGTAAAACTATGATCCTCAAGTTTTGAGTTCGTGACCTCATGAGTACCCCCATGTTAAAACAATGTCACGTCCTCTAAGTGCTCCCTGTCACTCCAGGGTTAACCCTTGTGCTGCCAGAATGCCCTGTCATTCTCAAGTGGCTCCAAAGAGTTTAAACCTCTGCAATCAGCACGGACGGACAGACAGACAGACACAGACAAGCCTTACGTCTTCTGGACGGGTTTTCGCCGCTTCCTGCTGGCATACATGATGTTGGTGTTCATCCCGCTCCGAGCTGCCTTAATATTTAATGGCTTTCCTTTTCTTTTCCGCTTTGCTCAGTACGTAGGCCAAGTAAATGTAAAGATCCGAGACAGATGTGACATGCACGGCTCCGGGTCCCGGGACGACACACGCAGCGAGCGGAGGCGAGTTACTGACACTTCGAGGAGTTCGCAGGAGGATAGAGTTAATCCTTAATGCCAAAGGGGGGGGGGCGCGCAACAAAAACACCGGAAAACCGGATTTGCTGCAGGAAATCGAATGATCCGGTGCGCAGGGTCACCCACTGTGCGTGACCAGGGCGTGAGCTTTAGGGGTCTCCGCGGAAAGAAGGGGATACCCCAGTTAAGCTTACAAGTTATTGGGGTGCAGGCCAAGTCTTCCGGATCCTGTTCCTGATACTTGGAGGTTAGTACTGCCTCGTCCTGCCGCCATGGAACGTGGATGAAGGGAAGCGAGCGGCTGGTGGCGATGTTGTTCCCAGGGCGGCTGCCTTCCCTATCCGCCAGTCTCTCTCTCTCTCTCTCCCAGGCTGTCTCATTCGCTCCACCGCTGGCTCCTCCGTCTCCTCCCACGCCTGGCGCCACCACGCACGGCTGGTGACGTCACGCCACCCTCTGGCCGGAGGATAGTAATGGAAAGTGTGGAACTTCCTACGGCCATCTTTGTTTTGGGCAGAATTTAGCTTGCCTGTTCGGGAATATTGTTGTTTCGTTTTAGTTCCCCCCCCCCGTTATTCCCTAATCTTCTGTTCCCCCCTAATAGATTGCACAAATCCCAAATGTCTCCTGGGACCCATATTCCTCTTTCCTCCCCTGGTGATGTCCTTGTTTCTGCTTAAATTGTTTGCAGTTTATCATAGTGTTACAGCCCTGAAAGTCTTATGATTATAAACAACAGGAAATGGGTTTATAAATTAAATTGTGACAGCAAACTAAAAACTTGCCCTCTTTTGAACTGTTTGGAGTCGTGAGATACAAAAAAGTGTATAACTCCTAAGTGCCCCGGTTTTGGTGAGACAGTCCCTTTTTGACCCTGAATCCCCTATCTCTCTCATCTCTCTGTAACCCCTGATGTACTGTTTTAGGAACTTCCCAGGGCAGGCTACCTGAAGCTTTACCTTTTCTTGAGGGAATGGCATGGGAAAGGGCACAGCTAGCCACGCGTGAGGGAGGAGTGAGATCGGTGGGTGCGTGGACATGGCTAAATGTCCACTACCTTGCCCGGGAAAAAGCGTGTATAATGTGTGTGTTACTATATGATATGAGCGTGGGTGTATGTTTCAGCACATTGTGTTGCCATCTGTATGTTGCTGTAAGTATTTTTGAGAATGTAGTGTTAAAATGTTTGTGTCTGTTATTATATTCTATTAGAGCGTGTGTTAGTGTATGGTGTCACCATATAGTGTTAGCGTGAGTGTCTGTTAGTATTTGGTGTTTACAAATGTAAGTGTCACCATATGGTGTGGGTGTGTGTGTCAGGTTAAGGTTAATCCTTTGGTGAGAACTTAGGAGAAGAAGAAAAAAAGGAGAGAAGTAAAACAAGGTAGAGAAACAAAAAGAAAATAGAGAAGAGGTCAAAATGAGCGAAATTAGCTTTAGCCAGCTGAGTGATGACATTTTGATTCTCCAGTAACTGCATCAGAGAAATAGAAAATATACCTATTACATCCTTCGCAGTCTACAGATCTTTAGCGCTTGCACACCCTGATACTGTAGCACAGCCTTCTCCCCGAATGTCAGCCTGACTATGAGTGGCATCGCCCGCAATGATTATCACCCCTCCACATGCATTCAGTCCAGGACCCTGCTAAGTGTTGAAATCAGCTTTCATTTGTCTATTGGCTGAACATCCCTACAACCTTGCGGGGAAGGAGACTAACATAGCCACTATCCCAGCATTTGCCAGGATGTAAAGATTTTGCGGCAACCCAGCAATCCTAGTCTGCGCATCTCATGGTCTACAGAATGGCCTGTTGGTTAATTTGAGTTGATGGATCTCATATACAACACAACTGTATTGTATGGCCTCTGCCCTGACGCTCCTTCTTATAAATTACTACACAAGTATGGTCCACTAATTACTTAAAGTGCACTCATTTCTTACCTCTGTACTCTATAGACACATCAATACATTCGAGAATAGTCTCTGTTTCCTTTACCGCACATCAATCATCAGTTTCTTCTTCCAGAATACACATGAGTTGTGGTTGGGTAAAGGTGATGGAAAACCCCTCCACTTAAAATTAAAGCGGTGGCAGAGGCGGTAATTAACATTAATCTGCAACAACCAGAGAAATGCTTTTCCCACAGAAATCTTATAGTGCCCCCACCATTGCAAGGGTGTCTGGGTAGGAGTCTGCAAATTAGGTTATCTTTGATCACCGTTTTGCCTCTATATCCACTTTATATGAGGACCTTTAAACAAAACTCAGCACAGAGGTGCAAAAGTCATTGACTTTTCATCCTTTATGGGACTCATCATCCAAGGTGTGATCCAAAGCAAGCCTCTGGGTTTGTCTGTTGGTGGCAGATTAGTGTTTAATAATGCCTCTGCTACCTTCTTCCAGAATAAGCATTGGTTTTTCTTTAAAAAAAGCTGAATGTAAATTTCTTGTGTACTGACCGCAAATCATTGTGTTCAATTGTAATTTTAGTGCTTGTAACAGTACATTATTATTTATTATTATTACTATAAAATTGGTCATATGCATATTATAAAGGCTTTTGTGGACACTGTATGTGGGACATCTCTTACTTGGACACCTCAAAGAAACCTGGCAAAAGCAGAAATTCAGAAAACACCATGCAACAATAAATCAGAATGTCCCATGACATAGTTCTCATCTTATGGTTTTCAATCAGTTTCCCCATGTAGTTTTCCATACAGTTTGGGGGCTAAGATGGCACAGGCAAGCTGTTTGGTGGGGTAAGATGACACAGACAAACTGTTTTGGGGGGCTAAAATGGCACAGAGAAGCTGTCTGGGGGCAAAAGGTGCGCTGAAATACTGTTTAGTGGCAAAGCTGCCACTGTGGGACATGTTGCTTGGTGATTTGAATCACGGTTGACACAATACCATCCTTAGCGATTGTCTCGGTGTTGCTAGTACATATTAACTCCTTAAAGAAAACAGCAAAATAATGAACTATAAGTAGCTTTCATAGATGACAGTGATGATGGGGGTTTTAGTTTGGAGAGTACTAGACCTTATCTCTGTCTGTGAGTATATTCGGAATACTTACGCCTTTCTCTGAACGTGATTCTGATGCAAACTTTGTAAACTGCCCCAATCCGCGGTTAGTTGCTATGTTGATAAGTCCGTTTTTCACACTTTGCAAAATCGCTATTTATGCACAACCCCCATTGGTACAATAAAATCAGAAATCCCATAAAAGCCCAATGGGATCTTTGATCTATGGCAACCTCACTTCCCATTAATGAAAGATTCAAAGAGGGCGAGATGTAAACGGTTAAAAGCAAAAAGTATACAGCTGTACGGCGTGATTATATACTTAAGGGTATGTCATAAAATTAGCTTAGCTTACATAAAAAAATCCATAGATCTAATGGTAAACATAATCGTTCTTATTTGTCGTATTAATCCCCTCCCTGGCAAACAGCCTGGACGCATTGCTGTAAAATACTTCTAGAACCATTTTGGCAGTAAGGGTTATGTTTTTATGCCAGTGGTATGGAATCTGTAATAAAATAAATCATATCAGAACCTCGGCTCCTGTTATTTGGCCGTGAGGATTACTGTATTCTGTTGCACAATGTTCTGAAAGAAATTATTTTAATTGTTGTTTTCCGACTGCCTCTCCAACTCATGAAAAGCGTAGTGAACAAACTTTCTTTATTAAAAAAGAAAAATAATAGCACTTTCTTCTTAACCGAAATCCTTTTACAAGCAGGAAAAATGGGCAGACTAAATGGACCGAATGGTTCATATCGACAAATGGTTCTGTGTTTAATATTCACAAATGATATGTAAATGTTTCCATACTGTGACAGAACAATAAAAGGTTTGATTCAGTATTCTGGGGGAAGTAGTTTTCCTGTGCACGTTCACTTCCTGTTATGTCTTGTAGAATCTCCCCCCTGCTTGGAAATTTCTCAATAATTATTGTTAAAAGGGAAGTGCCGGCAAGAAATAAATATTTTTCTTTGAGCAGAGAAAACAGTACCGTATACAGTAATGTAATTTAGCACCGAAGAAAGTGGGTTATAATTCATTTTGTTTCAAGAAACTTCCTTTATCTGCATCCCTGTAGATGTCATTGTAGGCAATCTCTTGATTATTTTGGGTGGCTTTTCCTGAGCCACTACATCAAGCTGTTTCTTCATTATAACACTGCAAAAAAATAAGTAAAAAGTATGTATTTACTTTAAAAAAGTGAAAAATGACATTTATGTTCAAGATATATTTTTAAAACACAAGACTTATTATAATCCAGATATAGCTTGTTTATGATAATATAACGCTACCTTTTAAGCTAGAAAAGAAAATAAATTATTCTTGATAATATTGGTATTTTTTGCAGTGTAATGATGATGAAGTCCTGTTTATCTAATTATGCATTTTTCTCCAAAAGCTATAATGAGTCTGACAGGTTTAACATGTGGCATTTAGGGATGTAGAACACTGTGATTCATTCTTACTGAACAAACATTCTGAGCAGTGGCATTTCTGGCATAGCCCGACTGCTGTATAACGGGGCGCCTGAATGCCCTATTGGGGTAGTGCCACTGACCATAGAGCCAATAAAAAGGAAGATCACTGATCTCCCCAACCTGCCCATTAACAATATGGTGGACTGTGCCAAGTCGGCACACCCTCCATAGTTTACTTCAATCCGGCACATACTTAAGAGGATGAGCAATGTCATATAACCTTGTATCCTCAGTAATGTGTTATGGCCTAGGCCGACTAGTTTGACTATGCCCCCCAGTATCCCGCTGCTCAATCGGCTGGTAAAAGTGGAGATCTTTGATCTCCTCAACCAGCCAATTTACACTACAGTATGTAGGCTGGTCGCACTCAGCACAGTCCCCATAGTCTCCATTAGAAGGTGCTGTGCGGCTTTACGACACAGAATGCAAGAATATGACATCACATCCCGTGCTCCATGACCTAAAGACACAGCGTGCAGGGAGGGGCAGCTGAGGGGCAGAAGGTAAATACATTGCTGCATATGCTGGTGCTCAGCAGTAAGGATGGCACCACCAAGGGGATGGCTTTTGTTAGGTCTATGGCAACACAGAGAAACACGGCATGTATTCTAAGCTCCTTGAAAACAAAGACATCAGGTAGGAAAGAGGGCAAGTTGGGACTGGGATCTAAACAGCAATTTTCCTTCCTAATTAGGCACATTTGGAAGTGATACGTTTTAAGAAAACACAAAACTGCTTTAATTATTTCACTCGCAGTATACGAGAAATTATTTTGTAATCAAGGGCACCGAACTGCCGCCATCTCCACTATGAAGGAAGAGCTATGATTATGTTATATAACATATGTATAATTGAAAAGCTCATATGTTACATTTACTACAGGTTTTTCATTTATTCTATCATCACATCTTATCATAACAAGGAAGTAATACGATATGAGCTGTGTTCATAGATGTCTACTTGCCTGGACCTGTTTCTCTTCAGAAGGGATGTTATAAAGTCTTTTTAGAGTGTGTGCTTTTTACACTTGATGATATATATTGTATAATTCGATTGCTCAAGTCTACTGGATGCCTGGTTGCACATGGCTCATCCATCCATAAAACATCCTAAATGGGGAAAAAAGCAATACCCTCAGCTGTGATGCTTGGGTTAGGACCCATTGTTGTATTGCTGGAGATAATTTGAAGATAGTACTCCTTGGTTATTGGGTGTCACTGGGAGGGCGCAAACTACTGGGGCTGAAGCCCCGAATCTCAACTTCATAGCCCTAAATCCAAACTCTGGGGCTAAAGTATGCTTTAGCCCCAAATACAGGGAGCGTGAGGTCTGTTTATACTGACCTCTGTCTCCCTGCTCCTTCTTGAAGTGCTCTGGCCTGTTTGTATGTGAGTTACTGGGGGAGAGGCAAGGGAAAGATGGAGTTGATGCCTGAAATGTAATAATTAATAAGAGGTGAGATAGGGAAAAGGGGGGAATATAAAGAGAAAAAAGATTGAGATAAATCTCAATCATGCATATAGTTTCTGAAATGGAATACAAAGCTATAAGAATCATTGGCACATGTACAGTAACAACAGTCGTGTAATTCATGAGGGAAAGAATGAGAGTGTAATAATGGGTACAAGGTTGCTCCACTAACAATAAGAGGTCAGATAGGGAAAAGGGGTCCAACTCATCAGTCCAACTCAAAAGTGTTGGGCTTTTGTTTTTGTGAAAACTGTACGGAGTGCTTGCTAAAGTGATAAAAAAAATATGCATGCGGTGGGAAGAAAGGGGGATGGGAAATTACCCACTTGTAAAATCCTTTTCTCGTGTTACAAGCATTTTGGGTGTGCCAGAACACGCAATTGGTGTTGTGTATACCCAATGCCATTCAAGTCCTGTACCGAGTTTATCATGATACTTTTCAATACGTATACTGTTTCCACAGTTGGTAAAAGGGGTTAATCAATAGGACTTCATATTTATTTGTTTGTTTGTTTGTTTGTTTGTTTTAAAAGCTGTAGGTACTCATTTTAAAATTGTGCAGTTTAATGGGAATGCATTTCCTTTTAGAACTAAAGAAATGCCAGTGTTGTAAACCACAAGTAATATATTAAGTAATTTGGGTGAATTGTGGCTTTTCACTTTCAATTTGTTTTTATGTTGATTTGCATGCTTTTTGCATGGTATATAGGCAATGTTTGCCTTAACAAACTGAAGCCTTTGTGTCATCAGTTATAAAAAATATTTATCCGAAAATAGGTTTTGTGGGTTTTTTTTGTTTATAGCAGAAGCTATTAGATGTTTAAATCATACTTTAAAGGGGTACTAATGAAAGGACATGATTTTTTTTTTAAATTAAATCTTACTGCATCTACTATTCTGATATCTACAAGAAACTTAAAAGGGAACTGGTCAACACCACAGCATTTATGCTTATAACATAGCTAAATTCATTGTTTAGAACTATTTATAGCTTTTTCGGTTACTGATTTGGTAGCTGAGGTCAGTAGCAGCCTGTGGCAGGCTCAGCATTATCTAATCAATTTCTTGTCATGAAGTGGTTTCTCTTTTCTTCACTCCTTCCTTACAAAGGCAACTTAACAATCAGCAACATAATAATAGGGTACATGTAGATACTATACTCCATTGTATACATAAACGGTGTGAACAGGTTTGTTAAAAGCAGGATTTAGGTAAAGAGGCAGATCTATGTTTTAATCAGAAGATGGTAACTTCCCTCAGGAGTCGGCAAAACTGGCTATGAGCGCACGCGCTATTGCTTTTTACAAAGTTTGGTGGTGGAGTGATGAAATAAAAGATCTATTTTAATTTCTTTTTTTTTCACTTTCATCATTAAATGTGTCCTATGGATTTAACTTTATTAAATTAATGAAAATCAAAACTTTAGAGAGTCTTAGACCCTGTGAGAAATAGCAGGCCGAGGCCCACCACCTGCTCTGCTCTTATATAGGCTCTCTTCATTAATAGTCTGCTTTTTTTTCTTTGAAAGATGCAGCACAGCCATTGGACAAGCCCTCAGCATAATGTGACAGGAGTGAGTTGATTGGATAAACGAAGATCACCTCACTCAATGTCCCTCCTCTTAGTGCTGGCGATATTCTCCTCATTTTAATGTAGTCAAAATGGCGGGCGTGGCGACAGAACGAATGAACAAAGATTTTCGTATAGCGCACATTCGTTTTTCGTTTCTTTCGTCCAATGTTGCATTTGTCCCTTAGTTATTCGGATAAATGGACGAAACATCAACATTCGTCACAAAAACGCTTTTGTCCAAAAACAAATGCGCAAGTCTAGTTTTGACTAAATTAATTGGGATAATTTGTGGCAACAACATGATTTTAATGGTAGTTTTCTTGGGTGGCAAAGTCAGAATAGCAACTGGAAGGCAGTATTGTGGTTTTGTGTTAGGAAGAAAAGAATATAACAAATACAAAAAAATAGTTTTAAAAAACATATTTCTTTTTACATATTAATACTACCTGATGGAATATGTAACCTTGTAAAAAAAAAAGCCCTATTTGTTGTTTACAAATGTTTATAGGTGCACAAAATAGAAAATTGTAGTGAATAGCAACCTAGAAAAAATATCTCCCCCCAACAAAAAACTTAAAGGTGGTAAAATAAATGTAGTTGATTTTCCCTCTTACTCTGTCTGGCTCCCCCTCTACACCTTCTGTCTGCATCTGTATCCATCAATCTCCCTTTCTTTTTTGAATCCAACATCAGTTTTTTGGTTCTCTTCTTTCTTTCTTTCTTTTTTATTTTTAGGAAAAGGTCACATAAGGTCTACAATTTTACAATCACCATTTATCCAAGTTCTTACATTTTTTGTAATGCCCATAAACTGAGGTTGAGCTTTGCATTCTGGATTTCATAAACCATGAAAACATTGTAATAACTGGAAACTGGAAGGCACAATTAAGGCTTTCTTAAATAGCACAGTACAATACAGTGAGCATAATCAACGTTAATTTTTTTTTTGTTCGCTACCTTCCAGTGGAACATCCTTAATTTGCTTTGACTAACAATACATTGTTGCCAAGTTGGCTTATAATATTAACAAAAGCTGTGTTTTAGGCAGCTTAATACAAGCTTACAATTACAATGTTCAACTCAGTCAGCTGTAGTTCCCTTTCTATTCTCATTAGAAGCCGGGGTAATGGCGCACAGTAAGATTAATGAGAAAGAAAAATTATCTAAATTAGAAATGACAAAGCAGCTTTTATGCCAAAATGTAATTTTTGTACCAACGAGCCTAAGCTAATTTTACTAATTATGGTGAAATAGTCTTGATTTAAACTGTTGAGTGCTATAATATGAAAAATAGAATATATTCCCACTTAAAGATCCATTTGCTAACTGTACCAATTACATATATTTATAGAATATGTATTACATGAATTTTCTAGAAAAAAATGTTTTAATTATTATGTGTATTTAAGAACATGCATTAAAAACACCCCACCCAAAATGACTCTAACAGATCCGTCTCTGTGTTCTTAAATGTCCTACACAAACTATGCTAATATTCTTGTACATTATTAAATCCATCCAGATGTATAAATGTACTGCTTGCTAACAATGCCTTGTTATAGTTCACAATACTGGAACCGGAATGACAGGTTTCCAAAAGCATAAACAGATAGAACACAAAGGGATGGCTGATTTCCATTATATCCAAGTGCATAACCCTGATGAATGAACCTCAGGTCATGTGACAAGAAGTGTTGAGTTATAAGAGATTTTAAACAATGGCAATATTCAAAAGTGTTCAAAGTTTGTCACTCGGAACAGTGCACTATAACCACACTTCAACAATCAGATTTTACTAACTAAACCATATTTGAAATTACATATTTTTGGAGAGACAACTCTGCAGATCTTAAGTCTTCAAACCTAGTCCAACGAAGAGTATGTTTTGTACAAAGGGGCAGTACAATTAGAAATAGAATAGTTATTAATTTATCTTTATAATTTGCAATATTCTTTTGTTTATTCACTATATTTACTAAATGCTTGTGATTCAGGGAATTGGTAACTAAGAACCAAACAAACAAGAAAAGAGAGATTTTAGGGAAAGAAACAATGGAAAACCAGGAACCCATCGGTGGGTCGGTGTGCACATCAGTCTGCGAGCATGGCGCGTCGACGTGCACGTCAACCCGTAAGCGACTCCTACGAGCTGCGGACATTGTAGGTGTGACACTCTCTAAATGTTTCCCTACCTTCTATGCTGATCACTTCCACTTCTGCCGACTACTTCCACTCTCGCATCATCTTCTTCATCTTTTATCTTCAATCTTCTATCTTTGTCCACATCTCTGTGGACATAACGGGAACTTCCTTCAAAATGGCGGCACTTGTGGTGACGTCCTCTATCCCAAATGGAGGATAAGGGAGAGGACGTTACCAGACAATTCACCATATTGTCCTGAGTTCAAGTGATGTTCTGTCCCCCGATTAGAGGATGAGTTACGATGTGTTATGCTGCAAGGTCACCATGTCCTATGCATAACATATATATGTGCAAAAAAATTGTCTGAAGGCCTCATGTGGCAAAATTTATGATACTAAAGGTTGCTTTCCTCTTACTCTTCCAAATATAATACTTTTGTGACTAAATTCAGCATTGGAAACATCATTCTTAGTACTGTTGAGTGCCCAAATCCTTCCCAAAAACAATGATTTAATCTTGTAAAATTAAGGAAAGAACACAATGGCAGATCTGCTAGGGTTTATTTGCATACTTGGGAATTTCCCAGCTGTGTGAGTGGGGCTAGCCCAGCATGGGGCTGGGCTATTCACAAATAGCAGTGAGTAGTAGGGAAAGTGGGCAGGTAGTGGCTATGGCTACTCCTGGAGAGCTGGGGAAGTAGAACTTTACTCTGAGACTCTGGTCAAATTCATTATTTGTTTAAAATACTAGAGAGTTCAATAAATATTTTGTAGAGCAGCTCCTTTAAATGGTATTTTTTTAATAAAAAAGTAAATTGGAAGGTATGGATTTTTATAAAGCAATTGGCTGCTTAATAATCTGAATGACATTTAAAGCAAACGTTACTTTTTAAATATAATTGACCTCTATATTAACAGAGATTCTCAAGACAATTGCAGCGACAACAAGATTTATTTTTGTTTTGTTTTTATCCTTTGCTGCTGGCCCCTTTATTCGCCATCCATTCAACAGGATTTAACTTTAACATTGTAAAGCTCTATTGTAGTTTTGAAGTTGCTATGGAAACAGTGGTTTTCATGATCTCACCAGTTTTAAATATTCAAAATATGCAGCTAATGTATACTCTGTAATATAGAGTCTGTATGTACAAATATTAACCCTTCCTCTATGAGGGTGAAAGGCTATGTTCTGCCAACACTTATGAGATCAGCATACTGGTTGTATGCACAATTGCAACACCTCATTAATCTCCTGCTTGAAATATACTGTAAACTCTGACATGTCTACACTTTTCTAGAACCAACACGGTTATTGGAGCAATAAATTGTGTCTCTCTTCCCATCAAATGTAAGGCATATTACCACCAATAAAGAAATGCTATTGATAAAAATCTGTGTCTGGGCTTCAGTAAAATTAATTGTCATAGAATGTATTAAAGCAAGGAGAGACTTGCCATTACTTGCCACTCTTAGTGTGGTTGTTATGTCTTGCCATTTTGCAATGCAGGTATTTAACATTATACAAAAAAAAAAACATTGTTTACATAGTTCGTTTCAAGCCTGTATGTCTCGAAAGAATTTCCGTTTGTTAAAACTTTCAGCTCATATTTCAAACACTTGGAGACACTTGAAAACAAATGGCATTGAACTACATAGCAACATTGGTTATGATTTATATAATGTGCATGAATTAGCGTAGTTTTTTAGCGCACAGAACATTCAGCTTTTCACATTCTGGCAGGTGACTTGTAGATTAATTGATATGCTTGGAGAGTAGTTAAAGTAGATCTTTATCTATAGATTGAAATGTGTAATGAGATCTTAATTCTGCACAACACTGGACTTGGGGACATAAGTTGACTTTCTCAGAAGGAAATGTATAGTCAACAGTAACAAAACCTCATAGTCATTTGAACAATCTGAACCCAGAATGTTGCTGAAGCTTGACAAAAAAGTTATATCTGCATGCTTCCAAGGCTCCTATAAATAAGATAAAACAAGGTGTCAGAATAAGGATTTCCTTACCTACAGTAGAATTAAGTATCCTGTATACATGAGTAAATGTGCACCATTTTCATATGTATCAGTGTGCATACCACGCGGCTCAGAATAGCAGATACATACTAAGCTGTATAGTCCAATTTAATGAGGTTAATCTGAAGTCAGGACTAAAGTTAAAATCCGATGTCTGCGCAGGTGAAGTTCAAGCACTAAGAGGCCATGATCCGAGGTCAACGGCGGGGAGATTGAGGCAAATCTAGGTCACACCATCCAGTGTGAATTTACTGATCCAGTTCACTGAGCACTTATAGCAGCAGAAGCATACTGAAGCAGGGAAAGTGCATAGCACTGTTGGTATGTACTACATAATGCATTATGCTGGACCTATATGGGCCATGTAGTATAAGGGGGATAATGGGTAATTCTTCTTAAGAGATGCAGCATTATTCCGACATAGATATGCTGATAAATCCAAGGAAGAGACACATCATCTTACATTCATTAGCATTATAAACCCTGATCCATGGTTCAGAATATTAACAATTAGAATAATAAACATGAACAATTGTACACATTAATTCAACACATACTTAACAAATGTGAATCTGCCTATTGACAGATTCAGAGTAACAGAAGTTCACACATTTACTACCTTCTGTGTCAAAGTGGCGCTCACCCTATTTTGGGGTTCTCGGATAGCCCTGCGCGAAACTTGGCGCATATTCACAAGCATCATGAATAATGAATAAATAAATGGTACGTTTAGCGTGAAACATGTTAGGCGCCTATCTTCATGTTCTCCTTTTGTGCGATACCCCTCCTGTTATGCGCTATGTGCTAGATCATGAATCTACATGGATCATCGATAGAATCAATATTTTTGCACATTGAGAAGTTTGCAACTTCACTTGATGCCTCCCGCAGAGATCTCATGCCTTCATGTTCATTCGTGCTCCATGTTGATATCGGTGAAATTCCATGAAGACTGCAGGGGAGAGATCGAGACAGTCCCTATTTTATTATTTCTCTGATGACCCTGCTGTGTCTTATAACACACGCTGTGATCAGGAAAGAAGCATGGCTGCAGAGCTCTGCTTCCTTATCACTATGTGATCTGCAATTCTGCATGGAGGTTATATAAATCCAAAAAAATTTTTGTAAAAAACCCCCCCAAAAAACAAATACAAAAAATAATTAAAATAGTTGAACAATTTGAAAAAAGATAAAAATACACTCACAGCAACACATTAGGGGTCCCTAATAGTTACACAAGAGATCTGTGGGGTCTACAAAATCCCCAGAATCTCTGGTTTTGTTGAACTGCTACATGATAAATAGGAATGCAGAAAGATTTGAAAAATCCTTATTTTTTTTTAAAAAAACACACCCCTCCCAGTAGAAATAAAAAAAAAAAACATTGCCCACCAACCTATACAGAAGACATTAAATGAGTTACTTTCTCTTTAAGAAATTTAAGACATTGCTTTACTGTTTCTGCCTAAAAAATTTAAATATTCAGAATAATTTCAATCTGTAATCCGAGAGGCCCTCTAAAGGATAAATGGCTAAAACAGTACATATATTCATACAGTATTGAGTCACAGAGTTTTGTACCATAACATTATATTAGCTGTATTCCAGATGGCAATACCATGAAAAAAATAATCCATTTAGACACTGTGTGTGAATATGACATGCGCTAATTGACATATAAAATATAGAGAAAGTAATTTAATACTAAATTTTTCTGTTTGCTTGGAAACAGTAATGTATTGTTCCTGGAAGTCTAAGCCGGTTTATGCTTTAGGAAATTAAGCCAATTAAAGGGCTTATTCCGTTTTTTCCTCCACAGAGAGTACATCTGTTGTCTTGCTTATATGTGTCATGGCTTTGTAAAAAACTTAATATATGCGTTACACTAGTGTGTTTATTCAGCATTCAAGATAACTATCGGACAATTTAATAATTGCATGCTCACAACAAATATACTGTAAATATTGCCCTAAAATGTAATTATACCGTACAACATTTTGCTACAAGTCAGGGGTATTCTACAGTACGTTATGATGGCATAATACCGGTATAACAATACGGCATTTACATACGGAGAGAGATACATTCAGGGTCTCCAACACTTAAACATTGAGGGCTTTTCTCATTTCATAAGCGCAGTCTATGGAAACTGGCCTTATTAAATGGATGATGGAATACAATAAACGCTACAAGATTTGGGGAAAGTTGGAGGTTATGAATCAGAATTTGGATACATCGAAAGGTCTCACTCTGTACCGATATGTTTTAATGCGTGTTAATGCTGTTGTAATTTTCTTTGTTGAATATTTTCACGGTACCCTTTTTAATAGAACTACAAAATCTGCTGATGCTATATAATTAATCGTAATGTCATTTTTATTTTGTTTGACTTTTTGCTTCTGTACTATATCTATTTTTTAGATTCTAAAAAAAGTTTTTGTTTTTTTTAAAGTCTGAAAAATATTTAGTAAGCAAATTTCCTCCCAATTGAGTTTAGTGCCCACAGAATTTTTTTTTCTTCAGGTTTTGCCCATCCCTGCTATTCTCAACAGTACTTTCTAATCATACATAAAAAAGGTTGCAAATAAAAATACATAAAGAATCCACGGAAGTCATTTTGATGTTTTAGAATATGGTTTCTATTATGGCAGGAATTATGAGAGGTCATGCAAATATCTAAGAGCCTTCATTTAAATCGCATAATGAGAATAAATGTTCTCTAAGCATCAGATTTGATGTGTGAACACACACGTAGATATTTAAAGTGGTACTAGTGTGTTTAAAGAAAAAAATAAACTTTTGATTACATGATTACATTACATTTTATTTATAGATCACCACCAGATTTCACAGCAATAACACAAACACATGTTAAGACATATTGGCCCAGAAGGAGAAGAGGACCCTGCTGTGAAGGTCATGTGCAGAAGTCAGTAGTATGGAGATCTCAAAGAAGGGGAGAACAGATGGTTTCTTTTAGGATGCAGGTTAAGGGTTTGGAGTGGATAGGTTGTATGCTTCTCTTAACAGGTGGGTTTATAGTGAATGTGTAGGGGATTCCAGAGAATAGGTACAGCATGGGTAAACTCCGAAAGAGATGAGTAAGGAGTCATCTCTGTATCCTCAACTATGTTAACCCCGGTCTCTCCACGCAGGTATGTGCAGTCGTAACAAAACAACAGAAAAAGTTATTTTTAATCTAATTTAGGTTTATTTTAGAAACATCAGGGAGACAGCATTTATTGGGCGTTGCTTTGCAGGATTCTGTTGATGTACTTGATGTATCCCTCAGGGAATGTCATCTTTCTCTTGCGGATTGTAGCCACCTTCTTCTTTTTGTATGCCGCAGTACCGCCCTGCAGGGTTCTGTTCATTGATTGTTTCTGCTTCTTGCAAAATGTCACACTCCTCTTCCACTTACGCTTCATCTTCATGATGATAGCACCTGGAAGGAAACTCCAGCTTTTAGATGTATTGTGATGTCATAATCTAAGGCAATTTTTCCGTTTTTTTACACTTAAGGATGTGAGGGATTTTTGCACTTTACCTATCTTATTTTCAAGCAAAGTCTTCCCCTGCTTCATTTAGTTTAACCACACAAATCATATTTCTTTTTCAGGACAAGTAGGACATCTTTTGAAGCCATACATAGATATAGATAAAACATCATTAGTTTTTTTTTTTAACCAAAAATGGAAAAAATGAAGTAAACAACATTTTTCGCTTACCAAACTGATGCTATATTGATATATAGTGTAGGTATTTGTCTATATACCATGATATGCTATGATTTTTGTTATCATTATGGGTTAAAATATGATCATGTACATCCACTTTCTAAATTATTTATGTTCTTACCTAAAATCTGTATATGCGCACGATGAAATTTCTCTCTAATCCTCCCACCCCAATCCACTTTGGTGAAAAGAAGAATGGGGGAATTAACCCTTTAGGGTTAAAAATGTACAAATGTACAAAAACTGCAGTTCATTCAATAACAGTGATCAGACAGCAAAAAAAAGTGATAAGGAATCAAATGCTTAGAATTGGCTGCAGTATGCCTGTATGTCTCTTTGCCTTACAATCAGAGTGCTGCTAAGAACACCGACTAGGGCAAAGTGATGCACAGAACAGCGACTAGGGCATTGTGATGCACAGAACACTGACACTGGGCATCGTTTACTGATGTTACCCTTGGCAACATGCATCTGATTGGCTGCTCTGTATATGAAAATATGTATACCAAATGTGAATTATTATGATTAACATTGCTTAATGCCTAGATAAATTAGCTGATTTTCACATTTCACCTTCCTGGCAACCAAAGGATGCTTGGGTGGACCTCATGCCCACATCTGGAGGGCCAAAGATGGAACCCACCTTGCACGCACCCATGCTATTATTGGGGTTTTTATAGAATATAGGACTTCTGGTTGATCATTTCTGAATGAACCATGTAACCATTGTTCTTCTTAAGTTATCTCTTGATGGTATTATGATGAGGGTATTTCACAGGTGCTTTCTTTTTACTTAATCTGTTTATGTTTAGTCCAGCATTGATTATGAGTGTTATTATTATTATTATGTTTTACACAAATCCCTTATGTAGGATTTCTTTCACTGGCTCATTACAAATTACAATTATTTTTGTAGCATGCATCTTGCCTTATTTGGAGCATTTTTTAATCACGTTCTTCTTAAAATCACATCCAGTCCCAGCACCCAGAAATTATCTGCTACTGAGGGTCCTCCAGCTCCTTCTATTTGGTGGTCCTGTAGTATTGGAATCATGAGCATGGCAGAGCTGTCTTCAAGCTTTTTTTCTGTTAGAAAAAAACAAAGGGAGACTTTTTGTCTCCTCAAGCGCCTCGCTTCCAACTGTAATAGTTGTACCCCCTTTATGGCAGCCCTGTGTTAGAGAGCATGAATGCGTAAATGTATTAATCATGATAAAATAATGGATGTGGGTGTTGTTTTGGTGGTGGGGCAATTTTCCCCTTTGGACTCAAGGCAGCACCATGTTTTGGACCAGCCCTGAATGTCAGAAATAGAATGTATTTGTATTGATCACCCGTTTCTCATCTACCTACCTTTATTCAGACCTAAATATAGTGATGCTAATTTATCTTAGGTAGGGAAAAAAAGAAATTGTCTCACCACGTCATTTGAAGTTTTCTTCTGTGAGAAAATTTCCAAAAAGTACAACCTTATGATGACTAAGAATGACATTTAGTATAAATATCTTGTGAAAAAAGGTCAATTCCTGTGTCTAAACGCAAGGTTCAAAATAAAGCCGGCCCAAGGCTTCCTGTCTATACCACCTACAGACCTCATATGAGATTAGTCTGTCTATGTTTGTCTATCACCTCTCGTACTAAGGACGGGCAGAGTGGAAACTGAGAATCAGCTCTTGAAGGATGTGGCTGACTGTGACTGACACATTCAGGTGAAGTTCAGATTGTGGTTTATAGCTATTCTTCAACTTCTGCGCAAAACTCAATGCTGTGTATATATATATATATATATATATATATATATATAAAACATTTTTAATCTCCTTTTATTCCAATAAACTTTCTTAATATGATGACCTAGAGGTTGCTATTGTTTTCAGTCATGTGTTAGTTTGTAGGCTGTCCTAGCACAGTCACCACACTGAGGTTATTCTTTCTAGAAATGCAATGCAGTCCCTTTCTACATATTCTTTCATTAGACTGTCTGGCTGGTTGACTAACAGTATGTCAAGGAGTCGGAGTATTTGTCTAGTAGACTGGGCCGAGCACCATAAGGAATGTCATACAGTAGTCACCACTTGTACCACATATTATTATTATTTATTGTTTTATATAGCGCCATCAAATTCTGTAGCGCTGTACATTGGGTAGACAGGACATAACAAGTAGTATGTAACATAACAAATTGACTTACAGGTGAGGCCTGCTCAAATGAGCTTACAATCTACACTCCCCCGCACCATACACTAACACACGCTCACAATAACACCATACACTTACACTTATGTTGTATACACACATACATACAAACATTATCACCCTCTCCCATCCATGCAGTTCATACAGCTTTCTCTTCCGCTCCTTCCTCCCCCTTCTCCCTTAGCTGGCATGCAGCCCTGTCTTCACTGCTGAGCTGTCGCTCTGCTGCTGCCCGAACCGCAGGGTCATGTAATGGTCATTTCAGTGACTGGGTGCCATGCACCAGCAGCACCTACCTTAGCATGCCCTTGGTAAATGACTTAATTAAGTTAATACAACAAATCAGTTTGCACGTAGTGGTCAGCAAAATGTAAAAAATTGACGTGTCCGGGAAAAAATGGCTGATATGCCCAGTTGATGGCATGGACTGTCGGTATCACATCCAAATACCAAGTCTTTTAAGATAAATTATATTTTTATTACATATCTAAATATTTCAACCACGGTACAGACAGTATTACTTACAACTGTCACTTTACAGATAATGTACTCTGTAAGCACTAAACATTTAGGTCACAGACAGGACTTCCATGTATTCTAGTGAAGAAATAGAATATGCTTCATTAAATAAAGTATTACAGAGGGAATTGTGTCCAGATTTTTATAAGATTAGTAAAGCAAATCATGTCTTTCTTCATTGTCACACTCTTCACTCCCCAATGGCCTTCCTCAGTGACTAAACTCAGTGCTGGGTTACTGAACATGGTTGTTTTTTATCTGTTTTAATATGATCCATATTATCTTCTATAGAGTGCTACTGTTACACACTGTAGTATGTACAACAGGGTGCTGCACCCCAAATACACTGTAGGTATGGATACGTGCATCAGTGCAATCAACACTTCATAAGAACATTAACTCTAACAAGCTGCATTGGACCCCTGGCAAGGTGGACATCCTGTCACTGTGGCTCCATTGGTGAATTATGTTAAAAAGTGCCAGCATAGAGGCAGTGCCAGGCTAAAATATTCTAGTGCCTTAGGCATATGGTTCCCCCCCAGCAAAAGCACACACACAAAATCAGCACCACTCCTTCTTGCACATGGCACGAACTGCCAACACATGACATTACCCTGCCAAATGCCTGCCTCCAGTCGACAGTATTGCAGCTAAAGCACTGGAGGCAAGATCTCTGGAGTCACCAGTCAAACGCCAAGTCTACCTAATGGGTTATGTGACACTGCAAGTTGGACCTTGTTTGGTCCCATTTGGAGTCTTTAAATTGATTAAGAAAAAATCAAGTTAGCAGGGATAAAAAGAAAGACAGATATAAAACAGGCAATTATGATCCAAAATGGTAAGTCAACATAGCATCCAAAGGAATGCCTCTACTGATTGCTCTGCTTTTGCCACTTTGAAATAGAATTCTATTATTATTCATAACCCTATAAATAAAATTTAACTTCTGTAAGGAGCAGCTAAATTACATATACTACATATTACAATTGCTTGGTCACTGTCAGTATAATACTAAGCATTGTTTGTTTTTCACTTTTATTTATGTACAATATTTGGGTCACTAGGACATGAAGTCTCGAGTAAATTACCCAAAGGAACACATTACAGTGTCACTAAACATTTTTGTCAGACTGTACCTCCTAATAATGTAGAGTGAGAACATGAAATAAAGTGAATTGTCATGTGGAAGATCTTCGCCAGAAGCCTCCAAATGTTTGATTGTTATTGACTGGAGAATAGTGAAAAGCTGTTGAGATGTTACATCAGTCAGTTTCATGCGCGTAGACTATCACTTTTAAGGATGCCTCGGGAATGGAACGCATCTGCTACGGATGGAAATCAAAAGCCATACAATGCTTTTAACATACAAGGGACCAGTGCAGTATTACAGTAGAAAACATGCCTTGGGCATATGACTAAAGTCTAATCACTGTCCCACTTCTCATGTCTACACAAAAAAGAAGCAAACATGATTTGGCATCTTCCTGATGGAATCTGAAGAACATTGACATACTGCATCGTTTCATTTAGCGTAAGTAAGACACCATGTTATAAATTAACTTATTTTTGAGCTTTTTATGTATGGGTTGCATATATAATGTATGCTCAGGTTTATGGCATGTCTGATTTAGCATGTGAGTATTGCTTAGGAGGGTGGTGGTACCTCTGGAAATGTCTTTAGCTCAAATAAAATGTATCCTAATGTATTATAATTATTTTTATAACTATACCACTGTACTTATATGAACATAATGGATCTATACATATACACATATACAGTAGGAGGAGGAGGAGAAGGTCAGGGCTGTAGGCAGGAGTGGGTAGACTGGAGACATGGTCACCCACCTTACCTGACAAGTCACCTCACGGCGCTCAGCTGTGACATGTCCATTATGTCCATAATAACAGGTTTTTAGCGTACGGTGCCTTATTTACATATGTGCCTCCAACAGTGGCATATTCTCACCAAGGCTAACTAGACCTAGGGTGGTAATTCCAGGGGTGGTAATTAATTTGCCCCTTGCCTGCCTAGTTCAACACTCCTGCAGAGAAGCAACATCAAAGTTAGATTTGTAGTATCCTACATAATTTTGTTTCATCAGCACTGAGACATGGCTTTCTATACAATATGGGAGATCAATCATAAACAAACAAAAAAAGAGGACCGAAGACCTAGGACAGACCCCTGAGGGACTCCACTTAATACCTTGGTCCACTTTGAGAATTTTCCATTTATAACCACTCTTTGCATTCTATCTTTTAGCCAGGTTCCAATACAAGTACATACATTTGCCCCTAAGCCTATTTCTGACAATTTCTACAGTAATCTATTGTGTGGAACCATATTAAATGCCTATATATATATATAGATGAATATATTTACTATATTTGGAAGGGGTTTTTTTGTTTCAAAACACAATACCATGCAATATTTTCAATGATGGAAGTCCCTGTCATCCTCTGGACTTTAGTAAAGTATGACATACTAAGGTCAATTAACTGTTGTACATTATATAACTTATTTTCCATAGCCTATGGCAAACACAACCATTACAGAAAGCATATACAGTTTCCTATTCAATATTCATATATATTTATTGTTTCATTGAGTATTGTCTTCTATTATGATCTATTACAGCTCCACAAATTCTGTTAGTGCCCTATAAATAAAATACTATAATAATAATAATAATAATCATTACTTCACTTACTATACCCCAGATTTATTATACTGTAAACAAAAGCTCTGATGATTGTTGTACAAATAAAAACTCAAACTCATACATATTATAATGTCCTTGGGCATTTACAGTGTGATATTTCATAGCGACTTGCCCATGCAGTAACATCTGGCATGACTATTATTGAAATACATTAGGACATTATTACGACATTTTTGTAAAAGCCATTCAAGACAATGTGTTTTTTCTTTGCATAGTCTCTGACCCTGCCGGTTTAGATGTGCGAGAGATGATCCAGAAGACGAATTGATCATCAGTGCGTTTCATATTCCAGAGATTTCCTGGCTTTCTAATGCCTGCTTTGCATCTTGCCTTGGTATGTAAACCCGAGATGGACCCACTCTTTTGATTCAGTTGATTGGATTGATTACTGAATTAGCAAACAAGGTAATTTCTCATATGTAATACTGTATACTGATTTTTTTATTATGAGAACCATTGCCTTATTCCTTTGAATTATGCCCACTAAGCCACTGATAACTAACCTTATGGTTGCGAGAACACTAAACTTAACAACATCTAGTCAGCGTATTCCTAATCCTTGGTGACAAAACCAAGGATTGGTTTGAGCTGAATAGACTGAAATTTGCTCAATTTAATTCATTTTACATATAATAATACTATATTTTTATTTTAATGAGTAAAAACGATATTTTGTGAATGGGTTTTATTTTTGCGATATCTGCTTAAATTGAATTGATTTATGTAAATATTTAGGAGCTAGTCACAGAAAAGCAGAAACAAGAAAGAGGTATATAAAGCAAGGGCAGTCACACAAATCTCCTCCCCAGTCAATGGTAAGTTTGTGGCAGGGTGTTCAGCTGTGGATATCTGGCATTGTTTGCTGGCACTCTCCCATGACTCATTGGCCTCGCCACTATAAATGGCATTTCACCATTCAGGGATTTCTTGTGGTTCACCCCAAGTGTAAAGTTGAGTTCACATGTGAACCTCCTTGCTCTCTTGTGCCTAAAGGTATACCAACCGTACCCCACTGACAAGGCCATCAAAGGCTGAAACAAATGTCTGGGATTGTTGGTTCACTTGTGCAGAGGAAATTTGCCTCTCACTTTGGTTTTAGACTGCCTTTTTGGGTGAGATCAGACTGATTTGTGGCACAAGAGAGCTAAAATTTGCAATGCTCCCATGCACGGTAAGGCAGGCAAAAAAGCAGCTGTCTGTTATTGGTGAGTATCTCATATTCTTTTTGTATTGGTTCTAATGCCCACAGTAGGAACAAAACATATTGGGGCACCTGACCATGACACCAACAAGGACTTTTATGACATTGGATTCTAAATACATAGATATTAATAAGTAGTTGCCCCTCCCCCTTTGCACCTACAACAGCTTTCACTCTTCCACAAGATTCTGGACTTTTTCTGTGACGATTTTTGCATTTGGAACATATCATTGTCCAAAATGTCTTGGTATGTCCCCTTTAGCATACCAAGACATTTTAGACAATGCTATGCTTCCAACTTTGTGGGAATAGTTTGGGGAAGGTCGTTTTCTATTCCAGCATGACTGTGCCCCAGTGCACAAAGCAAGGTCCATAAAGACATGGTTAAATTAGTTTGATGTGAAAAAACTTGACCGGCCCACAAAGCCCTGACCTCAACCCCATCTAACACCTTTGGAATGAACTGGAATGGAGATTGCAAGCCAGGCCTTCTCACCCAAAATCAGTGCCTAACCTCACAAATGATCTACTGAATTAATGGGCAAAAATTCTCACAGAAACTCCAAAAAATATTGTGGAAAGCCTTCTCAGAAGAGAGGAGGCTGTTATAGCTGCCTTAGAGGGGCCAACTTTATATTAATGTCTAATTGTCTATGCATTTAGAATGCAATGTTATAAGTCCCTGTTGGTGTAATGGTCAGGTGTCCCAATACCTTTGTCCATATAGTGTATATGTATACTGGTGGATTTGGGAACGTAATTTGAAAATAATTGTGAAATTGTACCTCAGAGAACCAGTAAAAAGATGCTTTGAGGGCTTTTATTCTTGAGTCTCAGCTGAGTGGCCTGACCCACCGTTTGTTAGTTAATCTTCTAATGCGTCCTTTAGTTAATCATCTAAATATTTTTCAGGGAGTTTTATTACGCTTTTAAAATGTGGCTTGGGCAATCAATTGCTCTCAGAATATGGGAAAAGTGGAGATTTTGTAAAGCATGCAAATAGATTTCAAGCTCCACATATTACTATATTACATTCTTTTGTGCTGGTACAACATTAAACCAACAATGTGCCCGTTGGATTAAACAATGAAGTTTGTATGGAAAATAATTTTTATTAAAATCAGTGTAGATGTAATGGCAATCAGGGCTGAAAACTTGCAAGTTGAGATATTAAAGATTAAGGAGAAGATTAACTCTTAGGCATTGCAATTACAAACATCTGTTGCTAGGAGATATTCCAGAATATATGGGACAATTGGAAGCGATTAGTGACTCCTTGGGGGGAAAGGCTCTAAAACCTAATTATGTACACATAGGATTTTATGTTTTAAAGAAATAATGAAAGAATATGCGAAGAAGAAATAATAATCAAGAACCCAAATAGCAGGACATAATCAACCATGCTCAGTAAGGAAGGGTATAGTGCTGGAGATTGTCATCTGAAAACAAGCGAGCCAAAATGATTTGCAATGCGCCTGTTGTGAGATATTGTTTCGGTCAGGATCTATGGCTTTGCTCTTTCTTGGTCAAGCTAACCTATGTAAAGACACCTTGATTTTTCTTTTATTTACTCATTAAGATCTAATTGTATCTGTTAATGTTAAGAATATAAATATTCTAGAATGGTCCATAAATGTTTTTTTTCTCCTATGCTGTATAATGAAACACAGAGCTGGAGTTTGGATGCAGAAGAGAAATATTTTGGCCTCGTTCTCACAATTTTACACAGCCTTTTTCTCACAGGCTACTTTTTGGCTGTGAAATAATTGCAAGCTGTTAAAAGACAAAAGGTTCCGAAATGTGAGCATCCAAATTTTAATTTGTACCCAATTTTGTAGCCAAAGTCTTTGATCTGAAAACACTATAGCAGGTCAAAGAGTCATTAATATCTTTAACCAATGACCCAGCTGATATACATCCAATGTATGAACTGATGTATATTTTTACACAAATTATGCTTTGAGATGAGACACAATGTATTTAACTACACTCCAAATATATGAAATAATCAAAACGATCGCTTCAAAATCCACTACCTAACATTCACTCCTTGCATTAATTGATACCAGTTGGGAAGTCTTTGGGTTTGACCTGGAGTCTCCGCATGAAGCCCTGCTTAGCAAATGTAGAGTAAAAAATGTTTATCTTCCTTCACAACAAACTATTGTTAAGTTTTGATCTGGGTTGAGCTGAAGGAAGTAAACTACATTGAGTGGAGAATTGGGACTGGACATTATACTTTATACAGTATAGTTGAATATTACAGTAATACAGATATTACAGTGTATGTTACGATCATGTGTTGAGCTTCCGTTGGAATTATGGATGGGCGTAGAATTTTGGGTTTAACACTTCTGGGGTTCTTTTATTGACAGTTTGTTGTTTAATAATATACTAGGTTAATTGTTTAAATTGTGTGTAATGTAAGGTGCCTTGATTTAATGCCCTTAAAATGTAGGAGATCAGACATTTGTTTTCAACCTGGTCTATAGTCAGATGTGAAGCAAATTGTACGAGCTGGACAAAAGTGCAACTCACCAATTCACTAAGGCCAGCCCACATTAACACTTGGATCTTAAATCTCTCACAATTTGCATATATTCCAGGATAGGAAAGTGGAGTTACTGCAACTCCATGATAGTTCACTCCTTAATGTGGTATTAGATGTGCAAATGGGAGGGGGTTAAATATTCTTGAAAGGTCCCATGCTTCTCCTTTTCATCCCTGCTGAATGATCGGAGGCATTCCTGTGCGGTTACAAATTCACCAGTTGAAGGGCACTGGATGTGACAAAAGAATTGAGTTAGATCATCCTGACAGATAAAGCTTCGTTGTGCTGTGTCCAAATGTTTTCCATAATATAGAAAAGTAGGGTATATAATTTTGTTAGGTACAATTGCTCATAATCAGCACAAATATCTTGAGTATTTTCCATATTTTAAAGTGAATTAATTCATAGCAGACAAAGAAAGAGGAGTGGTTCAAAACAAAAAAGAAAGTTTTAATGCTGCCAAATCAAACAGAAACTTTGCTCTCCTCATCATACAAAGGGTGTACTGTCTTAAAGCGTTTTGTGTTATTTCAGTTGCCCTTACTCAAACTTGAGGTAAAGATCATCTGTTATATTACAGACAAAATAAGTAGAGTCTCGCGTGGAGCTTACCTCCATTTGTAACAAAAAGATTTTTGAACTGGCTACTTGGAAAACTTTAAACTATACTGCAGCAATTCAGTCAACATGCCAATATATCATCTGATGAATTGGTGAATTCTGTGGTACTACTCCTATTCTTATTTACTGATAACATGTTGATCAATATCTTGTCTGTTTTTGTTTACATTAAACTATTGATCAATTTATTTATATGGTTTAAACAGGTTTCATATAAAGTATATGTGCCAAGCAATCTAAACTCTAATCTCCTTTTGCTTGCCTGCATACCTTTAAGTCTGGAGAAATAATCACTCCCAAGTCCCTTTCTTCTGTGGTCACTGAAAGAGTAGTGTCCCCAATGCTATATTCTGCTTTGGGAATTTTATAGAACAATCATAGTGGTGGGGTGGGCTAGACAATGTACATTGTAAACACACAAGGAATGTTCTGTACTTATCTTCCACATACACCGAATAATGTGTAGATCCCCCTTTTGCCACCAAAACAGCCCAGACGCGTCGAGGCATGGACTCTAGACCTCTGAAGGTGTTCTGTGATATCTGGCACCGAGATGTTAGCAGCAGATCCTTTAAGTCCTGTAAATTGCAAGTTGACGTCAGCAAATTTACAAATGGGTCAGCTTGGGGAAACCATTGGTCTCCCCGCTCTGGCAGATGAGCTCCCTGCCGGCGACCAATAGAGTTGCTCAGACAGACCTGAGTGTATGAGTGACCAATTGGTTGATGCCAGAGGAGGTCCCTGCAGGTGACCAATAGAGTGGCTCGCACGGACCTTTAACTCCTTGCACGATCCTACGGATTCCCGCTCCCGTTAACCCCTGCAATGCTGTGTAGACTAGGTAGGCTAGAAGGGACCAGGGAGATTAGTTAGGAGATACTAACGAAGACGAATACTAAGATTCTTTGTGTTGTGTGTCTTCGTGTACGTTTTGCCGCCGCCGCCATGTTCGTTTCTTCGGTATTCGTGCTGAACAAGGAAAACGCACCCTTCGTGATCGTTTTCATGTTCTCCCGAATACGAATGCACAAGTCTAGTAAAATTTTATGCAATGGCTACTTTTTTCCCCCTCTTCTTTTTTTGAGTCCAGTAGAATAAATTAACAATGCCTGTTATGAGTTTATGAGCTTTCCCCATGTATAGTTCTCAGGAGTTCTCAGTTTTATGGCCAGCCTAAGGAATTTACAGCTGAATAAAATGACAGCTTTAAGCCCCAGAGACTTTAATACATTATAATTATGATACACTGAAAGAACAAAAAAAACTGGAGAACTGCAATGAAAAGTTGAGAGGGAATCTGAACAGACTTTTAGAAGACGGCTCTAAAATTGTATTTAGGAAGGGTGTGTCACACACTATTGTGGTGTCTGGAACTTCCATTTCTTCTCGTTATATATGTGTCACCGATTTGCCAAAATCTGTCTTGCCTGTCAAAATGTTATTAATCTATCTATAATAATGACACAGAAGCATTCTAGATTATAATGGTTTTTGGAAAAACTGTGACAATTTTTTGGTGTATGTAACAAACAAATATAAACATATGAACTTATCACCAAATTGGTAGCCAGAACTGGCTAACTGAATTTATTCCCTAAAAGTATGATATGCGTTCCTTGAGAGTACTGACATAGGAGTAATACTGATCTTGCTGGGTGACTACTGCCATTACCTTTGCTTCACGGTAGCCACAATACTATCCTCCATGGTCTGGATCCATGGAGAGTCCTACCCTTAAATATTTCGCTAGTGCCTCCCAAGTTACTTGTACCTCGGAGAGCAAATGACTGCTTTGATGTCAGACCTCAAGGACCCGCACCATGGCCACTTAGATTAACCTGAAAGAGAGAAAAAAGAGGGCAATAATTCATTGTGGCAAATTATGTAAAGAGTGCCGGCACCTTCCTAGTGCTTCCTTTTATAGCCTAGCGTGACCTCACTTTCAAGCTCCTCTCTCTTATGTGCCACTCAAGATCTTAACCCAAAATTTAGAACCCCAACCTGTATTCTGTATGTTAATGTCATTTCTATAATCAGTAAACCAATATTTTTATCAATGCTTACTGCCAGGGCTGTTATTGAATATGTAACTACTACTATACTACTATGTTACTTCTTAAAGCAGATATTTAATAACTGCTTGCTACCAAGGCTCTAGCATGAGTATTATGTAACTACCACTCATCCGACTGAGGACTCTTACCTAGTCTTAAAAAATAATTCCTGCACTATGTATAAATTAATGCCTTTCCCATGCTCAGTCATGTAGCCCTTTCATCAATGCTTAATTCTAAAGCTTTTCTGTTTTGACATTTAAAACTTGTTCTCCTTGAAATCTATTTGGAATGTATAGAAAAAAAATGGTTTGTATCCTAGTTTTTGAAAGAAAGCATTAATTCTAGAAGGATGAAAGCTTTGTGGCAAAGTCTCTTTACTGCTAAGTCCTGAAGGCTGTCCAAGTAGATTTTTAAAATAAATCACACATTTTTTTCAACAGAAATAAGAGAAGCAGAACAAACCGAAATAGTTTTATTTCATCTTTTTTTCACCTTTTAGTCTGGTTCTCACGGAGTGAAAAACACAGGCTTCTGCTGCCCCTGTGATGCAAGGGGACCCAGTTCATAGGGGGCTCTCAGTAGGCATCTTGGTGCATTTGTGGTCTCACTGACGTGACGGTGGGCATCCCCGCTGACATCACGTGAAATGCTCCCATTTAAAGGGGAAATGGGCGGGGAGCAGGGCGTGTCAAGATTGCGCTCCCGCCACTGGGAGGAGTCGGGTGTTGAACCGGAGAAGCGGTGCTTCACCTGGAGATCTCCGAATCAAACCCGGAGAGTTCACATAAGTATACCTGGGAACTCTCCCTATGCCGATTAGCCCACTAAAGGCCTGAGGCTAACACCTCCTCACATGTGGCTAGCCCTACCCCTACATAAAGTCACTTCACCAGAAGAGGGACAGCTGCAGATAGCCAGGAAGTTCCAAGGTATGCACTAAAGTGAGCACCAATTTCACACATGCGGTAACACAGCCATTTAGAATTTAAACAGGATACATATACCGAGACGGGATCTTTATCAGTGTTTGCACTGGACTGCGGCCACATGCTGGATAAATCTAGTGTGCCAGGACACTACACAGCGGAAAGGTGGAAAGCATGAATCCTTAGCGGAATCCTGCAAGAGAACCAGATATACAGAAATGTTGTAAGTTCACTTTTGCCCAATTTTTGAAATGTGGTCATCAAAAGGACAACAAATCTTCTGTCCCTCTCTTCTATCGGCGCTAGGTTGGGGCTATATCCCTCTTATGAGTGCGTTGCATGCGTGCATTCAGACAGGACCAATTTCATATATAGTCACTTTAATGAGTTAAATTAACCAAATATAACACCGAGTGACCCTAAATCCACTATGCAATAAAATATCACAAGATCTGTATTTCATGGAGCTATTTCTACAAAACCATGACACGTATCATAGTTCATTTCCCTGCTAAATATATTTCCCTAACTTTCGCTGCTCTTCTGACCCTTTGGCCACCCCTTCCTTCCTGTCAGCAAAACAAGTCTCTCATTTCCGTGAGCTTTTAATTATACGGCAAATGAATTGATAGGAAGTGAACAGAATTTAGTAATACTACTAAGAATGCTGCAGGAATCATCACGTCCCCATAAAAACATACACACGGACCATTTTTATATAAATAAATGTATTTTACATACAAAAACAGACCTACAACCTATAACTCCCTTCATGATGAGGGTAATGAGAGTTGAAGCCTTCAAAAGCTGGTGCACCCGAGATTCAAAGGGGGGCCATTCTCATGCATTTTCTAGTTATATTTTGTTTATCTAACATAATAGTGGAATTTAACCCATTCTTAAGCGTACGCAATCTGTAATATATTGTGTGCTGCCACCTATACGAGCTTCATGTGCAATCAACATGTAGTACTACCATAAAATAATGGCTGCCTCTAGTAAGGGGTGAGGCGTCCAAGCAAGTTATTCCTTCCCTCATGTCCCTTTTTTTATATGGGTTCAGAGTGTTTTGCAGCCCTAAAAGTCAAAATAACATGAATATAAACTGCAGAAAAAAATCTGTTATTGGATAAAAACACATTAATACAATTACTCATGTACACATAAAGCTATCAATAGTTTGCAAAGTCCCATACAAATGTTTTAGTAAGTTCTGCCCCTTAACCAAGCCTGTGACAGCAACACCACAAACAAAAATGGCCCTTATTGGGACGTATGGTATTAGGGTTATTATTACTATATATTGTTTTATAAAGCGCCATCATCATACCTGGGAACTTCTCGGCTCCGGCTACCCAGAGCCATCCCTTGCAGGACGCGGCAAGGACTGCACACGGACATTATCGGTCGGTCCCTCAGACGATGGTGGGAGGTCCCACTGATGTCGGTGGGCGGTCCTGCTGACGTCGGGGGAGTTCCCGCTGACATCGGCAGCGTTCCCACTGATGTCGGGGGAGTTCCCACTGACGGCAGCTGGAAACACCCCATTTAAAGGAAAAAATGGGCGGGGAGCAGGGCGTGTCAAGACCCCGCTCCCGCAACCCGGAGGATTTGGGTCTTGACCCGGAGAACCGGAGGAGCAGCGCTCACCCAGCAATCTCCGGGTCAAACCTGGCCATCATATTCCGCTGCAGTGTACAATGGGTTGGCTCTCCTTTGTCTCTAACTCTTCCCCCTCTCTTTTTTTTTATTCAGTACATGATTTTTTACTGACTATTCCTTTAAACAGAGCCAGAAGAATGTGTGAAATTCCAATCGATATTGCCATTTTTTCCCATAACAGTTTTTATCAACTTAGTAAAATGTTAACGTGCGCTTATATTTTCTTTCTGGCCTGGTGACCATTGCATACAGTATTTAAGCAATGATAAACAACAAACAGTATTGGATTTAAAGGAAAGGCTTAAAACTTAATTTATTTACCAACAGACTAAACCGGAATCACAAATGACACTTGGCAATAACACACAGCTATGGGACTTTATGCTATCAAAATTTTATGTCTAAGAATAGAAATTCATATATAATTCATTTACCTCAGGCACAAATAAAATTCAGCAATGTGCAGCCTATTCATTCCAGACATGTCTATTGTACAATCTGCTGGAATTTTATCATTTTGTCTCCCTTTCTCTGAAAAATGTTAAAATTTAGATAATGTATTAGATGCAAGGAATCCTTAATTAGCTGTAGATACATTATCCAGTAAATAGTTTTAAGTGTTTTAGCCTTTTTCAAGACCTGTTTCATTTTTTTTTTCTTTAAAATAACCGAAACCAGAGGGATGATTTATTTGACTCTCATTAACTCCTTGAAGTCATAGAATTTATTCAAAAATACATATGTTTATTTCTTATTTTAATATTTAGAATTGAATATTCTTTTTCTAACAAGCTTGGGGCATACAAGAGCACATCTGGTTGATTTATCATTTGGGAGTCTCTCTCTGGAAAACATGACGTTTCTCAGTTTTCTGAATTGTATTTTGTTTTGGACTTCAAACTGTTCAAAGGGTCTGTTCTATTCTCAGCCAAAACCCCACATTTCTGCCCAGAGCCCATCCATCATCCCTCACTGGCACAGAATCATCCCATCAAGGCTAATTCTCCTGGGTATTTCTTTTCCTCCGTCATTACAAGCAGTGGTATAAGAACCGTAAATGTCCTCGGGTATACAGAGTTATTCTTTACTTTACAAGGAACTTGTGATCACGTTCTAACATTATTATATATTAGAGCATGTGGACACACACTATAGGATGTTTTTGGCCATAGGAGTAGCGGCAAAGGTGCATGGGGAGCCTCCACCAGGCACTTGTCCGATGGCAAGTCCAGGTCTGTTTTAACTTAGTAAGTTTTCTTAGCCCATTACTGATAGATTTTCATTTTTAGGTTTAGAGTTTTGTATTTTCTGTCCTAAGCCTATTAGTGAGATAAAATCACTATTTTGCTCAGCAGAGTATAAGTAGTTTACCAAAGTGTCAATGGTACAGAGGAAGACTAAGAAGTACTCCAAAATGCTTATATTTCGCTTTTCATACAACAGCTATATGTAATGCTTGTAACTTCTTCTTTGGATTGTGTGAGAATGTGAGTCTTTAACATGAATATTAAGAGTGTTAGATACCACATTGCTCACATTCCATCAGTCATTCTCTGTGCAACTTGGACGCTTTCCCAGATCACTATTGAAAGGTACTTATCGACTTGTCTCTTCCAGTAATTCCAAGACTATGGAGTCAGGCACAAGGGACGGACACTGGACCTCTATTTAATGCACGGCAGCTGCTCTTTCTGCCCTGCCCTGGAGCTAACTGATAATTTCAGCCAACCAAAACAACACCCTCTTTTCCCAAGTGGGTGCATCTAGACATAAAGGCAAATTACAGGGGCATATACAAGGGGTGATGAGAATGTTGTAAGACTCAGGATTTATTTCAAACAATTATAGACATATATTCTTATGTGGTGTTGCTTCAAAGCAACTCTTCTCCAGAGCATATGCATTTATACCAACATTTTTGTCACTTTTGGAAGCAATGCAGAAACAGGCTTATTCATTAAATTGTGAGTGCTCGTGAGTTGGCTAAAATGCAAGCTTTGTAGCAGAATGTTTGCATGTGTTAGAAAAAAGTAGACAGGATTTGTTTTAATTATTGTTTTTGTTGTTGCCCTAGAAGGGTATGTTACTTATTAGCCCCCTCACCCCAATGGGCATGGAGAGGGAGATATGGATGCCACGAAATGCCCTCCAGCAATCATTTTTTTATCCTATTGGGAATGGAATTGAAGTTTTTTTTTTGCTTTATTTTTATGTTAATGTAGCAAGTTTCAGGACACACATTAAACCCATTTGCCATCACGGATGACGCTCAAAATTTAAAGGGCATACTCAACATCTTACTGAATAGACCCAATAGTCTTAAAGTGTGAAGTTGTCTCTCTAAATTATTATGGTTGATATGTTTTTAAATCTCCTTCTTTTCCGCTTCATCTTTAATTTTGGGGAACTGAAAAAGAAAAGTTTACAGTCTTGGAATTTAAGTGGAACTTAAGCACTTAACACATGAAGGTCTTCAGACAAAACTCCCTAATGTGATCCAAATGAGATTTCCAGCAACTTCCTGGATGGTTAATGATTAACTGTCTATGGTATTGACTAGATTTTTTCACATGGATCAAAAACAGTTTGAACAAATTTTTCATTTAATTTTTGGTCCATTAGTTGTCGACAACAAATTTTATTTCGTGCCAGGTTTAAAGTCACTGTATCAGGGCTAGTGTTAACAGGTCGGGTAGGAGTCCAATTGCAGGGGATATCTGAGGCTCAGGTCTATACTCCGAGATGCATATTGACAGACAGGTACGTACAGACAAGAGATAACAGTCACACACTAGGCTGATATACAAGAACAGATTATATTGATGAACGCTAGCTGATCAGGAACAGGACTAGTATATATAGTAGAATAAAGCACAAACAGCATACAAGCAGAAAGCCCACTGTGTAGCTGAGCTCAGAAAAGCCAGAAAAGGTATGCAGGAGAGTGGTCAATATCAAGCTAGGTCGGTAGCCAAAGGACACAATCATAAAGCCAAAACGGTATGCAGGAGAGTGGTCACAATGAAGCCAAGTCACAAGCCGAAGATCAGAAGCAGGATGCTAGGAACGATTTAGGACCAGGTACAGTGCCACAGCAATAGGCTGCTAACACTGCCACGCAAAGGCCAAGACTGAGGTGCTGAGCAGCTACTTATAGTAGGGGTAACTCCCAAGTAAACAGGTGCAGCTAGTCAGGTAAGATGATTCCTGACTCCTCATATGGGAGAGTGGCCTCTAGAGGTTGCAAGGAAACATGACAAGGGTATGAAATCATGAAATACAGGGTGGCAGGGTGGAACCCTGACACACTGAGCTCTTTATTATGACCCATTCTACTGCTAATGTTTGTCTATGGAAATGGCTGCCTATGTGCTTGGCTGAAAGACCTAAACTAAATAATTAGGAGGGGTGTCCACATACATTTGGTCATATGGTGTGTGAATATATATATAATTTAAAAATAATCATATTGTTTAAAAAAACATCCTTAATTGCAGTAATCAAAACTACTTTATGTTATCCACAAAAAATAATAATTGCTTGGGGCCCACCCAAGTTGGAAATGTCATCACGCAGAACAGGAAGGAATTTAAGGGAAAAGGACCTGTCATCACAAGCTTTAAGAAGAATGTGAATAAAACCTCTGTATTCAATATTGCCTTGTAATCCAAAATAGAAATAGAGAGTAAGCCAGGTCATTATTCTACTCTTATGTTTCTCATATTGTCGTTTTTCCAAGGTTGTTTGAAGAGTGTAACAAGGGTATTTTGTTAAAAACAAATGCATAAGAGAAGCAAACTAATGTTATTTCTCTCCTCCAAGTATGTCTTTATATGCAGCACATTTAACCTTTTTTGCATTACCATATGCATTGGGAGACAATCTTATTTATCCTTGCACCTGTTGAATACCATGGAATACCAGACAAGATACTCAAAATCTGGCATTGACTCTTTACTATGAAGTGAAATGAAGCATTGGCTACACCCAGGGACCCATACATACGATCTGCGCATGATCCAGGCATAAAATACAACATGCCTATGTCTCACTTCGGACAGTTTGGCTGTCCACCAGCTCAAAATACTCCCACAAAAGTACCGTATATTCCGGCGTATAAGACGACTGGGCGTATAAGACGACCCCCAACTTTTACAGTCCAAATATAGAGTTTGGACTATACTCGCCGTATAAGACTACCCCTCTACCCAGCGTACAACAACCAGCCAATCACGGCAATCGATGTACCTTACCGGTGATTTGCTGGTTGATTTGCTGACATATACATACATGCACTGCCCTTACACACACACACACACACACACACACACACACACACACACACACACACATATATAATATGTATATCTATATATATATCTACACATATGCCTGTCCATACATACACATTTATACACTGCCCTCACCACACACCCCTGCCTTTACACACACATGTATATGTATATGTATATATATATATATATATACACACACACACGTATGTATATATATATATATATATATACACACACCAGTGTGTATATATATGTATATATATGTATATATATACACACACACACACACACCAGTATATATATATATACACACCAGTGTGTGTGTGTGTGTGTGTATATATATATATATATATGTATGTATATATATATATATATATACATACATACATACATATATGTATGTATGTATGTATGTATGTATATATATATATATATATATATATATGTATATATATATATATATATATATATATATATATATATATATATATATATATATATATATTTCTCCCCCCTTTCTCCCTATCTCTTACCTTATCTTCTGTCTTCTTTCTTCCATCCAGTTGTGGGAGCCCGAGGTCTGGCACTTCAGACCTCGGCTTCCCTGCTCTCTAATCACTAGGCACCGGGACATGACATCATCCCTGCGCTCGGCATCAATAGCCGGCGCCTAGTGATTAGAGAGCAGGGAAGCCGAGGTCTGAAGTGCCAGACCTCGGGAAGCCCGAGGTCTGGCACTTCAGACCTCGGCTTCCCTGCTCCCTCATCACTACGCGCCGGCAATTAAAGCCGGGCGCCGGGACATGACGGCATCCCTGCGCTCGGCCTCAATAGCCGGCGCGTAGTGATTAGAGAGATTGGTGGCTTCGTGGGAACCTCCGGCTTGGTAAGTACCCAGCGTATAAGACGACCCCCCACTTTTAAGAAGATTTTTTGGGGTTAAAAAGTCGTCTTATACGCCGGAATATACGGTATATATTTTTGAAGACACTTATCATGGAGCCAGTTGGTCATCAATCCCTGGCAAAGGGAGCTGTAATGTTATTTTTTGATGTTTTTTTCACCAAGCATTTCATGTTTCTTGGGATTGTTTTAACAGACTAAATGTAACTGCAGAGAAAACCCACAAAGATGTATTCAGCTGTATCTCCAGATTACAGAAATATCCCACATGGATAGGCTTTTGCATATTTTGTTAAATATACAGGGCACACTACATGGCATGCTCATGTGTCTGCGCAAGAGCACGTCTCCGATCGATCAGAAGCAATCACTACTCATGAATGGATCCTCACATTCACAGAACGGGAGGTATCCATTCATAATGGAATTCTTGATTGCGCGAGACTTCCAGTACTGAGAGGGTTAATGGCACCGGGAACTGCCAGGTAGTGTTTAGCACATACTGCTACTTTCTTCAAGACGTCCTGTGCCATCATGATAGTTTTTTTTCAGCCACTTTTTTCATGGGCCATGGGCTAAAACCCACTAGAACCTCATTAAACACAGATTTGTGTCCATTTCGCATTGCATTTTACTGCATGAAAATCAATGCAAGCATTCTTTAGTTCTTGGAGTTGGAAAAGGCGTATGACTCATCCCCCATCCTCCAGCTGCCCCGTTGACAGCAGGAAGCATACTTAAGTATGCTCCTTGCCTATGTTGCGTATTTAAGAATGCTTCAATGATTTCAATAGAGGCAGCCATGACGAGGAAGAATATGAGACAGTGGTATCATTTTCCAAGACCAAAGCTCATAGTCTAAAGTAAGAGCGTAACAGGCGTTTTAAGGTTTTGCTTTACCTTACCAGGGAGTCAATAAGGATTGAAATTTTCACAGCATTCTGTGTTTCTGTTTTATGGGTAATTGAAACACATATGCAACATGTATCTAATGAGAGTTTATCATTACTAGAAAACATCTGTTTTTACTAAATACATACAATGCAGAGCTCTTTCTATAAGTTTTTTTGTTTCATGTAAATACAAAACAGATACAACAAATCTGTTTAATATTATGCAGTATATATACGAGGAAATCGTTTGTTCCCAAGGCTTGCATTTTTTTATTGAATGAATCTGCAGATGAGGAAGCACATCTGACAACGAGATGTGATATAATTTAAGGACTAGTAAAATATACATATCCGGGAACCTCCAATTGCTGGACCCCTGGCTCTCTCCATTGAGCTGCAGCTTTCTTTGGTGATGCCGCCTGGGACATTAAACTGTCCCTTTAATATAGTGACTTAACTTGTATTAAAGACTGGTCAAACAACATGATGGGTGCTGATACAACAACATTACATTCCCTTCCACAGATGATAAATTACACCAAACAATCACAGCTAATACAATATTCTACATAGTTTTGTTTCTTGAAAGATCACACACAACATGGATTTCAGGCAATAAAGAATATGCAGTTTCATTATCAAACATTTGAATGTGTTCATTGAGTAATAACACTAGTATGGCTGTTAAACAGTTGTATATGATTAAAACGTGTTGGAGAAACATTAAAGCGTAGATGCATCAACGTGTTGCAGCATGTACTCAATATTAGATTATACTTCTAAGCAGGGGCGTACCTAGAGTATTTGGCACCCGGGGCGGATCCTGTAAGTGGCACCCCCCCCCCAAATGTAAAAATGTAAAGACATCTACAAAATTATGTTGGCAAGAATATTTATTGCACCAATTTGTAAACTGTATGTCAACTGTAAACAACAAGAAATCTGAAAAAATAAATTTATAACTTATAAGTAAAATAAATATGTTTAAATAACATTTACTGAACATATAATAGTGCTTTCTTTAATAACCCCCCCCCCAAAAAAACAACAAACACAACAAGTTTCTAAGAAGACCTAACAAATGAGTGACAAACATTACAAATTAAGTACTGGCTAAGCAGCTAAAGACACTATAAACTAAAAAAAAATCTGATATTATAATCAGGAGTCACCATAACATTGTTCTCTTTTCATTTAAGCATTTGCATATATAGTGGTGTTGCCATGTCGACTCATGATTATATATACCATATGAACCAGACACTGACTGTGGTATAGCATGACACCTATCACTATATACTGAGCCAGGCAGTGACGGTGGTACAGCATAATGCCTATCACTCTATACTGAGACAGACATTGACGGTGGTGCAGCTTAAGTAATTTCATTATATATTGAGGCAAACATTACAGTGAAACAGCATAACTCCTATCACTATACACTGAGCCAGATACTACAGTGGAACAGCATAACACCTATCACTATAACTGAGCCAGATATTGATGGTGGTACAGCATAACCGCTATCTTTATATACTGAGCTAGACACTTATAGTAGTACAACATAACTATCATTATACACTGAGGCAGACATTGACAGTTGTGCAGCACAACTGCTATCATTATATACTGAAACACGCGCTGACAGTAGTACAACATAACTGTTTCCATTATATACTGAGGCACGCGCTGACGGTGGTACAACATAACTGTTATTATATACTGAGGCCCACATATGCCGGTGATACAGGATAACACCTATCACTTTATACTGAGCACACATTGACGGTGGGGCAGCGTAATCCATATCACTATACATTGAGCCTGACATTTACAATAATGCAGCATAACCCATATCACTATATACAAAGCCATTGATGTGGTGTAGGCCTACCACTTCAGTGTCTGGCTTAGTATATAGTGGTAGGGGTTATGCTGCATTATTGTAAATGTCTAGATCGATGTATAGTGATAGGGATTATGCTGTACTGCCCTCAACTGCAGATCAGGGGAAGACTGTGAGAGTCAGTACAGCCTTCCCTTCTTCTGACTGCACCGTGACATTGGGAGGTCCTCTCCCCGTAATCATCCCCAAAGTCCATTTGTCCCCTACGTCACTAAACCACAACTCTCTTTTAATTACTCCCTGTAGTTCAGGTGTAGATCAAATAAACAACACATGGAAACAGCACGTGTAACTGAATAAGACATAAATATCCTGTATTTACAGGTATACATAAATAATGTATGGAAACATAGCATTGCAGGTATAAATCAACAGAACACACAAACCCAGCATTGCAGGTATAGATCAACTGGAAATCACTCAGCACTGAAGGTATAGATCAAATAAACAACACATGGAAACAGCACCCCAGGTATTGATCAACTGAATAAGACATACAAATCCTGTATTTGCTGGTAAACATAAATAATGTATAGAAACATAGCATAGCAGATACAGACCAACACATTAACACACAAACCCAGCTTTGCAGGTATTGATCAACTGGAATTCACATAAAAACTCAGCATTAAAGTTATAGATAAAACACCCTAAATTACAGGCATAGATCACAGATTGCACACCCCAAAGCCAGCGTCCACATTGCCCACATAGAACCTGACCAGCACCCTGCGGTGGGGGTGCAAGGCCTCTGTCTCCCAGCTCTGCCACTGTATGGAACAGTATAGAGTGATGGGAGTTATGATGTACTTTAGAGCATAATTATAATGAAAAAGACATTGGAAATGGTACAGCATAACACCCATCACTCTCACACATTTACCAATCAACACTTACCAATCCACAGATTCCACACATACCACACATACCAATCCACAGATTCCACACATACCAATCCACAGATTCCACACATACCACACATACCAATCCACACATACCAATCCACAGGTTCCACACATACCACACATACCAATCCACAGATTCCACACATACCAATCCACACACATACCAATCCACAGATTCCACACATACCAATCCACTCTCACTGTCACTCAGTCTTGAATGAATGATTTCCTACCTTCTTTTCTACCTCTTTTCTTTTTACAGCAGTCTTCCTCTTCGCTCCTCTTCTTCTGTCTTCTTCCGGGTCAGAGGGCACTGTGGGCGCGGCTTCAGTGCCGCCGGGGTTTGTTGTCAGATCCCGGCGGCACTGAAGCCGCGCCCACAGTGCCCTCTGCACACTGCGCACAGCAGCAGTTGCCGTGCGGATCGCAAGGGAGCAGTATCGGAGGTCTTTAACAGACCTCCGGCTCCCTTGAGTGATTTTAAGCCGGTTCAGGGGAACCGGCTTAAAATCACTCAAGGGAGCCGGAGGTCTGTTAAAGACCTCCGATACCGCTCTCTTGCGAGCCTGCTCCTCCAGCGGCGGACATTACTGTCCGTCTCTGGAGGGGTGCCGGGTGCCGGCAAGTTGGCACCCCCCTGATGAGCGGCACCCGGTGCGGACCGCCCCCCCCGCCCCCCGCTAGGTACGCTACTGCTTCTAAGCCAGACCACCTAGAAATGGGTGATATGCTATCAGTTTGCAGTCTCCAACATGTATTATCTTAAAAAACAATCTACTTAATTAACTTATCCAGTTTTGTAAATTATTGAAATCAATCACCTCCCTTGAAGCATGTCATATCAGAGCTGGATGATACTTTGTTTTTATGATTAGCATTTGGTTACGATCATATATTTGTTCTTTGGCTTATGCTTACAGTATGGCTTATGCTTGATATAGAAATAAAATGGAAATATTTGGAAACATAGAAAAGATAAGCTTTTTAAAAGAAAAATAAGCAGCACTTCCCCACTGGAGAAGACAATGTATTAAAGGGGAACTCTTTAAAAAGGTTTCTTGCCTTATTAACCCTGGGTTTTGTATGATGACAATGAAAATTATGTTTTTTAAAGACGCATAATCAATTAAATTAGTGGGGGCACCCCTATATGAAAATCAAGATCAAGTGCTATATTGAGTCTATAACATTTCATAACAATTACAAAGAAAAGAATTATGTTCTTTATAGTTTGTTTGCATCTAGAAATCCAGGAATGATCTCAGCAAGCAAGGCATCATATAATTCTTAAAAAAAGAATATCACTCCTAATTAAAACCCCTGCTTCCCAGAAACATCAAATTATGCAGTAATTAGGATAAAAGTGATATTAAAAATGTAGGCCATCGTTTTTCTCAAAAGCATGCCTTATATCAGGGAGCACGATTCCTCAAGGGCTGCAAACCGGACATCATATTTTGGATGTGTCAGCCTGATCATTAAAGTACTTATCAGCCAAAGATACACAGAAAATATGGTCTGTCTGTGGCCCCGAAGGAGTGGAATTGTGCATTCAGGCCAATTTTCCATTTTATTGAAACAATTATTGATGATGTAATAAGGCTCAACTATGGTTTTATATGAGCAATTCCTATTGAAGCTATATTTATATTAATGAATCGATATGTAGTGCAGTATATCCGATTCAACATGACATTGATAATAACTGTCTATGCATCAATAATAGACACTAAAGGAATTAGCCGTTGCCATGCCTATTCCTGACTTCTACCCCTTCGCATTTCTTGTATGGAAACAAATTACATTTCCTGATCTAAAATGGCAAACTCCACCATTACATACAGTAAGATTTCAAAGAGCATCTGTCATCACACACAGACAAATGCATTTCTGAAAGAAACATCTGGTGCTCTGTTAAAAAGCCCCAGGCCAGCTCAGCGCAATGAATGAAATATGTACCATGGATAGTGTAATTTTCTGTTGCTTTTCATCTGACCAACAAACTGTGGACTAAATCAGCAACTCTTACAATTAAAAGCTTACCTTTCCATTATTATGTTTTTCGGTAATACTTCTTAGCTGTGAAGAATATTTTAAGATTAAATAACCGGGGATTCGTGACAATGACGCATGACAATGTGGCAAGTGTTCAATCCAAGCACCGTGCAGCTTGGATGAGCATGGTGGCATTGAAATAGTTGTCTAGGAGTAGTAAAAGTATTAAAGGTCTATCAAAATACTTACTCTGGACCGAGAATAGTTTTCGGTTACAATCCAACACATGCCTATTCTTAGCACTCCTTCAAGATAAATCCTGTTTTCTTTTTTAAAGGAAGCCAAAAAACATAATTCAACAGAACATAAAATACATAATTATTACTGCACAAGATATAACAGACATTATATATTGTTATATACATTTATAAATTCATCTAATTCATATGAAATACTAATTTCATTAAAACTGTATCATACAGAACCTGTGCAACTCTTAATATATGGCATATACAATAAGGGTAATATTTGGTTAGTATCAGATTGGATTGTATGTTAGATTAAGAAATGTTGTGCAGTGAAATACTTCTATAAAAATAAAAAAGGATAGATTACTGATCCCTTCTTCCACACACCTAATGTTTTGCTATAACACGAATTGTCCATGAAATTCAGGAGCAGGTATAACCACAACATTTCTGCAACATTGCCTTTGCCAAAGTTGATGATTTTGTTTTGTGTCTCACCACTCAACATAGAAAAACATTCCTTACAGCCAGGGCAGGTAAATTCTGTAATCCACTGAACGAGTTGTGATGGATTGGATTTCACTTTAGCAAGTAATCATTTTCTGCCTGTTATAGTAATATTGGTTGATTTATGAATTATTCTGACTTCTTTTGGAAAATTGACAGATTTTTTTTACCTCTTTTAAACAAAATTGGCATGAATCTTTAGCTTGCTTTGATCTTGCATAGATGTGTTTTTTCAACTTTACTAATCTTTTTTAACTTTCAACAGTAGAATGATCCAGCATAAATATGACCAGAATCCAAGGAGTTAGCACAGACCTGGTAGGAATGAATCTAGGACTAATCTAGCATGTGGTGTTTATTTGTCAACATGAGGACAATAGGAGGTAGAGAAGAAGCATAAGCATCTTACTTATTAATGTTACCCAGGTTTCTGTAAGTTTTTTTAGGAAGAAGCGGAGTGGGATGTATGACAAGGTAATAGGTTCGTAGGTGGTGGTCAACAAGAGAGAAGGGGGTATTTGAGAATTGAACGGTAGCATAGAAGTGGGAGAAGACACGGTCCTATTGGTGACCATCACCATAAGTGGCAAGGTGGTCCACCATGAAAGACCAAAGTAGAATTTGAGAGATAACAGTTTAGTGGCAGCCGAGAAAGACGAAAGTTAATTGGTAAATTGAATCCCTTTAGGATCAGTGTGGGGATGGTAAATGAGAGAAAGTGATAAATGACATTCCATGTAGGACCAGGTGGTCGCTAAATCCCAGCCGAATTCAAGTAGACAAAAGAGAAGGAATGAACATCAAAAGAAGTGAAAGAGAGAGGGACTTGATGGCAAGCACTGAAAGACACATCAGGGAGATAGATCAAGGAGTACAATTTCTATGGTTTGTTGTCAGGCAACGAATTCCATTTCCTCCGCGTTCTGCATTTGGGGGAGAAGACATCACCAGACGCTCCTCCCAAGATCTCAATTAACTTTTATTTTTCTGTGCAAACATATAATTATAAAAATATCATAATAATACTATTTAAATGTTACATAGATCTCAGAAAATGATAAAATATTTAGAAAAAAGGAACTACCACAGAACCATTTCATTAATTGCTAAAGGTATGTTGCTCCACTTTTTTTGAATTGTTTGGTAACTATTTTTTTAGTATAGAAAATGCACATCAAACCCCCATGACTCCTGTATTTGCCTATTCACAAGTTTCCACTATTAAAAATATATCAAACAACCAATTAAAAAGAAATAAGATACATAATATGTTCTAAGTCTTGAAGGTGATACATAACTGACAAAGTCCCAATTTTCTGGTATAGTCCAGAAAACAAGGCTTTTTATTCTATCAGTTGTCCTGGCTAGTATGCCAAGTATTGGGGCTGCTGGGAGTCCCTGGAATTAGGTGTTAAGTATGGAAACATCAGCACAAATCAGCTATTAAAATACCTTGAAGATAATTCCCAGATTTTCAGTCTGTCTTATTTTTAGTCCAAGCAGCGTTTAATATTTAATACAGATATCCATTTGTTGTCAGAGTTTAAGAGTGACCTTTACAAGTCACAACACATCATGTCTGTTATGATGAGCTGTAGCGAGGTGTAGATTTAGGCCAAAAATGATTCTAATGGTGTTATTGAATGGTTGCATGTTAACTCTCTGTGCACTGATCCTTATGCTTTTCAGAATATTTATTCCCCTTCCTTTCAGTTTCAGCAGCATACCTTAGCCTTCACAAGTCTGGGTAGGGGTGGAGAACCCAGGGCTTCTACCTCTGGAGAAGAGGGACTGTCGCAAATGTAGACTTAGGTTAGCCCTCCTCTTTCAAGATCCAATCTATATTCCCACTTTTTTTTTTTTACATTTATTCCTTTTGCTCCAGATATACAGGTTTGCTATTTAGCCTCTTGGAATAACAATGTATGGGAACCCTAACTTGGTTTTATTAGCTGAATAAGTGGAATATCGGTTTAAACTAATTTTCTGTAACGTCAATGTAGCTTTAATTAATAGCTAAATTGTACTTGCTATGATTTGTTTAATGTTTGTAAATGTCTTATAGTTACTAAGCTATGCTTAGTGCCAGTTTTTGATATACTGTCGCAAATTACTTTGTATTTCTCCTACGTTCAGTGGTTACTGTGAAGAGTCAGCATGACATTTTATACCCCAAGCATGTGTTCAGGGGAGGGCTGGCAGCCTAAGGCCTGGGGGGCAAGTCAAGTGAAGTGGCTCCGCCCCCTCGCACTCACCTTTCACCCCTCACGCTGCTCCCATCACTATGCGGCCATCAGACTGCTGGAAAACTTATCTAAACGGCCGCTGGGTGCTGATGCCACCGGCCGGAGCTACTTTAAACCTTTTTTTATTTATTTAATATGCCGGATCGGCTTGCCATATTAAAAATAAATAAATAAAGGATTAAAGTAGCGCCGGCAGCAGCAGCACCCAGCGGCCGTTTAGATTCGATTTCCAACAATCTGATGGCCGCCAAGTGATGGGAGCAGCGTGAGGGGTGAAAGGTGAGTGCGAGGGGGCGGAGCTTTCACCCCTCACGCTGCTCCCATCACTTGGCGGCCATCGCATACGGCCGCTGGGTGCTGATGCAGCCGGCCGGCGCTGCTTTAATACTATTTTTTTTTTTCATTTAATAGCCGATCCGGCTTGCCATATAAAATTTTTAAAAAAAGTATTAAAGTAGCGCCGGCCAGCGGCATCAGCACCCAGCGGCCGTTTAGATTAGATTCCGGACGGCTTCGGGGGCAATTGCATGTGTTCTTGGTGTAGGTATCGGATCTACCAATCGCTACTCAATATTATGGTCTAAATACAAAACCTTAATTAAGGCAAGTCTGGTTTACATTTCTGATTGTAACTCTAAATGCCACCTAATTTAGCTATACTAATGATTTACTCCTCATCTCCCAATTCCTTACTGCCTTTCACTGTTGGCAACAACAAAAAAAACTTAAAGGAGAATTATATTACTAGCATCACACTAAAATATGTTTTTAAAAATATGGTAGTGTTTTCTGTTGTAAACAGTTTTCATATACTATAATACTTTGAGACAGATGCATACTTGCCATGTGTATATGTTGCTGTTATTGATTTAATGCTTGTAAATGCCTTGTGGATATTAAGCTCTGTTTAGTGGTTTTACTGGCATGCTACATAATCATTCCAGAGTGATAAATACAGATGATCCTTTAGATATGAAAGCCAAACAATATATGATTTTAATATAGGAGGAGAATTTCCAGAGCTCAATCCATAAGACAAATTCACTGTCTAATTGTCATACTAGTTTGCAGTGAACAAAACTATGTCCCAGTCTTAATGACCAAAGAGGACCTCTGGACTGCCTGAAAGTGTAGGCAGGAAAGGACTTCTTTGGATATTCTGGACTTCATTAGCATTGCCATAAATAATCAGCTCAACGTGGTGTTTGAGTAGGGAATTCCCCCAAAACTGCCTTCAAAGAAATCAAATAAACCCACTTTTCATCAATGCTAAATTACATCACTGTCAACAACTCCGTTTTAATGATTATTGAAAATATTTTCTTTGGGGCTTCCCCTTGAAGTTGTGCTATACATACAGTTTGGAAAGTGTTCCCTCTCTGTATCTAATTCCACATGTTCAGCATTGCCTGAAAACACATACATTAAGGGGGCTTTATTAGAATTAACCTATGTAGCTATCAGTAAACGAAACAAATCCTATGTCTCTGACCCATCTCAAAATATCTGACATTTAACCTATATGCCTTGGCTCACAACAATACTTATCTCCTACAAAAGCCACCACACTCTTCCTGTGTCCCCTACTTTCAAGTGAAGACAAAGAGTCCACCAGCCTATACTGATGTCCCTGGATAAGGCTTGTGGACATCATTGCTGCTTAAGAGTAATGTTTGCTTACCTTTGCTTCGTATGGATGGTACTAGTTAGGTTGAGACCTCTCATTACATTCTACATTCTAGTGAGTCTGTTGTAATTAGTATAATTGACTTGTGTATCAGTTGCCACAAGCATCCTCAGCTTGGGTATTAGCACACCACTAACCAACTTGTCAATATGATGTTGAAACTGAAGAATCATTTTACGTCACCCCACCTGCAATGCTGGTAGTCTTCGTGAGGAATTTCTCTTATGACTTGATGCACACCTAGGGATATGATGGAGAAGATGTATTGGCTACTAGGCATTACCATGTGTGAATGATTACATAGATACATCTTACCAGTGCTATGCTGAAATCAGGTTTGATGATCATTGAGTGTATTATGGGCTCTGATTTCTCATTGTCAAATACATATCTAGTAAACATTTCCCTTCTACATTATTGTGCAGCCAAATTTCTTTATTTGTTGACCAAGATAATTTATTCTGTCACTTTCTTCCCGTCTACCCCTAGCCCACCCCCAGCTATTTTTAAATCTGTCGGTAGGAAATTTTCTTTAACGTGATTTTTTTTAACTAAACAATATCTTTTTATTATTATTATTTTTAAATGAAAAGCTCTACTTCAAAGTTACTTTAACTGTTTGTGGGCAAGATTGTGTGCAGAGCAGGCAAGACATTTCCAGACAAACAAACTCCATGTCACGCAAAGCCTATAACGCTTTGGGTTTTGTTTCTAGTTATATGTTCCTTAATGAGTAGAACATTCTTTCATTGCTCCTCACACACTGTCATTCACAAGTGAGTTGGACAGTTACTAAATACACTCGTCTTAAGGTCAAAGATGCTGTTAAGGAGTTTTTGTCTGTGAAACAAAGATGCTCCAAGGTTTTTGACAGAAACGTAAATCTACACATGAATAGCTACAAAATGTGATCTGCTTATAAAGATGACAATATTTGTTTCATCCCATTGCGCATGGACAGTGAACATGTCTGACCTTTTGATGAACCTTCCCAAGCACAGATCCTCACAACCTCAGTTGCCAAATTCTTATTATGAACGCATTATTTATAATACAGCCGCAGACCCGCGTTATTACAAATATACGGTACTTTTCAATATAGTATGAGATGGAGAATTGCAGCTATTATGAGTTGTATAATACTCATTATAAACAGTGCTTTAAATAAACATAGATACTTAAAGATACAAGACAATAATATATATAGCATATATAGTCAAGGTTTCTAAGCAGAATAGATTTTTTTTCAGACACAGGCATGTGATTGAATAAATGTTTACCGCTTACAGATGTTACATGATAGATATGGTATTAAATTAAAGTGACATGTTAACATAGAACTGGATTCGCATAATCCCACAAAGGACCATTTATACAAATATAATGCATAGTTTTAATGTATTACACAAACTAAATTGTGTAACACAGAACAAAAGTGTCCCCCCCCCCGGTATATACATGAACACCCCATCATCCAGACTCGATTTTATTCTATTTGGCTTCCTTTGCAGTGAAGCATGTAATTAAACCCTCCACGTGTATAGATTATACATGGTAGGTGGATATTATTCTGTCAATTTTGATCACTGCGGACGGGGTCTAAAATAAAATCAGTCAGGGCATATTACTACAGGAAAAAAGCAAAATATACCCCCAAGTCTTGCTAGATGATATGGTTTAAATATGGTGAAAATGAATTTGAAAATCTATTTGAAACGGGAAATGAATGGTAACAAAGCAAAAGGTAAAATATTGTTATTCATAACTGTACTAGTTTGTTTTATGTTGGCAGAGGCAGGAGGGCAATTGACCCCCCCCAGGCTGGTCCGGATTCCTCATATAGGGCCAGTTCAAATTGGGGTAATTCTATGTTATGTGACCCCACAGTTGCAGTGCATGCACTTCATGCAAGGTAAGTGAGTATGTGCGTTAGACTGCAATGTTAGAGTGAGTGTGTGTGAGAGTGTGGTGTTGGCATGCTTGTTAATCTGTTTTTGTTAGTTATAGGAGGGAGGGACCCTTAACTCTACTTTCCCCATGGCCAGGATCTACCAGCCCTACATTATACTTCTTCTTTTCTAAAACATATATTATAGTTACTTATTATCTTAACTTTCATGGTTTTCTTAAAATACTCTGTACTGGCCCATAATGATAGATGTAGAGTGGGACAAACAATCTTGGAATATTTTACACAAATTCTAATTACCGTATTTGCTCGGTACGACCCTGATTATAAGACGACCCCCCAAAATGTGAATATTAACTTAGGAAAAAAAGAAAAAGCCTGAATATAAGACGACCCTAAAGGAAAAAAGTTTTACCAGTAAATGTTAATTCATGTAAACTATTTTTTTTAATAAAAGCTATGATTGAGAAAAATATTTTTTTTGTTTTTATTTCCTTGTATTTTCCAACCTGTCCCCCAGTTACGCACATCTGCCCCCAGGCTTGCCACACCAATATGGCACTGTGGCCCATGATATGCCTTTTAACCTTCTATATGCCACTGTGCCCCATGGTATGCCTTTTGACCCCCTTTGTGCCACTCTGCCTCCAGAAATGCCTTGTACCCCTATATCCCATTCAGGCATTTAGGGGGTTAAAATGCATATTATGGGGCAGAGTGGCATATAGGGAGGTATAAGGCATTTCAGGAGGCAGAGTGCTCTATTAAATGCCCCCTTAACACCACTCTGCCTCCTGAAATGCCTTATACCTCCCTATATGCCACTCTGCCCCATAATATGCCTTTTAACCCCCTAAGTGCCAGAATGGCATATAGGGGTATAAGGCATTCCAGAAATGCACTATGCCCCCATTTAACACACACACACATTACACACTACACACTACACACACACTTACCGGTGCTTCCAATTTCCTGCTGTATTGCCGGGGCAGCGGGTTGACGTCTCCTTCCGCTGCAGCCGGAAGGAGGTGGAGTTGGCAGCGGGGGTTTGTATGCGTCCGTCGCGCATACCTTCCCCGGCTGTCAGAGATCAGAGTTCCCCGCACCGGTGCCGAACTCTGATCTCTGACAGTCGGGGAAGGTCTACGCGACGGACGCAGACAACCCCTGCTGCTAGCCACACCTCCTTCCGGCTGCAGCGGACGTTGTCTACGTGAATCGCGTAGACGTCAACCCGCTGCCCCGGCAATACAGCAGGAAGCACCGGTAAGTGTGTGTGGGGGGGGGGTGTTAAATGGGGGGGGCAGGAGGATCCAGGTGCCCTGCAGCGGTGCGGGGGATCTGGATCTTAGTCTCATAATCAGACCTATTTGAGGTCTGATTAGAAGACGACCCCGATTAGAAGACGAGGGGTATTTTTCAGAGCATTTTGTTTTAATCTACATTAGAATTGTATTATAGAATACATTTCATACATCCACCAACCATCATTTTTGTTTGTTTTTATGAATATGTGTTGTGTGTGTGTGGGAGAGTCTCTTTTTTCCTCAATTAAACTGGCTTAGGACAGAGGTAATTTTACCCAAGAATAAAAAATGAATAGAGTGTCTTTTATGTTCACACTTATGAATATCCTTGGTTAGGCTGTCTTTCTTCTGGAGCAGCAGCGTGAGAGGTGTGCAATTTGATTGATGTGAGAGTTTTCTAATGCAAAAATTATCATGTTAGGCTAATTTATGTAAACTAAGAGAGATAAGCTGGTTTTAGAACTTCTCAGTAAACCACATTTGCTGATAGAGCATAAAATGGTTGGAATAGTTGAGTTGAGGTTGAGTCCTATGATAGAGCTCTTTAAGTGCATGTATGTGGCCCAGATGGGTGTCTATAGAGCCAAACCAACCCACTGCTTTGAGTGACAACCCTGTCCTAGCTGTTGCTTAGAGTTGTGCCTTCCCTTTATCTGTATATTCTGTGTATAGCTATGATTCCCATTATCTCACATGCAGGGCCGGCCCGACAATGGAGCCGAGTGGGGCAACTGCGGAACTGAGAGAGTGCCGAGTGGTTTTATCTTACCACATTGTCAGTACCCGCTCGGCGCCCCTCTCTCTCTCTCTCTCTCCTCTGCAAGCCCTCTAGCTCGGTCTCGGTGCCGGCTTGTAATGCTGAGCGCCGGAAGATGACGTCATTTCTGGCGCTCAGCATTACAAGCCGGCACCGAGACCGAGCAGGGAGACTCGCCGCAGGACTGCTGAAAGGTAAGTACAAGGGGGGAGAGGAAAGGTAGATAATGGGGGGGGCGGCATTTTAAACTTCGCCCCAGGCGGCATTTTGTCTTGGGCCGGCCCTGCTCACATGTGTACACAACGAAAAACACAAATGAAGGCTTACATTTGCTGCTATAATTATAAAACCTCTCCATCTATTATTCTAGCAAGAGCACCTAACTGGACATGGATGACAATGCATCCAGACATCTAGATAAATAAAATAGGAAATATTTATTTCACTATTTACAAAGCAAACTATATTCATTTCAATATGAACAGGGAAGCCATTTTAATTGTTTATATGATACGGTATATACACAAACAAATTTACTTTCTGTTACCTGGCTATATTTCACAATACTCACAGCAAAAACAAAATCCCATTGAATACCCTTGCAAAGAAACATTTAAACCAGCACAATATACAGTAGGTAATCATTCTGTTAAACATTGTTTGATCTTTATCAACTGGTATTTGAGTGATGTCATTTTTACACTAAATTAGTAGGTAGGAAAAAATATTTGGGCATATTTAGAAAATAACACAGTAAGGCTCACATTGCAACCAGGAGGAGAAATTGCAGTAAATAAACATATGTTTAGCATCTGTTTTGTTACGTCATGTTTTATTCTTTTTTTACTCAAAGACATGATAAAACCAAGATGTAGAACAGCTGGTATATGAGAAGATGTTTAGCAGTAAATGAGTTAATGAAAAAAATGTTTTTTTATTCATGGCAAATAAAAAGTGCATAACAGAATGTAACATAATATCAACATTGATAATATTCAAATTGGAACACTAACAAAAATAACCAGCTTTTGTCTCAATGTGTATGTGTGTATAAGAGGGAGTATGTGTTAGCATGAGTGTGTAGGGTTTAAGTGTGTGTTAGTGAGTATGTGCATGTGTGTTGGCGTAAATGTGTATGTCTCTGCAAATAGTGAGTATGTGTGTGTAAAATTCTGTGCGAGTGTGTATGTGATTTATGGGCGGGGGGGGGGCAAGAGGCCAAATATAGTATCTGCCTCTTGGTATGCCCATAGTTAGAGAAATCATTTAGTGAAAAGGACTTGGGAATAATTATAGACAATAAACTTTGTCAAAAGCATTCTTTACAGTAAAAACAATAAAGATATGGAACTTAGTACCCATAGATGTTTTTTTTTAGCAAAGAAGGGTACACAAGGGTACACTAGGGGCAGGATTAGTTATAGCTTGTTGATCCAATGAGAGGCCAGATTGCCATTTTGGAGTCAAGAAGGATTTTTTTCTCCATTTTGAGGCACAATTAGAAATCGCTTTAATCTTTTATCTACATGAATGTGTAGATAAGTGTGTGTGTGTGAGTGTGTGTAAATATGTGTGCCAGTGTGCATGATAGATAATGGTCCCGGCTCAGTCCTCCTCTGATCTTCAGCAAGATTAAACTTGATTGTCTTTTTTTCAACCTAAATTACTATGTTACTGATAATCACTGATCATATTATCCATAGCTCTTTTTTTGGCTTTAATTAGCTGTAAAGGAACATGAAGGGAACGTGATATTAGACTCTACATCAGACACAACACTGATTAAAGTCATAAGCATGTTTTTCATTTTGGTGACTAAAGCTATATGGTTTCGTGATAGATATTGTGGACACTTACATCAGGATTGTGAATATGCCAGTTTACATTGGTTCTAACTGCTATAGATTCTAAAAAAATATAAATAAATAAATACAAACAACTTTGTAGCTCACGCAACAAGAAATGATTCAGAAGCCCTAAAGTCAAATAATAAATTGACCTTATCTTCACACTGATGGATCTGTTATATAGAATATAAGACAAAATTAAGATAATTATGAGGAAAACATGCTGCCTTATAAATTACTAATTGTATCAAACTGCATAATTTTGTTAATTTAATTAATAGCTCAAAACTGTTTTCTTAAACAAAGGTTTTTTATGTAGCAAGAAACATTACAGTCAGGTCCAGACTGGCCATTTGGCACACTGGGCAAATGAGAAAAGGACATCGGCCTCACCGGACGGTAGTGATAAAAACCCCTAAAATCATTGGAATGATGAGATGACATCAGCTCATCTTATGACATTAGAGAAGAAATATGCATTATCTACAACAAGATATGGATTTTATCAATATGCAAATAGTTACATATTTCCTTACTAATTTAGATGATAGGTAGTATTTAGTAAGAACACATTGGAACAGCACCTTTAAGATAGGTTTGAAGCCGCCTCCTTTTTTAAATCCCTGACTTTTGATTTGTTGCAAAAATCCACATTAACGGAATAAGCAATAACTATCTGTGACTCACATTATGAAGTTTGATACAATCCTGCCCTTTATGGTTCTATAACCTTCAGAAGAGGAATCATTTTTGGATAAGTGTCTCTTGTATGTCTAATTCGCTAAGAAATAGAATTCTGGATTTTGTTTATTGATCTATAACATATATCAATGAATTTGTTTTTTTTATATTTTAAAATCATATATATTGTGATGATCAGTAATCATTTTCTCAAACAAAATACCACTCTGTGTAAAATAAACTGCATTAAGAATCCTGGAAACTGTGTTAGAACAATGTAATTCCTCATTGTATGTAACATGCATTCTTATTATTAAAGTCACAATAATATAGCCTTGAGACATGCATTCAGTTTGTTGGAGAATTTATGGGCTCATCTGGAGATGGCAAACTCCTGCAGGTGGTTTACATTCAAGTCCATATGCATTTGTTTTTTAATATTTGGCTAAACAAGAGATCATATAGCAACATATCTCCTTCATTTTAACTAGTCAGAGAGATACAACATGATTTAATAATGGTTGACTGAAAGTACAAATGTTAACCTTTGTCTGAACAGATATTAAAATCCCACAGTGTATTACATATGCTTTTCCAAGAACTGTAGTTTAATTTAAACAGATAATATAAGGTGAGGTGGAGTCGAATGTAGGTGTCTAAAACTGGCACAATCCAGGCGAGGATGCCAATTAAGCAGTGTGGTCAAACAAGCCTGGTGAGGACACAGAGAAGCAGCGAGGTCAAGGACCTGGTGTGAACACCATAGAAGCAGGTAGGTCAAGTCAAGCCTAGTGAGGACATCAGAGAGGCCAAGGCATGCTGTATCTTACCAACTTACCAAAAGAGGTGCAAAAACCTTTGCAGATATGTGCCAAGTGCAGGGTTCAGGATTCACAGCCCACTCACTCCACTGGCATGCCAGCCAACTAGCCCAATACGCTGTTGGGAGAACAAGAAATGGCTTAGAAGGGAGGTTGGAAACTTCCATTTTATAAACCCCGGTACTGTCATATGTATAAAAAATAAAATGACTGCTTCCTTATCAGCTATAAGTTTATAATGTTATAACAAAGAGTATTTGTGGTGAGTATTTACTTTAGTAACTAATGGAATGGTGCTGCTGTGTTTTCAACTGTTACCGTTTCTCATTGGCATTAGTCTTTATACATAACTCCCATTGCGTCTGCATGTAACCGTTCTAAAATTAAGTAGAGAGCCCCCATTGGGAAATAACCAAACATTCGGTTTCCCTGATGGAGTACAGTTTGCCAATCTAAGCTTTCTTGACCCTTTTTTTCAGTTAGACATATATACATCATCAAAGTATGTGGAAGTCCGGATATGTACATTGACATACATTAACATAGAAAAGTAAATATTTAAATGTCAAGATATTTGTACTCTTGATCCACGTTGTACTCCAGTGTTTTCTTTTATTTAGACAATTGCGTTCCTGTAGTCAGTGATGTATAAGAATGTAAATCCTTTTCCTATGGTGCTCGGGTATAGGAATAATGTAAATGTCGAGTCAGCACAGCTCTGTCCTTACAGACTATATCTATAGAGCGTCCGGAATAATTTAAAAATAATCCTAAGGGAAACAAAATGCGAAGAGAAAAAGCTAAACATAATACCTGCAATGAACCAGAAGCAAATCCCCAAATCACCTTTTCATGGGAAAAATGTGGTATAACAGACTGCAAAACAGACCATGCATATTCATTTAAATGACCCATCAAAAACATATAATGTACATAAATGCCATCAATTTAATTTAAAAAAATCAAGCAAAATTAGTGAAAGAATAATTTGATTGGACGTAAGAATTGTTTAGTTTATCTTGTCTGCCCATTTTCAATCCGGCTGTCAAACCTTAAACTTAATAGGTCCTTGGTCTATGTTAACGATAACCATATGCCTTTTCCACCATCCCATCACATCTCATTTTAGTATAAAACTTTCTTCATCTAAATCTCTGAAACCCTAGTTTAAGAGTATGACTGATCATCCTAGCATTTCTCATATTTTAAAATATATTTTCCTTCTGTATTTAATTTAACCCCTTAGCATACTCGAATGTTTCTATCATTTCCCTTCTCCTTTCCCGGGCGTCATCTTTTGTAATTCGTTGGTCTTTCTTGGCTTGGCTCCAGCTAGTCTTCTGCCACACCAGCAGAATTTGTCGCGCTATTACAAAGGGGGGAAGTAGTAATCGGCAGTAACATTCAAATTGGTAATAGACAAAATTGACAGTAATGTTAACACACGTTAATAATAATGATACAGAATGAGAAGACGACCTTAGTATAGAATTTCAAGTTGAGAAAACAGAAAAAATAGCGCTATTACCATATAGAGTTTCAACTAGTAAGGACATTTAGTACTAAAGCAGTTATTTTACCTAATTTGAATAATATTATGAGGCTTTACAATAAAGAAATTAATTTAATTGAGTTCCTTTGATCCTTGCTATACTCCATAACCGAAGACCATTGTATTAATACTACTTTAGTTGTCTGGCCAGAATGATGAGAGTTGTAGTTGAATACTACCTCAACATGAACCAACTGGACAGCCCTACCTCAACAGCTGCACTATTTCCTTTCAAGTTCTAGTATAGAAGCGCTGATGAGATACTAGAATTGAGGCTGCGATTTTTATGTGACAGAACAGGTTCCTAATTGCCTTTTATTTTGACTGTGTATATGGTTAATATGGCAGCAGAGTCATCTGGAACACATCACACGCTTAGATATATTAAACTGAGAAAAAAAAGACTACAGCCTTTACCTACATCACATTTTCCAGGAACTGCTGGTTTTTCCTTCTTAAAATATTTCATTAATAGCCTTAATTTGTTTTATTTTTTATATTTTAATTATTATATAATGAGATATATACTGGGAGATGTAAGGAGGCTTTTTTGGTGGTGTGGTATTAAGCACAACTTTATTTCCAATATGAATTCTAAGATGCATATGATGCTCTATAATCAAATATTAATTTATTAGCACTTCTAATTTGTACGTTTTGTGGGTTTATTGAAGTTTATTTAAATAGAACTTTATCTGTATTATAACATTTGCAATAGATTAATAGCTTTGGAGTTATTTAGAAGTACTGAAACTTCTCTGTCTAGCCTCTTAATAGTGAGTAAGGGTTGCCTATGTGATAACAAACATTATTCCACACCTTATCACTGTTAGCCAGGGAGCAGGTACCGAGGAACCTTGCTAAGACTCCTAGATAAAATCAATATATGAAAATTAACTTCAAAGATCAAGAACGCTAAAGTAAAAAAAGGTAAAACATAAGATTATATACCATCATGTAGGTTCTAGGCCAGGTACTGATGTTGGACGAGAAATTATTGGTCGCAGTCTCCATAACAGTTCATCCCAAAGGAAGTATAGCATTGTCCAAAATGCCTTGATTTGTCCCCTTCAGCACACCAAGACATTTTTGACAATGTTATTCTTCCAACTTCCTGGGAACAGTTTGGGGGAGGCCCTTTTCTATTCCAGCATGACTGTGCCCCAGCGCACAAAGCGAGGTCCATAAATACATAGCTGGATGAGTTTGCTGTGGAAGAACTTGACCGGCTGCACAGAGCACTGACCTCAACCCCACCAAACACCATTGGGGTGAACTGGAACAGAGATTGCGAGCCAAGCCTTCTCGTCCAACATCAGTGCCTGACCTCACAAATGTTCTACTGGATAAATCGGCAAAAATTCCCACAAGATCTTGTGGAAAGCCTTCCCAGAAGAGTGGAAGCTGCTATAGCTGCAGAAAGGGGGTAAACTCCATATTAATGTCTATGTATTGAGAATGCAATGCCATCAAAGTCTTTGTTGGTGTAATGGTCAGGTGTTCCAATACTTTTGTCCACATATAAATATTATATTTATTAAATATAAAGGACATAAACATAAAAATGTAAGGAACTTTTTAATCAGACTTCAGATTCAGAAATGACAAATATAACACATATGCAATTTTGACATTTTCTCCCCTGAAGGGTTATGTTACACTTAAATATCAATGCACAATGAACTAATGTATGATGAATGTTATTGGAGTAATTTTCTTGGGTTTAAAGAATATGAAGAATTACCCTGCAAGTGTAAAAACAATTTAACAAGTTCAATGCAATATTTAAATCATTATATGCATTCCAACACTGCAAGAGTTAAATGGTAAAACATAGTTTAATGTTTGTATCAGTAACATATTTTTCTCCCTTAATATGGTTAATTAACACAAAATATGAAAATTTCTAGGCTTTCTGTAAGAAATTGTTTACTTTTCAATGAATTTAACCATATCAAAATTGGTCAATTGAACTACTTGCTAAAATGCATCAATTTTAAAATGGAAATGGTTGTAACAAATAAGAAGTAAAACATTTGTTTCAGAAACTTTCTCTATTAGTTAAGCATATGAAGGGACAACAAGCACGCTTGAAAATGTTTAAAATCTAAGCCTCTTTTGATACCAGGAAATATTGTGTTATTATTAATAAAACTATGTTACTTCAGCAATATATAAACCTCATTTACGCAGTACAATTATATATTCATTCATTTAAAAATATGTTAAGTCATGGTTTGGGAAAAAAAATACTTTGTTTTACAAATAAAAAGTTTTGAGAACAACTCTACCAAGAACAGACGGCAGCTTGATATCCTGCCCTAAGGGGCGTCCCCACTCAGAAGTGCCTCAAATTTTTGCTCACTTGTGGTATATAGAAAAAATATTCATTGACAAATCAGTCTGTTTGTGCCCAAAATGGCAGCCTGGAACTCAAATGCAAGGTAATTCAAGGAAATCAATAACCCCAGACATACTTTGTCAGCCTTTGTGGGCCACATCAGTAAGCTTCAGTTGGTTTCCCTCTAGGTACAAGTATGCTGATCAACTTCTGGACCTTACATTAGAGGTGAACCCCAAGAGATCCCCAAAGGGTGAAATCATATACAAAACAACTATACTGAGTTACCTTGTGCAGAAGAACTTTTCCTCTGTAATAGCACAAGTAAGCTAAAATGTAGGACATCTGTGCACACACCATAGATTTGCGTTTAAACTTATTTGTGTGTATTTCACCCTTTGGGGATCTCTTTTGGTCCATGCAAAGTGTAAATGTGAGTGCAGTAATGGGCCTCCTTGCTCATTTGTGCCTAAAAGTATAGCGACTGCACTCCACTGATGATGTGCATGAAGTCTGAAACATATATCTGGGGTTGTGCCCTTGTGCAAAAGAGATCTACCTTGCATTTCAGTTCTCGAATGGCTTTGTGGGTAGGATCAGACCGGTATGTCAGTGTAGGTTTTTCTTCTATAATAGCATAAGCAAGCTAACACTTGAGATGTTCTTGAGTGTGGGCAGCACTGTAGGGCTATTAGGCAGCTGTCCATGCTCGCTACAGTGAATCTTGAATATCTTTGTATGTTGCTTCATTGTTCAGACATCTAAAAAGAAGTTTTGGTATACCAAGACTAAATCAACTAATGCCCACATTGCTTTAGCTGAAAAATCATTTGATACTGTACTGTGATTATAATATCTGACCAGAAACTATTTATATTCAATTGAGCAATTAGCAAACATTTTCTGGATTTGTGCTTAGGACTTGTACTGGTGTATATACATTTAGCATGCAATCTGCTTCTTCAATGAAAGACTAATTTTTAAATGGGTCATTGAATCGAACCTCAAGTCTCTTTATTCATTTAAGTGCGCTAGTGTGCTCTTCATGCTTATCTAGGTCTTATCCAAGGCTCTAGCTAAATGTAGTAACATTCATCACCCTACACAATGTAGGCTTGATTCAATGACCGGAGGTTTAAAATCATAGTTAGCAGCTAAGTGACCTTTGTAAATAGAATCTAGACTACAACCACTAAAATGTTACAATGAAAACCAAGGAAAATAGCTAAACTTAATAGTGGTCCTTTTAAATATTAACATACGTTAAACTGATACGTCATGTTTTCTAGCACAACAAGAGTTATTTTGAAACCCATTTTTTTTTACCAATAGTTTTTTTACTTCACCATTGATTTTTCTGGGACATTTGCCAGCAATTTCATACAAAAGTATAATTAAAACTAACAACATGGAAAACTATTTATTGCACAACATGCTACAAAGTATGAATATTAACTACAAGATTTTCCCCCAATGGCAGTTGACAGAATGCCCACTGAATCTTCATAAATGGTAAAAGCCCTCTTGTACTTTACAATGATACATTGAAGCAAGTTGGCAAACATCCCAGAAATCAATTAAGTTTCTAAGTAAAAATAAAAGGAATACTGTTTAAAAAATACCGGTAACCCTTACAATCTTGGTACCTAATTTCTTTGTCTTACTGTCCCTTTTCTACTTCCACAGAGGTCATTACTAAAATGTATTATTACATTAAATATTGAATCGACCTCGTTGTGTCTAGTTTCTGTTTCACTGCGTGTTACTTAGTTGTGTATTCCAGCCAGTGTCTAGGCACACTGCAGAATCCTGGAATGCATTGAAGGCTTGAATGGAGAATATTTGTGTCTATTGTTTGGTGGATGTTGCTGTCTTCTTTACACGTCTTTTACGTCACATTTCCATCTCTGTATATCTGCTGTCTCTTGTTCTACAGGTTGCTGGATCAGGGGTTTTGTACAGAGTTACTTAGGGTTAACACATACCACATAACGCTTGACAATTTACATATATATATGCATTTGACTTGTGCATTGTGATTTGTATGAATTCAAATTCACAAAAAAATCCAATTTCATTAATCCGTATGAATGTCCCCAACTAAACAAACAAGCTTGTTTAAATGCATTTTCCGCACTTACTCTGTCACCCTCTCACTCTCTCACACTCAAGAGAGTGGTGTGGTGCAACAAATTTTGTTTCCGATGAAAAGCTCATCCAAGTCGAAAGGAAAGTAAACAAAATTTGAAGTCCGAAAATGAATGGACCAAAGACAAAACAAAAAGTGCTTGAATCATTTTTAATTTTAATTGTTTTTGTTTTAATATAAGATATAATGTGTATGTGTGTATGTGTGTGTGCGCACAATTTAATTTAATACAATGACATACACTACATACCACTGTGGGTGCTCTTATAATTGCTAGCTACTGTAGCTAATTAAGCAGCACAATCATGGATAAGCAAATCGCTTGAAGGACTTCCTCTTGTTACATCATTTAACTGCATTCATATGTTCTTCTAGTAAAATATTATTTCCCTAGCCATTCATCTTGATATTATGCTTGACATTGCATCCTTTCACCGTCACTACACTAAAGCATGTCATTGGTGTTGAAGAAATCTGTGGACCAAATGATTGTACTTTTTCTACTGTAAAACATTTTGTGACTGGCATTATGGAATACCCAATATCTAAGGACACAGTAGTGAAAATCAGTCTTTAAATGATAAACCTTTTATCTAAACCCAAAGTATATTTTATTTAATTTAATGATAGATCTCAAATATAATCTTCAGTATACGTATATACAATATGTACAATTTCTAATATGCAACACTGCCCTCTGCTGACTGAGTTTTTAATTTACACAGGAAAAAAGAATTACTAAATAAGGACACACCCTGAGAACACATTAATTATAAAGTAATATCCCCTAATCTATTTATCTATGGTGGATTATATATATATATATATATATATATATATCAATAAGTGTAAACTGAATGACTGAGGTTTATTAAAGTTATTTATTAAAATTAAAATGCTTCACTTTGCACCAATACCGCTCATCATATAAAATATATATATACCGGTATATATATATTTTTTTTTTTACTGATTTTACTGCAGATTTTGTACTGCAGTATTGAAAAAGAGGGTAAGAACTGGTAAAGTCCTTTACCAAATTCAGCCTAAACAAAATTCATAGAATAATTTAAAATTAACAATTAGAATCTTCATGTAATAGTATAATTTATTGAAAGGCCTACTCTAAGAGATTTTATAAAAATAATACATTTGAAAATATATGCTACATATTTAGGATTTATTATTATTTGAGATTTTCTATCTCAAACCTTTCTTGAATAGAATTTCCCCCTTTGGGGAAAACGTAAAGGTGAGTCCGGATGTGGATCTCCTTGCTCACTTGTGCCTAAAAGAGGGATAACGACACCCCACTGATGTGGCCCAAGAATTCCAAACATAGAACTGGGGTTGTTCGTTCCCAAGTGTAGAGTGATGGGAGTTATGGTGTAAGACCATTAGTGCCTGGCTCAGCATATAGTGATGGAAGTCATGCTGTAGCATCGTCTGTGTCTGGATCCAAATATAATGTTGAAAATTGTGGTGTACCACTGTCAGGCTCAGTATATATTAATGGGAGTTATACTTTAACATCATTAGGCTCAATGTATAACGATGTACATTTTGCTGTACCTCCACCAGTGTCTTGCTTACTGTCTCATAATGGGAGTTATGCTATACCATTATCAGTTTCGGGCATACTATATAACGATGATAGGGTGCACCACTGTCATTGTCTGATTCAACATATAATGTTGGGACTTATGCAGTACAGCCATCAGTGTCTGACACAGCTTATAGTAATAGGATTTCTGTTGTATCACATATGTCAGGCTCACTATGTGCTTAAGACCACTATGAGCTACACTGTCTAATATCTATGTCTGGCTAACTGTATGTTGTACAAGATGCTATAACACTAAGATTGCGAGCAGGGCTCTCTTCACCGAATGTATCAGTTTGTCCTAGTCTGTCAATTCTTGTCTTGTCATATCCCTAAAATTTATGTATTGTATTAAGCTCTGCGTAAACTGTTGGCGCTATATAAATAAAAGATAATAATAACACCTGCATATGCATAATGGGGATTTTAGTTTGGGCTACTTTATTACTTGGCTGGACTTATTCCTATTGGTGCCAGTCCTCCTCTGAACAACTTGTTTTGGTCACCCTGAATACAGCAGTATTTAAATAGTTATTTTGTGAAGCAAGTTCTTCCTTACAATGTGAATCTATTTTCTTGAAATGATACAAACCTTATATGCAAACGAATTGTGTTTGCCAGAAAAATCTACCTTTATTTTTAACAGATGGATGTATACATTCCTATTGTTAGCCAATAGATATTTGGCACTAAACCACTTTTTCCACTTGTAACACACAAAACAGAACCATACTTTTATAATAATGCTGGCTTTTTTTTTATGCAAGATGTCAGAATTGCAGTATATCAGTATGCGATCTGTTGCACATGTTTTTAGGGCTTTATTTTTTTCTAAATGTGTTCCATTTTACATTATTTGGGGGCAAATAATTAAAAAAAATGTCTCTTTTCTCAAAAGTTGCAGTAGTTTTATATGCTGTAATAGAGCGTTATATTCTCTTCTGGTCCTTATAATTCCCAATCTTCTCAATAAACAGTACCTTCAGTCCAAAGAGGACACAATTTTACTTGGAATGTTCAAGATTTTCTTTATCCTTCATTTTGATGCTCACATAGACACTGTGATAATGGTTGTATGTATATATATATATATATATATATATATATATATATATATATATATACAACCATTATCACTTCTTCACTATATCGCTAGGATTTTACCTGTGTTGCAATTTGTTCCCTGTAATCCCTACCTTGTTCTGTCAAACTCTCCCTTACTAATCCCAATTTAACCCCTTCAATCCCAGGGGTTTTTCGGGTATGTCGGTTTAGCGATTATTCTCTGTTCCTGTGAATAGTGTACCCATGTAAACTATATATTGTTTTTTCAAGGAGAGATAGAGCTTTCGTTTGATACCATAGTTGGATGATTAGCTGAAAATTTAGAATGAGAAATTTAGTAAAAACTAGCGAAGATTAGAAAAATAAACTAATTTTTTTTTACATTTTCCCTCTGAATCCTCACAAAATTAGGTAAAGTGATGGAAAATCCCCTCCAAGTTTATCAATTCAGGTGTCCAGAAATACCTAATTTATATAGATTTTCCAGACTTTCCCAGCACCAGGGAGCATACTATTAGGTGTACAATTTTGTATAATTTTTATGCCTATGGCTTAACCGGTTTGGGGGTTGTGAACGGGGGCAGGAGGGTTATACTGGCTAGATATTATGCTAGGGCAATGGGATGTAAGGTTTTTTAAGATTTTTTTTTATTATCTTTTTTGATATATTTTTTTTAAATTTTTGTTTTAATTTTTTTACATTTTTTTGTATTTTTTATATATTTTTTTTTACACAGTAATGGTAAGAGGTCCTCCTAGGGACCTCCTGAACATGCAAGTGATGTCACAGCTCACATTATAATTTTTTTTAGTATTATTTTAATGATTTATTTAATATTATTTTTTAAATGAATTAACTTTTTTTTTTTTTTCAGCTTTTCCGTTTCAGGACGGGAGGGGGAGTGAGAGAGATGGTCTCTCGCTCCCCTCCCCGCGATCCCCCTGCACCGATCACACTGTGATCTCTATGCAGGTCCTCACAGACCTGCATAGAGATCGTAGCGTCTCTGTGCCTCATCGGAGGGCAGGATATTCCCGCAGGGGATATCCTGTCCTCCGATGACCTTCCGGGTTACGTCAGCAGTGACGCAACCCGGAAGGGAATGCCCGATCGCGCATTTGAAACTGCGCGATCGCACGATCGGGCAGTTTACCGGTAACAGCTTACCGGCTTTCATGCCGCAAAGCCGGCTTCTGCTGTCAGTGGGGAGTCCAGGCTGTCAAACGACAGCCTGGTCTCCCGTGCAGCGGCAGGGATGTGTCCCTGACGCTGCACGAAGGGCTGGACGTACCGGGACATCCATAGGGGTTTCTTTGTGGGCGTTTTTTGGACGTCCCGGTACGTCTATAGGGGAACGAAGGGGTTAAATGCTTTAACCAATTGTTGAAAGAAGCCTACAATCCATACTCTTAATACCTGACAATACTGTAGACTGCATTAGTATATGTTTAATAATTTTATATAACCCAGGAATTGGGTCTTTAAAAGCATCAGATTATAATATTTTGTGAAAATCCAAGCACCTCCCTTACATACTAAGGTGGATCTTTCGACATAATGAAGTTGTCTTGGATAATTCAGATCTCAGAAAAGCTTCAACACATCTGCAGTACATTTCCTCATACTGGGCAGAAAATAGATTATACCGTAGTATTGGTGTGGTTTTAAAGAAATTGCCAAAGAAAAAATGTTGTGAAATGCAGAATGCTAGTTCTCCTTTCTAATTAAATTGATTGCAGGCATGGATTTTAAAGTTCCTTATTTCACGTGAGCAAAATGTTATTTAAAACCAAAAAAAAAAAAAAAAAATATTTTATGGCATCAGCTTGGGTGCACAATGAGGGAGAGGAGAACAAAACATACGAATCTAATTTCTCATTCAATATATATATATATATATATATATATATATATATATATATATATATATATATATATATATATATATATATATATTCTATTACATATTCAACCATTTACTGTACAAAGAGTCACACACCTACTGACCAGTGAGCTATGTACAATAATATATAGAGATGTATCAGAGCACTGGTTTAAAGTGTCACATGTTTACAGTCTGTTACATTTAAAAGCACAGCTCAAGCATCACTTTAGTCAATAATTACATGTTTGAGTACATGCTTGGATTAAATGAAGGTCACACAGTAACATACTTATGGTATAAGGCATGGGTAGGCAACGTTCGGCTCTTCCGATGTTGTGAACTACATTTCCCTTGATGCTTTGCCAGCAGTATGACTGTAAGAGCATTATTGCCTACCCCTGGTATAAGGCATGCACAACCAAGGGATATAATGCCATTTAAAACAATTGGCAGGGATATAGGTTGTCTACAATGCTTAAAGCCATCCTATTTAAGGGGTCAACAATAAAAATAAAAAATAAAACAATTTCTCTGTTCTTTCTTTTACACATTTATTCACATAAGGTAAGACTGAGCCTGGGACAGCTGCCCTTTCTCCCCATGTCAGAATGACAAAGGTACAATGTGCCTATTCTAATAAGATGGAATAGAGAAGGAAGCCCTTCATCGTTACGTAGGATGCGTCTTTTCACCTTGTCAAAATACTTCTTCACAGGAGACAACACGGGTGCTTTCTGCATCCAATATGGAGCCGCAGACCTGTATGTTTTGTGTCAGCTTTGAGTATAAAGCCTGGCTTGGCACAATCACCTTTGCTTAGCTATCATGCTTCTTACCTGGCTTCTTGGCATTTTATTCTGGCCTCTCATTTGCTGGTTTTGGCCCAGTTTATCTACTCATTTTACAAACCTGTGCTACCTACCCTCCTCACAGAACAATCTGGCTAGGTCTTTTGCTATGCCCTTTTATTACCTCGCTTTTGGAACTGCTTGTGATATTCATCTGTGGTGCCCCAGAAATCGGATCAAGTGTTTTTTTAAAAACATAGTCCTGTTGACATGCTGGGTAAAAGAACATTGTACAGGCAGTAGTCAAAAATGTCTGTTTAAGAAAGTGAACTCACAAGCTAGACCGTTTCTCTAGAGAAAGTTGTGCTTTATTTGTACTAGAAGTAGAGGAAGAGATAACTCGATCACACACAGAACTATGACTTCATCATTTACCAGCTTCCTATAAATGTACTGGATGAATATATGGTTCCCTTTAATCATATGGAAATAATCTCCTTTTGAATATACATTTTTATCACAATAAAACAGATTTTTTTCTCCCATTAAGTGATGCCATCTGTCCATTTTATAATCCAAGTTCTGTGTTCTGAGGACAGTTTCATTTAGTAGTTAGAAGAAGATGAAGTGTTCTGCAAGTGGTCCACACAATATATGGAAGCCTATTATGTGTCTCGACTGAGTCCTTTTTAAAAAATAAGACTTTATTTCTAAATATCTTCCATTACTCCATAGGAAAAATCTTCCATTACTCATTTTTGCTGCCGTTAAAATAATGTTTTTTTTGCATTATTTCCAACTAGATCAGACTGTCATCAAGTCGACAGATTCCACATCTGCCTTCAATATAATTTAAGAGATACTGGTATTGTCATATTCGGTGATGTGCACAGCTAGAAAAAGAAATTGATTCCAGACTGAAGTCATCAGCAATCTAGTCTTTCCTTGCTGTTCTTGGATTGCAATCATGCTACCCTTTGACTGAGGATGATGTGAGTTATGGTACAGTACGAGTGTGATATTATGTAGCGTCGTGGGCATGGGCATATGGCTCTCTTGAGTCTAGAACAAGGACAGATTAAGATCGGAGTCTTTAAACCAGGAACAATGGGAACAATGGTTCTTATCTGCCTTCAGAAACGATGCCTGATCAGCAGTGCTTGCTTGGTTATAAGTAATTCAGCAATAATATTTATTTATTTCATAATAGACTGAGCATTTTTGTGTGATAATTAGGGTCATCATCTAGATTTAATTTATTTGGGTTTCAGGTAGTTTCTAGACTTTCTGTATGTCACATACCTGCTTTTCTTATCTTCTGTAAGTTAATTCTATAAACTGCCTTAATTTTGAAGCCGTTACTGGCCAATTTCTGGTTCAATTATCTATTTTTGCCAGTTGCTGCGGAGCTGTGCATTACGCTAACACCTGCAGTATCTATGGGTGTCTGTGTCTCAACCTGCAAATAAGAAGACCAGCATATATAACATGGAAACCATCACATTCAAATAATAATAAATTGCTATTCTATATATATATAATATTACATTATACAACCTTTTCCTTTCCTGTGTGATGTAGACTAGTTAGTACTGGTATTACTTATTTTTGTAAAATGTACCTGATTAATACGAAGTAAATACAATACTTTTTATTGCGAACATTGCTGCACTGCATTCATCCATGATTAGATGCCAACAACCAGCCAAATAATGCTTCTTGAGCTTTCTGTTTTAAATTATACACATTTTAGGAGTCCATGAAAAATAAAAATAATTGCGTTTCCATGAACTGAAATTTTTAATTGTACTTTGCTTTTCTTATAGCTACAATATATAATCAGCCCTAGACTGGTACATCATTGCTAGAGTGTATTCATGCATGTCTCCTTTTCACTGACAATATCGAGATGTATGACATCATATGCTGACACATTGTCTCATCGACCTACAGGCTGTAGGCTCTAATCCATATTTTAGCCCAATCTTTACTATTTTCCCATTCTTGCTATTTGGGTATATTTTTGTTTTCATGTGATGTGGATATGACTGGTCATAGCACTGCACAAACAATTGTCCCCAAAACATTATTCATCATCAACAAAAGACTCAAATTTTGTGGTAACTAAAAAGTGGGAAGTAAAATTAAAGTTACTAAATAGGCTACTGGTGTTGAGAAATAAATCTTTTCAGTATTTCCAAATCAATACTAACAATTTTGAAAATTCACTGCCAATGCATTAAAAATAAGAAGTGGGCACACGTTAAATTCATTTTTCAGGATCTCTGCAAATATTTTGGACACAGCTTGAAAAATAACACCTTATTTAACGTGAATTTTCAAGGTACAATAAATGTGGAATTTTAGATTAATAAAATATAATAAAGCATCGTGATTACATTTCTAATGAGTTACAGAGCTCGACGGACAAAACAAAGTAAGCCAGCATTCTTCCCCTTTAATTCATACTCAAGGTGTTAACGCCTGAAATTTTCCTTTACCGAGGCATGAGAAAATATTTTTTTTTTTTTGCAAATTAAAATATCATGCTCTCAATAAACCTGCCAATTACAGGTCCTTCTAAAGTATTCTTGAGTAGGTTTCACAATGCTTTGTCCGATGTGAAGGTGCAGCAGACTATTTACTCATCTTAATACTTCCTTAAGAAGAAGTGCCCGAAACTAGTGCCGAAAAAGCGAAGTGCTGAAAAAGAGTGAAGTAGATCTTTAAACAGCCACACATCTACTCACCAGTGACCAATGTACAATAATGTGCAGAGACGTATCAGAGCACTGGTTTGAAGTGTCACATGTGCCATCTGCTGCGCTTTACTGTTGACACGTTTACAGCCTTTACATTTAAATGTACATTTTAGGGAGGAACCACATGTTTGAGTAAATGAAAGTCACACAGTAAAATACTTACGGTATAATGCATGCACACCCAGGGCATATAATGTAATTTAAAACACTTGACAAGGATACAGGTTGTCAACAATGATTGGAGCCATACTATCTCAGGGATCAACAATAAAAATAAAAAATAAAACCATTTCTCTTGTTTTTTGAGACATTTATCCACATGAGATAATACTGGGCCTGGGACAGCTGCCCTTTCTGCCCCTGTCAGGATGGGGGAGGCACAATGTGTCTATTCCAAGACACAATAGGGAAGGAAGTCCCTCATCATTATGTAGGATGCATCTTACTACACGCCATAATACGTCTCCACAAGAAACAACACAGCAGCCATCTGCATGCATATGGAGCAGCAGACCTGTATGTTTTGCATCAGCTTTAAGTGTAAAGCCTAGTTTGGCACAATGACCTATGCTTAGGTGTTAAGCTTCTAACATTGCTTCTTGGCATTTTGTTCTGACCTCTTGTTTACTGGTGTTTAACCGTGAGTCTGGGCATGCATATATTATTGCAAGTAATAGTTATACACATTCCTAAAACTAGGTATTTTCTTTAGGTATTTTAGGTACTATGGAAATATAACCTTGGTTGAAGAAAACATCATGAATAGTGCTGGTTTTGTTCTGTTCCTAAAGTGCATTGGCTAGTGGTGTTACTGGTACCGCGCGCACATGTACTTTTTCACTTAAACAAGATGCCAGCCTGGTGCCTACATTAAGTATCTCTCACTATAGATGTCTTCATATAAACATATAATATTATGGACCATTTTTTCGATTGTAAAGACTCAAACCTTCATCGGCCCATGGTCTTGTGTTCAGGAATAGCTTTATGCCAATCCCATGCATGTTTACATTCCCTCACTATATTGAGTAGCTGTATATTTTGTGGAATAAATCTTTATGAAAAGAAAACCTATAATCATAATAATAATAATATATCATAAACAGGCAATGATGAACTGTCCTGTAGTCCAAAAAGTGGCGCAAGTCGGAGCCAAATATATTCTGTCTGCCAACCAGAAAGAACTATAAATGAGACATCTTAGGGTTGGGCACGTCTGTCTGGGTCCTTAGCCCTGAAAAAATCTATGCTTTATCAGTGAATTGAAAGTTGGACGTGTTTATCATGTAGTCGTCTTCCCTCAGTTTTTTCTTTTGATATATATATATTATAAAATAGTATAGTAGGCATTATATATAATATATTATAATATAATATAGTAGACATTGTTTTATTTGGTGGCAGGCATAGTCACATACAGGTTTGAGAACCTTGACTATCAGGATAGGGAGTACAGCATTAGAATCTAGAATTGGAATCCGCATTTCATTAATTACAAAATTGCTAAACAATAGTTAATGACAATGATCACGTAGACAGATATTTACATAGATGTTCATATATTACTACAAGATATAAAACTGGGGCCATTCCAGCTATTAAGAGAGACTCTTCCACGGATCCCATTGCCTGCAGCCCGTCTCGCGGTGTAAAGCTTTGAGGGTCTTCCAGTGTGGGAAGTGACATGAGCTTAATCTGTTTCACTCCTATCTTATGCAAGGATTTTGACTAATACACTATCTGCATGACATCATACATTGAGCAAAAGTGTCATCTCTGTATCCTCAACTATGTTCATCGGTCTCTCCACGCAGGTATGTGCAGTCGTAACAAAATAACAGAAAAAGTTATTTTTAATCTAATTTAGGTTTATTTTAGATACATCAGGGAGACAGCATTTATTGGGCGTTGCTTTGCAGGATTCTGTTGATGTACTTGATGTATCCCTCAGGGAATGTCATCTTTCTCTTGCGGATTGTAGCCACCTTCTTCTTTTCGTATGCCGCAGTACCGCCCTGCAGGGTTCTGTTCATTGATTGTTTCTGCTTCTTGCAAAATGTAACACGCCTCTTCCACTTACGCTTCATCTTCATGATGATAGCACCTGGAAGGAAACTCCAGCTTTTAGATGTATTGTGATGTCATAATCTAAGGCAATTTTTCCTTTTTTTTACACTTAAGGATGTGAGGAATCTTTGCACTTTTCCTATCTTATTTCCAAACAAAATCTTCCCCTGCTTCATTTAAGTTTAACCACACAAATCATATTTCTTTTTCAAGACAAGTAGGACATATTTTGAAGCCATACATAGATATAGATAAACCATCATTAGTTTTTTTTAACATAAAAAATTGAAAAAAAAAGTAAACAACATTTTTCACTTAGACAAACTGATGCTATATTGATATATAGTGTAGGTATTTGTCTTTATACCATGATATGCTATGATTTTTGTTATTACTATGGGTTAAAATATGATCATGTACATCCACTTTCTAAATGATTTATGTTCTTACCTAAAATCTGTATATGCACACGAGGAAATTTCTCTCTAATCCTCCCACCCCAATCCACTTTGGTGAAAAGAAAAAGGGGAGAATTAACCCTTTAGGGTTACTAAAAGGTACAAATGCACCAAGGCTGTAGATCAGTCAATGATAGTGATCAGACAGAAAAGAAATCTAATGTATTTTAAAAACAAAAATTGCTTAGAATTGGCTGCAGTATGCCTGTATGCCTCTCTGCCTTACAATCAGAGTGCTTCTCTGAACACCGACTAGGGCAAAGTGGCGCACAGAACAACGGCTAGGGCATTGTGATGCACAGAACACTGACACTGGGCATCGTTTACTGATGTTGCCCTTGGCAACATGCATGTGATTGGCTCCTCCAGGAGTCACATGCACTGAAGTGCCACCTATTGGCTGTTCCTCTCTGCCTGGGCACTGGGCATCTAGAAGCAGCGGTCCTGGTGGCAATCACAGCTGCTATTAGCCGTGATTGGTTATAATAGCTGAGGATGTAATATGGTTTACATTTTGTGAGAACGTAATATTACATTCTCAGTTCTTAAAGGGTTAAAGAGGATCTGTCACCAATATTTATAAATTACTAGTATCAGATTAAAATGTGTTTTTCCAAAATATTTTACTGTTTTCCTTTTTTTCTTAAACAGTTCTAGTTTTTGTATAATGTAATGCTTTCGGGCAGCTGCATATTAGCCATTTGTATGTGTTGTAACTCTTATCATAAGCACAGTCTACTAGACAAAAACTCCAACTCCTTAACATTCTCCCTATGGTAAACAATAGAATGACTCGGTGTTAATCACCCAGCAGTATATTCTCAGTAATTAAAGTCTATGTAGGAACAGGCTTCATTAGCATATCCAGAAATAATCAGCTCAATTCTGCAATAGATTCTGCAATCTATGCTTTATCAGTGAATTGAAAGTTGGCCGTGTTTATCATGTAGTCGTCTTCCCTCTGTTTTTTCTTTTGATATATATATATATATTATTATATAGTATAGTAGGCATTATATATAATATATTCTAATATAATAAAGTAGACATTGTTATATTTGGTGGCAGCCATAGCCACATACAGGTTTGAGAACCTTGACTATCAGGATAGGGAGTACAGCATTAGAATCTAGAATTGGAATCCGCATTTCATTAATTACAAAATTGCTAAACAATAGTTAATGACAATGATCACGTAGACAGATATTTACATAGATGTTCATATATTACTACAAGATATAAAACTGGGGCCATTCCAGCTATTAAGAGAGACTCTTCCACGGATCCCATTGCCTGCAGCCCGTCTCGCGGTGTAAAGCTTTGAGGGTCTTCCAGTGCGGGAAGTGACATGAGCTTAATCTGTTTCACTTCTATTTTATGCAAGGATTTTGACTAATACACTATCTGCATGACATCATACATTGAGCAAAAGTGTAATCTCTGTATCCTCAACTATGTTAACCCCGGTCTCTCCATGCAGGTATGTGCAGTCGTAACAAAATAACAGAAAAAGTTCTTTTTAATCTAATTTAGGTTTATTTTAGAAACATCAGGGAGACAGCATTTATTGGGCGTTGCTTTGCAGGATTCTGTTGATGTACTTGATGTATCCCTCAGGGAATGTCATCTTTCTCTTGCGGATTGTAGCCACCTTCTTCTTTTCGTATGCCGCAGTACCGCCCTGCAGGGTTCTGTTCATTGATTGTTTCTGCTTCTTGCAAAATGTAACACTCCTCTTCCACTTACGCTTCATCTTCATGATGATAGCACCTGGAAGGAAACTCCAGCTGTTACATGCATTGTGATGTCATAATCTAAGGCAATTTTTCCTTTTTTTTTTACACTTAAGGATGTGAGGAATCTTTGCACTTTTCCTATCTTATTTCCAAACAAAATCTTCCCCTGCTTCATTTAAGTTTAACCACACAAATCATATTTGTTTTTCAGGACAAGTAGGACATATTTTGAAGCCATACATAGATATAGATAAACCATCATTAGTTTTTTTTAACATAAAAAATTGAAAAAAAAAAAAGTAAACAACATTTTTCACTTAGACAAACTGATACTATATTGATATATAGTGTAGGTATTTGTCTTTATACCATGATATGCTATGATTTTTGTTATTACTATGGGTTAAAATATGATCATGTACATCCACTTTCTAAATTATTTATGTTCTTACCTAAAATCTGTATATGCGCACGAGGAAATTTCTCTCTAATCCTCCCACCCCAATCCACTTTGGTGAAAAGAAAAAGGGGAGAATTAACCCTTTAGGGTTACTAAAAGGTACAGATGCACCAAGGCTGTAGATCAGTCAATGATAGTGATCAGACAGAAAAGAAATCTAATGTATTTAAAAAAAATGCTTAGAATTGGCTGCAGTATGCCTGTATGTCTCTCTGCCTTACAATCAGAGTGCTGCTAAGAACACCGACTAGGGCAAAGTGGCGCACAGAACAACGGCTAGGGCATTGTGATGCACAGAACACTGACACTGGGCATCGTTTACTGATGTTACCCTTGGCAACGTGCATGTGATTGGCTCCTCCAGTAGTCACATGCACTGAAATTGCCACCTATTGGCTGTTCCTCTCTGCCTGGGCACTGGGCATATAGCAGCAGCGGTCCTGGCAGCAATCACAGCTGCTATTAGCCGTGATTGGTTATAATAGCTGAGGATGTAATATGGTTTACATTTTGTGAGAATGTAATATTATATTATCAGATTGTTTTTCCAAAATATTTTACTGTTTTCCTTTTTTTCTTAAACAGTTCTAGTTTTTGTATAATGTAATGCTTTCGGGCAGCTGCTTATTAGCCATTTGTATGTGTTGTACCTCTTATCATAAGCACAGTCTACTAGACAAACACTCCAACTCCTTAACATTCTCCCTATGGTAAACAATAGAATGACTCGGTGTTAATCACCCAGCAGTATATTCTCAGTAATTAAAGTCTATGTAGGAACAGGCTTCATTAGCATATCCAGAAATAATCAGCTCAATTCTGCAATGTCACCCAAAGTACCAAATGACTTCCGATCTGGAGATCTTAGTTTATTGGAACATTAGAAGATAAAACAGAAATTGTTTAACCTACATCACTGTACACAGCACTGTACTTTGTGCTCAAGTTCAAAATGTTCTTCCATAGGACATCCCCACAAAAAATATTATGGCGCAGTATAGTTTACTTCATGAAAATATATATTTAAGAAGTTACACGTTATTCTTCAATTAAAATAAATGTGAGTTGCTTTTCTCTACATGTTGGCAGTTATTGTGAGTGAGCAGTTTAAATGATCAGCATGTTTGGGAACTTCCCAGGATAGGCCGCCTGGAGCTCCTCCTTTTCTGGGGGAGTGGCTTCTTGAAGGGTGGGGCCAGTCCTGTGTGGAGGTAGGGCTAGCTGCACAAGGGGCAGGATCTCATTACATTTACTAGAGTAGGAGGGGAGTGGGTGTGACAAACGCCCCTGTCTGGAGAACCAGGAAGGTGACCCGGTGAGTTCTCAGGTATGATGATGATCTAGAGCAGATACACAGGGCAGGGCAGACCAGAGAACACGCGGCTTCATTTAGGTTATTATAGCCACAGTGTCAGCTTAAGTGCCACTGTGCAACACAAAGGCCTGGACTGGCCATCGGGCATACTGGGTGAATATCGACTGCACCAGTGTGTTTTTCTTTCTTCTTTATAAACAGTATACATGTTACACTGTTCAGAATATAATACATTTGATGAGGTTATACATCAGCAACATCACCAGCCTATTAACCATCCCTAGGCAGGCTACCTGGCAATCTCCTTTTTCTGATGAAGTGGATATTTGTAGGGGAAGGACTATCTGTGTGAGGTAGTGGGACTAGTGCCATAGTGCCTTTTGTAAAGGTAAAATATGTTAAATTATGCTAATAACCATCAACAATTCACCTACAGAACTATCAACACTGATTTATCGGTCACATATGCCTGCCTGAAAGTATATTGAAGGGGATGACTTTTAGATTAGATTATTAGATATTTTGATTTCCTTTCCATAAATTATTTTTTTTTTCGATTTTTTTCTACAAATTGAAACAGAATACATATAAAATATTTGCATCCTAGGTAAAACAGTGCTTTAGCTCCATTGACAGCATTCATCATATATTATGTTTTTGGGTATAATTAGCGCTACATTGCGAAAACAATTTACGTTTGGATTTAGAAAACTACCTAACTTCCTTTATAAACTCTGTGTGCCATGAAATAATCATACCTGGAGTTACACATAACACATTCCTTACAGTGACATAGAACTGTGGTAACAAGGAGCATTCATTTATCATAAGCCATTTGATAAGGTGCTGGATGTGACAGTTTAAAGGGCACATTGTCACGATTCATTGTTACCTTTCAAGCGTCCCTCTTTACTAGGGTCAGTCCCTCTTCGGGACCCCAATCCCCTGTCCCCCTTTACTCGTCTGATGTCCCTATTTTCTAGGAACTCTGAATGTTTGCTGGGTAAGAGTGTATTACTGTGTTCTACCGCCGTAAAAGCTAATCACTCTCAATGCCTCCCTCCCAATGAAAGTAATTAAAAGTGTCAAGTCTTTGGCTATTATTTTCATTCTAACCTTTTGCTTTTTCATATGCTCCTGTAACAATATAACAGTATCTTTACTAAAACTTTAATTTAAGTCAAAATGGCTTTAGTTATTGTGTGAGAATAGCTGGATTTTAATTATGTTTCTCAGTACAAGATAACTTTTATGTATCGTTTAATCTCCTAGCGCCACTGAACCAAGAACTATTTGCTTCATACAATAGGTGCATACAATTCCAACTTTCATTACGGGTTTCATTTTTCATTGAAACTAACCCAGCCCGTTCTCTTTAGCAAAATACAAACACTGGCCCCATTTTCTTGCTTCCTAATTTAATGATATGTGATCCAAGGCATGAAGGAGTGAAAGCAAGGTATCTTGTGTTCAGCCATGAGAAATTCCCAGAACAAAGTGAGCTCGACCCACCTTTTTTTTTTTTTTTTTTTTTTTTTACAAGTAACTATTTCCTTGTTTCCATAGTTACAGAAAGGTGCAAGTCAGTCGTTCAATGTACGTCTATAAAACACTCTTATCTAAGTTAGTCCACACAGAAAGAATCCATTCGTGGGACTCGCCCAGTGTAAGTAATTACGTTCTTCACTTAATACTTGCGGTATTCAACAAAACTTACCTAAAACGTAATCCATAAAAGGCAGAATTTATTTAAAGTCTGATTTATTTTACAAAGATTTTATAACGTGACTTGTGTTGTATACAAGATCTGTAAACCTTTGGTTTGTAGAGTAATATGTGTTACGGAATGCTAAAGTTGAATAGTGATATTGCTGTTGTGGTATTGGGCATGAAGATTTGCTTTGAAATATTGCAAGTTGCGTATGTAATCAATCAGTAGTGGGTCTAGATTTTGGGGGTTCTAAGTAAAAACATATAGCGACCCCAACTATAATACAAATTATGAAAAAATAAATATTCAAAAACTAGGAAATGTCATAGTTATGATGATAATGTTCTATGAGCTACTTAATCAGCTTAAATGGTAGGACCACCTCTGGATCAATGCTTGTGATTGAACTATTATATAGAACAGGAGTAGGGGGGGTTTAGCTACCTATCTATTTTTTTGTTAAAAAGGAAAGGATAACTATTTTTAATCTGGCAAATAGCAATACCTGCATCTGTAAATAATATAGCATAGATATCAACCTTAAAACACAGCCACGGTGTAAATTGTAACTATTGGAAGGATAACACAGAATATTGTAACTAAAAATAAATTATTTGATTGATTGTCATTGATTATTTAACCCACATGATTTGGACCATTTGATTTGATTACTCGTTCAAAAGTAACATTCTGCCTTCTTATATTGCATCTACCACTCATAGCAATGGTGGTGTGGCTAAACTAGACTATAGAAGAGCATGGAAAATGCGGAGAAATTATTCAACCTTCTAAATTACCTGCTGATTATACACAGCTCAGTAACAAAAAACCTAACCCAAGCTAGTCTCATAGAAAATGGAATAGAAATAAGGCTATTCTGAACTGAAGTCAGAGGTGAAGTAAAATTGGCGCTGTTACAGCAGGTACAAAGATGGGCCATATAGTTATTTTTACTTCTATGAGTGCTATGATACCTTTATGAGAATGTTGATAAATGATATCTAAAAATCCTGATTATTAAAGCTTGATCATTTTGATAATTACATTATGAAGCCAGATCAAATAACTTCTTCTTTGTTGAGAATCCTGCATTGAAAATGATTTCTTTGGTTCTCCGCCAAGATGAACCTCTTGATCCCTTCAGCCCTTCAGACCAACCCAGTAATGACACAATATCAGCTTTACAGTGAAAAAGAGCCAGCATGAAACATAACTTGTCCACAGAACATGTCTCCCCAAGCCAAGCCAGGTGACCTTTTCACTCAAAACAATAACGAAATGGTGGCCGATTATTCCCAATGTGAGACTTAGAAATAGAAAGAGAAAACACAGCAACTACATAAACAGCACATAGTGGGAGTGGGGGGTATTTTGCAGAGTAGCCCCAAAGAATATCCACTTTAATGCTTTAAAAACTATATATCAACCAACAAACTACAGATGTCCTGGCAAGGAAAGGCCAGCAGTCATTGTGCTGTTTCTTGATGATCAAACAGGGTCACTTTTCAATGGAAAATAGAAACTTAATATTGTTTCTGGGTGCCTTTTGACCTTCACCTGAAAGTGAAAAAGGTGTAGTTATTTCACAGAACAGTGCCTTATTGTTACACCTGAATCGACAAATCACCCGAAACCCAACCAAACTGTGGGACAGGATGGTCCAGGACCGTGACAATATTATCATTCTTTAAAATAGATTTGTACACTTCCTAATGTCATCAGATAAAACATGGACAAGTAACAAAAATTCAAGTATTTCACAACTGAATTAGTTGGTAGTTTTATATAAATATTGATTTTGGTACAAATTTGGGTTTTGTATCTCCATAGCAAGTAATCAAATGGTCCAGTCATTAAGAACATTGCTGATTTTTATGGTGGCCACCAGGGCCGGCCTTAGGGGTGTGCGACCTGTGCGGCCGCACAGGGCGCCATGGCAACAGGGGCGCCTGCCCGGGACTTAAATTAAAGCATCGTTTTTTTTGTTTTGTTTTGTTTTTTAACTTTGTTTAACATCCTCCATATTAAATAAAGTTTTTTTTAACTTTATTTAACATGGAGGATGTTAAATAAAGTTAAAACAAACAAAAAAAATGTTTCAATTTAAGTCCCGGGCAGGGGCGCCGAGTGGTCGCTCGTGAAGTTTTCAGCGACCGCTCGGCGCCCCTCACTCTCCCTGACTCCATCTGGAAGACGGACGCCTCCCGCTCTCACCGCAGGACTCCGGCAACGAGGTAAGTAAGGATAGGGAGAAAGGGCAGAGGGAGGGGGCAGATGGGGGCAGTGAGAAGGGGCAGAGGACAGTAGGCAGGGGGGAAGGCAGTGAGAAGGGGCAGAGTGGGGGGGCAGAGAGAAGGGGATGGGGGGGCGCCAGAGGAGTAGTCCGCACAGGGCACCAGAACACTTAAGGCCGTCTCTGGTGGCCACTTTTCAAAGTTAGCGCCATAATACATTTTTACACATAACCCAAACGTGCTTTATTCTTCGTGCTGAAAACCGAAAAATGTAGTCCTAATAATTTAGTCACAGATTATATACAGAAATTTGTGAAATCCACCAATACAAGTGATTCGTAGAGGCCTTTTAATAGCCTTTTTAAAATAGTTTATATACTGTATGTATTTGTATAAAATGTAAAGTAATAAAATATTAATCACAATTTTATTTTGTTATTATCCTAAAAAGAATCATTGCTACGAGTTATAGCAAGTTGATTAAACTTAAAATAATAGATAAATATATATATATATATATATATTTATCTATTATTTTAATAATATATATATAATATATATATATACACGTCTACGTAAAGCATATTTATAATGATAAATATGGTGGTAAATAAGGAGAAGCGGTTGAGGCTAATACAGTGAAGTGCGTTAACCATGCATGATATAGGCATAAATCTATCCCTAATTCCCTATAATAAGACGAAACCAAAGACTGAGAAACTAACGAAACTAAGGTCTGAGACATTACATCAGGAAAAACAGGCTATATATCTATATTTCTATATTTGTATTCTTTATGTCTGCACCTGGGTTTTGTATTCTATAAAATATAAGGTAAACCAAACAAAGCCCTCTGTGCTTATATGTGGCATTACAGGCTGGGGTGTGCATATCAAGTTTGTGCTAACAAAAGCAGTGAGAGAATAGACTACTAGAGCAAAGGTAAGAGAAGAGAACGTGAGAAAGGGAATGTAATGTGTATTAAATACCTGGCGTATATGTTTTTGTGGAGAGTACCCAATTAAACATTTGTATATGAAGAACATAAGTATTTTAACAAATTCTATTATATATTACACTAAAAAAATGAAATCTCTTATTGCTGGTTTATATATGCTAGATATAATTCAGTCAGATAAGGGGAAAGCCAAAAAATGATATCCACATATTTTAATTCACCCATCATATGTTTCAAATTAACGTAGCAATAATAAAAGATACTGAGTCCTAGCGCCCCTTCTACCCTTGCACTTAATCACGACTACCATCTGTTCTGACCTAGGGCAGACCTGTGCTGCATTACTTGGGGCTCCATTGGGCTCTGTTGGTCAATAAGCCCGTTACAAGAGAGATCACTGATTTCCCCAACAGGACCATTGATATGACTTGAAATACAGTACACTGTGGTGGGGACTACCTTTGGATTGACATAGTCTTTGTGGAAACAGACATCAGCCAATAATGCAGGGGCGTCACTGTAACATCTAAGCTATTCGCAATAAATGCTGGTTGCCACCAAGCACATCTGCCATACATGTAGCCCTGGAGCTAAGCTACACTCTAATAGGGTGTCCATAAGTATATAGGTATGTTTATCTGTTCATTGGTACTGCCACATAGTAATGTTCAACTGTGTAAATGGAACTTAAAGAAAGAGGTCATCTTGACCTCAAAGGTATTGTCCACCTTGAGCCCAAATGAGTTAATAACTTACTAAAAAGGCTTTGTTTTAAGCAGTAGTATAATCGTTCACATAAATTATCCTACCAGATTTTTTCTTCCGGCATTACAATTGCACCTGTCCGTTTATATAGATTTTGTATTAAAATTTAATATTAATTAATATAATTGTATTATAATTTAAGGATTTGTTCATTCATTTTTCTTACCATGGAAAGGTTAACTTTTTGTTCTGTTTAAGTCGATAAACCACAAAATATCCAAAAACACCTTAGATCTTATAGTTACATGCTCATACCTCAGAATTAGTTTAATCCAGTATATCTGAGAGTGAAGTGGAATTTATTGATCATTGACTATGGAGCAGACTTCTTCATATTGTGCAACTATAATTACCGGTATGTCATAGTTGAGCTCTTTCAATGAATACAGGTGGCTCAGTTAAAAAAAACTCTCAGTAGGTTACAGTTCTCATAAAGACTTGTATTAGAAGCATTGGGTGATCCTAGGTATTGACTTCATGTATTCTATTTTTGGGGTAAGTTATTTGAAGTTTTATCGTGAGCATATTTATAATGTATTACCTATATGGATTTATTATGCAGTTTTATAACCCCTGCTACAAAAAAGTGTGTGGGTTAATAGAGGGACTGATCTTACATGCCTGTTATAAATACCGTATTGGCCCGAATATAGGTCGCACTTTTTCCCCCCACTTTAAGTCTTTAAAGTGGGGGTGCGGTCTATATTCGGGGTCTAGCGCCCGACGCCCGGGACATGCAGTCCCGGGCGCCGGGCAGGCAGCGGGGTTAGGATACAGATCCCCCGCAGCGGTGCAGGGGACCTGCATCCTACTCTCGGATGTCCTCAGACAGCCTCCCCTGCCAGCACTTCCCACGGGAGGAGTACCGGCACAGGAGGTTGTCTAAGCGCATCGCACGGACGTTCACCGGCAGCGGCAATGCGCCGTTGCACTTCCGCTGAGTGCCGGCACCGGGAGTTGTATACACGACGTGCATAGATGTCCCCCTCCGGCCCCGTAAGACACCCGGGAGTCTGCTCTGGTAAGTCGGGGGGGGGGACAGAGTGGCAGCGTATCTCGAGGGGGGGGACAGAGTGGCAGCGTATCTCGAGGGGGGGGGACAGAGTGGCAGCGTATCTCGGGGAGGGGGGAGGACAGAGTGGCAGCATATCTCGGAGGGGGAGGACAGAGTGGCAGCATATCTCGGGGGGGGGAGAGGACAGAGTGGCAGCATGTTTTTTGGTGCTTTTTTAAAGAAAAAAACTTTTTCTTTAAAAAAGCACCAAACTTTTAGGGTGCGGCCTATATACGGGGGCGGCCTATATCCCAGCCAATACGGTATGTCATGTATCATTGTACAACGTTTACTGTTATTAACTGTTAACTTGTGTTTGTTTTTCTTACTTGCAGTTCTTTGAAGAGAATCAACATAGGTCATCATGTTTTCTTCTGCATTTGCCCTATCCCTTGTATTACTAGCCTTCTCCTCCAACTTAGCTAAGGCAATCAAAAAAGAAAAACGCAACCCACAGACACTATCACGAGGTCTGCATATTTTTTTTCTTCTTACATGTATGAGACAATATCCTCTTCTGATTATATTAAAGCAAAAGACCATAGTTCATAAACTGAACCAACTCATTTAATAAAGTCTTATAAAATTATTGGTCAGATGGAAGGTCTGGTCGCTGTCTGGTCAGAAATAGAAAATTTATGGCACTTAGGGCAAGATTCTTCATGACTATATATATAGTATATATATGTGCTTAGCATAATGGGAGGCAAGAAGTTATAAATAATGGTATCAGCCTGAGCTTCTGCCCGTACACCACTCATTTTTAAATAAGGTCCATCCATGTCATGGTTATTCCATAACATACAAGTTGACATAGTGATATTTTAGGTGCAGAGCTCCAGTAGAGCATGATGTATTTGTTTCAATACATTAGATATATGAAATATATAACAGTAATATATTTAAGCATGCACTGCTGTTTTATATTCTGTATTACACTGTGAAAATTCTTGCTTTTCCTAGGGTGGGGCGATGACATTACATGGGTTCAAACCTATGAAGAAGGACTTTATAATGCTAAGAAAAGGTAAGAGGTCTTTGTCATAGTCTAAAAGTATATTTATTGCTTGTAATTAGGCTGTAATGATCCATGAAAGTATGTGAGTTGGCAATGTTGTGGTTTCAACTCACCCACTTCATAGTTCATTATGAAGGCCAACATTGGCAAGTTTCTTCATTAAGTCTGAGGAGACTAATAGCTGAAGAAAAATGTTATTACTAATATAGTAATGATATTAATTTTTATTTAAACAAACATTTCATCAAATATATTGGTAAGTTATTTAAATATACAATATCTGGTTCACTAATCAGGAATTTGCATGTATTGGGTGTTGGGCAGAGCTGTGCCAGGTGAATTTCATAATTCATAGTTAATTCATAGACATCCACTCACGGAAACTTACTTTCCGTGATGGGTTTAGTGTATCGATAACTGCTGGTATGAGACAAGCCATGAGACTGTTTCACTTATGCGGATACATTCTGTTCTTTTTTCAGTAATAAACCTCTTATGGTAATTCATCATTTGGAAGAATGTCAGTATTGCCAAGGTAATATATATTTTTGATGCTGATGTATAAGTGTAGCTGGTTATATATATATATATTTTTTTATATCAATTTCTCAACTCATTTGTCTTTCTGGACAGATGAATTATTCCACCCTGTCCTTGTTCCTCATTTTCTCTTAGTTGGAGAAAGTGATTTCATACAGGAAATGTGCAATTTGGCATTGTTATAAAGTATTTTTTTTACCAATGCTATGGTTGGGTACACTTTTGTAAATCTGGATGTGAATTGCACAATGAACTAAGCCTGTGCTGCCAAGATGGAGGAAACAATATGAGGCATAACAAAAGAAAAGAAAAAAAAAAGTTACATAATAAAATAAGAAAGGAAATAAAGAGAATAGCAAGCAGTGTTTCTGATCCACTTAGGGCATCCCATGGTACATTTCATAGGGGTCCTGAGTAAAGCTACTTACTGCCATGTTTCCATGTGCGTTGTGACATTTATGTCACTTGACCGACAGGTGTAAAATTGTACGGTTCCCACAGTATCTCTCACAGGAGTACATTTTCACTTTTTGGCTTTAGTCTTGAGACATACAACTGATACATAAAATTAATAATTAATAAAAAAAAATATATAGCCATATTAGCCCAAGATAAAATGGAGTCTTTAGTTGAAGTTGTAGCATTAATTTAAAACAGATCAAATACTCCTGTAAACTCTATATATAAAGAAAAATGTCTTTGAATGACAACTATTCTTTAACTAAACTATACATTTCTAGTACCTTTTTGGAGCTGTGGCAGTAATCCAAAAGAATGCACCATGTCATAATGCGCTCTTGTTTTGCCTCGGCAGTCTTAGCATTCATTCATTAATTTCATCATGAAGCCTCTTTTTTTATTGCCGGCAGGCTATACTGATTAGCTAATTCTTGACTGGGGTTTGACCTAGAAAATAATTAAATTATCATTTTTATAGCAGTAAGAGTACTGTTCTCACAACCTGATAATGTCATTCCGTTAATAATTGTCACTAATGGGGCTCATTTATTTTACGTCCAAGGGATCACATATGGTTCCTGTTATAACTGTTATCTCATGTAGCATTTGTCTCCATTCTAATCTTCATCGGCTTCATACTGTCCATATCAAATCTTATTTTGCCTTATTAAAAGGTTATTTTTTTTCTAGTGCCGTGTATGACGACAGCACAATTGTAGCACAATATTAAAACTTATATAAAAACTTAAAGAGGCTGTTCATATTAATTTAATACAAATGATATACAAGCCCATGATATCTCCTATTTGATAGAGTAAAAAGCTGCGCTGAAGTAGACAAGGGTTAAGCCGGTCTTAGTTCCACTCCTTGGCAGAAATCCATCTTAACCTCTTAGCTACATTCCCCAATGTTCTCGGAGTGGGATTTAGGAGCGTAGATGACATTACTCCATTCTTTTGGAATTGTAGTTTTTTTTTTTATAAAAGTACAATGTTTGAAAAATCATCTTATCACAGCAGCAACCAATGGGATACTCCTGCTGTTACATTTCATTGGTTTGTTAGGTTGTTATGCTGAAAAGATTTTCATTCTGAGCACATACAATTGGCTTTAAATGAAATCAAACTAATTTGACCACTAACTACATATTGAAATTTGGAAATTTTGTAGTTAAAACCAATTTTGCCCTATTGGTTGTCCTAAATAAAATGTGTATTTTATTATACATGTTCGCTTTACAGTTGTGCTCATGAATGTAATGGATAGATCGGCGATGAATGATTAATATATTCTTTGTAACTGAAAACCAACAAATTCTAATAAAAATACAGCTGGAAATATTCCATTTCATTTTAGAAACGATGTGTCCATTCCCTCTGGTGTGCTACAAATCCTCAAACCTTTTAAACGTAATTAAATGAGTTATCTTATGTATTCTTGGTTAAACTGTGAAGCATCTGTTGTCTGATTTATGAATCATTTCATTAACTATTAATTATATTTACATATTGTTATTATTAGCATTAAAGAAAGCATTCTCAGAAAACAGCGAAGCACAGGAATTAGCACAAGAAAAATTTATAATGCTCAATCTTATGGTAAGTTCTGTAAATTCCATTACAGTTACTAATGCATTATAGCTGGATGTTTAACGTCTTATTTCATATTTTACAAATGTGTTTCTTATTCAGCACTTCCTGACATCTTTAGTTTTCAAAAAAGCGATTTATTTTACAGAAAGTAGTCTGTGGGATAATTAATGAGATAATTATAACTTTAATTTCTTTAGAACGCAAAAGGATTCCAGTGCGGCTATTATACCACCACATATAAGCATATATATATATATATATATATATATATATATATATATATATATATATATACGTATTCCTGTTTCTATGGGATCTGGTTTCTTAATCGCAGCTATCTCCAGGCATCATGGTTCAGTCACTGAAATGTGTGCACACAATGAGGTATTGGGAGAACAAGTACCCCCAGAGTACCAGTAGGAGAGCCAATATGGGCTGGAGCTGGGTTTGAGTCTAATACCTGACCCACCTTGGCCGAGTGTGGCTCCAGGAACAAGCTGGATTGGAAGTGCTGTCTTCACCTTCATCATTGGTTCCATGGTTCCTTCTGGTTTTCCGTAGCTTGTTTGTGGGCTCTGTGAGAATCCGATTCTGTTCATGCCACACAATTACATCCATGATTAACTGTAGTCTGTCCGACAGCATCTTCTGTTTCCATTTTAACACAGTAATTGATGTTTAACCCCTTAAGGACAATGGACGGTCCCTCAACCCATTGAAAACAATGCATTTTGTCATTAAGGGGTTAATAAGGTTAAGTTAGGAATAAGAAATTAATCTGACACGTTCCAATTATTAATAATCATGGTAAAAATATCTTTAAGGAAGTATAACTCTGAAGGAACTTCGCGTTTCCGTTGTAATCTGTCACTGACCGTTCCTGATGTTTTTGGACACTTCATAGTTGCTGTGTTTTAACACAATTCAAATGCTCTTATTTTCTTGATAGCATGAAACTACAGATAAAAACCTTGCGCCTGATGGGCAATATGTACCCCGAATTATGTTTATTGGTAAGTTGATGATTTTGTTTTGTATTTCTGCTAGTATCTAAGTGAATGCAGGAATTTGCATATAATTGAAACAGCATGACAGCTTGCAAGTTAATCCACTGGTCGGATACTAAATACACCATGAATTAAAGAAAAACATGACAAAATAGGTAAATACATAATAGATGGTAGAATGAATGAAATCGATAAGCAGCACCAACATTTGAAAGGACAGACAGACCGTGACATTTAATGTTGATTTGTTTTTGTATTACAGATCCATCGCTTACAGTTAGAGCAGACATCACGGGAAGATACTCAAATCGTCTTTACACTTATGAACCGCAAGACATTTCATTATGTAAGTATTATTAGTATATAGTATTATTACAGCAACAATGATACAATACCATTTTCAAAGCAACCTGCTTATTGCCCCCCGTGATGGGTTTAGTATTCATATATAACATTAAAATCATATGTTTTATGTTTTCAAGATGTTTTTTGCAGAGCTTATTTCCATTGTTACAGAATAAAGTACAACTGTAACATATAAACCTTCTGCTTACCTTCTTCTCGCTTCTTTTTTTTGCAGTGATAGAAAACATGAAGAAAGCCTTACGTCTTGTTCAAACCGAATTATAAAATAAACCAGCTATATCATTACTGACACTGTATTATACTAGTTTATGTATCTCTACCTCTGCGGCCTTAATACTAATGAAGGAGAACAGTGGAAAAGGAAATAAAATTGGTTTTTTTTTATATTTTAAACTGGAAACCTTCGCTAATATTTATCATATATAAGGTTTGGGTTTTTTTTTTTTTTAGAAAACACTAACTTTTTAATGTATCTAGAGTGATTTTTTTTATTATTTTGTTGTAATGCTAATTTACCAGCATGAACATTTTGTTATTGAAAAATCCATACTTTACACGGAGCTCTGTCATCATAGACATTCTTGAGTCGTGTAAATATTCATAAAAATATTGTTTGGGTTAATACTTCTTTTTATCTCTTAGCTTCTTTGCAGATGGCACCAAGCTGTTATTCAGGGTTGATGGTCACTCTTCATGGTCTCCTTCAATTTCTTCTGTTTCAATTTATAATTATGATTAAACAGGTCAGGTGTTTTTTTTTAAAAGTAGACCCGAGGTCAGAGTAATGCCATAAATACCTGTTGCTCAATGAGAGTTGAGGTCCTGAGAAGATCTCTCAGGTCTTAGGTCTCTTATAGTATCAACTTTGGTACAAAACACCTTAGAATAGAAGAGGGGTATGGTTAAAAAATGCATGATAAAAACATTAAAGAGCCGTGTGTAAAATGAATGAAAAGCTACTGTGCATTATACATGTATGTTGGTGAGTCGTTTCTTGGTATGTGTTTTGTTAATGTGTCAGCTAGTTGCTGATTAATGATAATGATTAAAATAGCTATTAAAATCTCATAGAGAAATCATATATACAGAATTGTGTATGGTTTGTATGTCTGTATGGCTGCATCTTCTGCGTTGCCAAGTAATGCAGACACTACTGAATACAGTAAGAATATTTTATCTTCATGTGATGGAGTACTAACAGAATGTTCAGAAAGCAAAATCTGCTTGAATCTGCATGAAATTAAAGATTAGGCAATGCACACCATATATGATGAGGGAAGGGGGATTGACATGTAAATCCTCCCATGGATATATAGATAGAAGAAACTCCTATTTTGTATTGCCCTGATGAGGATCCGTTTGTAGTTGAAACGTTGGTATGGTAAACATAACTTTATGAGTGTACGTGGAGCTTTGTTCAATACGAGTTGACTTTAGACTATTATATCTCTAGGACATGGACTGACACTACAGATGACTTTAGACTATTATGCCTCTTTGAGGGCTCCTGCATGCTTATCTTTCAGTATGGTGAATCCCTCCTCACAAGGAATGCTGTGTTCCATGTAAAATCACAGTGCCCCCATCTCCCCACCTCCCCGGTCCCCCTTGTCAGGGTACTAGCAATTGTTCCCCCCAGGGGGCATGGTCCCTGCCGGGTGACCACTGCCAGTATGTAGTTGCAAGTAGAATGCATGCACTGCTTAGCAAACATATAAAGTATTCCTATATGTACCATCCAACATGTCGTGTAGCCCTTGCTCATGCAAGAGCTATCTGGGTGTTTTCTTGTAATTGCCTTAACCTGAGTCCTGCACCGGTTTCCAGTGCTTTGCCTTGACCATGAGTTGTACTGTCACCATTGGATCCTGAACTTTGTACCCAACCTCTGCTTGACCTTCATTCCTGCCTTATCTATTTGTAGTGACATTTCATGCTCTGGTATACACCACCTTGGGCTGCCCTGTCTAAGATTCTGCCTTGTGCTTCTGCACTACGATCCTGATGTTCCAGTGCCATGTTTTACCCATCAGGTGATAAAGCAAATCTCCAGACAGCCAAGCTAAACAAGCCATAAAAATGTTTCCAGAGCCCCTTGATATGAACTAAACATGAAATACGACCTTTACATTTATGTATTTAAAACTCAACACAAAATCATTATATTGACTTTACAACTGTTTGGCGTATAGATATGAGTGTTGATTTAAATACATATTATGGCAAGTTCTGTAATGTAATTATCATTCATATTATTATTAATAATAAATGGAAAAAGGGTTTCTATAAATTTTAAAAATATAGGGTATTAAGTCAATAACATTTAACAGGTGCCAGGGTTAGTTTACATTCACTCACCTGCAACTAATAGCTTAGTGAATATATCCCTTTTAGCCAGCAGAGGGTGTTGAAGGAACTGTAAAAATCCTGATAATTTGGTAAACACTGGCAGGATTTTAGATTCTAAAAAGTTCTGAGGCTCAAAAAACACTGCATACGCTGCATACTTACATTATAGACGTTTCAGTCTTTCACGATGCAGTTTTTTTTGTAAAAAACCTTAGCACTTTGAGTTCATTTCTTGCTCTTTTAACAGATTGGGTTTAGGGCTTATTTATTAAAGACATTGGGTGCTTATGAGTTTATGTATTGTTCCTTCAACGTACATAGACTGTTTGATATTGTTGGTTAACATGTATTTTTGACTAATTAATATTCATCATATGATGACATTAAACATAAAGAAGGTGGAAAACACAAACCAAAAACGTCTGAGACCAAAATACGTGACTGATCTTCATGGCTTTACTGTGCCTCTGGCTAATAGGAAAATACAAATCTCTCAAAACCAGAAGACCATTCATTATTCAAGTTACATTATATAAAGTGCCAATAGATTCTGTAATGCTGTTACAATAGGGGACAGTGACAATATGCAACAAAAACAATTCAACATTAACAATAACTTTTATACATGTTAAGACATATGAGGAGGAGGAGAAGAGGGTCCTGTTCTTGCTGACTTACAGTCTATTGGGTGGTGGATTCATAATTTACAGAGACAGCCCGTTATAAATAAAAAAAACCTTTCATTCTACATGAAAACCCAAATTGCTGGATTCTCGTCACAGTATGTCTATCGTAAAACTAGCCATTTCTTGTTTTAGGCTGTAATGATAATAATAAGTGCTGAAAATTTTATATTTTTATTCCATGGTTTTACTGTATATTTTGATAGTGATCTCTAAAAGCCTAAAATGTTATATAATGAAAACAACAAACATTTTTAACAGTGCAGGTACTTTGGTCATTGTGGGCTCTGCATGTAATCTAATCAATGTATACGGTAAGTAAGTGTTTTAGCTCACAGAGCCAGTCAGCAAAATACTACAAGCTAGGGGTATGGCGGAACAAGATCCTCCCCAGCATCCGTCTTGAACAAACTGGGTGTTGGCCCATTTAGCAGATGGCCAGTGTGACAAACTTTATATTTTTCTCTAATCTGACACAAGCAAATATTTGCACTACATGAGAACAAAAGAAACATTTCTAGGCTGAGTTTACTTTTTAGATTGAGATATAAGGACACCTCAGCATTTAAGCAGAAAATATGCATAGGAAAATTCTTTGGCAGAACCATGAGTTTATTGAGTTGATCAATCCTGAACCTTCCAGAAGATTAGGTAGCGATGGTGAGGTTGACCACATCCATTGCCAAATGTGTTCTGTATATTAAATCAACAATGTGGTCTTTAGCGGCTGGCGTGGCAATGGCAAACCACATGAGGCTCCTTGTCTGAATTATTACACATGATTTTTAATTGGTAGGTTTGGTTCATATCACTTCAAATGCAAAAGCACATAAGGTAGGTTTGGATTTTCTGTTGATATATCATTCAATGGCAGTAGATCGTAATAATATTAATGGAATATTGGTATAGGTTTAGATCAGATTAGAAAGAATGAGCAAAGCCAGTGCTAATATTACAAGTGCAACTGGTTTCGAGTGACCAAATATTACTATTACTACTACTAATAATAATAACTTAATAACTATCTGGGTCTTGCCAGGATCATCCAGAAATCAGAACTGATTATTGTACCACTGGGGTAGCGGGGAGGTGGTGTTTGGCTCCACAGACTCCCCACCCAATTTCTGGCCACCCCTACTCCTTTCACATTTTTAAAAAGTGCTAGCCTTGCCTAGAAAGACATGAATCTGATAAAACAAAAAAATCCAAATATTTAGAAATCCTGTATTGAAGGCCACTACTTTTCCTCAGCTCTTCCCAACACCAAGCTATACAGACCAACGCAAACACATTTTCTATAGCCAGCAATTCCTTTTAAAGCAAAACATACAAAAACAACAAAAATATTTCACCATATTTGGCACCATTAACAATCTTTACAATGTCACATTTTAATCGATATGAGCATTTTAAAAATCAAAATGGTTATTTTTCATCGACCAGTTAATACTAACAATATTGATACAATCAACATGGATAAGCAGTGATAAGCAAAATGATTAATCAGTTAATCAGCATCATCAACATGATAAAAACAATGTATATATATATATATATATATATATATATATATATATATATATATATATACACACTAAACGAAATATGCCAGAGACCAGTAAATTTGTACATTTCTGGAAAAAACAATATAACAGGTATGTTATATACATATAATAGGGGGTTTGTAATGGAGGTGCAAGCACATACTTCTGGCAGGTTTTTGCACTTGCGAGAAGTTATAACAATAAAATCTGACAGAATTAACAGGTTAGCAACAAGAGAGCCAACATGCTAAACCTGATGGATTTCTGCGCCAATTGAAAAAATATGGAAAACATTATTTGATGTAAAAAAAAAATTGATAATTCTCAGTTGGTCCTGCCTTAATACATTTGAATCTGAGAGGTGTGCTAAAGGGCAATGCTCTAACGAGATGTTTTATATGTGTGATGTTTGTCTTTAAGATGTAGAATAAAATTTTCCTTCAAATTCTTTTAGTTGTGAAATATTTTTTATTTCTAGACTTAGGGGGTTATTCATACAACATGATTCTGGTTTAGAGTAGTGCTGATTGAAATCAGTTTCAAAGAGGATCTTGGCTCAGTGATCATTTCTGGGGAAAATTACAAACCTCAAGTGCAATCAAGTATCTCACAAACGGATTCATAGACAGCATTTTTTAGGAAGGTTCCATCTTTACAATAACGTCTGCTCTGATCTAACATCTTCATAGGAGTAGAAATGTAATGTCTGGAACAAGAAATGATTCCTTAATAACAGTCAGTTTGGTTTACTTTTGTAAAAAAGCCTCATATACAAAAAAAGGATAAACAAATATAAATAAAAGGGGACATATATTAAATACATATAGATGTTGACACTTGCTGACCACGATGGAGACATTTGAGGCCCTGAAAACATATGTAAACATACATCTTTATCTATGTTGACCCAGTAAAAAGTGTAAACTATATAATTAGTAAAATATTTTGATGGTCTTTGCTACTGTTTATTTAGATTCACTGTTCCATTCATTGAACAACCTTAACTGAGCCATCTATATTGAATGACTAATTTAGGACTTTAATTGCATTAAATACTGATTAGTTAGCCCAACACGTTATTTTGTGATAGTGATCCTATAGCAATTAAGGTCTTAAAGGTATTTTTTTAACAAACTTGCCTTTTAAAAATAATTAGCACTCTCCTTGCCTCACTAATCTTCGCCTTATGGCCAACATTTACTTTTTTAATGTATATAACATTTCCTTTGCAGATGCTGCATGGAACAGTTTCATCGTCAAGAGGTTCTTGTAGTTTACTGCTAAATGAGTCCTCTCTGGTGTCTCTAAAATAACTCTTTCTACAGGTAGTTTGCTCCTTAACATAGGAGAGAATTTGGTGGTGGAACTCAAGGTCACCTACATGGCATGGATGGCTCTGTAAAAAAATGCAATTTACTTATAAACATTTTGTTTTCCACGTAACCAAAACTGGTACTTAGTGTGGGAGGCCAAAATAGGACAATAGCCCCACTGCCTCAAAGCCGTACGGATCACCCCTCTGGTTAATCAGCCTCATGTTAATGCCAGTGCTCAAAGGGCAGGTTACAAAGAAGATCTCTAACCTCTCCAACCAGTGCATTTACACTCTGGAGGGCTGTACCTACAGCACAGCCTCTGTAGCATGCAGTGTATGTGCCATACGTACTCACGACGTAGAATACATGACATATATGGCAGGTGATAGACGTACCACATGACCTGCCCAAAGTGTATACTGTAAGATGATGCTTTTATAGTCCAATAAGTTTCTTGATCAGCTCTGAAGAGCTGACACCATACTTAACTGTGTATTATGCTTCATGTGATCTTTGTGTTTTTTTATCAAACTTTAGAGGTAGGCAAAAAAAATTCCATCATTCTAAAAAAAAGCAGAAAGTGTCACATTTCATGTTGCAGAAACTTTGGAAGCAAGACTGTCCCAGAGAGTAATGATGTTGGTCTCATGACATTTAGGTTACGACACATGGGGTGCTTCAGGAAGTGAATAAAGTTGTCTTGGGCGTTATGATGTCAGTGAATGGACAATAAAAGTTTTTACGTAATGTCAGAATTCTTGATGGACGTTTTGCACAAAGTAATTCATTGGACAAAACAGTAAGCTATACGTGAATTCAGGTAGGAATAAACTATGAGTGGTACTTTCAGAAAAAGATTTCATTTGAGTTTCTTTTCTTTACCATTAGTCTTTTTGTGGTGGGATTTCTTCTCTTCGTAAGTTGTGGATAAATTACAGTAACTACGCACAGTGTTGGGCCAGCTATTCTTGCAGAAGACATTCATTGTTATTAACCCTACATACTGCATAATCAATGTTATGAATTTAAATCTTGCTGCAACTAATTATGTATTTAATAAATGTATTATCATTTCCAATTATCTACGATATTCAAACTGTATTTATACTATCCCTTTAAAACAACTTCACTAAAAAGTAACCTGTACGCTACTTTTTGGATTAATACATGACCCATTTCTCTAACAGTATTTACATTCTTTTTTTTTGATGAATAAAAAAAGAACAGCAAAATCCGGGATGTACAGCCAGAGAAGAAACACGGTTATAAAAAAAAAAAACAACCCAGGTGGAACTCTTGAGTAAACAGCTATCAATTTTACTTATGGTGAATCAGCACTACCTAGCTTTAAAGATGACGAGTCCTTACAATGTGAATTCTCCAGAACAGACGCTGTATAGTGAGTCATATGAACAGTGTGTAGAGGACTCTAGAAGAAAACCCTTTGTTTAATTAATTTGATTTGGAATTTTGCTTGGAACTACAACTAAAAAGAAAGGGGCTTCAAATAATTTCTGCAGTTGTAAGCTTTAAGCCACTGAGTGCAATTTACATAAAACACGTAGCGAGCAAATTGGGCTTGGTAATTTTTTGTGGCCCATTCTATAGCCAGAAAGAAATAAAATAACTACTATGTAAAACTATACCGACAAATAGAAGTAAAATATAACTAATAAATGATAATAGATTTAAACCTTGACATAATTTCCTAGTCTAACACCACCAGAATAACTAGTTCTTCCACCAAAGTTACTGGAGTTCATACAAAAACAAAACTGTAGAACATAGGGCAAAAATATATGTAATTATACTACTATTTGGTTCCAGGAATCCTTGCTTATCAACAAAATAAGTCTCTTTTTTTAAGAAGTTACAGAAGTTAAGAAGTACACTTTAGATATACCGTATCGATTATAAGACGACCCTGATTATAAGACGACCCCCCAAAATCTGAATATTAACTTAGGAAAAAAAGAAAAAGCCTGAATATAAGACGACCCTAAAGGAAAAAAGTTTTACCAGTAAATGTTAATTCATGTAAACTATTTTTTTTAATAAAAGCTATGATTGAGAAAAATATTTTTTTTTTGTTTTTATTTCTTGTATTTTCCAACCTGTCCCCCAGTTACGCACATCTGCCCCCAGGCTTGCCGCACCAATATGGCACTGTGGCCCATGATATGCCTTTTAACCCTCTATATGCCACTGTGCCCCATGGTATGCCTTTTGACCCCCTATGTGCCACTCTGCCTCCAGAAATGCCTTATACCCCTATATCCCATTCTGGCATTTAGGGGGTTAAAATGCATATTATGGGGCAGAGTGGGATATAGGGAGGTATAAGGCATTCCAGGAGGCAGAGTGGCATTAAGGGAGTTAAAAGGCATTATATAGAGCACTCTGCCTCCAGAAATGCCTTATACCCCTATATGCCACTCTGGCATTTAGGGGGTTAAAAGGCATATTATGGGGCAGAGTGGCATATAGGGAGGTATAAGGCATTTCAGGAGGCAGAGTGCTCTATTAAATGCCCCCTTAACGCCACTCTGCCTCCTGAAATGCCTTATACCTCCCTATATGCCACTCTGCCCCATAATATGCCTTTTAACCCCCTAAGTGCCAGAGTGGCATATAGGGGTGTAAGGCATTACACACACACACACACACACACACACACACACACACACACACACACACACACACACACACACACACACACACACACACTTACCGGTGCTTCCAATTTCCTGCTGCATTGCCGGGGCAGCGGGTTGACGTCTCATTCCGCGGCAGCCGGAAGGAGGTGGAGTTGGCAGCGGGGGTTTGTATGCGTCCGTCGCAAATACCTTCCCCGGCTGTCAGAGATCAGGAACTCTGGAACTCTAATCTCTGACAGTCGGGGAAGGTATTTGCGACGGACGCATACAAACCCCCGCTGCCAACTTCACCTCCGGAAGCACCGGTAAGTGTGTGGGGAGGGGGGGGGCGACGACAGGAGGATCCAGGTCCCCTGCAGCGGTGCGGGGGATCTGGATCTTAGTCTCCTAATCAGACCTCTATTTGAGGTCTGATTAGAAGACGACCCCGATTATAAGACGAGGGGTATTTTTCAGAGCATTTGCTCTGAAAAAAACCTCGTCTTATAATCGAGCAAATACGGTATATATAATGATGAAGACATTTACCCGACTTTTTAAATAAAAAAACTGATTGTTTAGTTTTTATGTTAATATTTAAAAAGGAAATTGAATTTGTACACATCCATTTAAAAGAAAGAAGTTAAAAATTCTAAATCTGATATGACCAAATGGTCTCTTAAAGACACATGTAAAAATAAAAAGTCTCCATTTATATGTAAAATGGTTCCTAAGGAACCATCAGTAGCGCTTGGTCAATCTTTTATCAATGAATTGTTATCTATTAATCCCATGAAGGGTTATTTTAAAGGATATGATAGTTGTGTCTTTTCCTGAAATACCAGTAATTGTACAATACTTAAACAATTGATAAAAATCTAAAAAAAATGCCTGAGAACCACACTAAGCAAAATGAGCCGTTCTTATTCTGGCCAAAATATCAGGATTACGTGTTTTACGTTCACAATGCCCTGTGTACCTAAGTGAAAAAGGTAGGGCCGAAATCCTGTTCCACAAACAGAGCCACTCCTCGGTCACGATGGTAACCGGCAGGACAACACCCAAGGCTCCGAGATCCAAAGTTGCTTCTCTAAAGATTAGCAAAAACTTAGTTATCACCATATCTCGGCTGTCTCTTTTATAGAGTGTGCTTATCCTACTGGAAAACATTTTATAGACAGCAAACTTCTAAGTAGAGCAGTCATCCAGGAAACCCAGCCGAGATTTTAATCCCAACCGGATTAAAAAGTGACATTATCACCATATACAAACTATTGAATATTTTGGGCATTGTGCTTTTGTTTTTATTACCACTTTTCAATTTATATCCCTGGTGGACAAATGCAATGACCTCTAAAATGTATCCGAAATTGCTATTTTTGTGTATGACATTATAAACTGTAATGTGCAACCTCCATAGGCCAAACTCCTCTAATGTGAAGAACAATGTTGAAATAAGATTTATTTTTATGTTTTTTCCTAAATTATTTGTGCTACTCTTTATTTTTTATAAAGTCTACAGTTGTCTGATTGTGCTACAACATTGTGCATTTTAGTTAAATAAAGTTGCAAATGTTTTGAATATAAAATATTTTTTTTCTGTGTAAAATGATGGTAACATATAGCAACCAGATAATTCATAACAAGAATGGCAAAAAGTGCCTGCTTTTATATCCCCCCCCCCCAAAAAAACCTATTCAAATTAATATTGATTATACACCAATGTAGAAATAGTAGAACAGCACTCCAATATTGGTTACTAACAATGTGGATTTATTCTTTAGCAAATAGACAAAATCAACGGTAAATATGAATGCAGTAAAGCATAATAAAAAAGCCACAAACTTGCAATGTTTTTCTCTAAATCTTTCCGTCAGTCAATAACAAAAATATCCAATGGTGTAAATGACCTAAAAATACATTTTATTGTGAAGGACTTTTTAAGGGTTTTTATTTTTTTTCCGCCTAGGCATAAATATGGGGTTATGTATATATATATATATATATATATATATATATATATGTATAAATGGATTTATTATGTATGATAAAAGGCTTGCATAACCGCCAACATTTCAGGTGTCTAAGTTGGTACTTCTTCGTTGGGGTAGGATAGAGGTGGTACCGGGGTGGAATTACCGCAGAATTACCCACCTTTATACACACTTCTGCTTCAGATACTGACACTATTTTACATGGGATGCAGCGTTTTTGTTATTATCTTATATATATAATTTTTCTATGGTTTTTAATTCACCCAATATTACATATACTTATATATCACATCACCCAAATCTGTGCAGGCATTCTTTAGTTATTGAAGATAAAATATTACCCTCCTCTCACAACAGCCTTTACTGAAACCAGGAAGTGTATGCAGATAGCATACTTCTTGCGCATGCTCAGTAACACTCCCATCGAAGTCAATGGGAGCTGAGTTCCAATTGAAACCAATGGGAGCGACAGCAGCCAATCACATTTATGCTGACGGGCAACCTTTTCTTTACCATGTGCATTTTTTAGCAATATTTTCTGTTATTATGGAAGTTAACCCCTTCTTATGTGTGCCTACACAACTTATTTAATTTGTTATATATTATTATATCTTGCATATGGATTTATACATGGGCTGCATGTGCAACCTACATGTATATGTACAAGCATCTAGCAGATACATTTACCAAGGGGAGGTGGGGTAGAAATGTATTTGGTTTCACTAGTTTGGCATTTGTAGTGAAAGTGAGATTGTAATCTTGTAAGCAGGTTCTTCTTGATGTACCATTTCGTCTTAGTCTGTCAATCGTAGTTTGACCCATTGGCTTGATGGTTGCTAGTAGGATCAATTTACAGATATGAGTATTGATTTATTACTTTATTGGTTGCCTTTATTGGTTGCCTTTTAACTCTTTTGAAAAGATGTGGTTGACGCTGAAAGAGTTAACGCATGGAGATTTAATCACTATGCATTATACAAGACCAGGTCAGCCTTGCAGGAGGACCACATTGTGGTCGGCATTGAATGATGACGTTCATGAGTTTAAACATTCAATTTACCCATAAACTCAATGTCTACTTAATAAACCACTAATTGTGAAATTCTACTACCCTAGGGCTCATGAGGAAGCTGTCTAAAACAAGTTACATGTACACAGTCACATTATGTACATACATCTTGTTTTCCATGCTTTCCACCATTCAAATGACTTCCTTATTTCGCAAGAGCTCACTATTAAGTTCCATTACATTAAAAAAAGTGCAAAAGGTTACAGAGTTATCATAAACCGGCTACATTCACAGCCACATAACTGACGTTGCAGCCACCCTGCTGATTTATCTAATCCCAGAACAGGTGAAGAATTTGGTTGCCCCAATCTCCTAATAGAAAGTTACAGTTTCATATTGTGTACGTTACCAGCATTAACTATGAATGTCATTAACTATAATGAGAAGGTTTAGGATTTCTTTTATGGATGACTATGTATGGCTTAGAAATTTCTATCTGGATGTGAAAACTCTGGGTGACATTTTTATACAATGGGTTAAAGTTTCTGCTCACATCGACTCTCAAGCAAGTCATGTCAAGAAGTAGTTCATAAACTACGAATGCCAGTGGCGGAACTACCGGGGTCGCAGGGGTCGCGACTGCGACCGGGCCCTGGAGTTCTGCCAGTCAGGGGGGCCCAAGGGATGCCGAGCGGTTGCTGAAAACGACCGCTCGGCAACTCTTGGGCCCCCCTGACAGAAATCCAGGATGCCTCTGCTCCCCGCCGCTGCCGCCGTCGCCGCCGCCACCTGCCTCAGCGCTGCCCAGAGCGCAGTGTTGGGAGCGTGAGGCGTTTGTCTCGGGTGCCGGCGCTTCACGCTGAGCAGTGAGGGTAGATCGTGAGAAGGGGGGGGGTAGGGAGGTAGAGGGTAGATTGTGAGAAGGGGGGGTGGGGAGGGAGAGGGTAGATCATGAGAAGGGGGGTAGGGAGGGAGAGGGTAGATCATGAGAAGGGGGGTTAGGGAGTGAGAGGGGAGATTTGAGAAGGGGGGTAGGGAGGGAGAGTGAAAATTTTGAGAAGGGGGTAGGGAGGGAGAGGGGAGATTGTGAGACGGGGGGTAGGGAGGGAGAGGGGAGATTGTGAGAAGGGGTAGGGAGGGAGAGGGGAGATTGTGAGAAGGGGGGTAGGGAGTGAGAGGGGAGATAGTGAGAAAGGGATAGATGGGTTGGGGGATAGATGGGTTATACTTTGTATAAGTAAGGAAATATTGTCAGAGGAGAAGACCTTATTCACATTAGGTACCCTAGAACCGACCCTACACAATTTATATATATATATATATATATATATATATATATGTGTGTGTTTTATTAAGTGATGATTTGCTTACAAAAAGTGGTTTGAAGAATTTGCAAACACCTATAGCACCTTATAACCTATTAGTCTACGTGTCGTGAAATAAAATGCAAGATCCAGATTTGCCAAGTATCCCCATTTTCAGTTTAGAAATTATAGAACTTAATTTTTGTGAATAAAAGGTAACTTTACAGTTGATACCAAATGTAATTGATTAGAATGAAATAGCTGAACATGGTAGATAAGCCATCCAATGAAGGCTAACCTGTTCTGCAAAATGATTTTACTTTCTCATATAGGGACCTCACTTAAGGCTATGCCTTCATCCAATCACACAAAGACAAATCAGCCTTCAGGCAAATCCTAGTTCCTCACTAAGGATTACCTGTATTTGGATAACAGCCCAATTAGTAATAATAAAAAAAAAAGTTCAGGCAAAACAAATCCTTAGCTGAAAAGTATAGGGAGTTGTAGACAATGTTACATGATCGTCAGCGGCTTAGCGGGCGTGGATTTTATATTCGTGATTTGATAAGAAGCTTATCGTACACTGAGCACGGCTAAGGTATGCAGCATGACGACATACACTATGATGCAGGGGGTGGGGTCCAGGTGTGCACAGGTGAATATATACAGGCTGCGAATTCACAGACCGTGCTCACTAAACCTACAACACTTTCTTACCTGTGGAGTGGAGGTAAGTTGGCTCTCAGCTATTTCTTTCTCTGATCCATTGGATCAGTTTACATGGGAAGGAACGAGTAACAATTAAAAGGGATGATTGGAAGAATACAATCCAGTTAGAGATTTATTCACTGAGACAGGTTATACAAAGAGGTTATTCTTCTCTCTTGGCAGAGTTAATTCTCAGCAACCAAAGGGATTTCTTAAAAAAAAAAAAAATCAGCTTTTTACTGCACAAATTGCAAAATTCTTGAATTCTGACAAACTTGATATTTAATTAAGATACTTTTTTTAATTTCCATGCCAGTGTCTTTTTTTGTTGCCTGCCTTAATTTTAATTAGTATATATTTATCAAAATGCATTAGTCAATCTATTAATGATTATTTTTTTAATACAGCCATATTTCTATGTATGAAGCAATGTATAGCTATGCAGGGATATGCTTGAATGCAATGAAATCAGTGAGAAACTCAACTGTTGAATGAAATACTATGTACTTGTTTAGAATAAGGAAGAAAGGTTCAAAACAAGTCTAGCGGCATATCTTTTAAAGTAACTTGACATTTACAATAGGTTAATAATTAAGAGTGTATTGTATTATATGACGTAACTGGAAATTTTATGGTATATGTGAGCAGAATCAAGGCAAAAATCAGCTAATGGAACTAATAGGGGAATTGCATTATTTTTAATATTTTAAGTAACTTTTGTAACACCATCCTGAATATGTAGCATAACTTTCATTATATAATAATATTTTATATATTTTTTATTATTTGGTTTGTGTGATTATTATTTCAAATTTGTGATATAATAGGGATACAATCAATTGATGAGATGATATCTTGGCATTTGTGCAACTGCTGAAAAAATTAGTTGTTGGGGTGAAAGCGTTGTTCTAGTGATTGATATTTTATGTCTAGAGATAGTAAATGAGGAAATTTACATTTTGTGGGGTTTTTTTAGATATCAGCATGGAGAAAGTTCTCAAGTCAGTGTTCGTCCTCCTGGTGGCCACCTCCTTCGCTCTAGCTAAAGATGTACCACAAAAAGAGAAAAATACCACCAAGCCTCAAACACTCTCAAGAGGTAAACTCAATCTTTCTGACTGTACTATGCAAGTACTTTTTATGTATCACCCCCTAAAAAGAAAAGACTGAGAACACCCCTTGGTGTATGTGTGTGCATTACTGCACAAGAGATAGGAGTTAGCTGAACACATCTCTTTCAATGTAAAAAAAAAAAACCTGAAGAGTGGGGAAAGAAAAAAGGATTTTCATGGAAACCATGTACACAATGTGCACAAAAAAATATCAAAGTTATATTTAGGTATCATAAAATCGTTTAATTGCTTGAGTCTTTAATATTCCTTTAGCAGTGATTTGTATAGATGACTGCAGACTGCATAAATAAAAAAACTACTATGTTTCTTTTCTGTATAATTCTAAAAACTCTAGCTAACTTGGTCAAAAACATGATCCATATCTTGCTAAATACACCACATGAACTATCCCCTACTCTCTCTTGTCAATATACATTTATATATCGTGCTGTATTTGTGTATAGAATGTATCTTAGCTTATACACCTTACATCCCCAAATTATATCTGTATATCCTTAAAACGTTGTGACCTGATTGCTAACCCATTTATGTGTGATCTTTTCCTGCAGGATGGGGAGATAACCTTGACTGGGTTCAGACATATGAAGAGGCCTTATTTAAAGCTAAGACTGGGTAAGGATTGGGACTAAAGTAATAGATTGACAGACATGAATCGCAATTGAAACAATGGTGCCATCTAGTGTACTAATATAGTACTGCAGTTTAATGCCATTCTTTCCAATGGTTCATTCATACTATTACAGAGGTGGTGTTACCATACAAACATACTAAACACCTGTTACAGTCTTCAATAGTCCAAGTTTAAAAAAACAACAATAAAAAATACTTTGAAATGTGTTGATTACCCTTTTAATTTCTTGTATTAGAAATGATGTAACCTAAATCTTTTCACTTGGGGTTCCTAAAAACCTCATACCTGAAACGGTTAATAGATTTTGTGATATTAATACTACCAACATGACATGTTTTTATTTTTTTTTTTATCTGTGTAATAAAACTGTGTATCAAACTGTAGAAATTTCCTTTTTTCACAGAAACAAACCCTTAATAGTTATCAACCACAGAGAAGACTGCCCCCATTCTCAAGGTAATCCCATTTACTTTTCTGTGTTTTGGGGGAGGTCTGTACCTTTAGGTTATGGTGGCTATTAAGAGGCCCCAGGGGGGCCCCAGGGGGGTATTATGTTGACTGCTGCATGTTGCATATACCAGGTTGATGAAGGAACAGACAGAAAGGAAATTAGCCAGAATTAGAATTGTAATAATACACCTTTCCATATTTAAATTAGAATTAAGAACATTAATCAAGAAACCGTTTTTTTATAGCTTTGAAGAAGGCATTTTCAGAACACAAAGGCATCCAGAAATTAGCTGAACAATTTGTGCTTCTTAATGTTATCGTGAGTATTTTCTTGTTAATGATGCTTCGTAATGATGGAACAATATATTCTTTTTTAAAGATCAGCAAAAAAAAGTCTCACTGTCTATTAGTATCATTGGGTTATAAGCCGTGTTTTCCACCGAGGAGAACCTTTCATATCTTCATATATATCACATACCTATTGCGTGTTACTGATTAAAGAATATCAGAAAGTTAAGGGCAACAGTATTTTGTCCCAGCAGATGGTGATCATAATGGTAAATGCCTTCATTTTATACACATAGGAGATTGACTTGTTAAAGTATGCTGATGGAGTGGACCCCAGATCCCTTGCATATTTATTTTCAGAACATACAAAGCAAAAAAATACTTTAATCCCTTCTTTGTGGTTTCTCTATAAATTTGTCTTAAATAAGTATACATCGGGAATATTGAACATATTACGTTTTTTTTTTAAATTTCACTTAGCGCAGAAGACCAGTACTCCTGGTCCAAACGTCAAAGGCTTGGGGTGCAGTTGTAGATTTCATTTTGTTTTCTATTAATTATATGATAAATAGTGTCAGTCTACCGTAACTACAAAAATAAATGAAGATGAAGGTTAATAGAGTTGACTAAATTACAACAAATGTTTTTTTATTGTGTTCCAGTATGACCCCACAGACAAAAATTTGTTACTCGATGGCCAGTATGTTCCAAAGATTGTTTTTGTGGGTAAGTTCTGTGTTCTGAGAATCATTAACAACCTACAAGAGGAGTCAGTGCCTCATTGTAAATGTCTCCCCAAGAGTACCAGTTCCCAGCACGCCAAACAATGGGTACAGCTTTATGTATGAGAGCATCTCAAATGCCATTCACATAATTTCTCCATGGCTTATAAATACATTGTAATTATCTTACCAACTCTCACTGCGATTGCCGGCGCTAAATAAATAAATGTAATCTCACAAGAGCAGAGCCTTCTTCTACTAGTATGTTTTAACGTGTTTTAATGTTATTGTCCATTTTGTATACTGTCAATCTTACTATTCGTTTAAGTCATCCTCCAGTTGCAACAGCCCTAAGTCATGTCACGCACCATCCGTGTTACACGAGTGCTTTGTGTCACACCCCGTTCACATAAGGCATATTAGGACAGTAAGACTGTCCTAATGTGCTAGGAGTGCTATTCTATTAATTGATATTATTGTTAAATGTCATTTACTTTTCTCGCCCACAGATCCTTCACTTGTAGTAAGAGCAGATATTCCAGGGAAGTATTCAAACCACCGCTACACATATGAGCCCGTTGATATTGATTTGTGTAAGTGATTTGATTCATCTCAAAAATATCAGAATGATATGGGAATGTAGCGTGGCCAGACAATAGCTCACATTGTCAAAAATGTTAAAGAAACAGGCCGATTGCTGCATTTTTACGTAATTATTTTGTATTTCTACATTTTTATTCCCCTGATTTGAAATTATTCATTAAAAATAGAACAATTTAAATCTGATGATCTAGGAAATGCCTGGATTGTATATGGCTTTATTGAGTGGCTAAGGTTAAATTCACAAAGTGACACCATGCCTGGGGTGTTCATTTAACAGACGTGTTCTCATCAGCAGTATGGATTTTAGCTACAGGCGTGTAGGTTATACTAGCTCAGTGTGTGTTAGAAGTGCTGTTCCATTTAGACAACAGATTAATTGTACACTTTAGTACATTAAACAAATAACATTAGCAGACCTGTCATAATTTTTATTCTGTAGGTTTTAAAAACAATCTTCTAGAAGTGTTCTCAGTTTCTATGGCAACCACCTAGCATGAATAAATATTTACATGAATATTTTCAATGCCGCAAATGGTTACAATCAGGGACACTCTTAGGCAGGGGCATGTGGGGCTCCCACTCCCAGCCCTGGACTTCTGATGGTCCTGCAGTACTGAGTGAAGAAGATCACAAAGATATGATGTCATCCACCAGTCCTCTACCTCTCTTAGAGATACAGAGACCATAAGCAGAGTTGGTGGAACATTTATTGTAACGTTATTCCTGCTAAATGATATTGACTTAACAATATACAGTGATTGTTTCATTTGTTGTAACTGGATTTACTTATATGAGTGTTTTCTTTTTTTTAGTGTATGAAAACATGAAGAAAGCTTTAAAACTCCTGAAGACAGAATTGTAGGAGACGTTGCTCATTTTTTCTAGACTGACTACATTTTAATATTATGGATGTGTATGCAAAAGTAATTCTATGTTCTTAATTTAAAATCAGTGGTGTATAACGGGAAGACTTTTTTGATATGTTCCACTTGCTTCAACTTTAATGTGAAAACACCAGTTATTTGTTTGTTAGTTTTTTAATTGAATAAATCTTCTATGGTTTATTTATAACACTGGTCTCAATTTCTTGTATGTATGTGTACTTAGCCGGGAAGCTTGGGCTGGCGTACCATATTGATTTTTCTGGTGAAAGAGTCATTTAGGGTTCCGGCCAAGCTGGAGACATTTCATTCCCCATTTCAAAACAAATGACATATCATCATAATCTCTCATTTAACCCAACTTTTAACCATAAATACTCCTCTAGAACACTGGACCAGTCAGCTATATGATACAAAAGCCTTACATACTTCATAAACATCTTTTCATCTTGGTCACAGGCCAGTCCATCTACAATCCTCCGTTCCTTCAAGGCCGTTGATCACTCTCTGCTTCCATTTTAAAGGTGAACCAGCTATCTCTTGGCTGACAGTCACTTCAAGCTGTTCCTTCTCTGTCTCATTCTATGAAAATGAAAAGTATCTCTTTTTCTGCTTATTATCAGAGTCCCCGAATTGTCTGACTCCCCCATATACTCCAATCAAGGGACTTTTAAAATAAAAGTCATCACTGCTCAAAAACTCAACCAAACGTGGTCTCACGTAAGGAAGTAACCTTTGCCAAGCCCTCTTCATTAGGGGTAAAACAGCACTAAGGGATTTTTGAGGAACATAAGCTGTTTTTGATTTCTTTATGGTAATGGCTGCATTAAATAGCATGGGATGTTGACTACTTGTGGCACCGAATTGCAAATTGAGAGTGCTATTAGGGCTATGGCACCAGTATACCAAACTTAGACTATACAGTATATACTGTTGATGTGTTTAAATACGGCAAAAGTGTATATTTTATCATCCACTGTGGTATGAATAAACAGGATTTACCCGTGCTTATATTTACATTAACTGAGGGTGTATGTGGGAGAGATGTCCTTGGATGAAACCATTTTCATAAAAAAACCCTCCTTGGTGATGGCATCACATAGCCATAATACACACAATGAAAACATATTCAGTTTTAATAGAAAGGCACAGCTTAACAGTTACATTTTCTAAAGCATCTGAACACATTATATGACATTTGCAGACTGGCCCCTGGGAATAAACAACATCACATTTGAGCTAAATTGGTATAAACATACATTTTAATTTGTTTATTATTTAGGTTACTTAAATCAGCTAACCTCAATAACTAAATAAAACTGGCGTACATGAAAAAGTGCTTCTAAACAATGCATTTATATACATCTACAGACATTTAGATGTCCCTTAGTAGAGGCGAGGCAAGGAAAAATTAAGTATGCAACGCCGCCATGTGGACAAACTTGAGAATACAGCACCATAGATCAAATAATAAGACAAACTATCTGCTGTTTAGCTCATGGACACTGGTGCTCCCATCCCTCAGCAATAATATCTGTCTGTGTGTGTTTCAACTTACAGCACATGCAATACACGACTACGCATGAATTCTGTTACTACAGTCAGTTTTATAGTCTATTTAATATTATATTCAATGAGTATTATTGTATTTAATGAGACTAAACTATATCTATATATATATCCGGTACCATTTGTGGGGTGTAAAAATTCAAACATGCATACAAAGGATCATTACTATTAATTGGGATTAAGCATTATTGTACACAGGGGCACAGTCATGTTAATATGCATTGGTACTTATTACATGTATCAATAAAAAAAAAAGAGAACTTGGTTGGGCGTCTTCAAAGACAGCACTGATTCCTTCCTCTTGTCCTGCGCTCAACCTCCCAGTGAGTTATGTGACCCCTGCACTGAAGACAGGGTTCCATGTGAGGCAAGCAGGAGGAGGACGGAGAACTGTGACAGGGGGAGACTGAGATTCAGTGTATACTGGAAAGTGCATACACAACCCCACCTTCAATTTCCCTCTGAGTCTATGGTCTTTGTGTATAGTGTCAGTGTCAAGGGTGAGCTTAGGCTTAGTGGAACCTGGGAGAGCAGAAAAGAGGGGGGATATAGTGTGTTTGTATGCTGTTAAAGTCATTGAGTGTTACAGGAAGTAGACTGAACCGAGCTAGGGCTGGGTCAGGGCTGTGGGGCATATTTAACTGCCCCGTTCCAGCATCAAGGCCTCAATCAGAAATCTTGGGGCCCATTGCCAGCTTAATGCCTGGCCCCAATGCCCCTCTAATAAGCCCTCCCATGTCCATCCCATTGTCCCACCCATCACTGTGCCTTACGATCCTCCCGTAAGCATACCTTATGAGAACAAAGCGTTAGTGGCACCTGGTGCAATATTTCTTCAGGACCCTCTATTAATAATACGCATACATACTCGCTCTACCACTCTAACACTGTACCCTTACACACACCTCACCCCTGGCACTCCAATACTCCCTCAACGTGTTCACACACTATGTCTGAGTGCTGGGAAGTGACGTCATATTGTGTTTAGCGTGTTGGGCCTGAGGGAGCGCCCAGTAAAGAAATTCAAGAAAGCTTGGGATTTGGATAAAACTATCCTTGATTGCCCTATACATAAGACAAGAGTTGCAATCACCCATAGAATCAGCTGGCAATCAGGCAAAAGAAAAAAAGACAACGAAAAAAAATAGGTCCCCAGAAAGGCTAAATGCTCCTTTAATAACTGTCACTAACAGATTACCGTAATTGTATTTTGTAATTGCCTTTGTAATTTATACCCAAATCTTTTTTTTTTAATTTCCTTTATTGTTTCTATTTTCTCTTATGGGCAAAAAAAAAAGGAAAACTAAATAAAATAACAAAGCATCACAGGCAAATAACAAAGAGGCCAAAATATGCTACATGACATGCCATCGGCAGCGGCTGTCTTTTCAATTATACGTTAAGCATTTAAACGCAGATTTGCTGACGCGGTCTCAGCCTGCATTTTTTCCCCAATCCCTTAACAATAGCCAATTAATTGCTGGCTAAAACCGATACAGAGAGCATGTTAATAGACTGCTTAAGTTATACGAGGTGAATACCCTTCTTTCTTGATCCTGCAGTCATGTATGTTCACACACCAAACATTACTTTTTCACTGCTCATCCTATAGAGTTCCACACATAGGTTGCTATGGCAATGCATATACATTCCATCATGAGTTTCAGGACGAAAACACAACTAGGCCCCTGGGAATTGGCGTAGCTGAATGGACAGGTAGCATGTATGAGTGACATGTGATTGGTGTATGTAAATTTGGGGGGGTGGGGGGGGTCCCTGAGGGGATAAACGTTGACTCTTCCGTGACCCAGGTTATTGCCACTTTTTGAGACGGCCAGCAATCGCTTAATTGTGGTCGTTATTATTGTGAAATACAATGTTAAAAATGTTGGAACTGCCCTCTCATTTATATGATAGAACACAAATACAAGGTGGACATTTCGCATATCCCCAGGGAAAAATAATATTGAAATAATACTTTAACATTTATAATTTGAAGAAGGCATCCCTTTGGGCAACAAGCCCTAATTTATTATTTAGCGACATATATATATATATATATAAAACATAATTCCTAGTACTCAAATCACATAAAATGTGCCTTATTTGTAGTTATTTTTTTTCAGTGAACAATTATCATGAAGCACAAAAGCAGGTGGTTCCAAGTTTCTATAATGTTTTACATGATTAAGCATTCAGAGGAAATAAAAAGGCAGATTTGATTAACATGTCCCAGTGGACCGGCACCTTTAATTGTAACTGCTGCATTATACTTCCTATGAAGATCTTACAGCAGATAATAATAAACTTGCAAACTCGTGAAGAGGAGTTACCGTCACTTCAGTGACAATTATTGAAATCTTTAAATTCATTTATACACACATAAAATTTAATGAAAAAAATAACTATTTGATAGAAAGCAAAAAACACCACACATTTAAAAGACTTCGTTTATTCCGATTTTCACATTATAAATCACTACCGCAGTGCAAGTTCATTTTTTGTAAATGAATACAGGAATTTCGAGTCACAGTTTAACTAGTTTGACAGAAACCCACAGAAATATATCAGATGTCTGGAATTCCAATACAAACATAAGCAAGTTAACAGGTCACATTTTTTTTTTATTTATTTATATTTTTTTAACAGAAATAAACGCAGAAAAGTGTCGCCTACTTTGAGAAACTGATTCCGGTCACTAGTATTTCTTAACTTTTTCTTACATCTTACATGATCCATTTACACAGAAAAAAAACACTTGCCACAATATGCCACTGGTGGTAGCCCAGTCAATGTAATTAAATACTATACAGATGTTTTTTGTATATTCAGTTTTTCATCCACTTATGATAGAGCAGTAGCAAAGTTGAGTTCATCCATGAGGGAGATTTTTTATATATATATATTTTTTTGTAACAACAAAAATCCATGAGGGAGTTGCAGTGAATTTAAAAGTTTCAGCTTCCTATTAGTATGTGTTATAAAAGCCAATTTCCTTGCAATAGTTGGTCCATTATAATAAGCAGATATATAGGTAAGACATCACGCGCATTATATCACTTATTTAACCATGCATTATGGAAGGCCAAGGTGTTTTAAAATGTTTTAACACCTCCGCAAAGACATGGTTAAATAATTAACCCTTTTGTGCATGTACATCACCATCTAAGATTGATCAAATGAGACTCTAGTACACGAGATATTAAAATGCCAGCAGGTGTCAGATCTATAACAAAGTGACCATGTGCTATGAGGCTGGGAGTATTTATCGCTGTGAATTAGTTTTACTTACTCACCATGCCTCATTTTCCTGTCCATCTCTCCAGGGTTGGAATGAAATGCTAAAGAGACGCTCTATAGTAAATTATAATATCAGTACACTGCAATTAAACTTCACAAATGATCAAATCAGGACTAACTAGAATCTAGGAGAACTATACAGAAAAAATATACATTTGCCAGAGCTAAATGAATGTATGCACTAAACAGCTAAACACAAAACGATGCTCAAAAACGCAAATACTGGACCTGATGCCAACAGGACATGCTCATAAATTTACATATGACATATGTAGGGGCAATATTGAAAAAATATCATGAATTTGAATGAAGCCAACAGTATTTTTTCATACCAAGCTATCAATTCCGTTGTGGTAAATACAAATTGACAAATTGTAAATTAAAACATAACCTAAAATAAAAATGTTGCCAGGTTCTAAAAACCACCAGTTTTATTGGGACCACAGATTTGGATATAAAAGTTTGTATGAATCTTTCATTACAGATTTCAATAGGAAATTTCACTTCTCCATATGGATAATTAAACTGACAGCCTCTGAGTTCTGCTACACTGCTAATGGGTTATTCATAGTGAATATGAATATTAACACCTTTCTTTCCACAAATATATTTATTTTAACAACTATTCAGTAGTCAACCTAGCACAACTTGGCAATTAGTGTTTACGAGTTTGCAATGCTTGGGGATATTGTCTTGATATAAAAATGCCTGAATTTTTTGCACTATTATATTTTGTTTGTTTTATATTTAGTTGGTTTTCCTTTGTCAAAATATTGCAGTTTAATTCATGTGAATTTATGACTCATCCCCCCCCCCCAAAAAAAATGTTCATAGTTGAAAACATCTGTCCATCAAACAGATTAACCACAGCAATCAAAAAGAGCTGCAGAGTATTAAATAGAGAAACTCAAAGTCCTAGTTTTTTCTTTCTTTAAATCAAAGAAAAGCACTGGGGTTTGCACGTGGGTCCTTCTGGTTTCTGTATCTGTAGGTCAACCAAACTCCAAGAATCTGCAAACAAAAATATATCTTGTTAAGTTATATGGAAGGACACATTTATCAATGAGTTGACCGCCTTTCAATCAGGCCTAAAAAGCCCACTCCTACAGTAGTACTATAACGCATGTCCTGCTTCCATGTATCTGTCATGGTGATAACATGAAGAACGTTTGAATCCATCCACATCTAATGATGGATGATTGTGGTCATAATTGTGACTTTTATATCTCCTTTGGCCATAATTATGAACTGGGTAGCTAACTGGGATATAGTGTTTTGGTGTCTTATGTACATATCTGGAAACTCAGGGTTTTGCCCCAATCTCAGGGTGAAGGGGCAGATTCTCAGATTTACACAGTTGCACTGTATTAGACCAGTATTAGATCCATTTAACACATATGGTCAGTCACTACAGAGAATCTTCATTTTGGGCTGTTAAATGGTTAATATCCCAAGAATCCCAAGGTCAGCACCATAAGAAAGTTCACAGGAATGCCAATGTATCAGAACACAAGAACATATACTGAATATCAAAAGTACGAGTAACAAAATGTAATATCATTTGCAGTTTCACTCGCCTCAGTGAAGCTGAAGAAGAAACCAATTCCTCCCACAATTCTTAGAACTTCCTCTGCATGGCGTTCAATTATCGATGCGCACGTGGGACACTCCGGAGTTCCAAAACATGGCTGTAAAGAATGGAAGAAAATAAAAATGGATTTGGGAGATGTGAAAATGAGTCAAATTAAAAGACACACATTAAATGCTGCTGTATTTAATTATTATATTTGCACTTTTGCAAGGTGAGCTGAGGCATTACATGGGTGGAAAGTTCCTTGATATGAGGGCTACTACTACATGATGTGAGAAAAGTATGGTTGGACATCACAACTTCAACCTGCATGTGCAGTCATTGCTACCTTATGCCCTGACAGAGCAGGACTTAATGATGTCTAGTATGCATACCTGGGAACTCTCCGGGTTTGACCCGGAGACTGCCGGGTGAGCACTGCTTCTCCGGTTCTCCAGGTCAAGACCCGAATGCTCCGGGTTGCGGGAGCGGGGCCTTGACACGCCCCCGCTCCCCGCCCATTTTCCATTAAATGAGGGTGTTTCCCACTGCCATCAGTGTGCAGTCCTGGCCGCGTCCCGCAAGGGAATACTCCGGGTAGCCGGAGGCCAGAAGTTCGCGGGTATGCTAGTATGGCAGGGTACTCAACCAAGAGATGGCCCAAACAAAAAAAAGATAGAGAGGAACTATTTTGTGTGTGAGTAATTCCCTACAAGCCTTGGTATTTGGCAAAGTATTTTAAGGTACACCAGTGCGGTATTCTACAAACACACCTATGTATACAATTCACATGCAAGGTCTGGGTCCACTAAAGTGACATCAGCCTGATACTGTATTATGGATATATGTTCAATATTCTTCCTATTCTATTGCCCCTGAAGGGGTCAGTTTACCTCATTATGTACATAAGAGAGAAATACTTACAGCAGCACAACTCGAATCTTTAGTGTAGTTGTTAAATCCACAGCAATTAAGATTTTTCTCAATATCATGTTGAGCACCTTGTGTGTGGTTCCACCCAACTTCCAGAAGTTCATTCTACATTAGCACGGGAAAAAAAATTAAGCAGACATCCTTCTCGCATAATATATATATATATATATATATATATATATATATATATATATATATATATACACGTTAATCTATGACGGACTATGAAAGAATTAGTATCTATTAGTAGCTGGACACACTGTTTAATGTTTCACATTAGGTGCATTTAAAATGAAATAAAAAGCAAACGTACCCGTTGGCTTTTGTTTATTGCCAAAGAAGCACATGATACTGAAAACTGGATAATGAAGATGAGAAACAGTATAATCATGTACTAGAGAAGGCAGGTTAAGGTTAATACAGTATGACAATTTACAACTGCAATGTGCAATTTCGTTTATGAGCCCCAAACCACATAATTTCAATATAACATAAGAAACATTTAACCTATCTTGTCTGCCCATGTTTCCTACCATATGTGGCCCTTGGTTTCGCTGACAAATGTCTATTCCATGCATGTGGTCAACATCTACCACTTTTGCTGGTTGACTATTCCACTCCTCTGTTCCATCATCTCCATATGGTGATCTCCATACAATGTGTGAAATCAAAACAATTTGTGTGTATTTATTATAGACACCATGATTAAACGTTCAAATTCTCCTCTTTTCATAGGCCAAACCTTCAGGTACTCCATTAAAAAGGGCAGTGGGAATATGTTCACACAATATCAGGAGGTGTTCCAAAAGCCTCCACCAGGTGTCACGTCTCTTGAAAATGAACACAGACTAAACTAAACGGTTCCTAATGCATATTTACAGCAACAACCAAACCACAATGAACCTGTCACGTGAACCTTTCCTTTCTTCTGAATCCAGCAACAGTAGAAAAGAAAAAGGGTTTTAAAAATACAGAGGTTCATTCACTAAAAAAAATGTGACATCAAATTATGCATTACGCAGAGCTAAACCAGTCTTTTCTTAAAGAAGAACCTCACCCAAGACTGTAAAATTACATGGTTCCTTCAACGCGTCGGTGAATAAATCCCTTATCCTACAACGCACCATTAACAAACCAGCACCAGTCTAAAAAAAATCATATTGTGATCAAATGAAACAGAAAATTTATTCTAAAAAGCTTTGATAGATATCAGTAAATGTATTTTTTTAGATCCTCACCCTAATGAGCATTTCATATTTCCACCTGTAATTTAATTTAAAATCATACCAACATCTCATTCCGTATTTACGATGCCAGGTTTATTTGCTGAACAGTTTAATAATTGTGAAGGCTACGACAACAAAAAAGAGTCTTTATAACTAGCTGCTCCCACTAACTAAACATCATACTGCCTTTCTGGATGACTCATAAGTAACACCTCGTTTCCAAGCTGCCTCAGGTTACAAAGACCGCTGCGCATCACCTGATTCCACTGTATGGATGCCGAGCTCAGCTTCTACTGAATTTACCTCCCGGCATTGCCACAACATGAAAAACCGGCCATGACAATGTTAGAGGGAGTATAAACATCACACTTAAGAGGTGAAAATTGTATATTTACATACAATAAATACATTGCATTCCAGGCTTTAATATGAACCACGTTCAGGGGATGGCTGGCACCATCTGACCTGGGGAACAGGTGCAGCTGAGTGCCCCCAATTTCCAGTAACACAGACGCACACATACACATACTAATACCTGCTCACATCAACACACACATTCACACTAAAAAATACTCACGCCATCACATCTCTCACCACTATACCCTTACCTTGGTTGAAGCTGTTCTATAGAGGTGCTCACACACTGTGTGAAATGCCACAATGTTACTGTAGGGTCACGTAACGTCATGCTACATGGCCCCACTGCATTCTGACTCCATGAGTGCGCCGGTCTAACTTGTTTTAATAATTTTGGACCACCTCAGGTGTCAATTGCCCCTGCTACTGTTCTCAAATGTGCTTAAGATGCATATGTAACAGTGGCTATATATATGTAACAAAAATCCATTTAGCACTGAAAGCTCCCTCAGCTACCGTTGGCACACTTTGGCAGAAGAAACATGGTCAACAAGCACAGGTGTGTTAACTAGTAAAAGGATACAAAAAACAGCAACACCTGGTGGTGTTTAATAGCTCCAATTAACCCAACCAGGGCAATTAGGAAGAGCAGGATCCCAACAGCAACAGCTACTCCGACCACTCGAAGGCTGGAGATGAGACCGAATCCTATGCCCCAGGCTGCGATGCCAATCAGTAAGAGGCTGACCATCTGAAACAGAGAGACAGATCATTAGACTCTGCAATGGAAATAATCCATCAATTATCTATTTTCAATTTAAACAAAAAGCAGCAAATTGTTTCTTACTGCTATATTTTAAATTATGCTAAATATTTTTAATAAAAAAAAAAAATCACAGATTGCAATTGTACTTCTCGGTTTAAAAATAAAATTGCGTACACAGGTTTTTTAAAGCTAATTGTATTTAAACATTTTAATAGAAATTCATTAAACATTCTTACATTAACCTATATCTTTTTCTCAATTAAAGAGTTTCAGGGAACAATTATAGAAATTACAGCAACCAGAAAAAACTCACATTATGTCAAAATGTCCAACATGGTTCTTTGAAAAAAAAATTTGGTCCCTTGCAACCTTAATGTACACTTACCATTAACCATTACTGCCTTTATTTATGAAGAGCAAATGAAGTTTACAGTTGGAGGAGTGTTTTTTTCATCACACATGAGTTGCACACCCAAAAGAAAAGATCTCACTAACATAGGTTTGGTGAAACAGACATTTATTGTGAAATAATAAGATGCAATTATATAGTAAACTTAATACATACTGCCAAAATTGGGCAAAAACAGATAAATCAGAAAGAGAAGGACCTCACGAGATTGCCCAACGCTCTGATAGCACCTTGCAACTTTTTTTAAGGGTTGGATCATCAAAGCAATCATAGGGATGGTTGACTTCTATTATGATTAGACGCTGCACTAGAATGCACAATTAGGCGCTGCGCTAAGTAATGTACTCCAATCGATGCATTGTTTTACACGCAGAAAGAAAATATTGTATGTCATTACAACTCCAATCATACATATGGAATTTACCATTATCAGAGCCAAAGATTAAGGAAAGACATGGGGAATAAAAATTATATATATATATATATATATATATATATATATATATATATATATATATATATATATATATATATATATATGAAACTAGCCATCACTAGCTAAATATTTATTCAGCATGTTCTACACGGTAGAACATGTATGTTTAGAACTAATAAATCATCCACTTATCCTACAAAAATGTCTAGAATACTGCACCATTTTTTCAAAGTTTTTTTTATATAAAAGTATATATTTGAAAGACAAAATTAATATTTACCCATATTTAAAACTATAGATTGGAGCCTTAACATACAGCACCAATGAGCACTTACATAAAATGCCTTTCTTCAGCTGTAGTACTCATTCATAAATCCTCTCAAACCATTTTAAAACTATTCTTTCTTTGTCTCGTTTTTCCTTTTGTTCTTATCTGTATGGCTTCATTACCGTTTCCTAAGGGAGGTAGCCGACATCCTAACTTCCTTGTTAAAATTTCCGTCGACAAACAAAATGCAAGGGCACATTGCGCGGGGTCATTTGGAAATATTTTTCCCTGGTACTTATTGTCTAAAAAAGTTATGATAAGAAATTTACCATTTCATCTATTATAGATAAGAGACTGCATTTTAACTTATTGATCCTAGTTAATCTGTATCACTAATATATGATTTGATAGATAGCCGTTATTTATTTTAATATTGCATCTTCTTTACTTTATTGCATCCACGTGATTTTAGTTCTGCCCTCTTTTTGCATTTCATGATGAATACGTTTTGATGTAACTGATATACAGTGCTGCAGAATATTGTGGCGCTATATAAAAGAATAAAAAATAATTGACTTTTTATTGACTACGTTAGTGCATTGCCTGCTTACAGCTGGGAGTATTATTAGATCACTTAAGTTCTGATATACTTTGTAGCTGTACGGTTACTATACAATAAATTAAGATTGCTGTGAACTGGTGAGCAGAAGTTCTTTCATCTGTTTTACTGTGTTTTATGCTTTGGTGCATGCATTATCTCCTGCAGCTTACCATGATATTAAAGAAGAGCAAAGATACAAAAGAGTATTGTTGGAGCAGGCAATTACCAGTTGTGTTAAAAAAAAAAAAATTGTCATGGGAACAGACAAACACCAAAATGATCCTTTTGGGCAAAAGTCCTCCCCTCGGAGGGTTCCCATTCAAATTTTGTACGCTCAAAGTTCCACTTAAATACAGCAGGCTCAGGGATGTAAAGGATAATATAACCAGGGGAAAAATACAAAATATAATGGGGAAATTAATAAAAAAAAAAAAAAACGCGCAAGAGACATGTATGGCACAAGGGCGTGAGAAAAGATTAACAAGGGGCAATAAAAATATGCATGGGTAAACACAAAATGGCAGGGATAAGAGGGGGGGATTTTCGTTTTTCAGATGGTCGTCCGGTAGAAATCAAACAATGTGACCATATATTTCATTTTCTTTTCAATTAAAATAAACTTAAAAAAGTTAACACGCTAGTTAAGAACATTCTTTAAACGATTTAGTCTTAAATATCATCTTGCTATGGGCATTTCCGATCCTGTTATCTGCCACACGTCAAAAATATTTAAAAAGATAAATAAAATAAAAAGAAAAAAAAAATCAGACATTTAATTAATTGTATTAAAACATGCTTCTAATAATGTGAACACAATTAGCTGCGTTTACACAAATTGTAATATAACACAAAATTATAAAAGAGTAAAGTGTGTACTTCAACCTATACTATTATATTTTACATTTTATATATAAAGCGCCAGCAGATTCCGTAGCGCTATTATAATAAGGGGAGATGGACATAAACTATGGAATTTAAGTTAATGTTAACACATGACAAGAAGGAGAAGAGGGCCCAGCTCGTGGGAACTTCCAATATATTTTATGGACTGCAGGTGTAGATAACATATCAAGGTATTGGAAAGCACAAAAAGGTCTCAGATATTTCGTAAATCAAAAATGAGGTCTTCGCAAAAACTCATGGATCAAGGGTTCTCGAGAAACTCCTTTAGCCTACAAACACTTGCATTCCTAATAGGAAAAAAAGCTTTAAAACTACTTAAGCTCACGTCAAAGCTGTTTGTGGGGGTGGGCGGACATTGGCTGATTCAGAAGCTGTAACAAAAGGCTGGATTTTAGCAGATGTTACCTTGGTGACAAATATATGGACACATCACGGCCTGATGTCATAGAGCTGCCTTCAGGATGGAGAAGCTTAAAGTCAAAAGGAGGATACAGAGGGGATTCTGGGAATGCGAACGACAACTTAAAGGGATTTTTCTTCATCATAATTGGTTGTAACATTGTTTTTTGGAAAAATATTAATTTTCATAATTAACCCACACAGAACAATCTGACTAAAAATGTGAAAAAATAGGGTAGATATTAACAATAGTATAGATGCCATTTGCTAGCTCCACTACCATTGATGTAAAAGTGTGTGCATGTACGCTTCTTGCTTTCAGTGGCGGTAGCCAGGGTGAGGAGGAAAAAAAATAATACACAGGCCTTATCAACCTCACGCCAATATGTTGATAATGCGTGCACGGATTGCATTCAGTAATATACATTGGCATCTAGGCAAAATTAACTCCATTATTCATGGAGGACTATCCCTGCTACAGGTCACAACTTCCACCATAGTTACTATAGGCTAACAGACAGCTGGCCGTTTGTCAAAAGGTGACAATGACCAGGGAGGGACACCCTTTTATCTCCCCAGGGACCCCACCCCACAAAATTTACACAAGCCAATGGGCTAGCACTCCCCCACACTCATACAAGCTCCTGTCCGTTTAACTTCGCCAATTCCCAGGGGCTGTGATCTTTATCTTCCAGTTGACAAGCAGCAGGTTACTTATTGAATCAGAAGCTTTTCTCTGTGGTTTCTCACAGTATAACAAAGTTATATTAAGTGTATATATGGGTTGTCTAAATGAGAAAATGGGAAACAATGGTTGAAAAACAACACGAATATTGCTCTGGTCCTACCGTTAAGGAGAAAGTAAATAAAATACTCATATAAATACCCAGGTGACCGCATGACCGATAAAGATATGAGTGATTGCGGGCTGGGATTTGAGAAATGGCATTTGCGCTGTTGTTTTCTGGTTTAAAACAATGAACTTGATAGCACGTTTGTGTACTTTCAGATTAGGATCTGTGCACCTTTTACAGTTCTCTCTCACAGATCTCACGACGCCAAGAAATTTCCTTCCGAGGACCGGCATAATGTAACAACGTGCAGCACATCAAGTGGCGGCCTTACTGCAGGTGGTTTTTTGTTTCGCGTCTGTTATCAGATACCTTATGCGGTGTTTTTCCACTAATTAGATAGAAGTGCAGAATTAGGAGGTAAACACTTTAAGCTCAGTATTAACCATCCAAATAATCCTGCATCATTTGTGGAAAAGTAAAAAGGGATTATTTTTTATACTATAAAAAGTGGTGTTTATAAAAAGAGGGAGAGACCACTTTTCAATGGTTCTTCATTGCAGAACTCCCTGGAAACATTGGCTCTGATCTAGACTTTAAAGGTCTCCTTTAGCCCTACTTCCACGTTGAAACCATACTCAATTTTGCACAGGCTCCAATGCATTTTGCAGCATGCAAACGACACTTGTCTCCACCAGCTTCCTCTACCGAAAGCAGACAGTTTTGAGAATGTTGTTGGGCGTGCAATATTATATTGAAATATAAATTGTAATATTTTGTGTTTCACCCTGTAAATTAGGAATGACGCACTGTCTAGTCCACGTGTGTTACTTCCCTAATCCCTCTGTTGTGTATTCACCATTGTTGAATGTGTGAGGAGATTAGTCTGGGGCCGATGCTGTCTGCATGATCCATTGCTAGGATGTTATGTGTTAATTATATTAATCCTTTTGTGTTTCCTGTCTAAATCAACTCGGTTTTTCCTGCTATAATGGCTATATAAACTATGCCCAGTCCCAATAAAGTGTGTTCTCTTGCTTTGTGACTGGTGTGCTCAGGGGCGTAACTAGAAACAACGGGACCTGGTGCGAAGTTGGGTCCCCCGGGGCCACCAAACTTCAACAGCTGGCCTGTGCCATCATTGCCCACACACAACTGGTCTGTGCCTTCTTTGCCCCTTCCCCGCTTCCAACATACAACATATGTAAACACGCTTACACAAATTACACGCACTTCTCATACTCACTAACACATACTCCATCTCACCCCACTTACACATCCATGCTCACACACACGCACAAGTACACATCCATACATACATATATACACAAAGACATATACATCCCACTAGACCTGAAACAACGAATCGATAAAATCGATAATAATCGATAACGGGAATCGTTGTCGACGATTTCCGTTATCGATTAATCGAGTGATCGATTCATCGTTGGAGCGGTCGGCTCCTTTCACTTACCTCCGCCGGCGTTCCCCCGTTTCTGCTGCAGAGCTCTGTAGTGTCCGTCTGCGTGAAGTTACGTAATGACGGATGTGACGCGCGTGTACGATGAAGTTTTGAATAAAGCTTTGCGGTTGCACGTTGTAAGTGGAAGGATTCGGTAGCGGAGAGAGAGAGAGAGAGAGTGTTGATAATACTAATGGAATTCAGTGTTTTTCAGTTTAGAACAATGTGTATCATTCAGGCACTTAGTGTTTGTACACAAGTTCCCTTTTTTACCCTCCAAAATGCCATGGTTTGTACAAATCCCTCCCTCTAGCACATTGGATGCATGTTTTATGCTCTGCTACACTGTACTCCTAATTCTGGTGATTTCTAGAGTGCGATAATCACACCACTGACCACACACACACACACACACCAATGCACACTATTTTAGAGCAAATGACATGTATTCAAACATACACCTAACAGATAACAGCCACACACCGACCACTTGTGGTCATGCAGACATACACATTGAACACATACTTGTTACCAACGCACACAATATTCTCAACCAAATGACGCGAACTCAAACATACCTATGCATGTCACATGACCTCTCTGGACACCCATCTCCTGGGTATCGATAGGAGAACCGAGTGGGCAGATCACTTTGCCATTCCTACCAATCAGTCCTGTGATTGCGACTATACCATGCTTGTCTTTATACCAGGACAGATTGGAGCTAAACAATTGCATCCATGAAAAACCTTCAACAAGAACATTCATTTAATGGTTTAAACCTATTATGATAGGAATTTCATAGTTTCAAGGTTAGGAAGTAAATGACTAATGGCAGAGGAAACTTATTTCAGAAAAAATGTATTTTTTATTTGAGAACTTATCTTGATTATCATATTTGTTTTTTTGTTGAACACAAGTTCCAGTTCATCGGATCTTCCTGAACATACACAGTATTTCCAAGAAATAGTAACATTGTTCTTTGCTCTGGTGACAATCCTTTCCTTCCAGTTGCTCATGGACACATTCCATTCATGTTTTTAGTACATTAAGAGACATGTCAATTAATCAGCACATGTCTGCCCTTTGAACCGGTTTCACTTTTTGACAACGCAGGTTTGTACTATGAACAATAGTGTAATGTCAGATCAGCATTTGCCTTCTTAATGTTCACGTGTAAGAGGACTTTATGATTAAGACGCACACATTAATGATTTTTATAAGGATCCTTTCGCAATGAGTTGTCAAAGTGCACAACTCAGCCTTCTGCCAACCAAAGGATTGACATTTCACATGATGTAAATCACAAATCAATGCCATCACTAGGTTTTTAGTGAATAGATACCATTCATGTTGCCACTTTTAGCCATTTGAGTGTAGGCTGCCATGTTACTATAGGGTAGAGGATGCTTCCCATTGGCCTCTGAGCCCACTACTATTACTCATTTGACAAGACTTCAATTAATGATGAAAAAACTACATATCGTATTAAATGTGATGACATCACTGAAAATCCTCCCTACCCCCATCTAAAGAAAATGTACACAAAAAAACACATATAGAAGAACCAGAAGAGACAAGAGAAGTGCAAATATAGAAATGGATAAAGGGACGCGGAAGTGGTCGGTGGAGACGGTAGGGAGACATTGAGAGAGAGAGAGAGAGAGAGCGTGAAGGAGAGCATGAGACCAACAAAATGCAAACAAAGCACTCTGCTTCATTTTCCTTCTTTGTTTGGGGTTCCTTCTTGTTTTCGGACAATATTACAAATTAACGAAATAGGCCAATTTAGTTAAAATCATTGGTTATTACATTTTGTCACTTATATTGAAGTGCTGGTTTCTACTGTATGCTCAACCACGCCGTGGAACCAGCTTATCAGCTATAGACACAGAAATGCAGCAGAACAGGACGGACAAGATCCTCAACTGAAGTCATTTAATAAATTGCAGCGTACGCTTTCAACACTAATCTTACCAGAAAGTGAATCAGCAATAAAGCACCATTTAGTGAATTTGCAGGTGCTCGAGTATAATGGGGTGGGGGGGGTACCTGTTGGTGGACCAAGCGAAAGGAAACCTATTACAGATCCCTACCCCCATGCTGCACACATGTCACCTGTGAGTCACAAGGAGTCAGGTGTTACTCGGCGGCCCTTAGATTGTGAAATATCACCTTAATTGTTTCAGGTCTCTGCCATAGCAAGACGTGGAACTGTTCCTTATCTGCAAATATCTGAATGTGAATATGTACTCGTCAGCATCAGGTGCTGCAAATACTAAGTAAACAGAAAAGCTGGCTCAATTAAGAAAGTTTTCTCCGACTTTTAATTAGCCGGTTAACCCTTTACATGGCTGCCGTGTTATACAGCACCCCACCATGAACGCCAAGGACACTTAAAGACTTAAAGGGCACATCTTAGATTGAAAGACTTAACGAGTTGTTTTAAGGAAAACGTTCACTTTATTTTATGTTTTGGCAAGTTAAATGTTGTTCTTATTCACGCACATCACTTCTGATGGCCAATGGTGCCTTGTATCCACCGTTTTCTGTTGATGTCCCCTAAACCTCTATTCCCTATATGATTGTTTTGTGAAATACGTTAGCCTTTATATATAGGACACTTTTTCTTTTTTTAAGCCAGTAGTCTTAAGAGTGTACAATTTAATATATATATATATATATATATATATATATATATATATATATATATATATATATATATATATATATATTATGAAGGAATAGATTACAGTGGAAGTATATTGTGTGTATCGCGCACACCATGGAAGTTGGAGATACTTTTTGTCGGTCTTTCAGTATCTGAACATTTTTTCGAATGGAAATTAACTTCTTGTTAATTCCCCCCCAAAATAAACTATTGCTTGCAGAAATCCATACAAAAATACAAATTAGGAAGTAAAGTTCCTATTTATACAGGTTCAGATCTGTACTTCTTGCAGGAGCCAACGTGGTTTGGCAAGTATAGTATTGTATAGTAAAGTCAGTGAGCTGAAACAGAGTTGTGTTTCCTTGACTTCAATATACATTGTGAAGGTCCAACCCCAGTGAGCTCCTGTTGCAGGAAGAACGTGGCAGGCCCTGTATAATGTATATTTAAATCCATGTAATTTCTCACCCGTTATGAGGCTAGCTCAGTCCTTGCTATAGAAACTTGTTTTTTTTATGCTCTTTATAATGGATTGTGAAGTGAGAGAGGTACAACCATGACTCTCCCTTCAGTGAATAAACCCTATAAAACCATCAATACAATATGAACATTGTATGCATAGGTAATTCAAATTGAAATAGCAATTAACTATATAATGTCCTTAACTGATGGGGTGTCCAATGAACGCCAGTCATCCCTGACACACCTACCTTTACTACAGATACAATATATGGATTACCATCATGTATCTGGAATACGGACTGTAATTCTAGATTGTAATCTCCTTTGAGCAAGGTCCTCCTCCTTATATTACAAATGATGCCCTACTTGTTGTGCTGGGTTTACCCATTGTACAGTGCAGCAAAATATGACAGTGCTATATAATTAAATAAATAATCCTAATAGTGAATGGCGTACAAAACTGAAACCCGTGCATAGGTTATCACATCACACAGTTGTATAAGCCATTTAAATAAAATGGAACCTCAATTAATGCTAAAATATACCAATTCAACTCCCAAGGGTTCAATCTACAACATTATATAAATGCATAATACATACATATATATATATATATATATACACACATATACACACACACACACACAAATGTTACTGTTGTGTTTCATGTTTTAAAATGCAATAAAAATTAAAAAGATAAAGGTATATTAATTTCATCATTTAACATGTCATTTTAGCCAAGTTGCTTGCCATAGAAGGGATAAAGCAGATTCACCCCTACATAAAACAAATCCGCCCCCCATGCCTTTCACTGCAATACAATGTAACCATGTGCCTGGCCTACACAAAGGGCATAAATACCCCAACAAATTCAGTTTAACAACATTTCATTCGGAGAGCCAGGAGGAAACAATGTATTTCTGTTTAGTAAGAGGATCTACATTGTAATTATTATTAATGATAGCATTGTTACTGAAACCAATTATTGGTTTATACAGCACTAGACAGCAAACTGATGCAGCAGATGATGGCACCCTGAAGAAGGGTCTACCCATCACTAATAAAAATCTTCTACACAAACACTCTGTTCTGAAAGAGAACACTGCCCAGGCCCAGGAGATCCATGACATGATATTCTGATAAATGAAACTCAAGCCCCAGCTCACATATCAAAGCCCTGAAAGATGCTGATCTAAAAATACAAGTGCTAGGGAAGTATCCTGTTTATCAGGAAGGATATTGATCTCTGCCTTCCTGCCACTGAGAGCTGCAACCCAATCCAGACAGGCATCTCTGACAGGCAGGACAATGTGCTAATCTGCTCTAACTTTCCCCAGCAGTAAATGAATGAAGCAGCATGGCAGGTGCAGGCAGATCCCACCAGCCACCCCATAGCCCAGCAACATATGGAACAATACATTGCATTATCTACCCCCTCCCCCCCTACATGGGAAATGCTATGCTGCATCATCAGGACAGGTGAATGCTGCAGAGACAGATCTGCTGCAGAGCAGGTTACATAATTCACTTACAATGTAAAGCAGGTTGAGGACACATAGGGAGTTCTTGGAGCAGGTGAAGCCACCGCACACCATGTTGGCCGCTTTCAATCAGCTGCTTGCGATGTCCGGGGGCAGACAGAGATGATTCAGTTGTATAAAGCAGGTTGTCCGGGAGAGGTTAGTGGAACCGTGAGATGCGACAGCTGCGACTGCCGTCTCTCCACCTCTCTCTAAGGTGGAGATCTGGAGGGGAGGGTGCTCCTTTCTTCCATCTAGACGCATGGCAGTCAGCGAAGGCGATGAGCGCCCTCTAGCGGCAGTTTACCTCAGTGCATATGTAAATACCCTATTTATTTAAATAGCGCCATTGCGTAGCGCATTTACAATAGAGGGCAGTGAAAAAATGTAACAATATAAAACTATACAAAAATAATTGTAACAAGTGCTGGTAGATATTGTTATAGAAGGAGGAGAGGGCCCTGCTCTTGCAAGATTATTATTATCATTATATTATTATTATTATTATATTATTATTATAGCACCAACATTTTACGCAGCACTTCATACAATACATATATTGAAGGAGAATGACAATTGCCTAAGGCAATCCGATATGTTAGATAAAGTGGGCCTGATCACTATCTACAATGTCCAGAATTTTTCAGTACAGTACGCATTTTTAAATCATGTACATGTGAAACATTGGCCAACTAATACGCTACTATATCACACAAAACATCCTCCCCAAACAGAATCATAAATAATCTGCTTGTACATCTACATTACACATGTGATACTGTACTCTATGTCTGGCCCAGATGGTGCTAAACTCTGTGCTCTTATTTGGGGTCGCTAGTTCTACCCAGTGGCGTCGCTACAGGGGGGCAAGGTCTAGGTTAATCCTTGCCCCCCCTGTTGCCCCCTGCCGAATTTGGAATAAAGTCGCAATGCGACTTTAAATCCCGTCTTTTTTATTATTATTATTTTTTTAATACGGAGGAGAGAAAGGGTGCGGCGCGCGTAAGATCGGCAGCCAGGGCAACCGATCTTACGCGGGCCGCACCTCGAGCCCTGCTACTTACCTGTGGGAGGGTCTTCTGTACTGCGTAGAGGAAGCGGAAGCTAGCAGAGAAAGCAGAGGGAGGCCGCGCCCTCTGCTGAAGTCTGGGAGCGGCATGGAGGAGCTGCAGTGCAGGTAAGGGGGTGGGGAGGGTGTTTGAATGAGTATGCGTGATTGAGGGAATGGATCTGTGAATGAATGAGTATATGAATGAATGAATGTGTGTGTGATAGCATGGATGTGTAAGCAGGGGAGGGCTGGCAGCCTAAGGCCTGGGGGGCAAGTCTAGTCAACTGGCCCATTGCACCATCAAAGCGGCTGCGAGCGACATTGAAAGCGGCCGTCGTGCGGCAGTCACTCCACCAGCGCCTAATGAAATTAAAGTGGCCGGCGTGCAAACACCGCATGCCTCAGCTCTTCATCACACCCCTTTTAAGACGTGGGAAGAGGAGCTGAGGCATGGCCATTGGGTCTGACAGCCGCATGATGCAGGGGCGTACCTAGAGTATTTGGCACCTGTGGCAGACCCTGTATGTGGCACCCCCCACACACACTTTAAAACCGCATCGTTTCTATGGTTAGGCAAACATTGACAGGGGTACAGCATATTTGTTATCATTATATTCTTAGGGATTACCCAGCTCCACCGTCAATGTGTGCCTATACATTGAGCCAGACACTGACAACCCCTATCACTATATACTAAGCCAAACATTGATGTGGTGTAGGCTTACCACTTTAGTGACTGGCATAGTATATAGTAGTGATGCACCGAAATGAAAATTCTGGACTGAAACGAAAAATTCAGCATTCACTTGGCCAAAACAGAAAAAAAAACAAAAAAAAAACTTTAAAATACTTTATTAAAAGTAACACCAAAATTAGACAAAAAAATCAACAATAATATTAACACATATACATACACACATATATATATATATATATATATATATATAACAACAATCACAATCCTATCATGCCCAGGTTCTAGCATGTGCTGGCTGACTTAGCATGATAGGAGTGTGATTGCTGTTTGCAATTATATATATCAATATATATATATATTAATACTGTCATTGAATTATTCTGTCCAATAAAAGTGTTAACACACCGAAGTTGGACCAAAAAATAATTTATAACAGCAATCACACTCCTATCATGCCTAGGCAGCCACTACATGCTGGAATCTGGGCATGAAAGGAATGTGATTACGGACTCCCTATGCCAAGCTATCCCCCAACACTTACACATCCATGCTATCTGAAACCCTCATTCACAAACATTCAGCATAACACCCATCACTCTCACACACTTACATTCAGCATAACACCCATCACTCTCACACACTTACATTCAGCATAACACCCATCACTCTCACACACTTACATTCAGCATAACACCCATCACTCTCACACACTTACATTCAGCATAACACCCATCACTCTCATACTTACATTCAGCATAACACCCATCACTCTCACACACGTACATTTAGCATAACACCCATCACTCTCACACACTTACATTCAGCATAACACCCATCACTCTCACACACTTACATTTAGCATAACACCCATCACTCTCACACACTTACATTCAGCATAACACCCATCACTCTCACACACTTACATTCAGCATAACACCCATCACTCTCACACTTACATTCAGCATAACACCCATCACTCTCACACACGTACATTTAGCATAACACCCATCACTCTCACACACTTACATTCAGCATAACACCCATCACTCTCACACACTTACATTTAGCATAACACCCATCACTCTCACACACTTACATTCAGCATAACACCCATCACTCTCACACACGTACATTTAGCATAACACCCATCACTCTCACACACTTACTAATCCACTCTCTCCTACCTTTTCTTCTTTCACTCTCACGTTTCCTCTTCCTCCTCTTCTTCTTCTTCTACTTCTTCTTCTTCCTGTCCTTCTGGTGCACTGAGCGCGGAAAATGTTGGGCGTGGCTTCAGTGTTGTTGCCGTGCGCACCGTTTCTGGAGGCGTGCCGGCATGGTGGCACCCCTGAGATGAGCGGCAGCCAGGGCGGACCGCCCCCCTCCCTCCCCCGCCAGGTACACATGACGGCCGCATTCAATCCTGCTCGCGGCCGCTTAGTTTTTAACTTTGCGGCTGCAGCCGCATTGAATGTCTGTCTGCCGGTCGTCCGTCCGGCCCACCGGCCCGGATTTAGGGCGGCCTGGGGGGCAATTGCCCCCCTGCCCCCCGGCCCAGCCCGCCCCTGTGTGTAAGTGCTGGAACCTAGGCATGAGGGGACTGTGATTGCTGTTAGCAATCACACTCCTATCATGCCAAGTCAGCCAGTACATGCTGAAACCTAGCTAGCTGCCCCCCTTGTGTATTGATGCTGCCAGCAGAATGGGGGTCTGCACATCACTTACAGCCACCCTGTACCAGCATGTACTGGCTGTCTTGGCATGATAGGAGTGTGATTGCTAACAGCAATCACAGTCCCATCATGCCTAGGTTCCAGCATTTACTGGTTGGATGTGTAAGTGCTGGAACCTAGGCATGATGGGACTTTGATTGCGGTTAGCAATCACACTCCTATCATGCCAAGTCAGCCAGTACATGCTGAAACCTAGCTAGCTGCCCCCCTTGTGTATTGATGCTGCCAGCTGTATGGGGTCTGCACATCACTTACAGCCACCCTGTACCAGCATGTACTGGCTGACTTGGAATGATAGGAGTGTGATTGCTAACAGCAATCACAGTCCCATCATGCCTAGGTTCCAGCATTTACTGGTTGGATGTGTAAGTGCTGGAACCTAGGCATGATGGGACTTTGATTGCTGTTAGAAATCACACTCCTATCATGCCAAGTCAGCCAGTACATGCTGAAACCTAGCTAGCTGCCCCCCTTGTGTATTGATGCTGCCAGCAGTATGGGGTCTGCACATAACTTACAGCCACCCTGTAGCAGCATGTACTGGCTGACTTGGCATGATAGGAGTGTGATTTCTAACAATCCTGGCACTTAACTTACAGTAGGAATTATTTAATTTATATTTATCCAGAGATAAAATGCCCTCCTGAAGTTGTAGGGACTTCAGGGGACAAAACGTTCAAGGCCCTGAAATCATTTAGTGGAAAATTTATTTATTGTATTATAATATTTATTTCAAGGATTAGTCGCACTCAATTGTGGCTTCAGGCTTCCCATGTTGAATGATCAAGTATTATTTTAGCCCAATAACAAAAGTATAATTCCATAGCACATTACTTTTGGAAATTATGAATGCCCCCCCCCAGTTTGACTGTGATATCTTGTGTGCCCCCCCTATATATTGTTTCTAGAGTCGCCACTGGTTCTACCCCCTTTGAAAAAGACCACCTTCCACTGCTCCTCTTAGAAAAATTGTATTCAAGTTGTATCTGAAAAAAAAAAGCAGACGTCAAGCTCCATGTGTACTATCCAATGAAATCATAAACAGATATTTTCAAAAGCCGAGTCACTCGTAAATTGCCATGTAGCTGTGGAACACAATATGCGGCGGTACTGTACAGACACCTAAAAGCCGCAGGTAATGGGCCAAAAAATTGTAATTCAGAGCAGCCCGAGAACATGACATGACTTTTATTAAGAGTTAAATTACCTTAGAGTGCGATGTTAGATCCAAGATACACAGTACAAATGTGTTAGAAGGCTAGGGTTAAATAAAAAGCCCTGCACTCTTGCCATTTTCTTGCAAGGGTAATTAAGCGGTCTGCATGTGCCCAGAGTGCCTTCTTATCCCTAACACACTGGGGTATCTTTCTGCACACATTTAGCAACCATACACATAGTGGCAAAACATCAGCGATACATAAAAATGTATACATTTGTTAGCATTGTTCACCAATTTGTTTTTACAAAGCACTACCTTTGTAGCGGCGGACACCTTTTTTTCAAGGAAAGGGATGACACACAATTTTTTATGGCTGCAGCATCCATGGTTGTACTCTGGATTGCATTTTCTGACACTCCAGCTTACTTTTAAGTAAAACACGTATAACAGCACATTTTATATGGTCTCCAACATATCTTACTGCATTTAAGTCTGCACATGAATTTCTGTTTTTGCTGGATTTAGAAAATGTCAGATTTTTTCCCATTGAAATCAGTGGGAACTTAGTAAAATGAGTACATAATATATTGGGAGACTGGAATGCCATATTTACATCATATCCCATCTTTATCCCTTGAGCTTTTGTGGTATAGGTTTAAACAACTATCTTTCAAGTTGGACCAGCTGAACAGGATTTAGCAATCTCCTATTACAAGCATTACTGGAGTATATTTTAAAGCGACGGTCTAATGTCCCCTCTAAAGAAAAATGCATGCACACTGTGAATATTTTAATATGCATTCTTCTAAAATGAATGAAGATTTCCTTTGGGTTTCTATTGAAGATTTTCCTATGTCTCATTGTATATATTTGTATACATTTTGTACACTTTCACTGGTTGGTGGTTTGTGATATACATATATCTATATCTATCTATCTGTCTATATATATCTATATATATATATATCTATATATCTATATACTTGACAGTGAATAGGGGTGATCATTGTTTTAGGGGTTTTTGAGCACCTGCACCATACAACACTTTTTCCCTTTTTCTTTTGAGTGAAATAACTGGGAGTTATCCGAGATCTGTTGCATGATCTGCAGAATTAATGGACGCTATTCAGTGATACAACCTGTTGGTTAAGACGAAGGCAGAAACTGTCTAACCAGGTTTCAGAAATGAATATTTAAAGCAATCAGCTATCATTAAATGTTATGCGATCCCAATATAGAGTGTTCTGCATAAAATAGAACAGCTTGTTGCACTAGAAATGGAAGATATGGCATAGTAGTTAGGGTTGGCCATTTTTCCCAGGACACAGTTCACGTATAAAGCGCTACCCTGCAATATGAAATATAAACTCACAGATGGGAATTTATTTAGTTATTCACCCCATATATTCTCCTGGACAATTTCCATGGCACATACCCTATATTTCTACATAGTTTCTACTTGGATCAAGGCATTATGCCCTGGGATGAAGTAGTGATAATATTAATGACTAGGGTCAAGACACAGAGAACTTTACTTACTGTAAAGCTTTTTGTGAGTGCGTCAAAGGATATATGACCCTACCATATAATCAGATTAGCTGCATAAAGTATCATTGATCCTTTGGCCAACCTGAAAGCCTTGTAGCTCTCCTCTGTCTTACACATTTGCCACAATTAGTCTTTCTTTTTTTTGTTCATTATTTACAGACTCCACCATTGCACAATAATTCTTTGTTATCAATTATTGTGATGTCATGTTTAATTTGGCAGACTGTTCTTGGGTAAGAGTAAAAGAACTAATTTATAATCTCTGCTCAAGATAATTAGTGTGGCTGCTAGTATCCACAATAGTAATTTAAAAAAGAACTTAAAATGTAGCATATAGGTAGGACACAATTAACTTTTTTTTTTTTACTTTTAATAAATTGTAATTAACACTAAAACACATTGGTGCATGGTAAGCTTATTTTCCTGTACTTAATTTTATGTAATAGCAGACATTATTAAACACATTTACATTCACCAGACCTATGAGTTTTTTTAAAAAACAAGCTAATTAAGGTTGGGTGGAATAAACATGATGCTTGGCTTACCAAGACTTAGATGGACGGTGAGGAGAGCCAGTTGGAGCTGACATTTACCTTACTTAAAGGCTCTTTCCCCTGCAGCGGTAGGTCCAACCGGGGGGCTTGCTTGGCTTTGGAATTACTCATATTGTGCTCTGGTCAACTCACCCACCTCTGAAACTGAATATATGTGCAACATTCTTAGATTTGTTCGAATTTTAATCCATAATTTATCCTGGGGACAGGCCGTTATTACTAAAACCAGATAATAGAAAGATCTCTCCCCAATAATCACAAATATTTGGGCATCCTTGTTAGGATGACTGGCATATCATATATGAAGCAATGACATTCTAGTGACCTTCGTGACTTTCAAGTAAACATAGCCATAGTTTTCATCCTCCCCTGCCCTTAATGGAATCAGGCAAGTTTTAGAGGATGGTGTAATCAAAAAGTAGGAAATAACACGCTGTTTTTTTTTAAATACGTACTGCAGATGAATTTGCCAGCAAGTTTCCACCAACAGTTCCAAGAGGAACATCTTCTGGAGGTTACTGATCTTTCAACGGGATGGGTGCCAGGTGGAACATTGAATGTGGTTTGCTTTAAACTAAACATTAGTTTAGTTATTATTCCAAAAAGGTCAAAAACCAAAGAATAGGCTGCTGAATGAAGATTAAAATCATTGGCTTTTGACTTGAAAACCAATTCCCAAGACAGCAAAAGATACGAGGTGCAGATTTCAGAAACACTTGGTGGGAGAAGATACATTCATGCATAAGTGTCTGGCTCATCATGAGGGCATCATCTTCAGCCAATTTGTGGCCCACGACAAACTGCCCAAGCCCCAGACTTTGCTAATCTATTTCCTCTTGTGCAAATCAGTAGTCACTATGGGTATATTTTTTTATCTGCGAATCCATTAAGATTTCTGTGAATTGTGAATGGATGCGTTGGAATTTCCAAGTACTGTGCAAATATATTGAAGATCAGGGAGCGTTTGTTTGAATTACACATCCGTGAGGTTCAGGAAGTGCTTTAATTAAATAATTTTCTGTTAACTGTACACCTAAGAGCATGCATGTGCCTACATTATATTTCCGTACCACCTCTATGGAAAAATGCAGGACTTCCAGAAAGTATATTAACATTAATAAGTATTAAAATCCCCTTGCTGCATTGAAAGAAAAATGTCAATGCCTTTTCAAAGAATGCACCTTGTATTTCAGTAAAAATACAAAAATTATACAATATTTACAGGATCCCATCCTATTTTATTGAGCATCTACAATCAGATGGAATGTCTTTTGAAATCATCCAATAATGGATTATTAAATGCACTTTATAGAAGCATACCAGTACCTGGATCTGCTTTGCATAGCAGATAAGAGTTGTAAGGACATAAAAAATTATGTGAAAACTGCTTGTATAGAGCATTCCATCTACATATCACATACAATGATGAAAGAACATCCTTAGAAGATGTTTTTGTTGCTGAAATAAAATTAAGAAAATCATTTTATTTTGGCCTGGGTCACAGAAAAGGGTTCTTGCAATTTTTTTGTTGATCCCTACATTGCAGGTGCAAATTCAAATCAAAGAATTACTCTAGATATCTCATCCATTGATGGTCTAAGATAGTAGACTCCTCAAACTGACACATATGAAAAGGCACACTGTTAAGATAAAATGCCTTTATTCCAAAGAAAAAGAAAAAAAAAAACACTGTGTACTTTTCAGATCACATACACAAGCCGATACTGCGCGACAATCACAACTAAGGAACGGTACACCAGAAAGGTATTCTTCATGTGGTGCTTGAGAAGGCTAATACAAAGGAGTCCATGGAGATCCAGCTTCCTCTTCCTCTATGGCTCCCGGCTGCATGGCTTTGCCTAAAATCACGTATAGAAAGCCAGAGGTAGAGTTCCAAAGGAGAAGCCTAATGCCTGAGAGCTCCAGTTAAGAGATTTTCCTATACACACAAGGAGTAACTATGCAATCACTTTCTGTGACACACAAAGGTCCCTTTTCGACTGCATATGGCATTTCCAAGAGACCCAACTTTGTGCTTTATGTAACCGTCTTAGTTTTCTTCTCCTTCAGACTCGGATTCTGTGAAAAACAAGAAAAAAAACCTATTCATAATTGCATAAGGAAATAGGAGATCAATGGGGTACAATTTGGAGTACAAAGCAGATATAATACAGATATAAAACTGCAGAAAGGAGAAAAGTGGAATATCAGAATTTATGGAACATAAGGGAGATATGGTATAACCCTAACAAGGTTGTAGTATTCTACACAAATCATGAGATTGAGCTTTAAAGTTCCAAATTACATTGACGCAAACATTAATTTTTAAACACAGAATTTGATGGCAGATAGGAGCCATTCGACCCGTCTAGTCTGCCCGTGTGCCATGATGATAAGACTCAGAACTTAATCAGTCCTTGGTTTTTCAAGATAGCTTTATGCCTATATCATGCATGTTTAAATTCCTTCTACTACTTTTAATGAAACATCTAAGCCTCTGATCCTCTAGTTTTAGATTATGACCTCTTGTTCTGTCATTTCTTCTCCTTGGAAATTAACTTCCTTCCTGTAAATTGCTAAACCAATTTATAAATGTAAATGTTTCTATCACATCCCCCCACATGGAAGAAACACTTATCTTCCTCCACGGAACCGTCTGCATTATTCTGGTCTCCAGGAGCAGTTCTGCATCAGGGCGGAGCCCCGGCATACACAACAGAAACAACCTCTCGCCCATTCCTCCAATCAGGGGAGAAGTTGTCCCTGTGGTGCGCACCGAGGCTCCACCCTGATGCAGAAGTACTCCAGGAGCCCAGGGTAATGCAACAGATCACCAGGAGAAAAAGAGACACGGAGAATGTGAAGAAGAGAACAATAAGCAGAGCTGTGGAAAAGGAGAGGGAGAAGGTAGGGAGACATTGAGAGAAAGTGTGAGACAGTGACAGAGCGTAAGCGCGGAAAACAATTAATTCTGAAGCTTCAGCTTTGTTATCATTTGTTTCCGTGTGGCCCTTCCTTGTTTTTGGACATTTGTTGGCAAATTATGTTAAAGTTTGTACAAACTGGAAAGCACAAGTCTATTTATCATAGAGTGTAAATGCTAAAAACGTTAACAAAAATGCAGAACTATAATACAGCCATCTTCTAAATTGGTTTTCTTAGTATGGCAGATCTAGTCTTGTCATACCCTTGACTATATGTATTGTATGAAGTGCTGTGTAAATTGTTGGTGCTTTATATAAATAATAGATGATAATAATAATAATAATCGATCAACATCAAAAATCCATTGTTTTCTTTTGGGGCATTGTTGCCTGTATTAAATGCTCTTACAATATAATAAAAGAACTGCACGGAACTAGAACTACTGTTTTATGCGGATAAATTACAAATGCCACGCAATAAAAGCTGAATTTTAAAAATGTTCTTTTTTGGTGAAAATATGTGTTTTAACCACTAGAGGGCATAACATTACAAAATCATGTTGACACTACCGGTATTTGAATTGTTTTTAAGTAATTTTTTATTTTTTATTTTATTTTTTTACAATCCAGAAGTAAATGAGTACATTTTACTTTGATCACTATTCAATTATATTCTTAAAATACTTTAAAACACAAAGGCTGTGCAATTGGAATATAGATATATCAGACCATTTTGATTGAAATCTATGGGAGCGCTTGCCATACATGCCTCAACAAATCACCTCTCACCGGAGTAAGTACATCACATGCAGGGAGATGTGCTCAGCCCTACAGATCTCCTGCACGGAAAAAAGCTGGGGGGGGGGTGGAATAGGCAAGTGCATATGGAGCGTATTCCAGAATTTTTCACAAATTCCTATATTTAGTGTGATTTCTTTGTCAAAGATTATAATCGTTTGGGAGGTATTCAGTTTAAAACACTAGTTTTCAATGTCTGTGCTTAAGAGCCACAAGCAGGCCACGTTTTTTGTAAATGCCAACCTCAGCACGGGCATCTCAATGATAAAAAAAAAAATCATTGTTTTTAGGCAGAATATGTGGCCCTCAGGGACTGGGGTTTGAAAAGAAAATATTTTATTGTAGAAACGGTCATGTCCATTAATAAATATCTCCATAAGTGGTATGTCTATTTAGTTACATACTTGGGTTAACCATTTAAAGGCGATTCTTGTATTATGCCTGGTGGCCTTTAATGAACTGCTTTCCAAATCTGCGTCACAACAGGTATGTGGATGCAACAACTATACGGCTATCAATTAAGTGTAAAAAGAGAACAACAATATTCGTATACACTTCATCAATCTTGCTTTTCTGTAAGAATATCCATGTTAAGCGTTACCCTCTGACTGTCACATAGCTAAAACCACATTTTGTGACCGATTACCTTCTTCTGCATTTTGTAGCCACTCAACAAATTTCTTCATCTGGTCAAGAAAGACACTTTTCCCCTTTGCGACATGTGCTTCTTTATACCATTTCAAAATGGCTTCTTCGCTCAAAACATCAGCTAAAACGAGAAAGTAGGTACAGTTACAGATTTTAACAGATAGTAGGAAGTCAAATTCATTCTTCACATCTTCACACGTACTTAACTTTTCAAATGATGGTTAAGACAGTAACTCCAACCAGGCCATCAGCACCTTTTGATTACCATAAGTAATGTCAGCTTATGAAACACAATACCGCCCAACTATATAACAGTCTAAATTGCCAATGCTGTAAAAATATGAAATTCTACTTTAAAAACGGGAGAAGGGGAAAAAAGTAGAAAGACTTAAAAACACTTAAATCTCATCAAGTTCTATTCAAAGCATTTGTGATTCAAGAAAGGAATCACAGCATTCTCTGAAGACGTAAAAAAAAAGAAAAAGACATAATAATACGGAGTTAAAAATCACAGTTTTAAAAGCTTATCCGCAGACATTTACAAAGAAAGAACAGCTCTGCGTGACACTGTGTTGCAAAAAAGTAAAAGTACTGTCCAAATTGTCAGTCTATTCTTCTTACACTACTCTAAACGACAGATGGAATATTTATAGAAAGCTGCTATTAAAATCTATATTACGAGCATTTCTCTATGGCAACTACGTCTATAAAGTTCCCAGGCTAGCTATAGTGGAGCAATAACCCAAGACATTAACACAGCGAGAAATGAGAGGGGAGGTAACCACAGTCTGCGTATGAATAGTTGTGAGGGGGTTTCACGACTCTCTACTTTATTTTTTATCGCCCCACTGCTCTGTAATGACTGGGACCGAATCTGTCATTTTCACCACGCAACATAACTTTTATTGGTTGTAGTAATCCTTATTTAAGTCAAAGATAATTAAAGAGTTTGAAAGGATCGTAGCACTGGCATCAGAAGAGGAGGCTGAGGGTAGGTGGCAATATTTAGCTACTATACTGTACTATATTCCCTTTAATATTTCTTCTTGCAACCCTAGGTAGCTTTGCTCATGTCAGGCCCTATCCAGGCTGCGGAGCTGCATGTCTTTTGTTTCCCCGTCTCGCTGTGGTCCATTTCTGGATTTCCGTATGTTCTGTCCTGAACCTCTGATTCCTGGATTCCAGTCTTGCTCTTTGCTTTAGCTCTGTTTCCTTTATAAGGTGTGCTCCATCCGTGTGTTCTGTTGGTCTCAGTCTGCAGTCTAAAGGTATGTCCTTCTCGAGTCTGTGTATAGATTCAATGTTCAGTTTATTAGTACTTCCGTAGGCAGGGTTTAGCGTTAGGACCCACCGAATATTGGAGTACTTTGGTGTAGTGGTGGGCTAAGCATTCTATGGCCATACGATGTGACTAAATCTCCAATTGTTATCTTGTAGTCCTAGGCTAGTCCTGTGGTTTCTGAGTATTCTTGTCATGTGTTGCCTGGTTAGTCTAGGCAGCTCTGTTCATTGTTGTCCTGAATCCCTGGTAGAGGGGTGTCCTGTCCTGAATCCCCGGTAGAAGGGTGTCCTGTCCTGAATCCCCGGTAGAAGGGTGTCCTGTCCTGTTCATGTCGGATCTTGAGTATTCCTTGTCTTGTTCCCTGTTGTGCCCTGTATTATGTATGTTTTGTCTGGTTATGCTTCTTGCTCCCTGTCCCTTGCTTGCTCTGTCCCCCTTGCTTGCTATGTTTCCGTTAAATACTCTGCTTAGCTTTCCATACTCCCAGCCTGCAGCATCCTGCACATGATTCCAGTGCTATGTCTCATGCCTGCTCCAGACTAAAAGAACTGTATAAGACTGAAGGTGTTGGTTTTCCAGGTGAGGAGATAACTAAACAAGTTTAAAGTGATGGACTTAAGTTTTTGGTATGGATACCAGCAGAACCCAATAGATATGAAGGGAACAGCATTACCTTTATAGAAAAGTACTACAATCTTCTGAAAAGCCTTCATGAAGTGGATGTTGTCATAACAGTACTCCTGAACCTTCTGTAGGAGGATCAGCTCAGATTGGCCTTGAGTGCTGAACACCGCCAATAAGGGAGCGTATTGCTGGAACACAAAGAGGCATCGTGATAAAAAATAAATATATTCAGCACTTCTTGGTTTTTCCCACCTTCTACAAGTACTCTAGACCATGCCAACTAAATAGACCCTAGCAATCAAAATATTTTTAAAGTAGAGAAAATTTCTTTCATACATATAATGATGTCACAAATGAAATCTATCTTAAGGTACAGGTGCCATATTGATACAATTTAGTAACATCTAATAAAGGTTGGGGGTTTCATATCTTCTACTGGGGCATCCATACACATCATTTTTCTTGGTGGTAGGTGCGGGGGTGCGCAACCCCAGTCTTCGAGGGAAACAAAACATTTTTTGGGATATCCCAGCTTGATCACAGACATCTCAAACAATCATTAAACTACTTGTTTTCAGACAAGGATACACAGAATTCCTGGCCTGTTTATAGCCCACGATGGTTGGCTTTTTGCAACCGTGCCATAATGGCTTACATCCCCAGAAGAGGAAGTGCCTGGTCATTCTAAGTAAAAGTATTTTTATGTAAGACTATATTTATGCTCTGTACCATTACGTAATTAGATACAAATGTATTATTTGTTCAATAAAATGTTTTATAACCCAGAAATCGCTCGATATACCTTTTTTCAAAGTCCTACTACAGAATTTTTTGTGTAGGTTTCCAAAATAAAAATACCATATCCTTCTAGATTGTCTCTGGGTTTTACAGCAGCCTCCAGCATAAAGTGCTAAAAAAAGGGAAATTTCTTGTTCCTAATTGGACACAAACAGCATGCGTCACTTAAAACATTTCAGTTGCCAAGCCTTCATACAAACGTTTGATGCAAAAATCCCACCGAACAAACACCCCATGGTGTGGATTATCGCTGCAGCTCTGGGATTTCACTTATACCTAGCCACGCAACAAACAAGATCAATCACAAAAGGATTGCATGTTTTTGAGTGGAAGCGTTCTACAGTCGTCCTCCTATTTAAGATAATTTTATAACAGACCCGGTTAGCACTGGAAATGGAAACAGGGCTATACTGGTGGCATGTCTCACTGTGGGGTAGCCACAGAGAATGCCCTCATTGGCACATGTCCCTATGGGCACTTCCCAGGTTTAATGGCAAATAAATCTACCCACCTTCAAATGCTTCAGGGCCTGTTCTGCAACCAGTTCCTCCTTTTTGTTCCATTCAACGGCATTCATGATGCAAGTCCACAGGAGTCCGATAACCGCTGTTTCTGGTAATTCATTTCGCTTCATTTCTTCTTTCAAATACAGCACTACCTGTGAATAGTCCCACAGTGACTGTAAATTATGGGAAATAACACGAATAATAGCATTTCTGGCTGAAAAAAATATAGATTTTTATTACAGTTTGCTTTTAACACTGAGCTATATTCTTGCTTCGCAAGCGAGGAGTGTATAGAGTGCAACGAAGTAGGACGGTGAATAGTGAAGCAGGACAGTGAATAGTGAAGCAGGACAGTGAATAGTGAATATTCAGAGAAAGGTCTTGGTACTAGTGGGGCACCTTGGGGATCTCTACTCGAACATGGGTATCCCTTTATATGTTTATTAGGAATATGACTCCAATATGAAAATATATATTTTAACCATCAAACCAAAGGTATTCGATTTAATCAAAATTAGAGTGTTTGAGACAGCAGCGGTTCAGTGTAGATAAATGTAAAATACTGTGTGGTACTGTGGGAAAGGATTCAGAGAAATGATTCAGTATGGACAGTATGATGCCCGATACAGCACCATTAATCTATAATTAAGGGATCATATAAAAAAAAATTAAAACAAAAAATAAATAAAAAAATAAGCAGTTGGAAAAGGCTGCTGATGAAAAGTGTAATCTAATGGCCAATGTTATGAAAACCTGGAAAGATGAGATGCTGAGGCTGGTGATCATACCTGCAAACTCTCCCAATTTGATCCCAAGCCTCCAGGTCACTCTCCTGTTACTCATGGGCAGGGGAGCCGAGTTTAGCCCCTCCCAACCAAATCATATTTTGGAGTTAGCCCTGCCCTGTCTGCAGCTAACCCCACCCCTCACAATGCTAGTCCCCCAGAGGAGGAAGAGCTCTGGTATAATGATCATTGGCTGCACAACGCCAATTCTCAAGAGATAAATTTGGGCATACAGCAGGGGCGTCCAACCTGCGGCCCTCCAGCTGCTGCAGGACTACATCTCCCATAATGCTCTTTGAGCTAAGGGGCTGGCTGAGGAGGATGGGAGATGTAGTCCTGCAGCAGCTGGAGGGCCGTAGGTTGGATGCCCCTGGCATATAGGGTTCTATATGAGAACAAGTAGTTTAATTTTATTTGAGATGAATCTGGGATATCCAAAAAATGAATATTAATGATACTGCCTATACATACAACATGGATATGACGATGACCCGTAAATGGATAAATAAAACAACTGTTTAAGAATAGCATTGGCACCAATTGGTAAAACACTGAAACGAGCAGGTAGTGGGTAGATATGGATATGGCTGGGGTGTTTGATCGGGTCTGTTGTTAAAACCGATCTATTTTCCAATCCCTGCACAGACAAGATGCCCAGAAGACTTCAAAAGACACAATGCAAGTACATCGGTAAAGCCAGTTAATTATCAAGAGATGTGTTCCACTTTGCCTTTCAATAGGATCTTTGTACTTATATCAACTTTTATTACTTTAGATTTTGAAGTCCATATCTTATTTCATTATAATTATTAAGTGTGAAAATATGAATTACAGATTTCCATTAACTCACTTCTGGTGCCAGACAGAACACTTCGAATTCTCAATAAGATATCATTATTGCACAGATCATCTTGAGCTATCGCTTCATTTTGGCTAAGGACATACCGCTCCCTAAATGTTATAAACAGAGGTGACAGATGCACTGCACAGCGATAGACAATAATACAGCTCGGTGGTCTCTAGGGTGCTTCTAAATCACAAACACGTTTTTAAAAAGAATTCCAAATTACACCATTGTCAAAGTTCGTAATTTAATCTCGTACACAAAGTTGTTCTTAGGGTTTTATCTTTGCTGTATGGAAAGGGTAATTAACTGGAAAGATTTAACATACTTCTAGCCCAGATTCAATGTATAAAGAGAGAAAACAGCCAGAAGAGGAGGACTGCAGATTACGCACCCTGTCCTCAGATTCCATATTCTATCAGAAGGCATCTAAATATAGATCATATCGGTGGCCATGGCAAGTAGCCGAACATTTAGCCCTCTAATACATATTGTTGAGAGTATTCAAATCCATTGTATGATACATTTAGGTTTGGCTGAGCTGTAGTCCCACAGACTTAAACAGCTAGACAGGCCAACTCATTCTTTTCTGCCATCACCATATATTCATCTATGCATGCTAAACTTCAAAATCCACCTAATAATTTAGTAGATCTGCTCCACTAGCAGGACGTAAGACCTTACTTATAGTTGCCAGTTGCCCAGTCATTCTGTATGGGAGCTGTGGGTTGAAACACGCAGTCTAGGAACCATAATGAAACCATAAAAAGGAACAGAAGATGTGTACACCATTTGGCCCATTGGTCATCAGATTACTCCAAAGCCTATTCTACCATTTCTACCAGAATATTACTCCACTTATCCATCACCCTCTCCAAAACTTTCCTACATTCCATTTTGTCCACTATGTGTCATTACAGACGTGCAGCTATAGGTGCTTGAAATCTATAATGGCATATAGACAGAAACTTGTATGGTCTTACCTCTTTGATGGGGCACTCTTGAGACATCCGTTCCTGTATCTCCTTTTGAAGTTCTTTGCGAGTTCCGAGCGATTGCTGAACTCGTAGGAAATCAGAGAGCTCTTTCAGGCCTGCGTCGGTGAAGTATTTGGCAAAATGTTCAACAGTTTGCCTGTTTGCTGGAAAAAGCTCCTACGAGGCAATATTTACATTAAATTGCAACATGTTACATTTTTGAAGCATGTGATATACACAAATATAAATATTGAAACAGCGCTACGGACAAAGCGCTCCAAGATTTTTTATTATGGCTTAATTATTATTAAGTAGTTAGCGTTCCTAATACGGCAAAAAGGCAGGTGAACCTATAATTCAGTATTATGAAATCTGACGTATGAATTAAATACACATATATATATATAAATATACTGACTAGTAATCTCTTGTCCAGATTTGCTTTTCTTAAAGCAGATGTCACCGAGTTGGCGTCTTTTTCTGCCATCCATGCCTTAAAAAGTTTCACAGCAAATGATGCAGAAATACCTGGAAAATATATTCAATTTTAAAAATGTTAAACGGTAAAAAAAGCATCATGACATTTTTTTACTTTTAGTTATATATTGCCAAAACTTCTGAAGTCCCCTTCTCTTCACCCCCCAGCTAAATGCAGGAGATGTGCTTGGGACAAAGAAAATAGTCATATTCACTGCATGTATATGCTCCATATATTACTCCCAGAATGTAACATTTGCAGACCTAAACAATTTATGTAACAGTTAAAGTACACCTGTTGACCGAGCACGATTTGGAACAACATTATAAAGAAAGCAAGCTTACATATCATCATCAAAATGTAAAAATGCCAAAAGACTACAAAATGCACAATTTGTGAGTGATTTCCCACAGCGTACCGGCGGGACCATTACTGAATCCTAGTGTTTAACACGAAGTGGAGATTCCATGGGGAAGGCATGAAGTCACAAAAATGAATCTACAAAATCCAACTCACACAACAGATAACAAATCTCCCTTCCATTCGTTCCAATACGTGCTCTGTACGACATCCAGCCTAGGTTTGGCCAAGAAAAGCGCCCTGGCTGTGTTCCAAATATGCAGTGGGAACAGACTAAACGTTAGTGACTGCGAGTACAAATTATTTCTCCGAACGTAAGCAATTTAACATGTAACGCACCTTCTTTGACTATATTCTCGGTAAAAAGGCTTGTTAAAATGGCCGGAGGAAGTGTTCCGCCAGCTAGTAAGATGCCGGAGAGCACAGCCAACTTCGTCTGCTCGGCTTCGGAAAACGCTTTAAGGAACAGAAGGAGCTGCAGGTAAAAGATTGAAGAGCTCGATAAAGTAAACATAGTAAAAAAAAAAAAAAAAAAAAAAAAACATACAAAAGATCTCTTCAACTAAAACGGTTAAATATTAACCAAATGGAAAAGACGTTGACATTAGGTACCTTCTTGATTTCATCTTCAAAGGCTTTTTCCAAATATTTGTATCTTCTGATTAGTTTACTGAAGACCTAGGGGGGAAAGGAAAGAAAAATAAACATAAGGAAAGTTCAGGGCTTAATTAATAGTATTAATATACTTCTGACATATGTACACAATCTCTGTACACGTTTGAGTAATAATATTTCGCAATATTGAATAGGGAGGGAGACGGTTCGCGTGAATGACAATGTTCAAATCATAAAGAAATGTACATTTTATTTTACTTATGAAAGCACATTTCTATAATGAATGTCTTTTTTGCATTTTGTTCCTTTGCAGTTCTGCTCATTTATTTAATGTACTAGAGCTCAAGCTAAAGGAAAAGTGTTGTCTCCACCTTTTTTAGTATATTAAATATAACATATGTTGTAAAATTACTAACACAAATAACTAAAATTTGAACTCTTAAGTTTCATTAAAATAGTCTGTATAAAACAAGTGTCCATAGCATTTTGTCATCTTTCTTTCTGGAAATGATGAGCATTGGAATTTTTAGAGGCTTAAAAGTTGAGAATATTTGATTTTCATATATAAAAAAAACAACCTATGCAGCATCATCTAAATTGTTGTGTGATGTCATTAAAGTTACGTAGTACCTGGGCATAATTACGCATGGACTCATAATCCTCGTCTGCCGAAAACACACAGTGGTTGGTCACCTTAGTTTTGTCTCCATCGTCGATCCGAGTACCTCCAGGAGCTAAGAATAGAAACAAGACAATATGTAGGCTACATCTAGTGATGAAACAACAACAACACTGCAAAGCCAAGGTGACAATGCTGGGGAATAACATTTATAATAGCGTTTTCACTTTGACGAATACATCATGTAAATACTTGTGTGGCTTGGCAATGAGGATGGGAATTGAACAGTGGCTCTAATGTCCAGAACGTAGGAGGATGCATGATACATTGTTCATCTGATCTTTTTATTCACTGAATCGTATGGTTGGGTTATGTTCATATGAAATTACTGGAATGCTTGTGCAAGCCAATGTTGCGGCTGGATGGTGGGGAGTGTAGTGTGTACACATACTGCCAAGATAGGAGAAGTCTTCGGGCAAGGTCAAGCAGGACCTGAGCATAACCACACCTTATCTCATTATCCGCGCCTGATGAAAACATGGGGGGGACTGATGGATCCCTCAATGTCTTTGTAAGGGGAAGATGTTAATTGTGGACACACAAGTCCTCATGTGTTGGCTGCAGTGTCCCTTTAGTTTAATTTTTTTGTTGATACATTTTACATATAGTGATTGTGAAACAGATCCTGTGTTTAATGTGCCACCTCCACCAATCCTGCTATTAGTGGCCTTTGGCAGACTGAGTGGGCCTGGTGGGATTTGAAAGCGACATTGGTCCCTACTACGTGGCAGTGACCGATTAATGTCATTGAAATGCCTCTCCAGAAAAGGAATTAGCGTCGCAGCAGTTTCTCGATCACAGGTCAGCAACCTCCAGCTCTCTTGCTGCTTACGAACTGCAAAGCCCATGATCCCTCACAAGCACGGAAGATGGGAGTTGTGCTTGCAGAAAGCAGCAATGTCTACCCCTCTACCATATACTGAGCTGTTTATTGAAAACACCACGAAGCAGGAACACGTTCTTTCTTAACACAATGTATTTTTGCACCCTGCTATTAAATCAGTGACGACGACAGCTAAGTAATTTGAGAAACTGCGAGTAATGATTTTTGTTCCGTGACTCCCAGGGGGACTCATGTTTTTTTGTTGTTTTTTTTTTTTTTTTTTTAGAAAATAAATGTCACAGCAAATTCTAAAATAGAGAGGAGAAAAAAATACAGAAAACAATAAAAACCATTACTCGCGTGTTACAAAAGTCACTAAATATAAATCTGCATGCCCTTTATGGCCTGTTTCACAAGGAGAACAAAAACGGTGGTGGAACTTGTTCATAACACATTGTTCGTAGGCAAAACACACCGGGGAAGTATACGTCCGTGGAAATGTCTCTTTTTTGTCTTAAAGCCAGCTTGTATGTAAATACGGATATAAATTGTAAATGATGTATATTAATAATAGGTCATTGACGCCAATTAATGAAGGATACTTTCACAGTGACTTCAGCGGGATGTGTCCGCTAGTAACCTACGTAAACCAAACCCAATTCACACTACCCACGAGTCAATAGGTTTTAAACCATCTTCAGTGATGCTTTTAGTATCTTTCCTCCAAGCGGGCATGTATGGTGGCCAATGTGACGTTGCATACAGATCAGTCATATTGGTGGTTCCATTATTTTGTGATGGGTCTTTACACTCTGTATGTTTCACTTTTTAGAAATTGCGATATGCTATTGTGTATTTGTTTGGGTCCATTTTACTTATAGAACAGGAATGTCCTGAGAAATTGGACAGCACGTTACAGATTATTTAGTGTTGCACTTAAAAAAAAGGTCCCGAGCAATCTGTATCTATGGAAACATAATAGTTTGTTCCCAGTGGAGAAATCATAGGGTTTGTAGAAGTGGCCCCAGAAGGAATGGGGGGGGGGGGCAGCTCTGTTTTGTTGGATTGCAACTTGGACAATTGCCAGTTAAAAAGGTTGAACGATTGGTTTATAATTAATGTGATGATCTGCATAAAGGTCTTGGATTGTCTGCCATACCAATATTTTGAATGGCTTTATTTGATATTATCGCTTATCAGTTACTTATGTAACAGAACTAAGCATAATAAAATGCCCCTTATTCACACAATTTATAAACCCATTTCCTGCTAGTTTGATCAACATTATTATGACTTTTAGAGCTGTACAAACACCGTGATCCATAGTCATACCCAGCAAATGTTCTGAGCTGCTAGAATAAAGAGGCATTAGGGGAGGAAAGCAGGACAGTTGGGAGATATGCTCTCTGCAAAGTACACCAACTGGAAGGGCCCATTAGGATTACTATATGTCAAGATGACAAAAAGAAATGGTAATTATTTTAAACCCTAAACAAAATCTATATTACCGTTTCACAGCTGGATATCATCAAAACAACATTGTGTTAATGTATTTACCAAGCATGCTTCCCGCTATAAGGATATCAAACAAGGTGTCCGCATAACGGCGGTAATCCAGACGGGATCCAGTAGAGTCCAAGAATTTTGCTACTGCTTCCAGATCACTTCCTGCTTCGTTAAGACCCTGGATGATGGTATCCCTAAACACTGTAGGTTCGAATTTCTCTTTTTCATCTGATAGAAAAGGGTTAGAAAAACAGATATCCTGTCTTAAAATTGAATACAAAATATGTTAAATGATTGAGTAAAAGGGGACACAAAGAAATATATTGCATTTTTCTACCAGCACGTTACAGTGTATTTGGAATACCGAAAAAGAGAATGAAAAAGTAACGACAACACAGAGGAAGTTTATGGATACAAAAATGCAACATTTTACATGCTTCCCTACTCATGAATAACATAGGCCTGGTTAGAGAAAATGCTAATTGTTCTTGGGGGGGCGTTCTTGTGTGCGAAAAATATAACAGAGATATTTCCCTAAAACTTGGTAAATAAATGTAAGGTTTATATCTGAAAATGTATGAAATATTTTACTGTACATTTCATGCTTGCATAAGTGAACATGCATCTTCATTAAAATAAAATCTATAGGATAGTCTTCAATTACGATTGGGCTCCTTCAGCCTAGCCAAACTCTCTGGGTTTTACCTGGAGACCCCAGGAGAAACACTGCTTTTTCTGGGTTGTCACCCGAAAACTTTGGGTCGCAGGAGGGGGGTTCTGACACACCCCACTCCGCTCCCATTTCCCCTTCAAGAGCAGTGTGTCCAGCAATGTCAGCGGGACATCCCACCGACGTCAGCTGGACTCCGTGCCCACATCCTACATGGGGGCTCCAGGTAGTCAGAGCAATGAAGTTCCCAGGTATGGTTCTAAACATTCAATGTTCTAAGCAAACAGCCATGGAGAACATACTAATTGATGCCCCTGTTAACTAAACACATTTAGCTCTGCATTTGCATATTACATCATAAGGTTTGCTTAAAAGCAAAAACATACAAAAGTGAAAAAAAAAAACTACTGACCAAAACCGAACATAGCATTGAGTACTTACCCCTCTTCCTGGTTTTAAACCTCTGGCCTGTTAGCACTGGCTTCTGATGCTTATTCATAAAATTTCTGTAAAGAAAACAAGATATTTAATAATAATTAAATGTTATTTTATCAACCACATCCGGTGGGACCCGTTGGGGTAGCAAAAATAAATTATAGTGGAGTAATACGGTCTTGCCTGCAGAATTGTGTGTATATACTGACTAAAATCAATACCTGAGGGCTCTCAGAGTTTGAATCAACACGAAGTTTAAAATTCCCGTATATCATTCCTGTTCTATTTTAATGCGATTAAACGAGGGAAATGGTTTTGTTAATTTGCTTTTTGGATGACTGCCATTTAACTTTCATTATAAATATGCAGCATGGGCTCCTGAGAATACGACTGGTGCTTTAAATAATTACTGGAGTCTTTCTGGAATTAGAAGAGTAAACTTCTTAAATATCTTCTGCTTCACCGGCCGAGAAAGGAGGAGCTCTATTACAGAATGTTATTAGTAACATTTGTATAGAACGAAGGACTCTTTTATTTTGGTCCCACATCTCCAAGAAATGACCGTTGTAGACTTACAGGCCCTCAGCAACCATCACACTGGGTCGTATCGAAATACCCTATGGACTTATCTGCCCCAGGTCTACATGGTCAATTAAACAATGACTTAACAAGGGTTACTGTAGTGTATAAAGGCTGTAGTCCTTTAGTTAGCAAGTACACTTAACTAAACTAACCCAAGCACTTAGTCCAAAACACAATATGCCTACTCATGTTAGCTATGAACTTGGGATATAGCAAGCTTATTGTGTTCTACTTCTATAGTCTTGTTTTTTTTATAACTTGATTACTGAACTCTAAAAACATGGCAATAAATGCTTATCTCGCCACAAATCCATAAATCTTAAGAAAAATGCATCAACAGGGTTCATAGGACATATCAAGAGCCAGTTGCCAGCCATTGACTGGGAATTAACATGACACGTCAGTCTCCTGATGCAATATTATTTTGAGCCCAGGAGCATCTGCAGGCTTCTATATTTAGCTTTAAATTCGGTATGCTCTAATCTGCTCCAGAGTATCAGGGTCAGACTTTATAAGGTACTTGTTATTGCTCTGATCTCGCAGAAGTGGAAACACGTCAAAGCAATTCCTCTCATACTTTACTTTTTGATTAAAAATGAAAAAATGACTCTGAAATCTAAAGTTACCGTAATCATTCTGCTCAGCTCTAGGTATCACACAACATATTTACCAATATTTAATGGTCGTTATGATTTTCTAAGCTCCATTGATAGACTCGCCCTGGAACTTCAGCCGCCGTAGACTTCAGCACTAAAAACGGTCACAAAGCCAGAGCTACTGCATTGGGAGTTTGCAAATTCCGTCTGGTGTACCTGGCATAGGGCAGCCTTGGTCTTTTAGATTAAATACAATTAAAATTTATTTCACCAGGGTCAATTACATTAAGATATCCTCCAAGGCCAATTAAATTTTATTGAAGACTATCTTCGTGAATATATCTTTCAGATTGTAAAAGTTTACTTTTCAGATTTAAAGTAAAACCCTGGGAATTTGTTTTCATGAAATCATGTCTGCTTATTCTATAGGGGTAGAGCTTTATGTTTTTATGTGATCCAATGATAGCAATTAATGTTAACTGAACATTGCATGTAGAAGAATATATTTCATTTATTCAGTCTAAACTATACAGCCATTTTAAGCTGTTTCTATAAACATTATTGTGACTTTTAGGGATGTAGAACACTGTGATACACGCATACCCAGCAAACATTCCGAAGTTCTAGAAAAGGACAAAATGGATATGGGCAGTGGCGTATTTACCTTTGACTCTGCCCTGGCCGCTCACTACAGATGCCATATCCAAGCGCTCTGTGTAAATGGGGCAGTTTGGGAGCCGGTTCTGAGATCTCCCCTGTACCTGGCCCATTGAGTAGCAGTGCACCCAGGGAACTGATTGCCCAAGAGGACAACCTGCCCCGGGTTTGCTTCCACCCTAGGTGTAGTTGGCCTAGGCTAGTATACGCACTCGATGAAGGATTTTAGTTAGTGTTCGTTCCCCATAACTTTCAGAATTAGGTAAAAATCCCTCAGTAAAAGACCCTCTAATTATCACTCTCATTCTACCATTTCATTCATGAGCCATACCTGGATAATGATATACAACATTAGTATTCTGTTCCATTCTCAAACACTTTGAATTTAAAATATCATAAATCGGAATTCTTTGCGGGTGAAATGGGGAAGCTGATAACCACAGGTCATCGCTCCTGTCATTAAATAGTCTGTTCCTCTTTTCTATCACCCAAGCATATGGCAAGGTCAGGGCATTTATATCGGCGACACTCAACCTTCCAGATATGCGTTGATGATTTGCAAACGTAGGATAAATAAATGTCTATCACCAGCCCCTTTAATAAGCATTAAATTATTAAAGTAAGCAATTATTAGAACTCCTGCTATTGACTTGGCTGAGCTGACCTTGCATAATGTATAGTTATTTCTATAAATGTACTTTATTTATATGGCGCCATCCAGGCTATTCTTGGAGGTAAAGCTTATTGAATGTAAAGTGAGGTCAAGGAGACAAAACTGCAACTCACCTGTAAACTCTCCAGCTACTACTACTTCTTTAGTATGTTATGCGGTACTTGATCCCTAGCTGTTAATAATTTTCTGCTCTGTGAGTATTCCATTTGTCGTCATGTATATTTCTCACAGTGTTACATGACGCTATAGTTGGTTGAATATAGTGAGATAAAAGCTATAGGATATAAAGAATTGTGCCATTTCTATTATTTTAGTACAGTTCTGGGGTGGCAGCTTTGGTACTCCATGCGCAGTGCAGGCCCACACAAATTAGGACAACTGCTTACATTTCTCATGCTTAGATGACCTAAACCTTGAAAAAAGAAAATCCTATTTCTTTTTAATATTTGATCATATTTAAATATGCAACCTCCACTTGCTTTCTGCGAGTGACCCTTATGACTCATTCTGTGCCGTTTCACCATACAATTTGATTCTTTCAGATTGTGAGACAAACCAGCGGGCGGTTTCGACAGCAATTTCACTTCTGATTCACAAAGGTATTTAAGAATATATGGTATAGAAGAATACAATGCAGGGCTCGACAAATCCCAGGCGCCAGGTCGCCATGGCGACAGAGAATTTTGTCCTGGCGCCTAGGTTTTGTCAGCCTCTTACATCCAGAAAAGATTGTGGATGTAAGAGGCTGAGTCACCACACGGGGGCGCTGATGCTTCTGTCTGCCCAGGAGTCTGGGCAGACAGCACAGCCACTCACAGCCCGCCCCCCGAGCCTGAGATCACTCCCACGGAGTGAGCCTGTAGGCTGAAAACGCGGCTGCTGCAAAACCAGCAATCGTGTTTTCAGCTGCCACAGGCAGCTTCAGGGAAGGGGGTTGTGTGTTGATTGGGTCCCCACACAAGTGTGGGGACCTGACCCAACACCCCCCAGCTGCCTGATCGCTCCATGAGAGCGACAGTGCAGCGTTAACCCCTTCAGTGCCGCGATTGCGGCATTTAGGGGTTAATTCCCGTTTTGTACGGGGCTCTGCTGCTGGTGGTCTGCCTGGAAGCCCAGGCAGACCAGCAACAGCAAAAACGAGCCCCCACAAGCACTTTGATGATTCCTGTAGGTATGGAAGCCTACAGCAATCATCAAAGACTCCCCCTGCAGTGGCTGGTCTATAGACCAGCAATTGAGTCCCAGCTGCCAGAGGCAGCTTCAGGGACAGGGGGAGAGGGTTCTTTGGTCTCCACATGAGTGTGGGGACCTGACACAACACCCCCCTGCTGTCTGATCGCTCCATGAGAGCGACAGTGCAGCGTTAACCCCTTCAATGCCACAATTGTGTATGACACATTTGTGGCATTGCAGGGGTTAACATTTGTCCCCACAAGCTTGTGAGGACTAAATATCAATCAATGCTGTGCTCCAATGGAACATCAGCATCGAAAGAGTTAAAAAAAAAAAAATTAAAAAATTAATTAAAAAAAAACAGCACTGACCTGAAAGTCCAGGGTGCTTCCAGGTCAAGCGCTGTGAGTTTAGTAAGTGGGCTGATGATGATCAGATCACTCCTGACCAAGTGTTAGTTTAAAAAAATCCTGGCTCCTAACTTTTTTACCTGGCGCCTAGATTCCCAACAAATTTGTCAAGCCCTGATACAATGTATGAAAAGCCCTTTAAAAAAATCAGACGAGTGAATAAAAAAAAATAGAAAACATGGCTTTAATCAGCGATGAACACTATATAGCTGAATTGGCGGGGAGTCTTTTCAACTCCGCTAAGCATCTTGCGCATGCAGAGGAAGTAAGAGAGATATTGTAAGGTTTATGGATTGGTAAATAAATTAAAAATGAGCAGTGAGAAGGGGTGGCAACTGAAGACAGAAAACACTAATACATAAGGTAAGTGAAAAAATATGTGGATTCAGGAAAAAAATTGCCATGACCCATTCTCTTCTTACCAAAAAAGTAGCGTAATGGGGGATTTCTTCACTACAGTTTCACAGCATGGGGCTAAGTACTCTGTACTATGTAGGCAAGGACCTATCAACAGATTAAATCACCTGACCAATGTCAAATCCACATCTAATGAGACATATACCATACAAACAAAAGTATGTGGACACCTGGCCATCATACCTATATGACCTTGATGGACATAAAACCCATCTTTATTTTTGTAATTGCCTCCTTTGTGGCTACAACAACCTCCGCCTTTCTAGTGAGGCTTTCCACAAGATTTTGGAGTGTGTCTCTGGGAATTTGTGCCCATTCAACAAAAAGAACACCAGGTCAGGTATTGATGCTGTACAAGAAGGTCTGACTCGCAATCGGTATTCCAATTCATCCCAAAGGTGTTAAATGGCCGGTGTAGGCCACTCGAGTTCCTCCACACCAGATTCCTCAAACCATGTCTTTACGGACCTTGCTTTGTGCACAGAGGCACAGCCATATTGGAACAGGAAAGCATTCAATTGTCTAAAATGTCTTTGCACGCTGTAGAATTAATATTACCTTTCACTGTAACTAGGGGGCTCAAAACCTCAAAAACAGCTCCAGGTCATTACCCTTTCCCAATGTTGGTCTGCAGTGTTCTCCTGGAATCAACCAAACCTGAATTTATCCATCAGACTTCCAGATAGTGAAGAGTGATGCATAACTCCAGAGAACATGTTTACTCACTCAGCTCCACTTTACACTACTCCAGCTGATGCCTGGCATTGTGCACAGTGATCTTCGGCTTGTGTGCAACTGCACGGCCATGCAAACCCATTTCAATGAATAGGCAACTTTTACACGCTATGTGCTTTAGCCCCACTCCGTCTACCACTTACAGTGGACCGGGGCAGATCTACCAGGGCAGAGATTTCACAAACTGACTTATGGCAAAGGTGGTGTCCTATGACTGTCCCTGAGCTCTTCATTATATTGCTAACATTATATACATGTTAGCAATGAGTGGGTCTTAAACAACTAAACTCAATAATTAGGAGGGGTTTCCACATATTTTCAATCAAAGTGTACACATCAAGGTAAAACTAGTCTAATTCAGGAAATCTTGAACAGTCACCATAGAAGCCAATATATTGTCTCTAGATTGCTCCACATTCAGCATACTCTGCCAGAATCCAGCTTTGCCTGTGACATATTTTTCAACAAGATGTCAAGTTTTTGTCACACCTGCCTCGCTTCATATCCAGTATATTAGCAGGCAACCTATCTCATCCACATGGGAACCTCAAAAATACACAGCCCCATTTGCCCACTGAACGGGCGATTACACACACATATATATATATATATATAAAGGGAGTTTTAGATCTTTAGATGAGCTTTGGTGAACAAAATGCTTTTAATCAGATGCAGTAGCATAACAAATAAATCAGTAAATTATGAATGTAATTAAATATTTCTACACGCATTATAATATGAAATCTGGCAAGGGATGTTTGGATGCAAAATATAAATGAGCTCTGTATTTTAAACCATTAGTGTACTTGGACTGAATTTCAACAAAAGAGCAGAAAAATCCATGTAAATAATTATTTATAACCAGTGTTTGTGCCATTAAAATGTCTAACTCTCTTTCTCATCTTTTGCTCCTCTCCCCTATTTCCATCACTTATTTTCTTTCACTCACACTCTCCCTTTCTTTCTAACTTCTCTCACCACTCTTTCTTTCATCTCTCCCACCCTTCTCACACAACACTATCCAGCAGCACCTTCCTCTCAACAACCCCTCTCCTTGCCGCACACTGCAAAATCCATCAGTCACGCTGGATAGGGCATACCATACAGGTACAATAATGCCTCACCCAGTGTGACCAAAAGTTCCTGGGGTGTCAAGTCATGAATAGAGATGAAAAGCAAGTCCAGGTGTCATCTTTTGATGTCGTCACTGATGCACTATTTTCTTGGCCTAATTTAGTGGATACCTCAAGTTTGACTTCTGCCTTTTTTTTCAAAAATCTCCTTACTGTATTGACCTCTCACACATCTGCTGGAATGAAGTTCCACTTATCTACCACTTAAAACTTCCTTACATTACATATAAGCCTCTGAACCTTTAGTTTTAGATAATGGCCACGTGTTCTAACATTTCTCCTCCTTTGAAATAAACTTCCCTCCTGTATTTAGTTAAAGCCCTTATGTATTTAAATGTTCCACATCTCCCCTCGAAGCTATACATACCGGCCACGTGGACTACTTATTATCTGAAACTCTAATGATATTCATTAATGTGTGTAAAGTCATGGCTCCATGTACATCTTTGGGATGATGTAGGCACTGAAGTTTATCTCAAAGGTTTGGAAGCCGTGGAAAGAGAATCAAATTTGAAGATACATAAGCAGTGCCAAGTATCAATAACTCTAACGGCCGTGCTATGTGAGCATCGCCTGCCTGCCTGCCTGCCTCAGTTGGTTTGGAAAATCCAGAAAACCTTTTTTTTGCCATCTATCTATGTCTAACTCGGTATCTAGCTACATCTTTTATAAGTACGTTTTTCATTGGGACAAATTATGCTTTCCAAATCCTCCTTCATAAAATTCTACACATTAGATAACTGAATAAAACCTCGTGGAGGTCTATCCACTAACACCATAGTTAATTACTTCTGCATTAAGTAGAGCGACCACATGTACCCAGCATCAAGCTATCGATGACGCCATCACAACCACAATGATAAATGTACACCAACATCATATGAAGAACTATGTGTACTTTTTCACGTAGACCTGTGTTCCAATCCGTTGACACTCCATATATATTAAATAAGTAATGTCATCTACACAAACAGAGGACAGATAAAAACAAAACATTGTAATTATTTACCCACAGCCTAAATAGATCGGTTTTACTAATACTAAAGTGTTACCCCCTCACTAGCACACATGGAGAATGAAGATGGTGGAGAAACCTCCAGGTCAAGGACGGTTCTCCTGTAGAGAAGATTTCCTGTATAACGGCATAAATGATTGCCGCCAAACACAAAAACAGTTTATATATGCATGTATGGTCTGTAATCCTTAATATTATCAATATATCAGTGACATTAACAACAGACCCAGAATCGTGGGGACATAACCAGAACCTTAGCCAAGATACCTTGCTGGTTATATGGTATGGTAGATGATCACATTCCGCCGTTATGTGTTTTGGAAAGACATGACAGTGGGACATAGCGGCAGCATTTATTTTTAACGCGCGTTGTTGATCTTGGAAGAAAGCCCAGAGCCACTGCATTGAATCTATAGGTTCCAAAAGAACATAAAAAGTGCAGGCAGGACATTGCTGGTTCCTGCAATCAAAACAACATACGACACTGGGTGCAAAGTGTTCTCCTTCAAAATGCCTTGATGCGTTTGTTCAATCATTTTTCACACTGTGCTTGGGATGCTTACTAAACGGAAGCTCGCCATGCTTGTGTTACTTCTACAAGTTAGCGCAACGATGGATTTCACGACAACATTAGAATGCAACAAATGATCGTAATCATCGAAACTAACTGGGTTATTCTAAAAGAAGCGATTGCCCTGCACATTATTATTATTATCTTTTATTTATATAACACCAGCAATTTAAGCCTCCCCCTCCCCTTACAAAGGCTGAGAGAACCAATCAGGTTCTAAAGGAAGGGGGAGCAAACAAACAGAAGCAGAGTCATTAGATACAGGAGAGGTGTCTTCATGGTAATTAAGTGGTGTATCCATAAGATGGGTTTCTAATTATATATATATATATTCACCAATAATTCAAAGCACTAACGGGTCTTATAAAATAATTAAAAATATATATTTTATTGCATGTGAATATATATATTTTTTTTATTATTGATACAAGATCTGCGAGTGCTCTGAATCATTGGTGGATATTTTGATGCATCGGGACATTGACCATAAAGCAGGACTGCTGTGAATATATATTCATTATATATATATATATATATATATATATATATATATATATATATATTAGGGCTGCAACTAACGATTATTTTAATAATCGATTAGTTGGCCGATTATTTTTTCGATTAATCGATTAATCGGATAAAAAAAACAATATGCAAATTTTTCGTTTATTTAAAATAATTTTAAGAACTAGATGTTAAAAACAACTTGCATTGTGCCCCCACCCCTTTGCACTGTGCCCCCACCCCCACTCTGCCCTGCATCCCCACCCCCACTCTGCCCTGCACCCAGTCTCACACCCTGCCCTGCTGCTCTGCTCTGCACCCAGTCTCACACCCTGCAATGCCCCCCACCCCCACTCTGCTCTGCACCCAGTCTCTCTCTCTCTCTCTCTCTCTCTCTCTCTCTCTCATAAACATTCGCACAGACAATAGACATAAAGAGTACTTACCTCCGCTACGAACTTGTTCCACTTCAAACTTGATAGTAGACGCGCGTCACCTCCGTCGTCACGTAGCATGAAGAAGGCGGAGACTGCAGAGCGTGGAGCAGAACCGGGGAACGCAGGCGGAGGTAAGTAAAAGGAGCCTAGTGCTCCAACGACGAATCGATCACTCGATTAATCGATAACGGAAATCGTCGACAACGATTTCCGTTATCGATTATTATCGATTTTATCGATTCGTTGTTTCAGCTCTAATATATATATATATATATAGATATTATACTAACTGATGTTTGTATATAATCAATATAATTTACTACCAATAAAGTATCCTGCAGCTTTGTACAATATAAAGGTAGGGAGGTAAACAAATACTAAACGGAAATACAGTTATACATATGGTGGGCTTCTGAGGGCCCCCGCTCAGGAGGTCATGTGTATATAATATAAGAGATATTCGCATTCATATGTATTATTACTTGGAAATACCGTTACAAGAATGTATTGATAGTGTGTCAAATAGTATATGGTAGGATCTGTGAAACTGATAAATCCTCTTAAACTCTCCCCTTTGAGCTAGAAAAATGTATTACTATGACTACATCTATAATTATATTGGGTAAGCGGTAAATCTATGACATCATAATACTCAAACTCAGGATTATAACACACAAAGAAACAAAATATAACTAGTCCTAGAAGTCATGGGAACAGCAGCCTCAACATCTTTTTTTCAACATTTCCAAGTGTTCAGATACAGTATATTCTATGCAGCAGTTAAAACCTAAAGTGGGTTCTATTTCCCATTTATCTCCATCAGCACGTACATTAATATTCTATAATAATATTGTAATAGGCTTAGGCACTGGGTTAAGATGCTCTGGCTTGTTCCCAGGTCAGATACTTCAAGAACCTCTGAAGAAGCTGCTTGTTCCTTCATGATCCATGAAGGGAAATAATAAAATGTTGGTATTTAAACGGTTAAAACCCTTAAAGTGTTACAGATTACATTATTCGGTCGCAGTTCCTTGTGTGTATTGTTACTGATGTGCATAATTTGTGTGTTTTTACTGCTACAAATCCAGCACCATGCGAAAAATACTCAGCATTTGTCACCGACCAAGTATTACAGACAGCCTCGACAGGAAAGGGTCCCAGAAACCGGATTAAACGTCTAATAAATCCAGTTCTCCGGCTTCCCGTCCGTCACACAGCGCCTTTACCGTCCCTTTAACCCACGGATTATTCCCACGACCCTTAGAGCTACGTGCTGGTGTGTGTGGGATGTAGTTGTGTAATCTGAGTGTGTACGTGGAGTATCCTTTCTTTATACAATTGTCATAAAGATATGTATATATGCGTGTGTGGGTGTGTGTGGATGTGTATAGATGTGTCTGTAGGTGTGTAGATGTGTGTGTTTGTATATGTATATATATATGTATGTATGTGTGTGTGTGTGTGTGTGTGTGTGTGTGTGTGTTGAAATATGTGTGCAGATGTATGTATGTGTGTGCGTGTAGATCTGTGTGTGTGTAGATGTTTTGTGGGTGTGTGTAGATCTATGTGTGTATGTGTGTGTAGATGTTTATGTGTGGGTGGGTGTGTAGGTGTAGATGTGTGTACATATGTGCAGTTCAATCCAGGCATGCCTGAGAGTGACCTGGAATTCCCTATTATTATAATGTAAACGGATGCATGAATCCCCATGCCTGCATGCAGCGGCGGGTGTCGGGTGGCCGGCCCGTGGCATTTACCTGTGCGCTGTTCGGGCTGTCTCCGCCGTCACACACTGTCAGACAATAGGACACTGGTTGAAGGGCAGCCTTTCGGACTGATTCTCAAAGCCTGACAGTGCGCACAGACGGGCGGCCGCTACCAACTCCGCTACAAGAGAGGGGGGCGGCAAATTTAAACTTCCACCCTTTTCATCCTAGCGGTGCAGTTAAAGCATTCTATAACACACCTAGCTAATTTAAAGATAATATTTATTCTATAGATTCTTTAAAGCAACGTTTAGTTGGGATTTGTGGCACCTTGTGCTGCAGTTACTGCTATATATACCCTATAATTTGGTTTGCCCGTGAGCAGACTCAGGATGTAGGTTCGGGGTTGCTTTTGCCAGTAGTTGCAATGGCTGCCGTGATGTGAGGGATGCGCTAGTCCCAGACGCCGACTATAACCGTTAATATCGTGTATTATTCGCATAGAGTCTCACCGACGACTATCGCTGCTGCTCACGCCATGGCTCCAAAAAAAGGAGACCTAACCGAGGAGGAGAAGGAGCTGATCGGAGTCATAGCAAAAGGTGGGGGTGCCTGCAGGTCATGGGGCCACTGGGATCAGTATATCATCTGTACAGGGCTTTATTCACTAAAGGGGGAAGTTGTGTTTCAGCTCCTTAACTTCACTATACATTTATTAAGACCTTCCTAATAAGCTTCTCCTGTAAGAAGACATTGGCTGCTCCTGTATAATGTATAGGTAATCTGTTAATTTCTTCAAAGGCTCTTCACATATTGAAATATACATTGTACGGGGTCAGCTAGGCTCTTCATAATGGAGAGACTTCATCGTTAAGTGAGAGTGTTAAACCCACAGCTCTCCCTTTAGTGAATATGTAATTATGATATATGAAGAGCAGCCTCTATCCCTCAAGCATCCAGAAACCGGACAGAAAGGATTCTTTCCTCTTTCTTCTCAGAAATTCCCGAGAGGCTCTAGAAGACACCACGATGTTCTTTCTTTCTTCTTTCTCAGCGATAATTCATTCTTTTCTCTGTGTGTTTATGTAATGATGTCCTACAGCAAGCCAGGAGAGCAACATATATAACCGCTTAACAAAGCTAGAATCCATCATGTACACAGCGGGTTTTGCATATATTTGCCTGTGATGACGAGCTGATGGTCATGACTTATGGGCCCTACAAGAACACAGAAGTCTGTAACACTCTGTGTATCGCAATTACACTATTATCCATTTACTTCGTGGTAGAGCTTCACTTACCTTGTGTGAGGTTGTTGGCACGGTACTAGTTCTTAAGTGTGGCATGTCGGAGAGCCGTAAGAAGGGGTCTTGCCGCTTGGGGCAAGGACGTGCTCTGCGTTGACGTCACATCCACTTCCATAAAGCACAAGGAGGAACGTGGCATTGCTGTTGGGTGACTCAAGTGCCACCCTCAACTCTCGCACCATCAAAGTCACAGTCCTTCATGGCCAACCCAAGCTCCAAGTCTAGCGGACTCCGGAAGCTGGGAATCTACTGCCAGAAAAGTTGGTTTTTGTTTTGGCTTTCCATTGTGTTCACCCTTTCTTTTCTATATGTCATCAAGAGAATGACTAAGACATACCTAAAGGAGTCATTATCCTAATGGGCATCTCATTCCATTGTGCCCCCATGCTTGGGCTCAGGATTGCCTTTCCATGCCTTAGTAGCCTACTGTGCCAAACCATAGAAGTGGGAAGGCGGTGGCTTTGGCGATTTTGCAGAAACTTCAGGTTTTTATCCGTAAACAGGTTTTTTTTTTTTTGTTTTTTTTCTGAGATCCTACATTAAATCCCAAATAAATGTGGTGAATTAGAGCTCCTTTTGTTAAATCACGTTTGTTAATTAGTGAATTAATGTAGAATTTGATGCATTTGACTTAAAAGCTTGAGGTTGCAAGATATTCCGAATAATGGAAAGCGTTGAGCTTCGGGGGTTTCTTATTCCTCTTGTTTTATACTCTGGCATCTGCAAGCTTTTCCTTGTTGGGAAATGGCCGCGTTGAGGGAAAGGTGTTGAGTTTGACGTAATGGATATGAAATCTGCACGGTAAGCCGCACTAGAAATAATTAAAGAGATAATCTGCGGTGATTGTAACGAGGCTCAGCAGAAAGCAGATAAGCTCAGCTTCTGTAATAATTGGGGAGATGGTAAAATCAGACTGCCTCGTTACTAATCCTCTGTTAACGCTTACAAACCCAGAATGTGGTTTGTCTGAGCATTGGAAACGTCTGGCTCTCTGTAGACCACGTCCATGACCTTCTTTTAATGTAGGTTACACTTAATATGAAGCAACGTATTAACTTAATATCCTTTTCTATGGTCTTGGAACTATATGAATAATATCCTACTTATTAATATAACATTGCAGTGTATATATATATGAATATCCCAGGAGCAAAGCATTTAGTTTAGTCTGTAGATGAATTGTATATTGGGTGGGATTATTCTTTATACAGCTTTATGCCCAGTGGTTTATTCTGGCCTAGACCTAGGAGGCAGCAGGTTCAGGGTGGGCACCCTTTTGGGTGGTCTGGCTCCCTGTAGCACCACTGTAAAGTGGGTCGGTTAAAAGGGAGATCGCTGATCTTCCCCACTGACCCTCTAACACTATGGAGGACTGTTCAGAGTCGACACGGTCTCCATTGTTCACCTCCACCTGCCACCACGCTCGGATATGTAAATAGTGCAGCACAGTGGGTGACTGGCGCAGCTACCCTCTGTTAGGCCTGGGGCAGCACCAAGAAAGACGCCACTGCCTATGCCACTAAACCCGCTTCATCGTAAACTCCGACCATCAGCCGGAGCCAGTTGAGCCGATCAGTGCCATCTATGTACTCTTTTCGCACGATGATTGATTGGTAAAACTTCTGCACCCTAATCCCGTTAACGAGCCATTGTTACTGCTGCTCTAATTCATACTAAAATGGAGGGATGATGGTTACAATTTATCTTTATTTTAACACTTCGTTTGGAAGCGATCCTTTTACTTCTTCTGTATGTTATAATAGCGGTGCTTAATAGTTACTTATTTGGTTCCACAGGTACCATCCAGGAAGCAGGAAGGCTTTTGGGCAGTAAGGATGTCCGTGTCAATTGTGTGGATGAGGTAAGCGTTATGATCCTTCCAAGCCGTAACAATAACATATTTCTCCTTCAGCGAGACACTTGGATCAAAAAGCCTTTCCATCGAAGACCCCCCACAGCATCTATTGTGAGAACCTCTGACTAGCGTCTGATCAGTACATCTCTGACACCTTTCTTGGGTCTTAATTTCAGTTACTGTGTGATGTCCGCGCTATTCAATCCTTTCATGAAACTTTGGCCTGTTTGGTGGCCATGATGACCAAGGTTCCAACTTATTGAAGTTAACACATCAGTTACACTTGCACAGCCGCCTTATGATATAATATTGGCGTGTGCCAATTGAAATGAAATGCAAAATGAAAATTCTGAACCAAAACCGAAAATTCAGCATTTGCTTGGCCGAAACCGAAAATGACCTTAAAAAAAAACAAAACAAAACAAAAAAAACCACACTTTAACCCCTTAAGGACCGGGCTCATTTTTCGTTTTCTACCCTGTGGGACCGAGGCTGTTTTGACACTTTTGTGGTGCTTGTGTTCAGGTGTAATTTTCTCCTCACCCATTTAGTGTACCCACATAAGTTATATATTGTTTTTTTCAGGACAAGATGGGCTTTCTTCAGATACCATTATTTTGATCGTATCATCTTATTTACTATAAAAAAAATAAAAAAAACATGGTGAAAAATTGAAAAAAAAGACATTTTATGACTTTTATTTGAAAAATCTTTTACTCACCTAAAAAAGCAAGTAAAAAAACTAGCTAAATAGATTCTACTACTTGTCCTGAGTTTAGAGATACCCAATGTTTTTATGTTTTTTTGCTGTTTTTTGTACGTTATAGGGCAATAAGTACAAGCAGCGTTTTATGATTTCCAAATCTTTTTTAACAAATCTGGTCATTCTGCCTACATCTCCTCTTTGGAACATCTTTGAAGCCGGTTACCTCAATTTAACCCCCTCAAACCATATATTTTTGAAAACTAGACACCCCAGGGTATTCCAAATGCTGTTATTTTAACCCTTTCCATGCACCAATTATACAACTACACTTTGTCAAACTTTGTAATAGTAATTTTTTTTATTTTTTTTCCACACAAATTGTACTTTAGTTATAGATATACAGGTTCTGGTATATGTCACTATCAAACAACACCCCAATGTGTGTTCAGGAACATCTCCTGAGTACAGCGATACCCCACATGCATGGGTTTGTCAGATTGTTTGGCTGGTAAAAGGCTACTTTTGGGGCATGCGTAATTCAGGTGGTCATTTGGTCATTCTGCCTCCATCTCCTCTTTGGAATATCTTTGAAGCCGGTTAACTCAATTTAACCCATTCAAACCATATATTTTGGAAAACTAGACACCCCAGGGTATTCCGAATGCTGTTATTTTAACCCTTTCCATGCACCAATTATAGAACTACACTTTGTCAAACTTTGTAATAGTAATTTTTTTCACACAAATTGTACTTTAGTTATAGATATACAGGTTCTGGTATATGTCACTGTCAAACAACCCCCCAATATGTGTGCAGGAACATCTCCTGAGTGCAGTGATACCCGACATGCATGGGTTTGTCGGGTTGTTTCAGATTTAAAATGCCACATTTGGGAAGTGCGCTTTTTTTCTCCATTTTGGTCAGTCTGTACCTATGCCCTATCTGTGAGCTAGGCCACTCCAATTTACCCCATCAGCCATTTTTTTATATATTAGACACCCCTTGGGTATTTGAAGTGCTTTTATTTTAACTCTTTGAGATTTTTGAGAAATTTTAGCACTTGCTCAAAATAATAAACTTTATTTTTTTATTTTTTTTATTTTTTTAATACTTTTTTTATATTTTTTTTACACATTTTGCTGGTACTGGATGGTTCATCTAGTGACATCACTGCATAATTATTTTTAAATGTTAGCACATTTTTTTTGTTTTTTTTTTTCCATTTTTTTTTTTTATTATTTTTTTTTTTTGAATATTTTACTAATCACATAGTGATTAGAAAGCTGGGCTCCATTGACTTGCATGGTTGAATGCAGTACCTGTATTCAACCAGCAAGTGGAGCCAGTTCTCTAGAGGGTCTGGAGACCATCTAGCAAAGTTTTTCTTGTTTGTTTTTTTTACAGAGCGGCGGCCATCTTACTTGATGGCGAAGATCACCGGTAGCTGCGGCTGTGACCGCTCTCCGGAGCGGTCACAGCCCACCTAAAGGTAAGTGTTTGGTGTCGCTGGATGCCTCCTGATCGAGGCATTCCAGCGACACCATTTAAGTTTAGGAGGCGATCGTTGATCGCCTCCTAAACGCTTTTAAAACGGGCGTCCGCCGCCATACAATGTATGGCGGCTGTTGACGCCCCGGGGAGGGGCCAGACATGGCCCCCGATGCCGATCTCGGCCTTGCTGAATGCCTCGACATCGAGGCATTGCAGCAAGGCCGTTTAAGCGAAGAAAGTGATCCTTGATCACTTTCTAAGCTTATTTAACTTTTTGACGGTTCAGGACCGTCAAAGGTCATTTAGTGACCTTCTTGTCATGACGGTCCTGAACCGGCAAAGGTCGCGAAGGGGTTAATTAAAAGTAAATAACACCAAAATTAGACAAAAAAATTCAACAATATTAATAAAAATATATTTTATTAACCGCAATCACACTCCTATCATGCCCAGACAACCAGTACATGTTGGAACCTGAGCATGATAGGAGTGTGATTGCTGTTTCACCCACTTGCCTGAACTGCAGATCTCTCTCACAGATTCCCGCAGGGGCCCTGTCGCTTCCCTCTGTGTTGCTTGCACTCTGTCCCAACAACTTCTCTTGTCCTGCCCAGGGGAAGCAGGAGCGGAGCAGGGTCATGTGATGTGAGATAAATTCACGTGACTGCTGGGTTCCTGCTTCCCCTGGCTGGTACAAGAGACGCTGCTCGCACACTGGGTCAGAAATGCAGCTCAGACGTTGTTAATGGTGTAAATGGCCATTGTAGCTGGAAACTGATTTTTAATGGAATAACTTCATAGGCGTACAGATGCCCTTTATCACTCCTGTGTTCCAATAGCACGTTGTGCTCGCTAATCCAAGTTTAGGTTTAAAAGGCCGATTGATGTAAAAAAAAAAAAAAAAATCACTTTGCAATTCTATCACACAGCTAGAAATGTCCTTGTTTTCAATGAAAACGGCTAAGTGACCCTAAACTTTAGGCCAGTAGTGTATATCACTTGAGATGGATGCTTTGTTCAGGTTCCTACCAACACACCCAACACACCCCGACATTGGCAAGTATTACTGAAACTAATTACATTAAGTAATTACATTTTAAGTAGACGGTAGAAGATTATATTCCACATTTAAAGTTGTTTTTCATTCTTGCTGTCATCATGCCGAGCGCAGCCTGTTTTCCGTTATAGATAGCATTCTGACATATGTTCCAAGATTAAAGTCTCAAATGAGCATTTATTATGTCTAGCGCTCCGAAAGATGTGCTTCGTTCCTATGGCAACGTGGAAGCCGGGGAGTACAAGAAGTCTGCCGCGTGCTGACCACTCATTTTTCTACCAAATAAAGGCAATTTACCTGTCTATTTAAAGACTTTAAGATGAAACCTGCGGTGATGTGACAGCTGGGCTTTCTCTGTGCAGATAGAATATGGGTCCATAGGAACGATTTTCTTGCTATTACACACAGAACAGATTTTTATTTACTTAATTTTTGGCTGATGTCAGTGTTCTGATTATGTTTTACGTTAAGCCACATACCGGCTCACACAAAGACTGTAGACCACCTTGATCACGCAATCAAGGACACTTTACTTATCCTCCAGAAGAAATAAGTTTATGGAGCGGCCAGTTTGTCGAAGCAATAGACAATAGATGGAAGCCATTCAGCTGTTTATCGTGCAGTGAGCAAGACCACAAGATCACAGATGATTCATGCGCTGTTTGGTGGACCTTGTTTCCTGCTTTTGCAGAACATTAATCCTTCCATGAATCCTTTAAGTAGGCACAGCTGGCTTCGAGTTCAGACTGATCCTTACGGTTTGTAGCTAGGGAAGGTTTAGAAGTCTCTAGGATGACCGTCCTCATTAACGTTCTGCACAGTCAGAAGCGTAACCCCATGGTCTGCCACGATCCTCCATGTTTAGCAATTTAGTATAACGTTGGTGACCCACAATGATGGGTAATGGGGGTGACAGGTGAGTACCGTGAGGATGTTCATCGTGCTGGGGAGGGGAGAGGGGGTTGAAAGGAGAGGCCGGTTCGGGGTGAAATGGAGAGGGGTTGCTGGGTTCAAGGGGGGCTGTTTGTAATGGAAACGGGTGTAAACGGGACGGGATGGATCATTCACTGAGCCTCATCCCGTTGGCCTTTGGCAGAGTTCCAAAATGTGGAGGGCTAGGAAATTTATTTCTCTGCCTTCTGGGAATTCAGCCTCATAAACGCATACTTTACAACAGAGGCCTAAGAGTGTGAGTGAGCCGAGGAAGACGCTTTGACAATATTTAAAATATTTCATCTGAAATTGACTGAATTTTTTCAATTTTTGTAGTAGTAAGTCCTTTCAGCGTGTGAAACCAAGTCTTTTTATTTGCTTATTTTTAACGGGAGCTAACGCAGTCTGAGTGGAAGAAACGGCACGGGGTATTAATACCTGTTTTTACAAACGCTGTATTGAGTTTTTGTTTCCATAAAACACTTCTTTTTAAATTTATTTTCTCTTGTTTTTATTTTGCAGCATGGGATGACTCCGCTGATGCACGCCGCATACAAAGGCAAAGCCGATATGTGTAAACTATTGTTGCAACACGGAGCGGACGTGAATTGTAATGAGCACGAGCATGGATACACGGCCCTGATGTTCGCTGGTCTTTCAGGTATCAGGGGACTTGCTTTTTTTCCTTTTTTGATTTTTGTGGAACGGTTACCCAGCGTGGCACCTTCATGGGGCACCGCTAGAGGGACTAGATGTTGCGTGGAAATAGTGTGAGATGCATCACAGCTCCAGCACCGTCCAAAGGCTTGGGATCAAAGAAGAACACTTCTAGCTGTAACTTAATTGCAAAAAGGTTGTTTCATGATCAACCTTGGATTAGCGAACACAACGTGCCATTGGAACACAGGAGTGATAAAGGGCCTCTGTATGTCTATCAAGAGATTCCATTAAAAATCAGCCACGATATTCATATACATCATTAACCCTGTCTACGCTGGATTTCTGATCCATTTGATATTTTAATGGACAGAATTTGTGGTTCTTCCAAAAATAAGGACATTTGTGAGTGACCCCAAACTTTTGAACAGTAGCAGGTGGTACCTGGTGTAACATGACTGAGCCCAGGTGTCAGTTGTTGGTGTCCAAGACCAATAATGATTTTGCCATCATTATTACAGGTCCTTGAACTTGCCTTTTATGTGCTAGACAGGCACCTTTATATATATATTTTTATTGTTGTACTTTGCCTTTAGCGTTATAATAAATTGAAAACGGCAGCATTATTTTGTCCAGCCCAGTAATTTTGAAAGGACGCGGAGATGCTTATGATTTAAAAGCAGCAGATCTGAAAAGGTGAGAAAAGAAACGGTAGTGTACTTTTACTCTTCTGCTAGGAAAGAAGACTGAATATGCAGAAAGAATTAGATTTTATTAATCACGTCTTTAGAAATAGTTTTTATAGATAGAAAAGCTAAATAAATGTGAAATTATCTCCAACTGACCAGGCCTGTTTTATGACAAATACAAAGTTGCTAAATAGGCTACATCCAAAATTCAACCAGCCTCTTCAATCATCTCATCCTCCTCCAAGAAGCCCCCTCCCGCTGTCTCGCTTCCCCCTCCACCACCGAATAGATTGTCAGCTCATAAGATCTCCTCCTGCACCAGTGTGTGCTAATGCCATTTATTTTAATGTAACCGTGCTATAGAAATAAATGGGTTTACATATATAGCTGTTTACATACGCAAATATTTCATGGGGCAGCAGAGTGGACCCACCGCTCGTAAAAGAACGATGTGCTTTCTTGACAAATAGGTTCACATGCAGCATTCGCCAAGCCGCCCTGTCGTCCTTATTGTGGTTGTGTCTTTTTTGTGAACACACAAGTATTGGTGAAATCTTCTCTCACTCCCAAGTAATCGAGGATAACTAATATCCCAGCTCCGTTTCCTGCTTTGTTTACTGTCACAATCATCGCTACCCGCAAGCAGCACTGCTTGCCCTGAGAAAGCACAAGCAGGTTTTGCAAGCTTTTTGCAAATTAAGCCATATTTCTTGTGTTTAACCCCTTAAGTACCAGTGCTTTTGTCATTCTACTCAATTATTGTAGCATGTATGTGTTTTTGTTTTTTTTCTTCTCAGAAGAAGTAGGGTTTTCTTTTAAGACAATATTCATATATGTAGGTGGGGGGGGTTGTTGAATGGATACAATGTATCTGTTATACAGATGTATCAATAGTAAATGCAGTTAAATATAAAAAATAATTTAACCACTTAGGGTCAAATAGGATGTTTTTAATAATATACCGATTTAATGTATTACTAAACATCATATTTTATGTCTACGCAAGCCATTTCCTATTACATGCCTGCTCTGATTGATGTTATGAAGTGTAACAGTTAACCTACTATTTTTCTTGTTAAAACAGGTAAGAAAGACATTGTTTGGATGATGTTAGAGGCTGGCGCAGACACCGATGCCGTAAATTCTGTTGGAAGAACAGCCGCGCAAATGGCTGCTTTTGTAGGTAATTTTGAAAACCTCTGTTTTTCTCTTTTAACCCCCATCATGGGCTGCTGACAAATGCAAATTATCATCGCATATCCAAAACAATCTCTTCCCTCTGCTCCAGCAGTGGGGATCCCTTATTTCAGCTGCCAATAGAGGGATTCAAGTAAATTCCCCTCTACCGATTATACAAATTGTACCAAAGAAGAGAGTTCTGAAGTCCTAGAAGCTTATATGATCCTAAATATTATTCTGCAGCTAAGCTGTATCCATTGTCTATTTCCCTTGTACAATGTGTTATTGCTGAGAACAGCGCTGCTACCCCCTTCCTGAGCTGCCAACATGCTGACGGGCAGCTACCGGGGCCGATGTACATGTCTGGGCATACGTGCACCGAGCATGGTACTGATGCCTGAATCATCAAAATGCTGACCGCTTTGCTGGGGAATGTTATCAGTGGACTAAATAGTTGGTAAAATATGGGCATTGCTACCCCTTCATTAAGTAAAGTGTGTTTGTAAGATATATATATATATATATATATTAATATATGCGCAGTGTTTCTTTGAAGGGCGAATGATTTCTGGTTTTATCCCTGCTTGGGAAATTGGCAAATGATCCTGAAACGACTATTTCTCATAAAGTGAAATTTATACACACATTCTTGATTGTGATTTTATGTAATCTGCAGTCATCCCTAATTGTTAAGCCTGATGATAAAATGTGAATAGTATAGGTTGCTGTCCCTGAGTTGCTGTCCCCCTGTACCAGCACAATCCACAACTGGATTGTTGCATCGTTTAGTTTTTTTTTTTTTGCGATGGACCAGCACAGATTAGGAAACGTTTGGCAGTCCCTTCACCATTTCGCTCCAGGGTTTTTGTATGGACCAAATATGCTGCTCTTTACATTGCTTGTGTAAATTAAATGTACTTCTCCATTTCAGGCCAGCACGACTGTGTGACTGTAATCAACAATTTTTACCCTCGGGACAAATTGGACTATTATACCAAACCACAAGGATTAAACAAAGAAGCCAAGCTACCTGTAAAGCTGGCTGGTCCTTTATACAAAATTATTACGACTACAAACCTCCATCCGGTCAAGGTAAGATATGCTTTAAAGTTAAAGGTCGCGTTGGATGGGAGATGAAGGGGTTAAATCTGAATGTGAATTGTGTAAAACCATTGGGCACATTCACGGAAAGCACATATGGCGGTGGCTGCTGGTGAAGTAAGTAAGGAAGCAGCGCTTCCGAGTGAAGCTAATAGAAACACGTCATTTGATGGCAGATAAGAACCGCTCGCCCCATCTTGTCTGCCCAAGTTTCCTGATGTAAAGACTCGGACCCTAATCCATCCTTGGTCTTGTCTTAGATTCAGGATAGTCATATGCCTATCCTATGCACGTTACAATTCCCTTACTATATCTGCATCAATGACTTCTGCTGGCAGGCTGTTCCACGTATCTACGCTCCCTAAATAAAGTAATACTTTAAATGATGACCTCATGTTTTATAACCTTGGGGATATGTGCAAAGAGCCACAACTTTTGGCCACAAACTGGTTCTTTTAGTGATATCGATGGAAAACGTAATGTCTCAGGAAGATATCCGAGTCACTTGTATTCTATTCTTGTAAGAGTAATGGTCGTATCAAGTCAAGTGTAGTTGGCACCGTCATCACGCGTGTGACATAGAAACTGCCGTTCAACCTTGGCCTTCAAAACTCAGAATAGCTTTAATATTACAGAAACCATAACTGTATTCTTTTTATTTTACATCATTATTGTCGGACTCCTCTTGTGTGTCGGGTCCTTCTGAGCCGGGTACATTGTACCTCCGTGTTTCGCTGTCGCGAACATGCGCACCCCCTCCCCGCTGTGTAACCGAGCAGGGTCTATTGTTGCTGTACAAAGAACGCTAATAACCATTATGGACTGCAGCGGCTGAATGTTATGTGGGCGAACACAGCTAACGTTATCCTTTGATCTTAAAAAGGGAAATAAAAATGCTCCCATAAAGGCAGAATTCGGGATTTTGATATTTTTCAGATTGTGTTTCTGGTAAAAGAGAACCCGCTCTTGATGGAAGCCGACGCGCTCAAGAAATGCAGCACCGTGTTGGATCTCATTTGTGAAAAATGCATGAAACAGCAAGACATGAATGAAGTCTTGGCCATGAAAATGCACTACCTTAGTTGTGTGCTCCAGAAGTGCGCTACCTATTTACAGGATCAGGAAGACAAATTGGACACGTTTGTCAAAAGGTAGATTGTGTCGTTTAATGTCAAAAGGGGGCGAGTAGATGATACCAGTGAATTCCTAAAAATATATTTATATTTACCATCAAGGGACTGTGTTCTGCCATCAAAATAACCTATAGCCCCTCGCTATGATGTAAGCGTGTAATGCTCAGTGACAAAAGCAAGCAGCGTTTTGTTAAAGGCAAGTAACACACAACGTACGTTGGCTGTAATCTCGCTTTCACCTGTGTGGATTGCAATAATCTGGAAAATCATCCAATTTATCAATTTTCCATGCCTTTGGGTCTGAAGAGACGGCGGATTTTACTGAGAGAGGAGAGAGGTGGCTTCTTACGCATGCGTATCACTAAATACATTGAGAGCTTTCTTTCATGGTTTGTAATCTGTTATTAAAACGTGTAGGTTTATCTGTTTTTCTTCTAAATATGGGTATATGTGATTCAAAAATTAATCTTATTGTGGGGGCACAAACTATGATAAAACCGTTATGTCTGTGTCTTCGACCAGATCTTCAATTACATTGTCCATGTGACAATTGGCTACAAAAATACCTTGTAAAGAACAGTTTTTGTATAGAGTTCAAGCTCTGTTTTTACTTTCATTCATTTTGAGAATAGCCATTGACCGGAGTTTTGGGTGTTTGTTTTGGGCAGACGAGATGGGCCGCGTGGTTTTTATCTGCCATCGTAGTCTTTGTGTTTATTACTATTGTAACTAAAGATGTTCATATTTTTGTTTTGACCTTCAGTTTATTAAAAGGCAGGGAGACCGACTGCTTCCCGGTGTTCCAAGAAAAGTTCATCAGAGAAAGCATCCGGAAGTTCCCTTACTGCGAAGCCACGTTATTACAGCAGCTTGTGAGAAGCATCGCTCCCGTTGAAATCGTAAGCAGAACATTCTCCTTTTTGCTTTGAGACTTGGGTAACAGAGCATCTCTCTCAGCAGATCAATTAGGCTAAGTGTTATGGGAGTTGGATTCCGCTTATGGTCTTCCTGAGAGCACATCTTGCCTGTTCAAGTGGTGTTCGAAAGAGCCATAGTTTACAAAAGGAAATTGAAGGAAATTGTACATGAATGTAATACAAGGTGTGTGTAGACCTTGCAGGGGGTATTTTAGGTCAGTCTGTTACCGACATTATGAACTGGCTGTTATTTCCTTTCGGTTCCAGCTCTAAACATATAGTTTGTTAAACCGTAAAATGGTTGACGGCTTTATATTTTATAATTTCTTTCCGTCTTGTTCTTTTGTTTTTCTCTCAGGGCTGTGACCCCACTGCCTTCTCCGTCCTGACGCAAGCCATAACTGGCCAGATGGGCTTTGTGGATGCAGAATTCTGTACGACCTGTGGGGAAAAGGGTGCCGATAAACGATGTTCTGTGTGCAAACTGGTGAGACTTCTATGAAATGTCTGTTTGAAGCATTGCAGAATTAAGTTTTTATAAGATGCAGCGTATTATCTGGGATACACGTTTTATCGCCTTTAAATATCCAACTAACGGCTTGGCAATATTCTGTGACCACTCGAGTGGCTCCCAAACCTTTCCAGACACCGAGTGACTGCTGGTGACCCTGGGAAAGTGGCTTGTCGCTTCTCAGACTGATGCAGGAATTGGGGTAATAGTTTCTTTCCTCAAAGAGGAAGCCAAAGTTATTAAAGTTTGAGGACATTTCAATGAATAAAATTAATGCTTTATTTTTGAGGGGGCTTCTTGGTCTTAGAGAAAAGCTAAAGGCATGTAGTAGCTTTTTGTTTCTTTGTTCATTTAGTTATGTTTAGCAATGTAATTTTGTACAGTTTATGTATATTTCATAGGTGATCTACTGTGATCAAAACTGCCAAAAACTGCACTGGTTCGCACACAAGAAAATGTGTAAAATACTGAAGGAGAAGAGAGAGGCGCAGGAGCTGGAGGCTGCCAAGGAACAAAAGAGACAAGAGAAACTTAAGCAAGGTCGGGCTTTGCTGATGGCAAATAAAAGCCATTCTTGTGCCTAATATGTAGCTCTAACACCCAGACACATTGGGGCTTATGCATAAAAAACTATTGTAGTGTAAATGGGTAAAATTGGTGCAATCACCATAGCAACCAATGCTGTTTTTCTTACCGATTTTGCTCTCATTTTACACTGTATATTTGTTTGAGTTACTTATTTAGGGGGGAAAGGCCTGAGATATCCAAACTAATACCTGTTCCAGACCCGTATTAACCCATTGAGCACAATGTGCTTTGCTGATCCATTTGTTGGATGGGGTGCTTAGCGTTAACATTCAATTGAATTTGTATTTCCCTTTAGATTGCTGTCTTTGCTTATTACTGAAATATCTTAAAAATAAAAACTTTTCATTTCTTAGGAGCAGCGAATGCTTTTTTTTTTTTTTTTCCCAGCTTCGCTTGTTCCTTTGAATTTCTGGGAAATCAGCAGGAAATCATTAATTTGTACTCTGTTACCCGGCATCATAGTCAACCTTCCGAGATAGGCAGCTAATATAATCCTGCAAACATCTGCTTTTACAGTTTTTTTTTTTTTTTTTGTAATTTTTTTTTATTTAATTTTGCATTTTGCATGAGGTTTCACATTACAATCCAGCTATAGTTAACCTTTTCAGTGCCAGGAAGAGCAGGACATTAAGCCCAGTTTCTCGGTCCGTTTTTTCATTCACTCGATCACTTAGCGCTGCAGTACTAAAACGTGACCAGTTGTTTCATACAACGAGGCAAACTGTATTACCACAATTGTATTTGATCGGTAGTCAGCTGTACCCTCTTTTAAGCATTTACTTCCTACGTAGAGTGGTGGCGTTCCAACCTTTACCAAATGACACCATAGAGCTTCATGGAGTTTCTCTAAGACTTGTGTGTCAGCGTGCTTCCCGAAATTATTACCTGCTGCCTACGACAGGAAGACCTCCAGCCTCTGATAGGGAAAAGAATGTTCTATTGGCTAAATAGCAGACGTAGAATTGTTAATAAGGGTTAAAACATAAAACTTCATTTTATACACATCTGATTTTATTACATATCCAATATAGACATATAGAGATGTAAATGCATTTTTTTGTATTCATTATTTTGGTTACAAAAACTATAATCTTATTCTAGAAAAAGAAAAGGACGCGGCTTCTGAAGGCTCTCCTAGCCGTGACGCAGAAACCGCCAGTGAAGCCGTGACGGGTGCCTCACCCGCTAATCAAGAGGACCGTGAAGAAACCAAAGCGCCTTCCTCCAGCTCTCCTCTAGCAGATGACCTTCCTACTGAGACGAGTCTCCCACAAGGACCCAATGAGTCCGAGGAGTGATAAAGAACCTGCATAAAGCCGCTAATTTCTGTATTTGTTACATATGCTAAGATATGTGCATACAACTTGCCACCACAATACCTTGCTTATGCTAGAGCTTAACCAGCAATCGCCAGTGGGGCAACCAAGCAATGTGTTATTTTTTACGATGCTTGGAATTAAAGGAAATTATGACTGCATAAAGGAAATCCATGAGACCAAGCAAAGTATCAAAGGAAATAAAGACATGGTGTTATAATAATATATATCATATTATTATTATTATTATATATGGGAGATGTTATCTCAATCACCATTAGGACATGTGGGGTAAACAAAATCCAAAGTTATTTTATTATCGGGAGAACAGTGACCGATTGTAGTTGATTGTATGTAAAATTCCAGTACAGATTTTTGTGATAAATATTTAATCTATTTCTTCAACATTACAAATGCACTGTTTACATACTCGGTTTGTGCGTTAGTGAGACCCCCAGCAGTGGACGTGTTTCATATAATGTATGTAACGGTGTCCAAAAACTGCCAATAAAGCAAGATATTTTATAACGCTATTATGGTCTCTATGCATCTGTTTCCTTTGTTTTTTGTCAATACTTATTTTGTAGTTCAGTTGTTGAGGCCTTGAAGGGTTTATTCACTAAAAGTTATTGTTTCAACTCCCTCACTTCACTATGGACTATGAAGGGGGTGACACTGGCAGGTTTCTCCACCAAGGATGATTGGTTGGGCCCTCCATAATGCATATTTCAATAGCTGAAGAAATATTGATGATAAACTTATACAAGGCCAGCTCTTCTGGCAGCAGAGGCTCACTGTAATGAACAGTGATGTCCAGGAGTTGAACCCACAACTTAAACCCCAAAAAGTGTCACAAGCATCAGGCTTTTCATTTTCTATGAGGAACCTTAGCATATAACTTACACCTCTATTACCTGGCATACATTTGATAACTCGAAAGCTTCCCAAAATTATTAGTTATTTGAATTGGAAGTCATATCCATTATTTATTTTTTATTTTTAACAATTGGTACTTAAAGGTATAACTATAGAAGTCCCAAAAAGGTTCCAAAATGCTACGTTCTACCTCTATATGTATATATATATATATATCTATCTATATGTATATATACATATAGATATATATATATATATATATATTATAGACATGAAAAAGGTTCTCAGCTACTCCGATCGAAGATTAGGCATGTTTGCTTTTCCAGTCCTTATAATATGCTTCCAACAGACGGCGGCCATATTGATTACAGTTTGTTACCAAAAATTCACCCGTCTGGCTTCAAAATGTTAATAATAATTAAAGCCAGTTTTATTATTATGCCCCCTCTTTCTACCCTGATGGGCTTTTAAAAAATGTAAACCTCTTGTCTGCTTCTATGTTTTAATCATATTCTAACCAGCTGGAATGGAGCATCTCTGCAAGAACTTTAGCTTTGATAGAAAACAAGAAGACCTTTTCAAAAATAACACCATGACAATATGGCATTAGGTGCTGTAAACCTGTTATAGGTTCATATATTGTGTGTTTACACCATACTGTATAGGCATGCTCAGGGAATGTGTCTATACAGAAAGCTTACTGTCCTTTTTATTAAAAAGACAACACTTATAACACTGTTTATGATAAAATATGAACCGTGCTCATGAATAAAACATTTCTTCTCCTAATGCACGTAACTCGAGCCATTCGCGCTACAGTGATCATTCAATAACTACTAGCTGGAGAGATATCGCTTGCGTGATGTCTATTGAGAGCATGGAGCCGTATTATCCCCAATGTTCTAGGGATTGACAGAGGAGTTGGCTGTACAAACAACCTATCCTTTTTACGCTCCAACACCACACTGAATTCACACGACCCCTCGCTAGTATCTTAATGTAATATGCACAACATCAGGAAATCAAAAGGGTAATACTAATACACAGAACCATGCGTCTGTGGCTAATTTAAATGAGCAATATTAAAGAAATAAATATCACACAGTAGTGCACAGCGTTGTCCATATGGGGCCGCCAAAGACCTGCATTAAGCAACACACAACACTCCAGCAGTCTGTACAATTAGAGTGCAGGAGATACACCATCAATAAAAATATAACACAAGTGTTTCCAGATTTCAAATGAAATGTATTTATCACATGCTACTGGTTTAAATGGTAAATCGTTTTTCTTAACGCTGGAATGTATTTGCATTCTATAAATTAAATAACTTAAGTATTGTAAATAGCAGGGCAGTATTTACACAGAGATATTCTATTCTTCTGTCACGATCAGCTGGAAGGCTACAGTCTGTCCTAAAAGACATATCTAATATTAACGTGGCTAAACCAAGCGCTGGTTACACTTGATGGTTTCCCCTGAGGTTAATTCTCATCAGGCTCATATTAGGTGTCCATGTTCCTGCAGTCCCATACAACCTTTCTGTTCCCATCAAAAACAAACGAAAAAGAAACTAAGGCAAAGCAAACTAAAAAGAAACATCCACAACAGCTTTCTGACTTTATTACATTTATTGCTTAATTAAGACCTTGGCATTATCGTAACTCTACAAGGATTGTCTCATGTGGTTGAACTGGATGGTCTTCAAAGAGCTTCTGCCTTGAAGGTGGAACCTTATTCCAATCCAGGTATGAAAACTGCATAACGGATCTCTGGTTTGCTCTTGATATAATGACCTTTTCCGGAACTCCCATGTTTTTCCTAAAAATGAAAACCAAGGAAGCTGTGTTCATGTCCATACATGAAAAGCCATGCAACCCAACAATTTATTTCATAGAGACCATATGAACACATGGAACTATATTTATTGACTTTACTTCTACTGAACAGGTATTTCTAAACCTATTTCATTCCAACATTTTATGAAATTTAACAGGAAATAGTAATAAGGGGTTACTTACAAGTTACAAAGCAAATGTATGTTGGGAGTATTTGACTGAATTAATTAGATATTAAAGGCTGGAAAGAAGTTGAGAGGCAAAGTATTTTTGGTGGATCTCTAGGTATATATTTTGGGATAAACATGGGGCAGCAAAGTCCAGGGGAGGGAGCACCTATACTTTATATTTATTTGAGACGCCCACTACTTGTTTTCATCACGTGCTGTAGGTGTTTTTGAGGTCCATTCACAAGATAATTACATACATGCCATGATATTTCTTACTTGTTGGCTCAAAAAATGTTGTTTTGGATATTCATGAGGATAATCTAAGAGCTTAACATATTTTTATAGGTTGAACGATTAGGGTTAGTTTATTGTAGAGGTGAATGAGCAGGCAGGTGGTCCTGCACAAGCTGAGACAAACCTACGAGTTCCAAGGAACCGAGAGAAGGCTGGAGAAGGAGTCAGATCCAACTTCCACTCACCCACTCTTGGTACTCTTCACCAAGCAAAGCCTTTGTGAATGCCAATTCACCCAGTTAGTCTACTCAAAAGTAGAAATCTGATTACTTTATATTATTGTGTCTTATAATAATGCTTTCAGTGTTTTTTGAGTCTCAGTTGGCAGGCTAGAATTTCTACCTGGCTTGTGAGTCTAACCTGGTTCTGACAGACATTTCCATCTCTGACTGTGATTCACAGTAACAAATACAATGTAAATAATATAATGTAAGTAGGAATTTCCTATTTAAATATTGCAAATAATTGTATCCATCCCTTTTTAATAGGATATCCAGCACTTGTCAACATTTCCATGGACATATTAAACAATATTATTAAGAATGCCTATTGAAATACATTTTATAAATCTAAACTAATAGTTAAATCATATTTAGTTTTATAAAAGGTGAGGGTTTGTAATATAATGGCAAAATAAATAAGATTACAAATGTTACTTACCTATGATGCTCATTCCCAACATTGTGATATCCTGCAGTATAACAGAAAACAATCAGTATTTTTTTCACACTGACTATGGCTTTTAATGGTATAAATATCAGGGAATAAGTTGTACTGTAAATAGCATTAAAGCCCATTTTCATTGTGAGATCTGAGCAGACACATCATATTGTTTTTTAGGAATCAGCCAAGCATGCCATGTTAGCGTGACTGATGCCATATTGGCGAACCAAGTAGCCTTTAGCTTAGTAATGCAGCTCCTTTAGTCTATGGTTGGCTGCCTCCTGACTTCAATCAAACCGCTCGGCACTTACCCTAGGCCATGGCCTAAATTGTCTTATATTATAAGGTTTGTCTTGCATGTTTGCAGTGCTCTAAATAGTTGGGATTGAACCCAAATACAACTCATCGGTGCCCATCACAAGTTACTCTACTAGACAGAAAGGATCAGGCAGCTCTATCAAGTGTCTCATATTCTATATTGCACAAGGAGGCCAGGGGAGCTTTGTTTATTTATCATTAAGAAATGATAATACCGCTCCTTTAAATTTATTTTAGAGTCATTTAGTGCACATTTTAGTGCTCGGTTTGTTTCCGTTTAGAATGTATGTTATTATTTTCTTAATAATTTCCGTAGTAGACATTCTCTTGCATTTCTCTTCTGAACCATGCAAAGTAACGTTGAATGAGTGAAACGTCACTCTGGGTAAGCATGTGACAATTTGTATATTTCTAATTTAAAATACCTTCTTTTGCTTACCGTGGGCACTCAGATAAATCATCTCCTATTTTCCATTATTAAACATGTTGCAGAGATTTAAAAAAGCAGTGGCAGCCAATAAGGAAGGGGACGGCCATATCATCCGCTTTATATTATCAGAAGTAACAGCGGACATATATATGCAAATCCTCTATTTCAATAAGTTTGAAACTGCTGTACGGAATGCTATAAATATTACTTTGACATAAAAGTAGGCTTGACACCATTTTACTTATTTTTAAAACAGTTAATTTTTTAACGAGGTAAACGTACCTGAGGTCAGTGTTGCGCTGCTTTCTATGGAGTTTGCTACAAGCGGTCTTTTAGGTGTAAGCACTAAGTCCGCTCTTCTTCCAAAACCTAACGACTGGATCACAGCTGTCCTCTCAGGGTTATAAACTTTAAAAGCAGCTTCGCCTTCCTTGTAAGTCACCTCTACGTAAAATAAAAAGAATTCATAAATAAAAAGAAAGCGTTAGGAAAATGTACATTTAAAGTATCTCCTTTATTTGAAAGTCGGTAACGAAGCAATATAAAATAGTTCCCCTCCTTCAGGGCTGGTCTATGGAGACTGTGGTCACACAGGTTGCCCTGAGGAGTAAAACTGCGTGTCTATATATTATGTGATGGTTAGTGTGTGTTTGTGTGTGCGTATGGAGGTGTGTTAGGGATTACCTCTGCCGGTGTGGTGGGTTTTAGGTCAGGTTAAATGGATGCAAGGCCTGTATTACAGGGTATGTCAGGCCGTTCCTTAGTCAGGAAGGGGCTAAGTCAGGGGCGTCCAACCTGCGGCCATCCAGCTGCTGCAGGACTACATCTCCCATAATGCTAAGGAGCTGGCTGAGGAGGGTGGGAGCTGTAGTCCTGCAGCAGCTGGAGGGCCGCAGGTTGGACACCCCTGGGCTAAGACCTGGACTTTGGTGGGGAGAACCCTGGTGGGAACAGCAGCAGGTGAAATAGAGATAATTATGCTTTATAAACAGCTTTTTTTGCAGCATTGTCTTTATTCCTCAAGTTTATTTCTAGTTCTGTACCTACGCGTGATTCATTTCTTTTAGCGATGGATTTAATCTGCATCTGCTTAAGGTTGCCATTCTGCCGTTAACAACAAAAAGAACTTCTAAGTGACCACAATGCCTTAGAGAAAGTGCCAAGTTTCCGCAAATTATACTATTCGTAGATTGAATTTCCTTTTTCTTTTGGTTTTCATCGTGGTTGAGTCATCCCGTAGTTTGTGTTATTACTTTTTGCGATGCATTTCATTCAAATGTTGCACTTCATTCTTACTGTAGGAAGATGTCATTGAGATCTTAGAATTTGATAGATCACACATTGAGAATAGAGGACAAGAGAGATCCCTTGGGTCTACAAAGACAATGCGAATCACTAGTCATGTTTCCCTGTACGCTGATGAGGGCAAAGCAAAAAAGAACAGTCAAAAAAAGTATAATAATAAGGTCTTAGATTCAGGATAGCTTTATGCTTATCCCATGCTTCAATTCCCTTACTGTTTTAGCTGCTACCAGCTCTGATGGGAGGCTGTTCCATTTACCTACTACCACAGGTAAAATAAGCAACTAAAAGATGTGTCATGAAACAATTTGGTCCATTAAAACATAAACAACCCTGTGCAATAACATAACCTGGGTATCTGTTAAGCACTGACACCTACCCTATCCTTATACTTCCAAGAAGTGGAAACTTCGGGTTGGTGACCTCAAGCTCACATCCCATGAAACACAATATACATACGGATAGTTCCTGAACACCACACTGCTTTGTATCACAACATAATACCACAACCGGTTTCTTCCTCTGAGACTTTCCTTCTAACAGTAAAAATGTCTCTTTCCACTCTCCCCACACAATTTGTATAACCGATTAGTGGCTCGTGTCCCAGTGGCAAACTACACGGACCTCCGTACATTTAAAGGACAAACTGTTTTAACGAGAGTCTAACGTTTCCAAAGTACAGTACAGTTTGCCTTTAAGGAAAGCGTTGGCTAGCGTCGTTTATTTTTGTGGGTTTTCTGATGTTTCCAGCTTTCATAAAAGTCTGTTTTGACAATTACATTTTTGGAGGGAATCCGTCTGCACTGTGGAGCTTTCAAACCTCTTCCTAAATAATGTCCTAAATTGAAAGTTTATGGAGATGGTCACAAAGTGATTTGATGTCTGAAACGTCATTTTAAACGGTGTTTTATAACGACTTACATTGGAACAGTGTCAGAAAGATTTTTTTTTATAAAAAGTGGAGAAACGGTTTTCCGACAAAAAAAATCCTGGCAGTCACGCCGATATAAGATCTGTGAAAAGCGCACAATCATATCCTAAAAGGTGGTTTCGGTGGTAGATTTTTAAAGCTGACGGTTTCTGTTCCTTTATACGCCGGGGAGTTTACCTGTTTTTATCGGGTATTTTTTGCTTTTTACTAAAAATATTGAGACAGATAAAGACTGCTTAGTCAGCCATATCTAGAATAATCCATTTTGTATGTTACGTGTCATCACACGGCACAGCCGACAATGGCTTGGATCGGGCCTGGTTCTTTGTAACTAAAACACAGCTTAAACATGGCAGCTCCGGTAACCCGCAGATAGACAGACCTCTTTCCGGTATATGTTGGCTTAAAACACTCATGCAGAGTGATGTCAAACAGTTCTGGTTTCTTGTAATAACACAACATGTCCACGTAACATTCACAACTTTACCGAGGCTCATTCACAGGGCAAAATGGTCGACAAGCACAAGGCTGCTTTATGCCCTGTGGCACACAGCCCTGCGCGTTGAGAAAAAGGACCATAACTGGGGACTATCGGGGTTTGAACAGAGTCTCAGGGTCTTTGCCTCAATCTAAGGGTCTCAGGGTAAAAGGGCAGATTCTCAAGGTCACACAGTGTGACAGAACGGACTCTTCCCATTCTACACTGCTGTGAAAGTATATAACACTCCCATTTGGTGCTTTCGCTACCAATATGTCATAGTTGATATCCCTGCTTGAGTGCACGTGACAGCCGTATGCTTAATTTTAAGCTTGTATCGGTTTGTCTTAGTCTGTCAATTCTTGTCTTGTCATATCCCTTGAATTTATGTATTGTATTAAGAGCTGCGTAAACTGTTGGCGCTATATAAATAAAAGATAATAATAATAATAATAAATAATGACAAGTTAAAAGTTTCCATGAGGACCGGTATTGGAGCCATTTGGTTAACGCATTTTGCGACTCATTACATAGAATCTTCACAACGGGCTATTAAAGGGTTAACATTTCAAAAGCCTCAGGGTCAGCTCACTTAGAAAGTCCCCAGGTATGCTCATCACTGTATAACCGGGATGGGAAGCTCTGCACGCAGGTACACTTCTTCTAAAAAAACGAATGTATTCATTGGATTCCATAAAATCACTTAGAAACAGTGTCTTTCCACATAACTGCAGAGAGGAACATCCAACGCCTCTCGACAGCCCCTTTTAATCTTGCTGTAAAACCTTAAACCTTCTTTCGTCCTCGGCCTTGTCGTTTGTACAATCAAAAGGGATTATAACCCAAATTCAACACTTTCAACAGTAACCCCACATAGACCACAGTGACCGTCCCTCCATGACGTGGTTAAGGCCCCTTAACATTACCGAATCGGAGAGACAGATGTAAATGTCACGCCACAAAACTTTAAACAACACTAACCAGCATGCAGGAATTCCGATTTCCTAATTTTACAAATCCACCCTAATTTACAACTGGACTTTGTCACTTAATTGAGCAGGAAACCTGTTTTGGCTTAAAAAAAACATGTGTTTTCTTGTGCCGCAAACTAAATTCACCAAATATTTGAATTTATTTGTTTTTATGAGCTAAGTTAGTGTTGTCACAGATGTATTGAGTCACTTACTTTCACGATCAAGAAGTTGTACTGAAGGAAGATGATGTATGACATAAAGACGATAATCTGAAACTTGAGCCAAAGGGTTGTGGAATAAATCTACAAACAAAAAAAGCAGGTTTCCATAGAAGTGTATTTTCGTGATATAAATGTATAATTGTAGGGGCAGCTCTTACATCACTTACACATACATACACACACAGCCCCCCAACACCATACACATACATACACACACTCACTCTAACAGCATACACTTACAGGTACATACACACAGCCCCCCAACACCATACACTTACACATACTGTGTATATATATATATATATTTATATATACATACACACACATTCACTCTCTCTGAGAATCCATGCAGCTCACCCACGTCTCCGTCAGCCTCGGCCCTAACGTTTTTTGCTGCAAGTTTATTTGCACTGTTTATTACCTACTGTGAAAAAAATTTATCTGTTTTAAATAACTTTGTTTTCAGTAATTTTTGACAATACATTTGAAAATTGTTAATTTCATAATTAAAATATTTTTTTTCACATTATTCGAAACTACGCCAGCACTCTCTCAGTTGGTCGCAGCCCATTACATGATGTCATGGGCCACAGTGATATTATTTGATATGTATCTTATTTATGATTAATGTGTGTTTCAAATCTACTTTTAAAATGCATGGTTTGTCCCTATTCTGAACAAAAAATATTGGGACCAGAACCCACCATGTGCAGTGTGCTCAAAAATGGCTCAGTGAATTATGGGTCTGGTATTCAATTATTTCCACGGCTGGTTTTAATTCCCAGTTCAGCTCTGCCACCATCCCTGTGTTCCAGTTGCGTGTTGTTTTAGTAAATCCAAGCTTACGTTTAAAAGGCTAATTGGCTAATTAGAAAAACATTTTGGAATTACGTTACACAGCTAGAAAGTGACCCCAAGCGAATGAACGGTGCCGTAGGTTTACTAAGCGAATGAACGGTGCCGTAGGTTTACTAAGCGAATGACCGGTGTCGTAGGTTTACTAAGCGAATGAACGGTGTCGTAGGTTTACTAAGCGTACTGTTTGCCAGTTTCCCAGCATTCTTATCCGTGTTATTAAGCATGGAGCACTACAGTATTAGAAAGCCTAGATCTGGTTAATGTTGATCGCACGCCTTACTTAGGGTATGGAGACTAGTCATCCCCTTCAGTTCCATCACAGTTACTTGCAGCTTTGTAAGATAATTATCATTTAACAGCAGTATGCGTAATGAGGTTAAATGCTTCAAATAACCTGAAATTAAGTAAAACACGTTAGCGTAAGAAATCTAAATTACAGACTTCTACTGAAAAATTGCTCTACATTTAGAAAATACCCAATGAAACAGTTCCAGGTGGGCTTATCTTAAAGAAACCTGGATCTTTAAAACCTCGTCTGATAATCGAGCAAATATGATATTTAAAAGTTTTTAATTAGTTTTTTTTTTCCAGTTCAAATACAGTTTACAAATTTGTGAAATTAATATTCTTGGGGGGGTCCCACACTAGGAACGCCCCTGCCTTCACGTTCTTACAGATTGTAGCAATGCTGCTACATAATGTCCCCCTGCTCCTGCTAATCTCTTTCTTGATCACTTCTTGGCATGGATTCCCCATTTTCTTCAACCAAGGTATTAAGTGGAGTCTGTCCTGTGTCCTCTTCTTTTTAATGAGTTTATTAATGATCCGTGACTTTTAATTGAGAACCATGTCTCATTATTTTCATGACACTAAATTTGGTAGGGTGATATAGTATAACCTTGATGTTTCTTCTGTGTAGGATTTGGACAGAGTGGAGGAAGGGGCAGACTAGTCACAAATAATGTTCAATATAGACAAATGTAAAGTTATGCCTTATGGGGAAAAATGGTAACAATGCAACGTATACTTTAAATGGTATCTCCATTTTTTAGGACTAATTGTAGGCAACAGACTTAACAACGCCAGTGCACAATGCCAGTCAGCAGCTGCAAAGGCCAATATGATATTGGCATGTATAAAACAGGGCATTGCTTCACGGGATTAGGATATCATCATGTCTCTTTACAGGTCAATGGTAAAACCTCAATCTGAATATGTGGTGCAGTTCTGGGCACTAGCTATTAAAAGATTGGAGCATGTTACGAAGAGAGACTAAAGCAGTTGCACTTACATACGCTAGAAAAACGTCATCTTGGGGAGGGTATTATAACATTATATAAATATGTGTGGGGCCAATATAAATATTTCTCCAGTGACATGCTCTTTACCGAAATGTACATAGAACAAGAGGTCATCCTCTAACTTGAAGAGAGAACATTTCATACACAAATACAATGGATCCCTTCAAAAACAGCCAGCATATTTTTTTAGAAAACAAAAATGTACAGGGTGATAAATGATTAAATAAACAATATTTTAGAGCTTCTTGATCCAAGGAGAAATTGGATTGCCTTTTGGAGTCAATAAGGATTTTTTCCCCTAAGTGCCAAAATTTGAAAAATAACTTAATTTAGGGTTTTTTGCCTTCTTTTGGATCGAAAGAAGAAAGGATAGGTAGAAGGGATGGACTTAGGTCTTTTTTCAACCTGAATGACTATGTTATGTTACTAACTTCAAATTGTTATGTGATACATTTTAACTATCTACATTGCTGTGGAACATGATGATACTATGATATAAATCAATACATAAGCAGTACCTGTGATATCTCTGAGTTCATTGTTGTTGAGATACAACTCTGACAGCCTGTAGTTATTGGTTAGACAAGTTATTTTTTTAATCTAAAATGCAAAGAAATAATGGTAAGCCACTGAGATCTAAGTAACCATCACATTTAATATTAGAAACATTGAAACAGTAAGAGTAGTTTGGGCAGTACATTTATGTAACCAATTCAGTATATTATCTCATTTGTTGTTATGGCGCTTTTAAATTGTTGGGCCAGATCTACTCTTTATGAAGAGCCCATAATCTATTAATAAAGACTTGTATGCACTAATCATGATATGTACAAGAGATTTCACTTAACATTACCTGGTGGAAGAATTAAAAGAGACAGAAATGTCGATACGCATTTAACATGAAATAGGACCGGAGTGACCCCTTAATGTCAAACTCGGCCACCTAACGGACTCAAAACATGTAATACTCATTGCATTCACCTGCTAATGTCTTTTTTCCCAAATATTTTCCAGTCTGATGTTTTATTACCTTGTTGTGATTTAGCCACAAATACCTTAACATTCGAAATCGTGAAAGATCAGCAACTTCTTTGAGACCCCTATTTTGGGAAACAGACATTATAACTTATTAACTTAATGAACATCTGGTTTGGATTTTTCTTATTTTTTTACATAAAATTTGAAAACGATGTAACCTAAGATATAAAAATATGTAAAACAGAGTTTTTCTTTTTAATTATAATTTTTATTAACGACTCAATCATGTGTACAAAGCATCCATATATTTGTACAGCTACAAAACATATATATCCAACAATTAATACATAAAGAGAGAAGTCGTACATTTGAAAGTACAACATATATTTTTTAACATTAAAAATATATTCGTGGAACAGGGTATTTGGGGACAAAAATCACAAAATAATAATAAAAAATACTATTGGGTGGCAACACACTTCTGGTTAATGTGTTGAGGAGCTACCTGGTTAATCCTGCGGACACAGGAATGACGAAAGGTCAGCTCGTTGTGTGGATTCTACATGCTTCAGTGAAAACACAATATAACTTTTAAACTGCCCACGCTTTCTGAAAGAAGATATACTTACTTTCTACCAAGGTACAGCTCAGATACGTCAGAATCTCTCCTGTAGCCGCATTTCCGCAGTTGATCTTGGATGATCTAGGTCGGACGTTCACATAACCCAATCATTAATTCTTTAATACGCGTGTAAAAAGGTTTACCTTTTTTTAAAAAAAGACTTTTTATCCGTAATAGTGAATTACGATCAGTAACAGACTGGGTCAACTGAGGATGAATGATGCTTAGCAACTTCTGGACTCAAATTCCAAGGCAATCATCCTCTTCCAAGTGAACCAACCATCTCAGATGCAAGCACACCTCCCAAGTCTCCCTCTTTAAGCGGGCAGTCCCTTTTTTGGACCCTAATATTCTCCTTTGTTAGAAGCTCAGCATGTCTGGTAGACATAAGTAATGTTCTGCAGTCTTAAAACTGAGCTACTTTTTTATTCAAAGACAGGGCTGCAAGACTAGATCATCCCAGAATGGGCAACATATAGAAAGTTTCCTAATGGAAAGTGTCCCAAAGTTTTGCTGTAGAGCTCTATCAGCATATCTGGTTAACCCCCTTCGTAAAGACCACCAGTCCCTGCTGAAGGCAGTGAGCATTCTGTAAAGCAGTCTAAAAAGCTGTTAACATGTCAGAAAGCCACATTAAAACCTTTATAGTGTGTCCCCCCACCCCCAAGAGACAGCTTTTAGCACACCCCTACAACAAAAATATGGCAACTTGACACATTAAAGGATGACCTGACATGAAATTGAACATGTAAACTGTATGATCGCATGTTTTTTCAGCAGCTGCACAGCTGTCGAAATACACTTTGCAAGTATTTTGTTCACTCACCGCAGCAGACATCTTGGCGTCATGCGTTGCCAGGAAACCATCACGACACGCCCACAGCCTGGAAAAGAGTTTCCATGCGCGTTGTAGTCGGAGAGTGCGTACGTGTTACGTCAGACGCAGCGCAATCGCCGGATGTAGGTCTGGCGAAGGAAGACCGGAAGTTTAGTAGAGAAAGATGGCTGAGTTTAGAGACGCTGAAGAGAACGTCGACACGGTAATATACTCATATTGTAAAGTATACTGTCGCCATGAGGGTGGTGAGTGGCCCCACGGTTCGACAATATGCCCAATTTATCTTTACGCGCGTTTTGTCGAAGTATTGTTTTCACGAGAACAGCGTTAAAGTGCTTATTGAACACCTACTTCAGGGTGAATGTTTCCTCGGCAGGGCTCGGCTTAAAATGTCGGTGCTCGTGTGTTTTCTATTGAAATCACCCTATATGTACCTGTTTAGTGTGTTTGGCCCATGTACGCTCTATCATAGGGTGACATTTTGATGACTGACATCCTCAATTTCCCAACCTCTTCGTTTGGCAGTTCAGGCCTATTTATTTCGAAGTGGAAATGCATATCTAGAGACTTTTTATTATTATCATTGTATGTTGGTGTGATAGGCTTATGTGCTTTTAGATGCTGCCACTTAGATTTCCACACACATTGCCTCATTTTTATTTATCGTGGTGGTTGGGGACGCAATATAGTTGGACACCAACATGGTTCATTATAATACAAAAAGTTCCATGTTTGGTAACTGCCATTTCCATAAGTACACATTCCCTAACCATACAAGCCTATGTATTGTGAAATATTATGTTAAATCTTATGCAGAAAGTCTAAAACGTTTGTGTGAAATCCCTGCATCATGAAACTAATTATTTTTGCTTTTAGGTGTCCTTGGGGGAAGAATCATCTTCTACAGCTCAAGAGGATTTAAATGCTCTCAAAAGAGAGGAAAGATTAAGAAAGTTCAGGGAACTTCATTTAAAAAGGGTAAGAACTCGCAACCTGTAATTAAAAAGCACACGTGTTATTTGGTAACTAGCTTAATACATTTAGTTGGTTTTTAAGATGTGATCTTAAAAAGGTTTGCTTTTCTCACAGTGTCAACTGTCAACCCTATTTGTTTCCATTAATGCTTCCCTTTGGATTTTTCCTGGTGTTACATTTTACAGAAAGAAGCTAGGAAGTTGAATCATGAGGAGGTTGTGGAGGAAGATAAAAAACAGAAATTGCCAAGTAACTGGGAGGCACGAAAAGCTCGCTTAGAGTGGGAGCTAAAGGAGGAAGAAAGGAAACGGGTGAGAACATGCAGAATATTTAGTCTTAGATGGTGTATCATTTGTTATTTCTCCGCTTTGCAAAGTAAGCATGTACTGTGGACCATCCCTAGGAACAAGTCATCTTAAACCTGCAATAATGTATATCTATATCTTCATTGGCTTAAGCCCAGAAGATATACTGTAAATATATATGTAAATCCACATTCTGTTTTATATGAGTAAGGCTTCACTTATGTTGTGGTTATACTTTTTTCAGGAATGTGCAGAAAAAGGAATTGATTATAAACGAGCAAAGTTACTGGAAATCAGTGCTGATGATGCAGACAGATGGGAGAGGAAAAAGAAGAAGAAGAACCCTGATAATGGATTTTCAGGTAAGATTAGTTAGCTTTTCATAGAGGTGCTTATATGTTTTAGTTGATGACATGGTGAATATGCAAACCATAAGAGCCTTCTTGTTGTGGAAGACACATGTACATTATTTTATTGATTTGCTTACAATTTTACAGCACATGGAATCTTAGTTGATATATCGCCTTATTTAATTTGCTTTACAGAACACGTAATTACATCACTTAATGTGGTATCTTGTTCTCTCAGATAACTGAGAAACTGGTGCTGGTCCGTTTTTATGGAGCTTTTCAGTCAAACTGTGCAATAAATATTCACCTATAAATAAAACCCTTAAGAATAACATATGAGATGGGTTTTCTTAATATTTCCACCTTTTTCATATCATTTCGCCAATATTGTCTTTACCTTACACTTCTTATTACCGGAATTTGTGTTTAAAATTCCAATGATTACATATATTCACTTTATAGTTTAATACAGAGTTTCTGCCAGCACAACCGGGTTTGTCTTGGATGACATGAATGTTTATCAATTTTCACAAAATAGCTTATTCTCAGTGTTTGACACCTAATATTTTCTGTACCTAACCAGCCCTTGCTTTTGTGTCATAGACTTTGCAGCCGCTCAGCTGCGTCAATACCAGAGGTTAACCAAGCAAATAAAACCCGACTTAGAGGATTACGAGAAGGAGAGAGAAAAACAGTAAGTGGTTATCGGGTACCCTGTGTTCATGCAGTTAAACCGAAGGTCTGTACCTGGTTCTGTGCAGTGCGCTAAGAAAGATGCAAGTGCAGTCACAAGACAAGTGATTTAAGTTAAGACTTTGTTACAGAGCTCTATGTGGTACCAGACACAGACCTTATCCTAGTGGTCCTTAATCTGAAGAAATAAAAGCTCTTAGGTACAGTAAGCCAGACTTTGAGGGAAGAGCTGTGCTGGAGGTGACACAATGCCACACACACTAGAGCACACGAGATAAGGCCCAATCTTGTTCCTCAAGGATACACGCCTAAACAATTGTATTGGATAGTATCACATGTGAGTTGTCACTGGGTACATAGTGTTGGGTCATAGTGACGTGCGTTGTGACCGCTGGGTTAAAAAGGGATTTGTAATTAAGTGATTTTGATATTTCTTGCTTATGCAGATTTTTGATAACATTAATATTATATGTAGATACTTGCCCAGACTTGATCTAATTGTACATTGACTAAGTGGAACATCATATAGATTTATAACTCTATAAGTGCAATTGCACTATTAGAGCACCATCTACACAAATCCATTTCAACATACTTTCTCTGGATGGAATGCCAGTTCATGTATTTTTTTTTCTCATAATCATGGCACTGGTTTTAAAATAAATGGATTTCCCTAAGTACACAGGTATCGGGAAGGTAATGCTGGTTATTCTCCCCGAATTTGTTTAGTTATGCGTGGCAACCCTACATCAATGACAAAACCCGCAACTATGTGCTATATAAGAGGCAAAAAACCAAGGCTATAGTAGATCATTTCAATCTGCATGGCACTCTGCCCCATGATTCAATATTGAATATTTTGAAAGTTTAAATTCCCAAGTTATATTAAAAAAAAAACATTTTCTGTTTGTCTTTTGTGAAATCGACTTTTGGTCCTGATTGCATGTCATCTTATCTAGTGGTGAAGATTTTTACCCTACATCAAACAGCCTGTACCATGGAACTCATGTGCCCACACAGGATGGGATTGACAGAATGGTCTCAGATCTTGAAAAACAGTAAGTCTGAAGTTAAATTACTACATCTGCTTATTGTTCCTATTCATGTCTTGTAGTGGGAGGCATGGAGTCTGTTCTATGCAAAATGTATAACAGCAGCAGTAATAGAACTTAAATAATGGATCCGGTTCCCTATTGGATGCATGTATTTTTGCCTGATTGTGGGGCGGTGGCTGGGTAACTTTTTTTTTTTTTTTAAAGATTAGGCTTTATATACAATATTTCTTGTTACAGGATTGAAAAACGGGAAAAGTACAGTCGTCGGAGAGCCTACAATGACGATGCAGATGTTGATTATATTAATGAGAGGAACGCAAAGTTCAACAAGAAGGCAGAGCGGTTTTATGGCAAATACACAGCCGAGATCAAGCAGAATTTGGAGAGGGGCACTGCTGTGTAAATAACCTTTTATTATACTCGCCTGCTGAAACAATGACCATACTTACTGGAAATAATGTGTTATGTTTGGAGCGTTCTAGGGTGAGTGTTATTATTGTACATATATGTATATCCCAAGAACTGTCCCGTATGGGTTGCTGTTGGATATGTTTTTCTTTTGCGCAGCATTGTAAATAAAACAGAATAAACACAACCCTTAAACTCTTATCCACTTTTTGCTACGCAGCCATTACATGACTTTAGATACAGCAGTATAAGCGAATATATTGGATGTATGTTTCAAATGTAACTTTTTTTTTTATGCCATGAAAATTATTTAGCAATATCTGTCACTGTTTTATTGACTTTGTCCAATAAAGTTCCTAAGTATAATTTATTTTATGGTTTTGTTTTTTTTTTTTTTTTGTTTTTTTTTTGAACACACTAACTTTACAATAGTCAGTCATTAGCACTCACTCAAAAAGATCAACAACTTATAAGGTTACATATCCATTGTAAATCTAAATAACATTTAAAGTAATTATACTCTGTATAATACAACTTATTCAATAGTGAGTCTTGTTACACTAGCTGAACTATGGAACACACTGTTAGGGTTAATTGCATTATATTTGTTGGCAGCAAATGAGTGATGGATTGCATAAAATAACTGTCCTTTTTCCTAAATCCCGCATTACATAGTTTTATACACTAAAGCGACTTGTATGTATTCTATGCGTACGTGACCTGGGTTTGGCTGCATTTGATCTCCGGCAGGGAGGGGTAAGTCACCACTGGGGCCAGCCCTGGAAAGTTCCCACTTATGCTTATTTGTATAACACTGGTGCAGTTATCTTAACTTCTGGTTGGGATCTGCATCACTCTCCCCCTCACTGATATACGTTTATTTGTGAGGGAGGGGAGAGAACTTCGGCACCTGAGGTTAAGGTACTTGTTATATATAATATTATTACTATGCTACGCTCAAGGCTGTAGTATAATGTCCCGGGGAGTCGTATTACCGCCTGGAAGGAGGTCGGGCTGTTGATTGTGAGTCTGAGGTTGCTGTTTCAGCTGTAGACAGCTTTGTTTTTAAGTTATTAGCAGCATCTATCCTGTGGAAGAAATCTCAAGCAAAACTACAAATGGAGGGGAGACATGCAGTTATTTTTTTGCCACATACTTTAGAAGAGGTTGTAGGAAAATGGCTGCATGAAAAGTGGTAGAAATATCTACAAAAATATTACTGATAGAAAAGACATGTTTTATAGATTTAGTTATGCTAAAAATTAACAACCCTAATGACGGAAGGCAGATTTACGAAACGCACAGATACAGGACTGCTTTTAGGGGAAGCAAAGACTCTATGTACTGTGTCTTCGGCCGGCAAAAGCAAAGTAATGGACCACGGTCCAAGGAGCAGTGAGCAGAATCAGAACTGTAATATTAAATGCTGTTGTGATTTTTAATCCTGTAAGTATTATTATTAAAGTGTGTGCAGAATGAGCGTTTGTACCGGTTACACTATGGATGCCTCTTATTTCCTGTATGAAAATGGGATTCCAACATAAAGAACGGATGGACCATTATTATAAAATCGTGGATGGATTTAACTATTTATCTGTACAATATTATCGTGGCAAGGACTCCTTTCTAGAGTAGATTCTCGCTAACTACTTTTGAGTTTTTAGGAAGATATACGGTGTGTCGAAAGTATCTATGGAAATAACAAGTGGATGTGGTGCCTGCTATATGGTATATCAGCTAACGGTGAGGTTTAGATCCCATAGGAACCAATGAGAACAGACTAGAGTCATGTGATTGCTGTGGTCACAAGTCACGCGTAAGACCATAAAGGTGCAACTTTGTTAAAATAAAAATACCCTCCAGAGAAAGGGTTCAGCACTAAATACAACATGGACTATGGTAAATGTAACCATTATTGACATATCTAAAGGAGACTGAATGTTTGCATTATGTGTCACTGGAGCTTTCTGATGCATCAATGCTGTTTCCTCATCATCAAAATATACATTTGATGTAATTACAGGGGTGGATACAATCGGTCTAGGCTGAAATATTCAATGTATATTATGACTCATTGGCTATTCATGTCCACATTAAGGGTTGTTGTTCAATGCCTGTACTGATTTTTTTAGTGCAAATAGCATTATATTTGGCACAAGAAGGCTTGTGATCTCTTTGTGTTTGTGTCTGTATTGCTGCTATTTTAATTAAACTTTTCTTTCTGAGCCTATAGGTTGTTTTAGGACAGGTTTTCATAGAGACAATCTTAGCAGACCAAGTATTAGTTTGGCAGACTGTACACCCATAGTCACATTCCCACATTCCAGGCCTGTCTCTTAAAACACATCATCAAAAGCTGCCTAGATCTTTATATGAAGAGATGTCCTTTCAGATCTATTCAACAGAAAGATTTGATCAGCTCTAAATGAACATTATGTGGAGCCAGTGGGATGGAGACTCACACAGCCACTACAATACTAAGAAGCTGCTAGAAAGTTATTTATTAGAAAATAGTTTGGCAAAAAGTACACAAAATTCTCATGTGTATTCTTTGTGTGTATGGAACGTTATTTTTGTGCGGTTTCTGTGTCATCCTCAAAAAGTTAATGGAAACGGTATTATCCAGGACAGCTCAGTGAATAAGGGGATCTTCACTACTATCCTAAAGTTTACTATTAAGGGTTAAAGATTTGTATTGTGGAGACCTGGCTTAAATTGAGAAAGGATTGAGAAACGCTGATATAGATATACTTGCATGATTTACTAAGAAAAACAAAAAACGGTTAACCCGGTTTTGGGTATAGACTTGTGAAATGCCCACTTGCTCGATATCCATACACACCAAGGGGTTTGTATAGTAAAAGGCACAAATATATATCTGGATGGGTTAAGGGTTAAAAAACAACAAACAAACAAAAAACACTGGTGCTGGAACGGTGGTCAGATTGGCCTTAAATTTGACTGGGTTAACTCCACTGACTGAACATATGAAGGCCATCGATACATGATGTTGATCTGCAGGTCTGGACAGCTAAAAACTAGTGATGATTTATACGAATATCATTCTAAATAAACTGCAATATCATATAATGTTCCCAGCAGGATATTTATTTCATCACAATGAGGTGCCGTGCCGTGTTTTCACCCAACTAGGGTCTTTCTCATTTTGAAAGCTTATAGTCCAGCAGGCAGCCACACAAGCAAAGATAAGAGTAAGTGGGAGACTTTGGGACATTTTGGCCAATTGCTAGCCCTGGTGTTGCTGCACATATTTCTTTAATGGAATTACTGGTGCAAAAACTGGTCTATTTTTTTTTTTGATAAATTATGTGCTAAACAATTCTTTTTCTATCCTGATGAGTGTCAAGAGGTCTCGCTAGTCAAAAGTGATGTTACCTTGGATCAAAACAACAAACATATATTTTTATATTGGTTTATCAATCATATTCTTTGAATATTTGTTATATTTTTCTCTATTAGACGTGTCATATACCGTATTTCCCCATGTATAAGACGCACCTTTTTGAGAAAAAAATTGCGGTCTAAAAACTGGGTGCGTCTTATACAGTGGTGTTAGATTTTGTTTTTATTTAGTTTTTTTTACGGAAAGGGGACCTGCTGCTCACCTCTGTGTTGCTCAGCAGCGTCTCGATCCATCGAGGTGACACGGCCTACCACAGAAGTCTGTGAGCGGCACCAGAAGATCTGCAGTTCAGGTAAGGGTGGGGGAGTAAATGAATGAATTTATGTGTGTGTGATAGCATGGATGCGTGTGTAGGGGGCACAGGGAGACTGAAAGTGATGTGCATGTACTGGCTGCCTGAGCATGATAGGAGTGTGATTGCTAACAATTGCTAGTAGCTAACATCAATCACACTCATATCATGCCCAGGCAGCCAGTTCAATAACTTTATGTAATATTTTTTTTTTCAAATTTCGGGCCCCAAAATTAAGATACGTCTTATACATGGGGAAATACGGTATATTGTGACTAACCCAGTAAATTCAGAATTTACCTTCTATTGGCAATTGCAGGGTTTTTGCTGTAATCTGAGCTATATTTTCATGGATTTTGCAAGTGCTGAAGTGGAAAGTGTACTTTGCGGGTATGTGTGAGCAATAAAAGATAATCCAAAGGGGGAAGTGAATGAGACAGGATCCCCTTCCTCTCCATGATTCCACAGATGTCATATACTAGATGCATACACCATACACCGACACTTACATATCCGTTTGGAAAGATTTTCGCTTATTCTGATCATATCTCTTATTTTCTTTTTCTTTATTTTTATAAAATTTTCATTTTATTAAAAAGCACCATATCGTATCAGAGAATTAGAAATAAATCAGATATTTTAAAAAAGTATTAAATGGCACCACATTGTCATGTTGATATTAGAAACATTAACCCCTTCATGACAAAGCCCGTACAGGCTCACAATGCAAAAAAAACTTATTCCTAACTTCCCCAACTCAAAGTTTTTCAGGAATCATTTCTAAAATGTAAATTGTACTCAAACGTGGTCAGATTTGGGACTTTAGCCTCTAACAAACCCGTAGTAGAGCGCTGTCAATTCATAAAGAGATTATTTTCTTAAAAAAATGAACTAGATAGCATTAAGTATACTTTGATACTTGCGGCTGTAGGGTTCTTGTATAAACTTTGGTTAAGGTTCACTTGTCAAGGTTATTTTTATTTCTTTTAATGTACAATGAATAGAAAATAGATATACAAGAACAAGAGGTCATAATCTAGGCAGGGAGGGCCAACAGATAGCTACACAACTGTCATAGAGCGATGGTTCATGTGATTCTCAGTTGGCCTGAACCAAGAAGTTAAGCACAGTGATGTTCCTCATGGTTTATTATCCATTTGCTTTAATATGAGTATGAGAGGAGGCTGGCTATAGGATCTGGGGGGTTTGAGGGAGACAAAGCTACCTATTTAGGGGGAACAGTAACAGCTCGTCTGTGCCACAAACTATAGAGGGATGAAGAATGAAAATGTATTTTCAGTGCGGTTTGGATGGTAGGGTGAGTTACCCCACCAAAAATCTTAAAGCATTTTAAATGATTGATCTAATACTAATAAATCTCTCATTGGTTTTACTTGGCCTCGCCTTTTGATCTACAATATGCAGCGTGGTCAGCAGTCTCACATAGGGGCCAAGGGCTGGTAATTGCACAGCGAGCCTAATGAGACACATTTACAGTTGATTGAAGTATTTGGAAGGCGTGAGCCCGCACACAGAAGCCACTGAAAGGTTTAAGTGAAATGAAACATTAACTATGGCCCGAAGTGGCTTTTCCCACATACAGCCCCTTCTTCCCCTCCAGTTATTATTCACCGTCTATTGTCTCTAGCTGGGATCACACCCATTATTAATTTGGCCGGGTAAAGAGGCACCTCCTGTCATGTATCCTGGATCCTCCTTACTGTATAGATCGGCTTCTCCCGCCATTGTTCTGTTCCACATTCATTGTACGTCTGCTTTTGTGACCATTAAAGCTGTCAAGTGAGGACAAAGCCAAACATCTGATCCCTTGCTATGGACAAATTAAAGATACTAAGTATCATATTTGCGGCTGTTCCTTTTTGTTAATAACCCCAGCCCACTGTGGAGACCGGTTCCCACTGTGGCTCTTGAATAGTCTTTTTTTTTTTTTGGACTTTCCTTCTTCATGAATTCCACACCGCCTGCTCAGAGAATTTTTTTCTTACCGTATAATTACAGGCCTCTTTTCTGGTAACATTAACAAGTTTTTTTTAAACAATTGTAAAGTTATTAACCCCCTTCTTTTTGAGACAATTAACCACGGAATGTCTTAATAAGTAGTTGCCTAATCCGGCAGCGTATCGGAGTAACTGTAAAATGTTTATTCACATAACGGTGAGCTGCGGATGTGTCGTACTCATAGGAAACATTTTATCTGCCACTTTTCCTAAATCCTACAATTAGTTTTATACACTAAATAAATGTATCTGATGGTTTTTATGAATTAAGACCATAGGAGCAGCTATCTTAATTTCTTTTTTGCAGGATCTGCATGATTATTCCTCCCCGTTCATTTTTCTCCCTATTGTTAGGCTGCTGAGAGTTGCCCTGGCATGTCTCCTCAAATTAGCCCTGCCACTCGTCCCACCACGGAGCAGGAAGCCCTCCAGGGTGGCAGCCATCTCAGCTTTTTTTTTAATACCTCCTAACTGGACAGTCACTTTTTCTGTGGCCAGAATATATATATATATCTATATATATATATAGATATATCTATATATATATATAGATATATATATATATATATATATTATAAATATATTATTAATTGCCCCTGACCAGCAGGATAGGCTCATTTATATAGCAGATTATTTTTGTGAATTGTGTGTGACTTTCAAACAAAAGCATACATTTATTAAAAGCCAGAATAAAACACCATCAGTTTTTGGACACCATTGACAAATTTCACAAGAATAATCCATATGCATAAAAATGAAAAAATAATAAACTCAAGCTAAGAGCAACAAAATGTATATATTTATAAAACTATACTTTGATTAAGAGAAATTCTGCATGGCCAAGCAAACTGTCAAACTAAAGAGGATGGTATATCACAGCTTTAGATTATTAGAAGATGATTAAATGAAGCAAATCAACTGTATCCAACACCAATTATACTGCTATTTCTGCAATTCCACCTCTAGCTCAGTTTTATAAACGTAACATTTTCGACAATGTTATTTATCTCAGTAAAGCCTTAGGCACATTCGATCATTTCTCCGCAAACGCAGCCTTTAAATGGGTGTCCTAAAAAAAGTGAAAACATTATAGGCCAGCATAACAGGCAGAGAATTGAGAACGCGGGGGGGGGGGGGGGCGGCGTATTTGTCTTTCTTACATATGTTATCAATATTTGTGATGGAACACAAAGTCTGTCCAAAGTACTCCCCTTTTTTTCCATGATGTCCTAGTCAAAGATCTGAGATTCTTAAAAAGTCAGGCAGCTGCTTGTGTGGTCTTAATAAGATCTGAATGTTTTGCCGCACACTGTAAGCAAAGCCCACGGCTCACGAGACAGTGATCATCTGCGCTGTTTAGAGTGCGAGACAGTTTCACGAGACAGAAGTAGCAGCTGTCAATCACAGCGTGGTCTTTTGGGTCACCCGGTGCTTTTAGTAGCCTCTATATATATTATGGCTGCTATAAATATGTCTTTTTTTTGTGATTGATGATCATTTGATTGGGATCATAAAAATTCACCACTGGCATGATGCAGAATGTTAACTCTTAAATGACTGGCTCATAAACCTTTTAATTTCTATTGTACTCAAATGAGAATCGTGTGATTTCAACTTTCCCTAACGCCGCTCCGGCCACATGAACTAATTCTGAATATAATCTCCCAATTAGACACATAATTCAATTATTGATAGGAATAGATGTGTTTTGGGATTAAGCAGATTTTTAAAGAATTGGAAATGGTAGCAAACACATCAGTGACTTTCTCTCTCTTTATGACATCACACATCCCGCTGTGTCTTTTAAACCCGTGTGTTGTTGTACAGTCCCATTATTTGCAAGAACAAAGGTAAACTATGAATACGGAGGGATTATGCAAATGGATCTATTGAATTCAAAATAAGTTATTTTTCTCAAATTGTGCTTTATTCATAGAGGTAAAGACAGAACTAGCTAGCGCGGCCAACATTTCCTTCTCTAGTCTCCTCTGTGTTTGAAAAGAAAGTCTAACAAAATAGTTATTTCTTTGACCTTGGGATGTAAAGAAGTTTCAATATGTTCCGAAGGAAATGGGATTGACCATGTTTCTCCAATGGGTTTATTTTGTCTGTAATAGATCTATACTTCTGCCACTCAAGAAATAACACACGGAGGCTGTCTAGCCTTACACTTTGTTCAATTTAGTCTAGGCTTTTGCTTATAGACACCTCAAGATTGACCAGGGTACTGCAGTGTTTGTCAAACCTGCCCCTAGGGACCACTAATGGTTCAGGTTGTATGGATAATCCTTATACAATCCCAATGGACAACCTTTGGTGGTCCTTGATGAATGGTTTGATAACAAGTGTTATAGGGTGGGGGGTGATATGTTATGGGAATTGTGTGTAAAAATGTGGTCCATTAACCATTACTTCATCTCCTGCATCTCTACACAGCATTCTGAAGCCTAATACATGGTAACTAACGAGAAGGGGCCATTGTTACTTTTTAGTGATTTCTCAGCATATCATGGAGTGCAATTCCCATAATTCTCTTCCAATACTCTAATTTCCATCTCTAATGTCTTGGAGGTATCATGGGGTAGCAATTTTGCTTGGTTGATGTCCCAGACAGTTTTGGAGCAGGATTATTCTACTGAAGGCTTGGTCTGCATATCCATACCGCCACCAGATCACCAGTTACTGGATTCCCGATGGCACCCAGCACCCCGACAACACATACATGTTTAAATACAAGGGATTCTCCTTTAAAACGGTGTGCCTTTAAATTGTTATGCTAGTGTGCATGGCCCGGACCTAGGTGGGACATCACAACTCGCCACGGTGCATTAACATAAACAGACACAAATGGGAGCATTGATTGTATGTTAAAATACATTTTCACGCTAAATATCAAAGAGGCAATGAGTTGTAATCTCCCTGAATGAGCGTTCATACCACAGTTTGAAATCATTTATTTTATGAGATTTCCTGTCTCTTTATCCCAACAAACTGCCTTTGAAGATTTTTCTTACATTGTTTACCCATCTTTTTTTGTGTTAATTATCGAGCTAATCCTCACTTTCCATTTTTACTATTTTCTTTGGCCAACACTTAAAAGTTAGAAACTCAACTAATTGAGAGAGATGAGGGAATTGAGCATCATGGGTAAAGTATAATTCGAGGAAATAGAACAATGATGTTCTAAAAAAAAAAGGGGAAAATTATAGTTTTATAAATTTACTTAAATTATGTACAATCTCACTTGGTTTCCAATAGCTTCCTAATTCATATCAATCCCAATGTCCATATAATTTAGATTTTTTTATTGAGAGACCCTCAGATGCAAGTTCTCTCATTCTCATTTCTACATTACTGAGCAAGAAAATACGAGATCAGGCCATTGGGGAGATGTAATGATTACTCCAGTAGTTACTCCAGATGACTCCATAGGTCCCAAGGAACCTATATATACCCCCCCCCCTCACTATAACAGATAAGATGAATGGTTTATCTGCTATCTTTCATGTGATGGAACCCTTTCGACTTTCTTGCTAAATATATTCCTGTTTGCCAAAAGAAGGCAAACCTGGAAATGATATTTTGGAGAGATTTCTCTCCTAACATGAGAAGAGTATGGCAGCCAATGGCACTTATCCAGGACTGCTCATAAACTGAATGACATCCCAGACAAGAATACTCTTTGCTCCCACATTATTTTTATTTTTATGTTTTTAGACAATTGTTATGTTTTTTTTGCAGTTTCATATAAAAACCGATTTTCTGCTTTGCGTTTCTGTTTTCCGTAAAAAATATTGTGACAACGTGATACACGCACACCCAGCAAATATTCTGAGCTCCTGGAAAAGAGGGGCATTGGGGGTGGAAGAAGACACAGACAGGGCGATCTGCCTCTAGTAAAGCATCGGAGGGGCTGTTATCACTTCAGATCTGCGTCTCTATGGAAAATATGTCACTGCTCAGTGTCCCCATGCTAAGACCCGCCATGAGCAAGGGAACTGATGCAAGTTTCACCCGTTTCTCAAAATGTTGGTCAATGTTGGTGCCCATTCAGAGAAATAGTAAGATAAAATAAATAAAAAACAGCAGCAACCTCAGACGCCGTGACACCTGAGGAGTATGCGGCGGAGGAACTATCCATGGAGCCCGATATGGTTTCTTGACATAGAAGAAAGTGAATGGAGGCAAACATTTCCACAGATCCTCATGGGGTTCTCATTTACTTAGTTACCGCTTCCCTGAACTGTTGACTGCTTAAAGAAGTACACTTAAATGTTCATTAAATAAATGTTGTTTCACCAATTATTTTTAAATTACCTTGTATCATATAAAGCACCAAAAAATATTTTACGAAACTGAAATAATTAGCTTTAGGTATATCTTTTGATATTTCCTAATATTATTTCTTAAATACCAACATATTTCAGAGTGATTTTCCGTAAGAGTCCAAGGAAAATAACCTTGATGATATTATGCATTTCCTTTAAATATATTCCATGAAGCAACACTGAAAAAAAAATCACATATTTCTGGATGTCTGGAAATCGTTAATACTCAAATGGATCACAGTCACCATCTGTTTTAGGGGATATTTATAATTTTCAGCAAATTATTTGTTCACTAGATGGTGCTGCAGACATCTCAGATAACTTCAGGTTAAGGCAAGAACTTCTGTCAAGGTCGCAGGATCTCAGCTAATCATGTATGACATCTTTGCAAAGAAACTCTAAATCCTATAACACTTCTTTCACTGCAGAGTTTTAGAGAAAGACTTTCTTGACGGTTCTGTTTGTACATAGTGTCTGCTTCCACTTTGGTTTCACAGGGTAAATTGACTATGATATTTTAACTCCAGTTCTGCATAGAAGCATCTAAATCACTATATAAACTGAACAGGGTATCCATGATCCACCAGAAAATAATGAACATAGTTTGATGGTCAGGCTTGGGTTTAAGACCAACCAGAGCTGGCCAAGATATTTTCACTGTCATGCAAATATGTGAGTGCATGTAGTGCGAGTGTGTGAGTGCGAAAAAAATACATTCAGACAACAGAACCAGAAGGATCTTTGGTTTACAGCCACTGAGTGGAACGAGTGATTTAAAAGAAAGTCCAGGTTGACAATGCAATTCCAATTTGGGACAGGATGGCAAGAGTTGTATCAATCAAGCAGCTGGAGATTCACCGATGCTCATCACACGGGATATTAGGGGTCAAGACAGGGGGATACACAAGGGGTATACACAAGACCCCAAATCTCTTGGTAGTGACAGAAAATCAGATCACCTGGTAGGCTGGTACCCTTGTGTGTCAAAGCAGATCTATAAATCTATATAATGCTACATGAATATATTCACTAAAACCCCATCAAGTATGTATACAATGAGAAAAGTGTGTTAACGTTCTCTTCTTATAATTCACATAATCATTCCTTCTTTGTTAAGCTGGAGATTTCCATTGATTGGTTTAGAAAATGGGTGAGAAAGAAGGGAGATAACAAGACAGAAACTTGATTACATGATGTTGGGCTGCCACTTTTCTCCACCAGGTAAACGTTTAAACATAATATCTCCAAAACAATTACACTTATTAAAAAAAAACAACAAGCTATAAACTGTATAGATAAACTCCATTAATCATTTTAATGGAGCAGTTTGTCTGAAGCGGTAACCGGTAGCTCAGATCCTGCCAAAAATATGATTCTTGCCCGTTACCACAATGCTTTGTGGTGCAAGTGACGCCATATTCCTGGATTCCAATAGGTTCCATGTGAAAATGAGGCAATTGTGAAATATCCTCCCCTGAGAGGAAATATATAGGGTAGACATTTGACAATTTAGCCCTGACTTCATTCCGTTATACTTAAAGGACTGCTTAGGTCCCCATGCTTACTTAGATCCATAGTGGCCTTTTCCTTTTTGTTTTGGATTTTTACCACTAACAGCACTAGAGTGAAATATTCCAGTCAAGGAAAGGTTTGAACACAACTCTTGACTGGGCAATAGACAACTGATGTGTTTTTCAAATTACCCATAACATTCTAGGACACACAAGGAAGTCAGCAAATAACGGGGGCACCGTCTGATCTAATAGCCTTGTCATTCCTTAAGCTGTGGTAGCCTCAGTGACAATGGATATTACCAGTATTATAATATTTGCAATCATTTCCGAACTGGACATCTGGCACACCAGTCAAATGCCCAGGCCACTGGCGGACAGCACCACCAAATCTACCACCACAGTGGCAGATCAGGTGCTGTAGTGTGTGTGTGTGTGTGTGTGTGTGTGTGTGTGTGTGTGTGTGTGTGTGGCCAGTGGCTGGATATATTCGAATGCATGCTATATGACCATAAAAATGTAGGGTGCACATATGTCATCAGGTAGCTACTGGCCTTAAAGTGCCAGGGCCACTGATCATTGACAGTGTGCAATAAGAATTATTCTCAAGTATAAGCCAATCATACCAGGTATAACCTAATGAAGAATCAGCTGTATTCTATTTAAAAGCATACATTTTCTCTTTGAGGGGATGGGATCTGTTGCACTGTTATCAATGAAGCACATAGTGTATTGATCAACAATCCTATAGCTATGCAAGCCAGCCTTGCTAAACCATAATTCACAGTAGGGCCAAGCCACATCTTGGGCTTGGGTCAACGAGCAATCCATGAGTACAGATATATGTGAAGAATCTAATAGATTATGAAACTCTACACCGGATAACCCGGCTACAAGCTCTCTCCAGTTTACCTGCTTCAGAACCACAAATTTCAATATATATTTTGAAACAATTAAATCTAGCAATTAAACTAACCTTTTAGGAGGTACTGCTCCTCAGACTTAACACAAGCAGGCCCCAGGACTGCAGATATTCACAATAACCAGAAAGTACTAGATGAAGGCTACAAATGGTTGGGGATCCAACATGAAAAGCATGTATATAAAAATATTTATCCCAAGTTCCATATTCCGCCATTAGGACATGACATATTCCAACAAGGTGATTTACTGCTTTCTTATTAAAGTAGCAGGAGATGTATTTGGAATTGCTGTCCTACCCTGTTAGGATATCAGATGTCTGTCTCTCCAATGGTTTATATTATGGAAGACACCGAACAAAGAGAAGTGCATGCCTCAATAGGTAACAATATGCATGTTTTAGTTACTCTTAAGGAATGTTAATACCAGGACATTATGGAACCAAAGCCGGCATAGCCAGAATGTTTAGTCTGAGCATAGGAAGAGAAGTCAGTTCAGTTTTCATTTAGGTTATTTCATATTATAACAAAATTTACAATTTCAGATAAAGATCACAGTCATGAATGTTAACAGGGTTTACTTAGCTAACAGTTTAGCATCATTATTTTACCCTCTGTGTATGTGCTGTGTCTTCTTGACTCTAAAACAGCCTATAGGACAGCATACAGTGAGACCCCCCCAAAAAAAACATAAGGAGAACCCCAAAGCAAGACCCTAAAGTTAACTTTTGTAAAATATTTCATTAAAAAAGTTGCAAGTTTCATTAGAACCAAGGTAAGCATTAAGTATATAAATCCAAGATATATTTGATTGTCCATATACTGTTATACAAATATCTTATCATTATTATTTTATATTATTTATTTGAAAAAAACAACAAACTGTTCAATCCAAATTCACCAGCAGGTTTTCCTTATAAATGTTTAATTGCAGAAAACTGACAATATTAAAAAGAAACTTGAAGTTTGCATTTCAGGTCCAGATTTTATATATTCTGCATTTTCACAAACAGCATCTCGCACTTGGTTTTACAATTACAGTCAGGGCAGAAAATATGTATTGTCAATATATTAAAATTTTAATATTTCTATGAGTTTTAGAAGGGCTGCTCCTGATGCCAGTGCATTATGAACATTATATGAATTCTATCCAGCCCCAGGCAGGCAGGGAGGCAGGCAGGCAGGCAGGCAGGCAGGCAGGGAGGCAGGGATCAGACTCTGGGCAGCCCTGTACTGTCTAAAGCAGGGAAGTTATTCTCCTCCCACCAGTTCCTTGACACCTGAATGCATGCCAAGCCCTCCTGGGTATATAAATGGGAGTCAGCAGCAGGCAAGTTCACAGTTACGGGCGAGAGAGGAGTAGATTTGGGCTGCGGACGCACATCAGACGCGATCATGATCGTCCCGAGACTTCAGTGCTTTGTCTTCTACTTCGCCTGCATCCTCTTTAAGAGCTGCCTGTCTTTCAAGAACGATGCCACCGAGATCCTTTACTCCCACGTGGATAAAAACACCCCGGAGAACAACGCCAACAGCAGCAGCCTCAACCAAGCCCGCAACGGGGGCCGGCACCCCGGGAACGCTGCCACGGACAGGACCGGTAAGTGTTATCACAAAGCTGACAACCACCGGAGATCGCGTGCGGTTATTAGGGATGCCGGGTGGGGATATCAATGTGGAATAATCAAAATAGAAAATAATTATTCAATGGGTGTTTAGCATTGTTTGGGGGCGATCAGTCTGGTATAATGCAGCACAGTGTATGTATATATATATATATATATATATATTTTACATAATGCACATAATGATCATATTCCAATATTAAATTAGAAGTGACATGACATATATAGCTTGACTCTGATATTTACTAAAAGGTGATCATATCAAAGCCCCTACTGCTCCCTGAGCTGCTTGCAGTTTTTTAAGGGGTAGAGGTTCCAAAAAAGAACATGCTATACTGAGATTGCTTTAATACTGCTTTTTATACCTGACCTACAGTACATTAACCAGCATATTACTTTATATACCATATTAGATTAGAAGTAACTGCATTAACCCTTGTGATCTTGCATCTATCTGTGCTGAAGTTAGCCTAGTGTGTGTGTGTGTGTGTGTGTGTGTGTGTGTGTGTATTTATGTGTATGTGTATATATATATATATATATATATATATATATATATATATATATATATATATATATATATATATATATATATATATATATATATATATATATAAGACCCTGTATATGTGAGAACATGAATAGTGGGTGGTAGATCAGAAAACACCTTGGTGATAACTGAATGTGTTAATAAGTGAACATAATACAAACCAGCATGGCCCAATCCAAGTATCCAAGTATATTTTGAATAGACATGCATATACTCTATGCAGTACAGTGTTGTGTTTAAATATTGTGATTTCTACCTATTTAACTTATTCTACAGATGCCAATTCTTTTGCCTGTTGGCATTTCTTATACACCCATCAAGCCTCTCTGCCCCACCTGCTCAGTGGGAAGGGGTAAAAATATCAGAGATGCTAAGAATGCTAATGACTGGGTTCATAACAAATAACACAGACCATTGTTCACCATCAAAGATCATGTGTAATTACTTAATTGTGTGCTGTGTTAAATAAAACCTCTACTTTTGAAACTTTTTTTTTAGCCCATCAGACATAAATATCAATATACTAAGTGTTGTGTTTGTAAAAATGTCTGATTTACAATATATAGAATTTTTTTCTTGCGTATTGAAATTATAAACTAAGGGGCATGAATAAGCTTTTCACACATCATATGCTGTAAACTACTTTTCCTAACAGTCTTAACCAGCTTAAAGAAAGGTCAGGATGCATGGAGGATATAGGTCACAACAGCTGGATGGATATAGGATACCACTTCCTGCTTAAACTCTCCCTCGCCTTGTTGAATATATATATATATATATATATATATATATATTGTATATACAATTGTGCATGAATTTGGACACTTTAAAGCATATACCATTGCACATTGCTGCGGTATCACTATATAAAACAATAAATAATAATAATAATGTACTAATTGTACTTTAGAACACAGGGGCAGCCAACCCCCTCAAGCTGTTGTAGAACTACACCTCGTATAATTCTCAGCCTGTGTCCACGAGGGGTTTGAGCCTTTTGGCTGCGCCTGAAATATTACAACTCGATTCCTTGGCAATTTATTTAACGTGATGTTCCTTGTGCTCGATACACCCTTTAACATTTTGTCCCCAAAACTGATCTTTATAAACATGGCCAACTGGGATGCCTGATATTTATGGAGGAATTATATGCATGTTTTAGTTGTTGTAAGGACCCACTTCACATCACCTGTAAATACAGGAAGGCAAGATAATGGTTATGCCTCTTCCCACTCTCACCTGTCTGTGGCACTTCAGAAATGTAAAGCGTTATCCAGACTTGAAAGACTTTGACTTAAATCCAGCATTTGTTTTCACTTCCTGGCTAAGTACTTATGAGCTGAGGCCTCTGGCTAAAGTAAACATAAGCACATTCTAATGAAATCTCCACCACCCTCGGTTTTCGCCTTCAGCATTTTACCAATTTTAGTTGTCTACACTAGAGGAGGGGGTGGAATCTGGATCAGGATGAACAGAAGTAACACTTGGCTTGATTCCCATGGCACATTAATCACATGGTATATACAAAAGTTCTGCTGTTTTGAGGAACATAAGGGGTCCTCATAAACTCAGCGATGCCAGATTGGCAAGTGAAGAAGAGCTTAATAAAGTGCAGAAGCGCGGGTAATAATTCACACAACCTGACTATAGATTTGCAAGCAGCCACTATGTTGATCCAGGAAGAGTTTCCTTGGTGAGGCTTGACTCGTCAATTCCAGCTTCCTCAACAATGAAGAATAACAAGCATGAACCAGTTTCGGTTTTCGCTTTTGATACGATATGCGAGTAATGCAGAATGCTACAATTTTTGGTGCCTCAGTTTTTGTTTACTTTTTCAATATTGGCTATATCATTAAGATGCAGTATAGTCTTACTTTTTTTCTGTAATCATTCAAAAGTTATCACATCAGGAGATATTATCACATAAGAGATTCTGGGTGCGCTTCGTGGCTTTTGCATCTTGTGGTGGCGCTTCTTTATAGATGATTTTTCTTTGGCAGGCACCTTGTGCTCATAAAATACATAATATATTAGCATCCCACACAATGTAAAGCACACTGAGCTTAGAGGACTTAAACAAAAAAAAGTTGTTTTCCTGCTGAATGGGACAGGAAGGAAGGCACTACATTATATATTTTTCCTGTGTAATTAGTGGCACTTTCCTTTAAGCATATGGTTGTGTCTGAGATTCCATGCGGAAATAATTAAGACAAGATTTTGGAGGGTGTGTTGGATTTCCTTTGTTAATTTTGACATGTAGAGTTCATAAAATCTTCAACAGAACCAAAAAAGAAACAAAAAATGTTACAGTTAATACATTTGTAGTAAATTGTGTTAAGGCTATACTATAATAATTTAATAAAATACTACTATAATAAAAGACACTCATAGAAATTGTATAGTTACATGAAGGTGACACATTATACAATTATATCACCATACAGTTGACAAATTCTACCATCAGTGATATGTTGAGGAGTTAAGAAAATCTTGTAAGACTGGGCAGGCATGTAGATGCTCAATGAGGTTTTAGCAATGCCGTAAGGTATATCTGTGCCCAGTTAGGTGTTAGTGGGAAGAACGTGACCCAGGGGCTAATAAGAACTAAAGTTGACTAAGTGCAACCTCTCCCACGTGGCCGGCATGTGCCATGTTTCGTCTGGCTTTCCTAAATGTACATTTTCTATAGGAAGTAATGCCCAGTACAGCAGACTTGAAGGCCACCTGACCCTAAAGTAAGGCGACATCTATAGGAATATTTCACATGAAAAATCAACCTACATCTTCCAAAAATAGAGTTTGAGGATTTTGTACAGTGTTGGCTATTACTTTTATTTATTTTTTTTACATTGCTCTGGATATTTTTTATAATTATTCATTTTGTCATTTTGTTCTTCTCTTTGAAGGTCCTCATCAAGTTGGCTGCAGAGAACTTAGATCTACAAAGTATATTTCTGATGGCCAGTGCACCAGTTTAAGACCTTTAAAGGAACTGGTTTGTGCCGGAGAATGCTTACCTCTTCCAATTCTGCCCAACTGGATCGGGGGTGGCTATGGTCTCAAATACTGGAGTCGCAGAAGTTCCCAAGAGTGGAGATGTGTTAATGACAAGACCCGCACTCAACGTATCCAACTTCAGTGTGAAGATGGGACCAGCAGAACCTACAAAGTTACTGTGGTGACTTCCTGCAAATGCAAAAGATACACAAGGCAGCACAATGAATCCAACCATAACTATGACATAGCTTCTCCTGCAAAGCCCATCCACCCTCATCATCACTCACAATCAAACCGAGATAGGAAAAGACTCACCAAGATTGCCAAGCACACCGCCAGCTAGACGAAAGGATGCCAAGACTTTCAACTGAACTTTCTTCCAGTACATTGAATGTCACAGCTGACTAAGACTGCTTGTATTCTACTTTTCCTAAATGGAAATATTCACGTTGCTCAATTTTTAAAAGAGATCTTTGGCATATGGTGAACACACTCCCGTTTTCATATTGTTTTGAAGGACTGAATGTTTCCAGAAAATGTGTTTTTTTTAAAGCTATTATTCAGAGGAACTGAGGTGCTTAAATGGGTTTAAACAAATAATGTAGTACAATTGTAAGTCAAAATAATTTATAAAGTCCCAGTTTTTTTTTCCCTGAGAATTTTTATTTTATAACCATCCCTTATTCATAAAAAAATGTAACACTTTAATTGAATGTTATATACACTATATAAAAAACAATTCAACATAGAAATTGAGAATGAAAATATAATAAATATATTTATTTGTCAGTGTAATTATCCTGGAACTTCTGTGCCAGACTGAGTTTCTGCCAGTTACCACGACTCGCGATTCTGGCGCTGGAGGTGGTTTCAGAGCTTTTGAATGTTATTGTTCCTTTGTACAGTACTGCCTTCTCATGTATCAAAGTATTTTCCTACAACTTGTAAGTAGATTTACCATCTGCATTTTTGTAGATAATGTAAAATATGTAGTATTTGTGTTATATTTTTACATTGTGATATTTTATTGGCTAAAACATTTCTTTGAATGTTTATTAAAAAGCTACTTTGTGCAATCAAGAACCATACTGTTGTTTTTTTTTTAATCTCATCATGTTTTGGGGTCCTTGTACATGAAAGTATGGTGGAGCGATGGAAATACAATCTAAGCTACTCATTACATTTCATTACTGAGTTTGCCAAATGCACCTTGAATACATCACATGTAGCTAACCATAAAATAACATCTAACATACAGTGTCAATTAAAAAATAGATGTTTTTATACTGGCAGAAGAGCAGTCCTTTAAGTTATTGGACCTGCCTAAATATCTTTATTTTTTATTAAGGTCCCAATAGGATGTGTAGGTTGTTTTTTTTTTGTAAAGATGCTCAATTTATATATATATATCCATATGTTTTACCTATAAAATGCTAAAAGTGGTTAAAACTGAATTTTAGTGAATTGAGAAGAAATATGCCCTAAGGGTATGGAGATTTACACACCTGGAAACATTTAAACTGAGTAGACCTGGAGACCTTTGAAAATGTTAATCTCTATGGAGCTTCATTGCACATTACAAGTGATGAGTTACTGCTTGTTTTCACCCGATTATATGAAGCGTCTAATAAATTGTGACACGAGGGACGTAGAACAGCGAGTAAAAGTTGTAAACATTCACACCCCTTTTAATTCAATAGGTTCTTTTTGTTATATAAAACAAATGATACAGCCGTTAAATATATCCTGATATTTCAACTAATACATTCATATGGTTAATATTTCCTTTTAAAGGCAAATGCTACCTAATAGAGAAAAGAGGCAATAACATATAATTAGGGAATTCAAAGAGGTACAAGAAAAAATGCTGTAACTCTGTTTACTATGGAATAAAGATATATATATATATATATATATATATATATATATATATTTGCAATTCAGAGGGTCTTTGTTTTAAGTACCATATAAAAGGTAATTATTGTTCAGGGAGAAGACATCTCTGGTCTGCTGGCTGCATGTGTCGTGGCAAAGGTCTTTTCTGGCACTTATCAGAATCTTTTGATGATGCATCAATTTGTTTCATGGTAATAAAATATGACGAATTGCCCTGACTTTGGTGCACCAGTGTTTTATTAATTTTTTTTTATTAGCATAGAACTAATATTTAAAAATAATAAATCTGTCTTCTTTTGAAACTTTCATATTCATCTACAGAACTACAAAAAACTCCAACTCACCATCTTGTCTGTTTTTTAATGCCCTCACATATGGTGAATGTCCTTGCCCTCTGTTAAGTTGTAATGCTTCACATACTTTTTGGATAACCTCAGAGGTTCCTGTAAGGTCCCTCTTCTGGGTAGTGCTTTCCACAGCAATAATTCAACCTAAACCACTTGGGATTTTCAAAAGAACTTAAGTACTAAGGCCCAGATCAGTAGATTGAAGTAAAAACTGTCCATGTAATATTTCTTAGGCACCAAAAGGCATTTGGCAAGACCAAGAAATCGCAGTGAACAAATGAACCCCTCAAACTGGGGAGTCAGAAGGAGACAGAAAACAACACTATAGCAAACGGTGGAAAGGTGTTTGCTTTCTGTAGCACAGACGAGTAAATCAACAATCTCCCCAAATCCTGATTACGTGAATATTCACCCCTTTCTAGCTCGGCTCTCCTTCAACAATACCCAGGCTCCATCTTGCGAATATTCTAGGTCCTTATGGCTTTGCTCTTAATAGCCTCTTAAAATCCAGCCATTCCAGTGATCCTGTGTTATATGAACCAAGTCCCCCAGAATTGTATACACATTTCCCACCAGGGATCGGTTTAAACAGAGCAGTTGTTTTGATCTTCACTATAAGAATTCCTGGACATCGAGGGCATTCTGGTCTTTGTATTTCATCTTCACTTTGGTGAGCTTTGGAACCTAAAATCCACATAACGTAAACATGGCAAGCCAAGATGAAAGGCTGATATGGTACACCCTCTATATAAGTATGTGCCACTCACAATAAAACCAGGAACATTTATGTCTCGTTTTTGCACATTATCTTAAAAAATGAACTGTCACTGGCTTTATCTTGACGTTTGGTGTTTGGAATTTGGGTGTACTTCCCATTGAGAATATTAGGGAGGTGTTAAATAATGAAGTTAGCATTGCTTAATTGTAAGGGTCTGACCTAATATCACTCTCTTAAGATAAAGTTCTTGATTTATTTGGAAAAGTGATAGATATTTCCTGCAAATGCAGAAACACTGTCCAAGCCTGATATGGGTCTCTTCTCTTAATTCATTCACCACACTTTGGTTTAGCTCAGTGGTTCTCAACCTTCCTAATGCTGCGACCCTTTAATACAGTTCCTCATGTTGTGGACACCCCTAACATTAAAATTATGTAATTATATATTGTGAAATGTGTTTTCCGATGGTCTTAGGCGACCCCTGTGAAAGATGGGAAGATGGGAAGAATGTGTTTTATGCTTGTGGGACTAAGACCTAGCATACAAAATTAGTTCAGTGCGACATTTTGATATCACCCAACACCACACAACTGCTACAATGAGGTGCACCAGCCCCCTGTGTGGTCTCGTTTGTAAGCCATTTTGGCTGCTTGAAGCAGCCAATCAGATGCAAAGAAGCACTCTCACTGAAATCAACGGTAATTTAAAGCGGAAACAGCTGTCATATTCATTAAAGTGCAAATTATGGCTGGAGTTTCCCTTTGTGGGTCCAAAAATGTTTATATGGGACTTCCCCTATAAGGTGGAGAACTCTCCTCTACGTTGGTCTGCAAGGCGCATAAAACCCCAACAGGGGTTAGTTATATGCGGAATGTGGAATGTGATTGTTGTGTGTGTTTATCTGTTGCTGAAATATAATATACCTCACATTTGTTACAGTATCATTCCTGTGTGGTCTCTGTGTGTTTTGTGTGTTTGAAATTCCCGATGAATTGTAAACAAAATGTTGGCATCAACGAGGACACCTTTTTAGAGCCAGCACCTTATTATAAAACACCCTTATATTAACACAGTATTTCCCAGTAGTTCTCAAACAGAAATGAAATGCCACTGTCATAAGGAAGTATAGGATGTTACCATGTAATATAATATTTCAATAAGCTTTCAACTCTGTGATTGTGTATAACAAATACACCATGTACACCCTTTCATGGACACAGTATTCCTGATGGCATCGGCTTGTTTCAGCAGGATAATACACAACGAGTTCAAGGTGTTGACTTGGCCTCCAAATTCCCCAGATCTTAATCCAATCCAGCATCTGTGGGATGTGCTGTACAAATAGGACCGATCCTTGCAAATTACAGGACTTAAAGTATCTAGTGATAATGTCTTGGTGCCAGTTACCAAACAGTATTATCAGCTTTTATTTATATAGCGCCAACAGGTTATGCAGCTTAATACAATACATATATTCAAGGGGTATGACAAGACAAGAATTGACAGACTAAGACAAACCGATACATTAGGTGGAGAGAGCCCTGCTCGCAAGCTTACAATCTTGAGGATAACCTCCAGAGGGCTAGTGAAGTCCATGCCTTGACAGGTCAGGGCTGTTTTGGTAGCAAAAGGGGGACCTACACAATATTAGGTTGCAAAAGCAAAGCAAAAGCTTGAACAAAGCATGTTATCTTGGCTAAACCTCAGAGGAAGGGTTCTTGCCACAATGGTTGCCAGTATCATCAATGATCCTCCTTTATTGAGGGCCAGACTGGCAATGATTGGGCGGAGATGGCACTTTAGGGCTCGAGTAGAGTTTTTATTCTCACATAGCATGGGGCAGGGCATGTCCACCCGCTGGCCACACGTTACAGCACCTGATCTGGTTCTGAACAGGCACATTAGGTGAGTGTGTGGCACTGACAACCAGCACCGCACCAGGCATTTGCCCTATGTGGCTGATGGCCAGTCTGGGCCTGCCCTAACTCCTTTGTGCCTGGAAGTGATGTCAATTCTGGGCATGCAGCACAGTGAGGGAGCTACCAGCCATAAGGAACATCCAGGAGACTGTGAATTCAGTAAGTGCTTGGTGGGGGACGTGGCAAAATGGCCCTTTTTATAACTGTTTCAGGGCCTCATGTGCCTTAAACTGGCCTTGTATTCAGGCATTCATTGTACCGTAGTATAAGCGGAAGGTGTATATACCAAACATGGTTATATTAGGCAGTATTAACTATTTGCCACAAAGCAACTCGCTTAAATCACATTTTCTCTATATTATACCACTATACCTAATGGTCAATTGAAGGTGCAGTGCTGAATTCAAAACGTTTGTAACTAAATACAATATTAGAAACACTATTCCTAGTACTGTTGAATTTCCAAACCCTTTCCACAAATAATTCTTTAATCATGTAATAATCTTTCATAATTTGTCTGGCTCATTTTTCATGTAAAATATTTCACGCACAGGTTTCTGCATTTGTGCCTTCATGGGAAATAAACTACTATAAATATGTGAATTTTCAAAAATGAATAAATATACAATAATGTTTCAATGGTATTTGGAATATTACAGCTGTTTTTTTCCTTATAATCTTATTTATATCCTTGCAACAATTTATTTAATGCATTATGAGTACCCAGGTGAAGCTAATTTGCAATTTTGTAGCTTTATAATGTTAATGGGGAAAAAAGCAGAAGCAGTCGACCTTAATAAAAGATGGAAAATCAAAACATTTGATTCAAGTTACTTACAACCCAGGGAAACCTGATCCGCCAGATAGCTGTTTCAATGTTATCCACTGGTTTAGTGCAGTGCAAATGATAAGGCTGCTTTTCATTAGCAGTGAAAATCAGTTGGTCACAGGCATCACCATAACACGTACCTTATGGTTTTACATCATGCCTCCTATTTTTTACATTCAGAAGACACAAAAATGTTGCACATTAGTAAAGTTACATTAAGCTTAACTTCTAAAGTGCCAGCAGACTCTATAGTGCTATTAAAACTATAGAAGAATATAAGTCTAACACATTCAAAATGAGATGTGCCAATGGGCCAAAAACAAATTTTAAAGCAACCAATTACCTTCCGTGCCCATTCAGTTTGGACGCCAATTTGTCCTTTAATTCAGGAATTAAATTCATTGCTCGGTTCCCACATTTACTCTCACTCTCAGGTAGGGTAACCTTTTGAGGGTGTGAAAAAGTGAACTAGATTGTGAGAGACTGTTAATGAAATGAAAATTTCGAGCTTTTTGCTTCTTCTTCCTCCGCTTCCTGGGGGGCTAGGCTTGTTTTCATAGCTTTGTGCGAATGCACAATAACATGAACAAATATAAGACATACTGGTACAGAAGGAGAGGGTTGTTTTTATGCTACAATATTTTACTTTTGCTTCAAAATGGTTCTTTTCTGTAGAATTCTCTGTTGAAATGAAGAAGAACCTAGCTATATACCGCTATGTGATATGAAATTCTCTGTAAATAGAACATTCATCTGTAAATGATCAGGTGGGCAGAGATGCATAATCTTTTGTCTGGCCAAAGGGCAGAAGTAAAAGGCAGGGTCTTAGTCCCAAGGGACACATCATATAGCCGGAACACTTTAGATTTGCTTTTATCTAGTTATTGTCCGGTGTGTTAATTTTCAGGTTGTCACAGAGAAAAAAGTTTGTAATTTTAAACACAACATTCCTTAGTTTATAAATATTTGTAATTGTATCAATTGTGTTATATTTCTTTTTTTGCTTACCAGCTCTTATTATTAACATTCAGCCACCCTTAAGAAATTAACCAAAATATGTTTAGGAACTTTTACTATTATAAGTTTGTATGTTTTCTTTCTTGACATTTAATAAAGAAAGGGCTAGTAAATAAAAATAAATATGTTATTTTATTACACAAAAAAGGTGTAGTGTAATACAAAATAATACTGTGTATCTAATTTTAAATGTTATAACCAAAAAAAAAAACTTTTTTGTGTACCAAGACATTTTTTTTAAAGAATATACTGCTTACAAGAGAATTTAGGCAGGTTGAAATTTTGGGAGAACTTGTTATAAGGTCTAATACGAAGCAAACGTAACAACTGAACTAAAACACTACTAATAATAAAGTTACGATATTAACGGAATATATATATAAGCATTCTGCCAAGTGATACAGGGTCCCACACGAGCGCTAAGTATTTCCTTTAGAAAAGAGCTTCAAAATAATATATTTAACTATCATAATTATTATGTAAGTCATCACTAGGCAGTCATGAATTAATTAGGAGGCATTCATATTGTAATTGTAGAAAATCTTGAAAGAACAAATGATAAATGCATAAACAGGAATTTTGCACAGGTTCCCAGCACTATAATTTGTGGATTTGCATTCTTAAAAAAATGAATTGCATATTATACCATAAACACAGAAGACATGCCAAGCTTGGTTTATACTACCTTCAAATATAATTATTTAGTATGTTATAGAATTCACGTGACTCCATTTACATGCATGTATGTTCTTCTAGAATTCTATTTTAAAGAAACTGTAAGAAAATGTGCTACTACCATTCTCACAAATACTAAGATCTCATTATCTACCCATAACATTCCTTAAAAGACTGACAGGTAGATTGTACACAGTATTTGCACACCTCTTCTAGACCAAACCATTATTGAATCGTACTGTAAATACACGGGGGATCTAGAAAGAGGAGAAACTGAGCAGATATCCTGTGTGCTTGCAGCTGGGATGCTGATAGTATGGCTCAATAGGAGATTAATAATTCTTTTGCTGCACCAATGTCAAGTGAAGTGTCTATAACACTGTCCAGGACTGCACACTGTGCTAAAGGTACTAAATTGAACTTAACCTCTGGGATATCAGAACAACTTTTCCTTCCATCCCCGATCCCATTACTCTCTTTGTAACCTGGAGTTGGGGGTTTATAACCATTAATCACAAAACAAAGAACCATCATGGATTAATGTGCTTTCTCTTCTAAGCGAAGGTTAGATAACTCACGTAATTCTGTATATATTTAAAGGGTATCCTGGTGTATTTTAACCGTTATGTTTTTAGGAAGTATTTAGGAAGTTGTATTTTTTTGTTATCCTTACCACTTAGCAAGTGCTGATACTATTTTAAAGAAAATCAGTAAAAAAATCTGTTTTTGACTTATGAATGCCTAGTAATTCACATGATAGAATGGAGGCGAGTAGAACAGGAAACAAATGTGAACTCGTTATAGTATTTATTTATTAATCGGACACGCCAACCATTATATGCATTTTAAACTTATGTGGAGTCCCACTTTCAAATGCATCGGGGGATTCTACAGAATCCCATCGTATGCATTTGCCCCTTTTGCCCATCTTCCAGCTAGTTTCCATGCAGGAGATACGCTTGCAGCATTTCCTGTCATGTGATTTGCCTATCACCAATCAGCTCAAGCACTGGCTCAGCGAACACCCCGAGCAGGGTGGTCTAACAATTTCTACGAGAGCTCTTTCCTGCCACTGATTGACTGCTTAAAGCACAAACGTCAGATCACAGAGAAAGCGAGCTCTTCATTTGTTCTTTACATTTTGATCAATGCATATAAAGGAACTTGCATTGGTTGTTCAGGGAGCTTCTTTGGTTACTGGGTTGTCCCTTTAAGTATTTATTTATTTTAAAGTTCAATCAGACTTCTGGTCCCCCAGGGTAATCTATAAGATCATCAGAGCCAAAGACATAATGTAATAGATTCCAGGGCTCCCCAATACCACAACAGAGACGGTTTGGACTTACTTTGCAAGGGAGGATTGTAAGCTGAAGGGGTCAAATTAGTTCCAAGAATCTGACAGATAACAGGTGTTTATGAACACTAGTCATAAAACCGTACATTCTAATTAAGATGTGTTTCATACGTACAAACTCAAAAAGGTATCTTACGTTCATTATATTAACAATAAATGCAGAAAGAGAAGTTGTTGAAGGACCATGTTAGACTAAAGCAATGAATCTAAGGAGGCAGAATACTTTGTGAGGGTGGGGTAAGGAAAAGCGAGATAATATCAGGGCAGGAAGTCGATTAGATATGCTAGTTCGGCCATTTTATGAAAAAAATAGCAGGATCTGCAAACTTTTAAACCAAACGAAACCAGAATAATAGCACCAACTGGGGAAAAAAAAGCTATTCGGAAACATGTCATACCATCAACGGGTACACCTGCATTAAAAGGTGCCATAAAAGCCTTTATATAACAAGAGCGATATAGTGCGCTAAATAAATGCAAGTTACGCAATTATATATTGTAGTATAGTCTCATGTATCCAATATACAAAAACACACACCATAAAAGAAAAAAGGAAACGAACAAATATAGTGCAGCATTGCAAAAGTATAACTTTTTAGAAAAGTTTGAAAGAGTAGGTCCCAGGTCTCTCCAGCAGGTTGAGGGTTAAAAGAGATGCTCCTGTTACCAGTTAATAACTTAAAACCAATCATTTTTATCAGTAATATTACTTGCACCTTCCACACCTACAAAAAAGTAAGCAAAAGTGACTACACAAGGGATGGTCAAGATGAACAATAACAAATAAAAAACAATAATAAAAAGGGATAGCTTTCTTTAACCCCTTCAGGACCGACGTTTGCATACTGCGTCTTCCCTTTAAGACCGCGGTTTTTAAAAAATATTTAAATTCCATGCTCGTGATTGGCTTCAAAGCGATCATGTGCACGGAATTGAGGGGGAGTGGCTGCTACGGATCGCTGGGGACACCCAGCGGTCAGTAGCAGCCGCCCCTCATGATCCCAGCTTTTATAGCGACGCTAGATCGCGCATCATCGATGACGTGCCGGTGATCTTTGACCAGGAAGTACCAGGTACGTCCCGGTCTTGAAGGGGTTAAGCAATGCATTTCGCTCTGTAGTATGCGATTTCTCCAGGCATTTTCAGTAGTTGCGATAGTGCCTTCCGGGTCTCGTGAGACTTCGCAACCTCAACCAATATGGCCGCTTGCATAGATGTTGATCGTGTCCATTGCAACCAATAGTTCCATGCTTCCCTCCGCTTGTTTACAAGGAGGGATACTGTAACAGGGACACAGTTAGACATGCTTTTCTTTCTCCTGCTTTCAGTCCATGTAAATTAAAAGCACGAAAATTTACTGCCATTAGAAGGGCCCTTGACTGTCCATTTCGGAGCCCGAGATGAATGGGGGACATGCACTGACCAAGTACTGCAGCATGGGAGGAATCTTGTTGCACAAAACCAGAACTTTCCCTTTGATGGCTCCATTAATACAATGTTTTACTGATTCTGCAGAATCATGCATTTCACCTTTTTCCCCCACAACCCAACGTTATTCATTAGTGAGGCTGCTAGGACGGTCCCATTAACTTTCCCATAAAAAATGCTTCACATCAGTATACAATGTAAAATTGCAAGTAGCCATACATTAAATAATAAAGACCATGTTGCTGATAGACACTATGCACTGCAGGGGGGGTGGGGCTACTTTACTTAATACTATAGAGAAGCTAAAATGTGCTTATTTTAACTGAATTTGGCAGCCAGATGAACCCTGGCTTTCAAAATATCCTAAGGATGTAGCAGATTTTTAATAGAAAGAACAAATAGTGCTTCTTTGAACTCACTTCTATCGGAACTTTTTTATCCTAACAAACCTTGCCCCAGAAGGGGTAATTGTTTTAGCTGCAAATCAAACACAATATATATTTAGAAACTTAATAGTTTTAAGACAATCTATTTGGTCATGAATTTCAATATTACCAAATGGTGTTATTGGAAGGAGCTCTACTGCAGTCTTGGAAGAGATCAACTGTCATGTAAATATTAAAGTCATCATGATGTATTCCGCACTTACATTAGTTAAAGACAATCGATAGCCAAGGTTGCTCAGATGAACAAAATAACTCATTTATTTACTAAGCACCGAGTAAGGTAGCTATAACTCGAAGATCACTATTTGCAAAACCTCTCTCAAATTTTGCACATTAGAATGACAATAAGAGTCCTTAAGAGTTGGCGAACATGTATGGACTATCATTCAACTTCAACCTTTTCTTTATCTTGCACCAAATTTTACCTAAACCCGAGGTAAAATTTTAAATCATCCAGATTATGAACACGCTTTCAATTTTTGTTTTGGGTTACACTGAGTCCTAAGTGGAAAGTACAAGTTTTTGTTAAAGGGCCACTTCAGCTGAGATTTCCCTATACATTTTTTCCTTATGTTGGCAGAATTCCCCCCCATACGCATCTTCCCCACTGCCTACCTCCCCGGCTAATTTCCATGCAGAAGAGGTGGCACGTGACATTCTTACTGCCAATAAGCACTGGCTCGCAAACGTGTGCATGCATAGAAAGTGCTCCTATTGATTTTAAGCAGCCAATGAGTGTCAGGAATTGCTAGACTATGGAGGAGGGAGGTAGCTGCAGTTCTAGAGATTCAGCTTCACATTGTACTTAAGTACACACTCTTCTATGAGGCTGACAGGAGAAGTAAACTTTTCCTTAGAAACTAACACATGCCGTAAGGTAACCTTGTGCTTTTCTTTTCAGTAGGAGAACATACAACTTGATACAGATTTTTCATTTATCAGAATTAGTTTTTTTAAACCGTGAGGAAAGAAAAACACTTCTTCTAATATCAAATAAAACCACAGATTCTCAACATGAAAAAGAGAGGGAATGAGAACATGCAGGAAAAAAGAAAGAGGGAGAAATCAAAATAAAATAAGTAAAAGGACAATAGAAGTGATTAGAAAGCCAGGAAGCCCAAACCTTGTGAAAGGCCACTGAAGTGTGATGAACCATAGCTGGCAGCGTATCCACGGACATGGTGTCCATGGGACTATGGAGTACCCTCAAAACGGTAGTTTTTACCAGTGCTGTCAGGCCGATAAGCTAGATCCGGCCACCTTTGTTTTCGGGTTTAGTAAGAGAGTCGCATGCTTTAGAGAGCAGGAATATCCATAGGCACAAATGGATAGGTAGAAATCCAGAGCATCTGATTCCAGAACCCAATCAAGCATGGGCATGACCACTATGTGTGAATATACGATCCTCATTACCCAGCCCCTGCAACACAAATCTATGATATTTGATATATTACAGCTGGAGTTGTATACCATCTGAAAACAGTTTTATATACAGTACTTGCTCTTTCACCATTACACATATAGTAAGCTGACATGGCCTCCCAGACATTTGCCCAATCCTCACCCCAGAGGTATCCCAAGGTTCTTCTCCCACGAGAAGTGTGTAAAAAATGTGGCAGAAAATTGTCAACCAGGCAGCTTCAATGTTACACACTTCTACACAGTATGTATAATGAGCTTTATGTCATCCGTTTCACCTCTGGCTTTGAAGCAAAGGTACACTATTGCATATACCGTATATTGAAAGACATCCCTAGTGGTAGGAGGACCAGACATGTTCGCAGACCCAAAGCTAAGCACTGCACCACCTCGGCATAGTCCAACTGCTTCAGATCCAGACCTGGGGGAAACGCCTGCTATGAAGAAAGGGGACAAACGACGAGGGCACAGTGAGGTAACCATGTTTAAATACCAGTCTTTCCCATTTTATCAATGAGTTCAATATACCAGGGCATTGGGTAGTAGATAGAAGCATGTCACATCTGGGAGCAAGAAACGGGGATGGTCAAGGAGCGCAAGATCTAATCCTAGGCCCATTCACTGTGGGGAGTCCATACTGGTTGGTTAATGGAGTGCCACAGTAATATAGCATAAGGAAGCCACATACGGAATCTGCTGGCGCTATACAAATAAATGTAATGTAATAATGACAATACTCCGGCTTCTCGCAGCAGACACTGAGAAACAACACAAGAAAACTTTTTTTTTTTTCGCATTTGCACACATTTTCTCCCCATTTGTGTACGATTTATATACATGTAAAAATGAAAATTGGATTCATTAAAAGGTAATAGTGGGGTAAACCCTACTCCAATATGATAATTATCTGTATATATTTGTATGGGTATGCTAATTGCAAAAACACAATAAATGCTGGTCCTGCAGTGTGAAGCAGTCCTGGAAGTAAAGGGGTTAATAGTAATAATACTGAGAGTAATAATAAGGCAGTATATGCATTCTCCGGTATAATGTCGGAGGCCCCGGGCCCTGACCTTTCCCCAGCCCACACACACTTCACTCTGCCAGGATCTCGCTATTAATACACAGCCGTGTAATCACCGGCGCGGCGTGGGCACAGGCCCTGGGCATGCCGCTATTGGCTGCAGCGGGAGAAGTGGGTGCAGGGCCGGAGAAGACTGTGCAGCGCTCCCCGGGAACGATGGAGGCAGATCAGGATACCTCAGTGCTGCGTGTCGCTGCCGTGCTGCCGGCCGGAGGCTGTGGAGAGAGGCTCGGGAGCCGCACCCCGAAACAATTCTGCCCCGTGCTGGGGAGGCCCCTGATCAGCCACACCTTGGAGGCGTTTGAGAGGTAACAGTGCGGGCTGACACAGCTCAGGGAGCGGGGTCTATGTGCTGCAGAGCCCGGGGCTCCGTGGCCGGCTCCCGTCCGCTAGTAGCCCAGCAACGCGCCTGCACCGGCGTTACACGAGCATGAATGCACATAGGAGGGGCTTCCATATCACAAACTACACCGCACATCCCTTAAAGAGAACCTGTCACCGGCGTGTTACTAAAAGGCGCCATGTTTCCTCCTCACTTGGGGTTTACGCATACTCATCCTGGTCTACTTATCTCGGCTGCGCTGGTGAATTTGTCGGCTTCGGCTTAGGGCAGGTGCCTCTCTACGAGCCCTCGGTATGAGTTGCTGATGCATTTGTCTGGGCCAACAGTTTATACCAAGCCATTGTTATTCAATATTAAACAAGCAATAATGATAATTAAATTTACATAAAATAAACTTCCCTCTCATTGCAATTGTTTCTATTCGCCTTGAGCACACGTGGGTTTCTGCTTGCTTCCAGCGCACGCGGGCTTCTACTCGCTTTTAACACTCACGGGTTTCTACTCGCTTCCAGTGCACGCGGGCTTCTACTCGCTTTTAACACTCATGGGTTTCTACTCGCTTTTAACACTCACGTGTTTCTGCTCACTTCCAGCGCACGCGGGCTACTACTCGCTTTTAACACTCACGGGCTTCTACTCGCCTCCAGCGCACGCGGGCTTCTACTCGCCTCCAGCGCACGCGGGCTTCTACTCGCTTTTAACACTCATGGGTTTCTACTCGCTTTTAACACTCATGGGTTTCTACTCGCTTTTAACACTCACGTGTTTCTGCTCGCTTCCAGCGCACGCGGGCTACTACTCGCTTTTAACACTCACGGGCTTCTACTCGCCTCCAGCGCACGCGGGCTTCTACTCGCCTCCAGCGCACGCGGGCTTCTACTCGCTTTTAACACTCACGGGTTTCTACTCGCTTCCAGCGCACGCGGGCTTCTACTCGCTTTTAACACTCACGGGTTTCTACTCGCTTCCAGCGCACACGGGCTTCTACTCGCTTCCAGCGCACGCGGGCTTCTACTCGCTTCCAGCGCACGCGGGCTTCTACTCGCTTTTAACACTCACGGGCTTCTACTCGCTTTTAACACTCACGGGCTTCTACTCGCTTTTAACACTCACGGGCTTCTACTCGCTTTTAACACTCACGGGCTTCTACTCGCTTTTAACACTCGCGGGTTTCTGCTCGCTTCCAGCGCACGCGGGCTTCTACTCGCTTTTAACACTCACGGGTTTCTGCTCGCTTCCAGCGCACGCGGGCTACTACTCGCTTTTAACACTCACGGGCTTCTACTCGCCTCCAGCGCACGCGGGCTTCTACTCGCCTCCAGCGCACGCGGGCTTCTACTCGCTTTTAACACTCACGGGTTTCTACTCGCTTCCAGCGCACGCGGGCTTCTACTCGCTTCCAGCGCACGCGGGCTTCTACTCGCTTTTAACACTCACGGGCTTCTACTCGCTTTTAACACTCGCGGGTTTCTACTCGCCTCCAGCGCTCGCGGGTTTCTACTCGCCTCCAGCGCTTGCGGGTTTCTACTCGCCTCCAGCGCTTGCGGGTTTCTACTCGCCTCCAGCGCTCGCGGGTTTCTACTCGCCTCCAGCGCTCGCGGGTTTCTACTCGCCTCCAGCGCTCGCAGGTTTTTACTTGCCTCTAACGGACGCGGGATTCTACTCACTTCCAGCCACGCGGGTGTTAACCCGCCTCTAACGTACGTGGGTTTCTACTCGCTTCCAGGGTACGCGGGTTTCTACTCGCTTCCAGGGTACGCGGGTTTCTACTCGCTTCCAGGGTACGCGGGTTTCTACTCGCTTCCAGGGTACGCGGGTTTCTACTCGCTTCCAGGGTACGTGGGTTTCTACTCGCTTCCAGGGTACGCGGGTTTCTACTCGTTTCCAGCGCACGGGGTTTTCTACTCGCTTCCAGTGCACGCGGGTTTCTACTCGCTTCCAGCGCACGCGGGTTTCTACTCGCTTCCAGCGCTCGCGGGTTTCTACTCGCCTCCAGCGCACGCGGGTTTCTACTCGCTTCCAGGGCGCGCGTGTTTCTACTCGCTTCCAGGGCGCGCGGGTTTCTACTCGCTTCCAGGGCGCGCGGGTTTCTACTCGCTTCCAGCGCGCGCGGGTTTCTACTCGCTTCCAGCGCACGCGGGTTTCTACTCGCTTCCAGCGCACGCGGGTTTCTACTCGCTTCCAGCGCACGCGGGTTTCTACTCGCTTCCAGCGCACGCCGGTTTCTACTCGCTTCCAGCGCATGCGGGTTTCTACTCGCTTCCAGCGCACGCGGGTTTCTACTCGCTTCCAGCGCACGCTGGCTTCTACTCGCTTATGAGTGGAAACGCTGACTGCAATATTAAAAACTCCAAATTCTAAATTGAATTTTTTTTCTTTTTTTAAATTTTATTGCACATAAAGAGTGTTTAATGCAATACTTTTCTGTTAAATACCGGTAGATTTTAGATCCAATGGAAAGTAGGTAAGACTTTTGTCGAAATGTGCACTAGAGTTAAGCGTAAGCCTATCCAGGATTTTAAGTCGGTAGAGCCCTCATTCCAATTGCGTGCTTTTTATGGCAATAGACTAAGGATCAAAATAAAGGAAATATATTTTTTATCAGTCATCTATGAGGTTCTGATTAATTGTTTGGAGTGCCTCGGAACTTTTGGATGGCTTACAAAAATAGACCACTTAATACCTATGTTAAAAATGTATATAACAAATTCAGTTCCAAACATAACTGCTGGCAAAATGGCAGGAGTTCCCCAGAGTCCATCTGAGTTGACTTTCTAGCAGACTGAGTTTATCTGAGCAAGATGTCTACGACAGACTACCACGGTGTGCTCACAGTCTCTATAAATAAAATGTCTCTCTTTCAGAGTCAGCTGGATAGAAGACATTGTGGTGGTTGTAGCAGCAGAAAGCATTCACTTAATGAAGACAGTTATTGAGAAGTATGGCCATAAGCGCGTCACTCTGGTGGAAGGTGGGGCGACGCGTCACAGGTCCATCTTGAACGGACTCAAAGTATTTTTAGGAGACCACACTCTGGGCACCACAGTCCAGAAACCGGAGGTGGTGATTATCCATGATGCTGTGCGACCTTTTGTGGAAGAAGAAATCCTACTACAAGTGGCAACATCTGCCAAGCAACATGGGGTAAGGTCATAACTTAACAGAGCCTGATAAAAGCTATTATAAGTTAGATAGCTGTGGCTACTACTCACGGATATACAATATCCATGAATTCCTTGAGGGCTAAGCCTGTAATGCATTAGTAAGCAACATTAGAGTCATGCAATTCGCACCCTGGGGCATCTGCTTTATATTCAGCCTCTCGTTGGTATCAAAGCAGCACATAAAGTTTTAATAATTACCCAAAAAGAACAAATATTAGTTAAGATAATTTTCTTCTACTGGATTAGAATCTGAAAGAATTCTAAATATGTGTTTTCCTGTCTTTTGGGGGGTTAGCTGCCATTTCTCCACGTGGGAACATGGTGGTACATTCATAGAATTTGGGAATGCTGAGTCGCATCTCATAGTGCATTTCCAGGTTTGAACCGAGACGTGATATGTTCATGACAGCTATCCTGCTAAAGTCTAGGGCACTAGCTGGTGGAAGAGGGAGGCCAAGCAGCCTTTCAGACAGAAATGCCCCAGGGCACAGGAATGCTGCAGGAACAGAATCTAGGAAAAAGGTCATGAAGAAATTAAATAAATTATGTATATATAAACATACATATATGTCAGTTTCTTTTAAATGATGCATGTAAACCAAAAAAAAGCACACAAAATCCACCGGTTTGTAGTCAACATTCTCAGTCTGATGTTTGGAACTGTTGCAGAATTTAAAATAAATCCATGAAAAATAGTTGTTTAGATAAGGAGATCACTATATATGTATATGTATATATATATATCTATATATATATCTATATATATATATATAGATATATATATATATATATATATATATATATATATATATATAGTTGAACACCATACTGTTTACATTGTAAGTTATTAAAGCTGCTATCCAGCTTCCTGTTTCTGCATAGCTCCATATCAACCCTCTAGTAAAAACACCAGCATTGTTTAAATAGTTGATGGCACTAAGGCATTTTATTTTTTAAGTGCTTTCTTCCGGCAGACGCAAATCACATAATTTATACAAGGGCAATTGAAAGAGGAAATCTAGAAATAATACAGGCGGTGATATGATAACACCAAAGGGAACCCACATTCTTGCAAGTAAATAATTAAGACAGAAAACAGTCTGAATGCCATTGTTTAACGCAGCCTGGAAAGAATAACAACTCATTCTACGATTATGTCTGGAATAGAAAGTTGAAGCCATAGTTGACTGAAAAAATACAAAGAATGCCCGCATAAAGAGCAATGCCCATGCATGTCCTATTAATCCAGCGAACAATATGTTTTGCCATGTGAGTTATTGTATGCTTCGCAGCGTTTAACCTTTTCAGTTCCAGGACGGGGTATTTAAATGTGGAACATATTTGTTCATGCCTGTCGTCTGAGACAGACATTTTGTGAAAACATAGATGGCAGAGTATTGTTTTAGGAATTCAGACACAACCACTTTGTCATTGACAATAGTTTCATCAAGTCTGTGATGAACAGGGCAGAAACAGAGCTTTGCAACTGTCCGGGAAGCGCTTCAGTCGCACACTGCGATTTCAGAGAGACCACCACCAAGGAGATCATTAATCAAGCCAGTGTGTTCAGACAGGAGAGGGGCCATCTTCAAGACAAAGATGAAATACTTTATTTTTAGATTTGTTTAGAGGGAAACTATAGGTAAATGCAAATTATTGTCCGAAGTAGTTAAAATGTGTTGCATTTGCGTGAGGGAAACTATTTTCTGTTGCACACATTACTTCCTGCTGCCCAATGCATGAAAAGTGCTCAAGAATTTCCCAAACCTACGATTTCAGTAACGGAAGTAATTTGAGACGCATTAATAAGTAAATGCTGGCATGTTGCCATTCAGAATATAAATGGCCTGCACAGCAATACATTAACCCCTTAATGTAGTTTATACTACAGGACCAGAGCAATTGTTATTCGACTGTGGTATTTAGCGTACCCCAATAAATTATATATTTTTTAAGGACAAGTAGGGCTTTCTTTTGCAGTCGTAGTAATATATGCACTATATAGACAAAAGTATTGGACACTTGACCAGTACACCAACAGGGACTTTGATGGCATTCTATATACATAGACATTAATATTTAGTTGGACCCCGTTTGCAGCTATAGCAGCTTTCTCTCTTCTGGGAAGGCTCTCCACATGATTTTGGAGTGTTTCTGTTGGAATTGTTGTCCATTGATTCAGTAGAGCATTTGTGAGGTCAGGCACTGATGTTGCATGAGAAAGCCTGGCTCGCAAACTCCAAAGTCACGTTCTTTCACCCAAAACTCATCCAACCATGTCTTTATGAACCATGCTTTGTGCACTGGGGCAGTCATGCTGGAATAGAAAAGAGCCTTCCCCAAGCTGTTCCCACAAAGCTGGAAGCATAGCATTTTTCAAAATGTCTTGTTATGCTGAAGCATTAAGATTTCCCCTCACCGGACGTAAGGGGCCTAACTCCTAAAAACAGCTCCAGGCCATTATCTCTCCTCCACCATACTTTACAATTGGCACACTGCAGTAAGGCAGGTACGTTCTTCTGGCATACGCCAGACTCGCCCATCAGACTGCCAGAGAATGGAGATCCGTCACTCCACAGAATGCGTTTCCACTGCTCCAGAGTCCAGTGACAGCGTGCTTTGCACACGTCGATCTGACGGTATTGTACTTAGTGATGTGAGACTTGCATGTAGTGTGAGCTTCCATTAAGCTCACGCCGCACAGTTTTTGTGCTGAAATGAATTCCATTGCAAAGGTGGCATCCTATCACATTAACACGCTTGAATTCACTGACCTCTTCAGAAAGGCCCTGGTATAGGCACCAAAATTGCTCATGGTGGACAATTACTGGGGTCTGTGGTGGACAATTTAATGATGTTCTATGGACCTTCACAACCCTTGCTACAAACACTGGTGTCGTTGCACGGACACTTTTCCCCGGAGTCTCTTCATAGGAGAGGAGGGTAATCCAGACGTGGTTTGTAATCACCGTACCTTTAGAGATAGTAAGCTCAGTGACAAGGTGTTGGAAGAGCCTGGAAATGCTCTAAATGTTGTACGGGATTCGTTTGTTTGACATTTCAGATTTTGACTATCTTTATGGGTGTAAGTGTGATGTTTGTGAACCTTGTGCGATATGCTTTTGAGACAGCCCAAATAAACTAGTTCTTCTTCAGCAATCATATCTGTCCTCATATTCACCCATGTTTCACACTTTGTATTTTCTTCACCTCTGAATGACAGGATAACTCTGTTAAAGTTTTTTTTCCCTAAGACTGATGAAGTCAGACCATGTTGCAATGCCTTGAAAATGTAGGGAAATTTGTTTATGCTGAGTTACCTCCATGGTAAACTCAAACTCACACATTTGAATGAACAATGGATCAGCTGAGCATTCTTTCTCGCTTAGATGCCTGATTGGCTCAGACTCTGTATAGCGCTTGCTTAGTAACTGCCTACTGTGGATAATGTGGATGGATCTGAAGACACTAATCATTTTTATTGCTGTGATAAGAAAGTTGACTGTGGCACTGATGAGGTGGGGCAAACCCAGACCCTGAGTTTCTGAACTGCACAAGCCTGAGGCAAGCCAGACTTGGCCCTCACTTAGGTCTTCTGGGGGGCTTGAAGAAGGCATTTTAGCTCATATGTGAACCTGTAAGGCCTACTTTTTAGGGACCCCTTAAACCCCCTATTACTTTGGTACTACACTATTTGTATGCAAAGCATTAAAAAATGGACACTCCAGCCATCATATGGACTTTAATGCCTAAGATAGCTAAGTAGTCTCTTTATATATTCATGCAAATGCATGGGGGGATTTGGCAGAATCTTCCCATATACATTTTTCCTGTTTCCCGTACTGTTTGTCAGACATTCGGTATACTTATTGCCAGTCGGTTACACTACTCTCTCAGCTAGCGTTCTGGAGAGAAAGTGCTCCCGTTGCCTCTGCAGTATTATAGTATATAGTCCATAGTATATACAGCAGACGAATCTAACACGAGGACCTTGTCTGATCTATAGATCTCCAGTCAATTTGTGTAATCATAATAAATTGTATTATAATGTGGCGTTTTTATAAAGGTACGAGTGAACGCCTGCTAAAGCCTTTTTTAATTTCTATCATTTACCCAGGATGTCTGGTTTTGCTGTTTTTCCGTATAAGCACATCCTTTTATCTTTTAAAGATGGCTAGCGAAAGAGGCACCAAGAAATCTTCAGAGACAGTCAAAGAGACCATAGCAAATGCCTGCCTCGCCTTTAATGTTAGACTACAAAAAGTAATTGCTTCCTTTTGCAGTCTCCATGTGAGTGATTTTCTGATATTAAGTCTGGCATACCCGACATACAAAGTCACCATTAAACAAGAAAAAGTCATCTTTCCTATTCATGTTGTATATGTAAGATCGATAGCATAGCTGTCCTGATATTTCATGTATCTGTGAAGAGCAGTCAGTCAGGTCATTTATAATACTTTAGAATCCCGTATGTTGGACAAGTAAATGACTTCATGGCATTTATAATCAGGCGCATATTCCTCCAGAATTCCAAAGATTTAAATGACTTGCAGATACGTTATGCCTCGATTCTTCTGTAGTGTCAATTAACTCATTGATAAAGAAGCTATTTTATCAAATGCACCCTTTGTTTCCTTTTTTTTGCAATAAACAAAGAAATCTTTATCAGTATCTAAGTATCTAAGAAATGAACTCTCTGAACATATCAGGAAAGAGAATTTGTGTATTCAGCATGTTTGGCAGAGGTTGCTAATATAGGGATTGTGCTCTTGAGATTTAATTATTATTTTTTTTGTTTTTAATTTTTATCATCTTATAATATTGCTCCAAACTTTTATATAATGCTTTGTATAGTATGTAAAATAATTCTAAGGTTATAATCAAGGTCCGTCTTTTTAAATTGCCCGTCATTTACCGGCATGTGAAAAATAAATTCATATTGTGCAAATGAAATGCACCATTGGCAAGTAATTGACGTAAGCAGGAAAGTGTAAAGTTTTTAGTCAAACAAGCAGAACTGTACTGAAATGCTGCGCTCTGGTATACAGCTGGGAATAGAAATCCCAAGTACCTACACGGCCAAATTATATTTAGAAATATAGGCATTTCTGTTGATGTAATCAAAGATCACTTTCTATGAACTATGTAAAACACAGGGGCTGACAAATTAGGTTTGGATGGAGCCAGCCAAAAAATGTACAGTATGTTTTTTTTTTTTCTTTCAACAATACCAACCAACCCACATACAGACATACTTACACATACATACTAACATATACATGCAGTAACATACTTACCTGTACACGCACACTAAGACACACGCACACACCTTTTCATTTCTACCTTTGTTGGCTCAGGGCAGCTCTTCTGCTGCCTGCTCCCCTGCGGCCCTCACACGCTGCTTGCATCTGAGGCCTAGGAAATTACCTGATATCCCCGCTCTGACACTTAGCGTCATGTCCGGCTCTGAGGGTCCTGGAGGGTGCAATGCTGGGGACCCTCTTTTACACAGAGTACAACACACACACCTTAGCGCTATATTTACTGGTGATTATACCAAAGGTGCGTGTTGTACTCTTGTACAGTTAACACAGTGCTCCCCTGAAAAATCCTATGTACCAGAAAGTGATTTTTTTTGTCATGGTGGCTGGAGGTAAAACAGAAATAGGAACAAAGTAAATAGTAGCCAATGAACAAAATGAGATACTTCACAGTACCCCCAGACTTGAGCTGATCTATGTAGGCTTATGGTAGATTGTGTTTTGCCAACAGCCTACCTAATGAGCCGTATGTTCCTAGGTCTTGTCAGTCCCAATACTACAAACAGACACCCTTGCAAGTGGAGTTTCCAACCGATAAGACCCACCATAGTCCATGGCAAAGAAGCCATGTCTAACATGTCTAAATTGCCTGGTACTTCACTACCTGTTGCAGCCTTGTGTGAGTTACTAGGAGAACAGTCACACGTCCTACCTATCTGATGACAGACCTTTGCATGTAAAGAATTATTTTTAGCTATTGAAAGAAATCATGGAAGTCTCTTGTTTTGCAGCAATTATATTTTGTAGTCCTATGGGCAGGTCCTGTTAGCGATTCATAGAAAGATACATTTGTGGTTGCATTGATGTTCTGAACGCTGCCTCTAATATTAGACATGGACCTCTTCAGATCTCTCAAGATCATTTTCAGCTTTCAAGTCACACCCTGAACCAGCTTCCTGCTATGTTTTTATTACATTCGCGGAAATAATTAAAAAGTATATTGCTCCATCTCTTAAAAAAAGAGTGAGATTGCAGATTGCCAGCAGTTTAGGGGATTGAATATGATGGGCAGTTTAGCAACCATGTTTAAAAGTGGAGTTGGGGAGAATGAACCAGGTTACTCTGTTGACCTTCAGATTTTTTTATTCTTATATTTACACTTACATTTTCTATTGATTACAATGGTCAAAAGTGGTAAGTGGTGTCCCTCAGGGTTCTGTTCTGGGACCAATTTTATTCAACATATTTATAAATGACCTGGCAGTAGGCGTTGAAAGTCATGTTTCTGTGTTTGCAGATGACACTAAACTAGGTAAAGTAATACAATGCGAGCAGGATATTACTGTGCTGCAGAGGGATCTAGATAGACTGGGGGACTGGGCACACAAATGGCAGATGAAATTCAATGTAGATAAATGTAAAGTTATGCACTTCGGGGTAGGGAATGTACAAGCAACCTACACCCTAAACGGTAGTGAATTAGGGGTAACGACAAATGAGAAGGATTTGGGAATTGTTATAGACAACAAAGTAGGCAACAATGTGCAATGTCAGTCTGCGGTTGCTAAGGCCAGTAAGGTATTGTCATGTATAAAAAGGGGCATCAAGTCGCGGGATAAAGATATAATGTTGCCTCTGTATAAATCAATGGTAAGGCCGCACCTTGAATATGCTGTGCAATTTTGGGCACCTTTTCTAAAGAAGGATATCATAGCACTAGAAAGGGTGCAGAGGCGGGCTACAAAATTAATAAAAGGAATGGAGCACTATAGTTATGAAGAAAGGTTAACTAATTTAAATCTGTTTAGTTTAGAAAAATGTCGCCTCAGAGGGGATATGATAACATTATATAAATATATTCGCATAGGACTATGCATAGGACACGTGGTCATGCTTTCAGACTGGAAGAAAGGAGATTTAGACTAAAGCAGAGGAAAGGGTTTTTTACAGTAAGGACAATAAGGATGTGGAATTCTCTGCCTGCAGAGGTAGTTTTATCGGAGTCTGTACAGACGTTTAAACTGCAACTGGATGGATACCTGGAAAAACATAATATTCAGGGATATAATCTGTAATTATGGGGAAACAGTTTATTGATCCAAGGAGAAATCTGACTGCCATTTTGGGGTCAAGAAGAAAATTTTTTCCCTGGTTAGTGCAAAATTGAAAAGAGCGAAACCGGGTTTTTTTTGCCTTCTTTTGGATCAACAGCAACAAATTACAGATATAGGAAAGGCTGAACTTGATGGACGCATGTCTTTTTTCAGCCTATATAACGATGTAACTATGTAACTATGTAACTAATGTATCTTTTTAAAAAATCCACAATCGCTATTAAGGGTTTAGTCGGGGAGTTGAATGACAGACCATACATTTTAAACTATAACAAACACCCTTCAAAATGCTGTTCCACCTGCCCTGCTGAATTTAACTATTTTGATAACTAAATACAGTACTAAACACCTAGTACTGCTGAATCCCCAAACCTTTCTGAGAACTTATTCTTTAATCATGTAAAATGTTACCTTATTCTTAACTTAACTGTCACGTGACACACAATCAAGCATTGATGGGTTGTTGCCATAGAAACTGAAAAGGCATCCTAAAAGTGTACAATGAAAGATCTACTAAGGTTTACTTAATATAGTAGCGAGTGCAAAAAAATCTTTAACCTTTAACTCTACAACCTTAAATTATCTGCTTACAGCAAATTATCTGTTATTTTAGAGACCAGGTATTAAAAAATATATATTTAAAAAAAAAAAAAAAAGTGAAATATTTTAATCTCATAATTGGCAAAAATGCTTATAGCTCTGAGAAAACCAGACTATAAACTTTGTGTAAGTGAAGAAAACTAAAAGTTTAATTATAGTACGTGGTGGAGGTATTTTAATTAGTTGTGCAGATGTATGAAGACATGCGTGTTTCGGCCTGCCGAAGGCACAGGCCTTATTAATAGCCCACATTTTACCTCTGAGAAACAAGTAATTGCCTACAAAATAACTGCTAATGATGCAGAGCCTATACAATGTGTCCTGTGAATGTGTAAAGCTTCTATTATGTTCTATAACACCACCAGTATACACGGTTCCAGAGTAAGAATGGGAAAATGGCACATCTGTCACCGGAATTTAAAAGGGCAGCGGAGAATACGTGGCCTATTCTCGTATGGATGACAAATGGCTTTGGCTGAGGAATAACATTCTTACAATCAAATGGGTATTTGTCCTCTGCCGTATTGCCTGTAATCCAGCATTTATGTGTGAGGTGTTTTCATGTTATCTAATATTATTTTTATTATTACTACAAAATTGTATTTGTTAAAGAAAAGGCCAACTTTAGGGAATGCGAGCGTATTAGCTTAGATAACATCTGTGGATATGTTCCTGCAGATATAGTGTATAAATAACCTTTAAGATGGTTATATTTATTCTTAACTGTCCTAGTTTGTTCCTAGCAAGCTGATATGGCAGATATTAGACACTTGTGGTATTACAAACTTCATTCTGTCTGCATTAACTTGACAGAATCTTGGCGAACTTTTTCTCACATTCTATACCACAGGTATATCTTTAGAGGGTATAGAGTGGGGGCAATTGTTGTTATGATGTGTAAAGCAAAAGCCTTAGTTACTGTCATGCCACTTCTGCCACAGTCATTGCTCCTTCTGCTACCGCATCTCGTATTGTGTCTCCTGATTGCTGTTCATGCCAAAATATTGATGTTACATGCGTCTTTTCTGACAGATGTCTCTTACATACTTTGGCGTCACTTCTGGGATCTTGGTGAGGTATCTTTCCCAGTATATTCCTAGTCCACCATTTTATTAGTATCTGTTCAAACGTGTTCCTTTAGTGTCTTACGATGAGCAGTTATTTTGGCCCCTCTGCTATTAATTCCTGCTAGTCCTGATGATCAGACTGACTCTCACGCTATCTTATCTTGTTCTGGCTCGCTGATCTTGTCTTTTTTTCCTGGACTTGATTTTTGATGGACATTGATGACTTGATTGGAGATTGTCCAATTTCAGAATCTGCAGTCTTAGCAAGGGCATTGCCTCATGAACACAGTAATATCCAAGTGCCCCAATAATTTTATTTTAATATATTTAAACCATGTGCAACATTTCTCATACTCATATGTTTAGTGGTTTGTTTCTCAATTATTTGTATAGAAACATGGCATAACACAGTGAAAAATACAGAAAGCAAGATGCACGTTTTTAAAATTTCTTTGCTAATTGTTAGCAGGCTCCAGACTTCCTGTCACACACAAAGTATTTGGAATTGGCATTCTAGAAATATGGAACGGAAAATGTGTTGGGATTTAAAAATAAATAGAATTGAAAAATGCATCTATATGATACACAACCTTATGGAGCAAGTTTGAACTTTCTATTTTTTGGTGATAATAATAGTTATCATTATTATTTGTAAACCAAAGTCTATAAATCTTAGATTTTTTTGTAAAAGACCAAAAATGTAAAGAAAAATGTAAAAATATAAAGCTATAGCATTAGATAACAATTACTGATACAGTACAAGTACAGATACTCACACGTAGAGTGCTCCTACAACTAGCCAAGTCACTGCTTGATCTCTGACCACCTATGTGGGCTGACTACCAAATCTTCCTAAAGAACGGTTGGCATATACCATTTCTGGGGATCTTCACTTGGCTTCTGGGGGTTTAGGAAGAAAGAAGAATAAAGGTTAAGGCCTAACGTTCCTATTTATTGTGAACTCGACACAGATTAGCCAGGAAGCTGTCACGTGGATTCAAGCTGACTCAATAAACGGCAGATAAGAACCACTCAGCCCATCTAGTCTGCCCATGTATTCTAATGTAAAGACTTTGATCTTTATCACTCCTTGATCTTGTCTTACATTCAGGAAAGCCCTAGATTCCTCAACCTCCGATGTCCTCTACCTTGCATATAATGTATTGTATGTAATGTAATTATGCACTTTTGTCATTTGTTTGGGGTTTTTTTTCTTTCTTTTTTTTCATTTGAGTTGTTGGCTGCTTTTTTACATGGAGCTAAAAAAGTAGATTGAAGTTTCGATTATCAAACATGCATTTGATAGCGAAAGAAGGAATGTGAAACAACAGCCTTGCCATAGAGTATGTTTTTTTAATCAAGATGTAAAACAAGCATCAGTAATTGAAGTCGCATTACAAGGCAGTAAACTTTCTCTCCAGTGGATTGTAGAGGTGTGCAAGCCGGTTGAAGCATCCCATGGACCATGGAGCCAGACAGATGCTGTGCACTTATGTAAAAGCAAGGGTTCTTAATCAAATTATTATATATTAAAGTTAAGATTTAAATGAAACACCAGGTAAAACCAGTTACCTAATATAACTACCTGGAATAAAAAAAATGCCTTACAGCAGGTTTTCTGACAGTTTTATACCCTAACTCAGCTACTTCTCTAATTAAGTAGACTCCCTTGTCACATAAATAGATGAAGATTATGGATATCATGGTATATATATGATTCCTTTGACTTATGTAATCATCAAAGAAAATTATGTCTAATGCCCATACACGTTTATAGTCATATTTAATAAGGAACTGTAACCAATTGGAATTTTAATCATTGGCATAGACCGTCTATATGTTACAGTAAGACACACATGTAACTCCTTCCCATCTCTTTTCAAGGACTAATTCCACACAGGAGACATGCTGCTGCATGGTCCCATTAGGTAATATGTAATTGATCCATATAGTTATTCACTGTGGTGCTATTTCCTGGAAAAAATGGCTCTCCTCTTCTAGGAAAGGAAGCAGTGCATGGTGACGGAGAAGATACAAAGCTCAGAGGATGATTGATATTATATAGCCTTAAATACACAAGTTGTCTATCTTCATCTACCACCATCTCATTTGAGGAGTCTTCCTTTGACCAGTTGCGTTGTTCTTAAACAACACCAAAAAAGAACCTATAGTAAACTATTTTATGAGTACTTTAATATGCATTATTTAAAACAGTTACAAAAATGAAAAAGTACTTTGCTTAAGGGGGGAAAACTGGGAGTGCTCCCAATATACCCCCCACACACAATGTTCATTGAGGCAGCAGTGGCATTGACTAGTGGTACCCCAAAAAAGCCATGGGGTATGGAAAGGGGCACATGCATATGGGGGGATTTGGAGAACCCACCATGCATTTGCAAGTAGGACACCCTGTAAATTGAAATGGACATCTCAGGTATTGTATGGCTTAAAGTTCATATAATGACTGGAGTGTCCCTAAAGTGTTTATGTGAAGTTCTGTTTTAAAATGACATAAAATATTAAGAATTGAATAGGATGTTTATTCTTTCTGAGTAATTTAACCTTAAGTTGAAAGAAATGAATTAATTACAGATAAGACACCTGACCATCCCATCTATTTGAACTTATTGGACATTCCATTCCAAAACCATAGACGTTAAAATATAGATTTGGCCCCTTTTGTGCCTAGAACATCCTCTACTCTTCTGGGAAAGCGTTCCTCAAGATTTTGGATTGTGTCTGTAGGAATTTGTGCCCGTTGAGCCAAAAGAGTATATTTGAGGTCAGGCACTGATGTTGGACGAGAAAGCCTGGGGTTGAGGTCAGGGCTCTGTGCGGGCCAGTCAAGTTATCCACACCAAACCCATCAAACCATGTCTTTATGCACAGGCGCACAGTCATGCTGGAACAGGAAAGGGTCATCCCCAAACTGGTGCAACAAAGTTGGAAGCATTCAATTGTGTAAACTGTATTTGTATGCTGTAGCATTAACATTGCTCTTCATTGGAACTAAGGGGCCTAAACCATAAAAAACAGCCCCAAACTTTACAGTAGACACTATGCATTTCAGTAGATAGTGTTCTTCTGGCATCTGCCAAACCCAGATTAATCATGTTTCTACTGCTCCAGACTCCATTGGTGGTGTGCTTTACGCCACTCCAGCCAACGCTTGACATTGTGTGATCTCTGGCACGTGTGCAGCTCCTCGGCCATGGAAACCTATTTCATGAAGCACAGTGTTTGTGCTGATGTTGCTTCCAGAGGTAATTTGGAACTCTGTTGCCAGCAATGCCACAGAGGACAGGCAATTTTTACAGCGCACACACTGTAGCATTCAGCAGCCCTACTGTGTGACTGTGAGTAGTCTACTGCTTCATGGCTGAACGCCTAGACGCTTCCCTTTGACCCTTCTGCTGCCAATGTTTGTCTATGGAGATGCTTGCCTATGTGCTTGATTTTATACTCCTGTTAGCAACGGATGTGGCTGAAACACCTAACCTTAATAATTAGTGTACAGCCCCGGGGAGATGTTTTGCTGTATTTTATGCACGGATCATGTGCAAATTGTATTTATGGATCATGGGGCTGGAGCATATGGAGAGCAGGACAAATGTTCCAACTCCGTTATTGCAGCATAAGGCAGGAATACACAATCCAGTCCAGGATTTTAATGAAGCCTGTAAAATGTGGAAAGCATGGACAATGTGGGAGACTGTTGAGGGAAGACAGAGTTCCCCTGTGGACCTGTGGCAAAGAGAAGCTCTAAAGAAAGTCCCTGATCCAAGTGTGGCATTACCTACATGGACCTGTGTGTTATCTGGGGGAGGTTTTCCAGAGCCTGGCGTAGCTGTCTCTGGCAGGGTGGTTGATGTTAGTGGGTGTGTGTTTAGCCTGGTCGGCCTGGGCCAGCCCGGAGAGGGCTCCAGTGGTAGCCGGGCTTTTTTAATAATAATTGGGGATGTTTTGTTTGTGGATTTGTAAATAAAAACGCACAGTTCGCTATAATTCAGTGTTCCTTATTGCCCTAGGGGACCGTCACTCACTAAAAGAGACTTTATCGACTACTATTTCATAATTTTATCCAAAATAAGACTTACATTTTCATATTTTCTGTTTTTATTGTTTTTTTTTTTTTTTTAAACTGTTTATGCCAAATCATTAATGTTTAGCCTTCCCATAATATTTTCTGTCTCTACTTTTTCATTTAATACAGGCTTCTGGATTACTATGCTGTAGGGAATGTTTATATTTATTAGCGAGGTTAATGACTAATCCATTTAAACTACAAATCTATTATATTTCAACTGTACCAAAATGGCACGGAATGTAAACCGTGAAGCAGGTCCTAATTAGTTCCTTGCTTTTTATTCATTCTAATATGGCATGCAAGACATAGTTTATTTTATAACGCTTCAGGAATATACGTATTATGAGTTCTTAATTACAGCTGAGAAAATAAGCGAGCACAGAGTGCGTATTGATTAAACATTGCATAACAATTTCCACAAATGTCCATTTCCTTGATAAATAAGATAATAAGAGACGTTTTCTTGGAAATATCTATTACAAATGTTTAAATGAAGCATAGGCTGCAATTATTTCTCTTCGGGTTTGGATAGTAATTCCATATCTTTCTGTGGTGGAGGAAAACTACTTTTGGGTGGGTCACTGGTGCATTCCAGTAAACAATGTGGTTTTCGAGTCATTATCAGTTGGGAACTGAAATGTGTTTTTGTTTTTATTTTCACAACTTGAATTGGTTCTTGTGAATAGATTCTTTCCACACGAGACAACTTTCCAAATCTCCTCTGTTGTACCTTATTATAGCGAAGAAGAGCTAATGATTTTTGTGATACAACATTCATATTCTTTTAATAAATCTGTGTCTTAAATGGTCTTGGTTGGAAACCTGAACTCAAGAATTGATATGGGCAAATTGCTAACTTTATTCTCCAGTTCCCCCTTTTTTCTGCCATCTTCTTCAAAAAGTAATTCCCTACACCTTTTGTCATTCCCTTCACCTTTTGTCATTCCCTTACTATGGCTTTTCTACTCATTGGACTCATTCTTCGCACTCCATCTCTCTCTTTTTTCTTTGTTATTTTTACTTTCTTGTCTCTCCTCTACACGTTGCTGTCTCACTCTGTTTTCAGTAGGAAAATCCAGATTATTTACATATACGTGATTATACATAACAAATCTACAAGTTTGCTCATTCGTAAAAGATTTATTATTAAAATTACACAATTTCACGTGGCCAACAGTCTCGTGCAGCCGCTAGACCTACCAGTATTTGCCACCCACGAGGAAAAAATCCTCAGGAACAAACACAATGTAATGATATTTCTGACACAAAACACAGATTCTGCTGCAAACAATAGTCAGCTTGTGGGAGTGTCTGATTTGAAATTGATAAGAACAAAGCTAAATTCTAATAATTTAATTAAAACAGATAAGGAAAAAACAAAAGTAAACTAAGCTAGGTTTAGTCAAATAAAGATTTCCCTCAAAATAATTATCACATGTAGCCAAATAAGCAGCTGACAGCCAGGCCTCCAGAAAATGCCTAACACATGTTTCAATGGAAACTGTTCAAAAGTGAAAAAAAAAATTGAGAACTCCAAAGTTTAGTTCTAGAGCAACCTGTCATGTTTATAAAGGAGATCGCATTGTGTTTCGTTATCCGTACCACTATGGACAGGATTATGTAGCTTTATACTTCAAAATAAAATTAGTTGTATGTAAGCATTATGTATGTGTGTTTTAGAACTGTTATTTTTGCCCAATCTCTACTAGACATATCAAACTATTCATTGGTTATAATTTCTCAGGATGATCCATAAGAGTCTATAGGTAAATGCGTCACAATGGATTTGTTAAAGGGAACCAGTTTTGTTGTCAAAAGTATCAAAATAAAACTGAGTTTTCAAAATGATCTTGCTTTGTCTTCTTATGCCTACGAAGAATATACACCATCATTTACCATATACAACCTTCTGACTCTATAATGTAGATCGAGGAGTGAATATACTGTAGGTGACTGGTAACATTAAATAAAATGCTCTTTATTGCGCTCCATTTAACGAATAAGGATTAAACGCCCACCAAGCTTTTATTGATGAGGTCAGGCTATCCAGTTGGTTTGCAGAGAAAAAGGGGCGCTTGGAAGTATTTTTTGTTACATGTCAATATAACACTTCCATTGAACCAATATCAAATGTATACCTTTAGAGGCATTTTGTATTTTCATTTAACCTGAGTTGTATTAGTAGATAGACCTGATAGCTTGAAACATATTGGAAACATTTGTAGCAAAAATGTACCTGTAGTCAGGATTGGAAAACTTTATGAACTTTGGGAGCCTATGTTCATAAAAATAAGTCGCTACTGATTTGTAACTTTTTTTCAGTATTTTGAACAACGTTCTATGGTAAGCATCCAATAAAATGCCGGTGGCAATAATAACACCCCATGTTGCTCTAGTGCATTACATAATATTGTATGTATTGTATTTTCTTTATATAAATAATCGCAAAAAATGCTCCTTGTTTCTTCTAGCATTCCAATGAGAAAACTTCCAGTAACTTGTTGTGTTCCGCAGGCAGCTGGAGCTGTACGACCGCTTGTATCTACCGTAATTGCGTCCTCCTCTGATGGATGTTTGGACTATTCCCTGGAACGATCAAAACACCGAGCAAGTGAAATGCCACAAGCGTTTTTATTTGATGTCATTTACGAAGCATATCTTAAGGTGGGTGTGAGGCTAAAAAAGGTGAGACCACAGTTCAATGTTTACTTCCAAGAAGCATAATTGTCTCTTTGTCATGTTGCTTGTTGCTGCCAAAGTGCCTTGTAAGACCTATATAATGGTATATATTATACCTTTTAGAAGATTAAAGGATTGTCCTTTAGAAACAAAGCAGCAATCTGAAAAGATATATGTCAGTGAGGTTTGTACAATGCCAGATTATCCACTAGGCACATGAGGCACTTGCCTTGGGGCGCCTGGTGCTTTCATGAATAATCTGGCTCTGCTGTCTCCACACGGCTGGTGCTTAGCAGGGTCTCACAGCGTTACAGGACCTCATGCTACTAGCACATCCTTCCTGCCGCATCCAAGCAGTAGTGCAGCCAGTCATCTGATAAGTAAGCAGATTTGTGCATACCTCGCATCCAGCACTGGTTTTGTGTGTACAAAGCAACACTGGGCAGGTCATTCGTAAATTGGTCATCCATGAACCCTGTTTTGCTTGCTGAACACCAAATATCTGATACAAAGAATAACCTATAAAACTTCTTATATGTATGAAAGGCAGTCAGTGGGTGTAAATCTCAGATTTCTTAGTAAATAGACATTTGCAGGCCTGTGGCTGGCTGACCATTGTCAAAGTTGCAGTCCTTCAAAAATTTGAAAAAGCATACACTCAAAAAAATCCCTAGATAAAAATCTATACATATATTAGGGGACTGGGCCTATCGATCTATCTATCTATCATCTATCTATCTATCTATCTATCTATCTATCTATCTATCTATCTATCTATCTATCACAGTTGGTAGAGGGTGTGCGCTGCAGATTGGCTTTGGGCCAACGCTATGGAAGCCCTCTTATAGAAACTAATAACCATCAAAGACTGATAACTTACTTGTAAGCCATAAATAGAGAAAGAGAAGGATCAATTTTACTTTGTGCACTTCAAACAGAAGAGAGCATGTTATTGCAATAATTAGTATTCAAGCTATCTAAAGAGCTACAACTATCATGCCACCTTCCTATTTCCAAGAAGTACCAATTAAGGTTTTTGATCTTTCTTTAATAATGCACCAAACATAATATTTGCTGGCTGTTTTGGTTCAACCAGAGATAATTGAGACCTATTTTCAAGAATGAGTCATATTGCTTAGCAAAAAAAAGAGAAAAGTGCAGTCACCCCATTGATGTTTTCAAGAAGGCATTGATTTGTTCGTTATACTTTAAAGTCCTGTAATGTCACTGTTCTGTTCCTTGAATCATTCAGCCTTTTGGTGCTTAGAGAACACAGCTGCGTCTCAAAAGGTGTTGTTAATGACCAATGCTCATTCAGATTAAAATATTTCTTCTGGGAATGGTGTTTGCATATAACCTGTGTCTGTCTTTATTCTGCACCTGCATCTTTACTATATGGACTCCATAAATGTTCAAACAATGCCTGTAAGTAATAATGTTTGTTCCTTATTCATCTAGGTTTGGCCCCAGGGGCAGAAATACAAACCCAACCAGTTATGTAACAGGTTACAGTGGATTGGAGGTTGACTTGTATTATTTTTATTTGAGAAAGCCCACAATAGCCCGGAAATCAGTGTAACAATCCTTGATGGAGCACATGTGAGCAGAGAAATGTATGCTGTTTAGTTCCAACTCACAAATTTCAACTTGCAGCCCTTGAGGGTTGCAAGGCGACTTGCGAGTATCTCCTGCTTTATTAAATATGACAATAAATGTATTAAAAAAATATGACCCACCCATGACCCTCTTTTAACCAGGGGTTATTAACTTCCCTCAACCTGTGCGCAATGGGTTTAATTAAATAAACCTGGGGTTATATATTCCCTCCCTTATCTCCCTTATGGGACCAGTCCTGCCTCCCCCTACCTCCATTGTGTTTTTAGTGGGAATTTGGGTAAAATTATCCTGTTCCCAGTAAGGCCTTGTGTGCCTCCTTACCACTTCACATTGGGATGAAGTGGTCCAAAATAAATACAGTCCCCTGTGAAAGGACACGTACCCCATCCCTCGAACCTTCTGTGAAATGGAGAGGGCTAAGCAAAATTAATTAATTAAAAAATATATTTGGCCCATGGACAGGGACCATCCCAAAAGAAAATAAATTAAAAAAATTAAAAAGAAAAGAATAATAAGCCATCCCTGACTGAAGGCTGCTGGCTGCGCATTCTTACACACCAATCCACACAGCGCTCTCCAGTGTTATGGAGCCCATTGAAGTCTATGGGGATGCAATACAGGCTTCTAACATTGGAGGCCACCGGTATAGGAGTGGCCCTTGAATGTAAGTGTATTAAGTTATGTGAGGCATTACACAAATACTTTGGGAAAGTGTATAATTGTGTAGCCTTTGGCTCAAGGTCTGTTGTTTCCAAAGGAAAATAAACACAAAAGTATACAATGTGATATGTAGAAACATATTAAAATCTCCATTTCATTTTGTTTCTGTATTTTTCCCTTCGTTTTGCACTTTGGTGTTGTTATAGATGTCCTTCCTTATCAGATAAAGCTGAAATTAAGAAACCTCTGTCTTTGAAGTCTGTTCTGTACAGGCAAGTCGTCTTGCTCCTTAGTTTATATCAAGCTAGATGAATGGCCAATTGTGTTGTTTTTTTTTGTGTGCAAATTCTTTTGGGCTTTTCCAGCACTATCACAATAGCCTCCATGTTCCCTTCATCATGTCCTCACTCCTTCTGTCTTCCTTCCTAATGATGGTAGGAGACTGTTTGCTTTGTCTAATCGGATACAGACTACATTCCATAGGTTATAAGTCCGAGAAACAGTAGTGTCTGAAGAGCGGATTTGGTTTCAGATATGCTAATTGGGAGCTTCCTCTTTCCTTATTTGCCTCTTGAGGGCTGGGATCATCTAGTGTTTAACCCCAACATTTCTGGAACTTTTTTTGCGAGTATAACAATATACAACTATTGTTATAGTTCCTTTTAACTTGGAAATGCCAGAAGTACATTTGTTTGATTGCGTACCAAAAGGAAAACATAGTGGTGGTGGTGGGGGGGTTTACATACTGGATCATTTTTCTTTCTAATCAACATAATTAAGAAAAAACATGGCTACATCCTATTAAGTATTTTTTTTTGCTCAGCTGTTTTCTTTAACCTTTGCATGTGTTGAGCCAGAACTGTAATATCTTGAGTAATCCATTCTCTTGCATGAAGTGAATAATGCAATATACTTGTTATACTAGTTGTTCACACAAATTGGCAAATTAGAAAAGAGATACTGATACACAACCCACACATGTAAATTGGAGAACTATTTGAAAAAATGCCAAGAATTCAATTAACTTAAGGGTTACTATTGAAATCATGTGATATTGGATAGAAAAATATCACTTTATACCATTCCTTGATCTGTTTTATGTTAATGGGAAATATGGTTCTTACAATTTATATAAAGCCCAACTATTGCATTAAGAAAGAGTTCTTGGTGATAGATCCCAGCAACTTGACCAGGCTCAGATTTTGATAACCGTTCCCGCACCTACACAAAGTCCACACTGGGAATGAAAGTGTGATTTAATTACTTATGGATTTTGATATTGTGATCCCGGGCCCCTGTGTAAACATAGATAACACTTTTCCTCTTTTCCTTAGTTGATTATTGCACATTAAGTCCGACACAGATGAGAAGTACATGCAGTGGGATTGTGGCTTATTAAATGTTCATTTGTGTTCATGACATTTTATTGGCTTTGTGGCTTAGTTCTTTTACCGAGGTGTTGATTTATTTTAGTAGCTGATCGTTCTTAGCTCAGCCTTAGATTAGTTATATCGTGACAAAAGGCTAAAGGGTTAGTCTTTTACTTTGGAGTCATGTGTCTTTCTCAAACATCTCAAGAAGTTCTGTTTCACCAACGATTGGCCGTGAAACATGACTAAAAGATGAGCATCTTAGGTACGTGATGAAAATAAACTAGACATATACATAATTCATTTGACCGCTTTTAACATTTTAATTTATTTCAATTATGTTTTTGGTTTTCCTGATGAGAAATTGTATTGCTATTGACCCCTCATTGACATATTGTCTTATTTATATAAAGATTTAGATTATCTTCTGCCCTTAACGCTCCCTGACTTGGCAGCAAAGTGAAGAAAAAGATTATTTTCTACTATTGAAATTTAGTATACATAAAAGAAAAAAACTGGAACTTTCCCAAATCACGGAATGTACAGTAAGCTCTCGAGCAGACGCATGTAATTGTTTCTTTTTTTGGGACTCTGTGTAGTAAAAACGTGTTGATTTGTGCAGTGACGTTTTCTGTGTACCTGCTACCGACGAGGAGGGAAGGAGACAAGGCCACACTTGCCAGTAAAGACAAAATCAACATGGTTGCACTTGAGTTGACATTTGCGAATTAACCAAGAACACAATCATGTAAAGCAAACAATTTCCGTTCAACAAGAATAACTTTTATTAGCATGTCCCGGGTTAAACGGGCATTTAATTTGCAACTCTTGTATTCTATAAAGCCCAATGACAAATCTGCCCCTGCATTAAACCCACGAATTCTGGTTGTTGAATCGTTTTCTCTCTTTCTTGTTTTGGATTAAAGTTTCAGATTATTTGACAGGGAAGGAAACAGGGGACAATCGGACATGGGTCACAGGGACATTGGATGTTTGGAATCTGGTCAGAAATCCTCCAAAAGATATTTAATACAATGGAATCTTTGAGTAGCCTGACAGGAAGGACTTATCACTTCATTGGGAAAATGTGAGCACATGTATTATAATGTAGATAATAGCAAAGAAATGGTTCCAGAAAGGGAAACATCACTCTGATTGCTTTGTTCAGCGAGATAACAATTACATTACTTTCATGGGATCAATAGTTAGCCGGAGCTATGCAATAATTAGTATACCCTGGATTTTATCGTCAAATAGCTGGCTAAATATAAATTGGGACTTTGAAGTTATTTACAAGGAGCGTTCCTTAATAACCTTGTGATGTGCACAATTTTATTCATAAATACTGATTTAAAGTAAACTAAAAGACGATAAGGGTGGAACTGTCACATATATAAAACGTTCCACATTCCAACAATTGCCTTGTGCTAAACAAAAGAATGCCTCAGCCTTAATCACTCAGAGGGACTTACAGTGTATGGAGGAATGGACTTAATTAGATAAACAGAACATAATATGACATTGCCATAAAGAATCTGCTCAGTGTTTTTAAGCAGGGAAAGTTGTGTAGCTAAAGGAAGATTAGTGGGGCTAAAACAAATACTCCTTTCTTCGTACGTTACTGTATACTGTGCTGCATTTTCTGTACACCCAACTACACTACAGAAAGGTATTTTTAGCAATCACACATATTGGTCGCTAGGTAGAGCGGTGAGAGTGCCGCTAGGGATACATACCTGGCCCCCAGAGCCCATTTTGCCGGCTACGTGTCTCCTATATAGATAGCACTATAGAGGATAAGCTCTAAAATACACCATCGATACGCTTATAGCGTTCCCTTGTGTTCCTCTCAGTTCATGTCCAAGGCTTCCACCCTGTCAGATTCACACCTTGTTATAACATAGCAGGCCTAAAAGGATTAAATGTTTCTTTAAAATTAATTTTAGTAGAACATAAAGCTTCAAGAATGCAATAGTGCTTTGATAGTGAATATAATGGGACATCGTAACAACATGCATCTATATTGAAAAGAAGAGAACATACTCTAAAATTCATTTAAGAAACTTAATTAAATAACCTTGTTAAGAGTTGAGGATGTGTGGAATAGCTGCTTACGGGAGCTTCCCTTACGTTTAAGAATGCTCCTAAAATGTTTATTTACTTTGGAGACGATGTTGGGATTTTGTGTGTTTTAAACAATTAGCAAGTTGTGTGACCCCATTATTTTTCCTAAATCCTCACTCTGTCCTCTTCAACCCTTTCACCCTACTTACCTTATACCCCTTTCATTCTTTGCCATTTGTAATACTTCTTTCATCCCCCTTTCTATACTCTCCCTGTCTTCCATCTCCTCTGTTTCCATCCTCTTCTAGCTTTCCCTCCCTCTTTCTGCCTGGTTCTTATGTACGGTAGGAGTCCATGATGGCCAGCACTGTGATTCAATACCAGGTTTCAACATACTCCATCCTAAAGCAAGCTTCCTTTCAGCTCAGGGAAAGATAATGGGGAAATATTAGTGTCTCTCATTGGCCCGCATAGCTCTTGACCCCTGTTTTCCATTGCTGGGCCCTTATACTCCTCACCATCATGACCGACACACAGTTTACATGGTGTCTTTAGAGAATAGTTCATATTTCCTAGGCCTGGTAACACAGCTTTGTTTCCCATAAGGCAGCCCTAGAACATGCTTTCTTGTCAATCATCAAAATACACGCATATTCCTGTTTGTAAATGGGTCTCCGAAAATGAAAGGAAGATGGCTCAGAGATAAATGTTATTTAGCGCATGGATATCCTTCATTAGTAGAATGTAAGCACTTTCAGGAAACATCTTGTCTTCGTAAAAGGAATTCCTTTTTGTGTATCAATGGTGGGCTGCATGAGAATGTTTGTTTGCTGTTTGGAATTTATACTGTGTTTATTGATAACCACTTAATAAACCTGATTTGCTGTAAAAGCTAGCAGCTCCACACTTACATCCTTAAAGTCCACATATCATGAAAACAATGTAAAATATAGCGTATGTATAGTGCAAGCCACAAAGGAGACGTATCCCATACAAGAGTTGGACCGTCCCAAAAATAACTCCTTGGTTAGTAATATAGCCATGATACATTAGATAGAACTCGCCAAACTTGGGGTAGCGTCAGGCTAAAAACATATGGCCATATAGTGTGACGTAATCCCCAATATTTATGCCTCAGGTGCTCTTGAATGGTATTCTCTGGGTATGCGCTCAGCTCTTGCTTTGTATTGTGACTTAATCCAGAATATCTCTATGATCTGGCACATACTGGGTTTCACAGGATCATTATTAGAGCCATTTTTTGTCACCATAAGTGAGTCACTACGACTGAATTTCTGTCTAAGGGTTAACACCCCACTATCATCTTATTAACAAAGTCCCCCCCGTGTATGTGAAACATCTTTCATCAAAAAGGTTGCTGTTTGGTAAAAAGCATACTCATCACCGAACATACATTCTGAACACAAGCCAGGAAATCTGATAATCAAAAACTAAACCTAAAAACAACTTTGTTCTGCTAACATATGTGCCAGAGGACTAGCTGCCAACACAACTGAAATGTTGTAATGTTGTTATAATGGATACCAAATTTCAAACTATATTGGTGGTCCACTGCATGAACTTGACTTGTTAAAAAGTTCTGTGTTTAATTAGCTTACTGGCGTTAGAGCAGGATCCAGGATATTAAATAAGTCCTGTAGTTGGGGAAAATTATGACACATTTGAAGAATGTTTTCCATAAGTAGTTTAAACCATACCCTCAAAAAGAAGAGAAAAAAACACAATTTCAGATTATTTCAGTTTTCAACAAAAGAAAAAAGAAAGTTTTAATATGTTTTATATGTCCTTGTCACTTGTGTATATGCTGCATTATCAGCATACGGAGTCTATTTTTATACTATGCTTCCCATCATCCACAGTCATGGGAATTGTTGCCTCTGCTTGAGATCCTCGGGCATTCCCGCTCACATGGAGAGCTTCCTATCACATACTGGAAGTCATCTTCATAGTGATTATGATGGGATTGTAGATGGAGAAACACAGGTAGGACCATTCCATACAATAATATCCCTGAAAGAATAAGATACAGAGCAGTAAGCGGCGCCAAATAAAAAGCTACAATGTCACGACACAGATGATTTCTTATTTCAGAGCATTGATCGTTAATGTAACCTTTCTTCGTATCATTATTTATAAATCCAATGGCTTTCTAATTAGAATTTCACTGTTTTAATTAGAAATATTGTAATTTTCTATTGGCAGTTGTAGAAAAGAGAATAGCTATAGTATATGTCATATTGTGGATGCACTACAAAGATGTGACTGAGCAGGACTCTCCACACTTAGATCTTTTTCTGTTATTATTATTATTATTATATATTATTATGGCTATCTCTATTGTACCATCCTACCAAGTCTATTGCTATTTAATAACATAAAGATAGGAATGATAACAGTTTAGTTTATAGCACATAGGTTGGTGCGTCGTTTCATGAGAAGGAGCAGGACCCTCCTCATTTTCTGTTTGTTTAAATAGAGTGTAATTGTGTAACCACTATTTTAACGCCTTAAAGATGTTTTTTTTTTAAACATACTTTTTCTCCAAACTATTATATATTTTTTTCCCCCGGAAAAAAATTGTGCTTTCTGTTAATCATATAATGTATAAAGTATGAATTTGTATTAAATAAATATATAAGAAAAGAACAATTGATTGAAAATAAAAAAAAACATTATTGTTGATTTACCCATTATAACGAATACCCGTAAAAAAAAACAGTCAAACCATATTAACCATATTAGTTCACAGGCAAATATTAGAAGGTGTGCATCATATTAAAAGCAATAATTGTTTTTATTTTTTCATATTTGGTCTGTAGCTATAATAGCACTCGCACATTCCCAAACCAGCCCACAAAAATATGTATTTCTGAAATAGCAAAAAACCCAGGCTATTTTAAAATGACAAAGCTACCACTTTTCAGCCGTATCACCACCAACCTCTCATAAAGTATGTGGCAAAAAAATAAAACCTGGGCATTTTTGTACAGAATTTCTTCCATAGAATATGCATTACTGGTAACATGTTAAAATATATATAAAATAACAAAACCACATTAATAAAAACACTTTATATTCAGCAACAGTATCGGACAGTTTTAACCATTGGCTTTATATGATGAGTACTCAAGTCATTGGCGTGAAAAGGTTAAAGACTAATAAATCCATTGATGAAATATAAAAATATTAATAATCTTGTTGCAAATATTATTAAATAAGGTATTATTTTGAAACATTTTTGTTCTCCTGTACAATATACTGTAGAGCACAAATTTCAGATACAAACTACTTGAAAATGTGTAGAGTTCTTTATATCTGCAAAAGAAAAGGAAATTGAGTTGTTTTCCGGTTGTAAAAAGTCCACCTTTGGTTGAGCCCTTGCATCAGGTCCACGTCCACATCTTCAACTCTGTTCCGAAGACACACGGTGGGTTAACGTCTCGTACAGTATCGGATTTGTGTAAAGCAAAACAATTCATGATTTGTGCTTTCTTGTCCGATGTGTTTATGTTGTACCAATGTTAACAAAATATGTAAAAGAGGATAGTATGCCTTGTTTATGTTTAAGAACCATTTCTGCATTTGAGATGAGGAATGTGATTTAGGAGAAACATGCCGTGTCCTCTTCCTCTTCTTGTGTGTTGATTATCTGTCCTCATTCAATTACAAGTTTGTTATCTGATCAAAATTTCCTTCCTATAGAATGTAGTATAAACAAGCAGCACCGAGGCGGTAGCAAAATCTGTATTTCATCCTGTACTCTTTCAAGCAAAAACTGGCAAGCGGCGGAAGAAAGTGTGTATATGTTAAATATGTTTCTTCAAAACAAACTTTGAAATAGAATTTAGATTTCAAGCACTCCCATGGACTCATGGGTCTGCAAATCACGAGAGTTTATTGAAGGTCTCTGTAACTTACATCGTAGATGAGATCTCAGATCTCTTGATAGAGTCACCGAAACCTCTTGTAGAATGACAGATTGATGTGGAGGCTATCCATGCTAACATCTAGAGTAAGTTAAGAAAATGCTTTATAGAATGACCTGAAGCAGACAGTAAGTGGTTACTTCTGTAGGTAACAGACATGTGCTGGGTAATTATACACACAGACACAGTGTTTAAGGAAAATGTTTTATAAAAGTGTAAGTTGGCTAGTAGCAGCCTCCTATCAAACCATATTTAGATCTTTCTTGTATTTTATGTTGTTCCCCTTTGCTTAGTTCTGCTCATTTTCTTTTCACTTGGTTTTACTAGAAACATAGAATTTGAATGCAGATAAGAACTATTTGGTCGAGCCTGAGGATTTTTGATCCTCATCTTGCACATCATCCCATACACTGCCATTTAGGGTCTATTAGATTTTCTGACTTTTCTTTACTCATTCAACACCCATTACCTGGTTGTCTCTCTTAGATGGTAATTACTCCCCACACCTGTAAGCTTCGTCTACTACCATTTGTCAATGGACATGTTGATGTTGGCGCCTATTGATGACGAATAGGTGCAATTAACCTACCTTAGTAGATACCACACCATGTTAGAATGAACATAATTGGCTCACAGGATATGTGTCATACTTGAGCATTGATGCTAAATGTACACAGACTTTAATAAATAAATGTAACACATGTACCTCCCACCAATTTACTGTGACCACCCCAGTCATATTTGTGATTAATATAGTATCAGCCAGGGCCATAGCTATGGGAATTGGAAGGGAACAGTTGAAAATTTTAACCCATTATATCCTGTATACAACAAAGAACACCAGATTTGTACAATTTGGCCGTAATAGGATGGGATGGGAAAACATTACTGTACTGGCAAAAGTATGTTCTCTCTCTTGCCAGTATTTTTATATGTGTGTGTGTGTGGACATATATGTATATGAAAGAAGTAGAAGAAATACACAAGGCCCAACCAAAGGGTTTATTTCACTAAGACAGGAGTTTGCAGTTGAGCTCACAGAGTTACCAACCTGAGTAGACATTACAAATGGCCAACCTCAGTAAGGAATAGCTTGGTTGGCTCTTTGTAAAACATTCTTGGCTAATCACAGATTAAGTCATACCTTATGCCAGAGTTGGATACATATGTGTAGAATGTAGGAGCCAAACAGGCAAATCTGGGAGCTAGTTCCTCTTCAAACTCCCCCTTTAAAAAATAGTAAATCCTCAAGTATTTTGCTACTAGCGATATACTTGTTTTGTGCTTCCACAAGCCAGAGCGAGAGAAGCACCTCATCATTAACCTTTTATACCTCTAACACCTTTCCCGTGGACAAAGGCTGTTCCGTAGTATTCAAGTGGATATAATGTCATATCCAGATGCACTCTGGATATCAACTCAACCAATTGTCTTGGGCTGTTCTGTATAGAGGATCGTTCGTTAGTATGTAGATAGGTTGAGTAAGGTAAGGTTTGGATGTGGGCTTTTAAAATAAAAGTGAAGTGTGTTGCATAATTCTTTCCTTTCTTTAACCCCTTGACTGCTAACGACGGCATGGTGCCGTCGCTAGCAGTCCCAGTCAGGTGCTAACGACGGCACCATGCCGTCGCTAGCACTCTCCTACCTTGATGGGGGTCTGTGGACCCCCATCACCACCTACCCCGGCGATCTGCCCCTCATTTTGAAGGGCATCACTGGGACCACCCGATCCGGCCGGTGACGTCGCGCGTAATGACGCGATGACGTCACCGCGCAACTTTATTGAAAACTGACAATTGTCAGTTTTCACGGTATGGGGGCATGCTGCTTAGATGCCTGTATCTCAGGCATCTGAGCAGCTACAGACCCCCAACATATACCGTTGGAAAGGTAATCGCCTCACCTTTCCAACGGTATAATGCTTGTAAAAAAAGAATAAAAAATATTATGTTAAAAAAATAAAAATGTACAAAAAAAGTAAAAAAAATGATTCGGGGGTCTCTAAAGGCAGATAAATAAAGATCAAAATTGCCTAGAGACCCCCAAATTAAATTATCTAAACATAAACTGGTTTAACTTTAAAAAAAAAAAAAAAGTTTAAGTATTCTAGCTAAATGATCACTGTGGTAGCCAATGTTACCACAGTGATCATACAGCTATAAAAAGTCACATTCCCTTTTTAAAAATAGCCGATACTAAATTTTAACCCCATGATCCCTTTGATCATGGGGTTAAATTTAGCCAATGGTAGAGGAAGGCAATTTTTGAAATCCAGATGAACTGCAAAAATCAGCCGTATAGCCTGTAGTACGTAAGTTAACCATGTCATCCCTGGAGCCCCTTGCATTTTTACAGCAAAACTTATTTTTGCTGTAAAAGTGTTTTTTTTCTCCCTTTACCATCATTTCTTTGGGATTGTAAGGGGAAAGAATGGTGTGTGCTTCTGTGAGTGAATGTATGGAAAGTATGGTGTGTGCTTCTGCGAGTGAATGGAGATATGAAAAGCGTGTGAATGGTCAGTAATTAGGGTTGAAGCATTGACGTGGCATTACTGCTCACGTAAGAAGTTAAATTATGGCACAAAAAGTACATATTTTCATAAACTACACCCCTCGGCGCATCAAATGAGGGGCTGCATGTGTTTCTAGGACAAACCTGGAGTGCGCAAGACACAAATGACCATGTCACTATGGTTAGAAAAAACATATTTTCTAGCCAAAGCGACATATTCCATCATTATCTGTGAACTTAACTTTTGTCCTAGAAATACATGTAACCCCTCATTTGAAGCTCCAAGGGGTGTAGTTTCTTGAAATGTGTACTTTATGTACCCTAATTTAACTTCCCAGATGTCTAGACCACTTTAACTTCAGATATGGCAGATTGGAGAATCTTGTTAAAAAATTGTCTTAAAACATTTAGGGGTGATGCCTGCATTTAGACAGCTCTAGACAGCTGGGAAGTTAAATTATGGTACATAAAGTATATATTTTCAGAAACTACACCCCTTGGCGCATCAAATGAGGGGCTGCATGTGTTGCTAGGACAAACCTGGAGTGTGGAAGACATAAATGAACTTGTCGCTTTTAATTTTATTTATTTATTTTTTTTATTTGTGTGATATTCACTTATTTGTTGTGCACGTCAGATTTGTGATACAAATACAAATAAGACCTCATTTGCTGCGGCTGGGGGTGTAGTTTCTAAAAATATATAGTTTTGTTGGCATATTTTAACATCCCGGGCAGCTAGAGCTGTTTAATTGACGCAGCCATGCATTAAATTTAAATATGAATTTTGTGATAGTCTAATAAATTTAACTTTTAGCAATAAAATATTAGAAAAACACAGTCTACTGTTCTCAATGTCTGTTTATTTTAGACCGGTTACCTACTACAAATATTTAGCAACACAGGTTTTGATATTAGAGTTTAGAAAAATAACATTACGAACTAGTTTTTATTGAGTTGGAAGTGAAAAATTACACTTTTTTCCAATTTTTGGTTGTATTTTGCAAACCTAATGAGACATACACATATAAAAATGGTATATTTGGAATCTGCTGGGTGTGCTGAAAAAAACAATATATGGTTTGTATAGTTTATTCCCAAGAAATTTACTTGAAACACGTTTAAACGTGAGATGCACCAAAATGCCGAAAACTAGCTTAGCACCAGGGTGTGAAATGGCTTAGCAGCCAAGGGGTTAATTGTTAGTTGTCTGCTACACATGGCAATACAATATATTCCCATGACCTAATCTACCATTGAAAAGGTTCACAGGTGTTTTTTTAAATATATTAATCAGACTCTGGGAGTTCAGAAATAGGTTCCCTAGTTCCTTTTCTTAAGACTTAATTCATTTTAGTTCCAGTCATTGTAAACATTTAAAGGATTTTATTGTAAAAAGAAATGAAACGAACTGAAGAAAAAGGAAGTATTTTAATGTGTACATTGACATTTATTTTTTAAACAAATGATATAAGCCCCTTTTCTGTTTAAGATTTAAAAGTTATTTAAATGGATAGGAATGGCTTAAAATACCACCGTGACGTCGATCTCAGGAACACCTGCAATATATCATGGGCCATTTAGTGCAGGAACCACTGGACTTTCCTCTTGTCATCAGCCTAAAGAAGATAAACGTGATAGGACAAGATGCTGACAATTCTTCTTTTTAACTAAACCAACAAATATATTTGAGATGGTCAGCGAGGTTACGTATTTCGATTTGTTACTACAGCGTATTTATAATAGGAATAAGCGCACAATTATTTCTACTGTATTTTAGAAAATAAAATTTAAAAAAAAATTGCAAATGTTTGAATATACCCTATATTTTAGTGGATTTATTTTTATACAATATAGTACAATTAAATGTAATATAGGTTAATTGAATTGGTTTGGACCGTTATTACATTACATTATCCTTATTCATGTTGTTGTATGTATAGGCTATTTTGCATAAATGAATATGATACCTAGGGACGTAAGAAATATTTGTTTGGGACCAAAAGACTTTGTCGCCATAAAATAAACTTCTTCATCCAGCCACAAAGTTTCCAAAAAGCGTCTGCAGACAGCACAGCAATTATCTTAGTTGTAAAGCAGAAAATTGAAATCATGTGAGTCAATTTGAGGCTCCCGGTAGCTTTAGGGTAGGGTGTGCTTTCCTTTCTTTACTGTTTGCTTATTTGGGAGAAACCAGACAAAATTAAACATATTCTCAAAGTAAGTCTTAAGTTACAATTTTACAAATTGTTGTCTAAATAATTGTATTTGTTTTATAACAACAGTGTACTGACTATGACCTGGACTTTGGAACAGAATGCCTGCACTTGGCACTGGAACACGGTAACACGAAAGCCAAGCTGCTAGAAGGACCACCTGATCTTTGGAAGGTAAGGTAAACATTCTATATTACATATCTCCGCAGAGAGTTTGTTTGCTTTACATTTACTTATTCCATATACAGTTGATGCAATGACTATTTAACCAATCCATGGTCACTGGAGCCTACAGATTACATCAACATCATGCCACCCCTAAGTTAGGTTTGCACAGTCTGTGTTTAATTGAGTGGGTGATGTTCCACTAGAGTAACATTTAATGCACACAAATCTCTGTTGGAATGGTCTAAACAATAACTCCCAAGCTGCTGAAGACTGGATATGTTTAACAATTTGTTTAACCAAGTTTTACTGTCCGTTTTGCCTTTTAAATGCATTCTGTATAGAATCACATTGATAGAATTTATCCCCAAACCTCTTCTTTTATCCATATCTTTTACATTTTTAAATAAAAATATATACTCCCTTTTTTCCTGATTGTGTCACTACAGCTCAACAGTTATTTTTTATATTTGTTTATATGGCTCATTTTCCACTTTAAGTGACATTGAAGGAAAAATATTGACCCTATTGGAATAAACCATTAATTCTCCGAATTAATAAACTGTCCCAGCACACATTCAGAAACCGTGCTCTGTGAGTAGGAAATCGGCCCGTTTCCCAGACACGCCTGTAATATTTGGTGTAATTAGCTGACAAAATCACAAAAAAGTACAGCTGTGGGGCGCTCTTTTTATTGATATGAAAGTCCTTCCTGCTCACTGTAATTAACGAGGTACTCATTTGTGCTCTAGGTGACCTACAAGCGTGATTTATATGCAGCTGAATCAATTATTAAGGGTAGGTATTTTTTTCCATTATTATTTTAACGTACAATGTCAACATGCATTTCATTTTAATTTCTCGTTGAACTGAATGATTAGCTAAGTCGTCTAGCATGTCACTGAATAGCGGCTCATTTGCAGGCGCTATAAAACTACAAATGTATTAAAAAGAAATAGCTACAGGTAAGTAAAGTTTTTGGCATTTACTTATTCTACCATCTCTGTTTCCTGCACTATAATAAGATTGCTATGTATGCTGGTTTTCAGATTGTGTTTTTTTATTAAATCATAGTAATTGTGTCGTGCTCCAGTCTGTTTTAATATAATGGTAACAACATCTGGAATGTGATATTGTGATGGGGAATCACCCCAGCTGCAGTTCAGGTTCATGTTCGTATATCGCATTCTGGTCACCATGGGATGTCTTGTGTGAGACGTTAGGAGCGTCACTTTGTACGGATCAGTGGTGGGCTTTAAATAAGGAGTTCTCTCTACAGTGTGTCCACCTCCTGTGTTTATAGTACCTAAACAACACAGACATATGAACTTTTATGGATTGGCCTGTCGCTCAGCCATTTTCTACTTCCACCTATTCATAGAGAAGATTACGTTAAACCTTGACTAGTAGGTCAATGGGTTTAATACCTCGCCTGATCTCTGTTTAGGTTTTTACAGGTAAATATTTTGTTACTTTTTCTGAATCTATCTTTGCGGCGTGAGGTTTTCCTGTATTTGAGCTCGGAGTCAATTATAATGTAGCAGACTACTTAATAAGAGCCTCTACTCCGCTGGTGAGGTCAGTCTTGTTCCCTCCTGAAACCACATATCTTCTGGCTGATGCTGTTTGTTTACTCCGTATGTCTTCGATTTGCAGACTTATTATGAATTATGTGCTCTATATTTTGCAAAATGTAGGTTGCTGGGAGGGGGAGTGTGTTTTTGTCTGTTTTGTGCTTTTTTTTGGATCTCTGGTTCCAGCTGCTTAACTTTCCTTTCAAGTATGGCTGATCCCTGACCTGGAATTTTAGGTCTCTGGGCTGTATTTTGTTAAAATACTGTTTTTACAATTTCTTTTTTATACAGTGTTTGTATGCTTTTACTTAAGTTTTACTTAAATATGGATTTTAAATCATACTTCACACTTCTTGCTTTCTACCATTAAAAAATTAATGTATTAAATGTGGCTTTAAAACATTAACAAACAAATGCACTGTCTACCATTAAAATATCAAATGCATAATTCAGTTAGTAATACTGTTATAGTTTAATTATATTAGCAGAAATGCATACTACCATGTATCCGTGTATAGTTATCACCCACAATTCTTACGTGATCAGAGTCACGTTCAGGAGGTCGGCAGAGATGGCGCTATCGTTACAGGGGGCTTCTTAAATAGAGTTTTCTTATACCCACCCTCTCAGTCCTGCCTCTAATGTAGTGTCCAGTTCCTGGTGACTATTTGGTTGACAGGGAAAGGGGGTGAGATAAGTCAGCCATGTACTCCTTTTGTATGGATTAAAGTAATTTCTCCACGCGTGGTCTTCACTGCATTATGATTGACCACCCGCTTTAGCTTTGGGGTGGAATGCCTAAATTGGGCCTGTATATCCATACAGCACTGGAAGACTGGCCCAGTTTTAGCACAGAGGCCTGGGTAATATTCATATTAAACTACTAGCCATTTGGAAACACCACTGTATCATATAGAATAGGTATATATACCAGACTCCCTTCCAGACATCCATGCTGCGTTCCTGAAATCCATTTAAAGGCAGCCCACGAGATACTGTTAGAGTCTGGATAAGAAGATATATATTAAGGGGAAGATTTGTGAGTGCATTAATGTTTATAATGTACAAAAACCCCAAATAAAAATACCTACGTTATGGAGAAGCTGCAGCTCAAGTGCGTAAGAAGAACTCTTCATCTGAGGTCTAATGATTCACACCATCAGACCAATCGGTGCGTTTTCTGCCCATGTGCACGGGTATCTTATTAGATCCCTCCCCTAACATGGAAGTGCATATGATGGCTGACGTGACCCTTAAAGGACACCCCCTTACATATAAATTATGAGAGCAGCCATATTAACTTTTTGTTCCAGGAATTTGCATCATTATTCCTCCCATTATTTCTAAGCATTTTGATGATTGAAAGAAGATAAATTCAGAGCAGGCTTATTTTGTCAGATCTTAGCTTCTGTAGATAAATAGATTCACAAAATTTCCCCTAAACCATTAAACTTAAAGTACAACTTTGCTTTTGGTAATAAGTGAATGAAGTTATAATAAAATGTGAAGGTGACGATTCACTTCTAGTCAGGGTGGGTAAGATAATGGTTCTAATAATATGGCTAGACAAACGGGGTAGAGTATGGTATCATTAAGATAAAACTTACATCGAGACTCCTCGCTCTTCTTGTCATATAGTACAGGTTTGCACAAGTTTGTGCAACCAGCGTCGCAGTGTGCTCAGGATGTTTGCATAAGCTTTCCCTGACCTTTCCAGCGTACAGATGAAGAAGCAGAGAGAGAGAGAGAGAAGTGTAAAGGCAAGCGAGGGACCGGATGACAGGGGAAGGCAGACAAGTGTATTGAAGAGTATGACAGTTTGTCAGTGACTTGTCAGGCCACTCACATGCCTGCTTGACTTGCAGTGAGCTTGAAAGATATGCATGTTCGTTTTTACCTACAGCAGTGACTGTGCTATCTTTTTAATGTTAGTTTAGTCGGATTTGGTAAACAGATTAAATTGTCTTTTGTAAGCATGTTACGATGTTGATTTAATAACCCTTTTTATAACATATAATGGCAATTCGTGCTATCCTTTTTTTTTTATAATTCCCTGCAGCTCTTTCAGGGCATGTGCTTCTTTTGCAATTGGTCTCTTTGAACCCTTTATATAGTGACATGATCCAGATAAGTAATTTATCAACTCTTTTAAACGTTCTCTTTATCCCCAAGACTGTACTATATGTGTCCCAACATTTTCAGATTTCCCACTTGTTTTTCGCCTGAAAGCTTTAGTGGGAGCTTGGATTAATGGAACTTGCTGAAATCTTGAGATGGTTTTCCTCCAAGTTCCATCACTGGTGGAATGTTCAGTAAGGTTTTCATTGAACTCATCAGGGTCCTCAGTAAACATCTCAAATTAATGTATCCTCTGATATAGGATGGGCTGTAATGAATCCAGTTTAATGACTGCACCATTTGAGTATCTACGTAGGTTAATTTGGCAAGTGAGCCTGCAAGTAATTGTTCCAATAGGCCAGCTTACACCTTTTTACCTGTGAGGATGGAGAGCAGGCTTAAGATATTAATAACAAATTAAAATATTGAAGCACTTGCGGGTCTTGGAAGTGAGGAGATCAGGTCCAGAAGCACATACATACCTTTTTAGATCACTAAATATGCGTTTAGCTAGTTTAAGACTATGTTGTAACTAGAGGTTTATGAGAGAATAATAGATGTTTGTGGTTTAGCTTATTCCTCATAAATTAATTTATAATTTTGCAGTCTAGTCAATAAGTCCAAATCATGCAAGTTTGGCTAAATAGCCTACTGGCATATTCACAATGAGCCACCTACACCTGAGTCAGCTCAACAACTTGATAGTCCAGATGCACCAAGTTGAGGGGAAAAAGTATTCGCCAACCTAGAGCTGTGACTAGGGAGGCCGCAACATGGATTTCCAGATTCTCAGAGTCCCTCCACCCCAATTACATTAAATGGAAACTAAAAAAACATATATCTGGGTTCTGAGAACTAGCATACACCCATACAAGAAAAGACTAGATTTCTTTTTCACCAGATTTTTTAATTTTCTCTCTCTCTCTCGCTATGTGTGTATATATATATATATATATATATATATATATATATGTATGTATGTGTGCATGTATATATATATAGAACTGTGTAAAAGTTTTAGGCAGGTGTGAAAAAATGGTGTAAGGTAAATTCTTTCAAACATACATGTTAATAGTTTATTTTTATCATTCATTTTATCACCTGCCTAAAACTTTTGCTCAGCACTACATACGTATAGAATTTTGAAATTTCATATAGATATCTCATCGAAATGTTTTGAAAATGACTTATTAAGTGAGTCTTGAGGATTAAGAAAACATTACCTCAACTCCACATTCAGTAATTCCTAAAAAATCTGCTAATTGTTTTAATAGATTTCTGGAGTATGGCATGTGTTTCTCAGAGGTAAATAATGGGTTGCTAGTTGCACCCACGCAGTGGGGTGAAAATAAAAGGGAAGGTTTGCTCTTTAACCCCTTGTTTCTCTTAATGATAAGCGACACAACGGGGAGCCCTGTTGTCATACCTCTGCAAGAGGGCCTTGTCTTTTTTACTTTTTTACTTTCCCAATGTACGTTTGCTTGATCATAGGGTTGTACAGCCCTAAAAGACACAATGTGTATAGGAACAACAGAAATATTCAGAATGTGCGAAGAAATTACATTCTTCTTCTTCTTAATTCTTAACCTAATTAAATAAATAGATATCGATGTGTCACAGTCACATAAAACCCTGTGGCAAACCCTGCTCCTAATCACACTCACTAAAACATAAGTTTACCACCTTTGGCGGTTTAACTGTTGGGATGTATGTGTTCTTTCTCCTGCCTAGTGTCGCTGGTAACTTAATCAATACTTTGTTATGGCAAGCCTGGTGATTATTTGTGTCCCTAAGCTCCCCATTTTGTTTGGTTTGAATTGGTAACTCTAATTTCGTTGCATCATGTCAGTCTTATTTTGAATGGAAATGGGGGAGTCTGTAAAAGCATGGCAGGAGACTAGTTAGAGCCATTCCAAAGCCCAGCCCTGGCTTGTCATGTGCAAGCCAAGCAATGGCCACTTGAGCGGGGGATATACCAATAATCCAGTACCAAAGCACGTGTCTTCTAACAGCAATCCATGTATCTGGCTGTAAGTCACACTGATCCTTCCAGAATAGTAATTCTACAGCTAGAACCTGGGAAAGACCAAGGAGACCATAAAAAGGAGCGGGTTTACTGAGGATGTCAAGACAAAATGGGTCAGAACCGATGGTAACAGACAGACCAGAAGACTGGATAAGTAGAAGAGAATGGCGACACAAAATAGAAACCAGAAGAACTGAGTTTCCTGTATGAGATTTCTATCAGAGTGAATGGTCTTCACAACGTACGATAGAAAATGTTAGATATCAGTGTACTTAAAGTGGTTCCAACAGCTCTTTTCTGCTACCATTTTTCAATGGCAAATCATATAAATGTGTCAAACTGGTGCACATGGTGGGCTACAGCTAGACCCACAATTTGTTTTATTACATTGTTATGGCAGTAACTTTCCACAAGACGTACACGCTTACTAAATATGTTTTGTGGTTGTCAGGAAATTCATAACATCCAGGTCTATCAGGGTAAACCACAGTAACATGAGTGATATTCTTACAAGGTGCAACTTTCCATTATGCTACTATACATAGAGTAACTCCACACCTCCAGAAAGTTTACTGTGGTTAGCAGAATTATGTCATTGTGTTAAGATCAACAATATTTTTATTATAGTTCTAGAAATACAGAAATAATACAGGACTAACTTTAGTTATTTTAAAATTATTGGAAGTATATTTTTGTTTATTATGTACTTTTCAATAATGCATAAATTATTAGAGCCACACATCTCCCAAGTGACTTTGTATGGGACCCCAATTTAGCTGTCTCTCTTTGCACCCCCTCTCTTCCAGGAGATCAGAATGTTTGGCTGGTAAGAGTGTATTCCAGTGTTCCTCAGATCTAACTGTCAAGATAAAATTTGTATATAACCACCAAAATATATATTATGGTTTATATATAGATTAAATTGTGCAAATTAAAATTAGTTGTCAGTAGTCACATTTCATAAAAAGGACCTCCCCATAACGACATCTCTAAACTCCAAAAGCGGCTTTTATTCGGTGAAAACAACACTGATTGCTAAAACATTTCCCTGCTGAAGTTGAAGTACTCTGCGAAACATGGGCCGGGAATACCACGCCAGGCAGTGTGTTTGTTACCGCCTATGCGCGTGGGGCTTATCCCTGCTTATGTGTTTACTTCACCAGGTAAGCTTTTATATTCTTTCCTTTTTTCAATGATAGGGAAAGTATAATGATGGGTTGGAGAGACAGGGTATGAACTGTATAGCCCTACTCTCCCTCCCCCACTTTACATATGGTTATCTATCATGCAGAATTTCATGAGACTGGTTCAAAGGGTGTAGTATTTGATCTCCCGGCTGTCTTATGACCAAGACCGTTACAGATCATCTGCTACTGGGTCATTTAATATTATATATTATATATATATTATAATCTTTTTTTTTTAAATCATAGTCCAGTTGCTTGTTAATGATCTCATACTATGAAATTTGGCAACATAGCTGGCAGCCTGTAGGTCTGTGCGGGGAGTTTGTTTCAAATCCTTTTATGTAATATGATCAAGGTTATTAGCTGTCTTTCTCCCCCGCAATCATTTCTTTTGTATTACGGAGGTCATTAACAATAGAGGACATTTTTAATAATCTTCTGCCCAGGCTAGTGCCGAATTAGCACCTTATACCTTAAGCCAACATGTAGCGCACATTGAGCATGTTATCTACAAAACCTATTGTGGGCTGCTGTATTACTGGTAGATTTGGCCCCCCACGCTGAACATTGCCATCCCTTCACTGATAATAATGTGAGCAGAGAATGCCAAGCAGCTATGCCACAACACTCTCGCATACCCACATTCCTTCTGGACCAACCAATACAAAACGTTGCAAGTTACTTAAAAATCCCATTTTGTTTTTTCTTTAAATCTGGTCATCTTACAATAGCAGAAATCCTAAGAATCTGCTTTTTATAGTCTTTTCAATACAGGCGTGATGAGGAGCGACCGGATGTAGCTTTCTTTAATGCTCACAGACCACAACAAGTCCCAGAATCGTGTTGTAATAGAGGTGTAGAAAGAAGAGGAAATACTCTGTTTTATTTTCGCCTTCAATTTTGTACCGATAACAAACAAGGACATGACTCACAGCCCCGTACTGTTGTATGGCTCTCTGTAGGCTCTGTAAGGAATTGTTTGCCTGGATTAAGCAAGGAAGTTAAATGGAATGTGTATGTTGCTTATTTTTCAAATTGCTAGTTAAACTTTTTTTTTCTTAAGGCATTTCAGGGACTTTAGGAGTTTTTTTTTTATGTCTGGGCATGTAGAGAAGGTTTGGGAGGGCTGAACAAGTTCCTGTGACAGATGTATAATACTTGCTTATTAAGTCAGCGGGTTTATGTATGTGTATAGATTCATAATCAAACAAAGCATCCACTCTCTTCTTTTCTCTTTAACACTGGTCGATTACAGCCGCAGCTGAGAAAACTTTGAGCCTGGTTTTTACAGCGGCTGTGGCTAAGTTACAATTGTCATGATTAAATACGGACTTATGAAGCAATAATATACCTTTTTCAACTTAACGTCTGTATTTGTTGCCGGACATGACAAGTCCTCTTTTCTCCCACTTTAAAATGTTACAACCATAGAACACTGTATCAAAGAGGGGATTAATAATTATTTAACATGTCTTTCTCCTCTAAATGGTCACGTCAACACTGCATTTGTCATAGTTGTTAAAGTGGACAAGTCTTCGAAAATGAACTTTGTGTTAGTCAAAAGAGTATTTGGTACATCTGTATTAGAATTTCTTAAAGGGACATTTAATGCATATGATAGGTGAGTAGGCCTTTTCATGACACCCCGCTTGCATATTCATGGGGAGGATCTCAGTATGTATAACCTGGAGGAATACTTGGGTGTCAGCCCCCCCAAAACATTGGCTGTTGTATTTATATGGCTACCATGAAATAAAGAGATTTTGTCCTTGCTTTCTTAATTTTAGTTTCCAATAGAACTGCACGAAGGTTTTGCAGCTTTTTCTATGAAAAGGAAAGTTGTCCACAAGAATTGTTCTTGAGCTGATTGATTGGTGAAAGTTGAAATTAGCAAACAGGGACTGCAAATAGGTTAAACCAACTGGGAATTAAATAATCCAAGCCATAGCAGTTGCTTATTAAAATGTCATGGTCTGCAACAATGAATGCTGGTGCGTTCTACTTGAATGATGATTAAGAATCAAGCCTTTCTCCTGACACTAGGAGGTTACTAGGTTTCAACCTTATGCTTTTGCAGAATAGTGTAGATCCTGGATTTCATGACTGACCAAGTGGGCTTCCAGCTGAATCTCCTTTTCTGATTAAAGTTTCTAGTAACAAAAGGCTTGACATTTGTACTTACACACACAGGATGGATCTTTTATAAAAAAGACAGAGGTCTGTTTGAATTTGAACCTTATGTACTGTTTTCCTTTTGCCATACTTCATTCATTGCAAGATGATTATAAATGGGTTGTACTATATGAATAATGATGTTGGCCTCTGTTAGCTACATTAATGAACATAATGAATTGAATGAAAGTTGATAACTTTTTTTGGGGTCAACATAGAAAAGGAAGCCAATGAACATAGGCTATTGAGACCTCAGATGGCTTTTTTGTTTAGATCAGAAAAATACTTCTGAGGTTCTGAAGGCCTATGTGACTTTACATCTTTTTTTATGGGTCTCATAAAATGTATCAACTTCAACTAACGACCCCACATGATTTGGATGCTATCAAGTAGACATTCTGGGTTACTTGTTGGGAAGTAAGTTACCTGATCGGGATCCAGCAGCCTAATTTGGTTTGTCTTTGATTATTTAATTCAGGAATTTTAGCTGCAAGAGTCAGACCCAAATATATTTATTTATTATTTATTTATTAAATTTAAATGTTTACAATGTATTTTTATTTCATGGTTTTGGGGAACCAGGATCGAGTTATTTGACTCTTGATGAACTATAGAAATTTGAGATGATACGTGAACACATGCAGAACTTCTTGGCACAGTTCCTTTGTATAGGAAGTGCTATTAGTGTATCACATACCAGATTTACGGTTTTCCACTTAAATTTAATGGCAATGACATTGCAATGTGCCTCAGGTGTATATGACGCAATTCCAAGAAGCTGTGGCTGTTATTCCTAGCAGCTCAATGCATTAATAGTTAAGACTATTAGTCATTTTAATGAAGGGTAAATTGTGGCAGTCGGTGTCTTAATATAATCAGACGTTTTTGACATTAAAATGAATGCAGACATTGATTGTGGTGTTATAAGAGACATGCAGTAAGCCAAAAAGACTCTGAGTATTAGATCAAATTTATATATTAAATCAGTGTAAAAAAAGGTAACCAATTTTCCGTGTTGGTGTGGTTACTGATATGCGTTCACTATATTCTATTGTGTTTATTAGAATTATACTCCATAGGGAGACTTCTTAATCAGTCCTCAAGATTGTAAACTTGCAAGCCGGGCTTTCTCCACCTAATGTATCGGTTTGTCTTAGTCTGTCAATTTTAGTCTTGTCATACTCCTAGAATATATGTATTGCAAGAAGGGCTGCGTACATTGTTGGCACTTTATAAATAAAAGATAATAATAGTAATTGCATATTGATATTGAGTACCATATTTTTATAGCATGAGGTTTAGTTTTCTTTTTTTGCAAGTCTGAAGCGTGCAGGAATTGTAATATGTATAGATTTTGATATTGTAAGGGAGAAAGTGGGCATGAAGTAGTTCCCTTTTTTTGTTGATCAATTGGTGTAATCGAGATATTTATTAAGTATGAGACTTTTTTTTTTTTTTTTGAAATCTGACATCTGCAGGGAAAGGTTATTTCTCCTCATCCAGATAGGGGGACAGAGAACTCGATGATGAGGAATAATCATGCTAATCCTTCACAATAATTTCGGACTAATATGTATAATTGTATATTTTAACTGTTAAATGCCATTACATAGATTTATTTAGTGTCCCGAGCTGTAAAATTTATTTTATGGGAAAAGTGTCAGATCTTCTTTAATGCTTTGGTGGTCCTAGGTAGACCCGTCTTATGTGGTCTTCATGCAACAAAAGTGAGGCCTTCAGTATAACACACTGCAGGTTCTGTTTTAATTTCTTCTTTGAAGGGGCGATACAAGGAGCAGAAATGATATAGTTACTTACAACCCCACGTTCTGTTCAGATGGTGAGACAATGTTCTCCACATCATTAATCTATATATTTTCTTGTGCCTACAGAACGTCTCTCCCAGCAGCTGTGCATTATAACCAGTATGAGAGAAGAAGCAGTCGAAGTAGGATTCTTACTTCATGAAAATCTGAAAAATCACATCAAAGTGAGTAGTAAAATTCTGAGCCCACATCTAATAATCTAGGTTTGCCTAATATGACGAAAAAATATAAATCCTGTATGTGAGACTAAATGTTAGAGGGGTTTGGTTTCTTTTCTCTGCGTTTGGTGAATTACTTGGCATTGTCCCCAGTGACACTCTCTTACTATGTTTCCCTTTTTGACCCTTTTCAATGTGTTTATTGACTGGTACCTGGGGAGTCAGTTCCTTTAAGATAATGAAGCCGGCTGGGTAGACTGGAGAGAGAGTGGGGGCGACACCACTCCACCCCCTGTTAAAGTAGAACTAGATGTTCAGGAAGAGTACATGTTTCTCCCTATTGCCCTCCAAGTTCATACCAGGATAGCCTCTGGTTATGGCAGAACAGGTACAGCTATGGGACAAAAGACCAGACATTTAAGGAGGGGGGACTTTTTACTCTGTTATGTGTCCCACTTAAAGAGCCAAATCCCCCTTCTCCTCAGCCCATCTTTCTCTCTTTTATGCTCATGTTTCTAGGAGTTTAAAATGTTTGTGGGGTATATGTGTATCCCAGTGTTCTGCAATCCTAAATGTCACAATAATGTGGATAGAAATAATGTTTATAAACTAAACTGTGAGATAAAAGTACATTATTCTTCTAATAGACATCAGTTTTACGAATAGCTTTGATCAGGTCACAAAGTTACCTTTAAGGTTTTGGTAAATCACCACTTGATTCACGTGTCTAACCATAACCCCACAATAATTTAATCATCTGAAATGTTCAGAGGCGTGATAATGTACTGTTCTCTATATATAATGTACAGGACAGCATCCTATTTATAAGCTTAGCTTGGGGTACACAATACTATTAATGATGAAGTTTGATATATATGCAAACAAAACCAAATGATCAGCAAAAGTTTATTTCAAAGTCTACTTTAAAACATGCAGTGTTTTAACCCCCATGATAAATTTTCCTAAAGTTAAAGGCAGTGATTAAACTGAATTATCACACCCTACATTTTGCTGTTAAATTGTAGTGTTTTTACAGAAGCCTGTTTAAGTCTAATTTACTTGGGTTTTACCTCCCAAATGAATGAGAAATTACAATTAGGTACCAAAAGAATTCTGTGCGCTAGTATAGCTGTACGAGGTCACTAGGTCTCAAATATGCTGAATTATCTCCGGTCATGTTGTCTTTTAGAATTCTTAACTGGCAGGAACCTTGCTGATTAGTTCCTTGTATTTGCTCACCTTTTTGAGAAACTATAACAAAAGTCTTAACTCGAGCATGACTGCTTGGGCGAGGACTTAAGGAACCCCCATCTCAACAAGTCAAAAGACGTTCCTCATAGCCCCTGACACAGGAAATCACGAGTTCCGAAGTATTTCTATTGTGAAGGGCATACATATTTCAAGCTCCACTGCATTTTGCACGTGGATATGATGACATATTCTCTTCAACTGGATTACACCCACATATTTTTTTCTTGACAACATGCTAAGTAAATATAAAATTGGCTAACTTATAGACCCCAACTTTGAACGATTTTATTTAATCCACATACCATGGCCTCTTTAGTCTCAAAGAACAGCCTGGTATCCTGGTAACCATAGTTGCGTCTTCTTGATGACTACGTTGGATGACCGTATCCATATCAGAGAGATCTGACTGCCATTCTGGGGTCAAGAAGGATTTTTTTTCCCTAGCTTGTGCAAAATTGGAAAGAGCTCAACTGGGTTTTTTTTTGCCTTCTTTTGAATCAACAGCAAGAAATACAGATATGGGAAAGGCTGAACTTGATGGACGTATGTCTTTTTTCAGCCTATCTAACTATGTAACTGTGGTCATAGATCTATTCTGTAGGCATCTTTTTTCCAAGGCTCTTTCAGTCTTGTGATTGTCAGATGCGCTCAACACTAAAGAACGTTTTTAGGTGACCATGGCGTCCCTTCTCCAAGGGACAGAAGTATCATCTTGTGTGCCTGTGCTCTCTCTGCTCTTCCAGTCTACACCAGTGATATTATACAACCTATAATACTACACAATCTGCTCAGTTATATGAACATACAGATATTGAATGTGATATTTCTGTCAGGTCTATCACTGTCTAGATAAAATTATATCATTATTAATACAAGTAACAAATGCATCTGAGAATGGAAAAATACTGTAGAATTATCATAAAAAGATTAAGTATAAGTAGACTTGGAGATGTTAATCTTATCTCTGCCAGAGGCACCAGGGGGTGGATAATACAAATGGCAATCATGTTGTCTACGCTTTACAAGAAATGTCTCCCAAACTTGTCAGTTCAAATAAGTTGGCTTAATGATACTACATTTTATGGCGACTATTATTGCATCCCTTGTGATAAAACAAATATTGTATCTTTTTCATAAAAGTTGTGTCCAGTTTCACTTACAGTTTTAGAGCATCATTCTATACATAACTAATAGATAAGTCAGGACTGAATGGATAATAAGGTACACAAAAAACAAGTTTTTAACATTTAAGGGGCTTTAACTTGTTTTAAATACTTTTTTTGTACAATTTGTATCATTGTTACCATGGGTAACACAATGTCTTTTTAGAAATATCTGGCAATGTAAAGAAGTACCCTGAATATAACTTGCTATTTGAAGATGTGTCCAGTCCCAAGGTGACAGAAAATAATCACACTGTTTCTTATTGGCTTTTGTTAATACAGCACAACAGATAAGGATCCTGAATGATTTGATCCACAGCATAATGTTAGTACTTTGCCTATGAGATCTATAAAAGGGGGTTAGATATATGGCAAAATGATCTCAATGGGATGTTACGTCTCCTAATGGACTATATATTATGTGTTCTTTCAAAAAGAAAACACTGAAATGCATCTGATTTCCAGGTGTGTCTTTGAGAAAATATGCTAAAAATGTATAAATATATTAAATTGTCAAGCTCTTTGGGACAGGGTCCACATTTCCCAATGTATTCATACCTATTGTACCCCATTTATAATGTGTGTGTAGAGCCTTTGTACCCTTATTAGAATTAAAACTGTAAAGGACTCAGCACTAAACATTTTAAAATATGCATGCATATAGTGCATATACAGCTGCAAACTAAGATGATATATTATTAGGGGTTAAAATGGTCAGATTCCTTTTCTTCTAGGTAGATTATTCCAAATTTGCCCAGATTTATACTTGAAGACGTGCTTGCATACTTCTGTGTGCAACCATTAGTAAATCCTAATTAGAAAAGTAAGTAGGGTCTACGGCTTTTCACTTCTTTATGATGGGGCCATATTGCATACGGTTGCAGTTTTTGTCAATAATGTAAATGTTCTAATTCATTTAACGTAAGCAATATTTAGTTGTCTGTTGTATGTGAATTGTATTTTTCCTTAATGCAATACGTATTCACCAATTTTGATTGATCTCATCATATATTGCATTCATTGTTTTATTTTTAAGTGTATATTGTGTGTGTATTGTTATTATGTTGTATTTAATCACAAATTTCCATTTTTTTTTTTTAAGCACGTGAGAGCTATTTCATCATCGATGTGCAAAACGCCTCAAGCTCTACAGGGTGTTTTTCATGGGCCGTGCTTTAATTTTATTTGCATAAATGTAAGTTGAAAAATTTGCAGTTAAAATCATATTTTTCTGTCTGTCTATTAATCATCTACCTGTCTGTTATTTTACGATGGTGAGACTTGGGTAAAAGATTGGGTAACATTTTGTCTTTCCTCCAGTGGCCAGTCAACTAAACCACTTTAAGAACAAAATGAACCAAACCTATTACCCATAGAAACCTTACATTTGACCAGATGACCCAAAATCTGCTATGGATAAGAAATGTACTTGTTAACAAGAAAACAGTGATTATTATATATCTGACACGGCTACTGTTTTCCAAAATTCCATTTGGTGTGTAATTTCTTATTTTTTTCCACTTTAGTCATTATTTACATTTGCTTTTTAAGGTAAAGGAGTCTGATTTTGAGGAAACTCGTAACTTAATATACATACTTCAGAGTGAGAAAGTCAGCTGTTCCAATCCATCGGTTGTTGTGTCAGTAAGTAAAATGACATTAATCAACATTTTGCATGACAATTGAATTTTTTTAAATTCAAGTAAAGCAAAAGAAAGTCTGCACCGGACAGCAGAACATACACGTGATCTATATTTTTTACAATAAATGTTTTAGTTGTTTTGATATTGTTAGCGGTATGGAAATGAATGCAAAACAATCTATACCAGCAATTTTTTTACTTTTTTTTTTTTAAACACAGTAGAACCTAATATTATTCCTAACGTTCATTCATCAGGTTTAGCTTGTCACAAAAATAATAATAACAAAAGATTTAGATCAAAATCAAATGAGGCAAGGTTGTACATGATTAGAGAATTGTTTTCAGGAAGGTTTTGGGCTTTCCCAAGCGCTAGGAGTGATTCTTCTAATACTGCATTTAGATGCAGAATTGTAAATTCAGCAGAGTAGGGAGAACAGCAGCTTTAAGTGGTCGAAAAAAAATATTAAGGAAAACACTTATTGTTTTACTTTTCCAAACTGACTAAAGCAAAGCCGTATGAAGGTGACAGGTCTGCTTTAAATATCAGTGTAATGATAAACAATAGGTTAATCAGTTTGATTGTATGGTGGACATTTTAACATTCCCTGCAGGAAGAATCCTATACTTCCAAATAATGTATAATGATTCTTTGACGAATTATAGATACCTGTACCTGTCAATCACGTCTAACCCTCTGATTGTGGAAATACAAGTGTGCCTGTGGAAGCTTGTCAGAATACACCATTCTAGACACAAATATTAATTCAGCGTATGTCTGGGGCGTTGACTTTAATAGGACCCCTCAGGGATGCTTTTATTCCCACTTATATGGGAGTATCCATGATTGACAGCCAGCGTCTTCTAGCAATTAGATAGACTGATATTATGGCTATGGGGTTTACTTTTATTGGGCCAAGATGCCTTTCAGTCTGTGAAGTGGGAATAGAGATATCTAAAAATTATATACGGTATTTATCATAAACCAGTAGCTATTTTCTAATCCAAATCTAAATGTAATGGGATTTGGAGGTTTATTCATTAACCTGTGACTTGAAGTGAGGTCAAGAAATTTCATCTCCCCTGGCACAGTGTGAGTGTCTCCTTCAGAAAGGTTGATTTGACCCAGAAAAATGCATAGTTAAATTGCTAAGGGTTTGTGTTACATCTTGCAGATTTGTTTAAGCATTTAATTATGCATAATGCAGGGCCAGCTCATTCTTCTTACAGAAGAAACTTGCTAGGGATCGCCCTTCATAATGCCCAGGGAAGCCGGTAAAAGTTGCAGACTCACCTGAACCGGTTTTCAATACACTGTAAGTAGTAGGGTTCCAGTGGGACCCAGCGACGTACAGGGGGTCACTCTTGTTTCATTGTGCCAAACCTAACTCTATTTAACGGTTGTCACATAAAATGAGTTGCAGAATACTCTTGCATATTCTATATTTCTGCTTTGATCACGTTTCATACATACATACATACATATGACAGCACATGCCTTTACAAACATATTTCTCGGCTTGTCTGTCTTTTTGCTTTGCCGTCCATCCATCCGATACAACCTATGGATCAGCGCAGAACGGTCATATTTTGATATTTAGAGAATTTACCTAATCCCTGCTTCCTTACTCTTTTTATTTATTGACAATAAAGATTATACAATTATACCTGTCATTCCCTGTACTGTGTTTTATCTCTGTAATCCTTAGGTGGGTCCTCCATAGGGGAGTGGAGAGACCTTTAAAGACTTAGAACCCCTCCCTTCTTTGAGCGGAGAGTCTTCAAGACGCCATATGTAATTCCTAGTGTTAAACCAGCAGCAAAAAGTGTATATGTGTATATATATATATACCGTATTGGCCCGAATATAGGCCGCACTTTTTTCCCCCACTTTAAGTCTTTAAAGTGGGGGTGCGGCCTATATTCGGGGTCTAGCGCCCGACGCCCGGGACATGCAGTCCCGGGCGCCGGGCAGGCAGCGGGGTCAGGATACAGATCCCCCGCAGCGGTGCAGGGGACCTGTATCCTACTGTCTGATACACTCAGACAGCCTCCCCTGCCGGCACTTTCCACGGGGGGAGTACCGGCACGGGAGGTTGTCTAAGCGCATCGCGTGGACGTTCGCATGATGCATTTTACACCCCCCCCCCCGACTTACCAGAGCAGACTCCTGGGTGTCTTGCAGGGCCAGCGGAAGACATCTATGCACATCGCGTATACAACTTCCGGTGCCGGCACTTCCGCTGAGTGCTGGCACCGGGAGTTGTATACACGATGTGCATAGATGTCCCCCTCCGGCCCCGCAAGACACCCGGGAGTCTGCTCTGGTAAGTCGGGGGGGGGGGAGGACAGAGTGGCAGCATGGGTTGGGGGGGCAGAGTGGCAGCATATCTCGGGGGGGGGACGACAGAGTGGCAGCATATCTCGGGGGGGGGACAGAGTGGCAGCATATCTCGGGGGGGGGGGCAGAGTGGCAGCATATCTCGGGGGGGAGAGGACAGAGTGGCAGGATGTTTTTTTGGTGCTTTTTTAAAGAAAAAAACTTTTTCTTTAAAAAAGCACCAAACTTTTAGGGTGCGGCCTATATACGGGGGCGGCCTATATCCGAGCCAATACGGTATATATATATATATATATATATATATATATATATATATATATATATATATATATATATTCATTTTTAAGCCCCCTACCCCTAATGTGTAACCTTTTGGATTTGTTAGGTGCTTTGCATTTATATTAAGCAACATTACTCATTTAATCAAGTATAATTCCATTAGTTCATATAACAAACAGAATAAAACATATAAGACATTTCCACAGCTATAAATAAAGTACATTTCGTTCTTCTTGTTAAGTTAAAGACAGTAGGTAGTAGGTAGGTAGATAAATTCCATGGTGTTATAGCGAAGTTTCATTCTTCATCTTAACATATTTGTCAAAGGGAAATATCACCAACATTATAGTCACGCTGCCCTTCCTTTGATGTAGTCATTATGCAATTAAATGCATGAGATTTTTCAACACAAATTGAGTATATGCATAGCCATGAACCTACTCTAATGCTTAATTTATGCCAACCCACAAACTTACATCATGCTTAATTTATGCATTCCCACAAACTCAGTACGTAATTTGTATCAAAGAATTTCCGAATAATTTGGAATTGTACTTTGGGTGACATTTTCATGTGCCAAATGCACGCAAGTGAAATAGCCTTTGATCATTGTTTCCAGGCCTGCTTTTGGCTAGTGTACAATAGACCGAGTCTAGCTTAACTTTTATATCTCACTTTACCTACCTATTAACTATTATTAACTAACATTAGCTATTATTACAGCAATGTCCCATCATATGAGGTGGAACATATCAGTGGAGGCCTCTACAGAAAGTGGCTTCTGAAACTCTCCGTCATGTACTAAGTGGATGCACTTATTATAATCCTACAATTTCATTTCCAAGATGGTTTCAGCCATCCAGTGGTAGCCAGCGGGTAGCATGTTGGTTTATCAATAATCCCTTTGTCCAGCTACACAGTAGTGGATCATGTGAACTGTAGTTCCCCAAGACCCAGGGAGGTATATTTTGCCCATTCCGGCTTAAACAGTGGCCCATATAAGCTTGGACAGTGGCTGGAGTTTTTTCTTTGTCAATTTTATATATTCCCAAATAGAGATATTTTAAAAAGAAGCATAACATAAAGTATGCCACGGAGTAACACGGCTTCAGAGTCACAGTCTCCTGTCTGATGAGCAATATCGGGATGGGTTCACTGAATTCCAGCACAGATATTGACAGAATAAAGGAACTAAAGATTAGAGCAAAACTTTATAAAGAATACATAGTTCAAAACAGCTTACTTAACAATAAATAAAATGTAATTTTATACTAATTCAAATCAAAATAACTTCTAAAGTTGTGATCTTTTCACTTACTTAAAAAGCTGATGAGTGATATGGAACTCTGGAATACCTTTCAAATATAAAATCTATCCCATTAGCAGAATATAGCCAGTGAAAAAAAACCTGAAACCAATGATTTATGCAATGTTAGCAATCATATTTACATTTCTATACAGGGAATGCAAATCTGCAGTCAATCATATAGCTAAACAGTTCTAAAATTGCATACAACTATGTATAAAAATTGTGTGTTTGTATGTATATATAGATATCTATATACATATATATATGTATATATATAGTGTGTGTATATTAATATATTAAACAACAACGAAAAATTATTGTTGGAAGAATGTAATAAAATGAAAATATAAGACATGTTAAAATGTATGTTTATCAAACATTGTACAATAAGATGTGATAAATGCTCAGTTAGTTTTGTTACTTTCATTTCTTTAAAGACTCACTTTCATAATATTCTTTATGCAACAAATTGTAAAAATATGAACTAAAAGTATTTGTAATGTGTCATGGTCTAAATAAGTCCAGAGTGCTATCCAGAAGATAGTAAAGTGCTGTCTCCTATTGCCTTTTAAGGTTCATTTAACTGGTCCTGAAAGCTGCAGCCGTGGAATTAAAACTGGAATCCGTGAGCTTGCAAAGGAAGCAAGTAAGACAAATATTTCCGTGTATGGCCTTCTGATAACCCTTTCAAAGGTAGGTAAAATTAGGCAATATATATATATATATTATAGACATATATAGTAATTGTTAAGGATATAAGAATATGTCTCACTACCTAGACAGGTACTGACCACCCACCCATTATTTGGGGTTCTGTTATAGTAGAGCAATTTATATTGGAGCAGAACACCTAAAAACTCTGACCCCATTTGATAAAATGTAAGTACACTTCACTCTAGGGTGTTTTACTTTGTTGTTTTTTTTCTATGATGACTAAATATCATATTTTTGTATTAAAATGTATAACAAGATATCTAGAAATCTGTGTTGAATTCATCGGAGCTACACCCACATCACAATGTTACTCCATACTGTATGTGACACAAAGACAGTTAGCCCTTTATAACGAATAATAATTCAGGGACCTGAATCTGTGCAAAAAAACCTAATGTCTGCATCGTTCTGAGCATAGGAGATGCTGTTTTCTAAGCCAACATGTTAAACCATATCGTTCATGGGCATGCACCTAATTGTGCAGTTACGTTGGAGCGGGTTCTTTTGACGGAAGGATTAAATTGACCATATCCAAATTCTGACAGATGACGCCAGCTGAAGCCATTTGGGGCTGAAAAAGAAGGAAACTGCTGTTAAAAAGCCTTCCAAATATCTGAACTACTCAGACATAAACAACATTCTAAAGGTGCTTATCCTTTAAAGTTTTGTGACACTTGACGGCACATAAAAGTTGTGTATCACAAGTAATCATCCAACTGTAATACTTGTAGACTTGAATGACAGTTTTAAGAGCTTGACGTTTTTGTAGCAATGTTTCTTCGAGATGTTACTGAAGATAATTGCATTTCTGGATCTTGTAAATGATCCAAATGGGAATCAAATATGGACAAATGCTTATGAGATAATATATCGAGTTAATGCACATCATCCGCATATTAAGGATTGGGCCGTTGTAATTTGCATTAATAGTTGGCTTTATCATTGTAGCCATTAAATGCTAAAATCAAACAATGACCACTTGCCTGGTTGGTCTCGCTACAAAGGCGCTTAAGGTGAGTATTTAATTAGCAAGCGCACGATATATAATATATTAATATATAACTGATAATATAAAAAACACACTAAAATACACTGCCTTCCCACAAAAATCCAAATGATCTCATAAACATGTATTTGTTTTTTCTTTCTGAAATGGATTTTGAAATCATAATAAAACTAAATGTGATATCAAAGATGAGAATGTGGCATTTTGACATTGCTGTCGCTTTTTCTAACATGTATTCTTCCATTGAAAATTATACCTTTTCTAGTAGGTGCTTCTATTGTGAACAATGTTGAGATTATAGATATATGTTCTTCATACTATAAATATTTCCAGTACTGCTGGACTTATTTATGATGTATTTCATCTCGATAGTTTTATCACTCAGAGGTGGAATTTTTCTTAATGAATTACTGTTTTCTAGAAAGGATATTCTCAAATAATTGACTGCTACATGGTTTCTTCACCTTTCTCGTATTACCGAGAAAATCTCGTGTTTTGTTTTAAATGCATTACAGGAAATACAAAGCACGTTAACACCTATCGTCATCCTAGGGAAACCTAGTAGTTGGAAATGACCCATGAGATCTTGAAACAAACTTCCTCAAAGTTTCATGGAGGTGTCTTTGTTATGTCTTAACTGATATGTGTGAATGCACTTAGATGTGCTGGTTTGTTTTTGTGACAAAAATCATGTAAATTATCATGAAAAATATAATTTTGTTAATTTCATTGTAAGGCAGAAAAATACACTTTAGAGTTTTCAAAAGAAAAAGTAATTATTTTATTTTGTGTTTTATGTACCGGCTAGATAACATTTTAATGCTTGCTGTGTATGTGTTTGCAAGTGATTAATTGATGTGGGAGGCATCTTCTATTATTAAAGGATTGTAGTCTAAATATGTATTATGACTTGCCAGAATGACGTAACCTAACCTATTTCACTTCTGCTGTGAGAGAGTGGTAGATAAGTAGAAGTGTTAATAGAGTAAGGGGATTTTAAATTGATGGGGTATACATATGCAGAATATAAGACAAGACCGAGAACATATATGGTTTGTTGTTTTACAGCAGTAGAAAATAGACTGATTTTGTACTTCTCTTCTAAATCAATGATAAAGAAAAATCTTAACTCTTTATAATACCTTTGCCTTCTTGTCATTGATTTATAACAAATATTTGGTTACAATTTGCATTGTGATTAAGGCCAAATAGAGTATTAAGATATTAATGCTTGGTGTTCTTTTTCATTTGACAATTATATTGCACCACTAACTTGTCAATTAACTAGTTAATAAACAACTAAACCGCTGTTTCAATCTTTACTCATTTAGTGTCTCCTAGTCTGAGATATTTCTTAATGACAATGCCAACTATGGCTACTGTGAAATCAGAACACGATGGGTATCAGCTCTCCCTCTAGTGAAAACAGAAGAGTTTGTAGGAGAGTTGTGTTTCAGCTCAGTGACTTCACTCTACATAAAATCCAACCCCAATGAGCTTCTGCTGTAGGAAGAACATGTATATTGTTTTAAACTTCATCCATTGAATTATACATTATACAGGACTATGTACTTACTAGAGAAGTTTACCAGTGTTAGACCCTCCTAATAAATAGTGAAGTGAGGGAGTTGAAACCACGAGTATCCTGCAAACTCTCCTGACAACTCCCTTTTAGTGAATACACCCCAACAATGAATGTCAACATTTGAAAATATTTTATAAACATACATATGTTGACGGAATCTCGTTGCATTTTCACTCTCTCTATTGACATGTTCTGGCAGCATGGCTCTACAGATGGGGAACTTTTTCCTGTAGTGTCTCACAGATTTGGCAACTGGTAACTCAGGCTTACAATCCTTACCATGCTGAAATAGACTTGAAATGGGTGGAAATAATAGGAATTGTAGTCCAGAACAGCTGGGATATGGGATTTTGCTCTCCCTACTACTTTTGTTGTACATTCTTTCCTTTTGCATCATCAGTGTTTCATATATAATTGGATGGAAAAGTCTACACAGATGTACTCCTAGTTCGTAGATCCTACTAAAGTCTTGGAATTATTTGAAACACATGCACATTTCAGCAAACCCATTGTCTATGCACCAACACAAGACTTCATAACCAGAAACAATGCGAAACATGTACTACAATGAAAAAGTCTGAGCTTGGAAGTGTGAAAGGTTTTGTAAAAACAAGGGGGGGGCGTAAGGAGCTACATTCAGGTATCTTAGCTGAGATTATGTGAACATGATACTAGCAGCTAGCATTATGATTGAGAGAGGACTGTAACACTGGAAGATCACTGCCAGCAGCTCTGAATAAAGACTGTATAAAGGGCAAAATACTGACTCTGTAACTCTATCCTCTTCCCATCCTTCCTGACATAAACTGTCATTCCAGCTGCAGAGTATATATCATTAAACTCTAAAAAGTACCTTCTTTCATTTATTATTCAATATCCCTGTTTGCCATCCTATTTTCAATCTCATTCATTGACAGCATAGCTCTCCAGATCAGGGACTTTTTCCTGTAGGGTGTCTATAGTATGAAGACATTGGGTGCCTCTTGACATCAGATACACCTCGAGAAGCAATAACATTAGTTGGATGTAATTGATTTTGTTGTGGACCTCAAGTCCTTACGTTATTATGATAAATTAACCACAACATTTCTGCAGTGTGGTTATGAATGACATAGTACCTTTCTAGCAGTTCTAGCAATTTTTTTGTCCTTAATGCAGATTAGCAACTTTATAACACTGACTAAAGAATTAAATACTCCTTTATACATGCTACACACAGTCCCATGTCATGCAAAGAGGTGTGTTCAGAAGGCAGTGCGCAAACTAAACTAGTGCTGTCCAATGTCTTACAGTAGAGGATCGGTTTGTACAATATTACATAAATTATGATGCCCAACCGCATGCGCTGCAGCACTGGTATAAAAAGTAGAAGAGTTTTGTCTGGTTCTGAGTACTCATTTAGAGTACACTCTTGGCCACTGGAACAGGGCTGGTTTTTTTAGCATAGCTTATTTTGATCTAAACTGGGCCTTGGGTCAACTCGTCACCCCCCCCTTATCTCTACCCTCCTATCCAAATACACCCCTGACCACCCTTTGTTCCTCTCATGACCTCCGTCTCTCTTCTACTGTCATTACCTCTTCTTACTCCTGTGTTCAGGATATCACCCGCACTGCCCCCTTCTGTGGAATTCCCTTCCCCGTTCCGTCAGACTTTCTCCCTCGTACGGACTTTTAAAAGCTCCCTGAAAACCCACCTTTTTTAAGAAGCGTGCAAACCTTTCCTCCTAACACTCTCAGCCATCATCCTAATCAAGCCATGTGAACGAGCAACAACCTCAACAACAGATCATCTCCACCCTATCAACTCATCACCCATCAAATAAATCCCATATAAATAAATGTGATGTCAAGATAATGGCCCACAGTTAAAGCAGGAAAGGGCAAAAAGCACACTCAAAGGTGGCTCTAGTAACAAAACAAAAATATTGTTCCATCAATGTACACAACATAATGAAGTGGAAAATAGAGACAATGCCAAGTGCTTTTTTGTTCCCAATGGCTTATAATTATAGATAGGTTTATCTGTGGTTAAAGGAGCTGAGACAGTTAAGACCATAGCTATTAATGGTGCCTGGCTGTATTTTCTGCTGTTATAACCTGTTGCTCAAGAGAATTTTCACGTACAAATGGAGTAGCTGGAAGCGTTAGAAATATGTAACGTTCTTTTAACAAGCTGTCAGGGTGATAGCTTTTTTTTAGGTGTTTTTTGTCTCCCTCATCCCGGTTGTTTTTTTTTTATGTAAAATGTCCCTTTTCTTTAAAAAAGTAAATATTCCAGCTAGATGTCAGGTAAGTTAGTCGCTCCATTCTAGCACTTTCAGGGTTAAAACCTTATAGAAAAATTGTTAAACACTGCAAACCATATTTACAAGCCACAGACTCATGTTGTCTTTGGGAGAACAGGCATTACTCTTTCAAAAGAAACAAAATATTGGTCGTGACACTTCAATCCAAGTTTGTATAGCAATTTTATAAATATAAATTAACGTTTAAACATGTGCCAAGGGTCTATTTTCGGAAAACAAAAATTCAAAACAAGCAAAAACAACATAGTTATTTTTCGGGACTATTTTTGTAATAATTATCCATATACACATACTCTGATAAATATAGAGAGAGGTCACCTTAGTGGTTACTGTGTTTCCAATAGAAATTTTAAATAGACAGTCACCCCAAAAGAAAGAAAGAAATCTATTAGAAAAATAAAGCAAATAGAGATTGTGGTTCACTTAACTATTCTCAATGTTGTACATGTCAGTACTGTGAGAAATGGAGCAATGGCCCTACAGTGCTTTAGGGTCACGTCCGGTTCACCCATCTTGCAGTGCCCCTGGGAAAACTTCTGCCAGAGGATAATTATGTTGATACCATTTCTTCATTAAAGGGTAAAACCCACAAGCTACTGAAGAATCAGATCATACATATGTGATACGACTAAAGTCTTGTACCTGAGTAGATCTTTAGGCAAGTTAGGGTCGGTAACCAGGTGGGCAAGCAGCTGGTGTAAGCCGGAGTCAAGGACTGGAGAAGGCAAGGTTGGTCTAGAGGCAAGCCGGGTCGGTATTTAGACGTGCTTCCATACGGCAAGGTACTAGCTATTGGTACCAGCGTATGACTTTGTGGGAGTCCGTGCACCTTAGAGAAGCAGCCTTGGAGAAGGATGCCAGGTGCTGGTATCGAAGGACCCCAGGAGGATGTCCGGACGTGAAGGCGGTTACCGGATCCTACAGTAACAGTTTTGAAAATTATACAGGTCAGAGATCAAGTTGTTATCCATTGGTTTCAAACACAACTTAAGTGGAGTCTAATAACTACATACAAATATTAGAATGTCTCAGGAGTATTTTGAATAATCCACTAAGTAACTAAAATGACCCTTATTTGGCTGCAGTTTCATGGTTTGTAAAACCCATAACAAAAAACATTTTAGACCTCACAGCTCTTTGGGTATATACTGTTTTTGGCATGCAGGTCTTCTTTGTAATATTTACTTTAATCAGGCTGAAATTCCTTAATTATAATTTACCGTAATTATTTTCTTCCCTCGCATTCCTCCTTTTTTTTAACTCACTGTTGGTTCTTTATATTGTAAGAGCCTAAGAAAGATGTATTTACAATGTATTAACTTATTATCAGACTCAATGCGGAACTGGTGATGTTGTAACTTAGAATAAAATACATTTTAATAGAATACTGTTTATGCACGTTCGACGTGTGTGGTACTGGCAGAAGGCAATGAGTTCTTTTATATCTGTTTTTGGCTGTGTTTCAATTTTTAACTTTCTCCCAGTATTATTATTTCTTTGAACAAAGGCAGATATCACTTTTACACTTAAAATACAAAATGTTGTAAGCACCTGTGCTTTTTTTGCCATATTCATTAACTTCAGACATTCTTTATATAACCACAGAAGAATTCCATCTCAATTTTTTTTAGGTAATGAACAATAATGTTTCTTGTATTTAACTAAAATTTAAAACCAATATTAAAGAAACTACAAGTAAAAATAAAGAAAAACAAAAAATATAATGTTGTTTGGGCTTCTGAATATTTTTTTAATTCAAATTATCAAAAACATTTTTAGCTGGAAATACCGTAATATGTGCTTGCGTAGTTGGCACTATTCATATGAAGTATCCTGTTTCAAATTCCACCACCAATTTTAAAGTTGTTCTGTTCTCTGAGACTAATGCAATTACTGCTCATCCAAACCCTTTAATGAGATCCACCATACTGGTCCATGTGTACGAGTAACGGTTTAATGAGAAAAATGTAATTATCCCTGTGTGAACTAAGCTAGGACCAAGCCATACCCCGTACTTAGCACAAGCCTTGCCGGACTTACCTGCAGTACAAGTTGGAAGCCATCAAGTAAGTCATAGAGGCGGTTTGGCTTCCAATCCTTCCCTTCTAATGAATTATGCCAGACAAGTTCTTGGGCTTGACTCTTTATCAGTTCATCCAGGCCTAAATACATGCTTTTATACAAGTATTCTTGTAAAACAGAATACACTGGCTGGGGGTCGATTTATAAGTTTTGGGTAATTTGTGCACAAAGGTGTATTTAAAACATGTCAATTACAGCATAAGCTAGGAGTGAAAGTTCTACAGATTGGTGGGGTTATGGTTAGACATGTGATATTTCAAACTAGGATTTTGGAAGGTCCATGCTAAGAGTACTACCACTCCAGCTTTGGTGATTCTTTACACTACATGGGACAACACACAAAGACAGAGTTTACTTGAATTTATAGTGGGAGTTCAATGTCAAGTATGTATTGAAAGCAGAGCTTAACATTTAGTGGATCAAGGACATTCATTTAAAGTGAAATGAGCAGCCTGGTCTCTATAAAGTGACCTATATAATACAGTATAAAACATAAATGTAAACCTTGTCAAAAAAGACAGCAACAAGTATCGCTAACAGAGGATGTATTAGTTTTATTTTTTTGTTAAGCTCGTTGAAGCTTTTTCAACACACTCTGGAGATCTCCAGTGATGTATCAACATGTAATAACATTTGACCCACTTAATGAAGACACAAAGGAGACTTTAGTGGTTACTTGTATTCATACATACATCTTACACCGACACTTCAGGAGCTTTTTCACCTTGTGTAGAGGATATTTTGGAAAACTCAAAAGCCCCAGTATCTGGCTTAGAGGGAGAGGAAACGGCATTTATTTCAGAAACTGCACTGGGAAATGTCTTTTTGTGTCTTTAAGTACCACCTTGCATGCTATTACAAAAGACTTGCCATTCTTCTTTTCTTACTAGGCACCCATCTGTTAATGAGAATGATTCCTTAGAATAGTTCTATGAAACAGTATACTGCTGGGAAATTGTTATAGTACAAGATACAACACTGTAAGTGATATAGTGCTTTATGTGGAGGAAAGAAATAGCACAAGAGGGGAAATGGATCTAACAAACTGGAGTGATGTGCTCACAGAAAGTGAGCCCACAACCTTGAAAGAAATCATAGTATAAGATGAAAAAGTATCTTAGCGTGAGGGGCTGAATCCGAGGAGTGCGCTTTCAGTAGTGAGAAAATGGATATTAACATATTGGTCCAAAAGAAGATTTACTCTTATTGGGCCAACATAGAAAAAGCTGCAGAGTTACTTAACCTCGGTGGTCTCATCAAATAATTAGACATGCAGGAATATACTTCATCACTAGAAATCCTACTGTTGAGAAAAATGTCTTCTAATGTGTATTCTGGAAACCTACAGAATTAGGAAAGATCTCTTCAGATGTAGTGAGGGATACAAGAGAAAACGTATTAGTTGGATTTTTAGCTAATGATGTTTAATGAGAATTCATGTTTAAAGGAATAGTTTGCAGAGCCAAAAACCATAGGCATGGAAAGTAGAGTCATATTAAGTAGTGACACCTAGGGTAGCTATTCTTCCAAGGAGAGTATGTTTTTATCTGCATGGTCTGGCTATGCTTATCCACAAACACCGTTGCTGGTATCAAGAGTGTTAAAAGTACACCAGTAGATTGACATTTGTGGGTTGGTAGATGTAAACGAAACCACGAGCTACAATCTTGTATGAGAACTGATTGCATCTAGCCACAGATGTGACGCCTAAGGCATCATTCAGTAACAGTTTTCAGTAATTGTTACAGGATATAAGGTGTCGTTTATAAACAGGATTATATGTTTTCTTGGTTTAGTGTTTATGTGTCTTAAGCCATATGTCTGTTACCCAGAATTCATGCTGCAAAATTAGTCAAGATGGTAACAAATGTTAACTTCGGACACCCAGCGCTGCATGTGTTATAACTCGGTATGCATCAGAACGCGTGGTGTCATCGACATGACAGACGCATGAATTAATCTATAATCAACCCACGTGTTAACGCAGGGATGTTTTGACAACCGGCATAAGCGTTGGGGTGCTATGGAGATATGTCTTTCTCTACAACTTATACTGCTGTTGTTTGCCTGCTACCTCAATACTACAACCTGCTTTGCTGTGTAACTTCCGGGCCTGGATGGCTTATGCCCCGAGGGCCTGCATTGTCGTGTGTGACCTGAGGACCCAAATTACTGTGTACCAAATGCTCTGCATTGCTTTGTAATTTTAGGACCTGCATTGTTGTATAACCCAAGGACATTGGGTAGCTTATGTTGAACTTAAAAGAACATACTACAAGCTACAACTAAAGCTTTTCTGTCTATCAACTCCCCTTTTAGTGAATAGACCTCTCTGTGATTATGTTTGTATTTGTCATATGCAAAGCCAGTCATGAATTATTACTGTGATTTTAGAGAGTTCATATCAGTAAATTGCCTAGTGTTTAATATCCATCATATTTATTCGAGGCAGCTTTATGATACGCTGACTTTCTAGGTGGCAGCAAAGGAATCTCTCTCAATGAATGGAAAGGCTCAAGGTGTGTCATCTGAACGGCGCTTGCTATTTTTTCAGTTTGCGGATTGTCAGGTTTCCATTCACCAAATGCTTTTGTAGACAGAGAAGAGGGCTATGTTGGCCCCACTAATGCGTGGACTCCCTGTGAATTGCCACGTGTCCTGTTCATGTCAATGTTCATACATAACCACAACAGACATTCTATTGTATAGTACTAGTGGTTCCAGGACGAATTTCCATTCTTCATTGTTCGTCGTCAAATGGTTGTTGCAGCCATGTTGGCGCTGTTTTCGTAAGATGCTTTGGCGTTACATAATGCAGGCCGGACCACTTCAGTCAGCTGAGGAACCACTAACACAGCAAAGCAGGGATTCCATCCAAATTCCGTTTATTTTTCTCAATTCCAAAAAATTAAATACATCCTTTAAAGAACAACTTTGACAGAGAGCTACAGTCAAAAGTGTTGTTTGAGTTTAATGGGAAAAAAAAATGACATCTGAAAAAACAAGGAAGCGGTTGTACTAGAGGTGACTTTGTGGACCACCCAAACATAGAAAGTGTTAATCACATTAATTTGTGTTCATGACTGACAGGTATATTCTAGGCGCCATAACAGTTCTGGCAACCTTTAGAACGTGTTGTTTCCTTGACAGCCCGTGACCAGATCAGTTAGTAATGGAGGAGAAAGTAACCCCCTCGTAGACGAAAGGGACCTATCAGAATTTTGACTTCTAAGGGAGTAATTTGTGCCAAATGCGAGATGTTAGTGCAAGGGCAAATTATTTTATTCCAACGTGTAAAAAGTTTCTTTTTTTTTAGGCTTTTAAGAATACTGCGGCAAGCCTTACAATGTAAACACTACAATATATACAGAAGCAGTATAATCAAAAAATGATTGTTCTTTTTTAGATATATGTATAATAACTGCGATATTAACATCAAGAAAGTACACGCTTATTGACCTCGACTTTATCTGACTTCCTGTGCAGAATCAACATGTCCTTCCAGCTGTTTGCTTGTGTGTATAACCAAGGCTTATATAAAACACTAGAGCACGATGATCGTGTAGGGCCACACTGCAGAAAAGCAATCATATCTAGCAACCTCTTGTATAAACACCGGGGAGGCAGGCGGAAATTCCATATTTAATTTGTTTGCATTGTCATGTTGCCTGCACTAGTCGGGATTAGTTTGAAATGATAATAAGGGCCTTTATACAGAAACCGAAGTGAAAACAGTTACCTTTCCTGTTAAGAACGCTGACCTACACACAGAAAGCAAAAAAAATCAGGTTCAGAACAAAACAGCCCAACTCTTCCTAAACTGCATTTTCATTGTACCGCGGCCAATTCAACACAGAATAATACCTCTGCAAAATTACACAATTGGATACTTTCAATAGGCGCATATAGTTTTGTTAAAACAAAATGCAATGAGGCTATATATAAATGTTTACATAGATGTTTCAAGGCTAATTTACGTTCGACTATATGCTGTAGCCCCCCCCCTCAGGTTTAGATGCTAAACTAAAAGCAAACAACCACTATTATTGTTTTTTTATGTAGTTAGTTAAAACCCTGGAAGGTTAAATTACCGAATATTAGCAAGCAGATGTGCTTGAATAAACACCTTTTATTACAAAGCAACACTCCATGTGCAAGGAAGGGCAAGCCATAGGGATCTATGGGAAACAGGTGGAAAGGGGGAATTAGTGCAACGTGACTGTTCTTTCCAGAACTGCCACTCAAGCAGCTTCTAGATGTCTAACCCAAATTGGATTACTTGAACATTGAAGTCCTCTGACAGTGATATACTTTTGCTTACTTGCAGAGAAAAAAAAAAGAATAGCATTTTTTTTCACCTTAAAATTTCATATAGTAAAATAGTTACATGTTTCTTTCTCATGTGCGTTCCATCATCACTGTGGTGATGGTAAATAGCCCTAAACATTTGTTCCCATGAATGTGATTGATTGCAAGGTACCCATTCTTATTGTTTAGTAAACAACTGAACGCACAGACAAAAAGGTGTCATGTGTGAATTGTCAAACAGAACAGATGGATTATTAAATTAACTTGTTCTCAATTTTCTCCATATTTTTTCCTGCTTTAGAAACCTTAGAAGGAAAAAAGTCTAGGAAGATATTTGTTTTGTATTGATGGAGGATATTAATTGCCAGCATCCTGGAGGCTACTCTGCCTTCCTCGTCACTGGAGTGTTTCGGTTCTTGGTTTTGACTTGCTCAAAATATTGTGAGGAAATTTAAATGCGCATGGGACAGACACATTGCTGTTCTGAAAGCTTTGGTCTAGGTGCTAGGTTGAAGATGGCGTTTGGGTTCTTCTGACACTGATCCATCAAAAACAGCTGCCTAAAGATACAGTGCTTAAAAAAATATCCCCTCCCTTATTTCTCCTATTTATGCGTCACATTTAAACATTTCAGATCATCCATCTAATTTTAATATAAGACAAAAACAACATCAACATCATTTAATTTATTGATGGTAAAGAGTTAATCAAGACTTATATTACCCATGTGAAAAAGTAATTGTCTCCTTAAACCTAATAACTGTTTGTGCCACCCTTGCAATGAATCATTTACATCACTCAGAATTTTGGCCACTCTTCTTGGCAGAGACATTTAGAGGTGGACTTGCTTGTGTGCTTTGGATGATGATTGTTCTGCTGAATAACCCAACTGGGCTTGAGCTTTATTCCAAGTGGAAATTACCTAAAATTTATACCCAGACTATATTATACTTCTGCACATGAAAAGAACAAAATTCCCAAGGCTTATTAACTTTTAAGACTTAAAAGTAAATAGTCCATATCTATAATATTTTATATCCAAATACCTGGAGAGGTATACATTTCTAAACTCCAGTTTGACAGCTAAAAAAAACTTGACATGGCATGAATATCCTTTTGGATGAAAGTCACTCACAATAATTTAAACAAGGTGTGTTAGTAAGAAGAGACTAAGCAGACTGATTGACGGAAGACAACAGATCATGCAAAGCCTTTGGCATCAGACTCTGTGTCATTAGTTATATTAATTTTTTTTTTTATAATAAAGTGCCCTAAAGCCAAGGGATACCTAGTCAAATACCATGCTCTCATCAAGAAATATTAGAAGTCTTATCACATGATTGCTGGCTTGTATAATGATTCCGATGAATGAATAATCAACATATTTATTGATAGAAAACCTTAACTTCTAGCAATATACAACTGCTCATATATGCATTTCTCATGAACTAATTGAGCTGCAATTTCATGAATGATGTAATTCTTGCTCTTGAAACAAATTACAGTATTTGGTCGATTATAAGACGACCCCCCAAAATTTGAATATTCATTTAGGAAAAAAAGAAAAATCCCGAATATAAGACTACCTTATAAGAAAAAAGTTTTACTAGTAAATATTAATTCACATGTAAACCATTTTTTTCTGCCCCCCAGATATACACCCTTAAATGCCACTCTGCCCGCTCCCGCAATGTGGGTGTTCCACTCCCGCCCGCTCCCGTCACATTTGTGGCCACTCCCGGCCGCTCCCGACACATTTGTGGCCAATCACACCCACCTCCTTACCTGTGTGAGCAAGCAGGTGGTCGCCCTATATTGAACAGTAATTCAATGCAAACCATAAATTACATAGTAATACTTTCACGGAAGCAGAAATACTGTATATACAAACCGTCTTAGCTAACATACTTACAGGGCTGCACAAAAGCCATTACTATAGCTGAAATAGTTAATGAAAATGTCAATGTAATAATTCTATGTTTATGGAAATATACAAACAAATATGTGCATTCACAAATCAATGATGTTTATGGTTTTTCCAAAAAAGCTTGAGAAATATGTTTAAGGCTTTTTGACATGGAGATGCCAAGTTTGGAGGATTAATTTAGTGTTTTTGACTATTTCATGAAAAAAATTCATGAAAGAAAGTCATCTTTGATTAAAGCACTGTTTCATTCGACAGATTAATTTTCTTTTTAATCTACGTAAGTATGAGCTAAGCATAATATGAACAAATGTCTGAAGAACAACATAAACATTCTTCAACGTAATGCATCCATCCATCAGACTTTTCCATAAAAAATATACAAACGACATGACCATTCTATTGTTTTTGCTAAATGTTTGTCAGTCTTTCTTAAATGCGCCTATTGGCGAGTTCTGGGTTAGTGCATCGCATTACTGATATTTTTTAACATGTGGACCGTTCCACATGTAGACCTTAAAGTATTCACAGCTTTCCCACGTATCTAAACTTGTTTTTATTCATAATACACGTTAATCAGGAGATAGGCATTTAAAACCACTAGGACATATAAACAGAATCGTGCATACCCCTTGTAATCCAAAAACTATGTTTAGACAAGGAACAAACTTTATAAAACCCTACACAGTGGTCTTGCTTGCATGCCATCCGATCTGGCTACCTGCCCATTTGTATACCCTATCAGTCATGGCGTGCTAGCCATTTAAATGTCTTTCCACATGTACAGTAGGCCCTCTTAGAAACTTGTTTGGCTTTGGATAATTTTTGTTTCTTTTTTTAATGTTTTTGTCTTTGTAAAACTGACAGGTAGAGACATAATTCGGTGAATTACGTTATGCCACAGGCATCTGATCACTAGAGCAGTTTCCAGCGAATTGGCAAAACAATGGATTACTTTATAACCAGACAACATAGGGGGTCCCTGACAAGCCTGTTTTAAGAAAGCCAAATATTATTATAATTTCTTTAGATCTTTTTTTTTCATACTTGGCTGCGTGAGTTAAAGTGCTTTTTTTTTTATAAACTGCAATAATTAAAAATGTTAATGCTACCTATACATAAACAAGGTATTTTATACAATTGTTGCACTACTGTAAATTCTAAGTAATTGTTTGACAAGTGCTTTTTATCAGTAATTTCATACAGTATATTTTCTTTAATACAAAGCTTGGCACCAAAGAGAAGAAAAAAAAAAACAATCTCAGACACTATTTCTATATTAAGTATTGTATATCAAAGGGCTTTCTCTTGATATTTAAATTTAAGAACTTTCTTGCTTTCGAAATAAGGGTAAGGATAGTATTGATCATGACAGTCCTAAAATTCCAGATGAAATACAAATAGACAGCATGTGAAAACCTGATGGCAATGCCTTCTTCTACCACCCCAATTATAAATGGCTTCTTGTGCCCATTGGTTATGCCCCCCAATACAGAATAAAGGTAAATCCCAGGTTCTGAATTAACCTCATTATGACTCAGTTGATGACCATACAAGTCTCATTCTGCAGGGGAGATTTGGAAGCTTCTCTCTCTACTTGCCTCTGCTTTGCTTTTCTCCTCTTTTTACCCTCATCTCTTTCCTCCCTTCTCTCTATCATTTATTTCCCTCTCTTGTCCTTTCTCTCTTTTGCCTTTTCTTATTTCTCTTTTCTCTCATTTCATCACTCCTTTTCAATTCTCTCTCTACTAACTCAAACATTTTAGCTGTCGATTGTAAACATATGCCCATGTCCACACTCCATGCCCCCAGATGCACCTTCTCAAAGAGCATCCATGAAGTGGTGCAACATAGGAAATCTTTGTCTCTACTCTCTTGTCCTTCTTTTCTCTATTCTTTCCTTTCTCTGTATTACACCGCATGCACAGTCTCATTAAGAGCAGGAAGTGACATAGCAAAAGGTGGCAACCCCACTTTTTTCCATCTCTAGCACTTGTTGCTTTTCTTCTCTGGCATTGTCATTGCTTTCTCCTCTCTCTGATGTGGAGTGTCCTTCTCTCCTGTCATTACCTTTGCCCCATCTATGCCAGTGATTACATTTCTCACCCTCTCTGGATGCCCACTCTAGCACTGCTCCCATCTCAGAAGTAACACTTTATCAATGCACACATTGGTCATAATGAGTGATTGCACCATGAGATTAAAGGATTAGCCAAATTACTGAGCAGGGGAGAGCTGGAAACCTTTAGTCCTTGGATCATTTCCAGCCTGGTGGGCCCAAAGGACATTCGAAGACAAGAATGCCCAATTAGCACTATCCTCTCTGGTCTGAAACACATTAACAGAAAAAAAGTATGTTTCCCCTACAAGACCTGTTATGCTAAGCACCCTGGCGGCTTTATGTGGGATTTGAACCACTCAATTAAGGTTCAGGCAGTAGCACAAAATCATTAAATCAGAGCAACCCAAGGTGCTCCTATGCCAGCACTCCCTTGTTACTATGCAAATGTCTATCCCATGTAACATGCACATATGACATGAGAAAGGATCATTCACATGACACAGCTTTTTGTAATTTCTCCCAAATACATGTTTATTCCATGTTTACTTTTATTTATTACCAAGTATTCAAGAAATACTAAGCAGTATATACTTCCACTGGACGTGTGTAGCATTGAAGAGAACTGTATTTTATTCTTTTTTTTCGTTAAACCTCTTGTGATCCTCATTATATGTAAGTTGGGTCCATCCTCTCATCCATCCTGTTTTATATTAATTTTCTTACCTGATCTTTTGAATACAAATGGTTTGTCCTGTAACTATTAGCAGGCACTGAACGGGTAAATATTACATTGTTCTGCCTATATGTGAAGATTTGCCATAATTAAATTAATTTATCAAAACTACTTATAGTTAGTATGTTTTGTTTGCAATGAGTTGTTTTCTTTATATTTGATTTTAAAGTAAGGGACTATTTTAACTTATGGAAGCTGCCTTATGAAGAATGCCAAACCTAGCTTCTACCAAATGGGAACAGTAACCATAAGGCTTGACTGGAAACTCTTAGCACAGAGGACTGGCTCAGTAATCACATTTCGTAGACATCATGCCCAGCAGTTACTGTCTGCTTCTATCACAATTTTGGCAAAATAGACGGCATATAAAGAGCACAGAATGGATCTAGTAGTAGAGCAAAGTGTTCCTAAATCTGTGTTTCACTCCATTGCCCTCCTCCTAATCCCACAAAAGGGAATAATTTGAGAAATGATCTCAAAGGTAGGCTTTACAGTTAATACAAACTGGCCTCTGTATTTTGTAAACCTCGTTCCTTAGGCTACAAAACAGGACACAATATATCTCCATCTTCACAAATTGAATAAATCAATCTGACAGAGTCACCGATTACTCTATAGGTAGGGAATAAATACAGATGCAGGGACACCGTTAAAACACCCTCTGTTTTGTGCCCTCAGGACTTATGTCTAGCCAGTTGTACTTCTTGAAAAACATAATGTGGAAATAATTATAGAAATTAATGTGATATTTCCTATTCTGTTATCAGTGACATATATTCATGACAACGTAATCTGCAGAAGTTTCACCAATGTTTCTACCCAAAGAATAGTTTAGTAATTAAAATGGTATTTTTGTAATGCATGTTAGAGTCAATTTTGCATGGATTTTATCACGTACCAACAAGTGCAGACATAATTAGTTATTGGAATTCTTCTGTCCCATCTTACTCCTTACATGGCTGCCTGTACTGAATAATTAAAATGGAATACATTCTGTATCAGCAGTTTTAACATACTGTTGTACATATAAATAACTGGCCAGATTCAATGGGTTCCATCGGAGGAAAAAACATTTTGTGTCTGAAAACTGGTTTGTTTATTCTTAAATCCAAACACATGCCTACAGAAATGCATGGGAAATATATTCGGACCAATTTAATGAGCTCTCATGCTAATGAAAAACATAGTTTATGTTAAAAATAGACTCCATCATGTTCCATCTTTCTTTATCCCTGCCCCTACGGTTGATGAAGAAAAAGTAATTATGCATTAAAAAGTGAGAAAATACTTTCCTAACTCCCCCTTTCTTACCGGATCAAGAAGTTATAATCAATTATGTCCTCATTAACTTGTTACCAGTGTATATTATGCTTTGCCAAAAAGCACCTGGCTGCAGGTGGGAGTACGGCCCTTCTGCTCAGGGGGACACAGGCCCTTTGAGAAACACCTGCCAAAGAGTCTTCTTTTGATGAATGCATAAGTGTTAATGAATTGGTCACCCCAAGGGGGTTGGAACCTCTGGAGATTAGGGTGATTAAGGTTAAAATGTGCAAGGGAGCACCTAAAGAGGATTAAAATTTAGTTGGCAGGATTCTCCACCTTGGGCCATTCACTAAAGGAAGAATTTGCAGGAGACCTCTCCATATCATTTACCTGACTTCACTATGCATTATGAAGAGACAGCCAGAGTCAGTATTCCTTACAAGGAGTTCTAATGTACATAATGGATAAATAAGTATAGAAAAGCACTCATTCTTTTCTGGTATAATGAGGGATATTTGTAGTTTTCAAATGCTTCCATTTTTTTAGTCTAGGTATGTAGAGATTATTATATTAAATAGCATGTATATCGCATAATGCATTTCCTTGCTCCTTTCCTACTCTCCATGGCTACATAATATGGTAGGCAATTGTTACAATTTGTTTTATATGTTTTGTACTTTTGCTTTGAGTTTGTATCATATTTGTGTTACAGTAAAATATTTAAGAGAAAGATATGTTATGTTTATTTAGTTGTAGTGCGATGTAATATTTAATCTCACCGTATGAACTATACATTATAATGGGCCAACACCACATGTTTCTTCTAGAATAGGGTTTCTCCTTTATAGTGCATAGTTAAATATGTGAATTAAATTCCTCTCTACCCAACCCATCTACAGTTTATCATTTAGTAAATAAACCTTCTTTTATTTACTTACCAGTATGGTATGTTTATACTGCTTTCAATTTTGTTCTCTATAAGACATATTAAGGTTTGGTTGCTTGAGTGCCACTGTATTGACATGAAGTGAGTACAGCTGTGGCATTGGGTTTTGTTAAGACAGAAAGTATACCTTTTTAAAATGTTTACACCAATGTAACAGCAGAATTGAAAATCTGAATTTCTGATTTGCATGAAAATTTAGCATTTTGAATGTTTACATTTTAATGAGAACTTCAAGCAAAACAAATACTAATCCATTTCCGTAGCCAATAATGGGAAATTATAATGAATAGACTAAAATATGTCTTAACCCGTTAGTATTGCTTTATTTTGACATTCCTGTTGAAAAAAACATCAAATTTAATATAGGTTGTATAGACAGATTGCAACAATTTGTAACGTGGACTTAAAAAGTAAATTTAGATCTTGTTACATGTTGGCCAGTCAGTGATAAAATAAACCTTCCCAACTGTTATTCTTTTCTGCTTACAGTAATATTTTACTTAATGGATTTACACGGACTGCTTGTCGCGAGCAGCCTTATATCCACATGCAGTTTTTACAGCATACGTTTTTACATTTTTGGTTGTCTTAATGTGTTCTAATTGGTACCATCTGAGGAATCAAAATTCGGAAAAAGAGAAATTGAGGAAGTCTTACAAATATTACTTTGTATAGTTACCAGTAATTAAGTATATAGTTCACATATTAAAATCTTAGGTGACCACAACAAAAATAAACAAAACATTTTTGTTATAGATTCACACAGTAAAGAATAGTGAACCTTCTATTCCACATCCTATTTATTTTTCTGTGAAAAAACATGTTTTAGTTAAGATTGGTGATACAAGTTTACCTGAAAATATTTCTTGCCTCTTGAAAATCAACACATGACTTTGATTGCAAAGTACTTTGTGGGTGGGCTCGTTGGCCCAGAAATTGCTATCTAGGTGTCTTCCAGCTGTTTAAATATATATCGATTTAGTTTGGAATAGGAAATTTGGAAGGGATCCAGTAGCTTCTACATTTACCATCTTCTAGATCAGGGGCGTCCAACATGCGGCCCGCGGGCCAAATGCGGCCCGCGAGACCTCGAGGTGCGGCCCGCGTAAGATCGGCAGCCAGGGCAACCGATCTCACGCGAGCCGCACCTCAAGCCCTGCTACTTACTTGTGGGAGGGTCTTCTGGACTGCACACAGAGGAAGCGGAGTTCACGTGACATCCTACTTCCTCTGTGCTTTAGCAGAGAAGGCAGAGGGAGGCCGCGCCCCCTGCTGAAGTCTGTAAGCGGCATCGAGGAGCTGCAGTACAGGTAAGGGGGTGGGGAGGGTGTTTGAATGAGTGTGTGTGATTGAGGGAATGAATCTGTGAATGAATGATTATATGAATAAATGAGTGTGTGTGTGATAGCATGGATGTGTAAGTGCTGGAACCTAGGCATGATGGGACTGTGATTGCTGTTAGCAATCACACTCCTATCATGCCAAGTCAGCCAGTACATGCTGAAACCTGGCCAGCTGCCCCCCTTGTGTATTGATGCTGCCAGCAGTATGGGGTCTGCACTTACAGCCACCCTGTACCAGCATGTACTGGCTGACTTGGCATGATAGGAGTGTGATTGCTAACAGCAATCACAGTCCCATAATGCCTAGGCTCCAGTATTTACTGGATGGATGTGTAAGTGCTGGAACCTAGGCATGATGGGACTGTGATTGCTGTTAGCAATCACACTCCTATCATGCCAAGTCAGCCAGTACATGCTGAAACCTGGCTAGCTGCCCCCCTTGTGTATTGATGCTGCCAGCAGTATGGGGTCTGCACATCACTTACAGCCACCCTGTACCAGCGTGTATTGGCTGACTTGGCATGATAGGAGTGTGATTGCTAACAGCAATCACAGTCCCATCATGCCTAGGTTCCAGTATTTACTGAATGGATGTGTAAGTGCTGGAACCTAGGCATGATGGGACTGTGACTACTGTTAGCAATCACACTCCTATCATGACAAGTCAGCCAGTACATGCTGAAACCTAGCTAGCTGCCCCCCTTGTGTAGTGATGCTGCCAGCAGTATGGGGTCTGCACATCACTTACAGCCACCCTGTACCAGCATGTACTGGCTGACTTGGCATGATAGGAGTGTGATTGCTAACAGCAATCACAGCGAGCACAGTCCCATCATGCCTAGGTACCATCATTTACTGGTTGCCTGGGTTGCCAGCATTTACTGGTTGCCAAGTCATATTGCTAATTTTGTCCAGTTGTGTGTTACCTACTTTTATTAAAAATGTGAGTTTTTATTATTATTTTTAAAGGTGGGGGTCATTTTCGGTTTTGGCTAAGTGAACCCTGAATGTTTTGGTCCAGAATTTTCATTTTAGTTCATCCCTAGAATAAATCTAGGGAATCCTGAATTTGTAGTCGCAAAACTTTCTAGGCCCAGAAATCAGTGAGAGGAAGAGTAAAGGTTTTGTGTTATTTACTTTATTTTAATCTGCATATTTTATTAAAGGCCATATTTTTTGTCACAGTGAAAAATGAGTGCGGCCCGCGCACGTATACAATTCTGATGAAGTGGCCCACTGCAGAAAAAACTTGGACACCCCTGTTCTAGATCATAGGTTGAAGACCAGCAGATCTCCAGCTGTTAATGGACCACAACTCTTAGCCTCTGGAATCTCATAAAATTCTTCAACATATCAATGAGAATTTTCCAAGAACATGAAAGAACCAGAGATGCCTTCATATGACTTCTGAACCATCTTACTACATATCTGGATTCTCACGCTTTTTTAACCAAGACGTGTGCGACTGCTGTTTACAGCCATAAGTGTACATGTTCCTACAGGGCCATACATGTTTTGTATCGTAATGGGTATACCCATTCTTTAAATGGACTCCAATACACAAGGGCTTTGAAGAAAAAAAGATTACGCAGTTGTAGAAATGGTTTTAAATTAAATGAAATGTTTTAGAAGACACTCATCAATGTTTAGCTATTTAAAGGTCTCCAGTACAGTGTTTAGATGTGCGGTCCCATTTACTTTATTATTTGATACTTTTAAAACTGCATGCAGCATCTTACACGTCATTCCAATTATTGTTGAACACCCAAACCTTGGGTCTTGTTTTCATGTGAATAATCCCTCAGTTGGCAGATGGGCTAAAGTTTATTTGTGTAACATAGTAGCAGGGATAAGCAAAGTGTCTGTACAAGGACACCAGTGCCTGTGGCAAGGTTTGTATGTCCATAGAACATCATGACATTGTCCACCACAGACCCCAGTAAATGTCCACCATAAGCAATGTTGGTGCCTATCCCTACATACTAGAGAGTACAACTAATGTTTTTTGGAGCAACACCTTTTAGAATTCTATACCTCCCAAATATCCTGATTTTTAGGAACTGCCTCACTGTCCTTTGAAGGTAATGGTGATCATGGACCAGTTGTGGAAATATCCCCTATCTGACCCAGGGAACTGTAAAATCAATGAGATTCTGTGTTATTACAGATACCACATGACCACCACCCACTCCCACTTCTAGTCCTCCCCACACACAACAGGTGTCACATTTTGGAACATCCAAAATGTTGGAAGTTAAGGATTTTAGAGCTTAACATGCGAACTTTAATAATACAAGCAACAAATCCGTAAGAGCACAAAACTCTCATACTATGCATTTCATACTCCTTCCCCAACAAAATTGTCCCTTTGAAATGTAATGTTTGGTGTAAATAATAACATACATAAAATTCCATTACAAACTATGTCTTGTTTGTGGTTGGTTGCATACTAAACCATCACAGTGCCCACACACACACATTCGTCACAAGACAAATGCATATTCCTCACCTGTTGTCTCTGTAAGTTAAATTGTTGTGTTACATACCACTTGTTTTGTCCTGTCTACCCATTGTACAGCGCTACGGAATTTGATGGCGCTATATAAAACAATAAATAATAATAATATTTTAAACCTGGTAAACATATATCTATAATTTTAAAATGACATGTAGATATCTGTGCCTTAATATAAAATACTAATTTAGACTATTCATAGCCTCACATTTTATGACAAAAAATACATTTAAAGATATCTAAATAGTCGATATTCTAACATACTATTCCTGTATATTTGCCACTGGCCATCTGATTGGTATAATTTTAATTAAATGCCTTAAGCATTTGTTAATGTTTATGCCTCATATTAAAACAAGTTTCCCCTGTTTTTTTTCTTAATGGAAAACTCTCGTGAAGCCATGTCTTAAGAATTTGTTTTTAGGATTTTTCCTATTAAAAATACATTTATTGCAAATGTAACCAGATATTCCATTAGTAACATCAATATTATTAAAGAACTCACAGGAAGGAGAAAAAAAAAATAATTCAATTATAATGCTTGTGTTTTTGTGGGTCCCATAATTGATTCAAATAATCACCCCATGTGCTTAGGGTAGATGGTTTATAATACAATAATACATTGGAGGATCTACACGTTTTTTGTACTCCATGCTTCTAACATGATTGTACGTTCAAGGTCAGTTTATTTTCGTAAAGGTCTTTACAAATGGTGAAAAGTTAGCTTGCGTAATCCGTATGCCTCATATGATTACAAGGCTTCATGTCTTTCTGCTAAATCACTTGGATCGTGGGTGGTCAGTAATGCAGGATAATTGTTGACGGCTGAATGTGAAATCACAATGGCAGTCTGTTTTTCAACTCGATGCTACATCTCCCTATTTGTGGATAAACTTTTAACACAGCCATATGAGTAAATGGGTAAACTATTTATTGTAAGAAGCTGTTTATGATCTGTTCCTGGCATCCAGTTACAAAAAAAAAACTTCTATAAAGGCTTCGTTTGGTGCTGACACCATATTAACATTAACCAAAGTACTTTTTATATATGAATTTAATTTGACTTAAACCATAACCCTGGAAGCATCTAGTGACTTACATATAGTGTAATGCCACCGCTGAAAGACAGATCAACGTATGTTTTTCCATTAACTATCATAAGATAGTTTCATTTATGTTCGGTTTAATAGCAAACTTAATTTTTGGTTAGGCATCGAGATTTTTAAGATCTATATGGCCGGCCAGATCTCAGGAGATGATATTTAACTTTACCGACTTAGATCAGAAACGTAAATTTTATTTTTTTCTATGATATGGCTCTTTTTGGATGCATTCCTGGCTGCCTCCTGAAATATGTTTAGTATAATTCAGTTTAAAAAAAAAAACATTCTCCTGTTTGTTTGTGAGAATGATAAATTCCTGTCAAACTGAAGTTACATACTGACAGGTGTGATGCTTTACCCAACCTATTAAGATGGTCATTACCTATTTTAATGTGTCACAGCGGATGATATATACCACCCAAGTGTCTCCATTTGTGACCGAAATCCCTCTGTCCCTCTCTGTTCCCCTGGTTTCTCATTTTGAAGGGAACACAAATTGTTTGGAGGATATATCAAAGTGTTCTACAACCCTAAGAATAATTTCTAGATAAAAAGCAGAAATGAGTTTATAATATGCAAATACAATATATTATTCTTCTTATTTTTTCTGTTGGCATATATTTCTATTTATGTTTTATAATTTTACATTTTAAAGACATAGAACAATAGAGAATAAGATTACTACAGCAATATTAAGTAATCTTATTTTATGAGGTATATAACACTAGAAAAAATAATATAGAGTCAGACAGGATCCAACAGTATACAATAAATGAATAGTGTTGCTCTGTATAGTTGTATGTGGCATTATTGGCTGGAGCAAGGAGCGAGAGGTTAGGGATGTATAGCATCCAACTCACATACAGGCTTTAAATCATTTGAATAAATTGAATCAGTTGAATAAACTTGTCCATGGAAATTTCTTCAGAGGTATTCTTCTTATTCTAGATTATTCTTATTATTCTAGATTACTAAATCATAAAACTAGTGACAGAGCCGTTCCAGATTGACCAGGGAAAGGCCAGATTGACTGGCGACAAAGAGCAATCTTTTACTGAATTATCACTTTCTTATTTTTACACAACATGATCTCTGCATCCACCTCTACAGTATACACGATTGAATTGCTAGTTTTAAACTAGATTTTCATACACCTATCATTCTTTTCTATGTATTATTCCAATAACTGTTCCCTACTTCTTCTTCAATAATGATATCGCGGAATATTTTTTTTTTATAATGAGTACGTTGAATAACTAATTAATATTTTTGCCCTTTGCTAATAAAAAAAAGTAAGAATCAAACGAAAAGCCAGTAAAACTATCAATGGCAATTATTACAGTGAGTTAACCTCTTATACACTCACACATTCCAGTTACACCCACGCACATTAAAATGTCATCACTGGAGCCAAACGGGATTTTTTTGTCTTCTGCCTACTGAGAAGAAATTGTGAAAGTTTTATTTGTAGTTAGATTTAATTACTATGACATCAGCACATCTATAAACATAATTGTATGTAAGGAAATTAGGATTGATTTAGGCATCACTTGCTATGGGGGTTTGGTGGCCTGAAGTAGCCACGTGTCACAAAACTGGCAGGCTGAAAAAGAAAAAAAGGAGAAATGCACCATTAGACAAACTTTTGTCTTCCTTTTTTGCCTCTGGGGAAATACTGGATGTTAATGCTGTTCTAGGAAGCGTCAGGATTCAGAGGATGGATGAACTAGTTTCAATTTCATTCAGGCAATAAAGTCTTGGTTGTGACGATAATCAAACAGCAATATTTTAAAAGAACCGGCAGCCTGCATCAACTGCTTACAACATCGGAAGCCTGAAGAATTAGCGCTGAATATTTACCAACTCTTATGGATTTGACTTAACAGGGCTTTAAATTAGTGCTCAGGGGAGACTGGGAAACACTTGGCCTTAGAAAACAAATGGTTAAAAAGAGATTTCTTGGTGGAAATAATATTGTATTTTTACATTATGTGGGTTTTTTATTGGATTATTCTTATTTGAGTTTAGGTTAACACATCTTAATCTACTCAGAGTAAAGAAAATTCTTCTTTGTGGTGCTAAATCCTGCTATTTTACGTAGCATCTATTGGTATAATTGGTAACAACTATAGGATTATATTTACATATGCAGGATACATAAAAAACAATAAGTATTGCAGGGTCCTGAGACAGTTCTTAGTCATTTTAAATATTGCTATAACATGTTAATGAACTACAATAGTGAATGACATCTGTATTTTTGTTTAGGGCTGATACTTGTATTGGTAGCTGTTTATTTTCTCTTTCATTGGAAATAACATGAAAAATTAGTCAGGTTTATGTGGTTTGGGGGGAAATAAAATAGTGACCATGTTCCAGTTGCTCCTTGTCCTTTTTCAGAACTATGACAACAATAGTGATATAATATAACCCTGACCAGATAACTCTTAAACATCTTAAAGCTGAATTATATAGCAATAGAAACTTGGTTAAAATTAAAATGACTTCCATAATAAAAGCTGCACAAGACAAGCTGTTTTATTCCATACGAACAAGTTTGATGGCATCTCCTTTATTTTACATACATTTTTACGCCATATGATTATGCATTTGACTTCTGCTTTTAACTCTTATGAATCTTACACAAAGATGGATAGAATGATAGACAGAAATATCATTTATAAATCTTCCAGAATCTATATATTAAAAGCAACCGAGGCAGTCATAACAGGGTTCCTTCAGATTCACCCATTTGATGAAACTGCTGCCCCCTTCCTCACATTGTGATCCATGTTTAAATGTTAATATCTGGCCATCCCAATAAATATTCAGTATTCAGTGTAAACTATGATCTACAAAGGGCTTATGCTTCTAAGAATGCTACAGTATGCACATGGTTTCCATTGCCCAGTCTTCCTGTGTTATTCTCCCACACAAAGCTGATCCTAATTTAAATTTGTCTATCTCGAGCTTTGTAAATGTTTGGGATTTATTCATTAAAAAAGGAAGTTGCAGGAGAACCAAATATTTCTATTCCTTGATAGAATTATGCATTACAAAGGGCAAACCTTTGTGTAAAAAAAATATATTACCTTTGTGAAAAATAATATATATGACTTATAGTATAAGCTTGCATCCATCCAGTGCATCCATCCAAAAAGTATGAAAAGGAAATGTGCTTCTTTGCATGTTATCATACGTGATAACTTCCCAGGGCTGGCCACCTGGTACTCTCTTGTGGCTAAGATGAGAGGCAAGGATCCCCAGGCATGGGGGAGGAGGGCAATAAATGGGTATCTGGGTGGGTAGTGCTAATGTATCTTACTGAATACATCACCGTATTTTATGCAGGGATTAGCATGGACTTGGTTCTTTTTTTAAAGCTGCCCTGCATTTTTTAATTTAAAATAAAACTAAATAGTTCCCCCAGGTTAAAAATTGTGAACAAATCTTTATATTCCCTTTATTAAGGCCCCAAAAAGAACAGCAATGGATAGACTGTCAAAATACATCCACATGCCGGGCCGTGCACTCACATGTGTTCACACTTGCCCTTACACACAAACATAGCTTATTTGTCCTTACACAGACACACACTTGGCCTAACATACATATTTTTGTTCACAAAAACACTTTAAAAACACACTCTCTCTCTCCCCTGCCCTTGTTTTTGTGTCGGTTAAAAGGAGGTCAATGATCTCCACAACCGGTCCTCCTCCTGCAACAGCAGAGCGGCCGGGTGATGGACACCACCAATCGTCTGACACCTTGCCGACCCCTGATTTCATGCTCAAGAAGAAAAATATTTTTTCTTTCATGGGACTTACCCTTTAACCCTTTAACCTCTGATGCTGAAGCTCAGAATTCTATGTGTAGTAAGCCTCTTCAATGGTGAAATGCAAAACTTCTGTGTTTATATGCATGTATGTGTTTAGCCTTTTCATTGCTGGAATACATGTGTAGTTGAGCTATTTGAGATATGTTGGAGTGCAAAAATACTCTCTGATGGCTATATAAATAGTTTAAATTATCTGTACACAAATTGTATCCCCAAGTTGGGTCACAAAGCTGAAATAAGGGTTTGGCAGCAGGGGGTGACCTAATATCACATGATTACCTACTATGATGACCTCCAGATATATACCTCTTTTCAACACCACACTATTGTAGAGCACATTGGTTTCAAGCAAACTCTTTTCATGGTGCTCCATCTTTTAAACTGTCGTATTTACTGTATTGGATAAAACTTTTAGGGATGACAAAAGCTGTATGTTGTGATCGGCTGCCCCTAATGTGTCATTCAACCCTCTGTTACTTAAAGAGTGGTGAATCTTCAACAAGATGTGCGCCTCCATTTGGTAAGGGGAGTACAGCTTTAAGAAAGAGGTAGAAAACGATCACCCTGTGAAGAACAATGCAATTGATACTTTTTCTTTTACATCTGTGCAGGATGCATCTCAGCTACAAGAAACTGTGTGTGACGGATCGGCTATCATCGCTGCCCTGATGAAGGACAGAAACCCTGCGCTTGCTGGACAGCTCATGACTGCATGAGAGCAGCAAGGGGAACGTTTCGATGCCGTGGAACAGTTCTCTTCATGTATATCAACTGTTTGCAATACAGCTTTTCGGGACTGTTGTCCTCAGGCATACGTTTGCATTTGTTTATAAAAATCTACGTTTACATGGGCTTGTTTAGATACTTTATTCTGTTAGAAGTACACTACCGATCGCCAAAAGATGGGGCCAACTCAAATAAAATCCCGCTGTATATCTTATATGTATGTTATGGAACTGCCAGTTACGGAGCAGCGCAGACAGGGTGGCACTGGAGAGAATGCAGTAGGCTATACCTGCAAGCACCAGTACATCGCTGTATGAATCACTACAGAATAGTGTAAAAGTGTCTGAAGCCATCGATTTTATGTTTTGTTTTTTTGTTGTTGTTAATTGCGTTTTCCCGGCAGTGTGCTACCTAAACCAGATGTTTACAAGAGATTTAAACATTGTAACATCCTGTTATCACTGTGTATTACAAAGGGCACGTTCCAGCGAGTGTCTTCTACAACAAGCAGTTGATTTCCCTTAATGCACAGTAATTATGGAAAGATTTAATTTCCCTTTATTCAGTATGAATAATAAAGGTTGAATTTAGCCATTCTTCCATTAGTCTATAATGCATTGCAGTATCATTGAGTTGACATGTTCCTCCTGACAACTTATGGTTTAGTGAATACACTAACACCAAAACTGGCATTTTGCTTCGGTACTACCCCAGAAAGAATGATGAGATGAAGTTAGATAAACCACAGCATACTTTTAAAGATGAACGAATCCACTGTTTTCCTGTTAAATGGAACCTACACCTAAAGTTAATAATGCCACCTTTTCTACAGACCTTCTCTGTATGATTTGCTAAAAAACATTCAGCGCCAGTGAAAGAAGAGAATATGGGGACGATTTTTATAGGTGTCATAGGCATCAAAATCAGGGCCAGACTAGGGATGATGAGGCGGTGCTGGCACTTTAAGGCCGGCAGCAGCCAGTGACGCAAGTGTGGCCAACAGATGGATTTGACAAGCCACGCCATGTGTCTGTACTCCGATATACGCCCAATCTGCAGGTAAATGTAGATGTAAATGTTTTCAGAATACAACAGCCACACCAATAATAGGTCATACAGTTTTGCCATAAAGCTGTATGCTGTATATAAATATTTGTTGAGCTGGCATTAGAACCTCTACAAAAGAAATATAGTGCGTGTAAAGGCAGTTTATTCTGTTTATGAATACTGTTGCGCCGCGTGTGCCGTTTTAGGCATCCTGGCTAGATCCATTACGTAGAATGCCCAATCGTTAATGTGAATGAAACCTACCATTGCATTTAATGTTATTTACATTGATACAGCACCTATACAAAATCAAATCATCTTGTGCCAATTGCTAAAACGTTTTGACTACTGCTCAGATATATACGGTGTTATAATAAAATGTTGCTGTGTGGTTCCTTTGTGTTATATACAATCACTCGCATATTTCTTGCTGTTAAAATAATAAATTAACTAACTTGAATAACTGTGAAATTATAAAACTGAAGATATTTACAAGGTTTGCATTGAATCTCTTATTACAAAGCAGCAAAAACCCATTTTAATCAATATTATTCAAAGGGTTTTAGTTTTAGCAACTCATTTTTTTTCTGCCGACAGCGGCTTTAGCGATACGCGTGAACAGTGATACTGAGTAAAAGGCTTGATACATATCTATATTTCACAGCCTTAAATGCAGCTCGACATAAAAGATTTACATATGCTGAATGGGTTATAAATGAAAACTAGATTTACCGTAATACTTTGTCTGCAAAATGGGTGTGCAATGCAAACTTTACATGGTGGCAAATGCACGGTACAACCTGCACGGCAGTGATTCACACTTGTTTTTAATATATAATAAGGTTTACATTTTGTTTGAGTGATGCTAAAAATGCCTTATCGCTGCAAAGTATAGTTTTTTAATGCTGGTTCAGGCTGAAAGACATCGCAAGAAAACATATCTAATAAAAATAAAAGCAAACTTGTTTTTTCTTTCTCTTTATTTTAGCTCTGATCAGGATAATATAATAAATATATATATAGTGTGTGTGTGTATATATATATATATATATGTGTGTGTATATATATGTATATATATGTGTGTGTGTGTAGAATAAAAACCATCTAGTTTGCCCCATACATCCTGCTGTTAAAACGGTAAATCTTATTTAGTCCTTGGTTTGGTCTTATGTTCAAGAATTTTAGACTACGACTTCTTATGATTTGTTCAATCCACTTATGTATTTAATGCATATGATAGCTATATCGTCCCTTTAATTTGTTGTGGTATCACCATTGCAAATGTATGGGGGATTCTGCAGCTATTTTATATGTAGGAGATCTCCTTGCACGTGATGTATTTACCTGCACTCAGCTCCAGTGCTGGCTTAGCGAATGGTGCGGATGGGGGATCTGCACATGCGCAAAAGCCTCTTCTAAGTTATTTATATGGAAACATAGACTTTGACACAGATAGCCATTCAGCCCATTAAGTCTACCCTTTTTTCCTTATGTACGTCCCTGATCTTGTCTATTTAGGATAGCTTTATGCCTATACAATGCGTGCTTAAATTCCCTTAATGTATTGGCCTCTACCACACCTGATGAGAGGCTGTTCCATGTATCTTCCACCCTCTCCGTACAGTAAAACTTCCTTACATTACATCTAAACCTTTGACCCTCTACTTATAGAATGTGATATTTTGTTTTTTTTGAATACATTTCCCTCTTTCTTTTTTTTTTGGTCCATGCTACATATATTGAGCTCCCTTAGTCTTTCCTGATAATTTCAATGGCAACACTTTCCTGCCACTAACTATCTGCTCCAGGAATACTTTTCTGGTAATTCTTGTGCTGTAACAGCCCTTCTCTGAACTAACTCTAGAATGTCTGTAGCCTTCTGCAGATGGGGTCTCCAGAACAGAACTGTATGTATCCCTCTAGGTGAGATCTGAACACCTCCGTCTTGTGTTACTAATGCCTCTAGATATACAACGCAGCACTGTGTTTGTGTTTTCCTGCCTACCTTTAAGTTCTCAGAAGTAAATGCCCCTCATCCATTTTCTCTCATGTAGATAGACAGTTCAATATCCTTTACAATATCCAGTCCCAAGTGCGTTATTTTTATCAAAATTGAACTGGATGTGCCACCTTCTTGCCCATTCCTCTAATAGCAATATGGCTTATTCCATCAGGAACGTCTTCCCTGTTACAGACCTTTGTATCACTAGCAAATACCTTACCTTCGAGACCTTCTATATAATTGCTGATACAATTGCTAATAAAAAGAATGTTATTTTAAGTACAAGATCTTCCTCTGAATATTTGGAATTTATGAAGCCATTAGTTTATGCTTTCCTATCAATTATAGGTGTTTTAGAAAAGGCTTACTTTGCATATTCTTATTCACGTTCACTGGATGCCCTACCACGTATTCCCTGACAGAAGTAATACTGCTTACCACCCAGGCATCTAATTGATTACGTGAGGGTAATAAAATCTATTTGACACAAACACTGGCCCCCTGCCTGGATACAGAAGAAACTGACCTAGAGATCCAGAAAAGTCAGACCCCTACTTACACGCAAGGATCCTTAATTGTGATCCCACTTGAAATCCTTACTATAAAACCGCTCTTCCCTGTTATTAAAATAAATGACACAAAGCACCTACATTTATATTAAATGATTGTATATTTTTAATTAAAGCATTGGGCTGATGAGCTTTTGTAGACTGCAACTCACATCACCCTCAGCTAGAAAAATGATGATGATTGGAGTCGTAGTCATCTAAAGCTGATGCACCAGGGGCGCAAAAAGAATGTCATAATCTGGAAATGTATATTCTTTAGATATATCATAGAATGTAAGTGTTATTTATGCCGACCCTGTGTTACATCGTATGCATATCTTTTAGATTAATTTAACAAGGGGTTGGGCATTTTTTTTTAACCCATAACATTCACCTGCGGCAGATCAGGTTCTGCAGTGTCCAGCTGCTGGCTGGATACGTGCGGCTATAGGCTGGCATAAAAGCGCATTGAAGGACCGGGCCCAGTGAGTCATCCCCAGTCCGACCCTGGTTTGTAGTGCATGACTATGACTAATAGTCATCCACTAAACAAAGACATTTAATATTACCCTTTAAAACCAAACCATATGCATAACTGAGCTATACATTGCTTGTCAATGTATCAGCATACAAAGGGTTACAGTACACTACTGATCCACCTCATACGTACCTTATAAAATATGTGTTCAAACTCTTGATGTTACATTGTCCTAAGTGCTTGATGTTTCCATAAGAACTGCTTAAATTGATGTTCCATGGCATTTGGGATTAACGTTTTAAAGTTGCTAGTGCTTTTAGCTCTTACAAAACATTTCCAGATGTTCTACTAGGAAAAGTTCAGGTGAAATGAACCATTTTCGATAGTTAACTTTCAGAAACTGATTTTACCATCAATTTGAAAGAAATATTATCTATAATTTATTCCTAAATGGAATTAGATTAATGAATTAAAAAATGCTGTTTCACTTACACAAAGCATCAGTTTCACTCTCCAGTATGATAAGATACCTTAAAACCATTACATGCACTTTAATGCATATGATAGCTGCGTGGTCCCTTTCAGCTTTGATGTTTTGATGGTCCCCTTTGCAAATGATATGCATTTGCCTTTTCCATGTGATAGACTCACCTCCTCAGCTCCTGCCCCAGGTAACACTGCAGACGGGGGTCTGATCTCAATGGGAGCACTTTTCTTATGTGGATTGGCCGCTTTAAGCAAGGGCCATCAGACCACAGTTTGTTACTGAAAAGTACTTTAATGTACATTCTTCTTTCAAAGGGCTGTCATGGACAGTAAACTGTCCCTTTTGAACATCAGATCTGTTATTTTCTCTTTCTTCTGAAAGTTTAATGACATAAAAAACATTTTTATGGCAACAACCAGTGCATACTTTTGTGTTAAAGAAAAACTAGGCATTTCTGACAAGGTTTCAGATACAGTGGCAACATTTGTCCTAAAATATTATAATATCTTCATCTAAGTTACAATAATGAAAAAACACACTCTTTTTTTAATGAATAACACCAATTGTTGTATTATTCTTGTCCATATTGAAAACATCATTCAAACATTCACAGTGTGGATTGGAAAAAGCCTAAAAAGTAGGCTTATTACTTCAACAAAAGCTAATTGTAGTCAGGAGTTAACAAACCTGTGCACCAATCAATTAAACAGCATTCAAGGGGTGTTTTAGAGCTTCGTTGACATAATAAAATACTCAAACATTTTGTGTTTGCTATTCTAAAGAAGCATCTGCTGATGTGAACCATTCCTCACAAAAAAAGAAATATCAGAAGACCTACAATCAATTGTCGATTAGCATAAAGCTGGAAAGAGTTGCAGAGTGATCTCAAAGCATTTACATATTCATCAGTCCACAGTTAGACAAATTGTTTATAAATGGAGACGATTAAGTACTGTGGCTACTCTCCATAGAAGTTGGTGCCCAGCCAAGATGGCTCCAAAGGTACAATGCAGAATGCTCAATGAAGTAAAAAAGAACCTTAGAGTAACAGTTAAAAGCTTGAAAGAGTCATTGGAAATTGGTTAACATCTTTGTTTATGAGTTTACCATATGCAAAACATTAAACAGGCATGGAGTTCATAGCAGAACACCACAGAGGCTCTCCAATTTGACATTGTTGTTCACCTGAAGTCTGCCAAAGAGCACCTTGACAGTCCACAACACCACTGTGAAATGTTTTGTGGACTGATTAAATTTGGGTTGAATTGTTCGAGAACACACAACACTTCTTATGGTGTAAAAAGGACGCTGCATACCCAAATGAAAACATCATCCAAATGTGAAGTATGGTGGACAGAGCATCATGATTTGCTGCCTTGGGACCTGGACAGCATGCCATCGTCAAGGGGATAATGAATTCCCAAGTTTATCAAGGTATCAAGCAGGATAATGTCAGGATGGCTGTCTTCCAACTGAAGCTCAGTAGAATTTTTTAATGCAGCAGGACAATGATCTAAATGTAAAAGTAAATCTACTACATCCTGGAAATACGGCTGATCTTAAGCAGTTCTGTAAGGAAGAATGGTCTACCAGAAATGCTTGTTTGTGGTTATTGCAGCCAAAGGAGGTTCAACCAGTTATTAAATCCAAGGGTTCACTTTTTCCATCAGCACTGTGAATGTTTAATGGGTGTGTTCAATAAAGACATCAAAGATTATCACTGCTTGTGTGTTATTAGCTGAAGCACAGTGTGTTTGTCTATACTTGTGACTTAGATGTAGATCAGATCACATTTTATGAACAAGTAATGGTGAAAAACAAGTAATTCCAAAGGATCCCCTTTACTTTTTCTTGCCATTGTAATTAAGGAAGGATTTGGACATTCAACAGTAGGCCTAGACTGGCCATCTTGCACACCAGACATTTGCCTGGTGGACCGCTAGTGGATAGTGCCCATACTTACCATACTTAGTGTCACTCCAGTGGCAGATCCGGTCCTACAGTCTGGCTGAATGAAATGTCCTACAAGCGCATATAGGTGTGATGGTCAAGGGTCCACATACATTTAGTCATATAGTATCGTATATAGTAATAAGAACAGCTTTCCAGCAACAGCGGTAGAAATTAATACAATGAGGGATGCAAATCAGTTAAAGTTCAGTGTAACTGTAGATATCCATTTCTTGCAGGAGAAAGTTGCCTAGGGTTGGCCTTTGAAAATCCATACATGTGATGGAATCCTGAATCTCATATAGCTCACATTCAACTCATTGTTTAGAGTATACACAAATGTTTCTTTTGACTTTATAACACGAGAGAGCGTGAAAATCAATACATTTGTGTAAATATACTAAATGCTGGTGGCCCATCTGGGATTATCCTTATGAGAAAGACCAAATAAAACAAAACGTTCAGCAAAGAAATATGCCCAGCCGACTTTATTCATATGCCATATGTTAAGCAGACATCCACAGTCTTTAGCCACGATGATGCTGTTGTGGTGCTTAGCAACACATTTGATTATTACATTACATTTTATTTAGCGTAACGGCATTTTCTGTTGTACTATTACAATATGGAGAGTGATAACGCATGATAATACATGTTAAGACATATTGGTACAGAATGATAAGATGGCCCTTGTCTTTCAAGGTTGCAATCTATTTGTAGGCTGAGAGGGACTGTTTAGGCAAGGATAATTCGATTGTGATGCGTGTAATTTGGAAAAGTCAAAGTTGGGAGAAATTATGGCTTATTTAGGAGGTTACGTTTCTTCTCTAAACAGATTACTTCTTAGTGAGTAATTAAAGTTGGTAGGGGAGAGTCTGACATGGGTAAAATCCTGCATATGTGGGTGGGATGAAGTCATGAGAGAAGCAAGTCCTGGGAAGAATGAAGCGAAAATATAACAAGATCAGCGCTCACCCGGTGACGATGAGTAGATGGGATAGGGAAGGTAAAAGTATACTCGATAGACAAGGGGAGAGATACGGAGAAATAGGGTCAGGTGGGCAGGGTAGTGGGTGTGGGAGAACCAAAGGACACCAGTAGGGCTGACTAAAGGACTTTAGATTTGCTGCTGGAAAGGAAAGGGGTTTAGGCAGGGCCGGCCCGACAATGGAGCCGAGTGGGGCAACCGCTCCAGGCGGCCCTTTTGAAGGGGCGGCACTTTGCAATTAGCATTGTGAGGAAGAATAAAAACCCTCATGCTATTTGATCTTTAAAGAACCAGAGGTTGGAAGAGGAGGAAGGTGCCAGGGATATAGAAAGATATAAAAGTAAGCTTGACAAAATCGAGAGCAGAGGTATAGGAACAAAGCATGAATCGTTTGGAGGTGGCAGGCTTGGTTGGAGCGCCATGGCTGAGGTGAAAGACAGGGGGCAGAAGAACAACAGCAGGAGCAACCACATATATGACTGAGGCTAGCATGTGGTGGTGGTGGGAAAGATGTTGGAAAGAAGAAGTATTATGTTTGTTATTTGTAGCAGGTCATGGTCACAGAGGTTTATATATGTCTGCAGAGGTGGAGGAGTGGGGGAGAGATTGGAGAAAGTAAAGCGGTGGAAAAAGACTAGGTAAATTTGGTGAGCATCAAAGTGAGAGACCATAGGAGGAGGTGACGAGGGATAACAGTAATAATAATGTATAAAATGAGGTTAATGTGATTTATCTTTATTACTGTAGGTGGAGTAAAAGAAAAGGAGAGGAAGGAAACAAGTTGTCTGTAATTGATTTGGGAGCGGCTGTCCTTGTACCAGATCAAAGCTATCCCATTGTAATTGGAAATTAAATGATAGCTTCATACTACCTTCTAGCGTGTGGCACCATACAGTCTTTCCGCCAATTGTTCTTTTTAAGACCCTTCATTTTTGATCTTGCCAAAATGTGTCAGCAACCTGGAAAATGATATATCTGTAAATACCACAATGTTGCTAAACGGCTGGACAGAAATGCGCCGCAGAGAGATAAAATGGATATAAAGCGCCACCTAGTGGCATTTTGCTATTCACTGGGATATTGTTTTACTAGCCAGTGGCTGAAGCAGATCTAGCACCTACACAGCTTTTATCTTCATTTATTCATTTATAACTACTACACATACTTTGTGGTTTTTGTTTTTAGTGAACTGAGGACATTAGGTGTATCAGAAAAATCACAAAGGGACCTGAAATGGCCAAGAGGGTAGGACACTGAGTTTGTAAGGCCAAAATATATCCTATATTAACTGTAGGCAGATGGTGGCACTGTCCGCTACCCAGGAACAACCGTGTTCCCAAGCTTTTCCTTGCACTAGCATGTACGTCATAAGGTTTGTGGCATATACGTCACATGTCCACTCATGATGTCACACTTCAACAATTGTCAACAATTTTAGGAGTTACTACCAAAGCAGTTTTTCACTGTATCTCCAACAAAAGAGGTTTTTAATATCCAGCTCTAAGTGTTGGCAGGCAGACTGGTATAGATTTGGTGCACGGCTCTGTCACTAGAGCTGGGATATGAAAGCTATGTACAGGACGGCTTCAGGATGGAAGGACTGATGAAGATCTGTGCTTCTAATGAGACACTGACCGTGGTGCATTTTTTAACATTTGTTTGCGGAAGAGAGAGGGGTGCTGTCCTAGGCCAAACCTCCAAGTACCTTTCCTATCAGCCAATATTAATAGTGTCTTCCCTTCTTTTTTTAATTGTAAATCAACATTGATAGAAGTTAGGTCTATCCTATTTTTTGCAGAAATGTTTTCATACTCCACCCATTAATTACCTCCACTTTTCTTAACCACATGTAACATACCATTTGGCCTTTCTATGTACTTGGGGTAAGTAGGTACCTTATATCTAATTGGTGCCATGATATAGAGTGTCTATTCTTTTCCGGTATTTATTAAAGGTTCATTACCTATGACTATGATCTATGGAGGAGTTCTTCATTTTCTAGACATACATGGTGATGGCAGACATTCCTCCATACAGTGATTGTTAATTGATGGTGGGAAACTACTCAAGCTTTAAGGTGTTTCTAGTGGTTCTGTCACCTAAAACTCACTAAACATTAACCATAAAAGTTATGCATGTGTTGCATCAACAACATTTAATAAAATTGAATGGCAATTATCAAGATACATGTGATAAAGTATTCCAACCTGCTCTTTGTAAATCTCTGGGCACTTTGGTTTAAATGTCCCACTATTCCTCCTTGTCATCATCATCATTTACACCGATCAGCCATAACGTTATGATCACCTAACTAATATTGTGTTCTCCAGGTAAGTGACGCACACGCAACCGGCCATCCATGTGAAGAAAACACGATTCATCATACCAACCACCTTCTTCCATTGCTCCGTGGTCCACTTCTCATGCTCTCTTGCCCATTGTAGGCGCTTTCGGCAGTGTACAGGAGTCAGCATGAGTACCCTGACTGGTCGGCGGCTCCGCATTACACTGTGATGTACTGTGTGTTCTGACTCCTTTCTATCAGACAAAAGTCCACTAGGGGGCGCTCATGTATTCCATTCAGTGTAGATAGTAATGCAATCAAAACAGAAAAGAAGATAATATAGTGTAGGTGTACACAACAAGTGTAATTTGCCCTGCGTGTCCTAAATTGCGCACTCACAGTGTTTCTTTTTGAGTCAATGCGTCACAGAGGTGGCCTCTAGGTCCATGTAAAAGATGTATACCGAGGGGAAAACCAGAAAAAACTCCAATAGTGTATTATTGTATATGCGCTAAAGACGCAACAAATGGAGATATACTTACACCAAAGAAGTGTAAAAATGCCCGTAATTCCTGGTGCCGGTCTGGTCACGTCTGTATATTCCTCAGACTTGGCAATCCACTGGAGGAATGCTCGTGGGTGTGTGGTGTTTCAAACATCCACTATCCACATGAAGGGTTTATTGAAAATAATATTTATTCCAAAAATAACAATGAGCTGGGTAAATCCCAGATACAGCTATAAAAGCATTAAAACAAATAAAAAGAACTAGTACAGATAAAAGTAGCTAAAAAAGTCCAAATAGTCACTCTACGCGTTTCGACGTGTGAGGCTTCATCAGGAGTATTTCCTTTCTATCAGAACCAGAATTTACTTTTTTCAGCAATTTGAGCTACAGTAGCTCGTCTGTTGGAGTTGACCACACAGGACAGCCTTCATCTCCCACTTGCATCAATGAACCTTGGTAGCATATGACCCTGTCGTCAGTTCACCGCTTTTCCTTCCTTGGACTACTTGGACCACAAGTGCTGGGGTGTTTCCAATTGCTGTGAGCGGGAACGCCCACTGACATCAACGAGAACGCCCACTGCCATCAGCAGTCCCGCAAGGGAAGGCTCCGGGTAGCAAGAGCCCAGAAGTTCCCAGGTATGGTCATAATGTTCTGGCTGATTGATGTATAAAAGGCATAGTAGAGATTTCAAAGTTTCATCAAGAAGACGAAGTCAAAAGCAAATATATTAACACAACAGAATTTTCAACATGGATATTGCCTTACACTAATGAATAAGTCCATAGCCAATTTGGAAGCAAAGAGTGTACGGAAATCCTTTATTGAAAAGAGTAATGGAACTATGCATTTTTGGTGTTATTTTATAAGAAATCATAAGTCAGTTTTCATTTGCAGTTGAAGACTTCTCTTTTTCTTCTGCTTATTATTATTTTAAGTCTATGACAAAATGTGCCTTCTACAAAGCCTCCATTATATGACGGTGAATTGTTATACCAGGCTGCATGGTGTGCACTTTTCTTTCTTCTGTGACTGAGCCATTTGAGCAATTATTTAATTTTCTATGGCTGCAGAGTCTATTTGTGTAACTTGGCTGATGGTCCTTCCTTTGCAGGCCTGCCAGGTACTCTTTGTATAAGTTGGCTGCTAGACCTCTCCCAGTCTCCCTCGTAATCACAATTTGCACCGACACTGCTGCTCTGAACAGGCAGGTTGCTTTCGGCAGACATTTAAATAGTCAGTCGGGGGCATTCTGTTACACAAGGCCCTGGAGTACACCCCCAGGTAATCTTCCCAAGACAGATATAGTTTAAAAGAAATACATTTTATTATATTAGTTGTTTAGTACAAACTATTTATGTTGTATATATAATCTGTTGATACTTTTGTGGCTATTGCAGCTCCTTATTGATGTTACTCACCATTGTAAAATTTAAAATGCTTAATGAGTTATCTGAACAATCTACCTAAGTAGTCTCAAAAGCCTGCAATCTACTACCTTAATTGATGCTCTAAAGTGTGTCATCTTTACCTTAATTCGAGGTTTGCATGGCGCTGCCGATGCCACGTGCATAATGGTCAGATAAAGTGATTTCTTACCTGTCTGCACTGAACACAAACTGGAGAGATTACAGAGATAGCATACAATAAATGACATGGAAGGAAAAAACAGTTATGACAAAAGCCTAGCTACACTAGGCTTATTTAAGCTAGAAATCTGCCCCATAGACCTATTTTGGATTGATAGGTAGATATGTGTGTCTTTACTACAAAATAAGAAAAGAAATAAGCATTAAATGTTACCTTAACTCTGGCCTTACAAAGATGTCCCCTGCGGCTTGGGTATGCTAGAGTGGATGCAATATTTTAGTATCCATTTTTTGGATGAAATATCCCCGAAGAGCAAGTTCTGCATCACTCCTGAGAGGGGACCGGCTGCACAACGTTCTACCCATCACAACAGCCTTGTTTATTTTTATGCTTGCTCTCAGAGGGTTCTGTAGAAGGCACCGTACATAAATGTAGCACTTATTTTGTCGATTCATATAGTGTGAAGCTGGGATCATAGTTAGTTTTACTTTAGATGAATAGGATAGTTAGTCATTATTGTACATTTTCCTTGTAGCAACTTAATTCTATGACTAGAAGTGATGCCGAGGCATGCCATCATCTCTCATAATTGTATTTAATTAGATTTAGACATTAAATACTGCTAGTATGCCTCTAAACTCAACACACTGGTTTGCGGGAAAGGAGATAAACTTAAAACCGTCCACTAGGGGTCACTGTTGACTTTCTTGGAAGTGCTTTTGGAACATTACGTAAACCGATTAGCAAAGCGAATGTCACGCTCAATTCCTGTATAACCTTGACATCTTGCGTATACAAGACCCATCAAGAAAAATGAGAACAATTCTTAATTGTGTTAGTTTATATAGATGTTGCTGTAAAATATGCCATTGAAGACTGAATGATCAAAATACAGCTGAATTTCAAAATAATGCTTGTTGCTTTGGAAACACCAAGTCACAGATGCAAGGATTATTCATTATCATTAGTATTCATGAAGCGTTTCTTTATATATTCCATCAATGTGTTCTTTTAGACAGCAGTGTCCACTGATTTGGAGGTTAGGTGTTTGCCAGAATAACAATTAATTTATATAGGAAAGTGTCATCTCTAATGCACGGCTGATTATGTTAATGGAAGACATTTGAGTCACAGATTTTTTAAATAACACTTTATGACTTATTTTTAGCTCATCAGGGTATTTAACATTAATTTTATGGTAAGAGACCACTGCTAAATATTTGAGTCCCACTTTTCACATACAAACGGTGTAACTGTGTTTAGTAATTAAACTAGAAACATAGAAACATAGAAACATAGAAAGTGACGGCAGATAAGAGCCAGAAGGCCCATCCAACTAGGTAACATTTCTGTGTATATAACATTATGCATTCATATATGAAAGGGTGTCTTTTTCATTTCATTTCCCAAGATATGTACCAGTGTTCCTTTTTAAGGGTAGGTAAGGAGAATAGAGAAAAGATCAGGATACAGGGCCAGCCCGACAATGGAGCCGAGTTGGGCAACCGCTCCAGGTGGCACTTTTGAAGGGGCGGCAACCCCAAGCCCTTTTTTTGTTTTTTTTTTTAAAGCGAAAGAGAGAGAAAGGGGCGCCGAGTGGTTTTCGCTTACCAAGCTGTCAGTACCCGCTCGGCGCCCCTCTCTCTCTCTCCTCTGCGGCGAGTCTCCCTGTTCGGTCTCGGTGCAGGCTTGTAATGCTCAGTGCCGGAAGATTACCTCATTTCCGGGGCGCTCAGCACTACAAGCCGGCACCGAACAGGGAGACTCGCTGCAGGACTGATGAAAGGTAAGTACAAGGGGGGGGTAGATAATGGGGGGGGGCGTAGGGACGGAGGGAGAGGAAGGGTAGATAAGGGGGGAGAGGAAGGGTAGATAATGGGGGGGGACGGCAGGGACGGAGGGAGAGGAAGGGTAGATAAGGGGGGTGGCCGCATTTTAAAATTCGCCCCAGGCGGCATTTTGCCTTGGGGCGGCCCTGTCAGGATAGGACATTTATCAGATAATGCTGGCCCTGCCTTGAGAAAGTGATGATCTCCGCTCTTGTAAGGCGACATTTTAAATTAAATGTCCCCCAAACGAATGTACTGACTGCCAAACACAAAGCTCAAGCTGTATGAGTTGAACTTCATTTAAATTTGCTGAAAGCTGTGATGGCGGCAGTTCCCTTTAATGCCTGAACAGAAATCTAACTGTTTTTGACATTAATACTAAAGCTTGTTGACGTTGCAGCTGTGTGTGGTCAACCGTAATAAGGTTGTCATCATGCTTCCACCGAGGACATGACACTGGCATCAGAGGTATGTCGCTAAGCAGAACACAAATACAAACTAAAGTCAATATCTGTTTATTCACTTCAGTGCTATGTGATCTATTTCTAAATGACCCAAACCTGGGTCAGAATTCTAAATGTAGCAATCACCATGGAAACTAATGGAAGGTTCAAGCTCAATGTTTTGCACTTGAATAGCACTTTACAAGAATGGCACTATATATACAGCACTATGCTGAAGTATTAGGCGGGTGTGAAAAATATTGTAAAGTAAGAATGCTTTCGAAAATAGACATGTTAAAGGTTCATTTTACCATTTAACAGAATGAGCGAACAGAAGAAAAACCTAAATTAAATCAATATTTGGTGTGAGCACCCTTTGCATTCAAGACAGCACCAATTCTTCTAGGTAGACTTGCACAGTGTCAGGTAAGCATATAGTTAGGTGTATGATTAAACAATTATACCAGACAGGTGCTAATGATCTTTAATGTAATATTTAGTTTGAAGCACAATCATTAACTGAAACAGAAACAGCTGTGTAGGAGGAATACGACTGGGTGAGGAACATCCAAACTCACGAAAAAGGCGATAGTTTGGATGAAGCCTCACCAGGAGGGGAAAAGTACATTGGTCTATTTTACTACGCTACTAAGGTATTTGTTTGACGGCTGCTCCTAGGCTCATATGTTCATCTGTAAAGGAGGTACACCCCGAGGTCCGCTCCTCTGCCACGCCATCAGGGTCGACCTCCATCCTATCCCATGAAGTCTGGTGAATCCTCCTACAGCACCATCCTAAAACAAGTCCCGTCTCCTCATATACCCTTTAAAAGCTTCAGATGCTCACCATTGCCCTTTGATTATATGTGCTCGTCATAGTTTATCCTATCCTAACATGTTCTCTGGCTTCCTGGTCCTCGCTGGTATACGACTACCCTAAACTCTGGCTACCTGACCACATCACTGATATCGACTACTCTCTGGCTTGTCTTGACTACCTGGTCTTGGAGGTTGTCAGAAAGTCCTACGGCTGCTCAAACCCAAAAGGCTCAACCCAAGGGGGGCACTCAGAAAAAAGATATTTTCTGAGACCCATGGACTTTCTCCTGTGGGACACAGTGTCATACCTTGCACCAGAGTCTCCACTGATATGCTGAGCGCAACAACTATATAGTTACCAAGGCCCTGCTCAAATGTACTTACAATCTAGATAGAGGTTGGGGATATATATCACAAGAGGTGAAAGTGCAAGTCAGACACACAACTGTATCCCAGTGTAAACATAGTTTAAATATATAACGTTACTATATATATGTAAAACACTGAACTGAAGAGCAAGGAGGTCTGTCAGTGTGAAACAGAGTAGAGCATCCATGTGGGAAGCATGTTGGACTCTCTCTTTCTGCTTTCACATTTTAAACCTGGCATTGTTGCTTACACATTACAACGTATACAATTACCAGAACATTCCTGAGGGTAACAATGTATGGCTATATCATTATTATTATCCTGATGTATTGGTTTTTACAGCATCATCTTATTCCACAGCGCTGTACAATGGGTAAGCGAGACACAACAAGCAGTGCATCACTTAACAATTTGGATTTACAGAAACAAAAGAGGAGGAAGGCCCTACTGGAATACGTTAAAATGTATGAGGGTGTTTTAGCCATAGAAATACATGAAACAAGTAGGGCCAAGGTGATAGTCTTACTGGCTGAGTATTTATAGACAACTTCTTTAGGCATATTGAAGAGACCTAAGTTATCTTAAAAGCTTATACTCAAGTAATAAAGGTATCACCTTGACTACTTGTTTTACTTACGTAAGAAACCTAATGCCTTCTCATGGGAATAGTAGAAAGGAACAAGTCTGCTAACGTACAGTGTTTATATTCTGCTTTCTGTTCCACCCACTCAGTAATGCTTAAAACATATTTTTCTACATTAGAGAAAAGTAGTGTTTTAAACAAAGCAATTATTTTATTTTTCCATTTAAATTCCACTATTTTTACTTTTCTGTATGTTCCCAAATAATGATTAAATGTGTAATGAAAATCTAAATAAATAATAGTCTCATGGGTATTTTATACGTCACATGATGTATGTATATCTATATATATATATATATATATATATAAAATCGTTCTATTTTTATAATGAAAAATAAAAAGATTTGCTCCACTAACACACAATTTCAGAGCAGGAATTTTTATTTGTTGGATTTTAACACTGTATTTAATCTATCTATGTAAACAAAAGTGAGGTTCCAGTTCTGCCCTGAACAAGTCCATGAACTCTCACTCTGGAACCTCACCTGCCATGGAAATGGCAGAAGAAACCTATGGCGTCAGATGTACAAATGTGTGCGCCCATGTGTCTTTCTTTTTCAAGAAAGGCTATGAGGTCTCTACAATGGTAAAAGTTCTGGTGTTTAATGCAAGAGCTTTCCTTTCATCAAAAGGAATGGGATGCTTACTCCCCACATTGTACAGCGCTACGGAATTTGATGGCGCTATATAAAACAATCAATAATAATAATAATAACATAGAAGCATTGTAATAAAAAATGTCCTAGCACAGGCCCTTCATCCCATGGTTCTGCCTCTGGTAAGATCTGTCAGATTTGGGTGATTGTCAGCTTTTCACACAGTTCCTAAAAAGGTGGCTTAAAATATATCTGGGCATACATTTTAAGATATGAAGAATTTTAAGCATATAAATTCAGTAGATTACACAAGCGCATTTATATATTTGACAGCATTCTAATTAATATGGTTGTTAGGCAACGCTTGGAAATCAGTTATGTTATTTTGTTAATAATGTTTCCTCCGCTCAATTGTTTTCTCTTTCCTTTGACAATATCTTTATACGGTCTGAGGGAAATGATACAATCTTTACATATGTTTTTGCATTGTCTTATACGTTGGTTGTAATTATCTTAGAGTGTGGTATTTGATTTGAAAGGGTATTTAAGGACAAACCGGATATTATTATATGATCCAGGAAGGTGAGAGGATATATAGGAAGGAGTGCTGAGTAAGATGTAAGATTTTTTTTTATATATTATTAAGGAAGTTTAATATTTACAGTTACTGTATATTTTAGATATAGAATATGATGTCTAGGAAGGAGAGCCAACCCTGATCAAAAGCTGCTTCCTCAAATGAGCTTCTTTTAATCTTTATTTATCCTTCACACTTTCTTGTCCTTAACCTGGGTCTAGTAAGCATGCTGTTAGAAAATACCTGTTTTGATAATTTGTGTTTTTACTTTATACTTCTTGTGCTTACATTACATGAAAATCTTTAATAATGCAATGAAACTCAGAACACAACAATTTAGATTTTTGCTACAGTGTGCTTTGTATCTTTATATTATTATGTATTGCTTTATATAGCGCCTTCATATTCTGCAGAGTTGTACAATGGGTACACATTACATAACAAGTAGTATATAACATAGCAATTCGACTTACAGAAACAAGAGGCGAGGAGAGCCCTGCTCAAACACGTTTACAATCTAGAGGGAGTTAGGGTTTATTACACAAGCGGTAAAGATGCCACTGTTAGGGACGGACCAGCCACACTAGTATAAGTTTTGCTTGAAGGCAGGGACTAGGAAAGGTGAGCTAAGGAAGATGGGAAGAAGGACGTGCATACTTTCATAAATGTCCTTAAGGAAGCGTGTCTTGAGGAATTTCTTGAAAGACTGAAGACAAGGGGAAAGGCGCTTTGGGTGGGGAGGATGTTCCCGAGGATAGGAGCAGCCCATGAGAAATCTTGCAAGTGTGCACGAGAACACAATTTGTTTTTTTTGCTTCTTGTTACAATTAGACATGTGCAAATGGGCCAAAGCAATTAGGACCCATTTTTTGGTTCGTTTTTGAATCATTCATTTTCAGGCAATGAAAATTCGGGGGCATTTTAAATTTGCAACAAAATTTTTTGCCCAGTGCCCAAATTCACTCTCACTCTCTCACGCTCTCTACTCTCTATTTTCTCTGCCAACTACTTCCTGCTCTCTTCATTCTCCATCCGCATCTCCAATCTGATTGGAGGATCGGGGAGACAACATCGCTGGAAGTGCCACTTTTTGTTGAAAGTTCCTGCTGGGTTATGTCCGCCTAGTTGCGGACAAAGATTGAAAATTGAAGGTAGAAGAGATAGAAGATGAAAAAGATGTGGAAGTGGTGGGCAGAAGCGGAAGTGGTCAGAGAAGGTAGTGAAACAGAGTGAGTGAACGAGAATGAGAGTGTGAGAGTGGCTTCTTGGGAGTACTTCTGCAAGGGGCAGAGCCTCTGCGCTCACCACAGGGACAACCTCTTTCCCATTCCTCCAATCAGGGGATACGGTGTGGGTGGAGGGTCTGCCCAATTGCGGAAGTACTCCGAAGAACATAGGATAATACAGGGGAGAGCCAAGAGTAGCAAAGAGCCCGGGGAAGAAGAAAGAGAAGAACATTAAAAGGAGAAGAACAAGGAGAGGAGCTGCAGAGAAGGAGACACTATCCGTCAGAAAATGTGGGAGACATTGAGAGAAAGAGGGCATGAGAGACCCTGTGATAGAGTGTGAGAGAGCATTAGTGAGTGAGCGGAAGAAAAATACAATAAAATTCAAATACAAATTCAGAGCTTCCTCTGTTTTGTGTATTTCATTAGGGGCCCCTCCTCATTTTGGAACATTCGTCCAAATTAATGAAATTGGTAACTTTCATTAAAATTTAAATTTGTACAAATTCAAATGCATAAGTCTAGTAAAGAGGGCCCGGCTCACAAACTTACACTCTAGAGGGAATAGGGCAAAGAGAAACATAAGGTATGACGAATAGGTAGAGAGAGTGCCATCTTTCATAATAGTATTTGCCAATGATTTATTACATTTATAGTGTGAATATAACATTGTTTTTTTACTTAGTATTTACATATCCACAGTAGTTTGGTGTTTTAGATTTTTTTCTACGGTGTTGTGGAACAGGACCCAGACCACTTAAGTTTAATAAAATTAAAAACATCTTGTTCTCCAGAGCATCACTCTTGGTGACTATTCACTGGAGACAAAACTCTCATACTCAAGAGACTAGTCTGCTCTTTCTTGTCTGTTTTAATAGTGCATGTTAACGTCTACTACATATGTTTACCAGATGTGCCATATTTAGTTGTTTTTCAACATTTTTTTATTAGGGTTTATTGTCTGTTCACGTAAAAAAAAAATTGCAAAGACATTTTTTTCTATGTGGTAAATTAATATATAAGTTAGTATTTTTTGTAAATATTTAACATGAGTTTTTTTTAGGCAAGGGCATGGAAGTTTCCTCACCCGAAAAATTAGATGGAACATTGATTGTAACCACTAGTTACAATCAGCCACAAAATGTGTGTTTACACAAGGTTGCAACGCAAACCTGATACATACTGAAATCAAGGGATTTACTCATTTGGGTCTCATCAAGGCCCCAAATGACCAGGTAGCCTTGTCTAAGCTTCCTCTGCACCTCAAGAGGTCCAAATCGAAACCTCATACTGTTAGGGAGGTTACGGTAAACCTTTGCTCGGTGGGTGACTTGAGCAGGTCCCAGATCTGCAGGGAGTTGTACAGGACAGCTGTCAGCCAGTCCATTGATAGCATATATTATATTTTATTCTCTACTATCCCCATATACAGTACAGGACCTTTCCAGCATTAAGCAATAGAAATTTGGGTAGCAGAACATCCTCAAAATATTTGAATTGCTGATATGACCATTAATTGTATGAAGAAGAAGATGTAGTAGAGCTACTTTGCGATCTGGAAGTAGGTGACATTCCAGAAGGCCAAACACTTGGCCCATAGCAAGGCATTTCCCAACCAATTTCTTAAAGGAAACCACAAAACCAGATAAATGTCTAAAATGGAGTAGTTTTTGCAGATCAAAGAAACCCTAATGTTTTAAGAACTATGTAACTTTGTAACTATTTAGTTCAGCTCACTGATATGGTAAATGCCATGTATAGAACATAGTCTTCAATAAATGTTGCCTTACATCCATTACACAAACCAACAGGGCAGATAAATTTACGTTACTCAAAGGAAATCTCATTTTTTTACCCTAAATGCACCTAAAACGGTTTTATTTTGCAACAATTTATTTCTAAACATTTAGTGTATGACATTTTTTAAAAGATATTATAGGTAGACAACATTGAACGGTTTGCAACATACAACTCAGGGGCAAATCCAACCCAAGGAATTGATACCTTGGTAGGTTTTAAGTCGACTCGGGTAGTTGCCCAAAATCATTCCTTTAGAACAGTCCAGTCTTTTGTCAGTCGTCCCTTGGACGACATTGTGCAAAAATATACATATATTATGTTTCATGTTTTATGTTTAGAGTTTTGAAAATACATATTGCATCTCCTTTTAAGTAAATGTTTTGGGAATAAAATAGGGAAAATATACTCTTTGAGGAACACCCATTAAGAAATATCAACAACAAAATGAACATATTGTGGGTCGTACTGTGCATCCTTTTAGGCATGTCTCCAATATGCGTGTAAAAGGATCGTACCAGCTGTTTTTCCCATAATGAATTAAAGCTGCTCTGGGATTTCCAGCTTCCTGTTTTTAAATAGACAGTGAAGTTGTGGTATTGTCAACTAATTTTGCTCAGCTGAAAGTCCAAAATAAATTGTTAGAGCTCCTGTTTACGAGAAAACCTTTAATAAAAATAGTATGCTGCCAGTTTTCAACAAAGCGTACTAATTTCATGTTTATTTTGTTTTAAAACTGTATTAATACTTTGTTTCTTGGATCTTTTTTTCCTGGAGGAAACCAACTGTCTACTCAATTGACAAGTAGAGAATACAAATATGTCAGCTCTATACTCTCTAAAAAGCTGGTCTACAACTTTTTTATTCTATAAAAACTACACTGATTTGAGCAATGTAGAAATTATATATGTAATTAGTAGATATAAAAAACAAAACATATTTTGGTGTTTTTTTTGTATCTCCCCATCAATCAATGAATTGTGATGACATATTGGTTATTTTGATAACAATGATAATGTGTTGCTTTTTGCTGTTTTCTTACATTTTTGATAGCTATCGAATTATATTACTTTAATATTTAATATTTCCCCATCAGCTTATAGACAATCACTGTTAGTAATATCCATACTGGAAGGTATGTGTCTGACATTTGTATAATTATAAAATACATATAATTGTATTTTTTTTAGCATTTAGGATGATAGTGAGGTTTGTTGTCCCTTTTGTTACTTTGTTTTTTTGCCATTTTCTAATAGGAAATGCATGACATGTATGGGCATATATATATTTTTTTTTTTACATCTTCTTCTTCTTCTTTTTTTTTTGCTCATCTATCACACAATCTTTGGAATGTAATAGTACCTCCTAAGCTCATTAACATGTTTTTGTTATGATTTACTAATATTAATGTTACATACCTGCAAGCGTGGTTCTCCTCTTTTTCTCAGGAAAGGGGGAGACCCCCTCCACCTCATAGCTCCCACAGCAGCAGCGGCCATAGAGAAGAGGAAGACCCCCCTCAACCTCATAGCTGCCACAGCAGCAGCCACGTAGTGGAAGGAGACCTTGTTCCTCCTCCCTACGGCAGCCGGATCCTAGTGCAGCGGCAGATGATTCTCTATCTGCGCGGCGCATGTCCCTTTAAGACTGGAATTTTGGCGCTAAATCCAAATTTCTTGCCAGTCCTTCCGGTTCCTATTTAAACTCTTCAGTAACCAGTGGACCTTGCCCTCTGATGGTCGCTTTTGTTGCATAATGCTTCTAATCAGTGTGCGTTATACTCTCTTAGTCTTTAAGTGTTTGACCCCAGCTCGTTTATCATTGATGCTGATTCTCTGGTATCCTGACCTCGGCTAGTTATACGCTAACCCTCATTCCTGGTATCTTGATCTCGGCTTGTTCTGACCACGATTTGGTAACCCTTGCGGTTCTACCTGACTTCGGTGTCTCCCACTTCGCTGTGTGTGACAATGAATATACATTGTTTGCTTTGGAAATATGTTAGAATCTTATCTGATCAAGTATTTTTATGTCTGTACCATAACTTCACATTTATTGAGTTATAAGCATTATTTTTGAATGTTTATAATATTCACCTTTGTGACAAAAGTCATCTATGGACTACAGACAATTATTTAACTATAAATTAATATAATCTGCTGAATGATGTATGTGAAAATGGGCAATGACTGCTACTGAAAAAGTATTTCAAATTGCAATGCAATGTCACTAATTCAGCTCCATGGTAATCAATACAGCCATGTTAAGATTCGATTTGACTTGTCAAGATTGGAATACTTTGACATAGTAGGGGCTAAGCAATATTTGGTCATAGAATTATTATTATAATTTATTGTCTTATATAGCACTGTAACAGAATCCTGGATGTTTATGTTTAAGATCTGTGTTTTTAAATAGCACTTCCTAAGGGTCACCTTTAGTATTGATTGGACCCTGGGCAACCATTTGCTTGGCCCTAACCCTGTGCTCCCTAGCATGCAATCGTGCCTTCCACTCCAACACCAAAAGTACTTGCCACACAGACTCTGCAGATTAGGAGGAGACTGTCAGTGGAGTCTTCTATCCTTCTGACAATAGTATGACTCCACATAAGACAGCCACGTACGCAGGGCATGGTAGGAACACATGGTAGGAACACGAATAGTTCAGGCTGCTTGTCTGTGCCATTGTTGACTCCAAGAAGCTTGTCTGTGCCATCTTTGCTCCAAACAGGCTGCTTGTGCCATATTTGCCCTCAAACAGCCTGCCTGTGCCATCTTTGCCTGCAAACAACATGCCAATGCCATCTTTGCGTGCAAACAACATGCCTGTGCCATATTTGCCACATTAACACATGCATGACATCACACACTTACACATACATACATAAATATATACTCATTTACTCATACTTATTCATACTATGACACAGCACTGTTAGGCCACCTATTAACCCCTATACACCATTTTTCTGGATGGACAGGAGCACCACACACACACAAGCACAAAACATACCTTGGTGTACACACACACACATATATATATATATATATTTTAATTAGTTACAGTCTGTTTGTCATCAATGCAATGATCCTCCGTAATGAAAGGTTGTTAGCGTTGCAATGGGATATGTTAGGGAAACATATTTGAAAAAACAGTCGAAGGATCTTCCTGGTTACACAAAACAAATACCAAGTAGCAAGTAAACAGTGGCCAAGTACAATATTATTTAGGAAATAAGAAGGAAAATAAGCAACTGTGGATTATTAATAGCGTGTGTTAAATGATGTCACTCTTACTGGCATTCTTTATTGTTGTATTGTACTTAAATAGACCTTTCAGCATTAGCTAATGAAGGAATTCACACACTGTAATTATATATATATATCCCATAACTTACACATTTAATGGTAATGATGTATAATTCATGTTCTTATCCATACCAGAGTTTGCCTTTATGCACCCCAGGGTAGTGGGCCACATTCCCTTTTTACTTTGAGGGGGTATTACATTTAATATTCACAGTGAGGCTCTTGACTAAAGTAATGCTTTGTTATTAATTTAACACTATGAAAGGCTTGGGGATGCCAACTCTCAACTACTCACTTGTTTTTGCCACTGCATGCTTTTTATATTTCATTAAAAAGTAAAGAAATTGGACATGATTCACAATTCAAAAACGCACACGTACTGTATAATTACATTATATAGCACCAGCAGATACTCATACATCTACGCCTATAGGTTTACGTTTGCCAAGATTATATTCTTTATTTTAATCTGAAAATAGTTGCCTTAAATTTTATTTTGAAATTTAAATATTTCATGTACTTTGAAAGTAGATATTTTATGATGTCAACAAATAAAAAAGACTCCTTGTATTATTGTTATTATCTTTTATTCATATGCAACAAAACAAAGCCATAGATAAAACTACGATGTACTGAGCTGGACAGGACCTCAATTTGGACTTTAACAAAGCTTTTTCTGTAGGTATAACAATCTGGCTTTCTAGTGAAACCCTAGTTCCAAACAACATCATTACGTAAACTAGAAATATCATATTAATAACTTCTTGCTTGAAGTGCCTACAGTGATACCTGATGAGGCTCATGAAACAAATGTCTGGTGGGTTTGCCCGGTAGAAATTCGTCTTAGATGATGGTCCTTCACCACACGTAGGTAGGATAAAGTGTGATATGTTCATAACGTTTTTTCTTCTCTTAAGGCAAAGTGGAACTAAATACCGTATTTGCCCTAATATAGGGTGCACCCCCCCACACTTTAAGTCTTTAAAGTGGGGATGCGGCCTATAGTCGGGGTTTAGCGCAGGGATGCGCAGTTCGTATCACCTGACGACCCGAGACATGCAGTTCCGGGTGTCGGGCGGGTGTTTTTTTTTCTTTTTCATTAAGCCCTGCTGTGGGCAAGCAGCAGGGTTAGGATCCAGATCCCCCGCAGCGCTGCAGGGGACCTGGATCCTACTCTCCGGCAGCCAGAGGACAGCTGCGCAATGCACGTAGACAACCTCTGCTGCCGGCACTTCCCCTGGGGCTTCTATGGTGGAGCACTGGTGTGACATAACCTTCCGGTGTTCCACCATAGAAGCCCCAGCGGAAGTGCCGGCAGTGGAGGTCGTCTAAGCGCATCATGCAGACGTCCACCGGCTGGCCCCGTTAGATACCAGGGAGTCTGGGGGTGCGTTGGTAAGTCTGGGGGGTGGCATATCTAAGGAGCAAAATGGCATGTCAGGGGGGCAGAGTGGTATTTCTAGGGGCCATAATTATGTCAATTTTAACCCCCTTTCCCAATTAGAATGGAATTGGGGATGAGCTGGAGGGAACGTGCCTCCTCATCCCCATTAGCAGAGGATGAGGGTATAAACAGACATTTACCCCCAATGGTTACTTAACTACCCACCATTGCACATTAAGTGAGTGAGGAAAGGAGGTCCTGGGGAACCCATTTCATTTTTCATTTATATATACGTTTTTTTTATATAACAAGGGGTTACAATTATATAACAATGAGTATTGTGATGACTTTATTATTTGGGATGTTCTAGCAAATAAAATTAAAATATTACTATTTTGCTAGTATATGTAATATTTAAGCCCTAGTGGGAATGATCCTCACACCGTGTTTCTGGTTACATGTATTTTTTTGTGTTACAACCAAATGTACACTCATTCAGAATCTGTTGGTGTGATATAAATAACAATAATATTTTAATGATAAATATAAATAATATAAAATAGTAATATAATAATAACAGATTTCTGCATCAACCACCAGATGGCGTACTGAAACAAAATTAGTTTAATAGCTTTCTTGCTACTCCTGAATTTCCCATTAACAAGACTATGGCAAATTACTAAGAAAGGCATTTCAGAAGACATTTTAAAAGGTTCAGTGTAAATGTAAATTGCCAAACTAGTCTCTGGAGGTCCAAGGACTGCCTGCATAGGTAGAGGAGAGAAATTTAGTGGAATTTAAGTGCCTCCATTTACTTTTCTCTGTACCAACTGATAAGAAGCTAAATTCCCTTTATATTCTCTTTATATTCCAGATCACAAAAATGTAAATGTATAAAACATTCTGAATAGATCATAGAAGCGGTAGGCACTCACATGCACACAAAAAAGTATACTTTTGTCTGTTTTAAGCATCATACCTTTTATATGGTTGTAAAGCAATTAATTTAAAAACTAGCCTTTCCTTTTTTGTAAAAACACTTTGCATTTAAATAATCCATTGCTTATTTTAAAGCTATGATTTTTTTATGTATTTGGTTCCCTCTTTTTATTTTAGATATTTCTGCTTAATGCAGATACACTGAATAATTAGAAAATTTTGCTAAGTTTTACAGTATTTTTTTAATCTTGGGATTTTGCTCGCCATCTAGGCATATGTGACCATACATAGCTAACCAATGAATACTTGATGCTGTATATTTTAGATGATTAATTACTAGAAAACAGGGCAATCTATTTTTTTTTTTTATCTCAAGATGTACTTTGCCATGTATTGAAAGAAATGGTATCTTATTACCAGTTCTACACGTAGCCATCAATTTTTAAGAAATATGACTATGTCTGTTACCAGAGATAGTTAGATCTCAGGTAGTCCATCCCACATAAGACATTGTTATTTGTGTTAGAAATAACACTGATTAAGATCAATTTAAAGAATCAGCTAATTACTGGATGCAGTGACATAAGCCTGGCATACCTGCCTCTTTGCAATCAAGATTTTCTCTGGTGGATCTGAGGTATTACTTATTCTGGCACCTTCACAAAGTGATTCAATGATACATGATAATTACTTGTGCAGATGGGAAAGTTGCTGTTTTCTCTCTCATCAGATGTTCGGCATTTTAAGGAAATGCTCATCTTCAGTTTTTAGATTTAACTTTCTCAGTATCAGCAAATCTTCTATCATATTGAATTTCAGGGAAAAGGGTCAGCTTGTAACTACTGGATGTTATGTATTATATTTATGTGTTCAGTTTGGTAGTCTTTGCCCTGTTAATACAACGAGGTGTCAGGCCTAATGACTTGGTTAATAAATAAAATTAGCTGTGGCCTTTTCAACCCAAGTTTCATGTGTCTGTTATTATTGGGTTAATTGCAAATTGGGTGTTTGTTTTCGGGGGGGGGGATTTCTTCCTATTCCACGAAATTAATTTGTCTCCATCTTCTGTTTCTTTTACTGGAAATCCCATTCGTTTGTCTGGTTGCCATGGAAACAAGTAATAAACACGTAGAAGGAGCTGCATAGGGAATTTGAGACCAATGGATGGAAGAGAACGGGTCAAAATTAGCTTAGAGATAGAGGGTTAAGGTTAAGGTATATTAGTGGACTGGTTAAATGATCTTAATTACATTAATTAATGATCTCAATTAAATGAAAACTTTAGACCGTCTTAGACACTGTGAGAAATGTCAGGCTGAGGCTGAAGTCTCACACAGAAGAATCTCTTTAAAATGCACATAAAGCAGTCACAGTGAAATGAATGGATCCCCTGCACGCTCTGCTCTTATATACTAGCCTACTTATTTTTTCTTTGAAAGATGCAGCACATCCATCGGACAAGCCCTCAACATGATGTGGCAGGGGTGAGCTGACTGGAAAAAGAAAGATCAGGTCACTCAATGTACCTCCAATTAGTACAGGCAAAATGGGGAAATTGTCCTCCACTTAGTGTAGTGAAAATGGCGGCCACAGTGACGGAACGTATGAACAATGATTTTCGTATTGTGCACATTTGTTTTTCACTTGTTTCGTCCAATGTTGCATTTGTTTGTTCGTTATTAGGACAAATGGAAGAAACGGTAAAATAGTACAGTGCATAAAGAACAGTTTGAGCCATCATAAACCTCACAAATCTTTGGGTTTTACTGCACTCCAAATATGTTGTTTAATATAAATTAGATACCTATCCTGTGGAAGAAATACTGAGTGAAATTACAATAAAATGTTGGTTATTTTTTTAATTTTCACCTTGGTTTGTTAGATGTCATCCCTAATATGGTGTTATACAGATAAATATAATGTTATGCATATAAATATGGTTTCAAACTAAAGACCAACTTTGCTTAGAAAAACAATATATGATTTGTGTGGAATTGAACACTAAAATGGAAAAGGGAAATTGGAGCTGAAGAAAAAAGTAGCAAAATAACAAGAATTGCTCTTGTAGTTGTACAATCGCTCCGGTACTTAAAGGGTAAAATAAAATGTGAATAGGTAGCATGATGGTTTCTTTTTTATTTTTAGTTTGGTTAATTCTGTTTACATAGTAATTTAGGTTGAAAAAAGACACACATCTTTCCATAGTTTATCCAGGTTCTTGGTTATATCATCTAATGTAATCAGAGAAGATTTTGCACCAACCTCTCACCCTACCTGTTAAGTTAAATTACCTTTTCAATTCCCTTCTCTGTTCTAAATCAGTCTTTTAGAGATTAACCACTTGAGTGAACTGGTACTTAAAGTCTTTAAAAACAAACACTATTTCTAAAATAGTTCCTCTCTTTTTTCAGGGCCTAAAATGCATTTTATTTCATCTACTGTCAGTCATGGCTTCAATTATAGTGACACTTAGTGAACCTTAAACAGTTGTTCACTATAAAAAGGATAACTGGTCAGCAACCCACGTTCGAATGTTACAGTTCAGTCTTGATGTTTTAGTCACATAAATGTTGTTTAACAGTTAGAGTCAATCCACATTTTTTAAAAAAAAGAATATATTTAATTTAATAGAAGTGCCCCATTTATTAAAAGTGGTTTTGCCAGACACTAAGCAGGTCTGTTTAGCATTCTTTTTTCTTTGACACAACCCAAGCTATCTTCCAGGCTTTTGGTATAAAGGATGAACCTTCATGTCCCTGCATCCAGAAGATGGGCTGAGTGTCCCAGTGGGGAACCCGGGCCAGACCTAGGGTAGCGACACCCTTAAATAAACCACAGGTGTTTTAGTGTTCACTTTTTGCAGTATGCTATAGGAAAAAAGCAACAAACAAAAAAAGAATTAAACTTTCCCTGAAACTCAATACCATGTGCTTAGGTTGTATTGTGAAGCAGAAGAGGATATGTATGTTGAAGATAAATGACCTGTGTTAATAGCGGCATATGAACTTGGCATTAACCATATAGAAACATAGAAACATAGAAAGTGACGGCAGATAAGAGCCAGAAGGCCCATCCAGTCTGCCCAACCTCTGAGTACTCTCCTTTAGTACTTGCCCTTATCCTATATCTAGCTTGGCATTATGCCTATCCCATGCTTATCCCAAATATCCTTTGCACTGATCACCATTTCCTGTTAGTTCCTGTTTTTTTGGAGAATGTAATTCAAAAAGTGTTATGGAAGTGCTTTGTGTTTTGAATGAGCCCTCCAAAATGGTCATTGAAGTAGTTCCAAATGTAGGATGAAAAATTACCAGTACCTTTCCTAAGTGTCTTAATAGTACATTCCTATCAGTCTTAATAGCGCATTTGTTCCAGGACATTGTCTCTTTCACTTAGAAAATATATTCATTTTGCAATGCAAAAATTTAAGCATAAAAGAGTTTAGGGAAAATAATGCCTTTTTACAAGTGCTACAAGAAATAAAATATAAAAAAATGCTATGCAATTACAAATGGTTGTATGGAACTTGACCTTTAGAGTGAGTAGACATCACCACTGGTTACTCCAAGCTTGATGTCAAATGTGAAGCTGTAGGCAACTTCATATTGTCCAGACATGTTGTTCCGATCTGCACAAGGATAAATCACATACATGGCATTTATCAAGAGGGATCTGTTAAGCACTTGCTGCAGTCCATTGAAGCACTATGGTATAAAGACTCACATGACACTAAGCATGAAGAAAAATGGTTGGATACTAAGCTGACTGGAGTGAAAGTGATTGGTGGTAGATACAGAGGCGTAGCCTAGACCAATGGCCCCCATAATATAGTGGCCTGAAAACAAGTAGTAAGCTCCAAGCACATTAAATGAAAAATGAAATTACGGTATTAGAAGTAAGGACCCAATCAGTGTGTCTTTTAACTCTTGAGCCCTTGATTTTTTTTAGCAAATAAAGAGAAAAACAAACTTGTGGTGGTGACCACAAATTTTTAAATCAAGCAGCTCTCCTGTCCACCAGGAAAGCCCTCCCTGCACTAGAGTAGGGTGAAAGCCGATTTGGAGGATGACAATGACCTGTGTGTGTAGACATAAAGAAACATTTTATAAAATACCCACAAATGCCAAGCATCCTGTCTCCTGGCTCAGATTTCTACTATAGAAATATCCGATACCCTGCATCTTCCTGTTTCCTTATCAGAATTTTATTTTTACGAATAGCTTTTGTGTGATAAATGTTGTGAACTAAAATTTCAGAGAGAAAAGTTATTAGTCACGTAAGGAGCAAATGACTGCAGAGATGCTAATTGGAACATCTGCAATATCTTGCACATCTATACACGGAGGCAGAATGGCAAGGCAATCATCTCCTGGGCCGGTTTGAATAAAAATATTTTAACCGCTAGTTGAGCATTATGATTGTCTAAAGTAGGCAGTTAGTATCGGATGCAGCCAAATCTCTTATCGGGTGTTTTCTATGGTACTTCAGTGAACTAGGCAGAAACTTTCATGGAAAAGAAGAATGAAGGCAAGTCAAAGGAACAGGATGGGAGTAAGAGAAAATGTCAGGAAGCAAGAAAATAATAGAGCAGGCAGCATATAGGAAGAACAAGCCTTAAGGACACCATTTGTAGACTGACTAAACATGAGCACACACACCAGATGAGTGATGAAATGTCAACAGGAGGTCTGTTATTACAGCACTGTAGAGGTCAAGTCTTCATTCTTTAAGGAAGTATCAGTAGATGACACATTTTGTGCATATATATTGTTACTTTGAAATTATGATATGCATACCAAGTGTACTCATTTTCTATGAAAAATAAAATTCACTAATGTAGGTAAGTATACAATGCATGTCATTTTTTGATTCTGTCAACTTGCCGATCCCTGATTCTCAGTCTCGTCTCCAGACCACATGATAAATATGAATCCAGGATGAGTTTGATTCATTTCAGTAAATATGGAGCAGGGAGAAGGATGGAAGAAGACGACTGGGCAAACTGAAAATGTGATTTTATTTCATTATTGTTTGTTTCATTGTTCTATTCATTCCGAGATCTGACCATTTTTAATGAGAAATATGGCTTGGTGTCATACGAGGATTCAGTTTCAGATGACAAAGGTCTAGTGACTAAACTGGTCAATGGTGAGTGCCGGATGTCTGTGTACAAGCACTCAAGGCACACTTAACATGCTCTCCAAAAGCACTTATCCCCTACATTTGGGTTCTGAACAGAATCCTGTCAGACAAAAGGGTGAACTTTTTACATCATACATATGCAGAGTATTTTATTAAATATAAAATAGTTGTGGCTATTTTTTAAGTGTTTTTTTATTTTTTATTTCTGCTGCATCTCAAAGGCTCAACTTGTATTAAGGAAATAATAACATTGTTTAAAGCCAGACTTCCCTAGTTCAGAGCCAATGCAATCAGTTTCATGGTCATCACATACATTCATTTTATGGTGACACATCCAATTATATTTTTGTAGTGTTACATTGTGTTTGCAAATGCTGTATTCTTTTATAGAATAAATCTTTTAATTCAGGATGTTTTTTTTATGTTAAGACAGGCTTTACCAGCATTAGCACTGTTTAACTTTCCTTTCTTTTTCCACATGCTGAAACTGGCTTGTTATCTGAGAACTTTTTTCTAGCTTTGGTAGCACAGATGAAAGGACTTAGAAGGTGCTACATCATAATGCAGTTAGATGTGTAATTCATAGGGTAGGTAACTCGAAATGACAAAATGGTGCTTTGATTGCACACACTTTATGACTATTAGCAGTTTCTCCTTTCAAATTTGTACGCTTCCATACTTCCTTTCTGACCTCTTTTTCATCATTTATGATCCAATTTAGTAGTGAAAAACATACCAACCGGCTTTGTGCATGGCTGTCATTCAAACGCTGATGCTTTGCTGATCACCCTGACATTTGTGACTATGGAAAAAACATTAAGCAGGTGTAGTGAACACTTACCAGGTCTCCCAAACAATGCTGTGTTTGATTCACAATCTGCCTTTAGGCTATAACCTGATTCAGGCTTCCTTTTTCCATTGAGATTTAATTTCATTTTATTCTTCTGAAATGTATTTTATTGATTTTTATCAAATCACCAAATTTATTTTTGAAGTTGCCATATGGTTTTGTTGTAAGTTGTGTCAGATATAAGAGGAAAAGTAAGCTTGTATTGCAAACATACCTATACTCATGTAAGTAGAATTTGCCTGTCTATCTGGATCTTTTTTAGAACTGTTTCCAAAACTACCTGCTTAGAATATTTGAAGTTTTATCATTCTGTGGCAAAAAGCTAATCACTATTTTTTTTTATCCAGACGAAAGAAGGCATTTTTTCCCCATAAATAAATAATAATAAAAAAATAACAAAAATAAACAAACAAAAAATTCCCTAACTTTACTAATACATTTTATTTTAACAATGCCTGAAACCGCATGACTGCTTTTACGTTAATGGCAAATGAAACAAAGGTTTGTTGTCAGTTGGGGGGATAACATTTGAAATAAAGCATGCACAGGCAGCAGACACCTTATACACACAGATGCATATTGGAGTGATTAAATTATTAATGATTTCATGAGTTTTATGCCTGGGTTTCATTATATTTTATACCATAGACAAAAGTCTGTCTCCTTTGTTCGTACTTAAAACCCAACTGTTTAACGTCAAAATAATCTGCAACACTTTATGTTCGGACTGGAGGGATGTACAGTATATACACTGGATTTATATATATGTGCATATTTTATATAACGCATTATTTTCAGAACATATTCTGTTTTTAATATAAATTCATTAGGAGGGACAATTGACCTATAAACTCAAGAATTTAGTAATGGAACCGAACAAAGAGTCAATTCTGATGAGCCCTTGTTTTCACCAAATAGCCATCTTTAGTTGTGTCATCATGAGGTCAGATTAAAATCTAAAGGTAAAAGATTTATTCTTGAACAGAGAATTGCTTGACATTTCTGAAACATGAAGATATGGTTTTCTTTACATAAAATCTTGTAAAAATTCAATATAAGCATAAATTCCTCATGTTTTAGCCATTAATTCACCATTTTTTACAGTTTTTTAATGATGGAAATAAACATATGAAACTATTTGCTGAAGACCAGTAAATCAGCCTGTGTACCACGTGATACCTTTTTTACCAACATTTTTATTTATTTATCTCAAGTAAACTTTAATGCTGGATTCACTCTTATTCTACTCAAGGAGAATAAATGGCATGGTAGTTTACCCTGGGCAATTCTGATTTAAAGAACTGGGCCATTAGCAGTAGCAATAATACCATAGTATTGTGTATGCCGTAAATAACATTAAGTATTAAAGATCTTTAAAACTATGACTATTCTGTAAATTCCCACCAGGTCAGAGCTACAGTCTTCTAAAGATATTAATGTACCAGTAATTTAGGTGTACAAATCATGTGCTTGTTATATTTGAGAACCACATGTTTGGGCTTACTAACTGGCCTAAAAGGGTATCACAGGAAGGAGATCTGGTGACTAACCAGATGAAAAACACATATTTTGGACTGATGCTGCAAGCAGGGCATAGTGCATATAGAAAGTAATATGGGAGCTGGAGGCAGAGGAGAAGTTAGGAAAATATAGATTTCACAAAGCAGGGACATAACAATTCACGTCCATGGCCACGCACCAGTGGTGGCAGTAGCCATGGAGTCTCCCAATATCTAATAATGCTAGACTTGTTCCTTAATTGTCATTCCAAAGAAAGTCAGTGGTAGACCATATTTTACCCAACATAGAGCCACATGAAATGCAGCATCATTGCAAATGAGTTCAAATGCAATATTTTCTCATCATCAAAGATAGCTAATAATCAACTCCCAGTTTCTCATACATGGAAGTCTGCCTGGAAAGCCAAGGGTGTCTATGAAGGACCACCACCAACAATGAACATCGCTGTGAAAGCAATAAAGAAATTCCAAAGGATTCTTTTGCATATATACACAAATGCCAGTAATAGTCTACTGCTTATAACTGCATGTGGTATTGTTCCCAGTATTTAAGGAGGCACACCATTAATATAATCATTAATATTAGTCCCCAAGATTTTTCCATGCCACTACGCTTCTACAACCTAGTCACCTGCAACAGTATTTTTATAGACATTTTAAAATGCACTATGGGATATATTGTGCAAAACATAAAAAGGATTGAAGGAGCAATGGTAGGTAAACCCAAAAGGGTTATGGCCCAAGAGAAAAAGGAAAGTGAGGAAGTGTAATTGAAGTACAGCCAATATGACTGCCATAGATAATGGAAAAAAATATTTGAAGAAACAATGAGGATGTTATGCTGGAGCAGACCATAGAAAACAAAACTATTAGTATGAATGTTATCATGCTATAACATTTGCCAAACAAACCTCTTGGGCTTAAGAGAAGTGAGTATGACTTTAGATCGAGGGAATGATTTAAATACAGTCTATTTTAATTTTACTAGGGCCGACACAATGCCATAAAAGGTCGGTTTCCAAAATAAGCGGACTGAGCGTGGTCTGTTTCTGAAATGCTTATATCTGGATATTTACTGGGACCTATACTTTTTAATTTTTTTTATTAGCAATATTACAAAGATCTAAAAATTAAGGTCTTTTTACAGATGGTGCAAAGGTCTGCAACATATAAGACATTCTGGGAGGAATACACAAAATGGCTTAACATTTAGGTAAATTAGAAGAATGGTTGGGAGTGTAACAGCTGCAGTTTAATGCTTATGTTGTAACATAATGCACTTGGGACCTAAAAATCCAAAGGCAAAATATAGCATTGGCAGTACACAGAAGAGAGGGGCTTGGGAGTAATTATTTCTTAAAGAACTTAAAGGTAAGCAGGCAATGCAACAAACATGCAACATTGGGAGAGGGAATGAGGGTTCTGGGTTGAATAACTAGAGACATTATTAGTATAAAGAGAGAGGTGGCTCTGCCACTTTACACATCTCTGGTCACCTAGAATGTTGCGTGAAGTTCTGAAGACCCCATATTGAAATTCTAGAGATGTTTATATGTATAGCTTGAAGAAAAGAAGAAAGAAAGGAAATATGAGAGAAACATTTAAATACATCCACTACCGTTCAAAAGTTTGGGGTACTTGGAAATGTACTTGTTTTTGAAAGAAAAATCTCACATGGATCAGACATACAGTGTAAACGTTGTTAATGTTGCAATTGACTATTGTAGATGGAAACGGCTGATTTTTTTTATGGAATATCTTCATAGGCGTACAGAGGCCCTTTATCACTCCCATCACTCCTCTGTTCCAAAGGCACGTTGTGTTTGCTAATCCAAGGTTGCATTTAAATGGCTAATTTATCATTGGAAAATTCTTTTGCATTTATGTTAGCACAGCTAGTGAACCCCAAACTTTTGAACAGTAGTGTGTATGCTGGAGTGGCAGATGGAGTAAGTGTGTGGTTCTCTCAGCCTGTGGCCTCCCAGGTTGCCAATCCGAGGCTGGTGTGGTGTCTGTGCTCTTTGTTAAATTGGATATGCCTCTGTTCCTGGCAGTTAGCCACATCTGGGCAACTACCTAGGTCACCTGAAGCAATGGGCCAGACAAAGTTTGAGGTTTCACCACAGGTAGAAGAATGGGCAGGCTAGTAAAAGCTGGTAGGTGATCTAAACCTAACTATAGTACCTTTGTTTCATTTCTGTCCAATTTTTCCTCCTAGTGTGTTTTTCACCCCCCACAAAGGTTACAGAAACACTTCATCATTTCCTGACATAAAGAATGGCTTAGTTCCAGAGAATAAGCAACTCTCCCTTGTGGTATACAGTGTTTGTATGTACACACATGCGATCCATTAGATTATGCATTGATGTCACTGACAATGTCGTTCAGGGCTTAATCGAAGGTGGATTTGCAGTTACCTGTAAGACATTGGGGTAAAAAACACATTTTGGTAACGTATACAAGAAAGATGTATATGTTTCATTCAAACAAAATCAGCATGAATTGCTTTTTTATGTAAGCAAACTATACGTTATTTAAACACTGATATATAATTGATCCATAAAATATTAGAAAATAAACCAAACATAATACATTTTGCATGAGAAACTAAATATATAAAAAAAATAATATTTGACAGACATGAGGAACTAAAGCTGAGAATCAAGTTTACCGCCCAAAATATAGACCAACAGTGGCACAAGAGGTGGGAGTTGACATGCATGTATAGTACTATGATGTCATAAGAGAAAATGTAAATGCATATTTTTCATAATAATAAGATGCTGATTGGAGGTATTAATGGTTCTAAGCTTCAGCTTCAAAGAATCAACACAATTCTTGATATTGCTAGGAACAATATTATGTACATCCATCCTGAATTTGTCCTCACAACGGCAAAACTTGTTCCTTTTCTTAATAAATTATATTGCCTTTTTTTGAGATGTGGGTGGTGATGGATGTATTAAACAAGACAAACATTTCATTGTTAGCAGTTAATCAAGGGGAAAAAAATATAAACCTGAAAAAAAAAACATAACTGCGAAGCAGCTTCCCAGCTTTTATAACGGTTCTCTTCAAGGGCTTCCTGTGTTCTTTACATTTCTCCACCTTTTAATTAAGGTCCTTTCCTGTAGGTTTCCAAGTGAACAAAAATGATGCTTGATCCCCAATGTTTATCCAACATTGTTATATCGTATATAAACCGTGATTTGTTGGGGGTTATATGGAAATAATGATTTTGCTGCAACAGGTTTCTTGAAAACAATGAAAAGGTCCATTGGCTACGGCAATCATTTTTATTTTGCCATAGCGAGGGGACCATTTTTAAACGTTGCACAAGACAGTCTAAGCCTAGGATAGTAGTTACAGGGGGTTGGCGGTCCCGACACAGGATCATTGCTCTGGAGGGGGCAGTCTGAGGCGCTGAGGGTGAGGCCTAGGGCAGCATCCTAGGTGAATACAAAACTGCCAGAACGGCTTTTTAGTGTACAATGGCAGGGATTAGAAAAGGAAACATAACTTGTTTCATTAATCACTGAAAAATGACTGCCCCTTTTACCCCTCCGGTTCCTTTATGCTGTCAGTGTTTTTAGGTAATGCAGTCTCAGAAGTGAATATTTTTGAACAGCGGTTTAAATTTAATTTCCCAGTGAGCTAACTGTTGTAATTGTTGGGTTATTTCTTGGTAATCCCCCACATTAAATATTAAACATCAATTTAGGGCTTGAAAGGTTAATATTTTACTGTTTACACAATGCAGTTTTGGCTCCTTTATTGAAGAATATTATTATGGTAATAATCCTAAATTTTAATCTGTTTTGCTGTTGTATGTGTAGTAAAAAAACTATTAATCTAAGAGTTTAAAAAGATTTAACCAAAAAATAAATAATAAATATTTTTTTAACATAATAAAAAATATTTGATTATAAATAACCGCTGGGATAAAAACTTAATGCTGGTAATTTCCTATTTGCACCACAAACTTCAAAAGCCTGTACTTAACATGAACCTCTTAAAATTAGCACAGTGTTGACGTGTAACAAGACGTTTATAATTGTGCCCTGCACCCCATTAATCTTGTTGACATCAGAGAGCGACTTAATTTAGAACTATGCTATAGCACTATTCGGTAAAAAAAAAAACAACTCATAAATATGCGATACAGAAATTAATTTGGCTTTTGATCCGTGTATGAAAATCGTTAAGCTATGTACTGTAAAATTAACACTTAATAAAAGAGCAGTCTACGATGATTGCTAAACTACGAAAGCGTTAGTTCCCCAAAATAATGCAATTGTTTTGTCGGAGGCAATGGTTTAACATTTTATATTGCTCCTATCAGCATAGTAAAGTTAACCCTTCTTTATTGGGCAGGCTGTTACAATTTTTTAATGGCGAATAATGGAAGGTTTTATATGGAGCTAGAAGTCCAATAAAAAGACAGTATTTCCCCACAAATAGCCCACTGTGTTTTAATTAGAATTGCATTACAATGTAACAAATGGATTCCATTCTAATAACCACAAAAATCTGCCCACCCTCATTGCAGATTATATCACCTTTGCTTTTTAGATGCAAGGTTGATTGCCATAGACCGCATTGTCGGCTGTTTGGAGGGAAGTGGTCAATTTAGAGAGCCTGCTGGTATATTCTTTCGTGTTTGGATACACACCGCACAAGTGGAACTGTAGTGGCCTCATCCAGAAAATGTGGGAAAGATTAATGTGGCATGTAAAACAAATCACTCCTGATCTCAACTGAGAAAGTGGGTATTAAAAGAACTCTAGTCGAAAGCATTTTAGTGAAAGCGTATTAGTGATATACTCTCAACACATGTTGGCCTGATAAAGCTGTAGGGTGTTTTGAAATGTTAATGGGCCATGGGTGTAAATTCTTTCAAGTCGTCTTAAAGGCACAGATGTTTCTTTAAAGTGTCCTTTAAACAAGGTCTTGACAAGGATTAGATTCATGGGTGCCTGTTAAAACAGGATACATTTTAATGCTACATTGTTTTAACGTTTTCCACTGTTTTCATGATCCATATTTAATGTACATTTGAACTGTCTTAAATTTCTATTGTTTTAAATATGATTTAGCATAGTTGTCAAGTTATTTCATTTTAGCGTTTAGAACCACTGACCTTATGCGGCCTAACAAATGTTTTACAAAGCATTGGACACAAAATGCATTTTTAATTACAGCGACCAGGTGGTTCCTTTAAGCGACTGCACATATAAAAATGAATTATGCCAGGTGCCAATAGTTTTAACACAGGCTGGCGAAATACAATTTATATGGTTGCCCAAACGTTAATGCTATTAGTGTGCACTTACAAAACACTGATAAGCTCAGAGCATACCATACAAGTCATATCCCATTCTGCCACTGGGGCGCCCCAGTCCAGTCGATGTATATAGGTGTCGTATGAGTGCTACCGGTTTTGAGATGAGTATAGTAGGTGTCTCTTGATGCATTGGTTGTAGTCTGTACCATGACGTTGTTTTTACTAATATACATAATTCAACATGTAAATTGTTGATATAATTCCCTGAAATAGTGAGAATATTTTTGGTTGTTTTTTTCCTTTGATAGAGTAGCCTCCACCTAATCCATACCGCAGAGGTTGCACAATTGAGATTTAAAGATGGTTAGTGTTGGTGTCTCTGGACTCATCCAGCGTTGTAGGATGCTTTTTAGTGCCACTGCTTGGATTATATGGACCAGTTTAGCAGACACCTTTTGTTGAGGTTGTTTGATTCCAAATATTGTCATATCTGACATGCATGTAAAATCTGCTATTTTGTTGGTAGTGGTGTAACTAAGGTTTGAATGTGTGAAGGGAGTTGGCATTTGGGGATGCACATTTAGAGAAGTGGCCATTCTCCTTCAGGCCCAATTTCAACATTCTTTCAGGCATTAAGTATATATTGTGACCTTTTTTTTTTTTTTTTTTTTTTTAGGTATAATGGTGCACCACTTTTCCAACAGCTCAATATGCTCTATAGAGGTATTTGAGGCTCTGAAAACTTTGTACAGGACAATAATTGAGTGTAGGTAGGCAAACCATAGTATAAAACATCTTTTCTATTTCTGCATTCTTATTTTGGATATGTTCGTAGAGTTTAGTTTCCCGATGGAAACCCAAACCAGGATTATTCCTAGGCATGGTAGAATGGCCTACGTGTAGTGCTTCTGCTTTGTTTGTGTTAATTTTGTACACCATTACTTAGCCTCATGTGTTTAGTAATGTGAGAAAAATGTTCTATATTGGCTATTTTAATGCTGTTAAAATCTTGTTTTAAGAGGCAATCAATATTCGCAACAAGGGATCAAAGGCAAAGTTAGAGAGTGGCCACAGAGGGCATCCCTGGTGAACCCCATGACCCAGATGGAACGCAAGTTTATTGGTTGAGTCAAGACTATTGGTTATTATGGAAGTTTTTGGATTGGTATAGAAATTAAAAAAAAAAATATTTTGTCAAAAATGAGAAATTTACCATTGTGGTCTGCTATTATCTTGTGTATCACATCGGTTAACGCTTTATTGATTAAGATGGCTACACCCCTTGTTTTTTTAAGCATATGAGCATAATACTTCCGGATCCAGTTATCTTTTAGACTAGAAAAGGATCCCACCTTCCAATATGTCTCCTGTAACACTGTTATATGCGGCTTACTTTGCCTCAAGACAGTTAGGTTTTTTTTTTTACGTTTGATGGGGCTTTTGAAACCCACCACATTCCATGTCAGGAATGAAATGGAATTATGCTTGGTTATCTGGCCGGGGGCTACAGTGTTGATGTTAATTAAGTGTGGGAATCATTAGCTGCAATTGGGTGGTAACACTAAATAATAGAAGTGGTGCTCCCCCTCATGTCCCAACAGTCTTGATAGATTATCTGGTGTTATAGTGTTGTACTTGGAGGTAAGTGTCTTGCTTCAAGTATCTTGTTGTGAGGTGATCATGTGACTTGGAGAGGCCGAAGACTGGAGCATATCGTTCAGGTGTGCAGCGCGTCCTGTGGTGATTTACAAATGATGCTTTATCTTTTCCAGGTGAATCTGAGCTTGGCTGGGTATAACCTAACATTGTTTTCTATCAGTTGCTTCCAGACTGTGGTGAACTTTGTTCTTTTCCTAGCTGCTAAACCAGTATAGTCTTGGTTTACGGTAATATTTTTTTGTCATTTTTGCTGGTATTGGGAGTAGTAAAGAAGGAATAAAGCATAACATGGCCTTCTGTCTTGACCTGGAAATTTGGAAATTGGAAATAAATTGAAAATACTCACTACCCATGGGCCGTGATTCATTACATTTGTTTTTAGAATTCACTTGTCATATGATCTTTCATTAAATCTTGGAGACCCATTTTCACAAAATATTTTTTTTATTTTTTTCATTCAGCTCTAATATAAAGGCTGGGTAGCTATTAAAAAATCCCAGGATGAAGGTGTATCAATAATGAGCACATCAAGAATCTGTACTTGTCCCTCGGGTCATTCTCCACCATACTGTGTGATGCATTTTTGGTCTCTAAAGCCATGATTCTCTTACACCCCCAGGTACCTATGACCTTCTGTCTGCCAAGCACATGTATTGAAAATCCTACTCTAATTACCTCCTGATCTGTTGCTTCACTTGCACCTTGGCAGAGCCCTACTTGGATGTCTTGCTTTAACTTCCATCAAGACAGTGAGGATGGAAATGTAACATTATTTTTAATCATACGGAGCAAATATACGATATAATTGAAGTGAGTGATATATGCAAAAGGTTAGAACAGATATATTGCCAAAGCATAGCATATGGGAGGTAATCCTTGAGCTAGAACAGACCCTCTGTTGTAATCTTGCTAATTTCTTGCCTACCAGTTTGCCTCCAATTTTGAGTTGTCTTTATTTATGTCTCCGTTTGGCTTGTTCTACAGAAAAAATGTAGATCCTGCTCTCATTCGTGGGGTCTCTGGTTCCTATGTGCCACTGTCCATGTCAATGGTAAGTGTTTTGGCAGTCTCTATAGATCCTCACAAAGCCCTGCAGCACCTAACCATTGAGGCTATCACTTAGGGTATGTTGAAGAACTATTGAGGGCTGTCTGTTCTACTGATCTGACAGTAGATGCTGCAACAGTATTATACTTAGAAGAAGATTTTCCAGTAACTCTAATGAAAATTGTTGGAAGCATTTACTTCTTTTTTCCATACATAAAAATCTAGACATTTTATTAGGAATTTAGGTATTTTAGAACAGTAAATGTGTGGGCATTTCCTTCAGTTTGTTCCATTATGGATTGTGTCATTTTCATACAAAAGAAATATTTCAAGACTTAAATATTGACAGCAGTAACTACCTCCAAATGCTTTACATTTTCCTTTTAAAATGTCAAGGGTTAGGCACTAAAATATTGAATAGAATACTGAAAGTGTTTACCAGAAGAACAGATTATTGTGTTGTGAAGAGAAAGTTTAATTTTAATTGTTAGTTATATGGCTTCAATTAAAGCATTATCTATTCAAGGGAACAGGGATTTGCATTCAACCAGTGTCCAAAATAAAAAAAATGCAATCAACTAATCCATTATAAACACATCGAAGCCTGGAGATTACAGGGTATGGATGCCATTTATTTTCATAGTGAACAACTATGTATGAGGGTGATATGCGATGGTACCCCAAAGGCATGATAAGCATGATTAAACAGAATTACATCAGTTTGGTTGTAGTGTTTATTAGACTTGTCTATTTGGATTTTGTACGAAGCCGTGAAAACAAGCTCTTTCACTCACACTCTCTCACTATCTAACTCTCTCTCATTCTCGTTCACTCTCTCTCACACTCTCTAAATGTTTCCCTACCTTATCTGCCGACCACTTCAGCTTCTGTAGACCATTTCTGCTTCCGCACCGTCTTTTTCTTCATCTTCTATCTTCTCCTTCATCTTTTCTCTTTTATCTTCTCTCTTCTATCTTTGTCCGCTTCTCCGTGTACATAACCCGGTACAAACTTCAACCGAAAAAGCGGTGGTTCCAATTGGATTCCAGTGGAGGATCAGGCAAGAGGATGTCTCAGGTGTGTTCGCCGGAGATCTGCCGCAGATATTGCAACAGGTTAGAGACCTACTCAGAGACTCCTGTCTCGTATCCTTCCATTGCTCGGTGGATTAAGTGGGTGTTATGTTTGGCGGGTGTTGACACCTCCTTTGGGACGCATTCTGTCAGGGGAGCAGCATCTTCTGCGGCTTTTTCGGCAGGTGCTAATTGGATGGATATTTTGAGAGTGGGCGATTGGTCTAGAGTATCTACTTTTTTCCCCCCCGTTCTTCTTCGCATGCAGCTTTTGCTCTCTTAGATCAGCTTTAAAACAGCAAATATGAGCCTCCTGTCTGTAGTTAAATTGGGGATTATTCTAGCCTTGGTGTTCGAATAATCTAAATTTAATGAAGACAGGAGGCGAGTATTTGACCACCCTCCCTGCCCTTGTCGAGTTGGCATATATTGTGGGTGGGTTTATATATTTCTGGAGATGTTTTTTCATTAGTATTGTCATTATATTGTTTGACACTTTTATCGAGACATGGTATTGTTATATTTTCTCTATTCCTTTTTAGGTTTAATGGTGTGAAGGAGTTCTGTCATGGTCAAATTTTTTATGGTTTATGGCGACTTGAGTTCGAGTTTGTTCAAAGATTCCCTGTTCAAGCAACAATGAAAGAGGAGGATTCTGGGATGTTAAATCTTATTGGCTATACTGTATTCTGAAAAAAAAATGTACCTGTCCACAAATTACAAGTTTGGCTAGTAGCATAATGACCAACTGTGTTAATCAACTGAACTCTCCTCAGGAACAGGGAAAACATGTCTGCTGCAGTCCCTATAATACACTACAGCTTCTCCAATCCACCCCACAATAGTACATTTTCTGCACTAAAATAAACTAGTAATTATGTTTAATGGTAGGTGAGCAGAATAGTAGGTAAGCAATGAGTATTAATCTCACACTCTAACTCTCATCATTCTGTAACTGTTGTTACTGACAAGTTAAAATGACATCAGAACACCATATATCTAATGCTCTAAGTCCCTGTCCCTTGTAAATGCTGATTGGTCAGAGTGAAAAAGTAAGGTAAAACCCCACAGGCTGTTGCACCCATCAATCACAGTAATAACCATCAATGAGACCATCCCCTATTCTTTACGCTAGTCCCTCCCATTTTACCTCAGGGCTCACACATTTGTAATGGTTGATTCATACAAATGCATGAAACAGGCAATTTTAGTTAAAAAAAATGTACAAATAATAAAAAATACAAGATACAATATAGATTATATATATTTAAGACTCTTCTCCAGAGTCAAGCAGCAGTGTGCTTTACACCAATCCAGCCAATGCTTGACATTGAGCATAGTGGCCTTCTGCTTGTGTGGGTCATGGAAACCCATTTCATGAAGATCCTTACTGTGCTTGTGATGTAGTTGATTTCAGATGCAGTTTGAACACCATAGTGAGTGAGGCTACAAGGGGACAGCCAATCTTTATTGCTATGCACTGCAGTGCTCAGCAGTCCAACTCTGTGGATGTGCATGGCCTACTGCTTTGTGGCTGAGCTAAGACACTTTATAATTATAACATTTACAGTTGACCAAAGCAGGTCTAACATCTAGTCTATTAGTATGGAACTTGCTGTTAAAATTACGACTCTCCATATCACGTATGAGCTCACCAACTCCCTTATATAGTTAAATCAAAGAGATAAAATGTTTCAGTTCACCTCAGCTTACCTGCAGCTCACCATTAGTGAATAAACCACATTAGCTCCAGTCAAGCTAAACCAGATTTGGCAGACTGATTGGCGGTTTGGTCTCACGCAGTTGGATTTTTTCCAATCTCTGAAATGATTAGATTTAGGTTCAGACTTACTCACTACCAGCTTCAATATGATGGTACTTATAGGATCCTTTCAAACCAACTTCAATATTTTTTCACAGATGAAAAAATAATCTGTGCCATATATTTTCGAAAATGGCTTTTTTTGGTGTAATGTCACATAACCAAACCCAACTTATTCTTACCTGATACAAGCAACAGAATGCTGTATAAATTAATACATCTGGAATTATTTTAAAATATTATTTCCCATAAGGGAAAATATTTAGGTATGGTGCTCATTTTTTGCACAGAAACTACAAAGCATTTAGCGATCTGATATTTTAATGGGCTTCCTGTTATGGTATAGTAGCTTTATTACTTTTTTTGTGTTGAGGCTTTTATTCATGAATGTAAGAGAACAAAAAAGAATAAAGTCAGGCTTTTTCTAGCCTTTAACATATATAGCATTACATTTATTTTCCTAAACAAACAGCTGTTTTTTTTTACATGGGACTGAATTTGTAGATTTTGCAAAAAAAATAATAAACCCTGTAAAGGATTATGCAGACTTTTAAATAACTCTCAAATGTCCCCAAAACACCCCAGTTAATGTAACACTTGTTTTATAATATGTTAGCAGAGTATTTCCCATTACCAATATAACATACTAAATAAGTCTCAGGGTGCAGGGAAAATTACTTTTTGCCTTATTTAAACCTGAAATGTCAATTTATTGGAGCCATACTGTATAATTATATGAACAATGGGTCATTTTAACTACTGCTTAGGTAACAACATAGTAGATCATCACTGCACTGAAAATAGAGATTATACAGAGAGTTGGAAGAAGTTTTGGTTTCAACTGCTCACTTCACTACTCATTATAGAGGACCAACACAGATAAGTTTCACCACCAAGAAGGTCTGAGTTGGACCTGTATAATGTATAATTCATTGAGTAAAACGGCTTTGAAGAAATCTACTTGAGTCCAATAAGCAATAGGCAGGACCAGTCACCTCTGCAGCTGAGGCTCATTGAGGTTGAACCTTCATAATGAATAGACAAGGAATGGAAACACAACTCTCTTGCAAACTCCTCAACTATCCCTGAAGTGAATAGACTCCTCGATTTGCTTGTCATGTTTAAGGGGAGGCATTAGGAAAGGACTTGGATAATAGACATGCGCAAATGGGCCAAAAAAAATTTAGAACATTTTTCAGTTCATAACCTACTCATTCGGTTCGGCTGAAAATTCAGGGGCATTTTTAATTTGGGAAGGAAATGCGTTACCCAGTGCCGACATTTACTTTCACTCACTCTCTGATTCACTTGTTCACTCTCTAAATGTCTTCCTATCCTCTCTGATGACTACGTTGGCTTCTGCCTACCACTTCTGCTTCCACATCTTTTTCTGCATCTTCTTCTATCTTCTCCCTTCTCCATCCTATCTTCAATGCATAATTTGGTATCTTCTTTCTTCATCCAGATCTCCATGGACATAACCTGGCAACTCCCACCAAAGGGGCGGTGTTGCAGTGAAGTACTCCCTGATCCTCAAATGCAGAAGACGATACGGAAGATGCAGAAGTGGTCAGCAGAAGCGGATGTGGTCGGCAGAGTAGGGAAACCTTCAGAGGTCACGAGAAAGTGAAAAAGAATCCAAGTGTGAGAGAGTGAAATTGTAGACCCATGAATTTCGGATGAAAATTGTAAGCTTTGGCTTTGCTTTTGTCCGATTTGTGGGGGGGGGGCTTGTTCAGGCCTTTGTACGAATTGCCGAATTTACCAAAATTCTGTAAATTTGCAATTCACAGGAATCCAAATTAACAAGTCTGTTGGATAACTTTAAGTTAATTCAAGATCCCTTTTATATCCCAGATATAATATCTATACATATTTGAGTTGTATTTCTCTTAGTAAGTAGTAAAATTCTCTGATATGTAGTGGCTATCTATGCAGACAAATATTTTTTATCTTGTGCCTCCTTGTTGGCTTTCACTGTACAAATCAGAGTTTCTGCCATCATACCTTGGCTTTCTGGCACTTATATTAAGCCAAAGATCAAGGGAAGATATGTCTGTCCAACTAGACCCATTCCTTTTTAGTACAATTACAGTTCCTCATCTTTTATTCACTAATAACTCCAAGATTGTGCAGTTTTCTCCATCAGCTGCAGCCACAATCTGGTCTCCGGATGCTTGTTTATGTACAGTCTGGTGCATGTAAAGTTCTATAAGAAATCCTGGGCACCTCAGGAAGAAAACTGTTTCTACACATGGTACAGCATAGTAATAAGTGAGAGCTCAAAACCCTTGCAGAGGCATCTGTACCATCATAGCCATATAGCTGCACATTCCGCTGCCTCTCTTATTTTCCTGTTGTTTCATCCCTTCTGGCTCTCTACGTAAAGTATATAAATATAGAATCATCCATATCATTTTCTATAGCCACTGACCATGTGACCTTATATGAAAGGCTTTTGAAAGCTTTGCAGGTACAAATTTTAAATTTATATTAAAAATAAATGTTTTCTAGCACCCTTATAAAGATAAATTTTAGGTGTTTAATTCCCAGATTGATTTCTCTCTTGTCTTGGCACCATATCCGTCTACAGAGACAAAGAATAATGGCTTGAAATGTTGTAAATTATACCTGCTGTTCAGTCTCTGATGATGCTTAGCAGCTGTAACACAAAAGCAATACATCAATGTCACTTGAGTTTCTAGATGTAATGCACATTGCAATTGCCCAGAGTTTGCTAACCAGAATCTGTTCCAACAAACAAACAATGGTCTCTATAGTCGTATATATATATATATACTTTCAAAGATTTACTAATCATGATTAACTATAGCAGGTGATGGTGTAATACAAACATTTTCAATCAATAATTAACCAATGTTAATTTGTGGTTCATCTAAACTTTTAGAGGCCCTAAGAAAATATTTTTATTGTCACTCATCTTTAATATAAATTATGAAAAAATGTGTAATCAGAGGATGCAATGGCCTTTGCACCAAAATATATTTTAGTTATTTTTCTTGATTAAAACAGCTTTCTACAAGTAGTTCTTTGGCATTGCTTGTCCATTTATCTGTGTCATATAAGCTTTAATGCCTTAGCCCAGTGCAGTTAAACAAAAGAGACCAAGTTTGCAAAGATATATTACTGAGTTAGAATTGTCTCCATATCCCAGTATATATCATATGTTACTTAAATTGTAAACCCATACTCTATAGAAAAAGACGTCTAGAGTGAGTAATGGAATATTACTCACAATAACCTGGTTGCATAAGTGTGCACACCCTTAAACTAATACTTTGTTGAAGCACCTTTTGATTTTATTACAGCGGTCGTTTTGGGTAGGAGTCTATTAGCATGGCACATCTTGACATGGCAATATATGCCCACTCTTCTTTGTAAAAGCACTCCAAATCTGTCAGATTGCAAAGACATCTCCTGTGCACAGCTCTCTTGAGATAACCCCACAGATGTTCAATTGGATTCAGGTTTGTGCTCTGGCTGGGCCATTCCAAAACATTAATCATCTTCTGGTGAAGCCATGCTTTTGTGGATTTGGATGTGTACTTTGGGTTTCTCTTCATCTTCAGCTTCCTAATGGCAATTGTGCCAAGACTGCCTGGTATTTGGAACTGTTCACCCTGACTAAGGCCCCGGTTCCAGCTGAAGAAAAACAGCCTCAAAGCATGATGCTCCCACCACCATGCTTCACTGTGGGTATGGTGTGCTTTGGGTGATGTGCAGTATTATTTTTGCACCAAACATACCTTTTGGAATTATGGCCAAACAGTTCAACCTTGGTTTCATCAGACCATAACACCTTTTCCCACATGATTTTGCGTTTGGATGTTTTTGTTTGTAAGAAAAGGCTTTCGTCTTGCCACCCATAGCCCATTCATATAAAGAATACGGGATATTGTTGTCACATGTAGCACACAGACGGTACTTGCCAGAAATTCCTGCAGTTCCTTTAATGTTGCAGTAGGCCTCTTGTAAGCCTCCCTGACCAGTTTTCTTCTCGTCTTTTCATTAATTTTGGAGGGACGTCCAGTTCTTGGTAATGTCTCTGTTGTGCCACTTGATGATGGTCTTCACTGCGTTCCATGGTATATCTAATGTTTTGGAAATTATTTTGTACCCTTCTTCTGATTGATATCTTTCAACAATGAGATCCCTCTGATGCTTTGGAAGCTCTCTGCGGACCATGGCTTCTGCTCTGAGATGCAACAAAGCAAATGTCAGGTAAATCCTAGAACAGCTAAACTTTATTTGTGATTAATCAGAGTCACTTTAAATGATGGCAGGTGTGTAATGACTTCTATTTAACAGGAGTTTGAATGTGATTGGTTAATTCTGAACACAGCCATAGGCCCAGTTATAAGAGGGTGTGCACACTTATGCCACCGGGTTATTGTGAGTTTTTTAAAATTTTGTTCCCCCTCAAAGATTTCAGTTTGTTTTGCAATTAAATTGTTCACGTTCACATTAAAGGTGGAAAAAGTTCTGACATGATTTATCTTTGTCTCATTCTTTGAAATCACAAGAATCTGGCAATTTAACAGGGGTGTGTAGACTTTTTATATCCACTGTAAGCTATTCTCCTAGATTATATATTCTTTATATCACACATTGTTATGATCATTTGCAGAAACCACAAATGCACTATTGGAATTTTATAAATATTGCCCTAAAGTCGCCAGGGTTGAAATATCCCTATTCTGTTTCTGTTGGTATTTCCGAGTTAACATTAGGCAAAGGCGTTAGTTATGTGACTGCCCAGCACAATGACACAGAAAGGGCACTTTTAATTAAAATTAAATATGGTATTTTGTATTCTGTTCATTTGAAAGGGTGATATCACACATGGTGAAGTTCAATTAACAAAACATTCTTTAATTCTACCCACAAAGACTTGCTGTAAGAATTTCCTTAGTATTGGCACCAAATGTGCTTTCTGTGGAACTGCGCCAGAGGAAACGGAGTTTGCAAAGATTAAAGATTAAAAATAGCCTCCTCGCCAAAGATCTCCAGGAGGCTTGTTTGCACTTTGTAGGGTGTTTATACTGCATTACACAAAAATTAAAATGAAGTACACATTCCATAAATAGATTAACGTACATAAATTTTCTTTAAAGGGGAACGTCTGTCTAGAGACTGTATAAATACTGTATAAATCTAAATAAAATATGTGTAAAAATGCATTTTGATTAATAGGTTAGGTACATAGTACCAGATCCCAGTTTATTCATCAACGGATTTTATAGAAAATATAGGCATGTCCAGTTTAAAATCCCAGAGGCATCGGTGCCCAAGAAGGTGTGATGAAGGACTTGTCTGATGACCCTTCTCTAGGGGAAGTATAGGATATTCTTTTTTGATCTTTCAAAATGGATTATTATTATCCTCTAATAATTTTTATAATAAAGTCAATGGACATACCCTTTGAGTTTTCTGTTTTTAGGGCATTTGTGAGTTATTTAAAATTAAGAATACTCAAAAAGTCCATGTAGTAATGGCTGGAGAGTGGTTTTCAAAAAAATAAATAAATAAAGAGGTTCCCAATTTATTACAAGTGATGGCTTTTTGCTGAAACATTAGCCAAGCTGTCATTACATAGAACTGGTTTAGCAACCTGATATAAACCTTCTTGATAAGAATATAATAAATTGTGCTACCTATTCCATAGCCAGTCTTTTGGCTATAAGCTTATTATAGTTATGAATATGTTATAGTCAATTAGTTCTTGAGTTGTAGGCTAGCCTAGAACTGGGTGAGCTGGTGTGTGCTCCTCATTGAGAAGGAAGGAGCATGAGCCAGAGCTGAGCCAGGTAAAATGTCTCACTTGTTTTTGGGTCACAATGTGCATCTGGAAGGACACTTGCTGGGAAAATGGTCTGGCTTGGCCTGGCTCAGCTTGTGCCTTGCCACAGCCATCTTAAAAAAGCTCTAATAAAAGCTATGCAAACAGGAGCTCATGGACCAATTATTAAAGTGAAAGGAATTACCCATAAACTGCTAGTTTTTTTGTTAGCAGTATTGTGAGAAACAAAAAATGTAGACATTTTTTTAAAAAAGTAATGCGCTAATACGGCTTTAGTGATTTTTTATAAGCAAGTCCTGGAATTTGTAAATATGATGTATCTTATGAAAACACATTTCTCTTTCATATTGAAATGTTCTGTAGGATTTTTGATCCTTGTATAGCTTTGTATTTGTGCCCTACATACATTTCTCTTGATCTATAAGGAAGTCTTTTTTTTTACTTTGTACATTTTGGTAGTAAAAAGCCGGCATGCAGTTTTCTTTCTAACAGGATTACAGTCTTTACTATAAAGATTGGGAACGCTTCTAGGGTGCACGCTCATTTTCAGACAAAGCTCAAAGGCAGGAACACAGCTGGGAGAACAGAGCATAGCTTCGCAGCTGGGCTATTATGGAGGCTGTCTCTGGCAGATCTTACACTCCAGGTGAAGCCAGGGATTTGCTCGGGTGACTGTACGGCTGCCGTGTCATCTGCATGAGTTGAAGTATAACTCTTTCATCACAGTAACTGGCCGCAGAAGTGTTTTATTAGTGTCCCAGGCAACCAGTCCATTGATAAAAGCACAGCACACAACGAGGGAAATAGAGGGGAACATAACACTTAAACAATACATCAAACATTAATTTTATAACAAATCGAGTACAATTGGGTAATATAGCACTATAATAAAATTTAATCAACGTAAAAATTTCTGTGAATCTTGATCAGCAAACCATTTCAAAATATGAGGGTTGTGTTGGACACAGCAGGACATCTCAGAAGGAAAACATTATATTGTGATGTAATTTGCTTCTCTGTAACATACATTGAACCAACACATAAATAGGATTCAGTTGGTGGGGTTCTCCAGTGTATTATGAGTAGTGAGAAAAGCCTTGCAAGAGTATTTCATTTGTGAATATATCATGTATGTGTATTCTGAATCAATGGGATTTATAGAAAATGTCTATGCTAAGGAGACCTTAGTTGTAGAGTACGGTAGGTCACACTCAAACAGGCATAGATCTCCACATAAGCCCCCAAATTGGCTGTATTCAATAACTGAAAATAAATTCCCAGTAGACTGAAATGGGAAAACATAATTAGAGATGTATTGGCTTTAATTTTTATTTAGGTCTATCAAAGGACTGCTATTAAATTACTTTTGATTTATCTATGGCATTGAATCAACCCATTGACTTCACTGTTAAACATGGTAAACACCACAACATCTGTAGGTTTACACAATCTTTATAGAAAGCAATTGGTACTCATATAAGTACCAAATTCCAATGTACAATGTATCCTTGAGAGTCTCAACCTGAGTTTAACTTAGTAACCAAACATATTCAATGAATATCCCACATTGAATGTGGAGATCCTTATGTGTTTATGGATGAAGCCAGACGTAATCTGCATACATGTGATGCTACGCAAAATCATGTTAACACATAAGAATTTGTTCACTTCTACTCTAGCAGTTAAAACAACATTTTGCAACAGGTTGCTGAAAGCAAAGACAGCAGGAAATGTTTCTTTAACCCAGAGCAACTCATTTGACGGTGAGTTCATCAATCACATCATAGGTACTTTGCAGCAGGAAACACTACATGAGATCAACCAATCTTCAAGAATTCCAAATGTTTAAATAAAATTATATATATTTCAAAAAAGCTAGGTTTTAACTATACTCACTATAGTTAGGCGCTATAAAAAATATTAATAGCTTTGGAATAGACTCACGTATTTTGATCTTCCTTTCTGCAAGAGACACAGAGAAAAATTGGTTGGTTTGTGGTCAGAGGGGTATGGGTGGCTTTCTCTACAGAAGGTAGATAGCTGCCAGAGACCTGCAGATTTTTGAAAAATCTAGTTTTCCCAGTATCATGTCAGCCTTTCCATAAATGAAGTGAAATGTCAATTCATCAGAGAATTAGAACGTATTTATAAAAAAACAACTAAAAGGGCATCTGACGTTTTACAGACATTCCAACACCTCCAGGAAATTTGAACTCTTTCCAAAAGGACTGATATTGATTACAATCACCATCTGCTAAGCAAAACGTGTGTGTGTGAGGCTCTCAGTGAAACAATCAATTATATATTTCTTTTTATTTCAGCACTTAATAACTTGTCTTTTTGGTAAAAATATCAGTCCATATATATATATTACCGATATTATATATACATTCATAAATACATTTTCTCTCTATGTATCTCTATAAATATACGTTATATTGATTTCTTTCTACTATTAATTGTGCACAGTTTGTGAAGGGAGAAGGGACCAGGGTGTGACATGAGTCTGAAATGGTTATGAGCACTTTATAATCACCTTAATCCTGAGACATCCTTTCCTCTGTAATCAGATCCTTTAACACAAAGCTTTAAAGTTATGTGCTTAACCCGGATGTTGCTTTATAGAGTGGTGTATGTGAGTGTTACAGTGCCTTACACACATCCACATTTAGTTTGCTATGTTTACACGGTGTTCTATAACATCCCTGCACATAATAAACTAATGAATAATAACAATATATGGTGCAAATAACAGGATTTGTAAATTGGATGTTCATCCAATAAACCTCCTGTATCCTTAAATTCTTGCTCTTAAAGACAAGACGTATTTTAGATTTTAGTATCATTTTATTTTGAAAGCAAAACAAAAGTACAGGGGAAATATATATATATATATATATATATATATATATATATATATAAATATATATATATTGCAAAGTATGACCCTGAATGTCTGTAAAAATAGGGTACTTAATTCTAGTTTTAGAAAAGCACCCATATTGGCGGCACTATAAAATGAAATTTTTTTTTTACTAGAAGAGATATTTGGTGGCCACCTAAAAGAAAAATAGATATTGTTTTATTATTTGTATTATATTGTCTATATATTCTGTTGTAACATTAAGAGACATATTTCTTCAAACACCGGCTGTTTCAAAATGTATTTGTGCGATTGTGTGAAACTATTTGATTAGATATATGTCTCGGGCATAGAGAACAGGTACCTTTGCAGTTCTTCAGAATTTTAATGATACAGTTTACTCTCATTCAAACGCTGTCTATGCATAATGGGAGTTATGTCTAATCAGTATCTGGAGAGTCAACTGCTCAGTCAACATGTATTCTACCTCCTCTGTGATGACTTTGTTTTTCTAGAGAGACCTGTCTGCAAGAAAGCATGTCAACACGCTATATTTCATCCCTCATCTGTCTCTGCTATAATAGGATTTTTTTGTTGTTCCTCGGCACATGGTTTATATCTTGAAAAATTCTGCCACTTTTTCAATAGTACAGTGTAAATCAGAAGGTCTGGATCCAGCATGCTGTCTTTTTATTCATGCTACGCAAAGGAAATTACTTGAATTTATGGCAGGAACATTGTAAGACTCAGCAGTCCTCTTGTATCAGGGGATTATAACGTATATTTTTGTCTTGGATTAAAAATATAATGTTGGGGTTAAATCTATTGTTTCCATGATGGATTCTTATGTAATATGATGAAGACTGCCCAGTCGTTAATAAGGATTAGACTTATTTGGACTGTGTACTGTGTTAGCCATCATTAAATGTTTTTTTATTGACTGGACCAACCTTTTTATTCAGTTATATCACCCCTCCCTCAGCAGGTTTATTCTACCTATGACATACTCTGCATTAAATAGCATGCTGCCTACCCACTTTACCACGGCATTTCTAGAAGCCAAAAGCTCACCTTTTTTGAACAAGACACCACTGCATGGAGTTAAGTTGTAGCTCAACTGAAACACTGAAAACACTCATGCTAACCCCATACACTAACATAGACTCGGACACTATGTTCCATCACAGTACATAATCACACCTTACAGTAATACCCACACTCTAAAATGCTGACTCTCACTCTCAGAGTAACATACAACACCACATTCTCATACATACACTCCCATGCTAACTCCATTTAGTAACACATGCGAGACCATGCAAGACCATACACTCACACTAACACTAACCTGTAATACACATATTCCTACTCGGGCACCATACACACTCTATACATATATACGCACAAACTGACTCTAACAAGATACATATATTTATGGATAAACACACTGATCCTAACACTATGCATATACTGTATGTGTATATATTTATATATATATATATACAGAAACATACAATTATATATATTTAACTGTGTTGGCCCAGGGCCCAACCAGATCTTTATGCCTCCTTGCCCTTCTTCTTGGGCACTGGTAATAAACTAACGACAGATGCTGTTGAGTTTCCGAATATGAAAAGCCTTAGTTGAAAACAAATGTATCCAAATACACAATACGCAAATTTCAAGTCAATAAAACACATTATAAACATAATATTAACAGATGTTTGCTATTACACTGGCTTATTTTAGATTGCTGTACACGCTTTAAATGTTTGCTGATCGCTTGTTAGCCAGTCAAAGGGTTAAATATAAGTCCCTGTTTTTATTTTCTGATTTGGTATTGATGCAAATATCTTGGGTCTGTTTAATGTTTGTTTTTACTAACATATAGTGCAAATCTTTAGCTGGGAAAAGATTCTAATTCCCAAAGGCATATAATGCTTCATATCGGTACTTTGGTTCACAGTTTGTTGATGTTGGATTGTCTCATTGTAACATGTTCATGCAGTTTCACATCATATCAATTAACAGCAATACCCAGCTGACATTTCCGCATTGCTTGTAACTGACAGACAAATAAGATAGCAGCTCTAACTATATTTATCTTATGTGGCCACCCTTTCCTCAATCACCAATCACTATATTGCTATATGTTTTCCCAAAAATAAACAATGGAAAATAGGAAAATAATCTCGTTGTCATTCTTTATTTTAAACAAAGTCTACAGTTCAAGGAGGTGTTGGTTGGATTTGAATCACCATGTTTTTTTATTTCCTAATATCATAAAAAACAAATTTTAGATGGTCAACCAAGAACAGACAGCTGCTTCATACCCTGTCCTATGGTGAATCATGGCTTGGGAGCATCTCACGTTTTAGCTCACTTGTGCCGTTACAGGGGAAAAATCTCCATCATCATACCAGTCTTATCCTGCCCACAAGGACAGTCCAGAACCAAAATGTGAGACAAATTTCCCCTGCGCGAGGGAACCACAAACCTTAGTCAAACATTTCTGCCATCACTGGCCTTGTCAGTAGGGTACGGTTGGTATCCCTCTAGGCACAAGAGAGCAAGAAGGTCCACATCTGGATTCACCTTTTCACATCGGGTGAGCCCCAAGAGATCCCCAAAGGGTAAAATATCATCCAAAACAAATTTGGGATACTTAACCTAAAACAGACAGACCCCTCATAGCCTTTCCTACGGTGCGTCCCCACTTGGGAGTATCTCAAGTTTTCTTGTGCCATATCAGAGGAAAAATTACTATTATCATATCAGTCTGATCCCACCCAAAGGAGAGTCCTGAACCAAAATGTGAGGCAAATTTGTATGATACTTTATTTACTAATACCAATGCTTCTTAGCTTTCATGTTATGTACATTTAACTCTAATAGAAAGTGGAGGTAGACTGGGAGAGGAAAATGTCCATGGCACCTTAGCCTGTGCAAGAAAAGAGGTCCTTTTGAGAAGACCCTGCATTGTAGATACTGTGATCGCAGTGTAAAACTTAAGACTATTTAAATACACCATGAGGGCATCGTTTAAGTGGGAAACCACTTAATTTTGTCTTATTGTTTCCTTAAAAGCAGCAACATGAATGTGTTACAGCTTGAACTTTATTGGCATGTCCTCATTTAAACTTGATTGTTACATATCTATGGTCCTTCTTAGTGTTTTTAATCTAAAGGACTTTTCCCAAAAATGGATAAAGTTCAGCCACAAGATATTGTATGTATATAGTTACAATGCCAATAGATACATGCAAGAAAATCCAAACGAAATTAGATATGAGTTGTGCATGATTCAGTATATCTATATAGCTTTCTTTCCTATGATATAAAATCTTGTATCTACTTTTTCAGACCATTACTAATACCTTAAAATCCCACTATTTAAATACGTTAATATTATGAACATATGGCTCAATCACATTATATTGTTCTTTGGTCTACTCGATCCTAAATCTACATCTGCACATGACACAGGTTTATAAGATGTAACTATACACAGCTTACATAGGATTTCACGTCATGACTAATTCTCTGTTTCCAATTATCATTAAGTTATACATTAAAACATGGTGACTGCTGAATTTTATGCATGAATTTATTTAACTTGGTTCAGTCTAAATTTACAAATTAGAAGGCATGTTTTCCAATTGGAATTTTTTTTTAAATTGTATTTTAATTTCTGTGATTTTCTGTTTCAGTTTAATTGCTTGGAAAAAAACCCTACTCTTTGTATGTACTAAAATAGAACATTTTAACCTGTTAAAATTAGGCAAAATTTACTTTTATATTTTTTTAAGTAATCTGTATCATTGTTTTAGTCTGGCCCTATTTCTTAGTTATACATTAAGTAAAAGAGAAAGAGAGCGTTCGATGGAGAGTGAATGGATTTACTAAATTGCAAAGTAAATTCAGGTAAATGTCTAAATCATTCGTTTCAAATGTATCACAGGTCACTGGATTTTAATTGCACATGGATTTTTCCAGTTATGAGGTTCTATCATCAAGGCATTGGGGCAAATCATAAGAATAAAAAGACAGATTTGCTAATATTTGTTTCCTTAATACATCGGAGTAAAGTTTATGTTAAGTATAAATGGAACTGCACCTTCAAATTACTCAATCCCAAAGTCCCACCTAGTAAGGATAGCAAATGAGCTAAAAGGGGGAATAAATATTATGAATTATTACAATTTCTTCAGCAAAGACTAAGTACAATTTCTATGCATTTTCCTAATATGTGGTATATTTTTGTTATTTATGTTGTTACCTACGTTAGTCTCTATTACATTTGTGATATATTTTTTTTACTTGTATGTTGGTCCCCATTACTGACTTCGAATTTATTATTTTAGACATCTATGGCTTTATATGGCTTGTGCTGGATTATTTGTGTTTATTTACGATAATATTACTGGACTATTCTTCACAAGCTGCATCTAAAGAACATATTGATTTCTGCTCTTAGTACCTTTTAGTTAAACCTTATTTAGTCCGTCTTGCACATGTTCCTTATGACTCCTTTTCATTCATACTTTATGGTATTAAACGTAGTCAGTTTGAAAAGAAACATTTTATTATGGTAAAGCCTGATGAGCAACATGGCATGGTATTTGTTTTAATCACAAACCGAGAGAACACTCAACCCAGAAGAGAATTCTTAGTATGCACTTAAAAATTGGGGAAATTACTGGAATATTGTTCTGTCCTAAAGAAATATATATATGTATGTAGCTTTCCAAAAGAAAAAAAAAACAGATAAAGTAAAAACAGGGTCAACTTTTGATAGGTAATACAATACAACTCGTTATGTTTTATGGCACAAGAACTATCTTTTATGACACCAGACCAATACATGTCATCTATGATTCAAGGTTCTCAATCCAGTTGGTAGAGCATCTTATACATATGGTAAATATTAAATACAAACATTGAAAATATTCAGCCATAACTGTAGCCAGAACTAAAAAAAAAGCTATATATCTTAGATAAAGGTAAAAATAAACTAGGCTCTAATAGTAGTTTTCCCAAACTCATAGGAACTTTCAGTCTTCTGTTTGATTATCTTATACATTTTTAGATAGGATCTCCTTTATTTTTGCTTTTTTTACATTTATAATACCCATACCTGGGAGTTCCTAGGGTAATCTTGGAGGCTTGGGGGCAGTGGATTTTTGTACCAGTTCTTTGTTCTCCTGATGAGGCCAAGTGGTGTTTTTGAATAATTCTTACATGTAATTTCATGTTGAGATTCAATATTACCCATCTCTGAAAGGAAGATTAACAAAAATGATAATTAAAATATGAGCTGGCATTGGGAAATTCTAATTCTAATCTCTAGAATGCATCTGTATGAAGGATTTAAAATGAAGAAATAAGAAACCAAAATCTGAAGTAAATGGGATAACTTGTTTGTTTATATGTTTTAAAACATCTCAGACGCAATCTAATTTTGATTTCACCACAACGACTAGTAAAATAACACTCACATCTGCAAAAATATGTATAATATGCTTTAGATCACAAATACTAAAATAACTTAGTTCCTTGACTTATTTTTCTTTTTTAACAAAAATAAAACCGAAAGAATCAGAGGGCATTTGTATTCTTGAAGTGAAGGGTGGAATTTATCAATAAACACCAGAATGTTATTTGGAACTGCTCCAAATAATTCACACTGTACATTTTCCCACAAGATAAAATGAATACGAAATGCAAGTATGCTGTCAGTGTACCTCCCAAATGATTAGTGTGACTATTACATGGTATTACTATATGGTATACGCATAAGATGGGTTTCTGTTATGGGCATTGCTTGTATTATTCTATTAAAAAAAAACCCATAATATTTAGAAAAGTAGCCAATATGCTTTATCCATCCAACTTAAAAAAAATAACTGCATGAAACATAGTGGTTTCAGTATCTGTTTTGTAACAAAAATGCAGCAAAATAACCAAACATGGTATTTTTATCATGTTCCTTTATTTTCCAAAATATAAAAAAACCCAGTGGTTTTCTTGTTATGCGTTTGTAGTATTTTTACTCTGATGCCTTTTGGAGAAATAAAAAAGGATTAGTACAATGAAAATAGTAAAATTAAAGAGATTGTATGAGTGGTGAAAAATTATAATAATCATTGATAATATGGAGAAAAATTGTCAAGGATTTTCCTTAAAGAACACAGACTTGGAGAGGGAAGCCTGACCAAAATAAACTATAAGTGTACAGATCTGTAGTTTCCACTCACATGGTACAATAGCCCCATCTTCATCAGAATTACATTTTGGAAAGTAAACTCTGAACATTCTACATTCAACACAGTAGGCACACAATATGTATATAGGTTGAACTTGATGGACTTTGGTCTTTTTTCAACCTTATGAACTATGTTACTATGTTACTATGTTACATGTTCGAATCTAAAATCAGTAAAAGGTGTATTTCACATGATTGCCAACATGTTGTCCCTGTTAATCATAAAGGAGGGGCATGATCTGATTTTGTGATTAACTCCCAATGTTACAATCGGCCAAAAAGGGGCACCTAGTTTTGGCAATATGCTATTTTGAGGTGTGTCTATAGCGCCAAACAAAGATAATTATGGACAAGATAAGGAGAATTAGTAATAAATAAAATAAGTGAGCAGGTGGGGAGCTGGGGCATGTACTTCAAAATTATGATAGAAGAGAGGTCCCTGAGTTAATGTGAGAAAGCATGAGAGAGGAAGAAGAAATAATCGATAAGAAATGGAAAAGGGAGAAACAAGCTAGCAAGGTGCAAACATTCGGATTATAGATTTTTTATGTAACCATTATTTGTTTCAAAATGTTCTTTCTCCAAGTGCAGATATTAAAAGTACATTAAAATTAAATATATTTATTATTAACACATAATACCATTTAGACATATAAAATAAAAAAAGTGTTCTCATGCAGTCGTCAGAATCTTTTGTGATGTTTTTTTAGTATTGTTGTGTGGCGGTAAGGTTTTTACCTTATTGAGCATAATCTATGTCCATAAATTAATTGTAAAAACATTGCAATAACAGTCAAATTTCACATATATCATATTATGCATGTCACTAGCATTTTAATCAGTATTTGCCCATTCCATACCATGCCTGGAATTGACATAATCTAGATCATAATAATAATGCACAAAGGTTCACTATATTCTTATTCCATCATGTATTTAAATTTGACAAAGGCTGTCATTAAGGCAAAATATGCCTATATGTTTACCTTTAGGGATTGAATATGCTATATAGAACATAGAAACATAAATATAGAATATAATGGGACATAACAACCTTTCAGCTCACCTAGTCTTTACCTGATGTAAGACTCAGGTCAAGTCCTTGATCTTGCCTTAGATTCAGGATAGCCTTATACCTATCCCATGCATGTTTTCCTTACGGTATTAGCCTTTACCACTTCTGATGGGAGTGTTTCATTAATCTACCACCCTCTCAGTAAAGTAAAACTTCCTTACATTACATTTAAACCTCTGACCCCTCTAGTTTTAAATTATGACCTCTTGTTGTAACATTTCTCCTCATTTGAAATCAACTTCCCTTCTTTAGTTTGTTAAATCCCTTTAAGTATTAATTGTTTATATCACATCAACTCTTTCTTCCAAGCTATACATATTGAGTTCCCTTGGTCTTTCCTAATAATTTTGTTGTCCTGCAAGCCATTCACCAATTTAGTAGCCCTCTTCGGCACTCTCTACAAAATGGAGATGGGGTCTCCAGAATTGTACACAATCCTCTAGCCGAGGTCTAACCAGAGATCCCTCTTCCTGATACTAATACCTCTAGCTAAATAACCCAGCACCAATGCTTTATTGCATTGCCTACTTACCTATATAATAAACTATAATCCATGTTTTGGACATCTACAAAGAAAAAGCAGAAAATAGTTTTATAGTGCTGAACTATAGTGAGATGAATAATATAAAATATTTATAATTATGAAATATTCAACATTTTTCCTTTTAAAAACTAAAACAGTTTTGCTTGAATTTCAAGCTAGCTTGTACTGTATATTCTTTATCTGCTTTAGTTTAAATTCTGTCCCCAGTGGCAGTAAATCCCACCTCTTTACTGTTTTTACTGGTAAGAACTCTTTTGCTGTTGGAGGTGAAATGTTGCATCCTTACATCCAAATTGATCGAAATGCTTCCTCTGTTAAGCTTTCCTGATGAACGGATCCCCAGAGAGTCATTTACACATTTTGTATACTTGCCTTGTGGTCCATCTCCCCTTAAGAAGGATGAATGTCTTCACAGCTTTGGCACATATGATCTAGCTTAAAAATGGTGAAACACACCTTGACAAGGATCATTGATACCATTTCATAAGTTGGGGAAATCGTCAGTTGATATACAGTGGTAACTATGACTAGTGGACATTTCATGTAAAAGGTCACTGGTGAGAAGAATCTGTAAAGAGTCAACAACCTTATTATTATTATTATTATACTGCAAATGTATGTGGACACCACTCCTAATTATTGAGGTTATTACCAATTGTTTAAGTGTTTCATTCGTGCCCGTAATTACTGTAAAGTTTGGGTGGTTTTTCAGGGTTTGGGCACCTTAGTTCCAGTGAAGGGTAATATTAATGCTAAAGCACACAAAGACACTTTAGACAGTTGCATGCTTCCAACTTTCTGTCACCAGTTTGGGGAAGACCCTTTCCTGTATGACTGTGCCCCAATGCACAAAGCAAGGTCCATAAAAACATGGCTTGACGAGTGGTGTGGAGGAGCTCTGATGTTAATCCCATTGGGATAAATTGGAAAGCCAGTTGCAAGCCAGGCCTTCTCTTCTAACCTCAGTGCCTGACACATATCCTAAAATCTTGTGGAAAGGGAAGAGCGAAGACTGTTATACACAAAGGGGTGGTTTTAGAATGGGATATCCAACAAACTCATATAGGTGTGACGCTTAGGTGACCACATACTTTTCATCATATAGTGTATATACAGACACACGAGTGTCTGTGAGTTGGGCACCAGTGTTAATAATTTTATCCTTACAAAATTTCTACCTTTCATTGAGGCAGTCAAACATTATTATTATGTTCCAGTGCTTGTTCAGATATAGTGTACAGTAGTCCACCATTAGCTGTTTATTTCTACCTAGATATATCTAAACATAGATTAATATAGTAGTCATTTTATCATGTAGTACTGATCCTATAAAGTAATTGAAGAATAAATAACTGGTCAAGTAAATCTTAGAGAAAGGTGTGATTAAATCAACACATATAATTTGTTTTAGATAGCGATAGATGACCTGACTGCATCTACAAACATCACACTTTCCTAAATGTGGTCATTTTAGTGCCTGTAGTCTCTGCTTTTTATAATGTGTCACTGTAACTCTTTACAACTTAAAAAACAGATGTTTGAAACGTTAAGTTTTATTGTGCACTTCCATAACCATTGTGTAAAACACATACAAGACAAGCAGATGACTGATGTTAGTAATTCCCTTGAAACTTAAAAAAGGCAGTGCGTTATAACTCCAATGGGAAAAAGCCATACAATGTACTCATAGATACTGCAGTGCACCCAAGAGATATATTACGCCGGGAAAATACAGTACCACCTTTACAGTAAAATCCTGAAATATAAGTGTGAAATCCCATAGCTACAATGAATATGAAAAATATCAACTGTCAGACATTCATTATTTATAAGTAATAATTAATAACAATGTCACAAAGAAACATTTGTCTTTACGATATACCGCTATGGACACCGACATAGCAATATAGAAATATTACATGAATCCTGGTGCATTTAAAGGAAAAATGATGTCTACACATATAATGTTGAAATATATATATAAAAAAGAATTCATACAAGTTGAAATCTATAACAAAAAAGTATGAAACTATGTTTCCTTTGATTAAATCTGGAAGTTTGCCGTTTAGAAGCAGGAGGGTCTGCCATAAAAAAAGTGGTCTTAAACAAGACTGCAATAGTCTCAACAAACAGGGAGGACTAGAAGAGAGTTTAAAACTGATTCATCCCTGTAATAAATTATACGTTCATCTAGCACCCATGAGCTGTGTTCATTCGTCTAGACTATCTTCTTCTTTACTCATAAACAGTAACACGCTACGATTAACCTCTTTGAGAATGAAACAGGATAGGCATTGCATAAAAGGTTATTATTTCTTTTCTACCCCTGTCTTCGTTAAAATTTATTTTTTTACAAATTTCATGTGAAATAAATGTACACAGTATTCTAAACATGAGTGCTGCTCATTCCACCTTCCTTGTTGTATACATAATGCACATGTATGTCATGGATACACTTACAGAATGTATTGCAATAACTGTGACGCAAGGTGGCAGCAGAAAAAATATTGTGATTTATAACAGTGAAATGATACCAACTTCTTTTATTATCCCCCTTTGCTAGAGAATATGTTACCTACAGTACATGTCAATGCAATGAACATAATCCAAAGATTATCATGTGCCATAAAGATTTGCATAATTTAAATTCATATTTGTATACAAAATAAAAATATAAAATACCGCTTTTTGCTGAGCTATAACACTTATAGTATATGTTATAAACAGTTAATAGTATCATATTTTAGAATACAATACTTTCAGTTGGCTTTACTTTTACAAACATTTTGGTTGGAAAAAGACTTCTTAAAGCATTCAATTTTTATGACAACTGTGTAATAGATATTTAAGGTTTGTTTTTATGTATGAGCCAAGGACCCTTCAGTTGCACTGAAAGGACATCACATTTATAACATTAATAAAATTATACCAGTGGGTGTCATTTATTGTAGCCAAATAATAACATAGATTTAATTGACTAAAACCACAGTTCTTGTCTCAGCAATTTTAACATGAAGAGAATGCTACTTTTTCTGTACTAAAGAACAGTAAAATTGTGCGTAGTGCACTTTATATGTGCATATACATCATTATATATAGTATATATATATATGTATATATACACCAATCAGCCATAACATGACCACATGCTTAAAATTGGGTAGGTCCCCCTTTTGCTGCCAAAACAGCCCTGACCCATTGAGGCACTCCACTAGACCTCGGAAGGTGTGCTGTGGTATGTGGCACTAAGACGTTAGCAGAAGGTCCCTTAAGTTGTGTAAGTTGTGAGGTGGGACGTCCATGGGTGCATCATGGTGCCATGTGTTCTCAAGGTAAGCGACGCATCCGGCCATCCACGTGATGTAAAAGAAACGTGATTCATCAGACCAGGCCACCTTCTTCCATTTCTCTGTGGTCTGGTTTCTCTATGGCCCCATTGTAAGCGCTTTCGGCAGTGGACAGGGGTCAGCATGGGCACCCTGACTGCCCTGCGGCTATAAAGCCGCATATGCAACAAACTACGATGCACTGTGTGTTCTAACATCTTTCTATAAGAACCAGCATTAACTCTAGCCATCACAGTTTGGCCCTTGTCAAAGTCGTTCCGAATGTATAAACTGAGTATACTATGTAAAGATGGGAGTTGACAATGTAGCAATGGTCTGGTACAATATGTAGAGCTGATCAAAAGAGAGAATTGGCTAGATAGTAATGAAGGGATCTGGTGCAATGCGTAGATGCGGAGAGGTACCACTGTTATCCACTGATAACAGAAGATTTTGTAAGAATGTCTCTAACATATATATTACACACATTCCTTCTTTGTATACTGTACATAGAGAACCATGCAGATGTCACCCTCACTTACGCAAGCAAAAAAAAAACAACCAAAAAAACAGGATTAATAACAATGTCACAAAGAAACATTTGTCTTTACATGATCCATGCTTTCATGTTGTTTAGGCCAAAAGTCACTTAAATCCATTCTAATGCTCAGTTTGAACTTCAGCAAGTTCTTTTGACCATGTGATTGGCTGATAAGGTATTTGTGTAAACAAGCAATTGAACAGGTGTACCTAGTAAAGTGGCCAGTGAGTATATATATATATATATATATATATATATATATATACACCCTGTCTTGGAAATTCGTATCTACTATTGCAACCTTGCAACCAACAACAATTTATGTATTTCGATAACGGATATATATGGCAATACTATAATATAATAATTTCATAAACAGCCATATGGGATATAAAAGGTTTTTTTCTTAGAAAGGTTTTAAAGCCTTTCTAAGGTTGCAAACAGATTATGCTATTTTCTTGGGTAACAACTGCAGAACAAAATATAGAAATCATTGTGAAGATTGCTTGACATAAAAATTTAAATTAGCAGAAATTTACACAATTCGGTAAAATCACAAGGGATATATTTTTTTTCCATGTAAAATCATGATTGTCATTGGAAATAAATTTTTTACAAATATGGTATACTTATATATGGTATAAATATGGTATAAAAAGTAGAGCATTTTCACTGACATGTGATTATACTCACATGTTTTGCCAACTCACTAAAATAGTGAATATTATTGCCCTCCTTATTGCCCCATCCCTCTATATATTATTTGAAATAGTTTTCCTCTTCCCTAGACTAACCATCCAGACTATCCTTATCACTTGGTCCTTCTCTCCCCTGCTCAATCACTAATCTAAATGCTGCTTCTTGGGTCTCCAGAGGCTGGTGCAAAATAAATTGCTAGGCTATCTTTCATGCATTCTTCCTTCCTCTTCTTCCTTTGCCTTTTCCTTTTTACCTGCCATATTCTACATTCAGCTTTCTTTTCTGTCCTCTGCACATAATTTTAGGCTCCCCTTTGTATAATGTTTGCCGCCATTATCTTCTGTGTTATGCGTCGTATTACCTTTGTGCTCTTCACCTGTCTCTGTCATCTTTTTTCCCTCTGACCGCCTCTCTATTTTCCACCCAGTATTTTTTCTCTGTGCCCTTTTCTCTCTCCAAATTTGTTTCTACTTCAAATGCCTGTTTTTCTAGTTTTGACACCTACCAACCTCGTCATGTCCCCAAAATGTTTTCCAAATATTGTTGGCAATATAAGACCTTGACTTTGTTGCCAGGTCTTGTTCAGAAATATTAGGACTCAAAGTTACCTGCACAGGGAAAATAGACAACTGTGGTGCACAGATGTGGTATCAAGCAGTCAAAATACAAACCTGGGTCATTCACATAATATGGGAACTCATACAAGTCATGTACTCCCAGGGCCGGCCGAAGACTTAACGCCGCCTGGGGCGAAGTTTAAAATGCCGCCCCCCCCAGGGGGGGGGGCGGCATTTTAAACTTCGCCGACGCCATAATCTACGACACCCCCCCGGTACTTACCTTTAAACAGTCCTGCGGCGAGTCTCCCTGCTCTGCCACGGTGCCGTCTTGTAATGCTGAGTGCCGGAAATTGACGTCACTTCCGGCGCTCTGCATTACAAGCCGGCACCGGGACCGAACAGGGAGACTCGCCGCAGAGGAGAGAGAGAGAGGGGCGCCGAGCGGGTAAGCGAAAACCACTCGGTGCCCCTCTCTCTCTCCTCCGCTTAAAAAAAAAACAAAAAAAAGCGCTTGGGGCGGCAAAGTGCCGCCCCTTCTAAAGTGCCGCCTGGGGCAATTGCCCCAGTCTGCCCCATTATAGGGCCGGCCCTGTGTACTCCATCCAAATAATCTCCTGCCTTCTTTTCCTTGTCTACAAATTGCAGTAATTATGTATTTAGTCAGTTTTAATTTTGTTAGTATTCAATTATCTTTTGTAACACCACTACAGAGTATGCTGGTATTCTATAAATAAAATGTAATAATAATACATGGAATTCAGATTTTGACTCTTTACCATAATGTTATGGCTCAATAAAGTTGTTTTGCTATTAACAATGACCTTAATGCTTTCATTGTGCTCTTAATCACACCTCTTTGGGATACCAGGCTTCTTGAATGAACAATGTTAACCATATTGTTTTGCCCAATCAATTACAGCAGATAGAAAATTATGTGTGTAAAATTATATGTATGCATATATGTGTGTGTGTGTGTAAAACGAGTTAAGCAATCAATCAATCAATATCAGCAATAATACATTAATGAGCCAAGCAGTTATCACTCCTCTAGCTGATTAACTTGCAACTCAGCAGGGACTGGGAAACCCCTCAGAACAGTCTCGGACGCAAAGATCCCTGGATCCGTCCTGGGCTGCCCATGCAAGTTCTTGCAAACACCACAGGTGAGGCTTCAAAGTTGGTAGTTGCGGCCTTAGGTTTTTATAGCCGTTGTGTGGACTTTCCAGAATCTTCCAGGGACGATTGTCTTTACGTCATGGTGTTATCTCTAGGTGGCTTCTGTTCTGTGACACAGGCTAGCCCTCCATCTTATGATGCTGGCCAGGCACCCTAAACAGAGGTCCTTCTCCATTTTGTTTCTATGTGCTTGGGTGTTTCCTTGTCTATTCAGCACAGTTGTCTGTACATGTTGAGGCCTGACACCTAAGTTACAAGTTATATAACTATACTTACTAATTACCCCTGTCATGAGCGGGCCCAGAAGTCATATTATTAAAATGCACTACACTTATTAATCATGAGATACTAGGGACTATGTAAAATGCTCAAAATATTATTGTTATAATACTCCAAATGGTGTTGATTTCTACCCAGTCAGGTACCATAAAGACAGAGCCTACAGCCCTCTACAACCCCAGTCCTCAACCTCAGAAATTGTGTATGCCCTTGCCTTAAATCAAGTAGTTTAATAATAATAATTTGGGATACATGTGCTGGAGATGGGATGTCCATAAATTGTGGCCTCCTAGAGGCCCTTGAGGGTTGAGTTGTGCACCCTTGGTAGCCAAAGATAGACAGAATACAATGTTCCTACTTTGGAATCTGGGTGCAAGAGGATATTTATAGGATAGGAAATGATAGACATGTGTGCAATTTTTGATATGCCAAGAACTTGTCCAAAATGAGTAACTATGGAGGAAACCCAAGATCTCATAGACAAGTGAGCCTCGTTGGGGCTATATAGGTATGTACCTGGACTCTCGATATTCCCAGGTTTAAATCAAGCTGATCCTGATACTTTCTGAAGTGTATTAAACTCTTTATTCAAAAAGCTATATGGGTTAGGAAGGAGTGTTTCTTCCCCACCTTTCTGTGTTGCATTGACATGCCAGGGGTAGTTGTTCTAAGCTTTTTGTTTTTTACATATAATTTGTTTTGACATTGAATTTCTTTTTTATAGTGAATAACAAAGGTTAAACGTTTCTAAAATACATGAAGGACACCTAGAAATTTGGAGGAGGCAACACTGTTGGCTGTATAGTCCCAAATCATATCAATTAATCTCAATGAAAGCAGGGAAGTCAGTTGTTAACAATTAACAGTAATAGTAATTATTTTATTACTATTCTATAGCATTTTATCCCACACTTTCATTGTAAAAAATACCCTAAAACAGAAGGTATTCTGCTAGTAAAGGTGTTAATAGTTAGTGTCATAATTAGAAAGTTAAATTCATTGTCATTGTTAGTAAATGTGCTTAGCCATGAATTCAATATAAAACAGAGCTGCTAATTAAAACATGGCAGGTTTCCAGTTCTTATTTTGATGACCCATTGCTGTTGGTTATTTTCCCCTGGGTAATGTGTTCAGAGAAATCTTTCAAATCAAGATGCACATAATGTTCTGTGGCGTCCAATTTGATTTAACATAATCCAGTTCCACTCTATTTGTCCATGCATGCCTAGCTATACAAGAAGCCAATGAAAACACAGGTTTTTCTTTTAAACTTGTCCTTCTTTTGTATTCTATTTTTTACAAAGGGCATACAATCACGGGTGTGTCTAAAAAGAAAATCACTGCTATGTGCTGGATTCTGTGAAAACATCACAATACATAATCCTAAATCCAAAAATCATCTTTATCTTGTGACCTAGTGTTCTATGTCTAGGGTATATGGAATACAGCTGCTCTGAATGTTTACCCGCTGGTCATCATCATACCTCCAGGTCAATATCCATATCCTCCAGGTCACAGGAGCGGGGTCCTGAAATGCCCCACTCCCCACCAGGGTAGGCTTTGGGTAGCTGAAGAAAAATCAGGGATGAGGGACCTTACCAATTCTATAAAATGATTTCTTTGGTACCTGTATGATAAGCTCTGCTAAATCCTGAGAAATAAGATGTTAAAAAATGGGAATAAAAGTATAGACCACATTGTAATAGTGCCTGCGTGGAGAAAGAAAAAAAGGGCTAAAGGATAAAAAAAAGTCCCAAAGAGAGAATTGATGCAATGAAAAAAACTGCAATTTAAAAATCACTTGGCAACTGCTTTTATATTTTATGGATTTTTTTTTATTATTCCTTTGATTATTTTATAATATGTGTAATGTATGTATCACTGTGTGTTTGAATATTATTTTTTTGTGTGCTAATTTACCCTGTTATTCTTCACGACTTTGAACACGCACACTGCTTTATTTTATTATGTAGTTGTTGTTTTTTTTACATAATCTGAACAGGGTTAGTATACTTGAGTAATTCTGTGCATTAATAAAAAAAATATGGTTACATAATGTTATGGGAGAATTAATCCTCTTTCAATTGCTTTACTAAATGTTTGTTGTAACACTAAACACAACTCAATGTGGTTCTAATTTGCAAAATTACAAACTTGTTTTTACTGTTTGGAGAAAAAGAAAAACAAGTTTCTTTTGCAACCCCTACTAATTCCAGCATCGCTAAAACAGTACCCAGCTCTTTAATGGTAATCTTGTAGTTTCAGGATTAAAGTAGTACTGTTTTGAATATAGTCAAAACATTTAAAGCAACACTCCAAGCCAGCACTGGTTCTGGTGAACACTGGGCGGAGGGGGCTATTCAGACTCCGGTGTGTACGTGTACAGCTCCCCGTTGAGACTGCAAAGGAGGAATGGTGTCTAGCAGGGTGGGTTTTAAGGTTGAGAGCTGCCATGAGCCTCTGAGGTGAGTCTGTGCTGACGACGGCTGCCCCCTTTGCATCATGTTAAAAACGGCACTGGAAATGGTATCCTATTAACAGATCTATTACATTGATCTCAGGTAATAGAATCAAATCCCGTCACAAATCTGATGCACCACAAGCCGAACCCCATTGTGAAGATTAATATATCATAGGTCTATCTGTTCTAGCCCTTGTTCTTCACAAAGGAAGCTCAAAATTGCAGTAATCGCTAATATTCTTATTTAAGGTCGTTTGCGGAGCAAACGCACATCAAATAGACATTCACATCATTTCACAGCTACTGCAACGAGAAATAAAATAGTCTCTTTTATGCATACAAATCTCTTGGTTTTTAGCTGCTGAAAAGTGAAGCCAGCCCACATCTGTTCCCTGGCTTAATTGCCTGCCTGTGATATGCCTGTCACCATAGCGATCCTGTGGTTTTTCTTGCCAATCAAAATCAGCTCATTCTTATCTCCCGTGGCCTCCTTACTGCGTCAAATCATAGTTCAAATTCAGTATCAGCTTTGTTATCTATGGCTAGACAATATATATTCTTACATTTAATTACCAAAAATACTATCTGCTAAGCCTTTGATTTGTATCTTAGAAATACATCATATGGTATATGGCACATGTAGAGCAACCGCTGGTATTAAATGGAACAAATAATGGTTGCAAGAGTGAAAAATGAATAAAAGTTTTGCCAGGAAGGGAGCTCTGTGCATCAGTCTATTTTTGGGGGTGCCCCCCATGTTTTCCCCATCTTGGGTCCAACCGTCCTATGTATTGTGTGTCCCAATATGAAATCATATCCCAGCGTCCACCTACAGAGGCTACAAAAACACTATAAAAAGTGTAAATCGGCTAGTTACGAGGGCGATATCAGATATTCCAAACATTCCAGTACATTGCAACTTATTTCACCATGTTGTTTAGTAGTACTTAGGTACTTCTTGAAGATTGGACTATAGGGAGATTAAATATTTCATGTACTCCACAGTGCTGGCGACATGATATTGTAAATGTAGCATACATATTGTGTGGTCACAGGTCTATATTTATCATAGGCTTCTACTGGGATTTTATGCATTTTCCATTAAAATGTGTGGCAGAAACTCTCAAACTCATCAGTAGATAGGTTTTTTTCTATAGCAGATCTTAACAATTATATCATAAATATACAAAAGGAACTACAGGATATATTACAGCAATGGGCTGAGTGAAGTTCCAAGATAGACAAGGTCCTCTCCATACTTGGTAATCAATGGAAATGCGATTGGTTAAAACTAAGCCATTATATGGTCTCTTTTCAGTGTTAATTATGATGAAATTAATAAAATGTGACAAAATTGTGAATTTAAGTATAATAAACAAAACAAAAACATGCCATTTTTCGACATCTTTCGAAATTCTTTAGACATTTCCATAAGTAGACAATGTTATTAAACAGAATATTCAGGCTGATGTTCATTTATTTTATTTTACACAGCCACATCATTTGAGGATCTATGTCAGGATTCTTTGAGATGAGTAAAATTCTCAACGTCCCATGGGACATAAAAGTCAAGTATCGAAGTTCAAAGTTTTCTCTGGCGTTTTAATGAAGTGGATGTAGAGATGGTATGTAATGTTTTCTTCCAAAGCATACACGTCAAAAACATGTATGTTTCAAACCTGCATAAGATATATGTGACCAAAGAGGCAAATGAAATATAGTGTACTTCCATGGAGAGGCCTCTCAGGGATAAAAAGAATGTGGTATATTTTTATTGAGAAAGTATTCCACTACAAAGTCAGTTTAGCATAACCTAGAACGATGACTGAGGTACCGTTATGTCAACAGAAAAATAAACTTGTAACTATACATTGGAGCTGCTCTGCTTTTCAAATACAGACTGCCTTACAGAGGAGAAGTTGTATGGAAAAAATAACTTCCAATGATTTTTGCAGATATTTTTAAAGTATGATTAAAGAGCTCTTAATACTGATGATACTGATATACAGTAAAGCAAAATAATGCACAAGTGTCTTTTAAAATGCTAAAATATATATATTTTATAGGAGTTTAGATATTAAAAAATACTGTGTAAAATATAGCCATTTTGTGTTAGTTTTTCATTCAGACAAAACCTGTAGTATATGTACAATTTTGGACTACATTTTAATATTATACTATGTACTGCTTCTCTCCCTTCATGTAATCCCAGACAGACTCGATGATGTTGAGATCAGGGCTCAGTGGGGGCCATACCATCATTTCCATGACCCCTTGTTCTTCTTTAACCTGAAGATAGCTCTTAATGACTTTGGCTGCATGTTTGGGGTCGCTGTCATGTTGCAGAATACTTTTGGGGCCTCCCTGATGATACTGCACGAAGGATAAGTATCTACCTGTGCTTCTCAGCATTGAGGAGACCATTCATTCTGACCAAGTCCTCAACTCAATTTGCAGAAATGCAGCCCCAAGCTTGCAAGAAACCTCCACCATGCTTCACTGTTGCCCGCAAACATTCATTCTACCGCTTTCCAGCCCTTCGTTGAACTGCCTTCTGCTACAGCCAAGTACTTAACTCATCAGTCCAGAGCACCGGCTGCCATTTCCTGCCCCCGGTTCCTGTGTTTCCGTGTGCCTTTGTTTCTATATCAGAGCTACGGCTTTTTGGCAGCAAGTCTTCCATGAAGACCACTTCTAACCAGACCTCTCTAGACTGTAGACCGTTGTACCAGGGTCCCACTGTTTTTTTTTTGTCAATATGAGCTGATGTCATTGCTGGACATCTTTCAATGACAAAGAGAAGTAAGCATGATGTGTCTTTCATCTGCTGTACTGTTTCCTTGGCCGACAACTGCATCTAGGGTTCTCAACATTTCCAGTTTCTTTGTGCTTTTCAGAGAATTTTGGAAAGAACATCTGGAAACCCCTGTCTGTCTTGAAATTTCTGTCTGGAAGAGACTTTGTCTTGTTTCTCTGCTCAGTCTTGCCATGGTGTATGACTTTTGACATTAAAGTGTCTTCAGCAACCTCCTGCAAATCAGTTTGGCTGTTCCTCACCCAGTTTTATTCCTCCTGCACAGCTGTTTCTGTGTCAGTTATTGTGTTCCAACCTACATATTAAATTGAGGATCATTAGCACCTGCTTGATATGATTGTTTAATCATACACCTGAGTATATCAGAATTGATACTGAAGGTAAAGGGTGGTCACAACAAATACTGATTTGATTTATATTTTTCCTCTTTTCACTCACCTCACCTTTTTTACACTGGCCTAAAACTTTTGCACAGCACTATACAGGTATATATATAAAATAGAAAAATAAATCATTTTTACGTTTTTGGTTGCAATATGGACAAAACAACACAAGAAGGATCAATATAATATCTTATGCAATTACTAAAAATTTATTATATTATAATATTGAAATAGCATAGAATGTTTTACTTAGATTATAATGCAATATATATATATATATATATATATATATATATATATATGTCATATTTATTACGAAAATGCGTCCACTAAATTTTGCTTTACTGAGCTAAAATACATTTGTGATTGTGATTGTTTTATCAAATATATTATTTAATATCTCTCTACTTAGATCTGCACGGTTCTCCCAAACACCCAGAAAATGTTTCAGTATGTTTTATATTTTTAACCTTTAATTTACTGTTGTCGTCATGTGTTCTGCAAGTCTGGTTGCTATTGGGAAGTTTATTTTTTTAACTTAAAATTGAGTTTATCCCAAATTCAAATGGTTGTTTTTGCAAACTCACTGTATCTACAAACGAAATTAGCATGCATATTTTGTGTGTTTAGTTTGTGTAATTTGGACTGTTTTGATTGAACTAACACATATGATACACTATAAACACTCAAGAATGTCTAATAATAAATATGAGGGATGTTGAAGGCAGGATACTGGCTCTAACACTGAGAAAAAATGAAGACAAAAAGCCAGGAGTGGTAGACTAGTATAAAACTTGGATTTATTTGACCAAATCCCTGAACATGGCTTTACATTGAAAAATCTGGAATTAGTTATGTATTGAAACATTTAAATGAACACAGCATATATGCAATAAACCATCTTCCGCTAATGCATATGTGATTCATGAGTTGGCATCTGAAAAGATAAGACTGAGCCAAGTTTGGCGTTCATATCTGGTCTTATAAAAATATGGGCTAAGCCTTTTTCTGTGCCTGCTAATTATAAAGAATAGGATGCTTCAAAGTAACATGTGCACAGGGATTTGGAGATAAATATATATATCTTTATATCATGGGATATGCATATAAATATATAGCTCTGTTACATATCAACAATATGAGTATATGGTTTCCTTATTTTACATACTATGTTTCTTTTGCAGCATAATAAATAATAATCCATTTATAAAATAAGAAATTATTTCCTGATTTTTGTTCTGTTTTCAATTCATATTCGTATTGATACTGCTTCAAAGGTTGCATTGTACAGCGCAATTAAAAAAGTAGTTCATAGCAGTTATGGCTTATTATAGTTTGCTTCCGCTGCACTTTGTAAAATTTGGGCAGGGCAACATTCATGGGGCGTTCTTAGGTTTTGCCATAAGTCCTAAGGGGCCTTCCAGGCCCATAACCCATATTCTTGGTGGTCCTGTGTGATGAAGCATGGAAAAGCTCTCCTTCTATTCCCTCATCGGCCAATTTCTAACAACGAATGCTGCCAAGAATAGCCCACAGCCACACAATTCTGCATTATATTATTAATGAAGGGAAATATAAAGATCTTGCTATCATTTGTTGTGTGCAATAAGATTAACCGGTTGTGATGCCGCATTTGCTGCAAGGAGGTCTCTGGCCAAACATACACTGCAAACACTCCTACAGTACACTTCATGTGGTTGCAGGGCCAGATGTACGTTTCAAACAGTCCTAGACACAAATGCCACAACCATTAAAACAATAAGAAAGTGGTTTTGTAGTAGGTGCACCGGCATCCAATCATATTAGGCGAAAGGAGGCAGAAGAAGGCACTTTGACCTCCAAGAGTGTCCTTGGCACTCGCTTAATCTACTTAATAGTATCTGCAACCCTGAGCGATGGGAGTGCAAAGGCACAAAGTTTATTACAAGGGTTCTTGGAAAATAAATAAACGTATATATAAAAAAAGGTCTTGAAACAACATGGCGGTACATAAAAAAGTATAAGTAAACTACACATTTCTGCTCATAAACAAAATGGTGAATTGCAGCAATACTCCCACAACAATTACATTATAGTTAGAATTAAACACTGAGCTGGCAAAACACGGGTGTTTCATTTTTGCCTTATATTTTATTACCAAACTGATCACTAATTGCCCAGTCCCATTACTCCTGTAAATATACCCAGACTTAATAATACAGCAGCCTGTATAGCATTCATATAGAAAATATATCTTTTGAAAAATGTCTTAGAGGAAATAAGGGAATATAAATCCAAATATATATCAATGTTTATTTGTACTGAATTTAAACTATCTTATTGCTCTTGGCTAAGAATATTTAGCTTCTAAACAGTACTCAATTGTTTTAAAAACAATGACTTCATTTGCTTGAATATACTTCCCTAGAGGTTTTTGCTTCCAGAGATCTTAACAGGCAGAATATCTCCATGGAAGAGTATGTAAAAAGGAATACGGTACTTTACATTATTAATGTTATGTTAATGTGCGTTTTTAACAAAATATTATGTATCTGATGTTCTTATGTAACATCACTACATGCTACTGGTTAAAGGGACAGTTCGGTGTCATGGAAAGCCCTACAGAGGGTACTTAAAGAGTAATTGGATGTGCTTTCTTCAGAAAAAGAAAAAACTTACCTGGGGTAGAAACTGCAGCCCTGCAGCTGCCCTCCTCTACTGTGGTCGAATAATTACTGCCACTGATTGGCTGCTAGAAATCAGTGGGATCCCCACCCACAGCATTTCCCTCTAGATGGTAAGCTCATTTGAGCAGGGCCCTCCTCACCTGTTGTTTCTTTAAGTCAAATTGTTATGCTATATACTACTTGTTATGTCCTGTCTACCCATTGTACAACGTTACGGAATATGATGGTGCTATATATAAAACAATAAATGATAATTTCGGGGTCAGCGCTACAGCTTTTCATTGCAACTTGCTTTGTATTGGCAGTTGAATCAAGTCAACTGTTAAAGTGGTTGAGTTGGCAATGGAGTTTAGGTCTACACATTTACTTTAACCAAATGTTTGAATAGACCAGAGAAGAATAGACCAGCTGGATCATTGAAAGCTAACCGAGGCACATGATGTCATGTGTGACATTACACAAGGTTCCTCCAGGCTTAAAGTCCTTCTAGTTAAAAAAAAAATGTGTTGGGGGAAACTGTTATAGTTTCTCATGGACCCGGCATTGTTACTGCATGTACTGTGTGTTCTTTTGCAGCAGAATAAATAATAATCCATTTATGAAATAAGAAATGATTTCCTAGTTTTTGTTCTGTTTTAAAACATTTATATTCATACAGATACTGTTACGTTGTACAATAGGACTAGTCCACTTATAAAAAAAAGTAGTTGATAGCTGTTATGACTTATTATAGGTTGCTTCTGCTGTAACATTTCATTCATGGGGCAGCATTCTCCCAGTCAGTTGCATTCTAGCACTGTGCTGCCTACATACCAATAAACCATTATAATGAAATGGATAGTTATTTTTCAGATTTCTGTCAACATGTGTCTGCTTCCATTCCCTCTTGATGTGAGTAATTGTAAAAAAAAAAAAAAAAAAAAAAAGATTTTAGTAGTGGAAACAGAGTTTGGTCAGGGCAAGTCATATGACTACATATAACTATATGTTACATCATCAATGTAAGGGGGGGGATACAGCTGCAAAAAGATAATTCTTGTTCATGTACCTTTTGGTCTAGGACTTACATTGAAAAAAGTATTATTGTATCTCTTAATTACACGTAGGTCATAAAAATAACAAATGCTTCTATGGATGAATTAAATGTATAACGTTTCTTTAGTAAGTGGGATACTCAACACCTTGGCAAGGATTTGTATTTGTTATACAAATTATTCCATGTGATACTTCCTCTATTTTTCAGACAAAACAGATTTTATTACTGTATACATTAAGTAAAAAAAACGATATGTCCAAAAAAAGTAGGACATAATTACCATTTCCTTGTCTGCGGGCAGCACACCTGTGAAATGTTTGGTTAGTATTTATGTTTAACATAGAATCTCTAGCAGAGAGTATATATATATATATATATATATATATATCCTAGCTAATATATGAAAATAAGAGCAGATGGCAAGTGATAGATGCTATTACACATATTTGAACAGCTATGTCTGGTGTTGATGTATTGGGGGGGAAAAAATCTAGCACTGATTTCCTACTCTTGGCTACCGTTCGATTCATGCTGTAGAATATGACTTCACCATTGCCACTAGAACTTACATTTCCAGCTATTTTCCACATTGAAGGCACGTAGTGGAATAGATGCTACCCTTTTTGACCTGTGCTATTTTCCAACACTAAATGTAAAACATACAAAACAAATTTCAGAAGTGGACCAAAATCAGTGCAATTTAATTCCACTCTGTGTTTTGTGTTCATTTGTTTTTATGAGACTATTGATTAACGGTAACTTTTTCCATAACTTTTTAAGAGTTTAATATTACTTCTTTGAAGTTTAATCATATAATAACAAAACATGCCAACAGATACAGTCAGAGATATTTTTTCCTTTAATAAACAGAAATTGGTATTATTGCCTTGTGCTGTGCTTGAGTTTTGCAATAGAAAGTCTTTTGTTTGTAACCTCTTTTGCCTATTTCTGTTTGTGTTTTCTGGCACTGTGTCATCTAGGCTCTGCCGTTACCTCAGGAGCAGACCTTTCTATTCACCCTGAGGCGTTTCTTATTTTTTTATGCTCTTATTCTCAGCTTCCATGTTACCTTACAATCCATGATTTAATTCCAAATATCAGCACGCAGGGCTGTCTGGTACAGCTTTAGCCAATGCAAATATGTGGATTTCTTTGCAAGACAAATGGGTCCATGTGGTCAACTCCATTTAACCAGGCCACTAACCAGATGGCGCTGCTATGGCAGAGTAAACTACCTGGGGGAGCGGCTTCTTTATTAGTTGGGGCTAGCTATCTGAGTATATAGGTGGATTTTGCCCCAAATAGATTTTAGTGGGGGGAAGTAGGTAGAGCAGTGGGAACGGCCAAACACATTTCCCCTTCCCAAAGGAAAAAAAACTCACCAGAAGACCCAGGGAAGCAGAGCTTCACCCAGAGACTTTAGGTCAAACCCAGAGAGTTCCCTGGCATGCTTATTTGTGATCTTGATAGATCGCATCATTTGTTGTGGTAATTAGTTCTGTTAACTTCTTTTCAGATAGATTTATCATATCTTTTTATATTACATAAACAAGGAAAGAGTCCAACCAGGAAACCAATAGAATTACACATGAAAACACTAAAGTATGGAACTTATTACATTATTGATAACAGTTTATTCCTTATTTGAGGATCATAGTAACAGTAGTTGGAACAGGTTGGAAAAAAATCCTTCAAGTTTAACCCTTCTACCTATGATCCCTGCAGTGGATCCAAAAGAAGGCAAAAAACAAACAAACAAAGAGAATGTAACAAATCCACCAGTCAAAAGAGAAAGATTTTATCTTTAATGCAGTTATTTATAACCCCAAAACTCACATTTTATGTGTTTTGTTGAGAAAAACAAAAACCAAAACATGCTGTTTTCAATTATTGACTTTACAGGAGTTATAAAATTAATTGCATCTAGGTTTTTACGACACATGATTTGCTCCTGAAACCAATTTGTAGGTCAACTTAGAGATAACTGTCAATTTTTACTTTCATCGCAGGCAAGAGCGCCTGCCTTTAATTTGTGCAAATAAGTAAGGCAGATGTGGATAAGCATTCTATAAAGAGCAACATTTATTGTAACATAAACAGTTCCATTTATGAAGAATAGAAGATGAATTAACATTTTCTAGAAAACTACATTTTATATAAACTTTATATTGATTCTGGCTTATAAAATTATGCCTCAGATTTCTGTAGTCATCCATTAATATTTTTGGGGTTGGAATTAGTTACTCTCCCAGCCTTGACTACTATACTTTCCTGCGCAAGACCCTATATTCTAAATATGTTAGGGCTCCAGAGCAGAGCAGATGATAGACGAGACATGTAGTGGGGAGGAGCCCCCTATTCTAAATATGTTAGGGCTCCTCACCCCAGCATGTCTTCCTCTACTTTCTGACATGTGTTCATTTGGGTGGGGTGGAGAGTGTCCAGTGGTGCGTGCTATTCCACATCGAGACACTAGAGTGCAGGTCATGTTAAGCTTAGCTCTTCCCACAATATGTGCAGCTGGGCGACATCCCATCATGCTCCGTCTATAACTTGGGTGCTGTTGTGATGTCACGGGCTCTTACTACCACGATCATATTGTTTTTCTAGGTCATACTCCTAATATATAGGACATTGGATTAAATAGCCAACAGCAAGTGCATACGATCAGTTGTCAGGACTTTGTTTAAAGTTGCTGGTATCTATGCTAGTTGACTTTTTAGCAAAAAAAAAATCTATATTTGTCCTGTCTCCATTATATTGGGGCTTCTTAAAAATAAACATTCTTGCAAATCAATGATTTTTGATTACCTGATTGATGTGCTCTTTGCAGCTATTTATGACCTAATGAACTTCATTAGTACACGTCTACATGAAAGTAAAAAAAAGTGCTTGTACAACTTTAGAAGGCAGTAAGTTAAATCAACATTAACCCACTACCTGGGGCTATTGTAAAAACATTGATCCTTTCCCTCACTCTGTAGGCTAAAGGAGGGAGGGGGTAATAGAGGCATGACCTTAACACCCAGGTTTTTCATGTGCTTAGTTCCTATCTGGAGTTATTTGTACACTTACCATAATGAGGCTATGTGTAGAATACACCTTGTTTCCAACAGACCTCAATGCAAATGCAAATGTTTGTAAAACAACCAACATTACTTAGATCTTGATAAATATAGTAGACTGGTAAGTGCAACAGAGAGCAGATGTAGACCGGCTGACTTTAATACTTGGTTTAAATACAACATAGTGACACAAAGCAACACAATTAAAAAGACAGCCTGTGTACACAATATGGTTATGAGTGTTGTTACCATCAGGTGTATACTACAGTTTTTTTCATTTCTAGAAATTATTTATATGGTCACGAATGCTTATCAACCCCTGCCTGGATTACAATAGCCTTTAACCCCCTAAATAACTAAGTCACTTGGCACAAAGCTCTTTATTTTGATAACCATCATTGCATTTCAACATTGTTCTTAAACACAAACAAGAAAATACCCACCAACTGTTGGGGCCAAGGTGGCACCTGCCAGGCAATTGAATTCCATATTCCCAAGAGTCCAAGTCTAGATGCCCCTCAAGGGATGGCTGGCACCTTCTGGTCCAGAGTGCTTATAAAGTGTGGTCACATGACGTCGCATTAGATGACTTTACTGTGCTTCTGCCTCCAGTCTGCCCTTGGTGCCCCACAAGTCATACCTGGACTGCATCTCTCAGAATTCAGATCAATTGTACAGTTAGCAAGCACTAACCAGTTAAATTTCTGCCAATCTGTTCTGCTGATGTTCCAGATGGGAAAGGGAAGTAGGAAGTGCATTCCCTTCAACACCACAATGTGCAACAACGTATGCCCCACTTGACCAATGTCTCCCTTTAGCAGTGCTCTGTCCTGAATAGGCATGGGGCAGTAGGCATGTCTCGTCTTCCTCATTAGGTCCAAAAGGAACTCTATTATGAGAGATCTCAAATGACATACAGCTTGGTCTTTCATTTACATGTATTCACAGCTGTGTACATTCTTTGTGGGCTTCAGTTTTTTTCAAACACTGTGTTCCAAATGTGCTTTGACCCCAATTTTACTGAACCATTTGACTGGGCATGCCCCCCAGAGATGAAAGGAGGAAGCATTTCCCAGTGTTAAAGCAGGGTCTAGGTCAGGGTGTAAAAACTGGGTCATTGCACCTCAGGTACATGTGCCTTTACTTTGCATAATGAAATCCTGGCTAACAGCAGGTATTTTATTAGAGTCTAGTAAGTAAATAGGTTGTGCTGGCTTTGTGGCAATGTGTTAATTAACTACTGAAGCTCGTTTTAGCCTCTGGCATTCCTTCTAATGTGTATGTACTGCAGAAAGCCACAAAACAACAACAGGGACTTTCCTCTTCCATAGAAATTTGGTCCTAATCAAAACAAATTATTATTAAAAGGTTTTTATTAGCTCATTAAAAAATGATTTATGTGAGCTTTTTAAAATACCCTTTTAGTAAATTTTTGTTGATTAGAATGCACATGAAGTATCATCTTTGAAGAATGATAAGCTTCATACATTACATATTTATATTTTGCCCAAGGAAGATCTAACCTTTCCAATAACACGTCCTGTGATTTGTTTACAAGGTGTTAACCTGTTCTATTGGAGTTTTCTTATAGGCCAACTTTCATCTGTTGCATGTCAAGTCATGGATGTCCACAGTTTTTTCCCAGGATGAAATCCCAGATTTTTTAAGTCTTAAAAACATCTTAATCGAAAACATCATGGCCATTTCTTCGGATTAATTTGCTGGACAAGTTACCCTTTTTTCTCTGGTTTAGTTATTTATTTAACTGCGGTGCACAGGTTCGAAAGATGTCTTCTCAATATAGCCACCAAAGTGCCCAAAATAAAAAGGAGCATTTCCTCAGTTGCTATAGTGATAAGACCACTTTTTTAACAATAAAAACAATTTGTAAACAATATATACTGCTGTCTTTCTGCTCTGCATGATTCACGTCCTTCTCCTGCTGAAGCGATCACCCTATTTTCAGTTCCAAGGTTCCAACATTATAGAAAGTAGATAAATCTTCCATTAGCAGAATGTATGATCTTTGCATCCAAGCCTGCTTTAGAATTTTATTATTATTTATGGTGTTCACAGAACAAACATGCAGGATACGCACATATCACTAACAGAAAAGCATGATACAAAACCACAAGGAAAACATCTCGTCTCCTTCCATATTCTAGACTAGACACAGGAAATGGTATGAAGCCACTTGCTGTAGGAGATGATGTAAGAAGATAATATATTACTAATCGGTGTCCTCATTGGTTTACATTTACACATTTCACCTGGTAGATAAAAACGGGCTTTTTTTTCTTTTTCTTTCCGTGCAGACAGATTATTTGCCCTGGTCTGTCTGTGGTTTCACAGGCCTTTCTGTTCCTGCTGCTTCTACATTGCAGCAGATGGCTGCTTTAGCAGGAAACCCTTCCCCCTTCCTTAATGGAACTCTTGGGGATACAGGGATCCTGGAACCAAAGCTCTCCTTTCCTTCCAAAATTCCTGTTTAACCCCCTTTAGTGGCTTAAAACAAAAAGAAGAAGGGAAAAAGATATATCACGACATCTACAAAGACAGCCCCATAAGACTTTTTCTCCATGGTAAACTTATATTAACCATTTCTTTCCATGCTAAATAAAATAGAAACTGTTATAAAAATACTTTCTTTTTTTTTTAATGTCCCGACTAGTCTCTGCCAGCCTATTAAATGGCCATTTGGCTTGAATTAGGGTGGACCGTTTATTAAATATACAATTTTAAATAAACGAAAACAGCTTTAACTCCCAAAATAGAAATATATTTTCACACATAAAAACACTAAAGTATGCGCAACATTTTATTAAAACTTTCCACTTAGCAGCAAATGGCACGTCTGTAGAGCTGTAATATGCATGCTTTGATACTTACATTTAATATGGATTTGCCAAGTTTTGTCTTACCAATTGTTATCAAGATTTAGTGTTGTTAAATTCTTTTTTTTTTTCCATACGGGTTTACAAAAGGAATGGAAATATTTTTCCACTGCACTTTTAAAAGGGTATGTTTATTTTGCTTTCTGTGCAGTCTATTGTGTTTTTTTTTTATAATTAAAATGAATAATAATTTGGTTTACATACACATCATTTATGTTACTAGAAACATAAAGATTTATTTGTACCTCCTAGATTGCGTAATCCGTATGACAATCATTTTCCAGGACAATAGAAGAAGCTCCAATGCTCTGCAGTATGGAGATTGTGGGCTGAGGAATGTACATGCATTTGGCACGAGTGGACGGCTCTCAGTTTTCCTGCTTGCCACGTGTGCCATAGAAGCTGTATATGGCAGAGGGCAGCAAACCAGCCAACTTCATAGATTGGAAGTCAGATAGCGGCATAGCCAAGTGGAGAATAGAGGTGACCAAGTAAGACTTTCAGTGTGTGAGCCTACATGGAAAAGTACTGTGGAGCCCGACATGGAATGGGGGGGCTGTGGCAGTTGGCATCATTAGGGTGTATGTCGGGCTGGGGTTATTTAGAGCAAGCAAAAATGTGGGACAGGTCCTCTGTGTTACACAGCGTCTAGGGCAACCCAGTATATTTACCCATGTTATTGTGGAAGAGTACCATTTATTGTCTAATTTTTTGGTCATCTCTGTTTGATTGTTCAAACCAAAGTGTAAGTTTTGTATAGATAGTTGATGCTGGCTCTGCTGGCTGGAAAGTAACACGCTGGTATATTCAGCCACTCGTCAAGTTGAAATCCCCACACTTGGCTGTCCCATTGGGACAATAAGCACATTGATATGTCGAAGGGGCATTACTTTAGGGAGTGATCTGCACTTAGTATGTTTCGTTTTTAGGGGGCATCTAAATATTTAGCTTAGCGCTCTAAATGTTATTGTAATAAAAATGTATTTTTTTTTAAATTTACACAATGCAATGTGTTTGTTCTTGATATCATTACAGGCTTGTAGTAATATATTACTTCATACGTTATCAAGGATAAAAAGAGTAATATTTCACAATATTGTCTTTTTTTAATTTTATGCAATAATATTGGAGCCAGACGCCTAAACAGAGAAATTCAGTTCAGTAAAAGTTTGATGCCTTAAATGAGTCATCCTTGTATCTTGGTTACGAAGGGAATAAAGTGATTGTAAATGTAAACTGAAGAGGGCAATAAGAGAAGCACCTGTATTCCAGTACTTAAATCTCGGGAGTGACCATGAGGCATATGTTCGAAAAACAAAGCCTATTAAAATGTGTTAAGGTGGCCATTTCTGCTAACAGAACTTCAAAGTAGAAATTTAACAGAGGAATTTATTGTGGAAAATATACATTTGCACTAAATGCAGATCTACAAAGAAAGGAACATATGGTAACCTTGAGGTGCCAGTTTCTCTTAATGAAACTGCAAACCATGTGTTAAGTTTGATATTGAGCTTCAATGAAAACACATAAATATCATAGAGCTTCTTAGAACTTTCCCTGGATTGAGTTTTACCCTTGTTAACTGGAAATCAGTGCTGCCAACAAAACCACTGCCATGCAAAAAAAAAGTACAAAAACACTGCTTATTTCGGTAAAATCACGTCTGCAGATTTGTATAATCTAACCAATTTTAACTCTGCCCTAGAGATTTATAATGATAAATAAAAACAGTAATTTAACCAACTGTGTATAAGGTGTGTGGTTGGCAAAGTGATCCAGCTGTTTATCACAAAACTGGTCAGATTTGAGGGAATACATATTTATTTATTTTACCTAGATTGCACTTATTTGGTTTTCATTTGCATATAACATCTATAACATTGCAACATATGCAATATGCTGTTCATGTGCAATCGCCATGTATGTAGAACCACAAATATTCAATATGTTTACTAAGATGTGTTGGGACTCAATGATCTGGTGTTGATTACTTGGTTTAGTATATACTTGGAATTTAGGTGGAAAATGTTGTTCTTCCTTTTGTACTTGTCATATCATAAAATGTAATGTCATGCACAGTATGCTTGAAATTAGATATTTATGAGAAATTTAGCTTGGTAACCATGACAGGTAAGCTGTTATAAGGTCCTGACCTAAATATAACTATAGTTCTAAATTCTACAGCAATGTATGCAAACCACTTACCATAATTAAAACTACATTGTGGCAACTGAAATACTAAAATTAATTGATTGAATGTAGTAAATAATTATTTCAGCACACCTTAGATGGGTGATAGAAATAATTTGACATTTAGCAAATAATATATAATTTTGACTCAGGATATTTTGCTACATTTTATTGCTAAAATGTAAGATATGAATGTTCATAACCCACATACAAAATCGTCAGTAGTGAACAAATAATGAAACAGGGGATGATCAAGGCTGCGACGTATATACAATGAAAAACATTTAACGGAACCATGAAGCTATTAAAAAAATCTAATATTGGCTTTGGATTGCACCTGCAAAGGTAACGAAAAAGCTAGAACTAATACCATACGAGAGATTATGCTTACTCCAAGCATCTGTTAAATTGGCCATATGTATGTTTGGTATTTTTCAAAGGCAGATTTACAACAGGGTTTTTTTCTGACCGAGAAGAAAGGTTCTACAAAATCCACTAAATGAAAAACATTTCTTTGTCCGTATGATCTCATTCTACAACACTCATTGGAGCTGTGACCAGCCTACTGGAACCATACGGGTATTCTGATCCTACTGAGTCCGGAAAGAGATTGGCAATAATGACGGCTGCCTTTTTTCACCATACATTAACACAAAAAATATAAATTGTTTCTTGAGAAATAAAATCCTTGAAACAGTATGTGTTGAATCCTAATTGAAGAGGAAATACATACACTCCTGCTCGTCTTATCCACATGCTCCAAAAGTTAAAATATTTATATATGCATAGCTCCAGCAGATTCCACAGCACTTCTGTTACAATAAGGAACAGTGAAAATATTTCACAAGGACAATTTAATATGACAACATTAACACACGTTAAAATATACTGGTGAATGGAAGTAAAAAACACAACAGAGATTAATAACCTACACTACCAAACTCTTTCCAACCATTGTGGTCTGCGTATCACATACCTCTTAAATGTCCATATTGTCCCTTACGGTGGCCCACATCTATCTGTGTCTCTTTCTTCCCATTATGTCTCTATTTTCTAGGAGCACAGAATGTTTGCAGGGTATAAATGTAACACAGTGCTCCATAGCCCTAAAAGTAAAATGATAATGCGTGTAGAAACAGCAGGAAATTGGTTAATAAATTAAATTGTGTAAATTACAAAGTATTAACTTCCATACAAGATGCAACTCATTTATATATTAAAAAAAAAGGCAGAAAACGTATTGGCTAATCACCAGTAGTGGCTGTGAACGGAAGTGTATCTGGCAGGATTCTCGATTATGAGAGGTCAGTGTATAAATTTACTAAAGAGATGACTGATATGTAATTCTGCTGCCAAAAATGTTAAATGTAATCAAACATTGCTATCTAATTTGTACAATGGCCTAATTACAGGGAAAGTTTATTTTTCAGACATCACAATCCATAAAAGAATGACACTCAATGAGGGATGCACATTATGTATGTTTGTGTGTATGTACTGAGATTTCAAAATATTACCATTGTATTCCGCATGTTTTAACTGGCAACCTACATTATACTACCAAAAGCATCTATCTACAGCTTAATACAATTATTTATATGCATGCAGTAGTTTAAGTGACATTATGTAGGCTATACTTCGGAAACTGATTGAAATCTGATGAGCTATGACATCACAGCATGGATCTTAAGGGAGGCAGCACTGAAATAGCCTTCTATAGCCGCTGGTCTGAATCCTCACTTTATTTGACAATAACACATGGAATCCGGTGATCATGACAGTAACTTCAGTGGGGCAAGAGGAGCAGCTGCAGGTGAGGAGCGCACTTGGGCTGCACAGTACCAATGGCCCTGTATCCCCATATGCTTAATTCTACTTCTAGGAGCAAGTGTGATGTCAACAAAAGCCCTAGTAACAGCTCAGCTGGAGAGCGGGAGTGCTTTAGATTAGGGCTCTGTGCAGGCCTCTTGGGTTGCTCTACAAATAAACTCATCAAACCATGTTTTGTGCACAGGTGCAGAGTCTTGCTGGAAAGGGGTCTTCTCAAAACTAGTGCCCTAAAGTTGGAAGCATACAATTGTCTAAAATGTCTTTGTATGATGTAGCACCTTTCACTGGAACGAAGGGGCCCAAACCCTGAAAAACAGCCCCAGACCATTACCCCTCCTCCATTAAACTTTACAGTAGAAGCTATGGACTTCAGTAGGTAGTGTTCTCCTTGTATCTGCCAAACCCAGATTCATCCATCAGACTTTCACACATTGAAGCATGCTTTATCATTCCAGAGAACATGTCTCTACCACTCCAGAGTCCTGTGGCAGTGTATTTTACACCACACGTGCCAACCCTTGGAATTGCACATAGTAATCTTCAGCTTTTGCGTGGCTGCTTGGCAATGAGAAGTCAATTCATAAAGCTCCCTTTGCACAGTGCTTGAGTTGATGTTACTTTCAGCAGCAGTTTGGAGCCCTGTTGTGCAAATTTAACACACTATGTGCTTATGTGCTTCATCACTCAGTAGCCCTACTCTGTGAATGTGCAACTTTGTGATTTGTTGAAACTCCTAGATGATTCCACTACACAATAATACAATGGACGGGGCATATCTACCAGGCAGAAACTTCATGAACTGACGTGTGGCAAATGTGGCATCCTATCACAGTATTACTTTTAAAGTCACTAAACTATTCTATTGCCAATGTTTATGTCTATGGAGATGGCATGCCTTTGTGCTTGATTTTATACACACCTAAAATCAATAATTAGGAGGGGTGCCCACATACTTTTGGTCATATAGTGTACTAAAAATAAGCATTATCAGTATAATTATTACAGTTTATTTGTAGAGTTCAAGAGATTCGAACAAAGAGATCCAATCTAATTAAATGTTAAGGAGGTCCACTAGTCAGATATATCAAAACCAAAAGTATTTGACAAAGATACATTCAAATTCCGCAGTTAGTCCATTCCTAAATGTTCTTCTTGGAAAAACCAGACTGTCTTTTAATTATTTATCTTAATCAGCATTTGGAAGAGAAGGACATTAGATGAAAACTACTTTAGACATTTCTTTGGATTCCTACCAAGCTGTTAATGTTGATAAGAACCACTGAGTGATGAAGTGATGAAGTACTTATTTGGGAAATGTAAAATAGGGTCTTCGCAATTAGCCTTAATTACTGTTATAATAAGATGCTTGCCCTGTGGTCATCAGAAGTGTTACATCATCCGATCTGTCTTCCTTAAAAAGCTATTTAAAAGGATTAAGTTGGAGCCCTGCAGTCTCTTAATGAAACAATAGTGTAAATGGCAGTTTATGTCAAGGCCTGCAAGCAGAAGATAAAGTGAAAACAAGAGTTTGGGTGGTGAAATATGCCAGATTTCTGGTAACATACTTATTGAGCTCAACCAAGTACTTTTAGTCCTCAGGAATCATCTCCTCTACTTGTCCACTGAGACATAGGCAAGTCTGTCCCTAGTTTTATGGCAAAAGGGCTGCTGCTTACCCTACAATATAATGATAACAACAGATGTAAGGTTAGGAGACTTGTAGTGCCAAGTTGTTTTAAACATGGGTATTTTGGATTCTCACACAAAGTATATTTTATCATGTCTTCTTCATGTATTTTTGATCAATAATATCAGTAAAGACATCTCAGTACGATCCTCAAATGGAATTTGATCTGGTTTTCAAATGATTTGTCCTGCACTACTTGTGCATAAACAATGACCTTTAATTTATCTTGGCTTAGCTCCAGTGTTTCATCCTCGGTTTACCTATTGACTATTGATTAGTGGTATATGTATGGCATACATCTTTCCATTTTTTTTTTATTTTATATTACGCTTAAAGCAGTAATACATCTTCTAGAATGGTTACTAGAGATTAAGTGCATCTGTCCATCAACAGCCTCTCCGTGGGAGGATAATATTAGCTATCACCATTGCAAGGATCCCCTAACAGTATCTAAACACTCTGCCACTTGTCTTCCATAAACAATTAAGGTGATACTGTAAGTAGGTGCAGTTTTTTGAACTACAAAGTTTATGTATACAACAGTGGTATTGTCCTTTTGCAATGGAATAAATGAAACCTATTTCCATTAACTTCATTCTCATGGTAACAACCAAAAAAATGTATGTTTTTTTTAAAGTTAAACTGAAACGGAATATTAGCATGATATGCTTTGTTTGTGAGACTTGACTATAATCACCAGGTACCTATGTAACTCTGCTCCATCATTCTTTGTGGATAAAAGTTGTATGTGGGCAAGTGAATTGGGATAGTTAGACGGACAGAAAATGGCTAGAGGCAAATGATGATGAAATGCTAGGCAAAATGTAGACATGAGATGTTAGAGGGAGAGTTAAAGTGCAAAAAACTGTTAGGGGAGAGGGTTAAAAATGGTGGGGGAATGAGAATAAAGGTCTAATGAAAATGGGAATTAAAAGTAGAACATAAAAGATGGAGGAGAAAAACCCTGGAGCTTTAAGAGACTGCACCAAAACCATACTCACATGACATAATTAAAAATTGTGGTGGGAGATGAGTGACACTGTTGTTGAGTGACACTGTTGTTGAGTGACACTGTTGTAATGCAAAATCATGCATTTGATGTCATGAGCTACCAACCGCACTTCTTTTAGGTCCATTTTAGTATTATTCCAAGTAATTCATACAGTGTAAACATAGCCACCTGAAATGTGTCAGTAGATACTGTTGGTTATGTTACGTCTGAGAACCAGCCAACATAGACACAACAAAAGTGATGCATAAAAAGTAATGCTGGTACCCTGGAGTTTAAAAAGAGGTCATATCAATATAACTACTAATGGAATAGTTCAATCAGCAGGAAACGTCCATTAGCTGCCATGGTGATAAGACCACTCTTTGTACCAGAATCACTTTTTACACAAAAGTTCTGTATAGGCACACTACATTAGCTGATTTTCTATCACTTTACCATTTGGAATAACCTATATCTTGGTTCTTCGGGAACGTGCCACATTTGGGGCCATTTATGAATGTTTAACAGGTTTTGTTATACATTAATGAAAAATATACGGAGAACATGTGCGAGACGTGTCCTTGTCTGCCGGATTACATAATGGGTTGAAGATTATAGTTTATATATAGATTTAGCCAACACAATTTCAATGCAACGCCTCATTGGATTGTATGTGTTTCGTAATAATTATCCTTTGATCTATTTGAGGCATGATATACACATGTATTCACGGCAATTAGATTTGTTAAATAATTAACATGCTTGAGTGTGACCTATTTGATGAAGTCTTGCATGCTGTGTGCCAGCATAATCCCACATTAGTATTTCATACCAAATTAGTTCTTTTTAATTTAATACAATTCAGAGAATGAAAGAGAGAAAGAGAAAAGAATAAATAAATGATGTATTAATAAGAAAATAACACCAGCATACTTATTAAATTGAAATACTATTATAGAAACAGGATGCCCATGAGAGTAACTAAAATACTTATTTCCTTTGCTTTGAAGATTAAAATGTAAATATTCCTGTGGCATTGTAAAGTCTTTTTCGGAGAAGGGATTCTATTATTTGAAAAGTCACGCTATGTGTTAAATTCTGTGCCAGGCAGAGATCGTGTGAAGATGTGCAAGCTTGAAACATGGAAGAATTAAAACTATTTCCTGTAAGGTTCTAGTAATCTACATTCCAAGACTAACAAATCTCCTGATTAAAACGTGATTACAAATGCATATGTACCAGTTTCCACCTACTTGAAATCCCAGAGGTCTAGCTACTAGCAAAATAACTGCTTGACTTAATATCCTTCAATTGTTGAAAACATGCGTCACTAAGAGATCCTAGTGCAATGCAGAAGTCCCAAGTCTCAATAGACTGGCATTTCATTGTGAGAGGGGAGTGACTGTTTCATATTCACGCTGAAAGGGGTTAGGAACTCAGGTTTCCGATGTACCTAATGAATGAAAGGATAATTATGCCCCAGAGTCAGTGACCTTACAGTGTAAAATGTTCACAGGTTAACAAGAGCAGCACTTCATACCATAATACTAAGAAGCTATAGGCGTTCCATCCTATAATCAGTAATTATCCCCTACCCGAAAGATACAGTGCATTTATGGTATTACAGCCATCTGTAAAAGAAAAGCATATATAATGAATGCTAATATTTAGCATGCCTTAAATAAGAGAGGAAAATATTTAAAAGCACTATCAGGAACTATTACTTAACTGAGAGGGTAGTGAATGCATGAAATTACCTTCCAAAGTGGTGGAGGTTCAGTAAAGGAGTTAAGCATGCAAGGGATAGGAAAAGGCCTAATCTGTTCTTAAAAATATGATAGATGCAAGCATATGAATATATGTAGGGAGAGCATTTATTACTATAATTGCTACCTGAAACGATGTACAATAGGTAAACAGGACATTTCAAGGCACCTATTACTTTGGACGCACAAAAGTTGAGGAGGGTCCTGGACAAAAAAGAAGCAAGTAGGGGTATTTTACACAGGAAGCGAAAGTGCAATACAGTGTAAACGCTGTTTAAATAAATGATATTACTAGAAATGTGATTACTAGAAGAATGACTAAAGAGTAAGACAATTTGTCGGGAGACACCAACAGCAGGAGTGAAAGGTTAGGCAGTAAAAGGTTTTAGTTTACACATGGGAAAAATATATATATATAAAAAAGTGTGGCATATAGGGGGTTAAAAGGCATATCATGGGACAGAGTGGCATATAGGGAGTTAAAAGGCATTTCTGGAGGTATATATATATAACTGCTAACAGCAATCACACTCCAATCAAGCCAAGGCATCCAGTACATGCTGGAACCTGGGGATGATAGGAGTGTGAGTACAGCCTCCCTATGCCATGCTACCACCACCACCCCCCTTACACATCCATACTATCACACACTCATTCACAAACATTTAAATACTCATTCATTCCATTTATCACACATACTTGCTCAAAAACCCTCCCCCACCCCGTTACCTGAACTGCAGATCTCTCAATCTAAGACTTCTGCAGGGGCCCGGCTGTGCGAGCAACTTCTCTGGCCCCGCCCCCAGAGGAAGGAGGGGGGAGGCAGAGTTATGTGACACTCTTCTAGCTTCCTGTTCTCCTGCCGCTGGTAGAAGAGAAGCTGCTCGCGACCAAAGCACCGGTAAGAAGCCTGGCCCCAGGGGAGGTCTGATTAGAAGACGACCTCGATTATAAGACGAGGGTTATTTTTCAGAGCATTTGCTCTGAAAAAAACCTCGTCTTATAATCGAGCAAGTACGGTATATATATATATATATATATATATATATACACACACACTATATGGACAAAAGTATTGGCCACCTGACTATTACTCCAACAGGGACTTTAATGACATTGCATAGACATTAATGTAGTTGGTCCCCCTTTGAAGTTATAACAGCTTCCACTCTTCTGGAAAGGCTTTCCATATAATTTTGGAGTGTTTCTGTGGGAAACTTTGCCTATTCATCCAGTAGAGCATTTATGAGTTCAGGCACTGATGTCAAATGAAAAGGCCTGGCTCACAATCTCCATTCCAGTTCATTCCAAGAGATTTTGGATAATGCTATGCTTCCAACTTTGTGGGAACAGTTTCAGGAAGGCCCTTTTCCAATGCAGCATGACTGGGCCCCAGTGTGCAAAGCAAGGTCCATAAACACATGGTTGGATGAGTTTGGTGTTGAGTAACTGGCCCGCACAGACCCCGACCATAACCCCATCAAACACATTTGGGATGAACGGGAACGGAGATTGTGAGCCAGGCCTTCTAGTCCAACATCAGTGTCTGACCTCACAAATGCTCTACTAGATGAATGGGCAAAAATTCCCTTCTACTTTGGCAGCTGAACTGAGGTAAATTTTACATCATGGGACAAGAAGTCTTAAGTAGAAAAGTAACTCAAAAAGGAACTGGAACACAAAACAGGAACACAAAAGAAAGCACAAAAAATTCCCTACATGTCTCCTGAGCATATAGATACTGCGTGTGTGGTATTTCAGTGTTCAACCAAAAATGCACAGATCATGATTTTGGTGGGACAACTACTTCATTTCAAAATGGCCCCAACAAAGTCCATCCCATGAGGATTTCAAATACACCCACTTGCCTTTCTAGGTTGCTGACCGCAACCACAAATTAACAGCAACCCTGGATTTTTTGTTTTCACATTTCAGGCTACCCAGAAAAAAAAAACAGAACAAAAAAAAAATCTCATATGACTCCTCAGCAAATTTATGTCACATACGTGTGGAATTTCAGCACTACAGAATCACAAGAGGTGCCTCATGGCAAGTTTATTTATACATTTTCATACATTTCTATGAATTTGAGATATCTTCGACTTGAAAATTAGGTTGAAAATTGGCAGTTAAGAAATTCTAACTCACATGGAGCCACAAATTCTCAAAGAAAGCTATTCCTGTTCCTAGAATAAAACATTGCAAGTCATAGTTACTCTCTCTTATTCACTTTGTAAATAACATATAATTCATTCAGGAAAAAAATATCTTATAGATCATTCTTAACAAAAATGTAAAAGTTTAGATTAAAGGGTTTTCTCTGCATACAATATTGACATGCAATTCTTTTCACTTATGTTGACTGTTAGTAGGTATACAGGCAGGGACAGATCCATAGTCTTACCTCTGAAGAGGCACTCACACCAACATGTACACCCAGGCACTCACACTAACACAACCAGGCTTACACACTAACACACACACACCTAGACACTGAACACTAACATATACGAACACACACTAACATACCCAGAAACACACCCACCAACATACCTTGACACATACTGCTACCTAGACACACACTAATACATCCGCACACATTAACATACTCACACACACACAGAGGACAAGGACAAGCCCACTCCAGTTCAACAAGGGATATCTGAACTGTATTGAGATAATCTAGAAATGATCCTTATCTAGGCCTTGGGCAACAAGGGGGCCTTTAGCCTTAGAAGCAGGTGGCAAAAGGTTGACAGCTTTCTAATTTGACAAATAAAACATTATACTGCCAGGAGTTCTACTTGGCTTTGTAGATTTGAGCAATTTGGAACACACTACTTGATTCACTTCCAAAATCTGTTGGAAAGTACCCATAATTTGAAATTCAATAATATGCCACAAAATAATTATTAGCTTCCTCTGCACCGTATGCCCTATTAGTCATTTGAGATAACAATTAAAAACCAAGCAACCATTTGATATAAAGTAAAAAGCGACTTGCAAGCAAATAAAACTTCATAAACATGACTTAATTAGTATTAGCATAAATTATCACCTCATTGTAGTATTAAAGTTTGGAATGGAACCAAAATACACATGCCCACAGATGTGCGGACCCCAGTTATCTTCAGTGCTACACTTCAGTACTGCATACAAACAGAAAAATAAATACATTTCATGAGACATCCTCTATAATAAAAATTAGCGAGGACTTGCTGTTGTTTTCACAAAGTACCGCACAGTCCACAAAATAGATGAGCACCTTGTTACGTTATTTAGTTATGCGCTCAGGCTCTACACGTAGAAATATCACAAAAGTAAATTTTGATTACATGCTATACACTTTAATTTGGATGAATTTGGATACAATCTTATACATAGTGTGGAACATTCTAGTTCTATGCACATTTCTAACTTTATTGGTAATAAAAGAGAGAGAAACAAGAGACATAATGAGGCCAATGATTAACTTGTATGCACTGTACGAGTGACAAAGCTAAATAAAACAATAATCCCTAACTTGAAATATATCTACATACAACCAAAAGAATCAGCACATTTTAGAATAGCCTTAATTAAAAATAAAAATAATATATAGCAAGTGCTATAACAGATTTATAACATAGACAGAAATATTAAACATGAGCCGGTCACTGGCAAAATTTGTGAAAACTATCCAAGCAAAGCATTTTTGATCATATCCAGGACACTGTATATCTACATAATGCAATTGTGACATCATAATATATAATAATGTATAGATTAGATGTAAATGATAACCATGTGTGCTTGCTGTCATAACAATCTAACAATATTTTGGTATTATTCCAAATACATGTTTTGATATATAGATCTTTGAATTAATTTATAGATGCATATGTGGTACAGACTAGCATTGTAATCAGGTGTACTGCTGACCTAAGGTAACCCAATTAATCTTTCAGTTTCTTTATCCAAACTTATACCAAATGAATTATCCACATAATATTTTTTCTTGTCTACGTCCGTGGATTTCAGTTCTAGCCAGTGCTACATTATAATGAAAAAAGTAAAGTCAAAATACAATATATTAGATAATTTTGCCTTATTAAATCATGTTTTTGCATATAATTATTCAGTTCATTAAATTCTGTCCATTTTCTACTTCTGCGTCTTGAGAAATGTAACTTAAAGGCAGCGGCACAGACCACCTGCCAGGTGCCAACTCCCCATCCATCCTTTCAGCCCCCTTGCCCACAGGAATAGGACAGTGAGGTGGCTATTGGGATACTGGAACAGTTTCTGAAAATTGGGACCATGTTACGAAAAAAATACTTTTGGCTCCCACAATGTACCTGAACTAAAAATGTCCCTGGATGGCGGAACAGACATATATTTATCTTAATAATTATGCATTATACACATGAAAAAAAAATATTATAGTTTCAAAATTCTGCAGTTTATTTATAGTACTTAATAGTCCACACCAAAACTACCATTTCTAATACTTCATATTTAAAGCAGGGCTTTTTGCCTATGTGATATAAAGGATAATGCTTTGATTACTTCAGATAATTGAAGGATTTTTAAAATTAAGTGTGTCTAATATGAGCTTTCCCCTTCTCTTCTAGAAACTGCAAGCATTCATTGAATTGTTTAATCATATTAACAAAATGCTTTAACATTGACTCAATCTGGAAATTTTTATTACAGTTAATACTCTTCCAACATTTTTGAACATAAGGTTATTAAATTTCCAAAGCCTAAGAGGTAGTGTCCAAATATGTCAGCAGCACTTTCATGGTTTGCTAAAGCAAATTTAGAATAACAAACCCAAAACCTAACCAGGCTTCAGCACATGCTGCCAAGAGGAAAGCAATATTGGAACTCATTTTTAAGGAGACAGACCGGCTTTCCCTAAGATATTTTATTTTACACAGCATGGTCATTCAAAAGTTATAAGGGTTTGTCTATATATAACCTTTGAATTAGGAATGGGTAAAATAAAAATGGCTTTATCGGGTTTTCTGCAAAAATCTGGCAATCAAGGGTGGACTAGTAATAAAAAACAGTACTGGAAATAATTGAAAACCAGTTCTCTATTGTATTGACCAAGAACACTGAGTACCGTTAAACCTTCTGGGGAATTTGAAATATCTCCCCCAAAAATATATTTCTGCTAAAGATGGAGGCAAACTGAAAAGTATGTTCCAAAAGCAGTTCAAGAAACACAGTGTGTTCTTCAACTCAAACCTGCTCCAAAAAAAGAACTGTTATAACCCTACTGAAAATCCAAACCTATTTGCAGGTTGTGCTTATATTTCATGACCTACCTTGATGGCTTCAGTGACTTCATATCACCTATAAAGAACATGAAGCAAATGGGAAGCACAGGTTGTTGAGGCTGTGCAGGCTTGGCATAGTCCTCCATAATGTAAATGAGCTGATAGGAGACCTTATATCGAGCATCAGAACACCAGGAAGCCTGGTAGTTAAGACCATCTGCCCCAGTTTGATGGTTGCGCTAGGCCTTGGCCAGAATATGCCTCTGTGAATTGTTAATTTGTATTTTCCCCTCATTGCAAAAGTGCTACAGAACCTCTCGACATTCTGTAAATAATCACAATAATAATAATAAGTCACTGCCCTTCTTTCCTACTTTACCCTTGTTAAATAAAATCAGTGCAGTACTCTTAAATATGTACAAGATGAAGTTAAACTGGAAGAAACCTAATGGTCCCCCTGTCTTAGAGTAGGTTTCAAAGAAATTGGACATTTTAGCAAAAAAATAATATTAAGTGTGGACCTTGTCTTGAAGCACACGATGTGCAATTATCACTTGTCTCGTAGACTAATGAGGGATTAATACGCCTGTACTGCACACAACTGTATCTTCTAAAGGGTTTACTGACATCAATGAATGGGTAACACTAGTACTGATATACTGCTTTAACTGTTTTATGACACTCTCTTCCTTCCTTTTTGTCTTCTGCACATACTAAAACAATAAAAAAAGGTATCCCAGCTGGAAAGGAGGAATCCAAGTGCTCTTTCCAAATTGCTGAAGCATGTGTTGAAGTGGAATAAACTGAGACTAGAGGTGTTACTGTTGGTGAGGAATGCGACAGTAGTGCATTGGCAAAAGAAAGCAAAATGTGTTCCATGACAGCCACTTCCATTATATTGTTGACCAAAGACCAAAAAGTCGCCTCTTGTCACCATGACTAGGAGTATTGCTTTTCACAGCGTATATTAAACTTCCAAACATGTAAGGTAATGATGGCAGCATTGTAGTATGGTTAGAATGAAAGAGGGTCCACACTATAGTTTTCTTCTTGTCCAACTATTCCTTCACTGGAAGACTTCTTCACTGGAAGACTTTGTACTAGTTGGTGTTGTTAGAAAGGGGTTCCTTTATGTCCAGAAATGGCAGTCTCCTACCTATTGATAACTATTGCTAGGTAATTTGTCTCCATCTTGAAAACTTAAAACTCTATTTTTCTCATGTTAGGGGGTTAAATATTTGACTTAACCAATGCTCCAGTATTGGACTCCTACATACTTTGTTTATAAGTAGCAGTGTGGACCTTGACTTAACATTGTCTGGAGCATTTCTGAGGCCCAGCGATAACCCAGCGCAAGTAATGTATTTGCCTAATTTATGCTTTTTCCTGGTAACTTTTAAGATTTTAAATATGGGAAAATCTCTTTCCTCTTCCCCTACCATTCTGTTCCTTGGTTAAATAAGAAAGACTGTTGTGTAATCATTTAATTTACTAATAAGAATAACCCCACTATCATCTGTAAGCTCTGATGATGATGATGAGATACTGTAGAGATAGCCCATAACAAGTACACCAGAGTTGATACAGCAAAGAATGGTGGATGTGCCAGCTGCAGTGGTATTAATTACTATAAAGAGACACAATATATTAGAGAAACAGACATAAGTATACTATCAATTAAAATAATATCTAATATTTCACTGTTGACTCAGGCGGTGAACAGATTGTCAATTCAATCACTCAGTGTATTCAATCTCAATGAGCTTGCAAGTGTGCCAGACATACATCATATCATTTATATCATAATGCAACAAAATGATACAGAACTATAAATATATTTTAGTAAATATAAATGAACAGTGAAAAGATTAATTGTTTAAATGTTTTTTTATATGAAAACCTGTCTCCAAATGTCATTTTATTTGATTGTAAAGGTCATTTGGTGGCCCAGGGTATCTTAATGATCCTCAATGTTTTTAGTAATCATACAGTGTATTTGACGTGGCGGTACTTTTTACGCCAAGACATTCCACAGCTGTGAAATTCATTTTTCTATGCAATAAAATTGCTGTAAAATAATTCCACTGACCTTCATATATAAGGCTTATGAATCTGGATTAACATTGGTTAATAGATAATAAAAGAGTAGATATACTTAAAGAAATATAGAAATATCTTGTCCTGAAATAGCCTCCCCCTAAAATTTTTTTTTGATAACTATCTAATATTATGAACTTAAATTAATATATCTGGTTTTCTAGTTTAGCAAAGCAATACATTTTATAACTTTGTGAATGATTGATAAACTCCAAGAAACCACACATAGTTATAATTCCCCTAGTAAATAACGCTTTAATGTCTTACATAACATGAAAAGGCTTATGAAGTCTGGACAGGGTTTCCACATTATAATCAAATAAATTATTATTATTAGATGTCAGCATAGTGATACCTATGCTGTGCCCACTTTTAAATGGAACAGGACCACTTGAAATTCACGGGCACAACTGCTAAGAGAGATACTTAGAGCCTGTATATACTGTATATATATATATATATTAATAATACACAAATTATACCCACTCTTCTTCTCTTTAAAAGCAGAGAAGAACATGATTAATGTGGAGGAGGGAATTTACACATCCCTTTAAACATATTGGACACTTAAAAATCTCTAATGGCCATTAGATTATTGGAGCACATTTTGTTCCTTGTATAAACAACAAATGCCCGCTTTTATGTGGGTATAAGTAGGTCCCCTCCTTCCCTCTATAGTCTACATGTCAATTACTTTAAAGTGCCTCACGGTGATATCAGCAGCTAGTTGTTAATATTGGTTTAATGTACCCTTCCTGTGGCTTTCTGACAGCACGGATTTTTTTTACAGGGTCCATGTCACAATTTGTTGGGGGACACTTTACTGTTGCCTGTGACGGAAACGCTGTCAGAAGCTGCTCCTTAAGCCCAGGACAGGAACCAGAGAACTAGCATATCAAGGACTAAAAGAATAGAGCGCTTTGCTTCAGACAGAACTAGTGTTGAGGAAAAACAGGGACTGAGTTTTATTGAAAACACATCATTATTTAAACAGTACAAGGGGTTAAGTTACAGTAGGGGGTCGCAATTGTAGTCTGTGGGAAAGATGGTAAACACGGATGGTTCCCTGACTTCTGTCCGAAACCGGCTGGATATCAGATCTTGGTGCCAATACTGGCCTGTGTCCTGTAAGTCCTGACCAGATGGAGAGTAGCACACCACACATAAAACACCCCAAAGTCTTTAGAGTCTCTGGTAATTGGGGAAACGTGGCACTCTGTACCAGAGGGATGTAGTCCCAATGAACCCCTTGTACCCATCTGTCCAAAAAAACAGAACACCTTCCAAGGCCAGGGCCCATAGCCTGTAGGGAGGGGGCTGGCCCCCAGGCCCCTCCAGGACCTCAGGGCACGGAGGCTTCCATGACATATCTCCTCCCAGAAGGTACAGTAACCAAATGCCAGACACTCAACAGGTCTGGACCTGAGTTAGTGGCAAACTCCACAACTCTCCTCCATCTTTGCTGTCTGCCACTGGGGAGATGGGTCAGCTGCACCATCTCCCCGAGGCCCACTCAGCCACTGGAGACTGAGGTTACCTACCTCCCTTTTCTGTTGTCCTGTTGGTCGCTGGGGAGTGATGCTGCTTGTATCTCCTTTGGGGAGACTGCTTCTGCCCCCCGCATCTCTTCCCTGGTATTTGTGGAGAAGAGAGACTGTCTTGCTCCCCTCCCTGGTGCACATTCAGCCGCTGGGGAGTGAGGCCGCCTACTTCCTTTCCCTGCTAGTCACTCCGCCGCGAAGAAATAATGTCTGGCGCTGGTGTGGGCTGTTAAGAAATTCCAGCCATACCTTATGGACAGTCCTTCATAGTGCTCAATGCCCACAACCCTTTGAATTAGCATAACAGAGACGATTATTAAGGTGAAGCCTCACACGGCAGCCCTATCATTTTACTGTGAAGTATCGGCTCGGAAAGCAGAATGGGAACGCAGATGGTCTTTCCCGGCAGATTATCAAGTGCCTTAATGTATTCCTGCATAATGAAGTAAGATCCCAATGGCTGACTTTGTAACTTTAAACTCTTGAGTTGTACAGGCACAAATAATACACTGTGATGCACCCCTACTTCATCCAGTACTAGAAAGGTTAAAAGAAAACTAATGTTTTGTTAAGAAATATTAACTTTTTGAAGTTTATTTTCATAAATCTATTCCTTGCCAGCAGCCCAGAGTTGTAACATATTTTGGCTTCTGGGAAGTGCCAGGAAACTTTCACTGACACAGAACCACCTCCCATTCAGTGAAGAAGGTAGATGGCGTGGCTGTAAAGTGATGACAAATATTTCAAAGGTGACTGCTACCTTTACGGGAAGACTTAACTATCACCTCCTGGCATCCAGTAATTAACAGCATTTTGAGAAAAGCAAACTTACCAGTTCCAGTAGTTGAAGGGTTTATATTAATATGGCACCTTTGCAGAATTTTGCATTAATGAAATATATATATACTGGGTTTTTTTTACAGAATCATGAAGCACATAACAAGATGGGCATTCAATGTAAGATACATCATATTTAGATTGATTGTCCACAATCCTTTGGTAGGATTTCTTCTAAATATATAAGCAGTGATTCATTCTTGTTGAGACCGACCGTGGGTCAGGCCTGCGCAGCACTTAACATAAATACATCACTGTATAGAGATTTTAAGACATAATTATGTGTAACTATTGTAAATAATTATTAATCCTAACTAAAGCTAACAGTTTGTACTCATCACTTTTGTATGAACCTGTTTAGCAACCTAAAAGAGGAAACATTAGACTAGAAGATACAGAAAAATGGTTTGTGTACTCTTCAATATTACATTTTACCATTCAAGCTTAACAAAATGTGAAGGTCATTCATTATACAACCTTCCACAACATCATAAACCGTCTTCAACGAAGGGCACCTGTCTTCACCAATTTCTTGGACTGTCCAGTCAAATACCACTGGCTGCAAATAACACCAATACGACGGGTCTGACAGACTCCTCCAACCAAATACAAAACTATAGGTCGCTCCTCTTAGTGCTCAATCACTGCAGATTTCTTGCTGTTGTGATCTAGGTTGCCTGGACTCATGGTGGGCTAACCTGACCCCAGATAACCTTTTTGAGACAGTAGCCTAATGAGATGTATACACATTCCCTATCATTTCTCTTAATCAAACCACCATGTAGAAATAATGGAAAGTCTCCTTTCACCAATCGCTAAACTGATTTTCACATTTTCTGGGAAGGTTCTACAGCCACAAGCAGGCCTTTGGAAATGTTCAACTGACTCCTACACCACCAAGAAATATTTAATAATTATATCAAAACTAACATAAAACTTCACTTAACAATATTTTTTATTTTTTATATATATATATATAGAAATGACCCAAGTGGATATTTACATTACAATAATAAAATAGTTGTTGCAAAACACTATAATGTCTCAGAATCAACACTTGACATATAATTGTTTTAAAAAGAAAGTATACCCTCCTTGAATTCTAATTAGCAGGTCTAAAAATTAGATAAATACAACCTTAGATGAACAATAACACATGATTATTACAGTATTAAACCGGGTCATGATTTATTCAACAAAAATAAAGCCAAAATGGAGAAGCCATGTGTGTTAAAAAAGTACGCCTTATGATTACATAGCTTGTACAACCACCTTTAGCAGTCTCTCACATCATTGTGGAGGAATTTTGTCCAACTATTCTTTACAACTTTGCTTCAGTTCATTGAGGTTTGTGGGCATTTGTTTATGCACAGCTTTCTTAAGGTCCGCCACAGAATTTCAAGGGTTGAGGTCTGGACTTTGACTGGGCAATTGTAACACATTGCAACACCTTGATGCTTTTCTTTTTCAACCATTCTGTTGTAGATTTGCTGGTGTGCTTGGGATCATTGTCCCGTTGCATGACTCAATTTGGACCAAGCTTTATCTGTCTGACAGCTGCAAGGTTCCCAGGTCCTGTTGCTGCAAAACAAGCCACCCCTGCACCACTATGCTTGAAAGTTGGTATGAGGCATTTGTACTGATTTGCTTGGCTTTCACCAAACGTGGCGCTGTGCATTATGGCCAAACAGCTCCACTTTGGTCTTGTCAGTCCTAAGGACATTGTCCCAGAAGTCCTGCGGTTTGTTCAGATGCAACTTTGCAAACCTAAACTGTGCTGCCATTTTCTTTTTAGAGAGAAGATGCTTTCTCCTGGCAACCCTTCCAAACAAACCATTCTTGTTCAGTCTTTTTCTGTACTGTCATGAACTTTAACATTTAATGTACTGAGGCCAGTAGAGTCTGAGATGTTTTTGGAAATGGCCGTATAACCCTTCCTAGATTGTTGAGCAACAACAATTGCTTCTCTAAGATCATTGCTGATGTTTTTCCAGCTTGGCATTGTGTTAACACACACATGAAACCTCCTGACCAGCAAGCTGCTAAATCTTTGGCTTTTATAGAGGTAGTCACACTTGCTGATGACCAATTTCATGGACATTTCATTAGCAGCACATTTCTGCTGCTTAGAATCTTAATTTCTATAGAAGCAGTAAGAGTGTACTAAGTGTTTTTCACATATGGCTTTTCCATTTTTGTGCATCATCTGCTATATTTCCAACATAAATTTCCAAACAATCTTAGTGAATAATGAATAACTTTAACAGTGGTAAACTGACTTCAATGGAGTACCCCTGTCTTCCCCATTTTCTTGTAATGTCCTGCCAAATACCAACACGTTATATAACATCATTTTTGTAATGTATCCCATCTAATGCTAGCTTCTGTTACATGAACAAACATGACGATGAACCGCTAGTCATAGTGACATAGACCTAGTGGAAAACAGTATCAACTAGGATAACACACACAATAAACCAATTATTGTGTAAATCAGAATAGCCATAACCACGGTGGTTAACCACATCACATAACTTTTGTAAGGTATCTCAAAAGATGTCCCATCTCCTGTCAAATTAACAAACATGATGGTAAGGATCAATGATGAACCACTGGCCATAGCAACACTAACTCAGTGGCAAACAGTAACCATGTGGCCCACCACATAATAAACCTATAATTGGGTAAATCAGGAGAACTTTAGCCATCATGGCTAATCACATCACATATTTTGGCAAGGCATAGGCCAAGATTCAGCAACATCTCATTCAATAAATAAGCTTAGGGACATTCCTTGTGTAGTATAGCACACAAAGCTGTCATAGTCTAATCAAGGGTTGCCGGACACAAGCCTAAGTGAAAATATGAGCCAGGAGAATCTGCATTTGTTCAATTAATCCTACACACCGAACATTTAACCCAGTTCAAATCACTAAATGCTTCTGCCTTAGAGGATTCAACTTTATGCTAATGAGAAATGTTCCAGTCACATTACATACTGTTATTATTTTCTTTTACAAATATAAACAGAAAAATCTACCCCTGAAACATGCAATGAGACTCACTGCCTTATTAAACCTAACATAAATACATACAGACATAAAGCCAGTTTACATAAAGCTGACATCCAAAGCAAAGCCACAAAAATTAAACACTGACCTTGCTGAGTTCCTGCCACAGAGCAAACAGCAATCCATCCCAGGATATGAATAATAATGTATGCTTTAAAGTACAAAATATTAACCACAGGATATGTCCCACCAACTGATTACATACAAACATATCCCAGCCTGCTAATAACTCCAATATAACATGGCACTTATCCCCTTCAAACCAACACTGCCCTTCAGCACATCATATGTGCCTGCGGTCCTGTGCTGGCTGACTTTTGAGATGAGCTTGCTGTCATATTTCAGTTTTTTAATTGATTATTTTATAATTTTGTTACCATCTGCACTATTGTTTATTGTTTTGTTTGCTCCCTATATACAAGGCCCCCATCGTGCATTTTTCTATTTTTAGCAAGGCATTGGAGAATTGGGCTGCAGCTGTATAGGAGGAAAGTACCATATTATTAATATATATATTTTTGACTGCTTTGAGCACTTGAGCTACACGGATATTGTTGTATTGTTTTTTTTTGTTGTTGTTGCATATCATAACTTTCATCTATGCCAACCCTGTTTAAAGCCATGGCAAACAAAATGCCTTCTCTCCATGGGAAACATCAGCACAATAGTCTTTCATCCACCTCCTGACCTTAAGTTGGCCTCCATCAGCACCTGGCCACATGTTATAATCAATCTGTCCTGTAGCAGCACCGGGCCACATGTGACAACCAATCTGCCTTGAAACAGCACCAGGCCACATGTGACAGTGGTGTCCTGTAGCAGCACCTAGCCACATGTACCAAAACCGTGCTTACAACCAACACTTACCAACCAATGCTCATGGTCTCCCCAGAAACAGTCCTAGTTCCCTGTGTGGGTTTGTTTTCATTTGGGCCATCCTCTACAAGAGGAGACATACCCAACAGGCAGCTCTCCTGCTTTATGGAACTATAACTCTCACAATACTCAAGAAACCAAACATATATTTTTCTTAGTTTTGTTTACTCCTTCTGTGATACAAGAGTATGTTTCATACATATTTGTATCAATTGATCGGCCTATCTATATGTTTAAACTAGCAAACAGAATTCTTAGGAAAGCCTTTATAGTTAAGAATAAAATGTAATACCGATCAGAGAATATTTAAGAAAATATAGTTTAACTTACCATTAGTACGTGGTATTCACATTAGTTTTTTTTTGGAGAAGGTGCAGGAACCTTGAGATTAATTTTGGCCTTAATACAAGAAGGATTAAGCATAGTTCACTGAAAATACTTAAAAAAATTGGGAAAATATGAAAGCAATACATATTTTTCTCCGGTTTCCAAATGTCATAATGCTTTTGACCACATGGGGGAAGATGAATACACAATCTATAAGGCAAATATGTTCATTGGTGTAAAACAGAACTTTGTCAAAGAACAGAATGTTGACAGTTTATTGCATTAACCCCTTAAGGACAATGGGCGGTCCCTAAACGCATTGAAAACAATGCATTTTGAGCCCGTACATGTACGGGCTTTGTCATTAAGGGGTTAAACGTACCTAAATATGGAAAAAGGCCCCATAAATATTTTTCTATCTCAGTAAATAAAACTAATATGCTATATAAATCAATAAATAATACTAATAATAATACTTTATACTTTAGCATGTAATTTTATCTGAATCATATTACGTTATAAATGGGTAATTTAATTAGCATTGAGCATGAGTTCCACTAGAAACACCAAAACACAGGAATAGATGTATAAAAAGGGATAGGAATTCTAAAAATAAACCACAAGATCAATGCCACAGGAGACCTACAGACCTTGTAAGATGGGTTTTCATAGTTGAACCACTGTGCATTTTTGTTTTTAGTAAAAGTGGCTACCAAGGTGAAGTTTTTCCAGAAAAAAATGAATCCTAAATTATATATTTGTCAAAATTGTTTCAAAAGGGCATTTTAACATCATCAAGAAGTCATCTTTATCTGAATGATACTCAATATCTAGAAAACCATTTTTTGCAGTCCTTGGGGACTCAAGTTTGATATCCCAAAGATGACTATTCAAGACACAATAACACAAAATTAATATTTACCCGGTGCATTAAAATGTTAAGCATTGATAGAGTTAACACACAAAAGTATCACAAAGTATGAGTGATTGTTAAAGATGCAAACCAGACATGGTTTCACAATCCATCTACCCAAAATAACTATGAACCTTTAAGTCCTGGAAGGTATGGACCCTTGAAAACAATCAATCATCTCTTACATGAATGGTTATAGCAATTAAATTGAAATCAGTTACCCCTATTCATCCATGCAAATTTCATACATTCTGGTACGTTGCATTTTGCACACTACACAATCTTTTTTTTGCGCAGCTTTCCTTTTCCTTTACAGAGTGTGCAAATTCAAAAGACAAAACACAGACTTAGCAACATGATGATACTGACTAATAATCCACATATCCTGCAGTGTAAAAAACGAAGGGTTACTTGGGTTTCAAATTCCAAAGGAATGAAATATTGAGCAAGTGACAGGTGTGAAACATCATACTAAAATTATTGTTTTTTTTATCTGCACAAGATAAAAGGAAACACATTTCATTTCATAACCTTTTCTAAGGATAAGATGGTAATTGTTTCTATGCGGGTACCTTAACCCTCTAAGCACCAGAAGATCAGAAGAACATGCTGATTTACTCTTGAAAAAACCTGAGGTGCCCAGAAACTTTTTTTAATAAAAAAATAAAAAATAAAATAAACATCATTTAAAGCAAACGCATTTGGAGATGATGTCTTTTGGCTGACATAAAAATCCAGGTTTTTACTGTATTAAGTAAATGAGTACGCAATTGTGTTGTTTGTCCTTAGTACACATAAATACAATGCAGGTGCGAATTTAACAGAATTTAACAATCAGCCAGATCACGGACTCTACAGACCTATGGAAATCAGCTCCTTTGTGTCAATTGCAGGAAATTATTTACAAAATGAGAATAATTTTTCTGTTATTTTAATCTTTATCTGTAAATGAACATTTGAAGAATATATAATACGTTCACATTTTAATGTAACTGTGGTAAAAGAATGTTTATTGGTCAAGATAATCATGATGCTTTTTAGATGCACAGGTAAAGAAATCTCATCTGTCAATTATTATACGTGGAGTGTGTATGAGAATTATATGTAAATATATATATATATATATATTGGGTTGGGTTCAATGCTTGAGAAAACATATCACAAATAATTGAATAGCAATCCTCTCATGGACTGCGATAGAAAAAAAAACGGCTTAAAAACTATGGATGCATGTTATATTAGTTATGATTCTGCGCCAGTATATTTAAATTTTTTTAATCTTATTTTTATTGTAATCTATGACTGTAGAAATCTATGTCTTCCACTGAAAATGACCCATTGTGGATGAAACTTACAACGTAAGATTCCCCGATGGCCATCTTGATTTTAAGTTATATATATATATATATATATATATATTTATTTTTATTTATTTTTTTATTTTATATATAGAAATATATAGAAATATATATATATATATATATATATATATATATATATAGTATATATTACTCGCAAATCTTGCATAAACACTCACAAAAGCTGCCTTGTGAGACATTTGGAAGAAAAACAAGATGGCTGGCATCTGTTGCCATATTTTATGCCATTATGAATGCAAGACTTTTGTCTGTGTGCGTTAAAATAAAGAGGGCCAGGAAAAAACACAATATGAAAAGTAAAAGGTGTTTGTTATAAACCACTAATTAACTGTTTCTTATTATATTAATGGTTTCAGCATAGAGATTTGTGTCAGCTAGTTAGGACTGCACATATATATATATATATATATATATATATATATATATATATATATATATATATATACACACATATATTTAGTTCTTAAATGTGATTTAACAAGGCAAAATGCACATGGGCCAATATTGATTATTTATGAAATAAATAGGTTTTCCATACTAAAGTTTAGTTTCTAAAATTTTTGTTGTTTATTTTATGCCCACCATCTAATGAATGTATTGTTTTGAAATATGTCACAGCGTCTGATATTGAGAGGGTTAACACAGTTCCTTAACTCTATAAATGCCAACTGGGCCAAAATTCCACATAAGTGTTTTAAAAAAAACTTAAAAAAAGATAAGCCTTTCAACATATTAAAGATAGATATATAGTAGCTGTTGTTTTTTTATTTTAATCAGTCGTTAAAGAGTTTGCCATCTCCTTTTGTGTACATAAAATGTTATATTAAGTGTCACTAGATGCTGGAAGTCTTGAGAGCATGTTTTTTTGGCAGAAGCTAAAAGCATAGCTATTTTGACAGGAAATCTCAAATACAGAGTGTTTTTATGAAGATACTACAATGTAAATATTGTTGCAACTAATACTATATAAATCATCTGGGAGCATTGAAATGAACAAGCCACACACATGTTTTTCTTGTCGAAACAACTTCAGGGAAGAGATTGTATCAAGGTATCGATGGCAGTGTCCGTCGAAATATGTATTTTGTACAAAATATTTTTCTGGAAAAAGATGCTGTTATTCAATAACATATAAAAGTCGTCAGGTCATATTGCTCAAGACAATTAAATATGAGTAAGGTATTTAGAATGCCTGATAAACCAATTATTATTATTTTAAAATATGTGTAAACTTTACAGATGGCACATAATTCATTTTCTTTCATTCACACACTATTTCATAGTGCTAGTTCTTGATATGATATATACATAATCAGAGATAGACATTTAGGCATTCCAGAACAAAAGCCAACTCAAATTAAATTGCAAGTCAGAATAAAGTATAATGTGATCATTTGTATTTGAATTTCCAAAATATGTATACATAAACATTTACAGATTATCAACCATACATTTTTTTTTTAAATTTTCGGTATACAAATAAACAAACTCTTATTTAAGTTAATGCTACTTTATATATAAAATATATTATTATATGGGATACAACTATAATTATGATATAACATAATATATTAATATGTTTTATTTATATATATATATATATATATATATATATATATACATACATATACATATATATATCATACATGATAAACATAATAAACTATAATACTAAATATAAACGTATACTATAAACTATAACTTAAACTATACTATGTTGTTTTAATTTTTAAATTCCTCCGGTATTCCTTCTAAAAGTCCAAGTCCTATATATCTAGCTGCTGATTGACAGGAACAGGTTTGAGAATGGTTTCAGGGCATGTCGTTAGCATATGACACTGTGAAAGAAAATGCAACCTCTACATATGTAAAAGGAAACTGCAAGTCTAGGAGATTCTCCAGAGCAAATTCTCTAAAGCTATCTGTACTCGCTCCTTATTCCAAACCAAGTTGTACAATCAATACAGCTATTGCAGACAAATCTCTTTGAAGAAGAAACATGAAACGCATGGCAAATTCAATTCCACATAATCTTAACATGCTGCATATGCTCAAACAGTTTCCCGTATTTACATAGAGTTAATACATAGGTATATATAAGTGTTACAAGTGTATATATACTAATTTATTAACGACCTAACGCTAATCACTCCAGTGCTCTGTTTCACTCTCTGTAATTAAACATGGCTTTGTAGTGTCTTGATTCTTACACAGAGGTTTAGAAATAAAATCATGATAGTTATTCACAAATTATAACATTATGGGTGCCGTACAAATACATTTGGCTGACCTTCATTTCCCCTCTTTATGAAAATAGCTAATTGATTTTATAGTTACAATTCAAGCATTGCTTCCTTTGCACAAGAAATCACGCAGGCCTAGCTTTATTTCACGTCTTAACACTTTAAGGTCAGACAAGAGCAACATAACCATCTTGGAAAACCACCTGGCCCAAAAAAGGGTTAATCCTTTAAAGGTATTATATTCGTTCAGGAGACATTAAGGAAATCGATTACATTGATATTTTCTCTAAACTTATCTTGAACACTTTGAATGTTTTTGTTGCCATGTAGTACACGAGTGCCGACATAACAAATTAAGGTAATATTGGAAAACGAGAATAATGGAAAATAATGAGTATATCTATAGATTGGTAAAGATATATCTATACATCACATCATTCTACCATTAATGTAAAGCATTGCATTCAAATTAAGAAGTGAAAAAAGGTCTGGAAAACAAATTTATCAAAAAAATCTCAATTTCCTTGTAAAAACGACCTCAAGATTTTGCATTTCCATTTTAGTTTTGCTAACTAAAGTAGACTTTATGATAATCTGTAGGCCGTATTCTATTACCTGTGAAAAGTTTATCACCGGCTTTATCTCCAAAGTCACCCTCAGAGCATTTAGAGATGATTATTTGTGCACGGTTAATAGAATCCAGCTACGGGTCTGTTTCTCAGCACAACCAAAATGTGTCTGTTTAATGCAAAGTGTGAGAAATGTATTTAGCGTTAGATCACCGGGAACAAAAATCAGGCCATTCAAATATACATTGTATCGCTGATAAAACAAATAGCTAGATTTTGAATATACATAGTACTCTGAGGACAACAACAGACAATGCGAGTATTCTTCTTAGAAATCAAGCCAAAAATAACTATGTGCCAGATCCGAAATTTATACACTGTCTCCAAAAAAATTAGCTATATTAAACAGAAGGTATATTTTTAAATGTGCCAGCTTCCATGTCTTGTAGATTCCCATTAGTTTAGACTAATATAGTGATGTACTTACCCACATATACTTCTGGATCTGGATACAGGCTCATCAGCTAACTCCAGTACTTTGTAAGAGTAATTATTGAACCATGAGCTAATGCATACAACATGCTGGAAATTAATACACTAGCAATTATCACTCAATTATGACATTTTGTTCTGCCTGACCAAATCGTTTCATTGCCATTTGGGACAGTAATACCTACAATGGATGGTTTATGAATCAAAGTCTCTCGAAAGCACAACATGAAATGAATGCATCGCACACTGAATCGCCTCTTTAACCACAAAAACATAACATATGCGTTTGCATTTATAGTATCTAAAAACAAAAGAAAAAAAAAACAACTTTGTTGGCTCATTGTGGGTATATTTGAAAAATCTAAATATATCATTTTGCAGATATGCATCTCTAGATCTTCCATATTTTCTGGATATTATAATCTTTAGGGCTGAGACTAGCGGTGATGAGAATGCACACTGGGGCGCCCTATCGATGCATATGAAAATCCAGTCGATTTATCTGATGCTTTGATGTATTACAAACCCTTCCAATGTAAAGGAAACCCAAAGCATAGGTACATAGGTATGAGTAACTAATCCACCATGGCCACAACATATCAAGTCAAAAACGTATGCTTATCACTTGACAGTTTGTCTTGCTGCTTTGCACTCTGCGACTAGTAAACAGTAGATATGGGTTGCAATTAAACCTAAAAATCGCTCATTCTACCCAAGCACGCTGATTATATGCATGGCCATGGCTAGACAGTTTGAAAGACTTCACTTGAACCAATAATAAATATATATATAAAAAATAACTTGTTTATTAGGAAATATTTTTAATTTATGGTCCTTCTTTTCCTCCCTAGGTACCTTCTTTGTATAAAATTAAGATAACTTCTAAACTATTGAATGCGATGACTAGACCTTTTAACCCCTAAAGGACAATGGGCAGTCCCAAAACCCATTGAAAACAATGCATTTTGAGCCCGTACATGTACATGCTTTGTCATTAAGGGGTTAAAAACTGAAAAACATCTTGGAAATATAGATATCTAGGTGTGTATTTTTTTCACATATTCATATATTAATTTTAGGGGATGTATATAATATTTAGGTGCTTTAGAAATTAGCGCACTTCTAATAATGTAGTTGATAAAAGGGCAGCAGACAGACACAAGGTGGCTTCCCTGCAGTTGGAAAAACATGATGTTCAACGTTCATTACTAATTCTTATTGCCAAATGGTTTTAGAGGCCTCTAGGCATGGGGTTTTATACACATATACTGTATATGTATATTTAAAATGTTCAAGAAAGCCTTGGATCCCAAAGGCCTATTTAAAAACACTGCCTGCCGCATGTATTATATAAAAAAATAGGATTTTACAAAAAAAAACAAAAAACACATTTGATAATGAAAATGAAGCTTCACTTCCACTCAGCGAACTTCCGTGAACGTTGATAAAACTTTTAAAACAGTGGAATGGATACATAAATTTCGTTGAATATTTAAAATAAATATTTGTTTGAACAGGATTGTTCCTTCCTTGCTGCTTGCTATTCATACACATTTTCAATGTTGCCTGCACCAAGTCAAAGGCAGTTACGATCAGCACATTCTGTATGTATTAAAATACAACACTTGGTAATACCCATGTCTTATCTTTAGTCTGTCTTCCATGTGCTGTAGTGAATCAATCAGTCACTCACAAAATATTTCAGAATATGTGTGCCTCCAGGATTTTATTGTACAGATTGGTATAATGTTACATGGAAAACGACACTACACATGGCATGATAACCCTGGTGCGCAGAACTCTCATCTCTCAAATTCTTCGTATTACAGCCCTATACACTAAATATGCATATTTCATGAGATTTGCTTATTAAATGGATATTCCGGGGTTCAGACAGCACCTAAAAAACGAATGCATATTGAAGTACTTTGTAAGTGGTTTGATGTGAATTAACTGATCAACAAAAGAAAAGAAAAAAACATAACAGATCTCAAGGAGAAGCTGCAGCTTCAGAGCTATAGCAGAAAGCCTCCTCTGTGGTCCAAAGTTTTGCGCCACTGATTCAGTGGCAAGAAAGTGCTCCTATTGAACCAAATGGGAGTTCTTTCAAAGCATGCAATTAACCACCACTGCCTCCTCCACAAGGAACACTCGCCATCTCCTGAGCTTACTTGTAGTAAGTATAATGCATCTAAGTAGATGTTCAGCCAAAAACACATCTCCTACACAGCAAACTGCTGGGTGGTGGGAAAACTGCAAATGCATAGAGGGGTATTCTGCAGAATCAAGGGACCGACCACTCTGATATCATATGCATTGCAACAAAAATCTTATATCATGACTCAAAACCAAATAATTCCAGTAACTGTCTTTTTTAAAACTATTACTTGTGAGGAGGTAAAGATTTTCTGAATTAAGTCACATGTGCTCAAGTAAGTAAACTGTGATCAAACAATGAAGAAGAAGCGATTTGCTCAGAATCTGAAGAAAGTGGATCCAGGCTTTGTGACCCTGAGAATTTGTCTACTGATCCCTACGACTGATGCAAAGACCATGACATTTATGATCAAAGCCTGAGAATTCAGAGCCATGATAATGTATTCAATAAGAAAAATAGTATGTTAAGGAGTGTTATTTTTGTATGTTACACTCAATGCCCAATACAACAAAATATCCACAAAATCAAAATATTTCCCATAAATCTTACAATTTTAAGTATAATTGTTAACCGACTCAAACGTCCACAAAGCGAAGCTTCAGATGTAAAGCTTGGCTAAAGTATGAATAATCTTGCCTACCATGCCAAGGCACACAAATACAGGCAAGCATGAAGTCATCATTTTTCATCTTTGAAATTGTATGCGCCACCTCCGTCTTTCACTGCTTTTTTCCCCCAGTAAAGGTATCTTTTGGCTTTGATAAGCAACAGAAATAAATTAATAAAATGTGCATATATATATATATATATACTGAATACAAGGGACCATATATGAAAATGTGTGTTGTGGATATAAACAAAATTGATAAACTCCTACCCCATAAAAATCTACATTCCAACTTTTGCAGAAGACTGCTCACAGAGTGTATATTTAACCCCTTCAGTCCCAGGAGTTTTTGGTACCTCAAAGCCCGGAGCATTGTAGGTTCAGTGATTATTCTCCTTTCCTGCGAATAGTGTACCCATGTAAACTATATATTTTTTTCAAGGAGAGATAGAGCTTTCTTTTGATACCATAGTTAGATAATTAGCTGAAAATTCAGGTTGAGAAATGTAGTAAAAACTAGTGAAAATTAGAAAGAAAACTATTTTTTTTTATATATTTTCCCTCTGAATCCTCACAAAATTAGGTAAAGTGATGGAAAATCACCCAGCACCAGGGAACATACTATAAGGTGTACATTATTCGCAGAATTTTTAAATTAGGTATGATGGGATTGCAACTCAAATTTTAAACAAATAAACCAAAAATACACACAAAAATATATATATTTCTGTAAAGAAGACAACCCAGACTATCGTATCAGGGGTATTCGGGCACTCTTCATGCTGCTATTTGGCCAATCACTGTCAAAGGTGGCTGCAGAAATTATTTCCTGCGCTTTTTTTCACAAACACTTCGTTGCTTAGATTTTTTTTTGCACAGGGTATGTGTTACGGCAGAGAAACCCGGCCAAAAACTGTTTAGCTGCATCTCCTGATAACAGAGATACCCCACATCCTTTACATATAGTACCGGATAGGGTAATATTTTTTATACTTATGGCTTAACGGGTTTGGGGGTTGTGAACGGGGGCAGGAGGGTTATACTTTTTAGATGTTGTGTTAGGGCAACGGGATGTAGGGGTTTTTTCTTTTTTTTTATTATTATTTTTATAATTTTTTTAAAAAAAATGTAAATTTCCACTGTTATCAGTGCAGTATGGTTAGAGGTCCTCTTAGGGACCTCTTGAACATGTTATTAATGCCATTGATGTCACAATGACATCACTTAGCTCACTTTATTGTTTTTTATTATTATTATTTATTATTTATTCTATTATTTTAGTGATTTTTTAAAAAAATTATTAAATCACTAACATTTTTTCTTCTTCTTCTTTTTTGCTGATTTGTCTTTCATGGTTTCTCACTCTCCTCCCTGCGATCCCCCTGCATATAGATCACAGCGTGTGTGTGTGATCAGTGCCTTGTTGGAGCAATCAGATATCCCAGCAGGGTCAAGACCAGGGGTGTCCAACCTGGGGCCCTCCAGCTGCTGCAGGACTACATCTCCCATAATGTTCTTTCAGCTAAGGGCCTGGCAGAGGAGTATGGGAAATGCCATCGATGCTGACATGGGGGAGTCCAGGCTGTCAAAGGCTGTCCAGGCATGATCTCCCATGTAGCGGCAGGGATGTGTCCCTGCCACTGCAAGAAAGGCAGGATGTACTGGTGCGTCCATGTGTTTCTTTAGATGCGTTTTATGGATGTACCGGTATGTCTTTAGGGGACTGAAGGGGTTAAAGAAACAAATAACAGGGATACACAGTGTATCTTATACTTTGAAAAGTTTAGGACCCCTCTTCATCATTTGTCACCACCCCACCAAAACACCCTAAAGCAAGGGAAGCAGTAGAAAAAATATGGCAATCACAAAATGGTCCCAAAGACTAGAAGCACGTATTTTCTCGATTATAAGACGACCCTGATTATAAGGTGACCCCCAAAACTTGAATATTAATTTAGGAAAAAAGAAAAGTTATGCACATCTGCTGCCAGGCTTGCCACTTTACCCCCTTGATATGCCACTCTGCACCCCTGATATGCCACTCTCCCCCCAGACTTACCCCCCCATGCTCCTGACTCCCTGGTGTCTAGCGGGGCAGCTGGTGGACGTCTGCGTTATGGGCGTAGACAACCTCAGCTGCTGTCTGGCACTTCCACCAGGGCTTCTATGATGGAGCACCGGAAGGTCATGTCACGCTGGCACTCCGTCATAGAAGTCCATAAGTGCTGGGCAGAAGCGGAGGTTGTCTGCGCGCATCGTGCAGATGTCCATCGTCTGCCAGGGAGGAGGATCAAGGTTCCCTGCAGCGCTGCAGTCAGACCTCTCTTTGAGGTCAGATTATAAGACGACTTTGAATATAAGACGAGCATTTGCCCTGAAAAACTTATATTCCACCAAATGCGGTATCTAATTTACCCACTACTGAGATTAAATACGGTTCAAGGTATATTTAAAGAATTGTTGATGTAACACAGCTTGCAACCCAAAAGAGTTAGAAAGAATCAACAATAAATCACTTAATTTTATAAATAACACCACCCAGTAGATTCTATTGCCAGTGGGGGAAAAAAACCCCAGGTGCAGAATACAATACAAATATAATTCTACAGAATATATCTAAGTAGAAAAAAATAAAATATAAACAGTATAAAAATAGAATCTAGAATGAAGGGCATACATCGAGGAGGAAATGATCTAGGAAAATAGGGCATGATGGAACAGCGGGTAAATGTGAATTATTTTTTACTGCTTTATATAGCAGTAGAATGTACAATGGGTAAACAAAACAGAACAAGTCATATATAACATAACAATTTGACTTACGGAAACGACAGGTGAGGAGAGCCCTACTCAAACAAGCTTATAAATGGAACAAAGGACAAGTTGTGAAACAGAAAAAAAGAGATGGCATTTGTAAAGCAGGTTACAATAGATAGGACAGTTAGAGAAATTGGGTGATTTTGATGAGAATATGAGGGTGAGAGAAAAGGCACAAGAAATGGGAGAAAGAGGAGTTGATCAAGTATAACATGCTACAATAGGCAGAAAGAAGGACCATTGGCTTTGCATGGTATGTATAAGAAAGGGAGCAAGGAGAATTATTTAAATCATTCTGAAATTATCAATTTCAAAAATACTTAGTTTCCTTACGTGATAGTATTTTAGATAAAATAGGGATTCACTCCTTAACAAAGTATAGTAAGGCTGCCATTTTATTTTCCCCTTGCAGGATTAATGACATACAACAACAATTGTTTATGAAACTTTTTAGTTTTCTATGGAAATAACCTATTTGCGCCTGCTTCTGCATCATATAACAGTTAGACCAAACAAGAATTATTATGAACGAAGCAACGTTTTATATGATAACATAAATATTTTTAGGATGTTGTAGAGCAATCTACTGATACATTGCTAATACAAGTGATAAACTGAAGCATATCATGAGAAAGTCATGTATAACAAATCAGGCATACGGAAAGTATATAAAAACAGAATCTTTGCCAAGCAAAAAGCAACGTGTCACAATATAATACTTAAGATAAAATGGTTAAAAAGTAATACATGCTTTTATAGGATTTCTTACAACTTACAACACTCTGCATGTTTGTTACAAACTGTTGTAGTGCTGTTCCCATCCTTCATCCTTCGTGTGGAGTCATTGCTGAAGATTATAAAAGTTATATTATAGCAGCAAAAGGACGGTTTCCAAAAGGCCTATTACAAATATAACATAACTCTAGTCTAATAATTATGCACAAAAGACATTTTAAAGTGGCAGTTAAGCCCTTTTTGTTTAAGGGATCCATGAAATAAACTCTACTTGCTTTACGGATCCCTGTCTATAAGCGAAATAAGGGGTGCCTCACTTATAAACACGGCTTGTTTAACTTTCTGATGACTGTTTCCAGTCTTCCATCAGGCAGCGGCGTCAGGTCTCTGTGTCTGGGAGAAGAGGTGATGTACTTGCGGGGAGATCTGCTAGTGCCTTTGCAGAGAGTTTCAAAGTAAAGCACTCTGCAGGGCATAGGAGTCTGAGGACATATATGTATTTACGTGACTACCAAGCTCGGACCGGCCATCTGGCACACCCAGTGTGCTACTAGCCGAAAGAGTGGCATACTCCTTCGATATATGCCTCTCCAATGTAGCAGTGTGGGGCCAGTGGTTGGATATCCCCGGTCACATGTAATTCAAGTATAAAAACATAGTGTGCACCCACGCACATCAGGTGATTGCCGGCCGTCCTGTCATCCCCAGTAAAGCCCTGGTGACTACTCCTTTGATACTTTACACAAACACCATGGTGTTTTAATATGCAACAATTCAAATAGAATCCATCAGGAACTTACAACCTAGTTTAGAAAGAAAAAAATCCACAAACGATATAAGAGTATCATAAGGTTTGTACCAACACAGCACTGGAGATAAAATAGTCTAAAAAATTGCACACAGAAGTGTAGGATGTGTCCCTGTGTATCCAGCAGGAGCCCCCCCTCCCCAATACCATATAATGTCGTCCAGGGGAGGGTGGTTGTTATTATAAGGCACTATAAGGCACCGGTCCGGACATTTGCCCCATTTACCTGGTTTATAGTTATATTTATATTAGAGAGTAAATATTTTAATACAACATTATTAATCTTTTTTTTTACACATCTTGTGTTGAAAAACATGTTTTAAAAACATTTCACAAAATGTCAGTTGTCTATCAAAATCAGTTGTCTAATATTGTAGTACATTTCTGTATTTTCTTCATTAAAATAGTTAATAACAATTAAACCTTAGATAACAATAATGTCCCGAGCAGTGCTTCACTAACACCAGCTTGTTTGGTTTTTAAACAGATGAGCACAGAAGAGTCAGCGTCCTGTCTTCGTATATGGTTGTTCTACTCACTCCTCAGGCACTTGATGGGTTAAAACATAATTAAGGATTAAGGACACGTAGTGCCAAGTTTGTTTCCAGAAAATTTCCTGCCTTAATAAGTAAGAACAGTAGGTTAGGGAAGTATTATATGTTCTTGTAGATCCAAAGAAATGGCGAAGCAATAGAATCTCCTTTTGATCATATTAATCTACACATTTTATGTGTTTTATCATACAGATTATAACATATAGTATTGTTTTAATGAAAAAAAAAACTTGTTGCTGTTAATATGAAGCTAAAATTCATATTTATATTTAGTGTCAAATATCTAATAATAAAACAGTTATTATATTTGGTAGTTTAATAGGAGACCCAACAGCTCAGTGCCGATGTGCTCCAACAAACTTATAGTGTCTATAATGTGTGTAATGGTATAAGGTCTCACTAATAGCACGGCGTGAATATGATTGCTTTTGGAATTTCATCTCATAATAATAATAATTAGAAGAGGTGTTTGTCTTGCAAGCAGCAGTCTTTTATTTGCCACCTTATCAGATTGCTCATATCAGAGCCTCTAGGCAACGGCTCTCATCTGGCTAAATCTGTGTTTATAAAAACATTAACCCCGGACTAACTGTGTTTACATAAACCGCATAGGCCACATAAACAAGTTATATAGAGCGCTGCTTTGAATTATTTTTACTGTGTGTGATATCTCAAATTGTCGCCTTTGTAAGAAGTTGAACTTGGGCAGTTTGTCATAGAACAAGGTAACAAAAAACAAACCCACTACGGTCTCTGTCCCAGTGTTTAAAATCTGTTATTAATGGTCGTATCGCTTTTGAGTTTTATAAGGACAATGCAATGATGCAGTTGCGAATTGGAAGGATCTGTGACTGCAAAAAGTTTGGGAGAGAGTTTGTGGTCAGTACTGTGTTGCTAAGCCGGCCCCCTGCTCACATTACACACTATTTATATCCTCTCTTAGCTGTTTCCCCCTTAAAGCAGTTCCTTGGGACCACCTTCTGTTGGCTTTAACCTCTCCTACTCTTGACATCTGAGTAGCTCTGAGAAAGCTCATCTTGGTCAGAGTACGCTGCTTAAGCAAAGGAGACTGGCCACCAGGCTGAAGACCTGGATTATCTGATCTGTACTGAAAGTGTGCCGTTACTGTTTGGGAAAAATATCATTTTACAGTGAAAAGTGACAGCCTTGTGGAGTTTAATCCTTGCTAACTCTCCTGTCTGCAACTTGAAACTTGCATGCCATGGAACACACACTCTTTGGCTGCCTGCGCAGCCCTCATGCCACCTCGCAAGGATTGCACCACTTTACCCAATCTTCAATTGCCCTGCATGGAAGATCCGACCATATGTCCTATCCTGACTTGTCTTCTTCTTCTCCCTCGTGCATAATTGCTGGCTATCCAAATGAGGAGGGCATGTTTGGGAACCAGCATCACAGAGGGCACCACCATCACCATCATCACCACCACCATCACCAACAACAGCACCACCAAAATTTGCAATCTAATTGGCACATTCCTCAGATGTCCTCTTCTCCTGCCTCCGCTAGACACAGTCTTTGCTTACAGCAGGAATCCGGACCTCCAGACCTAGGAAACAGCCCACCTATTTTATGTTCAAACACCTCTAGCCTGGGCACTAACAACTCTCCTGGTGCAGCGTGTGTGACAGGGGACTATGGAAGGCAGACCCTCTCCCCTGCAGACACAGAGAAGCGAAGTGGGAAAAGAAAAAGTGACAGTTCAGGTAAGAGTGAGCTGCAGCACCTTCTAAAAAGCTTTCCGCACTTGCACAGTACATGTTAGGCTGTGATAACTTTCAGTAGGCTAGCATGTCATTCGAGCAACCTCTGCACGGTTCTCTTTTTCAGATGCAATCGCACACATGTGCTCTAAGCTTAATAAGCTTTTGGTAGCGGTAGTTTGATGCTGGAGTGGAAAAGAACAAACTTTCACAGCATATAGGTTATATAAACCTGCTAGGGCATGATTTCCATTTCACACTGGCACACAGCTTGTTAACGGATCGATAAAACCGTTACACAGTACATGTTGAAGGGTTTTTGGCCACTAGATCGAGTCATTTTACAACACATGAAAATGTTTTACGTTTAAGTTTTTAAACTGTGCGTGGGATACAAGTTCTAGATATGTCATTCATTAACGCACCTTACTTTATATTAATTATACATATTCCCTACAACGTGTTTTAAAAGAACTTTCAGAATATATATATATATATATATATATATATATATATATATGTAAAGTTACGCAAGACATTTTTTTTTTGGATGTCGAAATGTGATGTCCGTTTCCATGATCACATTTCTAGTAAACTGGAAAAAAAAAAGTGGGGCTCATTATTAATAGCTTTGCCTACTTTTAACCCTGCTACTGCCTAAGGGGCCAAGAAATGTTTGCCGCAGGGCTTACCCTTTTAGCCCTGACAAGTACATTGACTTTTCTTAAAATCTGCTGGTTAAAATGAATATTCATTTACAGTACCTGATTATCTCTTCAGTTACCTGCTTCATTAAGCTAGGTGTTTACCATTGAGGAAAAATGTTCCTACTGCTCAAGTGCAGTGTACTGTTATGGATGAGACCCTGTAGTCACTCATAAATATTAATATGTCATAAAGTATGTTAAATATGTCATAAACTGTTAGTAAAGCAGAGATACATTTCTAGATATAAAGTAACTGACATTTTTTCCCTTTTTCCCCAACTATATCTATCTTATTTATATTTCAGTGTCAGGGTTATCTAAGGATATCATTTAATTTCCAGAAAGTGCAGAAATTACAATGAACTCTCAGAAGATTAATGGTCTTTAACATTTTAATTGCCAAATGAGCTGGCTAAATGCAGTCTGATAAACTTTAATCCTTATAGTCTTTGCTGGTTTACAAAATGTATGCATTACAAGAAAAGGAGTCTGATCTGCATTCTTGCACAGGTTTTAGAGAATAGCACAAAACCTGGGGAGATTGTGATTAAAGGTTCGAATCTTGTAACATCTCAGTATATGCCACTCAATGTATTTCACACTGCTCTGCAAATCAAGGGGTTAATTAAGCAAGCGAATGATGATGTAAGCTACGAACATCTGTGATGCTGAGAATCCCCCTTAAGTTTTAGCATATCTTGACCATTTGTCTTCAAGTGGAAATATGCTCTTGACGATTAGGGTAAATTGTCAGCCAACGACTTTGACAAGTCAATGACTCTAAAGCCACATACGCCAGATTTCCAAATGCTCACTTTTCTTGCAATGTTTAAATATATGGTTATGGAGATACACAAACATGCAAAGCTATATATACCTTTTATTACTGCTTTTAATGCTTTCAAATTCTTTAAGTTTAATCTGAATTAATAAATTGGTTATAATTACTTCTTGGTTTTCAAAGAAACGTACTTATTAGATCAAGGGGTCCAAACCTGGCCACGGGGCCAAAAATACAACAGGTTTTCCAGGTCATACATACCACGTCAATAACTGTGGCAGTCTGCTAATTGTTTGATTACATACTAATTAGTGATTAGAGATTTGATTAGAGATAGATTAACTGAATAACGTGCAAAGCTTTTTTTGAATGCGTCACACTTCCAAATGACTTGATGTTACCGTAGCCGACAGAAGCTGCCACATGGATCAGACTGTTGGATATAAAAGATTAAGCCGTCCTTAAAAGCCAAATCGTAATGGTCACCATTTTCAAAACTGTCAGCCTAACAACCCGAAAGGGAAGAATAATGAGGACCCGCGAGGTCGATTAACTACTCCTATGATAGGTCGGCCCTACTATTTTTCTGTTTACTTCCATCATTGCTTATTTTGTACCAAGTTGGTTGTTTTTTTTTAATTATGATTAGATTTGCTGGTAGACCTATATGAAAAATCACTAATTATGAATCAGAGTGCAAAAGATATGAAACTACCAATACAGGTGTCCCAACAACGTGCACATGCGCAATCAACCTAGTTAACCTCCTACTTATGACTAAAATAAATATAATACAATGAAATTAATATAATTGTTTGTGTAAATTATAGTATATATATATATATATATCATTTTTAATATTGGTGCAATTATGAATATAAAATGATGCACACAGTTTATTATTTTATTATTTTCAAATAAAAAATAAAGATATTTAAAGGTTCTTGTGCTAGACGTATATATGTCCAATGTTAACTGGCAATGCTTTTTTTTTTTTACGTAGAAATAACTTCTACAGTTTATTACAGCTTGGACAATCGTAATAAAATGTTTATGGGAGTTAAAGTAATAGCAGAAACTTTGACACAGCTGTCAGATAGCATAGGTTGACACTGGATATATACTCTAATTAAGAGAGGACAGACAGAATGGAAAAACCTCTGTCTTACAATTTCCTTTGGGTTTATTAAAAAGCATTGCTGAAATTGTAATATAATCTGGTCCCTGTAGGGCATAAAAATACAGTGATGCTACAAGTAGGTAATTATGAATTTGTGATATTCACCCTTGTCGTCAATTAAATATAATGGGTCCACTAATTTACTTTTAAGCTCAGACTCTGCTTGGAAATGATTATTAACCCAGAAAACACATGTGCAAGCTGTCTTAAAGAATGCCACGGTGGTTATTTTGACCCACTCACCTAGGATTCTAAAATATTCAGTAATGTTAGTCGGGCAGGTTTATTTGCCCCCTCGCATAGAAAGTAATCTGGATAAGCCTGATTAGATTTTATAGTCTATTTAAAAAAGAATACGATTTCAAATGGATTTTTCTTAACAAATAAAATGCTATCCACCCCATAGCTACATTAATTGGCACATACACAGCGGTCCGTCAAATAAAAAAGTACGTACATGTATATTATCTACGGAGACTACGTCTCTGGAAGAACCTTTTTCTTTTTTAGTATAACTTTTACACAATAAAGAGTAGATTTTTGTTACCCAACACAATAAATATGTACTAATTCTTTTTTTCTGACTGTAAAAGTTTTTTTTTCTTCATAAATATAGCGAAGACCTTACTACTAAACTCGTACGCCAATAAGCTGAACATAGAATTTTCAGCTTTTAATTCATCATAAGAAATGAAGTGCCGAAGAAACAACTAAAAGTGCAACTTAGCTACAGAATAAGAAGGGTTTACTTTATTTTAAGTTGAGGAACGTTATCATATATGATATCGTAGATCATATTTAATGTTAGGATGATTAGTTCATATAGCGCAGGTGTCCAAATATACATATAGATGTTCCATAATGTACATATATGTTAGCATACTAACTCAAATACCCTAGGATCTGAGCACATGCCCTGCGATCTGAGCACATGCCCTGCTTAATAGCTTTTCCACTCAAGTTACGAACATGGGCAGGGTTACTAAGGTAACTTTTAACTGATATTTTTTTCTAATGACTAAAATACTTTTTTTTTTTTTGGAAGATTGCAGCCTTTAAACATTGTCCACTTAATAATAATAATAATTGAGCCCATTCCAAAAAGTAATTTTGGTGTATTTATTTCTCTTAGTTTGTTAATATGCAATTTTAATATTTGATATCTGTATAATACTATGGGTGGGTTTTGATTTACTTTATCGGTTAGTCATTGGTTAGTTCTGCATTTAAAAAATGTTGGCAGCATAAATTAATGATAATTACATGCACTGTAATTCTAAAAGTTTTTTTTCTTATTATTTTATTACTAGAAAGCATCACTAGTGTCAGAATTACATTTTTTACGGGTATGAAAATGTGCATTTGTTGTTGACACATTAACATGGGTTGTCATTGGCAACATAACGGTCTTATTTCATTTTGTAGCAGTTAAACACGCACAGTTTTTCAACGCTTGAGTGTAAAGTATTTTGTTCTGTTACGTCTTTATGCAATATTTTACATTTTACATATTTTACAATATTTAACAAAACATAATATTCTTTTTCATAAATGAGATAAAATAATCTATTGGTAATAAAATATTAGCAGCCTCAATTGCTGCTAAGACAAACACACACATACAGGTAAATAGGTAAGTTACCGTAAACAAAATCTAATTGTTTGATTACTGCTTCAGCTTTTAAAGAACCACAATAATAATTTTTTCTTGCATAAACTATTTCTAACTGCTCGATACTTTTAAGAGTTGCCACGTTATATACTGTAAATATAACACAGCTTTCCTGATGCTATATGTTTTGTATATATAAATATAACATTTCACGGCTTCTGAAGCCCGTAGATTTTATCACATAGATAATTAGACATAATGAGTAATGAGATTCTAAAGCAAGCAATGTTCTAAAGCAAGCAATGTTCTAAAGCAAGCACTTCAAAGGAAGGATCTTTACAGCTAGACATTTGTCTTTTTTTCTGTTTTATTAGCATTGTAGTAATTGTCGTTTTTTCACGCCAGCTCTATACAACAACACAGAGGGTTAGGTATTTATACCTAATCAGTAAAAATAACATTACCATTTGTGACTTCAAGCCTTTATAAACAGCATTTCCTGAACCAAAAAAAATACGAGGCAGAATAAACTTCTTATTAAGTTGGACATTTGTACTCGATGATTTAAGCATTGGGAATTCATGATGTTATGCAAATATTTTCAGACAGCAAGCATCTGGGAAAAGGCTGAGTACCTACAAATACCAAATAAGACACAAAAATGAGTTAGGATTGCTTGTGAACTACGTCTGTGGGCACAGTCCGTGTTTGTTTAAAAAAAAAAAAGCACAAAACTGGAAAATGGTAATTGAAACACAACTAATGCTATTAACAAGAATGCGCTTTCTTCATACTTTGAATTGTTTCACGGCGATAGAAGAACAAACATCAATCCATTTAATCAACGAATCACTCAATTATAATTATAGCTCCCCTGGGGTAATTCTGCAAATGTAAAGTGTGCTGAGAAAGACAGAAATTGCGCAAGCGTTTGCCTGTCCGTACACTCAGTTGTGGCACGTCAATTACTTATTGCTGCATATTCAGACCCAAGGAAGGATGCGGCTGGATGAATTGGATTGTTTGAAATATTATTTTATACTTTTAATTGCGTAATCTATGACTTAAAAAAAAATCCAAAAACATCCCCCCCTTTGATTTACACCCCAGACGTAAATAAATACTTTGCAAAAGCTTTTTTTCCTCTAAACTTAAAAGTGCTGATTCTTTGTAAATTGCCAGGTGTGTTTTATAAGAAGTATGATAAATAATGGTGGATATTTGTTTTGATTGGTAGTTTGGGGTACGAGGACATTATCGACAGTACAAAGTAAGTTATTTGGCAAAGTTATGGTTCATGATCGATAATTATTGTAAAAAGCTAAAACTTCAACTCAGTCCTGGCCCTTATAAAATGACCCAAACCGCATTGTATTCACACGTATTTACTTAAAATGATATTGAGATACGTTTAGTGAAGGTACTAGCCATGTCAAAAACAGTGACAGTAGTTCGGCGTACAAACAGACTATAGTTTGCAGAATAAAAATGATAACAAACTGTAGTGCCTGATCACTAACACTACCAACGACACCAACAACATAAATTGATAGGGTGTGAAATCTGTCAAAGAAAACTACCTTCGAATTTTACGGCTTGTACTTTGAATGCCAAAGAGGTGTGCCCATATTGCTTTGTAAAGTCTTGTGTTCCCATCTGGCGCTCAGAAGGGGGTGTCTACTTCACAGCATGAGGCAGATTTACTAAGAGGTGAATAGTTGGAGGGTGGAAATTCCAATGTTATTCCATGCAACCCCCTGTTCAAGATGGTATACAGACTCCTTAGAATAACATACATGTTTGAAACATAACTTTCACTCTCCACCTTTTCATTACTTAGGGAATGTGTCCCTAATTCTATTTGACATTAAGTTATTTAACTTGCACATTTACTGCCATTATCGTTTTTGTCAACCAAAAGTTGGTTCGTTGCTATTGTTGGCATTAATGTTATTAATAACAACAATAAATAGTGAGAGGCACTAGGACACGTCTGATATGTACTAGGACACATACTGTGTATATTTTAGTTTGTCGAGATTGGAATTTATCATGCTGGCGTTACTGAAAAGGTACAAAAGGTAAAACACTATATTTTCAGAAATTTACCTAAATGACCCATCAGCTAGATCGGGTGGCAGAACTATCCTAGCCCTGCTTTTGGATCCCTTCCCTGTAACTAATAGCATTAAGAAGTACTCCGGCTTAATCCTCTTCACCTTAAGTAAAAACACAAGGTCTTAAACTTCAGTTTCTTGCACCTGCTGGAAATTCACCCCGGGTTGCTGTCACAACATTAATTTGAGGCTCTTATTCTTTCTCAACCGTTATTTGGAAAAGAAAAGCTTGTCGTCTTTTTTAGCATTAGAAGCGATGCACATGTAATTAAATTCTTCCCAAAGATCCACAATCAGAATGCCTGCATCTGTTCAGAAAATTCACATACCTGCCACACATGCCAATTAACAACTTGTAGTCCTAGTAAGTAACACACGAGACTTTTTACATACAGGCCTGTTTTGTATATATGTGTCATTTAGATTGACACATACCTCTAAAAATGTTTCGTTTGTCCACGTTTGCTTATACACTTTGTAGCACTAGAGTTACATAATAAAGATAGTGGCGCTGAATGATCCTGGCTGTATATCAGTAAAATTCATCCATATGTTCTATTAACATTTTTTATTTTCCATTTTGAGAAGAGATTTGCAGATGCGTATTAAGATACTGTCTGCCGGATTATACCTGATTTATGTTTGTGTAACGCTGCATGAATTGAGAGGTGGGGAGGTGATCGATTCCATTGTAGTTATTTCAAATATATCTTAAATTTTACTAAAATCTCTTAAAAATGTTAACACACTGTGGCAGACTAGACCGGCTGAATGCTTCTTATCTGTCAAATTCTATTTCTATTAAAGATACAGTAATTTTCTTTTTTCATAGAAACTGGGTTTGTGTTCTTTAACCGTACTTTTATAAAATCTGAGGAGATTTTTTTTTTATTCTTAGAAAATATGCTCCTCGTTTTGTAACATCTGTCAGTTGGCAGTGTCAGTGGCATTGCCCGGTACCATGAAGTGTGTATTATGGGCTTTGAATGCATTCTTCCATAACGGCCGTTGGCACCCTAGCCTTCTAGGGAGATTACCATGATTACACATGGAAAATGAGGTCTTTAATAAAAAAAACACAATTTGATAAAACACAAAATACAAATGCAATATTGGACACCGATTTTCCTATAATCCTTATACCAATTTCTCCGAAATATTAATAGCTATTTTACTATTAAAGTTCTCCAAAGTAATAGTGACTCACTGTCATGCAATGCTATTTACTAGCTTATAACTATTATTGCGGTAGCTTGTTTATAGGTTTATGGTAAGTCTAGCACTACAAAAGAACTCGAGCCAAAGCTTTAATGGACTTTGAATTTTAAGAGCTGCTTGAAACCATTTTAGACTGGATCTAGAGTCTGCCGTAGATGATTTCCTCTTTTTTGGCCAAAATGATAAATTATAAATTAGGACATTCATTTGGCTTAAGATACCTTTTGGATTCGGTTCCTAAAACTGTAATTTTGTCTTTTATTAGAGGAAATGAGCAGCCAGGAGTAAAACTTCTGGAAATGTTATGCATTTAATATATTTCTTTGAAGACTAAAAGAGAGCGATTTAATATCATAAATAGAAAATCCATATTGCGTTGTGAGATTGTGGGATTTGCTCCAGTGAATGCTTTTAGCAAAAGGTTAGGACAATTTTTTCAAAATGTGATCTGACCAAATGTGAAGACAATTACCAACTTGTTCTGTGTCTCTAAAACAGGGTATTAGCTTAACCTTTGCTGTAATAATGTTTGAAGATTTAGTAATGGCTCTAATTATGAAGTTTCTCAGTCAGCTGTCACACAATGTTTACCTATTTTTTGTCTAAAATGTGTTTGGTTGTGGTCTCCGATGTAAAATACAGTACCAGATATTGAGGTATATTGCGGTTTCATGTAAAGGTCAGAAATAAGAGGAAGGAAGAATAAATTTGAGGTTAGAAAAATATTCAGCCAACTGATTGAAACTTTAATAATATACTGGAGATGATTTAGAACGCAAGAAGATCATGTATAGAAAACCTCTATACTTACATTTCCTGGCCTGTTTAATAATTGATTTAAGTATATTAAGTATATTATCTTAATAACCGGGTACATTATTTTTTACCAAAATTATCATTCTGAAAATGTAACTTTATTATAGTTTGATGTGTCCAAAATCCCACAAATGGTAGATTTCTCTTTTTTTGTATTTTTTCCCTTATAGCTTTAATATTTATTACATACATATTTTTTTATTAATTACATTTATGGAGAAGGACTTCTTATAAAAAAAAAGTCCTTTGCATAAAAATGTAGGTCTGGCCTTTGACAACCTTACCAAATAAACCAATAAACTGTTTCAGTGCTTGATTTTCAATGCATTCTCCATTTTTATTTGTGATACTGCAGAAAGTCATGATGGGAAGGTATGTCTTTTTAGACATTTGCAACAGGGTCGATGTTCCTGTAGGAATAAGACAAATAGCAAATGATTTCGGTAAACTGGAAAAATGGTCAGAGCTGTGCCAATTGGCATTTAATGTGGATAAATGCAAAGTAATGCACCTGGGGCATAAAAACCCAAGGGCAGAGTATAGAATATTTGATACTGTCCTAACCTCAGCGTGTGAGGAAAGGGATTTAGGGGTAATTATTTCTGAGGATTTAAAGGTAGGCAGGCAATGTAGTAGAGCAGCAGGTAATGCTGGCAGAATGCTTGGTTGTATAGCGAGAGGTATCAGCAGTAGGAAGAGGGAAGAGCTCATGCCGTTGTACAGATCACTGGTGAGACCTCACTTGGAGTATTGTGTACAGTACTGGAGACCGTATCTCCAGAAGGATATAGAAATGTTGGAGAGAGTTCAGAGAACAGATACAAAAATGGTTCATGGATTACAGGATAAACCTTACCAGGAAAGGTTAAAGGATCTTAAGAAATATAGTCTGGAAGAAAGACGTGACAGGAGGATATGGCAGAAACATTTAATACATTAAGGGAATCAACACAATAAAGAGTGAGGGTATATTTTTAAAAAAAGCGAAACTACCACAGCGAGTGGACATAGTCTTAAATTAAAGGGGCAAAGATTTAAAAGTAACATCAGAAAATATGACTTTACTGTGAGGATAGTGGCTGTACGGGATAGTCTTCCAGCAAAAGTGGTAGAGGTCGATATAGTGAAGGAGTTTAACCATGCATAGAATATTTATAAGGCTATCTAGAGAAAAGTATTCAGAAATTGGGCAGACCAGACGGACCGAATGGTTCTTATCTGCTGACACATTCTATGTTTCTATATTAATACTTTTACAGCATTCACTTTAAGTCATAAATTCTATTGACTCAAAACGTACTAATTATTTTTTAATTACTTTGCTTCTAACTTAATTCCTCTCTCTGCAAACTGAGCCAACAAGGAAAAGGAAATGTTTTATTCAATCAAACAACATCATCCTCCAAAAATGTGATGAAAGTAAAGCATTCTGACATTGTATAGGATCAAGGTTAGTTTTACTGTGGACCAGACTACTTACTTGTATATCACCGGACATTTACAGTTTAGTGGTCAAATTAATACTAATACAAAAAAAACCCTCTGTGCAAAGACTCATTTAGTACAGCAGGTTTGTTTGTTTTTTTAATATATTTATTATCTATCTATCTATCTATCTATCTATCTATCTATCTATCTATCTATCTATCTATCTATCTATCTATCTATCTATCTATATAGATGTATATCTAATGTAAATGGGTGAAGCCATATATATATATATATATATATATATGTATATATATATATATATATAATTGATAAAATGATGGTATTTTATAATTATATCTGCATAAACTAAATATATGTACAGATATGTAGATACATAGTGAGAGATATATTTTTTTAATATGCCAATATGCTCTTTTTCATGTTTGTTTTATGAATATAGATGATACAACTTTAATAAATGAACACGAATGCTCAAGTTATTGGGTACTAACAGCTTGTGAGCTGCTACGTATTAGTTCGGTGGACTTCAGTGCCTAAAACTACTGCTTACTCTTATCAGTTTTGGAAAATCTAATTAACTCTGTATGCTGAGACATTTTACAAAGAGCTCACACAATCTATAAGTACTGCATAGGGTCCAACAGTGCTTTTTGTCTTAGTTATTCATTGTTAATCCCCGTGCGCCCCTTCAGTTGACTTAGAAATATGAACGAATAAATAAATATATATTTAAAGTGTATTTGCACTAGTGTATCAAACATTATAACATGAAACTGTGTATTGCACCAATATATACACAAAGGCCAATCATTTATTCAATTCAGAATAAGTTATTGAATGTTTTGTTTTATTTTTGATTTCTGCATTATTTAGAATTACATTTCTCATGCAAATGAACCATTTTTAGAAGTGGTTTACATTTTTTCAATTCATATACAAAACTTTGGTGCTACCGACGGGCTTGGAACGGGTAGTTTTTTTCCCTCTTCTTTTAGTTTTAACTATGTTGTATACATTTAAAAGCTTACGATTCTAATTAATTATGTATTGCGGCGGAGGCACATTTGCTAAATAAGTAAAAGAACTAAAATCTATGAACCTAATTATATATTTGCATTTTCTATTTTCATGTCAACACCAAAGCACAACTTAAGGCTAACAAACTCAAAACTACGTATTTTTCATCAAACCTTTTAACAATCTAATCGATTATTTCATCATTGAAAAACTGCTGGGATTTTCTCTACAGTACTGCCGACATTTGTAAAAACGCTTAGAAGCTTGAACAGAAGCAACAGTTTTTTATTCGAGGATATAACTAACAATAATTACAAGTATATGAGTTTTTTAGTATTTACTACCAGTTTTAAGGACAAATCAAGAGTTGTGGATACAGAATGTGCACAGTGACAAACACACTCAACCGAAGTCTCGACCCCAAAACTATAAAGGCATGCCATTTTATGCAAGTTGGTTAAAATATTATTTGGAAATCTCTCACACTACCAAGACAAACACGGTTAATCATGGCTAATGATAGATTGTCTTTTATTCAGCAGCTACAGCAATTCGACCCTTTCATTTTTGGTTCTGCGGTGATATTTTTGGGGGGCTGGGGAGCAGTGTTTGTTGCTTTAATGGTTCAATGAAAGTCTAAATTCTCAGGAATATATATAAAAACTTTATGAAACAAGCAGCCCACAAGGGTTTTTTCCCCCCAGAGGCCTAATATCACATTTAATGTCAATTAAACTGTTTAATAACCTATGAACTAACTGCATTTATTGCTTTATGATACTATTTCAAATTTAAAAATTGCTTGGGGCTTTCTGGTAAAAAAATTTTTTTTCTGTCTGTTACATGGTTATATTGAGTAGAGTAGGTTGCTTGGAATAGGTTGACAACAAAAGTGGTGCCACCTACACATTCAGCAAAGAAACCCGAGGTCTGCAGCCAGGTGGGTCACTCGTGAGGCAACCCAACATAGATCATATGAATGATCTACAGGAAAGGACATTTAATTTGTTCTAAATCCTGCTTTTTGATAATAGGAATGCTTCTTATTTGAGGAATCGAGATCATGATCTCATCATATATTTTTCTACCGATTTTTTCATGTCTTTAGTATATAAAGCGTAAGAGAATACCCGGTATGAGGATCTAGAACAATTACTGTTTCTATACAAGTTTGGGCATTATTTCTAGGAACTAGTGTTGCCAAGTAGCCTTTTTATCCCTCATTTTTTGCTAACAAACTATGTTGTCAATAGCCGGATAATCTTACCACCTTCATTGGATGAATTAAGAATTTCAGAAGCTCATCAGGCAGCTATTATTCTTCTAGAAATTGCATTAGCTTTGGGGATGTTTGTATTAATGTTAGTGCTGTGCTGGGCTTATAGCTCAGAAAGTAATTAATACTATAATCCATTCATTCTTTCTTGAATTGGATGCCAGGACATGTAGTCTGGAAACTGTAATTTTGCTTGTATTGTCACATTTTTACTTTATTTGAAAGGTTATTATTTATTTTTATATCTTGAAACAACACATAAAAAAAACGTACTAAAAATTAAATAATAAAGTAAAACAAAAATGTATACCAAGGACAAGCATGCAATGATAGTTCTATAAATTACATAATAAGAATTAGACAAAAATATCTAATGCCACTATGAGTTATATATAGAAAGTATTCAGAGGTTGGGGAAACTAGATGGGTTGAATGGTTCTTATCTGCCTTTACTTTCTATGTTTCTAAACATTCATATGTAGGACTATAGTTTGCTATTCTGCCTGACTGAATTTTGAATGTTTCAAACTATTTCAAGCTTAGTGATGTCACTATCACGAATTCATACGCAAATTACTGCACCTAGAGTGCTACTCGACAACCCACACCTTTTTCTCACTGTCCTCATGACACTGCCATAAATCATAATCTTAAGACTCATGAAGACCAGGTACAGAGATTTGAATTCATTTTATATTTCATGTGCTATTTTTTTCCAGAAGACAACCAATACTTCCTCATTTCCTGTTGTGTCTTAAAACAGTCCTCTCTTGACAAAGTGCTCAGGAAGTGATTAGTGCAAAGACATATGACTTCCCCTAGTCTGTTACAAAAACAGCACACTCCATCTTAAGTATATTATAGTTCTGTCATGGTATGGAAAATATTACAGCAAAATTTACACATGTAACAAAATGTTCATTCATTTAAGAGCAATTTGAATTCGGGATATAGTTTTCCTGGAAAATGGAAGCTGGAAAGGACGTGGTCTTTGAGAAATATCAGTGCTAAAGATTATCCCATGGGAGGGTTCCTGTCCCATCATAGCTGTTGCAATGTACTAAACTTATGCTTTAGATTCTCACACTGGACCTAAGACCTCATCCAAGTGTTTAAAGATGTCAAACCAACTCTATGGAGAATAAGCCGCCATTAGTAACACTTAAATTACCAATTTACAGAACACATCAATAATATCAATCTTTTTTTCTTTATCTATGAAAATCTACAAAAAGCTACAACCAAAATATAGAATATACTCTATAATGCGGTGTGTGGTATAGATGTGGAATTAATGAATGGTTTAATTATAAATTCATACATTCAATCAACGTCAGTACTGCAAGTTGTTTGAAATATGGCAATGCTTATTGATACTACAACACTGGAATAAAAAACTGTATTCTTAGGTTGATATTAAAATCTACTGTTACTACACTTCATTTATAGAGCGCCAAGAGGTTCAATAACAATACAAAGGGCAGAACGGAGATTTAACAATAACATTCAAATTAACAATATAATTTTAAAGATACAATACAATACAGTTTAGAGATACAATACACTTTTCAAATATGAGTCCTTTAAGCATCGATCAATAAGATTCCATTGCAGTGAATACTGCCTTGCTTAGTATCACTAACAATCTATGCAGACCTTTACATCCCATAAGGTACTGTATACCCAAATCAACAAAGACAAATTAGGAAATTGTTTCCCCCAATATATTTGCTAATGTATTTTTTTAATCAAATACAGTGCCAAGATTTCTTGAAATTAAGCAGGAACATTACTAGCGCCAGCAATTGTGTGTAACGGTCTACAGAATAACACATTTTCAGTTTTGTTTAATACTATGAAAAGTAACAGCTTTTAAAATATTGTGCTATAGTTCCCTTTCAAAGTAATTATTCTCTTTATCTATCGTAAAATACAATATTTTTGACAAGTGTATATATGCTTTATGTATATGTTTTAGCACTGCTTCTTAGCCCAAACATACTAGCTACTAAATCCTAATCATGCTGCCTTGTGGAAAGCAACAGAATTTCTCAGTCTGAATGGGACGACTGCTTAAGAAGAAAGGAGTCCACAAGGGACTTCATTAGCATAAGCAAGACTTCATTAGCATAAGCGTCTTACGTTTGTAGGACAAGCATCAGCTCAATGTAGTGGATATCACCCAAAAATCACATGGATGTCTATAATAACATGTTTAGTTTAACAATCTGAAACAAAGCTCAATTTCCTTGAATGCTACACTACACCAATGTAATGTCCAAAAAAAATATTTTTCCCTGGGACTTTCCCTTAAAATGACTTTCCATATTTACGTTTGTGCAACTTGCAAAAATAATTTTAGATTTTATTAAGTACGAATTTGTCATCCACAGGGTAGATTTTTCTAATTAGCATACGTAATCTTAGATTGGTGTTTACAGCTCATTGTAAATCATCATTTGGCTAACACCTCTATTATTTGGCAGAGAATATGTTGTAGTTTTTGGAAAAATGTGTTAGCAATTCATCCACAAACCAAGACCAATACAAATGTATTGCTTTGTTCCTAGTATCATTATTTTGATGTTAATTCAAGACACTTTTGAGTAAATAGACTAAAATAAGCAATTTTCCCATTCTATCTCTGTTTACACACTGTCTGTGCTTATAGTTAAGAGTATTCCATATAAAAGTAAATGCCAATTTTTCTTTATTTTTTTTTTTTACATATTCTTGAACAGACAAATCTGCTTTTTGTATAAAAAACCTTATCTAAAATGAGACATAAAGTCATGGTTCCACATAAGCACAATGAAGAATGCATTGAGGCAGCAAATGGATCTCGTGGCAATCTGCTGCCACGTCTTAGGTTAATATGGCTTATTCTAAGGCCAACGCTATCACAAATGAACACTTTATCACAGGTGGTCATACCAGAAGGTGGCTAGGCATAGGGCAGCAGTCACCCCAGAAAATGTCCCAATGTATTAAAGCTCAACAATGTGTGGGAGACCAGCACAACAATGTTCATGCTATGTGCATATGTGGGGCAACAAAGGGGCTTCTTGCTGTTTTGGCAAGGATCTGCCCTGCACCTAATACTCAATAAACTAAGCAGTGTCTCCAGAAATAGGAGGCTAGGTATTTACAGGTATATATTGGGCTTTAGGCATGCACACACACATACAGTATATATATATATATATATATATATATATATATATATATATATATATATATATATATATATATATATATATATATATATATATTGAATTTTGTATAGCAAAAATATACTGCATATAGTATTGTATAAATGTATATGTAGAAGAAAATTAAAAAACATGCTTGCATCTGTGCTAGTATAACAAGTGTTTTAATAAAGTGTCTTATATATAAAACAGAACATTAGTCACAGGATTGTAAATATAATACTTGGCAGAAGGTTTTGAACCTGAAACAGCAGGAATAAAATGTCTGCCCCAGATGCCGAAATTGATAAATTCCATTCTTGTATGTGGATCTGGTAATTACAGCACAACATCCACAATAAAAAGGCCTTGCTGCTCTGTTATTTTACGGGGATGTTTTTATTTGAGACACTGCCGTGCCAATAACCCCCGCCAATAACCCCCGTCTTATTTAACTTGATTACGTTGCTTCAAGCGATTACAATGCAACAACCCGCAAAGGGTTAAAGCAAGAATAAATAAATAAATACAAATTCAATGACTTATATAAACTTATATAAACTTATATATATATATATATATATATATATATATATATATTTATATATTTTTTGTGGGGAAAAGAAATTTGCTTTATTAGAATGGCTGACAAAAAAGTGGAAGAACCTGCATATAATTATTTCAAGGTATTATTTTTCTATAATTTATATTATATATATATATATATATATATAATAAATATTATAGAACTGCTGTACAATAAGCAATTGACTCCTTTAGGCGAGTTTTTACTCTCTTTACTCTCCTTCTTTACAAACAAGGAATATCTTGGTAAACTTTTTATTTAAACTTAAAAGACAAACTTAAAAGCTAGAACCATCAAATAGTAATAGATGCATTTTGTTTTCGTGACATCATTTTATTGTTAATATAAAAGTATTATTGAAACGTAAATGACTGCATGGGGCCAACTATGTCAAACTGTAATTTGGACATTTAACAGATGTCAGCAATATGCTCCAAGGGTATTTATTATTCTGCTGACAGCTAGCGATCCATTCAACAAATGACCTCATATGCCCTCTTGATGTCCACTCTGTGCAGAACACAGGAGCCTGCGTAAAGCCTCACTCTTCTTCTTCTTCTAGGTACTTAATAGCTAGGATATACATGTTATCAATGCTCCATTCTAGAATCATTATTCTAATCTAATTTAGCCATACTTACTACTTCTGTAAATATACCATATTTGTATCTCAATAACAACTGACAATGAAGTGCAAAAATATGGTCTCCAAATCATCCATGGATAGAGGGAACTCGTTATAATGTATCATTATATTCTACGTGGCAAAATTTTAAGGTCAGTTATATTATCCTTTTTTAAAACAATCAATTAAATGCTGGGATAGAAATATAACGTTTTTTGGGGGGAAAATAAAATAATGCTACATTACAAAAAATGCTATTTTATGAAAATACATAGGGAGGAGCTGTTAATGCTTAAATATTAGGAAAGTGCTCCTTTGATCCCAGTGTGAATTATTTAAAACGTATCCGCCATTATGATTTGTGTAATGACATCTAAGGCTCCCAGCCTTTATTGGTTTTTGGAACCGCTAAGTTGTACAGAAGCATTACGTGCAACAGGATTATAACAGGATCAATGTAGGAATGCCCATAACCTTTACTTCTAGAATGACAGAGTTATCAAGTGTTGCTACGATCATAAAGTATCTGCCCCTAAATCTGAACCGGAAGTTCAGCAATGCCTTTAACATATTTAACGCAACGTCCGAGACTCTTAATTCCTTCTCATAGCTGTTCATAATTCATTCAATTATTAGAATTTGAAAGTAATAATTAAAACTTGGAAACAGAGAAATTGATAACCAATAAGAAGCAATTTGTCTCATCTAGTCTGCCTGTTTGTCCTAATGTATTATGCCTTAATCATTCCTTGGTCTCATCTTAGATTCAGGATACCTTATTCCATACATATTTGTATTCCTTCCCTGTATTAGCCTCTACTACTTCTGCTCGATGGCTGTTTCATTCATCTACCGCAATCTCCGTAAAGTCAAACTTCATTTCATCCAGGCCTCCGACCCATCTATTGTTGTTGGTCTATAGATGTCAATCATATGCTAAACCACTCATTCGGTTTCTCAGACCTGTTACATTGATAGACATCTGCATTGCCTTTAATCATGACTTCACTTCCCGAATAATTGACAGGTCACTACACTTATTACACATGCAGTAGTAGTGAATGACATCGTGGAAGTGTTTTATATATTCATGTTATGTATATCCAGCTCACTTCTAATATACCATCAAATCCAGGAACACTTATGGTGTGGTTATAATTCTGCCTGCAGAGCATAAAACGAAAAAACAAGTGATGTCCACTTAACCAATAAATCTGTCATCGCTGACTGGTTTCCATTTCCTCTGAAATAAACAAATTACTTTTAGGTTCTTTAGAGCAGTAGACGACTAGGAAACAGAAACCTTACTTGTGCTGCAACCACTCAGATAAATTAGTTCAAAAATGGCAATGGACTGCAACAGAAGGAGCCTCTATCCTCTCACACCTGCTAAAAAATAGGCAAGAGATTTCCATACAGCATGAATTCAAACAAATCTTAAGTCAACGTAGTGAGGGAAAGTGCTCTCGAGCAGCCAAAACTAAATCCTTGGGACCAAAGCTACTGACTGCAAACATCCAGTGTGAATGAAATAAGTACTGTACCCTATGGTCGTCTGATGACTTTCCCAGTGCAGGTGAGTTTTACGAGGAAACTAGCAATTCATGTGTCTCACAGTAAAATAGATCAGCTTAAACTAGTCTGGTGAAAACTTTTGAAATATACTCCTTTCATAAAAGGAAACCTTTGTGTTCAGTACGTGTATCCTGGGGTTTTGGTAACATCCATTCGTATAACTTTTTTTTACATTTTTTTTTATAGCACATAGCCAGCCAAATATTGCACACTATCATGCACTGGCCATTAAAAACAAATAAAGAGAAACCGTGGTGTTAAGTTAAAAAATATATGTCGTTATACTGAAATTTCACTGGTACTTTAAAATTGAATCCTTTAAAAACATTAAAAAAATATATATGTTTTAATTCAATATACACCAGAATGTAAATACCAAGGATATATTCAAGACTCTCTAAAATATTTTATTTTAGTCTGAAGGATTAAATTAAAATATTTCAGAAAGCCCAGCTTGCCCTGGTCCCTGGGTCAGTTTCTACTTTTGCTTTCCTCACACTCCCTGACAGGCTTTTTTTTTTTTTTGCTACTATCTTGAAGCAGGGATTTTTTAACAATTGTTGTTAAATGGGATTAATTTCCTCAAGGTCTAAAACTCTACACCTAATGTTCTCTGTCATTTTCACAGGACAGTTGGCAATGGGCCTGTTGGGGAGATCAGTGATCTCCCTTTTAACAGTCCCACTGTAGGGCGATCATGTTCCTTGTCATGCTGCAGAGGGGCTGGTGCACCTAGACGTGGCCTAGGCCCCAATACCCCGGTTGTTGCTGAGTTACACGTTTCTGAGGGCAACTGTAAAGTGCTTTTGAGCTACCCACGTTCTGTGTATAGATATTAGGATACATGAATCAACAACATCTGTTGTTGAAAATGATAACATACATAGTATTTATATCACATTTATTTATATAGCACCAGCAGATTCTGTAAAGGCGGCATTATACAAAATAATTATGAGGTATAAAATATTTGTAATCCCTCCAATTTGTTTTGCATCTTTTGTGGATTATACATGCAACTGTTACAGTTAAGGAGACACGCGTAAAGGAATGTTTTCTCAAAACTGAATCTTCTTTTTAAAGACGTCCTAAATTATATGTTTTATTAAAATTAATATTTTAAAGCATTCTGTATGTGCATGGATCACGCAGGCAGGGAATCCCCAGAATGACAAAATTAATATATTCAAAGATCACCTAGGGATTCGCCGTACGGCTGTCTCCATGATATTAATAGGAAAACGTTAAATTAACAGGGATTATTGTATGCGCTGGCGGCTTTATAGGCAGGGCAGCTGGCGAGCCTAAAAAGTTTCCTTGTGTCCACTGCTACCATAATCTCTGCCCTCAAGCAGTAAAATAATAAAATCAACTAAAAACTTACTTATGAAAGCAAATGACATCTCTCACTGCTTGGCAGCTTTGTGATATCGCTCCCTGCTGATGTAATAACAGTAACTATGAGGGTTATGTACAGAGGCATACTGGTGCAGCCATCGTCAGCAAATAAAATGCTCCTGCTGATTACTTCCCTTTTATTACTGTGAACCAGGGTTGCTCTTTATGTCATTTGTTTTTGTTATTTTTTCAAATACAGAGTAAATCTCTAAAGTTTCAGCTTTATACAGGGGAGAGCTGGCACTTTCTGGCCCGAGGAAGTTACAGCTGAGTAGCCTCCCAAGCCACTTGTTTCCCCGGTAACTAAGTTACACACATTGACTATAACACATACACACACCAATACACAGTTATTGTACAACATACACACTCCCAATCACACACACTTACACCAAAACATACTCCCTCCCTCATACCATTCTATTAGTCACACCTCATTCTCTTACACCTCACAACTAAAACATCACTCTCTTACACTTCACTCTCTAATACATCACATCCTTTCCTTGCCATGTTTTTATCACAGGGTCACATAATGTTGCATTAAACCCTACTGCGCTTACACCTCAGAGAGTGGTCCAGTCCAAGTTGGACCAGCTCTGGGGGCAATAAGCCCCTTGCCTCCGGGCCACCCCACCCATGGCTCAATGATGTTCTTCAAACCTTCTTTTGTTGATTTTATTTTTATGAATATGTTTATTATGATTTTTTATATATTATGTTGTATATATGTTTTAACTTTTTTTCCCTCACCAAATAATGAGTGTAGATGGTATTTCTTATACAGTTTTCATTGTTTCCATCTCATGCTTCATGTCAATGGTTTGGGGGTTTTTGACTTTAGTGATTAATAGATCTGCTAAATATGCTATTTTCCAGATTGGAAATAATTTTCATCATGGATATTTGGGAATCCCTTACTGATAATTCATTTCCTTGCGTATGACATTCCTCCTCTAAGAATAATTAATTTTGGAACTGATGTTCCTCGTGCATCCACATGTCATTACTCATTTTCCACATTTGATTTGTATAGATTTGAATTAGAAAAAAAGCAAAAACAGTTCCAGTTTTCAGCGCATCCAACCCTACAATTTTACCAAACCAGCACTAGTGCTCTCTTTTTCCTCATACTGTTACAGGGTGATGGAGTAGTGCATGCAGATCATTGCATCCTGGTAGGTGAACTTACATGTCCAGCATTGAGGTGGACCTGCAGAAGTAAGTTCTAGTAAGAAGTGGATCAAGTCAAGGTCAGGCTTTGGGTCAACGCTCTTACAAAAGCCTACTCATCCACTCATAGTTCATTAGCAAACCATTGGCTGCTCAGTAGGATTACTATATTTCATTTCTATAGTTCTGGAGCTTTTTATTCACCCATAGGTTAAGAAGGCATTGGAAGCATACCCAGGGATCATATAAAGGGCCGTGATATGATGTCACATCAATGCACTCTCCTACTAAACCCAGCAGATATAAGTATTAATGTAACACAGACCTTGAGTGCCCCATTAAGCCTCCAAGCTTTTTTATTTGGGATGAAGGGAGACATGAACTAGATAGGAAATTATTTATTAGAGACACTTCCAGGTGTTTACCTTGCATAATGTATAGATACTGGTATAAGCTTCATACTTTAATACTATACCGGTATTTAATTTTCTTGTTATCGGTATGTCTTACAATGTAAAGTCTGTTTTATTGAAGTTACAAAAGCCCTGTCATCTGGTCTACTTTAAAGGGACAGTTCAGCCATCATATACACCGTAATACATATGGTAGCTGAGTGGTCCCTTTAAATTTGTCATTTGGTACCTTTCCAAATTAATGGAGCGATTCTGCAGAATCCCCCCCAGGAGTATTTGCCTTCATCCCTCTTTACATTTCCTAAGCTAGTAGGTGATATGTTTGACCGAGCTTCCCAAGCTCCTGCGCTGGTTTGCGCAAAGGTTCCAGGGGGTCTAAGGTTACTCCTTATGTGCAGAAAATGACTTTAAACAGCCAACATTCACATGAAAACTGAACCATGAAGAGGGTGGTGTGTTTCGGCTTCTCCTAAAGGTCAGTCATTTATTTTAGTTTTTTAAAGGTTGAAGAATGCTCGTTAAAATACTTGTAAACTGCTTTCATATGCATTCTTTGATGGTAGGGCTGCGCGGGACACGAGAGTATCACTTTAACCCCCAGAAAACACACCCTAGCAATCAAAATACTTGCGTTTAATTTGGCAAGTCAAGTCATTCATAATTAGACAAACTCCCCTTTTTAATTAATTCATATTAGCAGTGTGTGTCCTTACAAGAAAACATCATTGCCATGTTTGTTTTTTAAATTTATTTCATACAAAAAAATGAATGCTGTTTTACAGAGGCAGATTTGGACATAAAGCAATAACAATTTTTTTCCAATATTAAACAACAACATTAAACGTGCTTCCTAAAAAAAAAAGGAATATAAAGTGTCTGTTCCTTCAGTATTGTTCACAATTGCTGTAACTTCCTCAGCTTTCTGACTCAAAATAGACCTAGGGGTCATCCATGTATTGTGTGAGGTAATGGTCAGAAATTGAATCCCGTAAAGGAAATGGTGAGTTGCTTTATTATGAGGTCTGCCTCACATTCTTAAATTCAAGGGGCTACAAAGGAATATTTTTGTTATGATGGAATTGTTAGAATATCCTTAAAGGGAAATTACTCAGTATGACCTGTGTTGGGATACAATCCCAGCAGAGCTATTATTATTTATGTGTAGAAATGCAAGGTTTCCCGGTTTGGTTTGTAGACATTCATACTTCAAAACTGAAGTTATTATGTCCAGCTAGAATTTCTTATGCACATTTTTTTTACATTTTAAAGTGCTTTGTATTCTTTGGCAAAAATAAAAATAAAAATATTTTACATCTCTCCCCCCATGGTCCTGATTTCACTTACAGCAGTCAATCTGTGGCAGGACAAGCACTGCCGCACGTTTTTATTATTATTATTATTATTATTATTATTATCTTTGATTTATATAGCATTAACAATTTATGCAGCGCTTCTTACAATACATATATTCAAGGGGTATGACGAGACTAGAATTGACAGACTAAGACAAACCGATACATTAGGTGGAGGGAGTTTACAATCTCACATTATAATATGCAATCATTTGCAAGTGAATATGATGCCGGGAGTATGCCTTTAAGTTTAGCATATAAGATTTAATAATGAAAAATATGAGAAATACAGAATTAAAATGGAGTTAAAATCTGAAGTAATTAGAACATACAGATATTACAGATATCTATATACAGAACATACAGATATCTAAATTATGCAATTTCTGGCACACGTGAATCTAAGAGCAAGTATTTTATATTAAAATTCATGCATATGCAATATAAAAATAATTTGTAGAATATAAAACACAGAGTATATGTAGATAACAGTTACCACAGTGTATTGTCTGTGAAAACATTACATCAGGTTGAGAATTGCATAACAGTAAAGAGTTCTCTCATTTGGGAGTATTTCTGGGGAAAAAAAGATAAAATCCCCTTGAATTAAAAGGACTGAAAAAAAAATGGAAAAGGGTCTTTCAGGACATATTCAGTGGAACTAAAACAGACATAAAGCACTTCTTTAGTTTGTCTGCATAAATATTTGTTATTATTTTCTACATTGCCGTATAACTGTTAATTGTTCTTGAATATTTCACTATGCCTATGTGATAACTTGTTTTATCACTTTTATAACTTGATATAACTAATATATCTCTGTTTTTCATATAATTTATTCTTATTCAGGATTGAATTGTGTTATATATATTAATGATTCAGTAAAAGTTAAACCACGGGACTCCTATAATATAATATTCTATGTATTCCTTAACAGTTTATGTAACGTTATCCGTACGTGATATTGTAGTGACAGGTGAACAATAGAACAAATTCATTTCTATATTATATTTCATCATTATTTTGTATTGCCATGACTCACACATGGAATTTTTGCCATCTTCACAATCACATACTACTGTTGCCATGGTTGCACTGGTTAATTTATAGTCATATTATAAATAACATTCTTTTGTATTATTTTTCAACACAATAGTACTTTTGTAAAGTTTCTGCTACACTGTTAACTAAATAAATCTGTCTTGGTTGAAAACAATGGGATGCTTAATAAAAATATGTATGTGATCATACCTTTGGTCTTGTCATCTCGGAGATGGAATGCCGGTATCAATCTTAAAACAATAATCTGCAAATTCATCATTTTTGACCCTATTACCTTTGTCCCAAATTTCTTAATTTTTTTACTCTCATAAAGAAAATGAAACACATGTTTAATTTCAAATGTGTTTCCAAAGAAGTTGCACCAGGACAGATGGCAAATGATTAATTATAATACTTGAAATTCCCTTTTAAAATATGCAACAACGCATTAAAAAAATCAGTGACTCATTCCTTATCTTGTATAAGATTTTTCCAATGAATTTAAACCCGTAGACATAAAAGTTAGCCTACGCCTGGTTAGGGATATGAAAAGTCACTGCACACAAGCAGATGTTCTTAATTAAGATACATTTTGTGGTTGTCACAAACTGAAGCAAGTTAACACCTAGCCTTGATTTTAATAGAGTAATTTTAATAGAAAATCTACCAGTATTTCTGGATATATATCGTTTTTCCATATTTTTATTATTCTTTAAGTTATGTATTAGTGGTGTTCTGAGGCTATGTTACGCATGAGATGAGAATTTAGGCTAAAACAAGCTTCAACAGAACGTGTTACCAGAAACCACAGGGCCCTAGTGTGAAAATTGCCCCAGGATCCCTGACTTTACCAAGCCAAATGTCACACCTGTGCTCCCAAACAGCTTGTGAGTGCCACATTTCCTCCCAAGCAGCTTATCAGCTCCACCTTAACCCCAAAACTGCTTGTCTGTGCCATCTCTGTCACCAAACAGCTTGTAAGTGCCCCCAAACATTTTGTGTGGCCCATCTTTGCCACCAAACAGCTTTCCCACTTCCCTGAGTGGGCCGGTCCAAGTCCGTCTGGCCCTTTTGTTTTAGAGTTTTGGAGCAAGACCGTCCCTGCTCTGTGAGGCTAGCTGCAGGTATTACCCGCCCCTAGCAACTTTAGAGGGGCAGAAAAGTGGTCACTCCTAATGTTTCCCTGTAAACAGCCAGTTTGAATTTTTGGAAAAGAATAAAAAACCTCCCTTTTAGCATGGGTTATTAACATGTGGCCACGTGATACATTCTTGCAGTGGTCATACACTAAAGGAATAGATTTGCTACATCAGCATTAAAAGCACAAGACTGATGGTCGGTGTGGGCCTGCTCATAAAACTTTTAACATAAAACACACTTAATCAGAAAAAGAATAATAAAAATGTCCCAACTCTACACCTATATCTTACAACATTTTATCATCTGTCGTACTTTGAACCACAGATAAATCCTTAGTGCTAAACATTACTTACCACCTTTGGAATCTTTGTTCCCGACTAAATAATACCTAACAGATATGTAAGTAGGTTTTGCAAGGACACAACTGATATATTACTATAAAGTAAACATTTAACAACTACCCTAAAGAAACTTGCGCAATACATCTTGCATTGTGGATGACATTTTACTTAATAAGCCAACTAATAGCATTTTACATGCTGCAAACTAAACATTTTTAATACAAACTATTTTACTTACAGTATATTGCTCTTTACATTTAAAGTTATATTTGTTTACCACATTTTTTTAGTTCCTAATTGCCCAAGTGTTTTTTTTTTTTGGAGGGGGTGGAACAAAATCTCTCAGGATTTTTTTGCCTTAAACTCATAATAATGTGTAAGGTATAAACTTCCGCAAGAGAGACGGTTTAAAACATTATATTTGTGTTGTAAATGCTTTAGTCAGTTACATAAATAGCTATATGTCACAAAGTCTCTTAAACATTTCTAGCTACATTCCCTTTAACCAGCATTTAAATGTAAAATGTATTTGACCATTTAAAATGTCGGCAAATATGTGTAGCTGTTTTGCTTCTATACGCATAACTACAATAAATACAAAAAAAAATTAATGGAGAGTCTATTCTGTGCTCCATGTTGTATCTTAGCGTGTTAGATATATGGGGCTACAAACATTCTTAAATCATATCCATAAATTAATCCATGAGTTTCAAGTTACATCCAAATCGAAAAATGGGCATAAACTATAATATAAAAGAATAATATTGTGGAAGTACTGTTAATAAATTTATAGATATGCTGGGTTTTTTGACATGATCTAGGAACATGTCCAGTTTTGTTCTCATTTCCACACCTCTATTCTCAGGAAATTAAATATTTTTATCTTCACTGCATATATTTTAAAACATGAAGTATTTGTCAAACGTTGCTTTCATTTTAAAAACTAAAAATCTTATCAATGGAACGGCATAATACTGACACATGCTATTTGATGTTTTCCATTTTACATAGTTGTATAGCTGCTAATGCCAGGCCTGGCGAGCAAAATCAGAGAGCATTTGATCAAGTCTACTCTTAATCCAAAATGTTAAGCCATTGGGTCATCTTGACTGTCTAAAGCTGCATTTGTGCGACACATACAAAGGGTTTTAGAAGTTGTGGATCTATTCTTTCTTCTGAAATATATTTTATTGTGTATTCTTAATTTCAAAACATTCTTTCTGATCTTACTTTTAAGCTATATCTGAGCTATAATATTTTCTGGCCCGGTGCCCGGTATAATCATCAATTCTCTCTATGTATATACATGGCTCATCTTATTTTCTGAAATGTACAGTTCTGCAAGTCTTGCTTCAGCCAAGACACCTGGATTGGATACACATAAGTTCAGAATGCTTTATTTTAGCTACTGATCTACCATGACGAAAATGATAGAAATCAGAGGACCCCCTGCCATGCTACATCCTTTACATGTTATGGGAAGTACACAAGTGGTCCGTGAAGGGTTTTTCTTTACCTTTAAACTTTTCTTAGTGAGGACATACGAACACTAGAATGTGCTAGTACAGCACATTTAATGAAATCATTTTAGCTAATAATGTTCATTTAAATGGCAAAAGATGACTACTGCTCCATGTTGGTTTTGTTATATTTCATATATATTCATTTAATGCTTAAAAGTAGTCTATTCTATGAAAAACTGACATGTCAGGTATTATCCAACATTGAAAAATTATGAGAAAATTGTGTTGCATTGGCCTCCACTGATACATAAGACTGTCTGCATTATCTTTACAGCACTGAGCAATTAGTCAACCCAGGACACTAGGAACACTAGAGAGGACTCTGATGTTACCATCTGATGTCCTTCCCAATATCATCCATCGGTCATGAATAAACCCTGTCTTACCCCAAAAAAAGTTGACTGTGAATGTAATGTGCCCTGTTATATACGTCTCCCATCACAATCTATGCAAGGGTTGCTACTATTTCTAATGGATCTATCTGTGGCATTAAAAACAACCCATTGAGTCCAGAAAACATAACAGATGGTACTAAATCTACCTCACTAATAGAACTGTCCATATTGTATAAGGTAACAGAGTCATTTTCATACTGGAATTTTCTGAACTCTTTGTACAACATTTTAGGTCTTGTGCTATTACTGCATCTAGTTTCTGACACCATAGAACATCTTCCTTTAAATATTTAATCCAACCACCCATTTAACTGTGTATGTAAGAACATCATCCATTTATGATGAATGTTGGCTTCACAATCACATGAGTTATATCACATATATGAATCCTGGTGCATTTGATATAATTTGCCACATATCCCTCTTTAATGTAGAGTCACAGTAGACGACAATGCGTTCTCTGAACATCCAGTATTGTTTTGACTTTCTTTCCAATGCCTCAACAAACCTAACATTACTAGAGTTGTATGTGGCCAAGTCACTGAGCACAGTAAAGTACCTTTAATATTCTTCCTGTTTATGTTGGATCCGGGATGGTGGAAGACGTATTTCACCATCTGTTAATACCATCTTGTTATACTGTTCTCATTTTAACTAAAGTATCTGATTATACTGTCAATCTTTTAAATCTTTTGGGGACAAACTAAATCCAGTATTTGATCTGCGTGAGGATCACTTCATATGAAGCTTGAAATTATTTGTTGCTAGACAACCACAACTGTAAAGGCAGTAAGATATACTCTAGTAACACAATGTATAACTAAATGACTGAACAGAAACCAGAAGTTGCGTTTAATGATTTCCCTCTCTGTGCCATGGTGGGATAAGAAATTATAACCTTAATACCCATATTATCTGAGGTTACCATACTGACCATTTAAATGTTGGTAGTCTCTAAATTCATACAACAGAATCAATTCTATTTATAGTGCATTTGTGAAAGAACCGCCCTGCAACATGTAGAATCCACAGTATCTACTTCTTAATAACTTATATGGCAACCCTTTTATTATCAATAAGTTGACTCACCACCTGTAATTCTTTAGCGATATTTGTGAATGTTTGTTTAAAATGGAATTGATTCCACTCTTCTGAATACGCTGCTTCCAGTCTTGTATTTTTCCTTTTGTTATTAGGTTTTTCCTCTTGGGAAGGTGATTTATGTATGTTCTAGACAGGAAGAAGTTAACATTAGTGAATGTAATATCTTCCTTGAAAGTGGAGCTTCAATAAATTCTGCAATTCTATCATTATGTTTTTAGCTTTCTACTTGGCTGTAGGTATACTGTTTGTGTATACAGGGGAAGAGAACAAAAAGTACTTTATCATGTTAAAGGGTTGTTGCCTTTTAAAATAATCCATGTACCACTTGTATGTTTTTAATTTTTATTACATTATAATATGGGAAGATGACAGTTGTGTTATTATTATCGAATTTATTCCATTTTACAGGAAAACTTTGTATTGTTCCCAGTCTGATTGCATCATACTAATTTATCTTCTGAATGGTTAAATTAAAGAAGCAGTAAAGCCTCACAAGGAGAACATTTTCATCAACCATATTTTACTGAGTGTGTTATTTGTTTGAAACCCATATTTTTCTTTAATTAAGTATAACCTAATATATATTATATATACTGTGTTTGTTCATACTTGGCCAAAATGGTCTTTAGTTAAATAACACAAAAGATTTTCCGTATTCAGTCAGTCCTCACACTTACATTTTGTTATAGTCCAGGAAAAAGTGATGCACTAGAGTCTAAGTTTAATACATTAAAAAAATGTATACAAATGGGATTATGACCAAAGGTCCATTACTTATTTAGTAAAAATAAGCAATATACAGAGCTGAGGGATAGGGCTAAGTTGAGAACTCATGGTTAGTCATACATAGAAGTGGAGCAAGCGCTCAACAGATGTGAAAGTGTGGGCAGAACCTGGGCAGGAAATTTGCGCAGAAAAACACTAAGTCTCCCTGGGCAGAGATCAAAAGCTGCCCTGGAGGCCCACGAATCAGCTCTTTTTTCTGGCGTTCCCCGACTGTAGTATGACCAGGCCATATCTGCTTCATGGGCCAGTCTCCTTCGTAACCATCTCATATAAGCTAAAGAGCTCTGTGCCAGCCTGGCACAACACTCCATAGTGAACTCACTCTGTGTATGACATCATATCACAGCGCTCAGCATAAACTATAGTGACTGCGTAGAGAAGTGGTAGGGAGTGGCTGAGGCAGTGCCCAACCAAGATACGTCTCTCGAATATTATGCAAGTATGCAAGTCCACCATGATGTAACTTGAGACAAGGTCTAAAGTGAAGGTCTGACATTCCTGCATAAATGTGTTCATTGCATACTTGCACTTATTTGGAAGGTCATGAAAAGTTGGAGTCTACAAAATACTTGTAAATAAATCATTTTTACAAACAACCTTTTCCCAATTATGAAGAGCTTACAACATTCAAGAGAAAAGATTACATATTAAATGACAGCTAATGGATTTACCTTGAGAAAATTAGAAAAACATTTACCTTAAAATTACTCCACTCTTGTTCCATGTGAAATTAACAGCAGTACTTAAAGTTTATTTAAATTACGAAGCCAAATAACTGTATATCATTCTAGCTATTTTGCGCAGAAATATACAGCTACTGGTTACTTGGTGCACCCCCTGTACATACCATAGAATTGTATATACATTGAAAAGCAAGACCGCTCACCTTTCAGCAAATATGTCATTTATGATATCTTGGACATATACCAAATCCGTGTTCAGAATGTGGCCTTGAATTTCACTGAATCATATAATTTAATATACATGCAGCATTAGCATATTGTATAGCAGATGTATGTTTAGTTGAAGAGAGGACAGAGGGTCATCTCCACAAATCCCTATAGGTTAGACATTTTAGACTTAACATCTATCATAGGGCATTCAAGAATGAGTCCTATTAAAACATAACAAGACTTTTGAGTAAGTTGTAACATCTGCAGAGCAGATGGAAACTCATATGAAACCTGCCAACATTTTTTGGGTCTCCAACCCTTTTTTCCACCAGAGAGAAACCATGAGGGCCTTTCTTCATGCGATGTGAAAAAAGACTGAAAGGTCAGAGTGGGATGGTATCTCCCAGCCTGAGTCCCAAATGAGCTATAAAGCAAAGATATTTCCAGAGACAAACATAAAAAATAAGTGATTAAGAGATACATTTAAAAGAAAAAAAGGAGGTTTGGTGAGGTAAAAGGTGCAAAGCACAAAATATAACAAATAAAGCTTTTAATTTATTTAAATAATAGGTATAAGCTTAAAATGTTAGTTTATACCAAATTAGGTTTTCACAAAAAACATATATATTATACCTTCTTAGCTGAGATACTGCTTTGGATTAGGGAAAATGAAGAATTATTTTTAACAAAAATACACTATGAAACTTTAAGCAATACAATAAAATGTGAAAAACTATAATGATTAAATAATAATTAAAGGCGTCATTAGAAATTAGAAATTAAGCTTCTTTTAAAGTAGGAAAAACACAGGAATGTTTACACATAAAACAATATAAATTATATGTTCAAAAATTATTCTGATGATCCTTAACCATATCATTTGTTCATTGGTAATGGCTGGGTTGAGAAATGTGCGTCATTTAATGGCAAAAACAAAGCAGTATGAGAAGATATGATGGATCTCTGAGGTTTGAGCTGGAAGTCAAGTCAAGTCGCTCAGGCCAAGACAACAAAAAGGGAGTAACCCATTTATTCACCAACAAGTCAGCTTGACTACTACGTAGCTAAAGTTTTCATTGACTTGACCATCAACTCAAAGTAAATGTCATGGCCCACTCAGCTCAGCTTTCAGGAGAAGCTTCCAAGGGTTGGTCCTTCAAGGCATAGTGACATTGGTGAATTGAAACTCACCTTCAAACACATTCTATCAAGTGAATAAACTTGATCTGCATTGGTCAATTGATTTAACACTTCATTTTATTACTGCTAAGCATTGTTAGATACTAAGTTAATGATGAAATATGATAATTATAATGTCTATAATGTTTATTTAAAACATAGATAATGAAACAATGTTTCTTTTCTTTTTTTCAGATTCTCAGGAGGGAAGCTATAAGTCAGATTTAAATAGTAAACCCCGCAAGGAAAGAACTGCATTTACAAAAGAACAAATCAGAGAACTCGAGGCTGAATTTGCCCACCACAATTACCTGACTAGGTTGAGAAGATATGAAATTGCAGTGAACTTGGACCTCACTGAAAGACAGGTATAGTCTAAAAGGTCACAATGTACATTGTCTTTTACATCCGTGCCTACGAAAAAACAGAAAACATGCTCTTGTTTATTCATTGATATAAAATCTGAGGATTGTTGGTTTTGAATATCATGTAGCAAGTTTTGGGGAAGTTAATACAAAATTAATCATCATGCAGTTGAAATTTCAGCAGAAAAATCACCGTGTACACAATAAAAAATGTGCAAATTATTAACAACAAATGTAAAGCAGATGACCAGAGGTTTAAACGTTCCTAAAACAATATATTAGTGAAAGTACAGTACCAGGTGCCAGGAAAATAGGGAGTTCCCACATGTGTAGAAAGCAAAATGTTCCCAATGATCCAGTTAAATGCTAAATATATTGTATGCATAAATAGATGCATTTCCAACCCACAAGATATGTGTGATAATAAGTAATATTCACACAACTACAAGATACAGATAAATATATTGTCATAAGAGTCCAACCTAAATTAAGGTATAACCACCAATACCAGTTAATAACATACTATACATGATAGAGAATAGGGCTAATAGCTATTTATTTATCTTCTCATTGAAAACAGGACCAGAAATAATATCTAAATGGCCTATAATCTTTATAGCAGAGATACTAAATACGAATCTTCAACTTTCCATTGTCCTCCAAGAGAAACTTAACATTGTCCCATTTATGCTTGAATGAAAACCATTTTTTAGTATGTGTCAAAGTTTCTTTAGAAACTGTCCCATTACCCAATAATCTCACATAAATATTAAACCAGAAAATTAAAAACTATGCAGATAAGACAAACATATATTGCAAGATCAAGATTTAGTCCCCTAGAAAATTCCAGAGAGAATTGTGGTATATATAGAGTTCCATAAATAAAATAACTTTTGCGTGCAAGTGAATATATTCATATTCTGCAACCTATTTAAGAAACAGCTTAATCATCAGTCTGTAGACATGAACACTAACCAGCTTGTCGACGCAATAAAAAGGAAACTGCTCTGGTGAGCAGATGCACCCAATAGATCAATCTCCAGTTGCTGATGTAGAAGTCGTACTTAAAACTATCTCTGCTAGAAGTTGCATCTTGTATTACAAATGGATATTGTGATAATTCAGTATAGGAACACATTCTAAGAAAAGGCATTTTAAAAAAGCCTATTATTATTATTTAAAATACATTTTCAAATTGTAAGAGTTAAGCTCTCAAATTATAATTCACTCGTAATTTAGATTCCGTTATATATTTTTAAAACCTCATTGGCTTACACACAAATGTATGTATATATATATATATATATATGTATGTATATATATACACTGTATATATATATATATATATATGTATACACATAAATACATATATATACATACATGTCTCAGCAGCACCAAGAGTGTTTTGGAGTCTAATTTATTTTAGAGATGCCCATTTTGACAAACGTGTCTTTTTGTTTGCTATATATAACTAAAAACTACATATATGTATATTTACCATAAATACCCTTCTTACATTAGATATATCAAATAAAGGATATCAAGAAATTCTAATAAAGAAGAGTATATGGTATATTATCTTCACTAGACACTGTGAGACATATTCATACCCGGGAGCTTTTCAGAAATCTCACTGACTGAGCCATATATTAGACTGAGATCCCTTTATCCAATAAAGACTAGTTAGAGTTAATTGAGTTGGCCCTGTTAAAATGCATAATGAGGAGAATGTGGTTAATATGGCAGCGTTTGACCTTGGTGATGGGAGACAAATGTTACGGAACTTTGTGGTTGATGAAGAAACTGTTCTTTACATTAACAGATGTGGAAACTTCATCTGTAGCTTTTTACTTGACTGCTCAGGTCTATAACCTTGCGAAATAACCCTACCAAAATTACCAGCAGGCAAATAAAGAAGCAAAAAAACAAACCTGTGTGGGCAGGGCTTTGACCACAGCTTTATTCATAACCACCGTTCATAATAATGTTGCAGGGCTTCCAGTACGGAAAGGGAATGCTGAAAAGTCCCTCAGGCCTAGGCCAGCAGACACTTAACTCTTCTCCATTGGTCCAGGAGGGTCCTTTATTGTACATTGCTAGGTCACAGTATGTAGTTACATTCAACATTGGCAAACAGAATAACTTTATTAAAATGTAAATGATAAATATGCCGATGATGTTTTTTTGAAGAATGGATTTTGCCTAGTGCCAAAAACGTAATGCAAAAAAGTCTTGTGCTTGTAGTCATCCACAATTCTGTCTCACTTAGATGATTTAAGATGGTTCTTTATTCTGTATTATCTGTTATTTATCCACACCAGTGTGCAGGAAATGTAGCAGTATGTTTTCCACCTGGAGCAATGCCTGGTTCAAATTTCTTTTGGAAGACCTGCACATAATTTGAATCTGTTTCCCCTTTCCTGGTATTAACTTTATTGTAATGTCTCTAAATTCATAATGGCCTTTTTAGTTGGTTCTTCCGCTGGTTCCATGGTTAAAATGTGGCATGGATATGTTTGATCATATGCAGAAATACGTAATAATGTTAGGAAAGCCAGACATAAATGTATAGAGCTTAAGTGAATATAGATGTTCCTTTTTGATTTCCGTGTGAAATGATCAAGAAATAGCAATGGTAATAGATTTATGTAGCTGTAGTAAACCAGGGTTTCAGTTTCCCTGTCCCCTGAAGGCTTCAAAGCTACTGTACTACATCTGTCCACCTGTCATTGGACAAGTTAGTAAATCCATGCCAGTAATCCAAAAGAATGTGTTGAGACATGCTGAGTTAGCCCATTCATTTTTTTCCCCGTCTGATAAAAATACTAAAATGCATTGATATCAATTTGTATTTTTGTTTTTAAGGTTAAAGTTTGGTTTCAAAACCGTAGAATGAAATGGAAACGTGTAAAAGGAGGTCAACAAGGGGCAGCTGCACGAGAAAAGGAACTGGTAAATGTGAAAAAAGGAACTCTTCTACCATCAGAGCTCTCCGGAATTGGGGCAGCAAGCCTCCAACATACAGCTGACTCATTAGCCAATGATGATAGCCAAGATAGTGATCAAAGCTCAGAACACGCGCATTTGTGATTCCAAAAAGACTATCAACCAGTTTTGTTCTCAGGAAAGAAATTCTACAAAGCAAGACTTACTGAAATATTTATACGCAACAGTATTTTGGGGAGCTAAGCCTTTGTATTTTTTAACTAAATAGTTTTTAAGATGCATTAATCCTTTGAGCGTCAGAGGAGATAAACACATTTCCTTGCTGCTCAAATGGTTAAAAGGGAAGTTAGCCATTTTAATGATGAAGAAGAAACTGGTTTGGATTGGAACATTCCGATACTTTCAATGAAGAAGTCAATACCTAGGGCAGGTATACTTTGCTTTAGCTTGCACTGAATTTTACTCAAAGTCAACACAGTTCTGATCTTTCATTGAAAAAATAGCAGTGCTGAATTCACCGATAAACAAAATAAATATAGCTTTATCTCTGTAAATAATCATATTACATTATTCCTGTCTTCACTACTATTGCAACACCTTCATATATGAAGTTGCCATTGAAAAACAAGACAGTCGCTTTTATTTCTATTAATCTCTTTCAATTTAACAAAGACAATCTTCTCAACTCCTTTACAACCAGTGGGTGGAGAAATGTAATAAGACATTTCACATTCCCATGGACCTATGGGTTAAGTATTGTAATTGTAAAGAATCCCATTCAAGAAACATGTTGAATTTTGACAATATTACTAATGGAGCATCATTCTATCTCCAATTCTTGAAGGTCCAATTGGATATTAATGACTGTGAGCAATATATGGATTGAGTATTGCCAATTATTTGTCAGGATAATAGCAATTTATGATGAAATTAAATTATAGATTTGCAAATGTTAACTATGTGTGTGTGTGTATAATAATATTGGACAATAAGTCACAATCTAATGGCTGCCATGATGTTATCTATTCTGGGACTTAATTTTAAAAAGAAAGAGCTACTTTCACACATATGCCTGATTTCAATAACCCTTGAAAAACTTTAAGCATATCTTATTAAAAATACCTGTACCTGATCAGAATCCAGAAAACACCTAGAGAAGGCAGATCATACCCTTTATACATGTGGATGCATGTACTTATATGCATACACATTTCATACATAAATGTTACAAGTGTGTTCATTTGCAGAACAAAGTATGCAAATAATATAATACATTGTCTGTACTTTGTAAATATGATCAATAAATTTCATTTTTAACTAAACACATTTCTCAGTTGTTTCATATCCATCTGAAAGAATAAAGATAAGACTTTTCCATTCATAATCAACTCATAATTCCTAAATTGTATACCCTCCTTTCCTACAAACTCATTACTGTTGGTTGCTATGAGGAATACTCTTTTGCTATCTGCCTTCTAGTTGAAGAACCCAACGTTCCAAAAGGATTTCCCAAGGAGTTTTAGCTCAGCCATTGCCAACAGTTGTTGTCACAATAGGTTGCTGCATCTCAAAAACATATTTCAGTTAAACACATCTAATTGAATTTGCGTCACACAACTCATGTCATCCAAACTTCTGGTGTTCACATGGAGGTTGGATGCATGAAAAGACCAGAAGGTAGAAGGGAAGGTGGAAAGTTTGACACTAAGTTGACAAGTGAAACAGAGCGGGCATTAGGTGTAGAGGACCTTGTCATTATGGAATCTATTTGGAATTAATTGATTGTGAGTAGGGAAAACATAAGTGATGGTTACTTGTAAGGCCTTTGATGGACTTTAGTTACTAAACATAAGACCTTTTATTTGCCTGCTAAGTTTATGAAACATCTGGGACAGATTATCATTGTTTAATAAGCTATGTGCTGCCTAAACTCTTTGGTGTAGTTTGGTGTAGAGAGAGAGAGAGACATATATTTTAGAAGAGTGACTCATGGAGTAAAGATTCAGTGATGCCCCATTATCTCTGCTTATTACATTGGTTACATACATTTTAGTTTGAATAACATGCAGGGAGCTGAAGAATGATCAATCAAGTTTTAAAGATGGGTAAAATGTGATTTGCTGCATCCATGGTCCCATGCATGGAAATTGCAAGAGAGTGACATTTTGAGTGATATATTTCACAAATATATCTGGGGCTATTGATTGTATTGAGAGTTGCCCTGCATTTTGGTTTTGGACCGCCCTAATGGCATGATGGTTTTTATCTAGAATGGCACAAGTGAGCTAAAATTTGAGAAGTTTCTGAGCTGAAACCTATCAGCAACCTGAGCAACCTGAGCAGCATTTTCCATTCTGGGCGAATTGTGTTCATTTGCATTTTTGTACACATGGTCTTCAACAGAATTACCAGGCACCAAACTGCTTGAGACTTGAGACAAAAAACATATCCATCCAGCAATCATGCTACAAATGCATTACCCTCTCAACATAGTTTTAATACATATGCTTTAATGCTTTCTTTTCACTACTGCCTGTATTAGGTCCCAAATTATAATGTAAGCTAGTGGACTACAATGTAGTAAAAGTCTCCAAAAGCATATTCACTAAATCTGATGCAATCTCTAGTCACTGCTCGGTGCATACAAACATGTGCAACAATAAAACTAAACCAACACCTACAAGTATACAATCATTAATCTCTTTACGTAAGCAGTCACAGAGTAAATTAAAGAAAAAATATATGAAAAGTTCTTACCTAAACAACAAAGGCTATATACATTTGTATAAATACAAAATATTAAGAAGGTTGCAGTCACTATTGGCATATTTAATCAGTCGGGTTATGAAGATATCCTGGCACAGAGATTAAAGGACTATATGAAGTTGAGAAGAAATAAGTATTGTGTGATGAGGAAATATTATGGCATTGAGTAAATGTGGGTTAGTGAACAGGAAGGAGCGCTGGTGTTTATAAATAGGATATTTGGGAGTCAGAAGAAAATAATCGAGAGTTGATTCTTTTGTTGTTGACCCCTGAAATGTGTTGTGAACCTCTAATCTACAAAGCAACAGTGTAGCATCAGAAAAATAACAGAAGCCTTTATGTAAAAAACAGAGTATACCCCACACATCTGTATTTAGTTAAGATTTGTATTACTAATTATTTGAAGGTCATTTTGGTGTCTGATTATAACACGAAGAGCCGAGGGTCCCTGGCAGTTGTTACTGCCTTCCTTACCCTCTGAGCCAGCTACAGATGCATAGCCCCTACGTTCCATGGAGTAAGAAGAATCTCCAAATCAACTACGGGTAACACGGAATTAGATGCAAAAAGAAAACATTTTATTGGGACTGAGCATGGTTTATAAACACAGTGCCGGGGAAGGGGGTTGACATACAATCCGAAACAGGAACAGAATAACACAATTAACACATAACAAGACACTGACTGTATAATACACAGTCAGCAATGGCACCAAACTCATCTCTTCATGCAGGCAACAATACAAATACACAACAGAGGTAAAAGTATTTAGGAATTAGAAGGCCTAAATGTAGACTAGACAGTGGGACATTCCTGATACGCATACATGGAAACATCATTCATTACACTGATATTATCCTTTTAATTGAAGATCACATTTAGCGATGACCTTGGATTTGAGACCATGAGTGATTAATATTAATTATATTAAGGGTTTTACAATATATTCCTTTATACGGTAGTTTCCTAAAAAAAAAAAAGTCCAATTCTGTACACATTTTCAGAAAGCACTCAACATATATAATAACACTTGGCTTCTGGAAAAATCTATATATCTTCAAGATCAACTACAAGTTTTTTTAGCAACAGCCACCATATAATGTTCCCCAAATTACCATGTTTAAGCATGACTTTTGAAAAATAATAAATCATGTTAAAAAGTGCTTAAAATTTCTCAGATAACTAACAATATTGTTGTTTTTCTTGTGTGAAGACATTGGCATATTTTACAAAGAAATAAATATAACATTTGCATGGTTAATTTATTTTAATTTATTTATTGACATTTAAAATAATTCATCTAGGACGATCTGAAGCTTTACAATTTTGGCAGATCTTGCCCTAAAACCACTGGAATTTGGAAGCATTATAACGTGAGATGTAGTTATTAATAGATGTAAGGTTTAAAATCCATTACCCTGAAGTTCCATAAATACTGCCAACATTATCTAAGAGACCTAGTTATATGCGGTCATAGAACTGAGGTTTCACACACATTCAGAAAAAAGGAAATAACAAAGAATAATGTACAACAGAATATATGTACCAAATGGTTCATTGAGCATATAAAGTTATTATATATACCGTGTACATACCGAATTGGCTCGATTATAGGCCGCACCCAATTATAGGCCGCACCCTTAAAGTTTGGTGCTTTTTTAAAGAAAAAAATATTTTTAGAGAAAAAATACACATGAGTGGAGTGGTAAAGCAGTATTTTATCTAATGAACAGGAAAACATGTATTTTATCATTTTTTGTTATTTATTATGCAGTTAGTCAGCATAGGTTATATACAAACAGAAATTTGGAAAGCCAATAGCCATTTTAAGGTCCCCCCTTAATTCATAATGCACCTTACTTATAGATATGCCACTCTGCCCCTGACCCCCAGATATGCTTTATGATCCCTGATATGCCACTCTGCCCTCTGATATGCTTTATAACCCTTGATATGCTACTCTGCCTCCTGAATATGCTACTCTGCCCCCCCACAGCAATGCTTTATAACCCCTGATATGCCACTTTGCCCCCCAGATATGCCACTCTGCCCTCTGATATGCTTTATGCCACCCTGATATGCTGGTTTGGCTGCAGCACACCTGCCCGGCACCCGGAACTGCATGTCCCGGGCATCGGGCGATACGAATTGCGCTTCCCTACGCTAAACCCGATTATATATAGTCTATAATCGGGCCAATACAGTATATATTATTCAACAATTTGTCCTTGTCTGGGAAAAAAAAAAACATTTTGCCCATTAAAATAACATCACATGGATCAGAAATACAGTGTAGACGTGGTTAATCTTGTAAATGACCATTGTAGCTGATTTTTAATGTTGTATCTTCATAGGCGTACAGAGGCCCTTAATCATTCCCATCACTCCTGTCTTCCAATGGGATGTTGTGTTCGCTCAACCATGAAAAATTCTTGCAGAAGATTACGTTTACAATTAAGATTTGCCCCATTTTGGAACTGGGCATAATAAAAAACAATAACTATGGTTTAAAAAAGCAGCAAAGGTATAGGAGGATTATAGATAGACTTCAGCAGAGCTAAGCTGGCTACCTGGGAAAAATTGAAGGTCTAATCCCTGTGCTAGAATGAGTAGAGGAGTCCAGGTAACTATGGTTTCTCCCTCATGTGTCTCTCTGTAAATATAACACAATCCACTTATGCTAATCATATTGCAATTGTATTGGACGTAAAACTATTGAAATATAAAATGATTATCACTGGAAAAGGGATCTTAGCTACTTCTTCTCAGGATCTGTTTGAAAAATCCTCTCTATTATGTTGTTAGAGACTGGACCCTTGCTTAGAGATAACTAGGAATGGTCTTAGAGAGAGAGAATTGTCAAAACCCCTTTTGGTTAACCTTCCAGGTACTGTGACTGCCAGGAATTGTCTTGGAGAAAACAAAACTAAGGGCAGACCTAAAATGAAGTCATAGAACCGGCCAAAGAGTTGGGTCAGGCTCAGTTCAAAAACAAAGCTGACAGGGTATTGTAGGTAACTTGGTGAAAGGTAGATGGAATTAGAGGATAGAATGAGGAGAACAATTAAGAACCACAACAAAAAAAGGATACAGTGATAGGGTTTATTGAATGTGATAGTGGAATGATTCAAACACAGAAGTAGAAGAATATCATGCATGTTTTTTCTATTAAAAAATATTTGTGGGCATTTTACAATTAAAATGTGACATTTATTTACTTATTTACATATAACGTATAACTTAGATTGCAGATATGAAATATATACAGAAACTTTGATCTTCCAAAAGATTATCATTTAACATAAAGAAAAAAACAAACAAACTAGCACATCTAAATACATTTTATTTAAAATATTATCTTACTGCTACAGGAAAGCTTTTTATGGTATCTGTATTACTACTAGATAAAGATATGATATAATAAATGATATCATTGGTTGAAAGGAATTCATATTTGTGTACCTGTTAAAAAGAATGAATGATCTAATCACGTCAGTTTAACAAATTCACAACTGAGATTCGGAAGCCTGTTTGAGAAATAGTTTGAGCAAATACCATCAGAATTGGGTCATTTTTAATATTTGCAGACAGATTATTTCCCTTGGTATTTTCATTCATGCACGAGCCCAGTAATAACATTCTTTTTATATTGCTGAAATCATTTTTAATACTCTGATACTTAAATAGTACCACATTGTTAAGAAAGCAAATCACATATGCAGCTGCATAAATTCTGCTATGTATACATTGAGATACATTCTTGAGGAAATGCATTTTGAAAATCTATTTCAGTAAAACTTGCACACACGACCGGGATGGAGAATGTGTAAAATTCCAAGGCAAAACTTAGTCGTCTAAGCCAGCCCTTGATGACAGCTATAGGTCTGTCCTTATATCTAGTTCACACCTAGGAATTTTGGAATTCTACATTTATTTTTAATTCATTTTTAACAGCTACATAGATCAAATCTAAGACTGACTGTCATAACACTTTGGGATATATTCGTAAGGAAAAACTGAACAACCTCTAAGGTAAATTAATATATAATGAGCAAAAAAATCAATATTGCAAATTCTATGTGGTTTCCTGCAACTTGGCTTTAATAAAAAATGGTCCATCATCAACAGTAGCTTAGGAAGGTAGAATGCATACAATAAATTCCTTATATGATGAACAGTCCAGTAGTGCTTTAACAGGACTCAAGCTGTGTTGAGGGACACTCACCGTGAACGCATCCTGTATTGTATCTAAATGGTTTTGGAACATGTAACTAAACATGTTGCTCTGTATGCCATTAAAGTATATTTGAAACAAGCAATCAAGATGTAATTGAAGTTTTCACTTTACAGCATTTACATGCGATTTGAGTAATTTTTTTTAGGAATTACAGTGCTTGTTATATGTAGTCACCTCCTTTTCAAGGGACCAAAAGTAATTGGACACTTGGCCGAGCAGCTGTTTCATGGCTAGGTGTGGGCTGTTTCCTCATTTTTTCATTAACAATTAAGCAGTTAAAAGGCCTGGCGTAAATTCTAATTGTGTAATTTGCATTTGGAAGCTTTCAATGTGAGATAAGAAGAGCTGTAATTAAAATAAAGCAGGCTGTCATTCGGCTAAAAAAACAATCAGAGAGATGGCAGAAACAAGAGAAGTGGCTAAATCAATAAATTGGTGCATCCTGAAAAAGATGGAATGTATCGGTGAGCTCATCCACACCAAAAAACCTGGACGGCCACGTAAGACAACTGGGAACTTGGTCAAGAAAAACCCCTTCACAACATCTAACACTCTCCAGGAGGTAGACATATTATTGTCAAAGTCTACAATTAAAAGAAGAGTTCATGAAAGTAAATACAGAGGGTTTACCACAAGGTGCAAACCCCTGGTAAGCGTCAGGAATAGGAAGGTCAGATTGGATGTTGCCACAAAACATTTAAAAATGCCTGGCCGGTTCTGGAACAATATTCTTTGGACGGATGAAACTGAGATCAATTTATACCAGAATGATGGCAGGAGAAGAATATGGAGATGGTAAGGAACAGCTCATGATCCAAACCATACCACATGATCTGTGAAACACGGTGGATGCAATGTTATGGCATAAGCATGTATTGAGACCAGTGGAACTGGGTCCAATTGGTATAATGAATTTGTTTTTAACGAAAATTGTCTGTTTTGTGCATTTTATGAATTAACAAGCACAATCTTTGACGAAACTGACAAAAACTAACTGCCAAAGAGTTCAAATCTGTCATGATTTGCCCATTTGTCTTCACATGCTGCTGCCATTACAAGCTATTTTGGCGCCATTACAAGCCTTTTGGTGCTCGTTGATGAGGTAAAGTGTGAGGGACTGTGTGTGGGAGGTTACATATCAATGATGGAGGTGTCTCATTGATGGTTTTGTCTGTGATTGATGGGCCCAACAACCTGTGAGAGTTCTTCCTTACATTTTTCACTCTGGTCAACCAGCATTTATAATGGGAAGGGACAAGCATTAGATATATGTTGTGCTGACACCATTTTAACTTGTCAGTAGCAGCAGTTACAGACTGATGGGAGTTGGAGTGTGAGACAGGCTGAGAGTAATGCTCATTACTAATATATAATACTGCAAATGAATAGTTCATTTTAGTGCAGAAAATGTACTGTTGTGGAGTGGATTGGAGAAGCTGTAGTGACTACTGTTGTGTATTACAGGGACTGCAGCAGACATTTCCCCCCTGTTCCTGAGTAGAGTTTAGTTGATTAAAACAGTTGCCCATTTTAGCTACTAGCCAAACCTGTAATTTGTAGACAACTTATTTTTTCATTATCTTTCTATTATATTATCTATTATTCTTTATTGATAAATAAATATTGGTGATAAAGCCTGTCAGTATCTGCCTGCCCCAGCCCAGTGCTCTACTGCTGCTGCACTTCTTTGACCGTCATTTCTCTGGGGAACCTTTTTTAAAATAATTCTAAAATTAAAGGTGAGTCCAGAAGGCGTCAGGGACCTCCCTCTTTGAAAATGTCATCCCCAATCAAAGAAAGGCCCTTAAATTTGAAGTCTTAACAGCCGGGAAACAAAATTCTTTGCCCGAAAAAAATCTCAAAACCAAAATTTTGTCCGAAGCTATTTTGCTCGCTGTGCACAAGTCTCATATAGGGCTATATTATCAGCTCACATTCAGCCAAATGCTGCAAAACTGATTAGGTGGAATATTATTAACCTGACCTCCATCCATTTGAACATGCATTCTACTTGCTGAAGACAAAACTGAAGGCAGAAAGACCCACAAATAGACAGTTGCATGAAAGGCCTTCAAAAAAACACTAGGGAGGAAACCCAGAATCTGGTCACATCCATGGTTTCCAGACTTCAATCAGTTATTCACTAAAAATGTATAACCAAGTATTAAGAATGATCATTTTGTTTAGAATTATGTTAGTTTATTCAGTTACTTTACAGCTCCTTGAAATGAGGGACTCTGTATGAAAATTGCTGTAACTTTGAATAGTTCATACAATATTTTTGTTAAATCCCTTGAATTAAAGCTGAAAGTCTACACTTCAAACATATCTAGCTTGCTTTATTTCAAATCCATTGTGGTGGCGTACAGAGCCAAAATTATGAAAATTGTGTCATATCGTGCTTTACTGTACAGTATACATTAAAGTATACTGACTATATTGCTTAGCTTCGCTAGCAAGACTTTGTAAAAAAAAAAAAAGTTACACATTCTACTATGATATATTTCAAATATTTTCATTTTACTGGCAATGTGTAGGTTACTTCGTCCAAAGCAAATAGCATTCCCTAGACTTTCTCTAACAGCACTGTTGATTTATGAGTGGTACAGCACTAAGCAAGATTCTTGGCTTCCTCTAATCATGGAGGGAGTGGTTGGGAATTATTTTATTTGTATTTATTTTCTTTCTTTTGCAGTTCTAAGATGTATGACAGATTGATGGATGATTTTTCACTTGAAATACAGCACAAAATTGTGTGGTCTATTGGTGTAGGATTTATCAAGATTCTACAAGGCAGCTAGAGGTTTAATAATTTATTTATATATATATATGTATATATATATATATATATATATATATATATATATATATATATATATATATATATATATATATATATATGTACATATATATATATATACATATATATATATATATATATATATATATATATATATATATATATATATACATACATATATACATATATATATATATTACCATGTATTTGTTTTAGCCTAGGATGCTCCCAGGCTAAACCATGCCCATCGAATGCATTTAGTGAGATCTACGTGTATTTAATTAATTTGATTTTAATCAGTCCTTGGTCTCATCAGATTCAGGATATGCATGTATGTTTAAATGCCCTTAATGTATTAACCTCTACCACTTCTGCTTAGATACTGTTCCACTTATCTATCACCCTCTGAGTAAAGTAAAACATATTTGCATCTAAACCCCTAGCCCTCGGGTTTTTCATTATGACAGCTTGTTCTAATAGACTTTCCTTCTTGGGTTTTGTTTGCATATTTAAACGTTTCTGTCACATTTGCTGTCTCTTCTCTCCTCCAAGCTAGATATTGAGATCCCTTATTCTTTCCTGATAATTGTTATCTTACAAACCATTCACCATTTTAGTAGCCCTTCTAGGTTACCCTCTAGGTAAGGTTTGACCAGTGATCACTGCCATCAACCATTATTATTATACGTATTTAAACTATATGTGAAAGAATCTCTGCTATTTATCAGTTGAGCTATGCGTGGAACATCAAAATAAAGTCAAGGAACATGCAAATCCATGAAACTTGAAGGTGTTTATATGGTTCATAGTTAAGCAGAATGGATTATGGCAAATGTAACAAGAAACTGACATTTTAAAATGATTTTCCTTTGTACGTTTCTCAAGGGTTGGAAACCATTTTCACATTTTTTTAGCATTAAAAGACACTTTCCTAATATAGTAAAGTAATATATCACCTTTGGGTTCTCTTGTACATTTTTTTTTCTTGAGATTTTTTTTATTACATACTGATGTCTAAACATTGGTGGCATTTTTGGGGAGTGATTAACACCGAAGCCACCCCAGGCAACAAGCCCAGTTTAAATGTCATTTACCTCAGGATGTAATACACATTTTTTATTCCTGCATTGTATTGCCTTTGAACTTTTGCCTGATTGCATCACATGGTTTGTTTATCTTCAGTGTCACACGGTGTCAAGTTTCAGTGTGCGTTTGATTGAGCAGGAGAACACACCAGTTCCGTACAAAGTGAGATTTTTCAGTTTATAAATGCTTTAATCCTTCATTTTTTTTAGCTCCACAGCTTCTTTGATAGAGATAGCTTAAAAGGTTAATAGGAAGAAAATTGAAAAAGGCTACGCTAAAATGTTTTATGTCTTTTAATTACAGAAATTATACAGACTCCCATCAATAATGGTGAAATACACTGGTCAGACTGACCTGTCTGTCTCCCAAGGAATCCGGATGATGTTTTATGTTCTACACCCTAATGAAACCTCTTTTAAAACTATAGAGGAAGTACCAGATTACGTGGACAAGGTGAGATACATTTTGTTTGCCTTTTCTTTCATATCTGAGCAAAATCATTCAATATAACATAATGGGCAATTACTAAATTATGTTTTTGAACCTGTAAATTCGAACTAGCAGGGGCCCTAACACTGAAACATACCAGGTTTTTTTGGTTCCAACTTGCGGACAATCCAATACACGGGTAGCAGAGTATGTTCTGCCCATGAACCCTCCATTTCCACCTCTTTTTGGTCAATGTGGGCATCCATTTCAGGAGAGGTACCACTGGAGAGCCCCAAGGATTATCTCAGATCGTAAATAATGACTCTTTTTGTGAGCATCTTATACAGCACCAAATATTTGTTTTACATTGATATAAATTCAGGATTAGCAATATTTAGGATTTTGTAGCTACTTTAAATTAGCTGAATAACAGGTGAACGATTGAATGTTATATTTGATTGACCCCATAATAATAAATAATAATTACAATGTTATATTTTTGGCCTGTAACTGTCATAATCCTAGATATATAAAAAAAACACTTATGGTAAACCATACACCCATTCAAAAACACAATACAATATGATGTCATAACCTTAAGATCTGCAAACTAATCCCATATCATCATATGTTATGACGTAATATTAAAAATTACACACTTTAGGTTTAAACAAACTCCACTATTAAGAATGCCTTAATAATACACATCTGCCACGCTCAGTTGCTTGCCACCTGGCAGCAATGTATTAGGCTGATTTGCCAGAGGCCTTGAGCAGCGGGTTCAAGGGGGAGCCAGTCTCGGAAGACCATTTTTCCTTGGCTGCTCAATGAATTGGTTACAAGAGAGACGCCTGATCTCCCCAACCAGCCCATTTACCCTGCTTGAGTATACCAAGCTACCACAGTCTCCATAGTATGTACAAAAGGTGCTACATCCTTATAAGAGGGAGAGTGTCAGGATATGACATCATTTGATGGAGGGGGCAGCTTGTTGCCAGGACTAGGGCAGTGGCCAAGCTAAATTCAACACTGACTCCAAGTGCACACCTTTCCTTGGCTCACATTGTCATGCAGAGAAACATTACTACATTTGGTAAACTGACATAGAAGAGTAAAAAATGTAAGTCTCTGAAAAGGATAACATGCTATTTGAAAGATGATGAGCTGCTTTGAGTGAGGAAGGTAACCACCTGCAGGGTCAATACCAGTATGCCAAAATACCAGACTTGGTAGCCAGGGGTTATAGGACAATATGTTATGTCCTATTGTTGGACATCACATTTACACTGTTGAAGTTCTGTTGTCGAAACCATCCCAACTAGAGGTGGGCAAACAACTTAGCTGAGCTCTAGTCCCATTTGGATGAGGACCGCTTGCAATTATATGCAAATGAATCAAGTACATTTGTACATGACATGCATGTAGGATACGGTGTATTCATTTTAAAACACGTCACTGTCTTTGTGCATGCCGATACTTACACCTGAGCGTAAATATTTATCAGCTTGATAATACAAAAAAATCTAGTGTTGCTATTCCGCCATAGTCTTACAGGTACTGATTAGACGCTATGTGGGATTTCTGGCCGTGTTTGAGCAAAGGTCGTTTTGCAATCTTTGTATTGACAGCAGTAAGGAGATAATAATAAGTAGATATAATAAGATCATAATTTATGTCAGTTCAATTGATTGCCTACATAACAGGTATTCTTACCGTGTGTGTAGATAGCAACGTATTTACATGGGGAGCTACTCTAGCCCTGATCTATGGAAACTATCCCAGCCGCCCCCTACATGGCTGGCCGCTGGCTTTCCTACATCTGAGCATCAAGAAATACGATATCACTCTAATGGATGCACAATGCCAGGTATAGCATGCTATGGAATCTCCATTGCCCATAAAGCAGTCATTCAGCTAGTAGTTTCAATAGGGTGATTTAAAGCTGATTAAGCTGATAAAGGCTTTATTCTTCTTCATGGAACAATGGAGCTTGGGCATCTACGCCAATGGATTTAGTGAGGGAGCAGAGAGATGTAAATTCCACTTTTAAAGCGATCACTATTTTATTTTCTGAAGTCACAGCCTGAGCATACCATCCAACATTTAAGGTGTGCAAATCAGGGCACCAGTAATGGGTATGTGGCTAAAGGTGGGGAGTGGGATGTGCTGAAGGTGGGTCAGTGCATCAGCATCAGACCTCAATTGATTTTACAGCCCCTTGGGGTGGTCAGGGGAGTGAAGAGGATCTCCCAACAGACCAATTATCCTCACTGCCCACAAAAAAAACCTGTCGCATTAAAACAGGGACACTTGGGGGATATCATTGAAGTTATCTTTCTGAATGACGAGTTAGAAGAATGAACCGAGTTCTGTAATAATTAAGGTATTCTGTTGTACAAAATATTTAGCTTTATGATGAACAGATAAGTTGCATTGGGGGTTTTGGTTATAGGGTAAGATGAGACTAAGTAAGCGCTTATAAACCTGTATACCAGACGGGTTTGCACAGTCTGGTATATTCAGCCCAGTAGCAGTTACTTATGGTAGCCAACTACAGAAAATGTGTCTGGTTTTAATAATCTAATTTAAATTAGCAGCCATTCTTAAAGAATCAGCCAAATATGTTTTCTTTGGTCATCACTAATTAGTAAGGGGCGTAAGGTTGTATAATTTTCATATAGGATTAAACGACTACTGCTTTAACTCTTTAAAAATATTATGGATGGTTCAGCCAGGCATCCTAAAAGTGACTGATAAACCTCTAAATATTGTGTGCAGTGTCACAAAGTGGAAATCAAACTAGAAGCAATAGTAAATAAAATATGCCAGTTCAAAGAGCTGTTACATCAATTTTGGAGGATCATAGACGAAAATGCCTTGCTCTCTGGGGCCCCTAGTTAGGTACTAGACGATGATGTCATACACAGGAAAATGTTCCGCTCTTAATCTCCTGGTTGTCTGTTCCAATTTCCTCTGCTTGCACCTGTCCCTTATACGATTTCTTTGTTATGTAATATAAGCTCTCAAAAATGAATATCATAATGAATGTGCTTACTCCTGTGCTTATATCCTTATTCCTGTGCCATGTAATATATAATGTTATTGAAACACCCAAGTCTAAATCACATTAGATACCAAAGACGTTTTCTAATTGGAGATTTTAAATCTGAAAGAGAATTAAACGTATGCAATAGCATATAATTTCTGTAATATGGAGCGAATGGCAGATGAGGTGACAGAAAAATTCTCAATTTAATATTCCATGGGAAACATAACTGTCAGTTATACAGCCTGTAAGGATCTTGTCTATTGCTTCACAGTAACATTCAATCCTTGTTTTGTATGAGGATAAACATATTCAACATGACACATTGGGTGCGATCTTAATAAAGTGTATGGTAGTTGTCAGTAACTGTTTCATAATCCGGGTTTATATTTAATGGTAACCAATAAATAACAAATAGCCGATGATGGTTAAAAACAGTTGCCTATTCAAGGGAAATTCCAACTGACTATACGCATCTATCCATTAAACTCAATAGAATGGTACTGCTTACATATACAACTGCTTGTGATCGCTTAAATGTTTTTTGTCTACATATTCCAGCTAAAACATTCATTCCTCTACATATTACCCAAACTAGCCCCTTGTCCATGCACCAAACTAACAAAACACAGATTATATTCTATACATTTCATAGACATTTGAAATGTTGACATTATGGAAATAGCTTTTTGTGCATGTAAATATACACGTCTACAAAATATGTTACATATGTGGCAGGTCTGTGATTTATGAAAAGTGCATACATACAAGGCCCAGGTACAAAAACATGTTAGGGACCCACTTCTTGTAACTGGGAACACTAAAATACTTGTTTTGGGTTTTTTTAACAGACAGATTTTGGCCTCCTGGTTCTGTTGGGGTCAAGCAGAAATCTGTATAATTGGGGTTATGGGCTATTTTCCATTAAAACTATCTGAGGCTTTTCTCAGAAATAAATATATATGAAATCATTATTTAATTAGTTTCAAATTTTACTGCATCATTTTTCATGTTATGCAAAAGCAGACACTGATGGGTTACTTTATGTCATGAAACCGTCATAGGGACAGATAAAACAAAGGATATTTTAAATTTAATTTCCTTAACATGCAAGACAGTACAATTAATGTTTTTCACAGTGAAACAGCGCCATTAACATTTAAATATTATGAAGTTAATAATGTAATTCATATTTCAGGCAACCCTTTATTTCATTATTATGTTGATCCTTGAAATGATCATCAGCTGGATATGGAAGGGGCGACCACTTCGTATTAATGATGGACTGACATCTCTTTCTGCAGGAGTTATGTCTCGTCTACCAGAGTAAGTGAAATTGGGTTGTGGTTGGAAAATTCTCATTTTAGTTATTGAGTTGGAACAACTGTATCATTTTAGAGCCAAAGACGCTTCATTCCATAGCAATGCATTTTAGTCAGATGATAATTAAGCAGTGCTTAAGTCATACAAAATGTATTTTGAATAACTCTAAAAAGTTTTTTATTATTATACATTGCATTATGTCCCTGGGTCACAATGCTTTCACAGGGTCTAAAAATATTTCTTGCATGTGTACAGTTCAAGTAATGCCACTTATCGAATCCACAGCTTACACCTGTTCAAGGTGCTATATAAAGCTAATGAGTGACATTGACCGATGGCCTTTGTATGGCTGGACTATGACTTGCAGAAGAAAAGACAAGAAGAAGACAGGGCACTAGGATAATGGAAGGGGTACTCATGGAAGGAAGGGCGGACACCAGACAGCGAAGTACCGTATTTGCTCGATTATAAGACGACCCTGATTATAAGACGACCCCCCAAAATCTGAATATTAACTTAGGAAAAAAAAGAAAAAGCCTGAATATAAGACGACCCCAAAGGAAAAAAGTTTTACCAGTAAATGTTAATTCATGTAAACTATTTTTTTTAATAAAAGCTATGATTGAGAAAAATATTTTTTTTGTTTTTATTTCTTGTATTTTCCAACCTGTCCCCCAGTTACGCACATCTGCCCCCAGGCTTGCCACTCCAATATGGCACTGTGGCCCATGATATGCCTTTTAACCCTCTATATGCCACTGTGCCCCATGGTATGCCTTTTGACCCCCTATGTGCCACTCTGCCTCCAGAAATGCCTTATACCCCTATATCCCATTCTGGCATTTAGGGGGTTAAAATGCATATTATGGGGCAGAGTGGCATATAGGGAGTTATAAGGCATTTCAGGAGGCAGAGTGGCATTAAGGGAGTTAAAAGGCATTGTATAGAGCACTCTGCCTCCAGAAATGCCTTATACCCCTATATGCCACTCTGGCATTTATGGGGTTAAAAGGCATATTATGGGGCAGAGTGGCATATAGGGAGGTATAAGGCATTTCAGGAGGCAGAGTGCTCTATTAAATGCCCCCTTAACGTCACTCCAGAAATGCCCTATGCCCCCATTTAACTAACACACACACTCTCCCCCCTCTCTCACCCCCCTTCCCCCTCTCTCACCCCTTCCCCTTCTCTCACCCCTCTCTTACCGGTGCTTCCAGCCGGGGCAGTGGGTTGACGTCGCCTTCCACTGCAGCCGGAAGGAGGTGGAGTTGGCAGCGGGGGTTTGTATGCGTCCGTCGCGTATACTTTCCCCGGCTGTCAGAGATCAGGGGGGATGGGGGGATCTTTGACAGTCGGGGAAGGTCTACGCGACGGACGCAGACAACCCCCGCTGCTAGCCACACCTCCTTCCGGCTGCAGCGGACGTTGTCTACGCGGATCGCGTAGACGTCAACCCGCTGCCCCGACAACACAGCAGGAAGCACCGGTAAGTGTGTGTATGATGGGGGGTGGTGAGACAGGAGGATCCAGATCCCCTGCAGCGGTGCGGGGGATCTGGATCTTAGTCTCCTAATCAGACCTCTATTTGAGGTCTGATTAGAAGACGACCCCGATTAGAAGACGAGGGGTATTTTTCAGAGCATTTGCTCTGAAAAAAACCTCGTCTGATAATCGAGCAAATACGGTAATAACAACTGGGTCTATTCAGAAAGAATTCAAGTGATCAGTAAGCGTTGACTCAACTTTAGTCGCACAGCCTTGCATGCTAACACTTGCAAAATATCCCACAGATTCACTAAAGTGCGAGTTGTTTGCCAGGGCTTGCAATTGTCTGCAACTTTAAATTTTGTGATTTACATGTGAAGTTGGGTTTCCTCAACTGTAATTCACAAAGTTACAACCCTTTCCTCACTATAGTTTAAAAACCCAATAATAATTGACGAGGCTTGTATTAATCAAGTAGGTCTGATGGCTACCCTCACTGCACAGCAGGTAGGATGATAAACCTGGGGGCTATAAGCCATTTATACCTTCTTTCCCCTATCCCTAGCCAATGGTCTACAGATAAAGGAAGTTTGTGGGATTTTGGTAAATGCTAACCCACATTTGTCTACATAATCAGTAAGCTGTTAAAAATATAAAAAATCAAAAATATAAAAAAAATGAAATAAAATTTGGGTAAAACTATAAAAATAATAAAGACCTCAGTGATGTCACCATGACATAATAAGAGAAACAATCTAGTTATAAAAAATAGGTACCCAAATACCTCGTGCCCCTCTCTAAAGAAATATACATTAGAAAAAAAACCTTCTTCCTCTAGAGTAGAAAAATAAGAAAAACTAGTGTAGGATGTAAGGGGACATTTTATGCTCCTTATAAAATAGGTACTTTTACTTATTGCCCTAATACTTGCAAATAAACATAAAAACATTAGGTATATCGAAACTCAGAACACATTTTAGAATCTATTTAGCAGGTATTTTTGTAGATGAGTAAAATATTTTCTTTTCCACCATATTTTATTACATTTTATGATACCAAAATAATGGTATCTAATGAAAGCCCTTGTTGTCCTGAAAAATAAATTGTAAGGGTACAGTAAATGAGAAAATTAGCTAAACACCACAGGAATGTTAAAACAGCCATTGTCACGAATGGCAAAAAAAAAATCAAAAACAGTCTGCAGACTGCAGAATCTATTAACCTTTATAATCTCACTTCATTATTTCATATGGATCTGCGTGTATTCATTCTGTGAATTATGGTAACAATGCACTTTCGTATTTATTATTTTTATTGATTAGCTGTGAGAATAATTTTGTAGTAGATAAGCACCACACAGGTATTATATTTTCCAGATCACATAACAACGTCAAAGCATTTGAGTTTATAAATCCCTATCTGTCAACTAGTACAAATTGCAAAACTGCCAGTTTCGTGAACACCAATTAACCTGAACGTTGAGCTTGGTATTCAACGCGTTTTCTTTCCTCATTATGAAAAAAAAAGAACCGCGGAAAATGAAAAGACTGGAATTAAAAAATAGACAAAAGGCAAAATGTATAATATATATAAATATAAGTAAAAATTCCATCATATAGGTGTGAGGAAAACATGTCAGAGGCTGCTAGTAATATCTGCTTCTCGGGTTTCTTCTACAGTCAAACTAATTTCGGTATGGAGAAAATAGTACAAGGTTGACAGAAATTGTTAAAACAATATCTACACTAAAGCCACAGCAGCAGGGGAAATCCTGGTGAAAATCATTAGCAGCTGAGAGTTAGATTAACACACCATTGATTGCATCCTCTCCTAGGGACTCATTTTTATTTTACCCATTTGTAGAGGAGGTTTGCCACATCCGAAAAATAAAGAATTCTATGGCATTTATTATATATTTGCAGATTAATAGCTCATTAATCAATGTAATGTTCTTTCCTATACACTTTGTTAAAGCAGGAAGTATATTACTGCTGCAAAGTTTGTAAACTGGTGTTATCACCATAGCAACCAAGGGAGCGCTACTGACTATACTAGTTTTTGGAAGATGTACGTGTGAGGAGTTTTTTACATAGCAAAGGCCCAGTGTTTAGAGTCCTATTTTTGTTACAATAATCTGAAAGCATATTATTGTCGGATACAGCAGCACTATCCTGAAGTACTTTTAAAACTTTTGCCTGCCTCTAGTTTCAATTGTTTTCCCCCTCACTGCCGAGGCCGACATTCACCTCTGAAGGAAACATTTCCTCAGCATATAAGACTGATGGCACCAGTAAGGACAGTCTAGACCTAAAATGTTAAGCAAATTTCCTCTGCAAACGAAAACCGACATCCACAGGCATACATTTTTCCGGTTAGGCCTCCTAAGGTACAGGTGAAATAAGTCTAGGCACAGTGTTTCCGCTCTTAAGAGGGTTCTTCAACATTTTGCTTGCTTGCTTTATTATTAAAGAGGAAAAAACCTCTTTCATCAGATCAGACTACCCCATCAAGGCCTGTCATTTTAACCAAAATCCCATTACCTACATTTTTAAAAATTTTCATTTAACCCACATCCTGCCTGTAACAAGACTGGATACAGGAAGAGACGCCGGATGTGTCTCCCATAGGTTATATTTTTTAGCATGGTATAGGGATGTGGAGGTATAGTTGGGGATCATATCACTTTTCTGCTGTTATCAGAGTTAAAATAAACCAAACGTCTATGCCCCCCACTTAAAGAGCACATCTAGGATTTGTATTAGAAACTTTTTAATTTTAGTGGTATTACAAAAAAACTCAACCTTTCAGTCCTTGCCAGTGACTTTGATAAAACAATTTAGTAAATTTGGGAGAATTCAGTACATTTTGCAAGTTTCAGGGAACATGTAAGTTGTTTTGCAAGTGTTTTTATGCTTGTTAACCCTTAACTTGACTGACCACCTGACATTCCAAAATGTCTAAATACAAGAACCAAAACCAACAAATCATACATAAAAATCTCATCGATCCCCATCCCTAACATGTCCTTGGTACATTACTTTTTCCATTGAGTAAGGAGTTCAAGCTTGGGCTACCCTTTTAACTCTTTGGGAGCATCAATAAAACCTTTTTAAGAAACCTAAATATATAATTCTGTCGAAAGCAGTGATATTTTACCCTTAGAGATTATATGTTTCTTTACAAACTATACAATATTTTAATACAGTTGAATCAATATCTGCCATTCCATCTTTATATCCTCCTAGCAGAGAACAAATCATTTAGATATCTACATCTCTCAACCCTTAAGCTGTTGTTTAATATGTTTTTGTTTCGTAAAAGCACTTTGTTTTTTGTGTGTGTGTGCATGACATATTAACTGCAATAAAATTATATATACCACTGAAAGAGGAAAATAAAAGAAGATAAAACAAAACCCTTAACGGCTGCATGTTTCAGATCGATTAGTGTCAGCACTGTTATGTTCAGTGACAGGGTAGTAAATTGAGGGCCTGTTTAAACCCTGGCACCTGTGCAGGAAATAGGAGATTTTCGTTACTGGCGGTTTTACTTTGTGTTGGGAATGGCAGAACATGCAACTACCTATTATCCCAACATACCAATTGAAACCATACCATAAAAATCCTTTTTCACTCGTGTCCACTCCCAGATTCTCATCTGGTAAGGAGACTTTGTACTTTTTTTAAAGTGCTTTTTTTTTTCTTCAATTTGAAGCTGGTCACTTCGACATTTATGTTAAAGAAATGTTAAAGCATTAAGTTAAAAAAGCGATTATTGAGGGAAAGTATGGAATATTGTTTTCAATACAAATATATTTAGAGAAGTTCAAATATACAGTATATGTAACTATTAGAAAGTTATACATTTTCAATTTCATTGCTACAATTTATAGTAAATTCCATTTTCAAAAGATTTCTTGTGATTGGTATACAATTACTAAGAATTCAGTGTTGCTTTTACACTCTTTTGGGTCTGTTTGTTAAGAGGTTGAGGGGTCAGTTGGATGCTTGCATGCTGATGCTCCCAAATAGATTAGTAAAAGAACTCGTAAGTCACCTTGCAATCCTCTGTTTCCGGCAGCTACTGCCATTCTCCTTGGAGGCAGCCCAGAGTCTATTTCACAGACTTTTGCAATGTATCTAACCCACTAGTTCACCAAAGACTTCACAACTGATATCCCCTACAATAGCAGGGGTGCATGGTGGAACAGAAATCATAAAATTAGCCTGGGGGTATAGTTCACAATTATCTTCCCTCAGTCCTATCCAGATCAGGATGGGATTCAAATATATAAAAATACCCTAAGGAGACACATGGACCTCATTCTGTGCCTCTCTGTAACCCCCAATTCTTTTCCTGGTGAGATGATTAAAAGTAACATTTAAACCATTGAGGGCACCTTACCAGCTAGGGTGTGGGAGTTTAGGGTGGTAAAACATTTGGAGAGGCATAGAACCATCCCGTGTCTCTCCCCCTCCTCTCATCCTATGACCTCACCTGAATCTTACAAAATTGAATGCCACAGACATGCACTTGCAAAAAACTTACATGTGAGTAAATATGCACGTTGAGTCAGTTAGTGAATAGACCCACATATTTCTAGGTACGAAGATATATTTTATTTTTCTACATTGATCCAATGTTAATACTCATCTGCTACCTTTGAAATGGTCTACCCTTAATAATACATCTACTTTGTGTTTATGTATCATGACAGCACTTTTTGTTTGATTTGCTTCATATGGTATAGACAGAGTTTCTCTAGGGAGGTTTTGTTGTGCTTTTTTATGATTTAACACTAAATTCCTTATTTAATTTTAATTTGTTGATGAAATTCACAGCACATTTTGGGGAGCCTTTATCACTGTGGGATATAAATTTCAGTTAGATCCATAGCTCATTCGTAAAAGACTGATGTTAAAGACAATCTCTCAGTTTTCATCCAGGACCATTACAAAACAGGCATTTGTTCAATGCACAAATATTAAATTTCTACCACAGACCAGAGTAAATATACTAAAGTGGAAGCCTTTGTTGAAGGTTTTATATCTGCTTATATTACAGCGTTGTTTCCAGAGGCATTGAGATCACCAGTTATATCTACATATGGAATAACTACAGGCTTGCTGAACTTCCTTGGGAATCTCCATGGACTTGGTGGTTAACGTTCTTTGGTGTAGATTTTGGATACTACTGGTTTCATCGCATGGCTCACGGTAGGAAATAATACAAATTGGAGGTTTATATGAAATGGCTTGCAAATAGTTATTGGTAACACGAGAGGAAGCGACATCACAGCTTTCTCCTCTACAGGAATGTGGGGGGAAACATCTGAATATAACAACTTGTCTACACTTATTTGCTGCCCACCAAACAAAATAAAAATGTTACTGTAAATGAAATATGTTAAATGAATCTAATTAGCCTTAATTAAGCAAACTGTGTAGGTATGTAGCTGTGTTAATAGTCAGAAATTAGCATGTGCTAAGTGTTATTGTAAAATATCAAGCCTCATTTAAACATTTGTCATGGTAAGCATAACTATGATGTTTGTTATGTTGTTGGAAAGTTTGTAGATGCTATGGTCCGATTAGCAAACACTCTGCTGCTGTTATTCCCTATGGTCTGATTAGCAAACACCCTGTTGCTCTTATTCCTGCCAAAAAATTCAGTCCTAACATCACCTCCATCGCCTTCAATCCCTGATCTGTTGAAATGCAGGATATAAAGACCTACTGGCATTTTTCAGGCTTTTATACAGGCCTAGTTATTTCTTTTAATTTCTCCCTTTTTTATCACATTTTTTGCATCTATACTTTTTTTTTCTCCAGCAAAGCAGGTGACAAATCCAATCTATACACCTAAAACATGGTTAATACGTCCTACATCTCATCATAATATCTTTCCAAATCTTTCTACACTGCAATACTGGTGTCAAAAATGTATGTCACTTTAGAATGCTCAACACTAGTTGTTAATGATGTAGCTGTCATAAAGCATTCAAATTGCAGCACCTAGTGGTAGTGCCCTGAAGGGGTGAGCCAACAAGATCGTTAGATTTAGCATGGGGCATGGTAATTCCATCCACGGTGTAGAAGATAGGAGATGTATAACTATTGTTTCATGACTTGCATAGGACCCTGTTTAAAAAACGACAAACAAGCAAAGATTGGAAGGAATATTTCTGCCCCATCATATGTGTGTGATTAAAACTACACTTTGTTGTGTTGCCTTTACTGATTCTAAAAATAAGTTAATGTACACTTTCTTTAAATAATATACAAATCCATTAAAAACTTGACCACATTTGAAAAGCAGGTCTTATTATATCACTTGGAGTAGATATAGTCTCGGTGTCTAGAGGAAGCACATTTATAAAAGAGATATTTTTAACTTTGGAAGAAGGGACCTCTCTGAAAGGCATCGCTGAAGTAATTTACATCTCGAGAAGGAACCTCTGAAGTCTTGAAATCCAATGTGACTACATCTTGTTTTATAAACATGTTGGTTCCCTAAACCTTTATAATACTTTATAAATTCTATGGAAATTATAGAGTAGTTAGAGTTAGAAGACACAGAGGAACACAAGTATCTTTTTGTCCATTCCCTTGGGATGAAACTCAGCTGAAATAACTGATGGTTTCTGGACCCACAGAAAGGAAATGATGAGTCAGATTAAGTATCCAGATGGAATGAAGCCAGATGGATGCTGTTAGATTTTTTTTTAAAAATCCATAAAATATTAACTGTGGTTTTCATAGAGGATATGAATCCATGATGATGGAAATATATTTCTTGTAATAGGAAATTGATACTTGTTCTTATTACAGAAAATAAAATAAAAACTTTTATTGAAATATATCTAGAGCTACCAGTATAGCTTTCTCCTCTGATATTATATTAAATTTTAAAAACTATAGGAAAAAATGCAGTGCTTGATCACCACAAATATGGTCCTTTTTGTATCCCTAATGCTATGTGTATTTGTGGTTTCTGCAAACTGGTTTTGGCCATGTCACTGGAGTATTCTGCTTCTTTCTAACCGAAATTACATCAGTTGCCCTACCATCCATCCTGTTTATCTATGAAATCAATGTCAAATTAAAAAGCATTTGGCATTAGCACCTGCATATTACCTACTGAGTTTAATTGATACCTTGTGTTCTCATTGAAATCATAAGGCACAATCACCTGAACAATAGGCCAAGTACATTCCCCACCCACCTTCATTTGTACACACAAGAGGTACATTCAACAAAGGAGGAGATCTACAAGACTGATGCACACCCTACAACAAGAAGCATTCTTTTCTCATAATCTAGACAGTAAGTGCCCATATTTATGTCTTAAGCTTGACCGAGGATAGTGCCACCTGCAACTACCTCTTCAGCCCCTGTCACATTCCTGCACCCATCTCAGAAGGACAACAATACCAGATGGTGAATGCTATGGTGGCTGATCTGGCTTGACACAGTCTAAATGGGCTGGTTGGGGAGTTCATCGATCTTTTGAGTGCCTATGGGGGGATCTGCCCCATGTTTTCAAGCACAGGACTACCCCCATGATCTTCTGCTCTAGGCCTAGTTGGTCTAGGCCAGAATACACCACTCTGTGTGTGTATGTGTATGAAGAAAAAAAAGAAAACAGGCATTCCTATGTTTAAAACTTGGAAGGGACCTCGTCACAGGTGATTTGTTAAAAAAGGAGCAATTAACTACTCCTTTTGTGTGTGTCCTTGTCATTTTCGAATTTAAAGTAATTGTCCAGCACCTTTACCCTTAAATCACTCTTAAGTGCACAAGGTCCATGGCATGTTTACAGTATTTAAATTGGGGCCAAACAGGGCCTGTGCACTAAAGTTACCCTCAAACAATGACCGAATACTCGACTGTCTTGATTATACCTGCTAAGGTGTTCAGTGAAGAAATCCCTATAAACTGTCCAGTTGTTGCTCTAAAGAATTGATGACGTTTTGTTTTACTAAAAAACTATTTAGTTTCATTAACTACTCGCCAACACTGCAGTCAAACCCCACTCCATAAATAGTTTGGTTTGCATCATCTTCTCAAAATAATGCAAATATGTAACAACCATTCCACTATAAAAAAAATCCAAGGATATGTTTTCATATGACACTTGTGTGAGGACACAATTCATTTAGGGGCAAAGCAACCTCTTATGATTCTTTGTTCTTTAGAGTATAGTGAATGAAGTTTATTCATTTCAGTCTCATTTTCATGGAAAAAAAATTCATAATAGCTTGTCAACAAAGACCCACTCCTTATGTGAAACATGAGTCGGCCTTGGAGTAAGTGAAACGATTGCCCATTACGTGTGTCTAGTAGGGAGGGAGCTGGACAAATGCCACCCATTTTCAAATAAAGTCTTCTACTGACATGCCAAGAATAAGTGTCATGGATAAAGGTGGTAGAGCAAGAGGAGCGGATACAACATTCTCTCCCTAAGTACATAATAAACTAGAAAGGCTCTTTTTAAAGTCTGCAGTGGTTTTGCTAGATGTGTAATTTTTATATTGCAGAAAATAATTTCCTGCTTGACTGCAGGTACAATATATTCCATTGGGATCTCCTGCAGGATGCTTTCTGTTAACCTCATCTTTTTTACTGGAGAACAAAACTGCCTTGGTTATTTTCATTTTTTTTATCCTGCAAATATTTGGCTGTAATTATCTCTAACTAAAATAACAGTTGTTAGGAAAACTCTCTTCCACTGTAATGCTATTAAAACATCAGATATTTATACATTTATGACTAAAGGGGTAAGAAAGAAAGACATATTTGCTGAGCGTTTGTAAAAATTGGAAAATAAAGAATTATTGTAAATGTATTGCAGGTCATAGAACCTAGGTTTGTCTAGGAGTGCGAGATAGACTTTATTTCATTTTGGCATGGAAAAGTGGAAATTCGGAAGACTGAAAGGAATATTTTACTGTATGCTTCCCATTTCCCTCACTGGACAAATTCCTTTTCCGGAAAAAGAATCATTAGCAAAGTCAAACTGAGTTCATGTCTATGGGGAAATAGTGGGTGTAAAAATGAAGATTGCAATTTGTAATCACACTTTAAAAAACAGTTGTGTCTGCTTTGCTCATCTCTCTTCTCAGAAATAAAGTGTTTATATAGTATTTATCATAGGCAAACTCTACTTACTGCAACATGACATACATAAACTGTACATAAGTATTTGCCCTTAAACATCTTCACCATAACAAATAATGGTGAAATTAGCTATAATAGACATCCAGTAATATGCATTACAACCTGGCATTAAACAGGATTTGTTGAGGGTTTGTATCATTTGTATCATTGGCCTACCACTATGAAGAAGCAAAATAGTTTTACTTTGAAACAATCAAGAAGTAAGACAAAAAACAGAATATTTGAGTGTGGATAACTATTCATCCTAACCCAAGTTAATACTTTGTATAAAGCCACCTTTTACAGCAATTACAGCTGCAAGTCTCTTGGGATACGTCTCTAAAAGCTTGGCACATCTAGCCGATTCTTCAAGTTAAAACTGCTCCGGTTCCTTAAAGTTGAACGGGTTCTTCTGGTGTACAGCAATCTTTAAATAATAGCACATATTCTTAATTGGATTGAGGTCTGGGCTTTGACTAGGCCATTCCAAGACAGTTAAATGTTTCACCTTACACCACTCGAGTGTTGCTTTAGCAGTATGCTTAGGGTCATTGTCCTGCTGGAAGGTGAACCTCAGTCCCAGTCTCAAATCTCTGGAAGACTGAAACAGGTTTCCCTCAAGAATTTCCCTGTATTTAGAGCAATCCATCATTCCTTCAATCCTAACCAGTTTCCCAGTCCCTGCAGATGAAAAACATCCCCACAGCATGATGCTGGCACTAGGGATGGTTTTCTTGGGGTGATTAGAGAGTTTGCACCAGACATAGCCTTTTCCTTGATGGCCAAAAAGCTCAGTTTTAGTCTTATCTGACCAGAGTAGCTTCTTGCATATGTTTGGGGAGTCTTTCACATGCCTTTTGACAAACAGCAAACATGTTTGCTTATTTTTTTCCTTTAAGCAATGGCTTTTTTTCTGGCCACTCTTCCATTAAGCCCAGCTCTGTGAAATCAGAGCAGTCAAGACAAGCAGTGTCAGGATACCAGAAGACTATAGAGTCAAGACAAGCTGTGCCAGGATACCAGAAGACTACAGAGTCAAGACAAGCTGTGCCAGGATACCAGAATACAGCAGAGACAGGACTAGCAAAATCAGCAAAGCAGAAGTCAGTGTTTCAAGTCAATCTGGGTCAAACACACAAAGACAAGTCAAGGTTACTATTAAAGCAGATAACAGGAGTAAACCATGAAGCAACATCATACCAAAGAGGTTCAACTTTTTAATAGGTTGCAGGCATTTTAAAAACTAGGTCAATTGTCAAGTGTCAATGTCTGGTGCCTCAATGCAGCATCACTCAAACAAGAATCCAAACATTATGCTGAAGGCTAGATACAGGTACAATAAATTTAGAACTGACCACAAAGGAACAGAAAATAATAAGAAAATATGTTGGTCTTTTGATTTCTATATATGCATTAAAAAACAAATCAAGACTATTCCTTCCTGTATAAAGGAAATCTGAATATAATATTGTTTCCTTACTTTTTTGCTATAACTAGAGTAAGCACAGACTTGGGTTTCCATCTCAGACAGACTTATACACTTACACTAATGAAGCTCCTCTCTCCTCTATAGCACTGCTGCCAATGCAGATTGTCTGGTTCTTATTCCTTGGGATAAATTGTCTTTATAATTATAATAGAACCAAGTTTTCAAGGATAGACAGACTGTTGAAATCAGGTTTAGTCTGCTATATACAGAACTTGGTAGAGTGGCTCCGTCATTTCATTGTCTAAAATGGAACACCCCATAATAAAAAAAAAATATTTTATATGTAATAATGATGATAAATATTTCCATATGCAAAACCTCCAAGCAGAAGAAGCAGAAACTAACACAGTGAGATAATTAAAAAATGCATGGGATAGGCATAAAGCTACCTGACTCTAAGACAAGAATGATTAAGGTCCAAGTCGCTAAAGCAGGAACAATGGGCAGACTAGTTTGCCCAAAAGGCTCTTATCCGATGTCAAATTCTATGTTTTAATGATAACTATAGGGTGCATTTTAACTTTATATTCTAATTATTTTTTGCCATCAGACACAGCATTTTTTTATACACTGAGGCAATTGATATTTTTTTGTAAATTGTAAAAATATCTATTTTACATGTATATTGAATTTGTTCAGTCTTTACTGGTGTTTTTTTTTTTACCTAGTATTCATTATTTCACAATGCTTAAGATCAAATATTGTATTTCACAAGCTTAAGTCTTAGTACTTTAGACCAAGTAGGCTATACTAATTATTTTTTGGCATTGTATATTTATACATGGCCTTTCTTGCCCATAATTGTTTCTTTTAGCAAATGTTTTATTATAGAAAGTCCTGTTCTCAAGTTTTATAACTACAATAGTGAAGATTTATTTGCAGCTGAAGGCATATTACCAAGTTCCTGTCAGTTTGCGGATGCTTGCAATCCCATGACACCCACACACAAAAAAAGTGTGGGACGGATTACCCTAGAGAAACACTGGGAAAATATATACAAGAAAATTGTATTTCACATCCCTGGGTGGGGATCAAGTTTATTTGGAATAAATTAACTAAATGTTTGCACGATGATATTGCATGGGAGAGAATCTTTCTTTACCTGGCAAGTCCAACTTATCATACTACGTATGACATTAATCTAGAAAACAACATATTACTCTCATAGCTATCTGTCGCTAGCACACAGACACATAGATAATTTATACTTTTTAACATTTATCACTAAATAATTTGATTGCATTCTTTCATCTTCAACCAGACACACAGATTCCATTGAATCTTAAAGCAGACCTACTGCTTTCGCAATTGTTTACTTTACTTTAGTGGAACAGCCTCTCTGCTGAAGTGGTATTGGTTAATACAGTGAGGGAATCTAAATATGCATGTTATGGGCATATGGCTACTCTGAGGACCAAGGTTTAAACCTGGATAGCCGGAAAAACAGGCAGACTACATGGACCAAATGGTTGTTATCTGCTGTCAAATTCTATTTTTCTATTTTACTGCAGTTCAGTAAGTTTCATAAAACAATGTGATACTTTTATTGTGTATACAGCAGCTATGTATGATTAATCCTCCATTGTTAAGTTATCATTTACTTTTATAAGCTTTTTGTTGATTGACGGTCCCTGATGGAAATAGAACTTCACAGCAGGGAATTGATTGTTTGGCCACTTTTGGCCACGTGCGTCAGTTAAATAGAACTTTACGTTTACATTTATTTCTCCAACCAGAGCCATCTTTAGCACAAGTCCCGCCAGGCGGAAGCGAACTATGGAGGCTGTGCCGACATGGCACAGTCCTTCAAAGTGTTAAAGGAACAGTTGAGGAATTCACCTTCCTATTATGTGACAGGGGGCCGCTGTGGCCCTGGACCTGTCACCCTTAGCCTATGCCAGAATATGCGACTGTCAATAATACTGTCCCAATAATGACTTCTTCAGTGTTTGAGCAGGAGGCATTTCTTGTGACAGGGTCTTTTCAGTCCTACAGGCTCTAGGGATAGCTCTCATTTATTCCCCTTTCATATAGCATATATCTATGCAACTAATGTTTAGTGAATGTTGGAAATTCTGCATATTATGTGCTATAAAACAACACGGTTTAACATAATATCATGTGCATGCATTGTGTTTCCAGATTTTATAAAATACACAACTAGATGAATGGGGGCTGAATAAAAGGTCTGCCCAGGGTACCATTAGACTTGAACAGGGCCCTGTCCTCAACAATTATATTAATCGGAAAAAAAAAACAGTTATATTTAGCACAAATAGTTTAACAATGCTTACATTTCTGTTGGTGACATCTAATCTTTAAGTGCATCGCCACATAACCTGCTGGTGCTATACGAATAACTATAATGTTATTAGTTTCAGGGAGTTTTACCAAACATATGGTGAAGCATTAACAAAAAAAGTAACTTTTCATAATGCACATTTCTCTCCACTGTCAATGGGAGCTACTTTTTGAGTATTGCTTCTCGGTATGAAAATTGTCATCCAGCATATCCTACCACCGTTTAGAAATCCACAGGCCCTAATTCCATACAGCTGTTTGCACGCATGACACGCATCTCACATGCAATAGGAGTCAGGGCTACTGTGTCTTACAGGATTGATGAATGACCCCGTAGGAACCCTGGGCTCTTTATGCATTGGTTATTATGACAAATCCTGAATACTTGAGCCAAATCTCCTACCCTATTGAGTCGTGAATTGATGTTACTATTTTTTTTTCTGAGAAGAAACCCTCTGGTGATATAATAGTGTTGACCTTCTTAGTAGGAACATCATAAATCTTTTCTGACTGAAGGTTTCTGGCAGAGCAGGTTGGAGAGTGGACAAGGGAGTCAAAAAATGCAGGAAGTGTTTTTTTTGAATTATATACATATGAAGGTCTCCTGGGGTACTTAGCAATAATATAACAATAGCCAACATTACAAGGCACAGAATTGGTTCCCTGTCAATGTTAAGCAGCTTTAACAAACACATATACATTTAGAGGCTTTCGTGAAATCCTGCAACAATGTACTCAATCTTGGACTAGTCATCACTCATCCTTTATCACTCAGTTCTCTTAAGGCCATTAAAAACACACCCAAATACAATCCTGATTTTGAATTTATTTCATTTTTTTTACAGAAATGATAAAGAGTTTCCATATATACAAATTTTTCCTCCAAATGAGTTTTATACTCTTTAAACATTTTAAGCATTTATTTAACATAAAACTTAACACCTAGTATTTATATTATAGCTCCTTTCTCCCAGTGAGACTCAAAGCGCTTTTAAGTACACGCTCTCAGAATTAACAGAATCAGCAGCTGAATAATAGTTAATATTACCCAATGAATGGTACTCATTTATCGTCCTGGGAAGAATGAAGGGCTCAGTTGAACCAACTGAGCTATCTCAATATTTAGTTTAAGAAAGATGAGATGACATGGTGATTTCGACTGGAATCTCTTCTATATTTTTTTTTTATTTCAATGGCTGCTAGCTGCCCACTTGCTTGGCCTTATTTTAGGCTGCATACATGCAGCTGGCCCCATTTTTTAGGGTTTAACAGTAAGTTTCAGCTGCGTTCCGATAAGACATTTAAATACAAACAAACTATGGATCCAAAATAGCATATAAAAGTCTCAGGTGCTCCAAGATCTTTTCTATAGAAGAAGCAAACAAAATAATTAAAGGAAGATGCAGTGAGCATGGTTAAATACACAAAAACATTTATAAAACACTATATTGAAGATTCATTGAAGGATACAAAAATTTTAAACAATTTTTTATTAATAGTAATTTAAAGAGCTATTATAATCTGATAAGCTCTTGTAAAGTAAACCATATTGTGGGGAAGAGAGTGAACCTCTATATATGTAAGTTGAATATAAATGATTATGTAGTTGTAATGTCACTCAAAACTTTTTTGCCACTCAAAAAGATTTAAAAATGAAAAACAGTAATAAAAAATGATGTGACCCCTAGTGCTGGTGTACAAGGCAGGGTATTAAAAAAAGAGCTGGAAATTTTGCTGAAACATTGCTGAAACATTGGACATCCCCAGAGACTCTAGCTATGTATGGTGAGCTAAATAAAAAAGCTAACTACATTTTAAAACAAATATACCAACGAGATATAATGTAGAAATGTGTGAGCATATGTATATAAATTATATAACATATCAATCTCTATAAGCCACTTCCAAATGAATTACAAAAAGGTACTATAGTTTGGTCGTGCATTTGTGAGTTAATAATGTCCACAAAACTTGAAATTTACTACTAGATAGCGCTGCCAAAAAAACGTAGGCATTTAAAATCTGTGCTTATATCTCGTATGTGTCTGTGATCAAGCAGATCGACTTGAAACATATGGTTTCTATTGCAGGTAGCCTTAGAACTTGCATGTCAAATATAGTTATTTTACACATGAAAATGAATCTCAGCATCAAACAGTATATCATGAACACCATACATAGATCAGCGCAGTGCAGGCAATGCCATTCTGGGATCATCTTACATGCTAGAAGCATAGGGGCCAGGTGTATCGGGAGCCTAAAGTAGACAGGAGCCAAGGGAAGGGAACTTGAGATAGAAGACAGAGACAGGCAAAAAAGAAGACGGTGAGAAAGTGAGAAATAAAGCCAAAGCATTAGGCAAAGGCAGGCAGACATAAAGAAGAGTGTCTGCTTTGTGTCTTCTATTCTCACCTCTGGCTGCTCCTCTTTTTCTCTACTTCTTTTACTTATAGCTTAATATAACGGTCTAATTCACTTCCATTGCTATCCAACTTTTAATGGACTGGGCCATAGATCTTTAAGATTCATTTGTTGAAGGGTCAAACTCTATTAAAGAATGATGTAATATAATAAAACCTATTTCCCCTTATAACCATAGAAGCCCTTTTGTGTCTGCCTTTTTTTCAATAGTTTTCTATTTTATGAGAAAGTTTGTTAACAGTTTGTTGGCATTAAAATGTATAAGTTAATTTAGTGTGTGGACACAGAGACCTCACATTCTATATACCTCTTAGGGCTTGATATTTAGGTGTACACAATACTAACGTGTATATATATATATATATATATATATATATATATATATATATATATATATATATATATATATATATATATATATATATACATACATAAGGAGGAATAGAAACAGAGGAGAGATTAAGAGCTACAAGCAATAAATTATTAAAAGCACTAGAAATCCCACCCAGTGTCTATGAGCCACCTTGGAGTTACAATTAACATAAGATTTGGGATATTAAAAATATACATAGTGTACTTTAGTTATAAATGTAAAGTGAAATTAATGCTATGCAATTGGACCCAGCTGAAAAGGGTTGGCTAGCATGCTGGTGAAAACCTGATCCCTGCTTACACACCAAATGTTCACAGTTGTTGGATGAAAACACTCAACTAACTAATGTGGAGTTCATAACCATCATACATGGCATATACATATATAGTGGCTATAAGACAGGCAGTAAAGAGATGACTGGGAGTAAACTGTAAATGCAACAAAATGGAAGTGTATTCTCTCATGACGTGTGACATAGATCAGATGTGAAATACTGCTGTGTCTTATAAAATCAGGACATTATTATTGTTATTAGGTAAGACAACTAATAATAAATAAGCAACTGATATCCACGACATACATTTAGGTGGCAATGTTTATTTGGGGTCCTGTAACATAAAACATTGCTTGATAAATATATCCTTCTATGAAAACAGAGAGAACGAGATTTACTGTGTGCTACCCCAGCAAAGGACATACAATACTACTTCCAATGAGCTGTAAAGTGTACTGCACCCTCGAACAATGGATATACAATACGTGCCTTTGTATATTCATTTCTCGGAATGCTGACAGTAATGATATTCTGCTGTATGCCCCGGTGTTTCCTTATTCTTTTATGTAGTATTTTACTGTCTAATAACTAAATATGTAACTTCAGAGTTCAGTAAGGATCCATGAAATAAGGAAGTACAGATGAATAATGTTGTTTAAGAAAACATATGACATTTACACATTCACTTCAGAGATCAGCACTCTGGCCAGCGTCTATTAATGAGTGTTGCAAAAAAAGAGGTGTGTCTTAAACATTATAGAATATTATTATTATTATATTTTATTTATATAGCGCCAACAATTTATGCAGCGCTTAATACAATACATATATTCAAGGGGTATGACAAAACAAGAATCGACAGACTAAGACAAACCGATACATTAGGTGTAGAGAGCCCAGCTCGCAAGCTTACAATCTTGAGGATAGGCTAATATATACCATATCATTTGAAGTAAACCATGTTATAATTACAGTATGCTGTCTTTGTTTTTAAACAAGCTTGGCTCTACATTATAAAAGTTCTTTCAGAATCAACTCCTGTAAGCTATCACTGCAAGAAGAGCTTGGATGGCCCTGCATAATAAATAGATCTCTTGAAAGTCCTCTGACAGAACTCAATACGTGTTATTCAGGGCAGGTGCAACCTTTTGTGTAGAAGAAAGTTGTCATGGTCGGTCCTTAATAATGCAATATGAAGTCAGTAGGTTGAAACTGCTCCTCTCCTGCAAACTTTAGTGGAAAACCCCCAGTGGCCAAAACAATATTTAAAATGTATAAAATAGCAAGAACCTAGAATATGTAGAGAAGAATGCATCGAGAAAGATGAAGAGCTTAATACATGGGTGAGCCTAGGGTTATTGACATCTGGGTCCAGTATTTCTTTAGTGCCCACCCCCTCAACAAGTAGCACAGGAACACTTACACACAGATTACCACACAGTAACATGCAAATACCTGCACACATTAACACTAGACTTGTGGGTTCGGATTTGTACAGGTTTATTAAAGTTTTGTAAAAATTCAAAGCCATGAAAATGAGGCCAGACCCCTATGAATTGGACAAAAACAAAGCAAAAAGCTCAGATTTTTTGTCCGAAATACATGGGCCCACATTCACTCACACACTCTCATTCACTCTCTCTCACGCTATCTAAATGTTTCCCTAAATGGCGGAAATTCCTGCCAGGTTATGTCCACAGAGATGCGGATAGAAGATTGAATATAGCATATATAGGATAGAAGAGAAGGGAGAAGATAAAAGATAATAGATAAGGAAGATGCAGAAGTGGGCAGAAGCAGAAGTGGTCCGTAGGGAAGGGAAGGTAGGGAAACTTTTAAAGAGCGTGAGAGAGATGCAATGAATTTCGATCCCAAATTTAAAATTGCCCAAAATTTTTTGGCCGAACGAAATGGGCAGAGAACGGAAGTGTTTTTTTGGTAACATCACGCTCATGTCCATGAGAATCTATTACAATTCATCCTTGGCACATTACACTAAAGGGTGCCTTTAATAATCTTTTTGCCTGTATGATGGACTGCATACACTTTTGCCAAGAAAGTGAGCACATTGTGCCTACCCCTCCTTACATGTTTAATAATTGTGATGGTGGCCAAAAAAAGGGAGAGTAAACAAGGGTATTAGAGAAAATATTATTAATGTTTACTGAGTACAAAAGATACATCTTAGTTCTGCTTGACAGTGTATTTTAGATATTAGCGTTTTTAGTAAATATTGTTTTTTTTCACAATTTCTGTATATTTTATTGGTATTTTTTGGACCATGTTCTATCCCTTATACTTTAACATACAAGATGAGCATCCGAGACATGCTAAGGCATCAGTCAATCTCAGTTTTGATTGATATTGCTGAGATGGAGGTCAAAGTACTTGGAATACCTTTTGTAGTTTAGTCTGTGTCTATATTTCAGTTGTGTTTTGCTCCTTTTCAGACCCTTCCTTAAAGCCGATCGCCTTTTATATCTCTTTCGTCCTTTCCAGACCGATTTTCTCTCCTCTCCCCAGTTCCAGGATTCTTTCCCTCATTTCTCTTCATATTGTATATTTCACTCCCCCCTCTTAGCTCTGTTTTCCACGATTTCCGCACACGGGAGTTCATATGCAGTAAACTAGTTCACCATAACTGATATTATTCTTCATAAAGTACCAACCCATTCCATAATTACTGCCTTGTTGTGAGAGTTTGCATTTTTCAGCTTCTTGATACATAAACATCTCCATAATAGTGGTCCCTGAACCTCCTCAATAACAGAACAAAAATCTATATTGCCGTTTGTTGTTAATTGGGGAAGAAATCCATAGCAGCTTGTAAACAAACATTAAGTCTATGATTTTTACCTCTGGCCAAACTATTTGTAAAATGATCTTTCTTGTATTTCTAGGAAACATAAGTCTTTCAGCACCCATGTTTATTTATAGGTTGCTAATGATTTATGAGTTTTCCCACATTCAAATTGGAACAAATAAACGTGGTGTAGTCACTTACTACAAATATACATTTTAATATTTTTGTGGCATATTGGTGAATTGGTTCAAGGTAACCAAACAACAGCAGACGATGTGCTGCAGATGATCGAAAGACAGACAATGAAATAATAATCATATTAACAGCTCTTCATCTGCACACAGGCTGAATTCTGTTTTATGGTTGTTAAATAACCTTAAACCTTATAAAGTATAATAAAGTCTTTTTTCAATTCTAAAAATAGCAAGTCCAAGTCGAGTCCAATGTCTTAGGCTGAAGCAAAGTAGAAGCTTCTACTGACAATACAACATTTAAAATCTACATATAAATAATGCATATAATCAAGCATATTATATATTTTATACATTTCTTTTAAGATGAATGCAAATGCTATGACTTGTTTTCAAATCTTCTGTTTTGCCCTGCATTCCTTTTCATTTTCTGCATAATGCAACCATGCTATATTTATGTATATATATATATACTATTTTATGATGAATGTATTTATTAGGAAAACTTTTCCTTTTCTGTATTGCAAAAATATCCAATAAAACAAAATCAGACTAAAAAAAATATCCTTTTAATCGGTAACAATGAAATAAAATGTAATTATGGGAGAATGTGCTAAGGAAGGTGACAGTATGCTTAAAACAATGTAACCAGCCAGCACCATCAATGTGCTCCAGCCAAATGATCAGGTTCTCTCTTAGATCATTGTTTGGAAAGTATGCACATCTGTTAAAAACCAGACAGAGAGATCTTAGTATAATAGTGAGTAATATTGGACCTATTTCCAGACAGCTTACGCCAGGCTGCCCTGTTGTGGTTGGCACATAAGCTGTTCTCCATCAACTTGCTATCTTTGTGAATACATTTTTACAGCCTCTGATTAGTAACATTATACTCTTTCTTAAGGATACTACTAATATCCTAAACAAAACTGAGGATATCACCATGACTGATGAGGATTTTGTTGCTATTTACACTAGTCACACAAGCTTGTTCACTTTCATTCCTGACAAAGATGCACTCAGAGCAGATTAGAAAGCACTTAATATTACATTTTTAAACAGCTGACACTCTAAATTATGGAATAATTGCATGTAGTATTTAAGTATCGCTATTACTCATATAAACATGCTTAAACTAGAAATACAGAGACCCCAAGTGAGGTTAATCATTAATTTTGCTCTGGCATTATGCTTTTTCTGTTGGTTCTATAAATGTATCAGGGAGACACCTTCCTTTTTTATATAAATGGGAAAAAATGTGCAGATGGTTGTGCTTTATGTGTGATTTAAGCCAACATGCACAAAACATACAAATAAAAATAATATGTAGGTATATTGATAAATAATAGTATCATTATTTTAGGAAAGCATTGTTTAACCTGTGCTTTCAGAAACCACCCTATATTTCTATATAATTTTCATTTATTTGAATTATTCTATATTTAATTTATTTAATTATATATATATATATATATATATATATAATTAAATTATATAGAGGAGCACTGTTTTTTTTTTACTTTTCTCTGTCTCCCTCAAGATCACGGTGAGAAGGAGAGAGGCAGGGAACAGAGGTGAAGTCAGTACTTACAAGCATTGTCTTTGTCATCTGACTGTATCCGTACATATAATCAGGGTTGATCTTCTGTAGACTTACTACTCCAGTCATGGAGCGGTCAGCAACAGCGGTTCAGAGTGTTTTTAACCAATGACATATCAGGTGTGTCATTGGTCCTGTAGGAACATCTTTTAATGATGTACCTGGTATGTCATTGGTCACAAAGGGGACAAATATTTATTTTTTATATATTTTTTTATATTTTTTTTTTCATTTTTCTCTGCACACACTATTTTCCTAATGGATGATTATGTTTTTGTACATAATTAGACATACTTGAATGTACATTTTTTGTATTCATTTATATTTTTCCAAGATGTATACTTTGGATGTATTAATATATTTTTATGTACATAAAATATTTTCTTGTTATTGCGCTAGGTACCGTTGGAACAAATATACAACACCCATTAGATGGCATGCAGTCATTATAAAATGACCTTGTGCTACATTTGGAAATTGGCATCTTCCACATCTTATTTTTAAAAGGAAGTTTTCCATTATTATTTTTTCAACTGGGATATTTGCAAGATAGATATCCCCAACTGTGAAAATAATTTTTGTCCACAAGACATAGAAATAATATAAGGAGGAAAACACAAAAGGGTAACACAGGTCAAGCTGTAAAGTAATATCATGTTTTAAACAGGCCTGCTCATTGTCTGATTCCATGGATGTACATTATTTAAAATAGTGCCTGCTACGTTTTGGAATACAGATTACATCTATTCATAAAAGATCCCAGGGAGATTTGCTGGCACATATTCTTTTGGACTGCGTTTTCTGCAGACCTTGCTAACACAAGATCACTTTACATTGTCAATATTGAAATACATCTCACAGTCATCCGTCGTTATACTCTCTATGTTAGCAGTTCCAGTAACACTAAGGTACAAGGTCAGGGATATCAGTGAAGTTTTTGGGTAGAATTCTAGATTCACTTTATAGAAAGTATTACTGTGCTTTTAAGTGACAAACAACATAAGATATGAGAATATGATTATCTACTAAATAATTATGATGTTGATTTAAAATTATAAAATGGCAGAAAATAATTGCTCTCCTGGACTGCTCTTATCTTTATTTTTTTATGGGATCTATATACTAAAGAGAGAGGTGAGAGGGGAGGGTTTCAACCCCTTGACCAAGTGAGCTTCTGCAGCAGGAAGAGCTTGGCTATCCTTCTATAATGTATATTTCAATCAGCAAGATTTATTTAGCCTCCTTAGTTATCCCTTATGCAAGGTCAACTCAGGACTTTGGGTTGGAGAAATTTGCTAGTGAGTTGAAAACACAACTCCTGCAAACTCTTCTGGCAACTGTGATTCAGTTTTAAATCATGTGGCCACTACTCTAAGTCTAAAATATGGTCCGGCCAGGACATTTAAACAGCATTTGAGCCCAAATGAGTTCCTTTTCTGCGCATACATACCCCTTGGAGGGCATTAGCATGAGCTAGGTAGGCATGACTGTGAGCCAATTTGTTCTTCGGCCAACATATTTTAGGCCTTTTGGTTAGCTTACCCATGGTTAATATTGGTTGTTTAAGTTAAACCCATTTCAAGAGATCTGCAGCTGGATTGATTAAACATAAAAAACACATTTAAAGCACATGCTAATGTTGCCAAGATGGAGGAAAATCCTTTATGACTCTATAAACTGTCAAAATAATCCTTGGATCAGTAGCCTGTAAATTACTATTTGAACTCTAAATACCATAACTTGGCTAAAAATATCCAGTTTATTTTTTAATGCCTCCACAGTACTTGCAATCACCATTTCCATAGGTAGTGCATTACAGCTGCATTTTAATGGAGCTCCATATATAAACAAGTCCTTATATTATGTGGTTACATTATTAAAATAATATACAGTTTTTGTTATAATTCTTCGTTGTCACACATACTCTACAAATGCATAAACCCACAAATGTGTGAAATGGCATGCTTTACTTCTATACCATTAGAAATCTATAACTATATCCTATTGACTCAGTTGATCAGTATTGTTCTTTTTTAATCTGTACCTACACTTACTTTCATAAAGGACTTCCCCCAACAAGGCCTTTTTAAATAAAACATAGGTACAGGTAGACATCTTAACTGGACTCAACCAACCTTGGGCAGATACCACTGCAATATGTGTCCCATTGACTTCTTTGCTAAATCTACGCTGGGCCACTATTGTGTGTAAAATATGACTAGAAGCTAGAAGAAGAGATTGTAAGGAAGAGCAATGTATTTTTCTCTAATGACACAAGTCATTGTTATACAAAATAGTATTCTTACCACGAAGAACATGTTTGAAAACTCTCATTTTAATATTGCTGTGTATCAACCGTAGAAACAATGAAAATGAGGATGTTGCTATATAACAGCATAACCTCTCTCCTGAAGTACAGAGAAAACATTCATAGGGAGCTCGATGTAAAAGGATACCCTAAAATCTTACATTCGAAGAAGTCGAACAGACTGTACTTCCTTTCTGTGATGATGCTCATCAGTCTTCCATCAAGCCAAATGAAAATACACACAACTCACTGAAAATAAAAAGAACAATGGGAGAATTATACTTCTTTTATTTTTTTTTTTTTTACAAGTGATTTCCTTCTAAGTTCCTTCAGGATTATAAATGGCTCACATGACAAATTCAGACATTACAGTGGCGCAACATTTTTTTTTATTGAAGAAGAATGAAGAGAAGTTTATGAGTCTTTAAAGACTCACAGTGAAAATAAGCTAGTGAGCAAACTCTAAATCTAAAAAAAAAACAGTATGCTTAATTTGATGTAAGTTATATTCTCCGGTGCTGCACATATCACACTTCACTGCCATCAATAAGCAGATAAATATTATTGCAAGGTGTTTCTCATGTTTGACAACAGCAAGCCTATTTAGGATATTGGCTAGGGAAAATGGAGAATGGAACATATCATGTTATAGTTTGTCCATAAAATTGTAAAGTAACATGTACATAAGCTACTTTAGGGGAAAAAGACTTGTAATCTTAGCATAATATGTAGACTGCACTGAATATTAAGTCCTATAATGGCTGTTTTTCACCATGAAAATGGTGTATCGTCTCTTTGTCCAATCTGGAAGAAGTAACAAAGTAGTTGTACCTATATAATATAAATATAGATTGATTGATTTTTTTGCATTTCAGCATTTAAGTACCATTACATAAGTTATGTTACCATCACTTAAATTTAAGGGTAGTAGAAGTATTATTAAACACTGGCATCATACCTTTATTTTTTTACTAGGAAGGAAAACATCAGTAGATCAACATGAAAGAGGCCACACTTCCACACCAAAAGACATTTTGCACCCAAAAGGGCTATTGCCCCTTTGAATATATTAGGTATAGCTTCTGATCTGGGCGTGAACAAATGTTCCATGTATAAACAAATGCTATATTTATTCATATGTATAGCGCGTGCCCTTACAGGTGAATTGATACCTTTACAGCTCATTCCAAAACTAAACGTATTTATAAAAACTTCATATAGCGTGTGCGTTTTAGTTTATCAGACAGTTTAATAATTTGAGGTCATTACTTCCATTACGAAATGTTCTTATTTTAATCTGTAACTACAAGTTTCCTAATTGTATATGGGAGTCACTTATTACCGGACCGTTTATCCATGTCTGCTTACACACCAGACATTGCAGCCCTTAACTGATAAAAGGAATACTAAACAGTGTATTATTTATTAGGTGCCTTGAAGATATAATCCATGTGTCTGACAGCTACGCTTTGAATGTTTGATACACATCGGAAGTATACAACCCACCACCTGTTCTCCCCATTTGGCAAAACCCATGGATTGTCATCTGTATGACTTGTGCTCATAGGTTTTAATTTAATAATCAATTTTGCTTTTTATTTTACAGTTCTTTTTCTTGAGATTGGTGCACATTTCTTTCTTAGCAGTAACAGCTAGCTACTACATGCCACTTAAAATTATAATGATGATTCCCTTATACATATTTCTTAGCATCTGGCCAACGTAAGAGGAATTGGTAATACCAGCGGTATTCCAGGAGTTATTTACTTTAACATGACACTGACATCCAGAATGAATAAAATTAATTTGATAACTTTGTAAAATAGTTGCATTACAGTTATTATTAACCACTTATGAAAAAGCCTATTAAAGAACAAAAGTACCAACTAGTAGTTCAGCAGCAATACAGATAAGCCTACAACAGATATTGTAGGCTTCATTTTAACATGCAACAAGAAGGGATCACTGGGTCTTCTCTGGGACCAATACATCAATACCCACTGTGTGCTAAAACAAGTCAAGTGTGTGTCCTGCCCATGCTATTGGCAAGATAGCTTAGATACACCTGTATAGTTTTGTGTAATATTATATACTAATAATATGATACGTGTGTGCTTGGAATAATATTTCAGCAATAATAAACTACTGAATGTTGCACGCGGCAGTTTGAGAAAGATAAGTGACAAGATTTGCTGCTTTTGGCCATGGTCCAGTTCCTAAAGTGTTTTTTCTAACAATATGAAACACATGGGAGAGAGTTATGGAATTATGATTTTATCTCTCACAAGTCCAGACCCTTAGAATTGTAGTGTTACAGTTCATTGTATTGCCTCTATCACCGACAGCAGTATAACACTACCCTTTTTGATCTGCATGGCAGTACAACGCATGTACACGGTCCAGGCTCGTTGATTGCCGTACATTCTATTTTTGGTTTCTCGTGAAAGACTCTTGGAAGCTTGTTTGTGCTGAATGTTGTGGAGTGACTGCTAATGAGGTTTAGTCAGCATTCATTCTCCATCCAGGCAACAGCTATTATTGCATCTAGATTCACTTTAAAACGGATATGTATTGGTGGTTGTTAAACCATAAAATGGAGAGCATAATAAACGATTGAGACTCTCTGGATAATGGTAAGAGATATATAATAAATAAGCAGTGTGTTTAATATTGTTTTGCATTATAGCATTATAGTGCAATTAACATGGAATGGAGATAGCAAAGAAATGGTACCGACATAATGGCTATATTATGTATGAACAGTAACACACATATAACATGCCATGGTAAATAACAACCATCTAATACACAGAATTACAAAAAGCAGACACGCAATACTGAGTATATGCACCCAGGGCTTGTTTCTTTGGCTCATCCAAATTGTCAGAAAATTAAAAGCCAGAACAATCTAAAAATATAATTTTCAAGCATTTTCATCTCATAGGATTCCCCAGTAGGGTGACCATGTGGAAAACATGGCCGATGCGGTCACCCTATTCCCTAGGTACCATTCAGGGACCTTTCATCCAAGTGCAGAAGCAAAACTTGCCAGTCTCTATTGGTAGATTTCCCGACTTTTGCAGCAAGTTTTCTGGATGTTCCACTAGTGAGCCAAGCTGTAATCAACTTCGATTCTTACAATAGATCTGCTAATTGGATCATTAATTTAGTTACTACAGTGATGAACCAAAGTCACTTTTTAAATCTTACTGGTATTCTTATCCAATTTAGCTTGGGCATTACACTGACCAGTCTACAATTTGCTCTGAATCTCCATTTCTCTTCTACCTCTTTCTCTACAGTATAGTAAAATAATGTAGTGGAATCAGTTTGAATTGAATTTTTAAATAGTGATTATGAGAATGTAATCAAGTATGTTATGAAAGCATTTTCCCTACTTATCGACTTATTCTTTCTTTTTGCAGAGGTTAACATAATATGGGCAGGCCATCAAACACATCACAGCTCTGAAGATTACAACCTGACCACAGCCCTAAGGCAATCTTTCCTCCAAAAATATTTCTCTTGGGTGAGTAGAATACATTCTCAAACCACGCAAAATTATTTACTGAGGACTACATTCAGAAAATTAAAATTGAATATTGAGTTGAAGCCAGAACAATCTAAAATTTCATTTTCAAAAATTATCATCTTATAGGATTCCCTAAGCACCATTCAGTGCCCTCTCATCCAAGTGCAGAGGCAAAACTTGCCAGTCTCCGTTGGCAGATTTCCCAACTTTTGCAGCATGTTTTCTGTATGTTTCACAGACATTCAAGAGAAAGCAGAGCTATTTGACTGAGAATGTTAAGATTTCTCCACCCCATTTAGTGATTTCATTGAATTGTAATTGTAACAAGCCCTTATATTATATATATTGTATTGTTATTATCAATTACCCTATATAATTTGTTTTAGAATGTAAGATCACAGGTGGGCCGCTAATATGCTCCCCATTCTTGCCAGGAAATTTGTATAAAGGCGCGTTAAGGCTAGATGGCAAGCTCATGGGCCGGGTCCCAAACGTCTTTTGTATCTATATGTGTAAATGTAACTGTACAACGCTGTGAATATGTTAGCGCATAGCAAAAAAGCATAATAATAATAGGCACCATTTTCATGTGGTTTTCTGCAAACAGTAGCAGTGTAAATAAAAGTTGTATATAGAGTATAATTTAAAACAAAAAAGCCATAACGTGAAAGCTTTATTCACTAAACTGTAAAGTACTTACTGATTGTGAAAGGCTTTGCTATCCTTCTTGTGAGAAGGACCATGTTTATCCAATTTAATGTATGGTTAGGTCTGTGAGATTTCTCCAAAGATTTACTTAGGGCCAACTTAGGACTTCAGGCAGGAGACGCTCACCCAAGGTTTGCTCTTGAGAGATTGAGCTCCTTCTGCTAGTGCTTCAAAGTCCATCGTCCGATAAAAAGCCACCTAAAGCAAAACTATAGTATGTCTGTACCAAAACCCCCGATTTCTTTTATAGTGGAAAGGTCTTTTGAGGTAATCCTAATATATCTGCCTGTGTGTTAGTGAATGCTTGATAATGAAAAGGCTTATCAAATGGATGATCTCTGGAGAGGCCTCCTGTCATAAAGCTGTTAGTCACTGAAGTGTGTCATAAACTATATTCCCATAGAACTGCATTGAAGGAAAAAAGATACTGGTGATTACTAACCAATCTGTGTTAAATCTGTTACATATTGTATAAAGCCATTACAAGAACCCAAATCCACTGCACTCAGACCCCCGGGATACTTGCCAACAAATAACAAGGGCTAAACATCATAGAAATTGGCCAGTTGTAGAAGCAGGAAAGAGTTTACACATTTATGTCACCAATATATACACTTACTAAGGCTTTTCCATTATTTCACATTTTCCAATCTGAACAGAGTTTAGAAATTGAATACATTAGTGTATTGTTGAGCAAGCCGAAGCAGTTCTGCTCCCGTTGGAGTTCAACTCCCATAGATCTGATACAACAGCACATTACTGGGCTTAGTGGGAGCTGTAATCAAACTTCAGCTGAGGACAGTCACTATTTTATAATGAAAGGGGTACTGGGTTCATTGAATCGGTTCATGTCAGTTTTTTGTGGGTCTTGTTCCCAGTTCATGTCACTGATTTCCTTCCCACAATAAAGTCACACAAAATTCTCATAAAAACACAATGATGCTTTTCATCTTTCTGTGAATGTGTTCTAAAAGAACACATCAGCCATTTTTCTAGGTCACATGCTACCCTATAGTACATGTACTAGTTGGCAAGATATATAAGTGTCCTGGAAGAAATGGTCAACACCGTCAAATTACTCTTAACACGCTTTGTATCCCTGTTAAAAATGTATACAAACATAGAAATAGAACTTGCAAGGACAGATACGATACACATAATACACATCATTCCTTAAATTGTTTCTTTACCGCAAGTGATTTCAAACATTTCAATCATTTTGAATGCCTTGTGCTGAAGCCAGGACATCCAAAAATACTGGCTTGTTTATGAGGCCTGGACTTCAACATCCCTGAAGCTAGATAAGCAAAGTACTGCCCGGGCCAATGGGCTTATTCTACTGTCACATTCTACAGGAGTTATGCAAAGAGTTATTTTGGTGCAAAGCTGTAAAAGTAGAGAAACCAAAAGAATGTTCTTGGCGATTGCTTCACAATTAACTATTTACTCCAGAACTGCACTTTATAAATAAGGGTCAATTTATCTACATTTGTAAATCATATTCCACCACTAGTATGTTGTAGAATCATCACCTTATCTGACTGCAAAATTAAGTTCTATTTTTAAAAATAATTTCTCCCAAGGAGGGTAAAGCTTACCAAGCGTATCTCTTAAAGCAAAGCATAAACATGCTGAGCTGTACTTAAGTACACCTGTTCAATCTCATGTGCCAAAGAAAATATCTGAGCATAGAAAAGGAAGATTGGATTCGTCGGTATTTCTTATGGCCTGTAACAGTTTGTGTTGCAGCAGGTGCCTTGCAAATCTGTAATGTCATCTGGTCAGTATGAATGTTTAAAACAGGAAAAGACTGCTTACAGATTTGTTTGACCATGTGTGGCTACTAGCACTAAGGCCAAACCATAAAGTATATGATGTACATTTGTTTCGGAAATTGCTGAATAAAGTTTTGTTTCACGAGAACCAAAAAGAGTCTCTTACTTTGGGTACAAACAGTACAATAAAACAGCAGTTACATTCAAAGGAAAACTATAAACAAACATTGGGTATGATGATGTTAGATATTAAAGACCGTATTTAACTGAAAGGACCAAACTAATTTTTTAAGTATATAACGGTAAAGTGAAATTCCTTTAAACCAGTATAGTTTGTGTGTTTTCTTGTTGCTTTGAGATGCAGCACTTCAGACAGGAGAAGATAAAAAGCTAATCTTTTAATCCTCAATCACTGACCAGAAATTGTAACTCTGAGAATAAAGAAACGGTATCTGAGATTAAAGAAACGGTAGATCCTTGTCTGCACTAAAAATGTGTGTTGGTATATACACACGTAACAATCCGTATGTCATCCTAAAATCTCTAAATTTTAAAATAAAACTGATCTTATTAGTGGCACAAATAACATTAATTATGCAATTAATAATTAATGGTTATTTAAGCCATTCAAATAATAAGGCCCTCCTTATTATTGACACTGGTCATAATGTTCTTTTCCATGTGTCTGTGTTTAAAGAAGAGGAATATGCTAAAGCCCTTATCTCATATACCATCCTCAGATGGTCATAGAAGAGGACATATATTCCCCACTGTGACGATCAGTTGTCTACCTGTGGCCGATCCGAGGTTATAGAGATTCAATGACCAACTGAACAATTAAGTTCTATGGAAAATGTACTAACTATAAGCATAGATTGGTGGTTTTGTGAGCAGATAATGTGAATTCAGTGTAAGAAAACAAACACAATTCCCTTGGCACTACATTAAAATATTCTATGGCACATTAAGTGGTTAATGAATTTCTGCATGAAAACAAAATTATACGAAACATTCACTGTTTTTGAGAAAACAAATATGCGGCTAAAGCGGAGAATCCCTGTGAATCACTAGAAAATGTACTGTTTGTGGAAATAAATGTCTCATCCAGTTCTGTTCAGCATAGCAGACTTCAACATTTTAGTACAAATACACATAGGCAAAATAAAAGTATACATTGTTTTAAAAGTTTAGGGATCGTCTCAGGTTAAAACCCCTTTTGCCCTCCATTGAAGGGACATTTGGGTTTAAAATGCTACTTCCAAGTTCCAAAAATCTTCCAAAAGACCAACTGTTATATATCTTTTCTGTAAATCGATAATAAAGAAAATAACTTTCACAGTTTCTCTTCTGATATTCATCAATAATTATTTTTTATTAACCCCATTTAACAGACTATGTGAAACTCATGACTGCTGAGTTTCTGAAAGTTTTACACAACATTCTCTATTTCGGTTTTACAATCTTTATAATGTCTTCAATTTTTTGCCGAACAGGCATAGAAGAAAGATGCCTTCTCAGGGCTACTCATTGGAAAATGTAGCCATTTGTGCTAAAATAGGAACTGGGTAAGAAGTGTGGAATTATTAGATATACTACAGGAGGTTTATGGTAAGGAGGAAGACAATGATATCATAATGCAAATTAGCCTAAAATTAAGGCATTTACCATATAGAAAGCTATGAAGCTTTGTCTGTATTGGGAATCATATCTGAGACCACTTCCAAAGGGCATAAACGGGGGTTGGGGACGTGTTATCATAATATGAGAAAATATGTATTACTTGTGTGCTTTAACCCCTTAACGTCCATTGCCGGGTCAGGCACGTCATGCAAAACGGTCACTTAACGGCCTATGACGTGCCTGACACGTCATGGGACTTAAACAAGCTTAGAAAGTGATCAACGATCACTTTCTAAGCTTAAACGGTGTTGCTGTAATGCCTCGATGTCGAGGCATTCAGCAACACCGAGATCGGCATGATGGGCCATGTCTGGCCCCTCCCCGGGGCGTCAACAGCCGCCATACATTGTATGGCGGCGGACGCCCGTTTTAAAAGCGTTTAGGAGGCAATCAACGATCACCTCCTAAACGTCAATGGTGTCGCTGGAATGCCTCGATCAGGAGGCATCCAGCGACACCAAACACTTACCTCTGGGTGGGCTGTGACTGCTCCGGAGAGCGGTCACAGCCGCAGCTGCACGTTGTCTTCGCCATCCGCAAGATGGCGGCGGCCCGGGAAAAAGAATAATAAAGTTTTAAAAGTTGGCTAGACGGTCTCCAGACCCTCTAGTGAACTCTGGCTCCACTTGCAGGTTGAATACAGGTACTGCATTCAACCATACAAGTCAATGGAGCCCAGCTTTCTAATCACTATGTGATTAGTAAAATATTAAAAAAAAATAAAAAAAAAATATTAAAAAAAAGGAAAAAAAGAAAAAGCTTAAAAAAAACATGGTAACATTTAAAAATTATTATGCTTTAGAGGAACTATCCAGTTCCAGCAAAATGTAAAAAAAAAAGTCCAAAAAGAGTAAAATAAATAAAATAAAAAAATAAAGTTTATTATTATGAGCAAGTGCTAAAATTAGCGCTGTATCTTCCCAAAAATCCTGACATGGAAAAATTTAAATAAAAGCATTTCAAATACCCAAGGGGTGTCTAATTTAAAAAAATGAATGGTTTGATGGGGTAAATTGGAGTGGCCGGGCTCAAAGATAGGGCATAGGGCATAGGCACAGACTGACCGAAATGGGGGAAAAAAAAGCGCACTTCCAAAATGTGGCATTTTAACCCCAAACACCAGACAAACCCATACATGTGGGGTATGACTGAACTCGGGAGATGTTCCTGAACACATATTAGGGTATTGTTTGATAGTGACGTATACCTAGAGCTATAAATTTATACCCAAAGTACAATTTGTGTGAAAAAAATACAAAAAAAAATACTACCACAAAGTGTGGCAAAGGCTGGTGGTAGAATCTGATGCATGTAAAGGGTTAAATACTACCATTTTAAGTACCTTGGGGTGTCTAGTTTTCAAAAATATATGGTTTTATGAGATAAATTGTAGTGGCCAGGCTCAAAGATAGGGCATAGGCACAGACTGACCAAAATAGGGGGAAAAAAGCGCACTTCCCAAATGTGGCCTTTTAACCCCCAAACAGCAGTCAAACCCATGCATGGGTGGTATCACTGTACTCGAGAGATGTTGTTGAACACATATTACGGTGTTGTTTGATAGTGACGTATACCTGGAGCTATAAATGTATACCCAAAGTACAATTTGTGTAAAAAAAAATACCAAAAAAATACTAACACAAAGTGTGGCAAAGGCTGGTGGTAGAATCTCATGCATGGAAAGGGTTAAAATACTAGCATTTGAAATACCTTGGGGTGTCTAGTTTTCAAAAATATATGGTTTGATGGGGTAAATTGAATTAGCCGGCTTCAAAGATGGTCCTATTAGGACATGGGGGCAGAATGACCAGAGGTAAAAGTTCCAAGTTAAAAAATGTGCACTTCCTAAATGTGGCGTTTTACCTCCCAAACAACCCAACAAACCCATGCATGAGGGGTATCACTGTACTCGGGAGATGTTGCTGAACACATATTGGGGTGTTGTTTGAAAGTGATGTATACCAGGAGCTGTAAATCCATACCTGAAGAGCAATTTTAGCGATAAAAAAACACAAAATAAATTACTACCACAAAGTTTGACAAAGGCTGATGGTAGAATTAGTGCATGGAAAGAGTTAAAATTGTAGCATTTGAAATACCTTGGGGTGTCTAGTTTTCAAAAATATATGATTTGATGGGGTAAATTGCATTGGCCGGCTTCAAAGATACCCGAAATGGCACATGGGGGGAAGAATTACCAGATTTGGAAAAAATGGCTTTGAAATAGCAAAACTCTACTTGTACTTAATGCTCCATAATGTGCAGAAAAAAGCAAAAAAACATAAAAACATTGGGTATTTCTAAACTCAGGACAAATAGTAGAATATATTTAGTAGGTTTTTTCATTAGCTTTTTTGGATGAGTAAAAGATTTTTGGGGTAAAAGTCAGAAAATGTGTTTTTTTTACATTTTTCATCATATTTTATTATTTTTTTTATGGGAAATTAGATAATATGATTAAAACAATGGTATCTGAAGAAAGCCCTTCTTGTGCTGAAAAAAACAACATATAATTTGTGTGGGTTCACTAAATGAGTGAAGAGAAAATTACATCTAAACACGAACACCGCAAAAGTGTTAAAACAGCCTCGGTCCCAATGGTACAAAAGGTAAAACACAGCCTGGTCCTTAAGGGGTTAACCTGACACTATTTTCATTTGATTATGAAGAACTGCCCTGTTAATACATATGTTATGTATTTTTGACAATAATATTTGAGTTTGACCAATACAGGAATTTGGCGAGTAAATGTTAATGCTTTTTTACTATTTTTTTCAATGATTTGCAGATACACAGCTGTAAGCTCAAAAATGTGATGATAATAATTAAATGTCAGTAAGCATGTTTTATGTTGTGATTCTGTAAATGCCTAATTTATTCATTATTTGAAAAAAAAAACCATATTTGTAGCTTAAATAATGTATCCTTGGAACTCAGGAATTTGTAACATCATATCATACAAGCCATGAATGGTCAATCTAACAACTGTAAGATGTGAAAAGGTGTGAGAAAAGGCATGAGCACATTGTGAAACCGCTATATTATAGCTTTACAAGATATAACATCAAACAAGAAGAGACTGGAAACTTAATAATGTTTCTGGATTCAGAAACATTTTGAAGATTTGGAAAAGGTTATTGAACATGATACATGCCATTCACATCTGTGCACCACAAACTGAAAAAAAATGATGCTTGTCAGAAATTGCACTAATAATATTTTTTGACACAGATGGTGGTGTTTTTTTCATTTGCAATATAAGGTTAATAAGCAGACATACATGAGCCAACAACGATCAAAGCGAGATAAATATTTAAGTCACGCTTTATTTATTTCCCTAGCTATAAAACGTGCTTTATTTTACATCTTGCCTAAAGGCACATTTTAAACCCAGCTTTAGAAGACGGCACGCAGACAAATGTGGCTAAACCAGTGGTTGTGATTAAATAAAACACGTTTTATGGCAAAAGATAAAAAATAAAGCATTACTATTTTTTTGCGCCTACATGTTACACTGGATCTTTTCAGTTTTGTAATACTTTGGTTTAAGCTTGGTTGGCATAATACAAACAATTTTCAAACTTTTAGTCTCAAACAATAACCAGTTGTGCCTAGAAACATATTTAGCGATTTGTCCACCTGTTCCTGTTTAAACAAAGCCACTCTAGCCCTTTAATATATAAGTTCAATAAGGTGGAGGCCATATATATGGTTATATTTACACACCAGACTGCTTGAAACCTATTATATACAAAAATAGAAATATAATATAACGCTTTGTACATTTATAAGGAAAAGATACAAATCCCGCATGGAAAATGAGGGCTCACCCACTAATTTCTTCTTACCTTGGAAGGGTGATTGCCATTAGACAATTTTGTTTGTTGTATCTTTTGGGTTTCCCTGTAACTGAGCTAAGGCTTTATACGTTTATTGTACATTATATAACCAAAAGTATGTGGGCACCTGATCATCAAACCTATATGTGCTTGTTGGACATCCCATTCTAAAAACATTAACCTTCACTGGAACTAAGGGCCCGATCCCTTAAAAACAGCCCCAGACTACTATCTTCTTCCACCAAATGTTTCAGTAGGCACTATGCATTCCATTAGGTAGCATTCTCCTGGAATCAGCCAAACCCAGATTCATCCATCATACTTCCATATAATGAAGTAATGAAGAGTGATTCTTCATGCCATCAGTCCAGCGGTGGCATGCATCGCGCCGCTCCAGCCTATGCTTGGCATTGTGCATATTGATCTTTGGCTTGTGTGGAACTTCTCAGCCATAGGAACTCATTTCATGTCAATGCTTGTGTTACACGCCACATGCTTCAGCACTTAGCAGCCCTGTTCTGTGATCGCCCATGGTCTATATCTGTTGTTACTCCTGGACACTTCCATTTCACAATAATAACTTACAGTGGACTGCAGTAGATCTAGCAGGGCAGAAATTTCATGAACTGACTTGTGGCAAAGGTGGCGCCCTATAACATAATTATATTTGTCTATGGAAATGGCATGCCTATGTTCTTGTTTTTATACACCTGTTAGGAATGGGTGTGACTGAAATCGCTAGTAAAGGACCAAGGATTTACATTCTTCGCTCACTTTTATTTATATATATGTGAGCTTTAAGCTGGGCCACTAACTTTCCAGTCCTCAACAATTTTTTTCCAAGACGAACCTGTTTCTGGTATCAGACTCTAATAAAAACATTGATGTGATGTAACAAAAGTTTCTCGGCTTGGCTTTGGACCATAAGAAATCTAGGGCCATCTAATTAAGCAACCTTCTATCGAAAGAATGAGCCAACGTTCCAATAATGTAAGCTAAGATACAGTGAGTCATATATATCATTGGTTGTACTTGAGCGGCATGCTCTTGGGATTGTTTTTTTTTTAGCTACTACATTTACCACAAACCAAATGAGATCGAAAAAGCAAAAAAACATATGTCTGATAAAATGCAAGCATGGACATTTTTAACTATGAACCATGGCAATTTTCCCAAAAAATGTAATTGGTCTATCCAGCAATTCACAAATGATGAGATCTAATGCATTCTGATTTGTAGCTTTACTCCTGCGGTGGTGTATTGTATTGTGTTTCAGTAGAGTATAAAAACACCTGATAATAGTAAGAGATACTTTGCAAATCATGTAAATTGGATGCAGAGAAACTGAGTAAAAATTGACCAATTTTTCTGCAAGTGGTAGAAGGTTAAATTCCACCTGTGGACCATTAGTGGTATTCAAGATACATTTAAAATATTACACGTTTCTTTTCCTCAGACAAATAATATATTTCATCTGAAGATTGGAAACAAACTCACTTTTTGGGCAATTTTTCTAAACCGAAATCCATTATTTTCCTTTAAGTGGGTTAATAGCCAAAGCACGATTTATGCCTAAAGGAAGCCATTCAACTGTGAAATCAATTTTTTTTTAACAGAATTGTAACAATAGAATATAAATAATAGCGTACTTCCATTCTTTATATGTTTTTTCTGAATGTATTTTTTCTGTACATTATTTCATTTAACTAATCGGCTTTTATTACTTTGACAATAAACTATTACTATTTAAAATAAGGTGAAATAAGGTTAAAAATCCATTAAAATGCTCTTTGAATAGAAAATACACATAAGAGCATTGCAGGCTAATGCATCAAACCCACATTCAAATTCTAAAGTTTACTGCATTATAGATTTATCAAATACAATCATATATTTGTAATATGACAAAACTCTGAAGTATGTTAGATGATTTGCACCAGATGTATCGTAATAAAAATCTTTTTCAGGCCTTTTTTGTTTTCAAATCTGGTTCAATTCCTTTGTCCAAAAACACCATTATTTGCCTCAAAATGAATCGTAGGTACAGGGGCATGGAAATCACACCTTCGCTCACTCTGACCGCACGTGTAAGAAACCATTGCAAAATATATTTGAAATACACAGAAACAGTTCTACTTCTGTTAACTAATTCAGACTACAGTTTCATTACGATATGATCAGTTTTGGTAAACACAGAGATATTCCAACCTAAATGTCTCTAAGAGATCTACAAGATATTCTGTAAAGAAATATACTCTCAAAACTGAGACTGGAGAGCAGGCGGCCTTTATTTGTAGTATGCTAAGCTAAAATACTGTAATTGTTTGTAGGTCCTTGGTGTTGTTAATATTATTTTACTGTATTTTTTAATATTTCATTTATTGTAGATAAATTACAAAAATGAACATTAAAAACGTTTAACTCTTTCTTAAGACACTACTCATCCCTTATTTTAATCTGCAGCTAGTGTAAAGAGGGTTGCTGCTTACTTAAGACATAATTATTCTTTTGTTATCTGGTTTTCCGTAGATTTTCTATTGGCCGATGGCGTTTTTTATTCCTCCGTCAGTGTTTGCTGTTCATCTTCAATTCAACCTCCTTTACCAGTTCTGGATACACACCGAGGTAAACAATACTTCACATTTTACCTTAATAGTCTGCCTAGTGCACTGTCCTGAAAATCCACTAGGAATTGATTTATTGTGTATGAAAAATCTTTGTCTGACTTCTTTAAAGAAAAACATCTGTTGGTTTTTAGCCCTTTTACTGAATATATTGCTAAGTTTATAAGGAACAATGAGACCAGTTGGTCTCAATTAGATAACATTCTTTTGTTAAGTCTGTATAGTATCAAGACCTTTTTTTATTTCATATAACATATGTCTGTATCTTGTAAGATTTTAGTCCTTGATAGCAAAATAGATTTTAAATATGTTTCCTTGCCAAGATAAAAATCTACCAGGGTCATAATAATAAAAAAAAATTGATAATGAAAACAATTTATTTTTTGTTTCAATGAACCCAGTTTCTAAAGAATCAGTGATTTTTATACCTTGGGGTACTTCTGATGAGTCCAGGGAGTACTAAAAAAACATAATGGTAATAGTTTATTAAAGAAAAGTTGAGCATAGGGATTTTTTATTTGAAAAAGGTTACGATAGAATGAAATTCAGAACACAGGGTCCGCCTTGCTTGCAGCCGGGTACATGTAAATATATAAACAATGTGATATTTGTTAGACTTTCGGCCACATTTTTTTTTCTCTTACTATTTCCCTTAAACAATATGGTTCATACTTTTACATAAAATATGCATGTGTGTTCATCCATTGTTTTTATACTTATTACCCAATATTTATAAACACTAAAATAAACCAAATTGAATAAAGAGAATGCATTTATTAAGGGTAACAATGTTGCTACACTACACTATTTTCGTATTTTTTTATAATCCATTTGGAATAGTGGAGAGCAAATGGTTTTGTTTATATTATATTTCAGCTGGGAAGGGTATTACATATTTCCTTACACTTCTGAAATTTGTTTTATTTAATTGTTTTGTAATTGTTTCTGTTTTTTTACTATTTTACATTTACTTGTCACAAAAATACTGTAAAAGGATTGTCGCAGAGAAAGATGCAGACCATGGCTAGATGTTCACCTGCATTAGCTGCAATTCCCCAGAGGTGGCCCTAAAGAAAACTGGGTGGAATCTAGACATAAGCCAGAGGTCATAATCAGTATCTAGACAAGGCCAACATCCAGGAAGTCAATCAGTCAAATCATGGTATCAGGCAATATCCATGAGCAGGGTGAAAGCCAGGCCAACGTTCATACACAGGAAATGAGTCCAAATGAGGATCACAGTGCAACGGGCTAGACAGATACAGAATCAGGCAAAAGGCCATAGATAGGATCACTTAATATTACAACACACCCAGAGTCTCTCAAAAACGTGTCTGCGTGGATATCGAGCAGAGGAAGATGGAGATTTAAATAAGAAGGTAATTGGCTGGCTGATGAAGTGATGCTCAGAATAGAATCATGCAGCCTAGCACTAACCACGATACAGACTAATGTGGTCTTTAGGCATTTACATGATGACTAGGTCCATTTATAGGTTTTCTATGAGTTCCATTTCTGTAAACATTTTGTTGGACTGAACAGAAGAGTTTACATTGAGTGTGTTGTTTGTCAAATGTTTGGCTCTATTTGACCTTGGGCTCAATTTGTTCTCTCAACTCTCTCTCTCTTCCTCATTTCAGTCTGTAGTTCCTTAGGTCAGAGATCAACCTTGTGTCGATATAGAGATTCCCCATATAAAAGTGTAAAAAGATTAGCGAGACTCCTTAATGGGAGAGAAGACTACTCTTCACTGTTCATTTTACCTGGTCCCAGATATATTTTTACATTATCAATTATAATAATTTTACTTATCCTACAAGTGACATAACAGCACTTAAATGTTAAGTACAGTGCGTTGATCACTACACATCACATTAAGTGATTTAGAATCAATAGCCTTTAATTCAGTTTGAGTCTGATATTATCATAACATTGCCAAACCCCAGAAATATTTTATTTCCAGTGCTTAAATATTTTCATTTTATGCCGTACTAAGGAAGTTTCGATACCTTTCAGTTACATGCTCCCTGAAGTGGAAAACTGCCTCATCAGATAAAATAACAGTCAGCACAGTGTATCCCAAAGTCTATGGAGCAATCATTAATCCCAGTTATTCTTTCTGCTGCCCCAGAATCCCTGCAGAGACCTTGCGGTGCAAAAAATGGCCACAAAAACCATCTGTGTAAATACTTTGACATGTTGATTTACATTTAACACAACAGTTCTTGTATATATAGGACATTAAGCATTTTACTCATGTGTCACAACCCTAAAGTGAGCATTCTAATAGCAAAAATATCAGCAAAAATACTCAACAAAGTACTTATTCCATAACTTAATTTATTGAATTAAATGTGGGAAATATTTACATTTTTTTTGCTAATCCAGCAAATATGTTCCTATGTTATAAGGTTACTATCTAGATGAGGAAATTCTGTAATATGCATGATGTTTTCTTTTAAATAGAATATTATACAAGGTTTGATAAAGCATATACGTTTTATTAGACCAATGTAAGGCTTTCTGCAAAGTAATATAGGCTTCTTTAAGAATGTTTTTGATATGTTTTTTTAAGATATGTAACTTACTCTCTTTTCGTTTTCTCCCGAATTCACGAGTCTTGTTTACATTGTTGCCAAGTGTCATACATTTTATGACTCCACTCAGTTTCCTTGTAATCCATCTCATCCTCCTGGAAAATCAACTTCCTGAAACGTTAAAAATGAAGAAACATCTGGCTGCCCCCTTCTCCAAAGATGAAATCATCTGCGGAAATAGGTAGCGAAACGTACCCCACATGTGGCATTATCTAAGGCATATCCCCCTGGTAATTTCATAACAAGATATATGACAGCAGAGTCATGACACAGGCAGTCACCTCCAGCTATCATGTCAGTAAGTGTGTAGCAAGGGAGAGGTTTAAAGACCAAATCACACATTACAAGCAGTTCTTTCAATTCAGGATGTAGGAGACACTTCTGGAAATAAATAAGGACTATTTATAAAACCATTCCCAAAAGTTCCAAGAAAAAAAGGGAAAGTATTTCCTTTCCTGAACCCCCTACGCCATGCAGAGGATTAGGAATAATAGATCTTGCCTATGGAGCCTGTCATGTTGTTTTCTTGCTCTAAAATCAATGATCAGTATCACTTTGCACAAAGCCTTCTGTATATTTACAGGAAACTGTTTGGAATAAAATGTAATTATCAATAAATGTATTGCTATGTAAGGCGCTATAAAGTGTATTCTCTGGTAACATGAGTCATATCACACCTTTGGCACTGAATGGGTTAAATGCAATGGTGGTGGTGGTGGTGGTGATGAGCTGCCACCTGACTTAATTAGTCTGTTGATGACACCCAGGATTTTACTGCTGGTAACCATTACTGCTTGTCATCATGAGCGACAGTTGCACAGTTGTAACATCATGTTAAACATTTAGACTTGCTCCTTCTCTGCAGCCGCCTTTGTTTTAGAATATTAACTGTTTTTTCCCCCAATTATGTAATAAAAGATTGGTATCCAGGAGTGAAATGCTAGTTACTGTTATTGTTGAATTCACCGATTCAGACATTTTTTGAATAAAATAAGATTAATAGAATAAAGTCAATGTTTTTCTTGAATTAAATAGGATTTCATTAAGCAAATTTTAAATAAATTGTCATAATTTTCACTTTTTGCATTGCATAAATGCCATATTTAATACTTGGTTTTACTGGCAGTCTTTATACTTAGGAGATATACATTTAAATATAGAATCAGGGTAAAAAAACAGTACTTGTAGGAAGAACTTGACACTGGGGATCTTGACACATTTTTCCTCTAGAGAGGGGTCAGTTTTCATAGTTTTTTATATTTAGTATTAACCATATAGCTGGTTTATACTTTTGATTATAAGACGAACCCCAACCTTTGGATCTTAATGAAAGAAAAAAAAGAAAAGGCCTGAATGTAATGACCCTAGTAAAACCTATTAAATCACTATTTTTGTCAGTCACTCATATCCACACTTACACTGCCACTCACTCATACGCACACTTACACTCTGCTGTTCACTCATACGCACACTTACACTCTGCCATGCCCTCATACTCTATGTACACTTACACTCCTGTACTCCAGTTGGTTTTAATGACAGATAAGGCTTTCTTTTGAAACCATTTTTAAGAGATGGATGTGAAAATGAAAAAAACATGGTTTTGTTGCTTCCATCACTTTATTTTTAGGGGCATGGTATCTCTCTCTTAAAGTGTGTCATTAAGAGACAGAGAGAGGGAGGATTTTTACAACTTAGTGTTCATGTTCACAGAACACTGACTTCTCATTATTGCATTCGATCACTTTGATTTTCATACTGATCACTAGACCCTCAAGATTGTAAGCTTGCAATCAGGGCTCTCTCCACCTAATATATTGGTTTGTCTTAGTCTGTCAATTCTCGTCTTGTCATACCCCTTGAATATATGTATTGTATTAAGCACTGCATAAATTGTTGGTGCTATATAAATAAAAGATAATAATAATAATAATAATAACTTGTGCAATCAGATTTGTACAAATCTGAAAATGTTGTTAATTTGTACAAATGTCCGAAAGCCAGGAGGCACCCTTCCTTGATTTGTGGAGAAAGAGAGGTGTTTCTGCACTTCTACATTTCCCATCAACCTAATTATCATTCTAGACGAGAGTGATGGGAGTCTGCGCTCATCAGTCTGTTTTTTAATTAAAAAAATAAAATATTCATGTTTAAGTAAAGGGAGGCTGTGACATCACAATTACCGATCTACAAGCCAGCAGGGATCAGGGTTTTTACCTTGATGCCAACTGATATCAAAATAGATCAGCTTTCCCTGTAACTATCACTGTAAGGGCAGCATTGGGACTTTAATTTCACTTTTTTGTATAGTGAAGTTGCCAACCAGCATCTTTCTCTTCTCTGTAGATAAAGCTTGCCTGTTCTTTAACGGATGTCTTATGTGTCCAGTTAATTGAGCATGACTTCCACTGGGAAAGTGACTCAGATGGATCAAGGGCTGATTGGCAGCCCCTTATACCGTATTTGCTAGATTATAAGACGACCCTGATTATAAGACGACCCCCCAAATCTTAATATTAATTTAGGAAAAAAAGAAAAAGCCTGAATATAAGACGACCCTATAGGAAAAAAGTTTTACCAGTAAATGTTAATTCATTTAAACACTTTTTTTTAATAAAAGCTATGCTTGAGAAAAATATTTTGGTTTTATTTCCTTCTATTTTCCAACCTGCCCCCCAGTTATGCACATCTGCCCCAGAAGTGCCTTATACCCCCTATATGCCACTGTGCCCCATGATATGCCTTTTAACCCTCTAAATGCCACAGTGCCCCATGATATGCCTTTTAACCCTATATGCCACTGTGCCCCATGATATGCCTTTTAACCCTATATGCCACTCTGGCACTTAGAGGGTTAAAAGGCATATTATGGGGAAGAGTGGCATATAGGGAGGTTTAAGGCATTTCAGGAGGCAGAGTGGCATTAAAGGGGTTAAAAGGCATTTCACAGAGCACTCTGCCTCCAGAAATGCCTTACACCCCCCATTTAACACTCCCCCTCCCTCCTCCAAACTTACCGGTGCTTCTGAGTTGGGGGGGCACATAACACAGGAGGGTCCAGGTCCCCTGCATCCTCCTGTGTTATGCCCCCCCCCTCCAACTTACCGGTGCTTCCTATTTGAGGTCTGATTATAAGACGACCCTGATTATAAGACGAGGGGTATTTTTCAGAGCATTTGCTCTGGAAAAAACCTCGTCTTATAATCGAGCAAATACGGTACTACAGAACAAGATTTTCTACAATTGGGGGATTTAGGGAATGCTGATGTGCCACCATGTAGGAGATATGTGGTTGGCACCCTGGGTTCACTCAAAGGGTCAAAAGACATCAGTTTCCAACAACCCAGCCAGAGATGCTGTACTCCTTAGCTTCCACGAGGTGTTAGTGCATATAGGACTTACTTAAGCAAGTAGTAACACTAAACATACACAAGAAAGAGGTACAGCCCAATAGTAGGTGACCTGGTACCATTTGTTACAGAAACCAGCCCTGTAAGTGAACATTAAGGATATGTATTTTAGCCAAATGAAGATTGAAAATATGGTTCTCTTGTGGTTGGCACTACTTTAACACAGCGCCCAGTGAGTGAATTTGAGAAGTGGGAATCTGCACTTGAGGTTGTGCAAATTAAACAGCTGCCGATTCTGATTCCATATAAATAAGCGGTCCCTGTCTTGAATCATGCCCAGCAATTAAGATGAGAGACGCTAGTAATACTGCAGACACCAGCACCTGTCAGAGGACACCTGTTTGTCATTCAGCTATTTTATATTTAGTTCATTTTTATATCTAATATTATAAAAGTAAGAGGAGGAGTAACAAGAGGAAAAAAACACTAATGTTATTCTTTTGAACTTATATATGATGCTGAGATAAACATCTATACAAATCTCAATAAATAATATCAATACAAAGCATTTTTATGTTCTGTGTAGTAATGAATATCTTGGTTGGCTCCTTACTTTAGTACTTCATGTATGTTAATAATAAGTCCTGCTATATGGGATACCTATTGCAAGGAATTTCATTTTGTTTCAGATGGCCGGTATATAAAAAAACCTTAATGTGCAACAGTATGTTATTTCATGTGACTGGCTTTCGGTTGTGAGGTATAAATATTTGGGATTCCGTTACACTATATGGCCATATATTGCTTAGCCCGCCACTACGTCAAAGTACCCCGAGTTTTGCGAGTCCTATCTCATTTTTCATGGCTACATTGCTTACCAAGCCGCTTAGACTCTCAAGCAATTTAAAGTCCTCTCTGGATATTAGTTGTGTGCCAGTAATGGTGGTAACAGAAACAAGGAATGGTGCAGTAGAAATTATTGTTGATGGTCTACTAGTACTTTTACAGTTACTGTTATTATTATGATTATTATGAATATTATTATATTGTGGAATTTAACTTTATTGGCATTATTTTGTTTGTTGCCTTGGGCATAAACTCAAAGATTATGTAATCCCTTTCGGGTTTTTTTAACAAGAGTAGATGTAACCAAATAATAATTAGACATAGTGAGCTGCTTAGTCTATACATAATATTGATACAATTCTTAAGAGCCAGTATTTGTAATTGGGGTATAATTTCCACTTAATAACAGCATATATGAAATACATGATTTATTAATCAGCAAAATATAGTTTATCAAAGCATGAAATCAAGAAATTTAATTCACAATATATACAAAACATAACTCATCCACAAATACTGATCAAGAAATCGAATTAATTGTCAACATATAATAAATCAATGAGTACCCTGATCTATTCTATTATGGAATAAATGTCTATACGAAATGAATTCTCAGTTCATATTTTATAACAGTGGAAACTGAAGAGTCTACCATGAATAGGAAGGAAAAAATCCCAGTATGAAAGATATGTTAAACAAGAGGGGTAACTCTCAATTACAGCGCGTCCTCAGCAATTGAATCAACATCATGTAGATCTAAGGTTCATTAACTTGGTCATGGAGAACACGATCGCATGAGGGGAACCCAGGTCACTCCAGAGAGGACTAGTAGCAATGCTACCTAAAGCAAATGTATATTATTTGATGGGGAAACAATAAAGATGGCACTTTCCAACATCTCCAAGAATTTCTGCGTAAAACACTTCCTTCCGTCAACTGTCTAAGAATTAGGTTAGTAAGGATTGCAAAAGCGTAACATGAGAAAGGAAATCAATTACTCTACAAATGACACTTATATCTATTATTTCTTAATTTTGTGATTTATGTACTTCCGTCAAATTGACATGTAATTGCATAATATAAACAAGCTTAGTGCCTAATCTTTCAATCACCTCTAAATTACTCAATATAATCACCAGGATACTCGTGTGATTTGCTTTCCCCAGTCTAAAGAGCTAAATAATGTACATATACTGTTAATATTGTTAATAGTGAACTACAGAATGTGCTTAATAATGAAGAAAAAGTATTTCCATACTGCTTCATCAGGGACCATGTACATACAGAAAGGTTCATTTATTACTCCTGTAATTGCACTAGCTATCCCATGGTTGGCTCTAGTACAATTGTAAAACATTATATATATATAAACCAAAATATTTGTCACTTTTACTTATCAATTTTGACTATGTTTTAATAATCCTATTTTTATTTTTAAATTGTAATATAAGATCTGGTCAGCAAATATATAGAGTTTATAGGGAATACATTTTCTAAAATAACAAAATATTACATTTTCATGCACAATAAGATCCATCAATAGAGCAAAGCAGACACTAATTTGATGGAAATAGATTTTAATGGTTCCATAAAAAAAAGACCAATTTGATATTAAATCTAAAATTGCTGGAATCAATTATAATTATAATAATTATAATAATTATTATATAAGAACATGAAAAATTCCACTCAATGTCCTGTTGTCCAGAGTGAGTGTAATTCCCCTTCTCTCCCTAACCCATATCAATCATCATATCCTCTTCATCTATACTTTTTGTATTCAGCTCCGTGCTTCCTATATTACCTTGTGTTATTTCTTCCAGTCTTTCCCCTCACTCTCTCATTGAAGTGCCTCAGAAACCTATAACTACCCCTTCATACATGTAACCCATTTTTGGACTAACCTGGATCCAGGATTAGCCTCCAGCTTGGTTACCTCCATATTAGTGATAGCAGGTAGTCCCGAGCCTCTGCAAACTGTTGAGAGATTGAGGATCTGATGATGCAATGCCTCCACTTAGTTGGGATATCAGAAGCATTACTTGTTAAGAAAATAACTTTAGAAAAAAAAACCCAAGGCAGACACATTAGGAATTTTTCACAAGAGGAATGGCATCCACTAGATATTTTGTAGCAGAGGATACTATATGTGATATTATAACATCAGTAACTATAAACAATGTAAGAACACAGCTATTAACCTGTAAGATTGTATATAAAATGCAATAGCATAATTTAGACAACAATACCCCCTCCCCAAAAGTGTTCAATTTGCAGTAACTCAGCCCCAGATTCCCCAGGGAAATGGTGGTGCACTTAGGTAGGGCCCTTGGTATAACAGGTTAGGATGACACAAAAACCTTATGGCACCGACTGGTAACAACTCACACGTCCCAGGGTCTACTCCAATGGCGGCCATCTTGTGCTGGTACTTTTACCATGACACTGGATTGAACTCCCACAGCTCCTTTTAGTTTGTGCTTTACTGAACTTAGCTTAGTTTGCCCCATTGTGCTCCTCTAGTCTTTGGGGCACAGATATACAGTAAGACGTAAGAATGGCTTAGATACCCAGGGTATCTGTGCAGATCATCACTCTTGGCTCTTCTTCAGGCTCTCAGTCTCTAAGATGGATACCTTGACCCTCACTTTTTTTTCAAAAATCCCCACTGATTGGCTTACACAGATGTTCATAACACTGGCTGATGGAGGGCAGTCAGTCAGCTATATCTAGGACTCTGTGGTCCATAGGAGTTCTAGTGCCACGGTTACATACATATGGGATCATATTCCAGAATTCTGCATGATGAGGCCTATTAGTGAATACAGAGAGGTGTATTCTCTCGATACTTATTCATGTCATGCAGCTGATCAGAGTCCAATAGGCTTAACTGGGATACTTGGTAGAGCTCACACACCTGTTCACACTCATCACACATATTGCACATTATAAAACTGTAATGAAATTCATATATTATGTTCTAGATTATGTTGTCTTTAATGTTCCAATTTCAAGTAAAAGGTTGTTTTCTTGGAAGTACTTAAAGCTTACACTATGTGTCAAATATCTGTATCTGGGGAATATTTTCATTAATGTGCTAGCTAATGGTAAAATGTCATACCAGTACTTCTACGGATGAGTTGACAAAATGTAATAATTGAACCTACTGAAATGCCTTCAGAACATTTGCTTTCATTTCAATCCCCTATTTGTGCCCATATGACAGTATGTCTGTAGTTTTACTCTTTACGGAGACATGTAACTGCAATGGACGTTATACGGTGTCATTGCATCCTGTTCTATTACTGATTTATAATTAGATGATTACTGCGGCTAACATTCACCCATGTCGCTTATGGAACAATATCCAAAGTCCTAAAAATATTGTTGTTGTTTTAATTTTTATATGAAATCTGAATGGTACACTCAGATTACATGTGCTGAACCTCTGTTGTAACAAATATTTTGCAGCAAGTATTCACAATGCAATTATTCACTTTAATATTTCTCCTAGTTAATAAACAGTCTGGGACCACTGGAATTCATTCTCAATACTCCAAGTCATCACAGGGTCCATCATGGTAAGAAGTGTATTTTTTTCTAAACACGTTTCCCTCTCCTCAAGGTTTGTAGGCATTTAAATATAAGTGAAGAGTGGGGACATTACTCATATATGATATATATATATATGAATCCTGGCCAATATCTTGCCTCTAGAAAGAAAAATGAGGATACATTTGTTTGTAGGATAGTTGGATTAGAAAAATAGCAGCTCTAAAAATACCGTATATTCCGGCGTATAAGACGACTTTTTAACCCCAAAAAATCTTCTTAAAAGTGGGGGGGTTGTCTTATACGCCGGGTACTTACCAAGCCGGAGGTTCCCACGAAGCCACCAATCTCTCTAATCACTACGCGCCGGCTATTGATGCCGAGCGCAGGGATGCCGTCAATTGCCGGCGCGTAGTGATGAGGGAGCAGGGAAGCGCGAGGTCTGGCACTTCAGACCTCGGCTTCCCTGCTCTCTAATCACTAGGCGCCGGCTATTGATGCCGAGCGCAGGGATGATGTCATGTCCCGGCGCTCGGCATCAATAGCCGGCGCCTAGTGATTAGAGAGAAGGGAAGCCGAGGTCTGAAGTGCCAGACCTCGCTCCCACAACTGGATGGAAGAAAGAAGACAGAAGATATATATATATATATATATACACACACACACACACACTGCTGTGTATATATATATATATATATATATATATATATATATACACACGTGTGTGTGTGTGTATATATATATATATATATATATATATATATATATATATACATACATATACATATACATGTGTGTGTAAAGGCAGGGGTGTGTGGTGAGGGCAGTGTATAAATGTGCATGTATGGACAGGCATATGTGCAGATATATATATAGATATATATATTATATATGTGTTTGTGTGTGTGTGTGTGTAAGGGCAGTGCATGTATGTATATGTCAGCAAATCAACCAGCAAATCACCGGTAAGGTACATCGCTTGCCGTGATTGGCTGGTTGTACGCTGGGTAGAGGGGTAGTCTTATACGGCGAGTATAGTCCAAACTCTATATTTGGACTGTAAAAGTTGGGGGTCGTCTTATACGCCCAGTCGTCTTATACGCCGGAATATACGGTATGTAAAATTTAGAAAAAATGAGGAAGTAAAATGAATATGCATCAGGTACAAATATATTCCAACCATTGTCATATTATTAGATTAATGACCCCATGCATCGGTATCACTCATGGTACCACACAACTGTAGATCAACATAGAAGTAAAAGAAAGTAAATAAACAGAATAAAATCTAGTTTGCCATGAAGAATACTATAGGTGAGCAAGATATCAGATTAATTCTTACTATTAGCGATTACATAGATTATGAGCATTTATAGACAACAAAAGCCTTTATGATGGAACCTACCATGTGCTGCCATGGACACTTTGCCTGCCCTTGATGATGGTGAGTGATTGGGGCTTATTTTTAGCTCTGCTCTCTCTCTCATACTAATCTTTTTTGCACTCTCAACTATGCGTAATGTATATGACAGTAAGGGTAATCAGTATGCCTACAGCCTTAAAAAAAATATATGTTTAAAATATTTTATAGTAATATATGTACTAAATGTAAAGTGGATGATAATCTTCTCTATATCTTCTATAAACACTGTTACAGGCAGAAATCCATATTGCATTGATTCAAATTATGGGGGAACTCTTATAATTTGGGACAGGATGTTTGGTAAGTGAATATAAATATAATGTCTGCTGGATATATTTAATCTTTTCCAAATAGTTGTTTAATTATTGCAATGTAATAAATTCATTTAACAAAACAATTGTTAAATATAATTTATACACTTTCAGGAGGATATTATGAAATGTATGCAAGGTAGCATCAGATGCATAATTGCTATATGGCAAAAAAAAAACGAAACCAAAAAATGAGTTATTGAAAGAAAAATAAATTGGGGGGCTTTTAGGCGAGGAATTGTATTCATCCATAAAAAATGTTTCTGTAAAATCCTGCAGTGATTGCATTTTTATAGGTTAGGTATTCTGTTATTCTTTAATCCTCTATAAATAGGTGTGTAGGACAAACTACATATAATTTGAAAGAACATTGCATTGCATGATTAAGCGTGATCTGATTCCAATTTAAAGTAAGACTTCTATGTAATTATATGATTATTCACATACAAACTCATCAATATGCAGGCTACAAACACCAAGCATTAGTAAAGCACTGGGATTATGATTCTTGGCAAATACCCCTTCTAGAGCTGAGGAATTTACTTCTGGCTCCTGACTGACTGAGCTGCAATCAACAAGTTGAAATTATATATACAAGTGATAGATTACTATTCTATAAATATATTTTAAAGCAACTAATTATATGCATTTGTTTACTTAACAACACCAATACAGATCATGCTTAAATCAAGTGATTTGGATCACAGAGGCAGATAAATTGCTTCAAGAGGGAAATTAATGACCCAATTAGTTAACTACTATCAGTGTAAATTATGTTTGTGTTCGTGATTTATGTTTCTTTTTTTAAGGAACATTTGTGCCAGAAAAAGAAAAGGTTGTGTATGGTTTAACACATCCAATAAACACATTTGAACCATTTAAAGTCCAGGTAAACAAATTAATGTATTCACTTATAAATGACTACATTCAAAATGTTCTAAATTATTATTTTTTTAAGATATCACTCATTTTTATTCGAACAAGTACCTTTTATGCATTTGCATCTATATCTTGAACTTGATTTTTTTATTGATATTTTTCAACCCTATTTGACTAAAATAAGATATATTATTATTACCTCGGGTTGCACTCCTGTGTCAAGATGCTTAAAACCCATGACTTAGCAAAGCCAAACAGCCATTGATTTACAGACTTTGTTCCGCCACCTCACAAACAATAGCATGAAGATGGAGAGGCCAGCCTTCCAAACTAATAGAGGTGAAATATAAGGTACATCTTCATGATGGAAGAAAATGCAGCAAAGCTCCAGTCAAAATGAATACATTTCAGGACATTTGGTCCCCCTGGACTGCTAGATTCTCACCCTCCACAACTGCCAACAGGGTCAATACTAAGAGTCCTCCCCTCATCTTTCTCTCCCTTCCCCTCTTTTGCCATTTTTTTCTCTACTTCATAGCCATTATTCTCGGTATGATGGCTTATTCAGCCCAGTTTTATCAAGTCAAGAAAGCAAGACAGGATTAACATTTTTAGTTTTACGATCTTTCATTTTGGTAACAACAGCATCTATAATCATGTTTTCTTTCCATCAGTAAAACGAATAAATTAATTTAACCAAAAGATATATTACAACACTAATACAACCACTTGTTCATTTGCGCAACGTTTATGAGATATCACTCTTTTCTACATTAAATGTATATAAGAAAGACCTGATAAATGTTCTGATTTATCATGGAGCATTTACCCTACATGTTGTTTTTGTAGACATGGCCTATATGTTCCGTTCTAAAACTGAGTTCTTCAAATGTTTCTTGATAATCTTCTAATATATTTTATCATTAAAAACACAAATGCAGGAAACAATACATGTTGTAGTTGGGTATTGGAAGAGATAAACAAATAATTCAGCCTCCTCTATTTAACTTCCTTTGCTAACAGATGAGGCTGACAGGAGAATCCTATCTAGTCAGCTCCTGGTCGTCAGTACAACATGTTGAATTTACTTAGTGATATGTGTGAATTACTTTCCCCAGCTTCAACATTGTATCTACATTTGGAATACATTTTGGGATACCCCAGGATTCTACAACAAACTCTCTGTAATATTTAAAGGACCAGGATGGGGTCCAGGGAAGCCTCGACTTGGACTTGCTGAAGAACTTCCAAAGGTAACTTGCTGGTCGAACAGTGGTCTGACTCACATTGTAAACTCAAATGCAACTCGACAACGGGGTTAATGAAACTCTGACAAAAATCTCACATGTTACAGGTTCAGTAAAGTGTAATTTTTCAACTACTCGTATTAAAAAATGTGTTACAACACTGCAAATAAATAGATCAAGAGGAAAAAGTATCTAATATATCCATTGTTATCTCATATATGGATCCATTGCTCATATGTGATATGCCATGACACTAAATGGAAGTCGATTATTCGCCAAGGTGTATTTTTATATGATACCATGCTATGATGTCATAACATCATAAGACAAATGCAAACAAATGTACACTATTTAATAATTACTCTCTTGATCTGAACATCTGCGTGCAATAATCTGAAAACATTATATTAATATTTGATGTTCTACTGTATATTTTAACTTTAAATTCTCTTGAATTTGTTCAATAAAATGTTTCTTGGTAAATCAAGAAATTATCAAATTATATGAAGCAATCTTTGTGGAAGGATAACATAAAAATGTTTTTGTCTGTATTTTTCACAGCATTAAATATGAGTATTATATATAATGTATTCCCAAATGTCTTTTTGATGTCAGGATTGCCTAATGTCTACTGCTTTTCATTAATTACAGGTCACTGGAGATGAAAAGCCTTATAATCCAGGACTGCCAAGATATATACAGTTTTATGCATGTATACATTTTATCCTAATGCTTGGAATTTATAATCACATGTTCCAAGCCAAATTGGTAAGTACATACAGCCTGCTATATTTCATTCAACAGAATCATTTGCTTATCACAGTATGTAATCAGGGGAGGGCTGGCATCTTCTGGCATAGGGGGGTGGGTAAAGCCCAGTGGCACCCCCCCCCCGTATCCAATATAAGCATTAGCACACATACACTTACACACTTATTCTCACACAAACACAAACTCAAACATCCTCACTTGCTCTGACACATACTCACTATCATAACTATCATAAACACTATCATCACACCCATACTCTACTTGGAGCATTTTGCCCTGCAAATAATAATAATAATGGATGGATTTTTTCTGACACCTTATTGCATTACCTGCCATAATACAACAGTCCTGTCCTATTTATCCTGTATCTAGCATTTGGGTTGCACGTCTTATTTTTATATTATTTTTATATATTTTTTTACAAATTAAAAATTTAATATAATTCATATCTGTAGTATATGTAGATATCGCTATACTGTATAGTCATTCTATAGCTCTTAGATAGATTGTAAAACTTGGTAATACTACAGAAACATTACTTAGTATTATTCTTATTAGTAGTATAATTTTTTTTTCCAACAGACCTTATCACAGACAACACTCCTCCTGAGGATTGAGTCTATACTCCTAACATTAACTTCTCTTGGGTTTCTTCTTGAACAAAGGCAAGTGCCATGGGTTAAACAATTTATAGTATGCAATCAATTTAAGTAAGTTGAAAAGTCTTCCGTCTGCCCATAACCTATAACTGTTCTTTTGTTAGTTTAATATAGTTTACACTATAAGGATTCCTATGTGGGCATTTCAGTTCTAGGCTCAGAAAGGAGATATGTCATTATGCATCCTTGTGCATGTAATAAATTGAAGGCCTTACCACTGGAGTGCAAAATGGCATTATTATACTATATATTTTGCAGTTTTTTCCCTATTTTAACAACCCAAACATGTACACAGATAATTGCATTGTATGTAGACAACTTAAGATGCGAAGTGGCAAAAATTTTACTTTTCATTCAATTTCGTGCTTTCAGACCCATGGCAGCCATTTTGGAAACACTTCGATGTACTGCTTTCATACTGCTTCAACAATATGGCTATTTAACAACAGACATTCCCTCTTTGTCAGTTGTCTATCAGGTAAGAAATATTGTAAAAACCCATGTCTGTGTTTTCCTTTTTCTGAATAATGCAGAATAAAAGTGAGATTTTCAGATTTTAATAGTTGAATGAGCACTGGAATTCAAAAGAAAAAAAAAATACTTTTTGACACATTTCATGGTCATGTTTTCTTAGCTTATTCACAATGCCTGCTTTGTTCTAATTCTGCCCGTTATTCAAAGACATATTTTGGTTTGGTGCAGTGTCTGTGATTTCTTCATTGTTCTTTCTTTTTGTTGAGACAAAATGTTGAAATATTCCCTTAACAACATACATTAGTTGTGTGTTATTACTGCAGTGTTTGGCTAGCTTTGACCCATTTTTATCCCAGTATTTATGGCATGTTTATGTTCACTGAGCCTTTTCTTCAGTCTGCTCTTGGTTTCCACTACACAGATCCGCTCCAGATCCTTATGGCACTTCATAAACTAGTCTAAACTCCATCATAGCTTTCTTAGGTGTTCTCCTAGTGTTTACCAGGTATAAGGATAGTGGTTTTCAAGATGGAGTTTGGAGAAGTTTATGAAGTGTCATATGAATGCAGAGCAAGCTATAAAGTGGAAACCAATTGTTTTGAGCCGTATGTGGAATAAATTCTGAATTGTATAGGATATGTGTGCCTGTTTCAAAGAATTCTTTCCAACAATTTTCCCCCAAACCACAGGATGCTTCCATAAATTGTGGGGCGTAAAATGAAATCAATATTGTGATGCAAACATATAAACAGATTAGTGCCAACTTCACACAAGAGAACATTGCTTCTCAAGACTTTGGGTTGCTGACACAGAAATTAAAAAAAGGGTTTCATTCATGAACCATTTCTTGAAATTTTAAAATTATTCAGAAGGGAGCCATTTAGATGTTACTAGTATTCTATGTATATTTATTCATAATTACTTGCACAAAGTTTAATATTTGTATTTTAAGTTTCAATAGTTCTGTGCTGATGGATGCTAAACTTGTAGCCAATGCATAAATATATTCCCTTTTTTGTTTTGATAAAAACAACATTTAGATCACAAACAGTGAAGTGGTTGCAGATTTATGAAATAGTAACATGATTGTCTTCAAGTATGATGGCTTACACCTTGCTACATTTTCTAATCAGTTTAAATTTACCTCTATGCGAGTATAAAGACATATCGTGCGGATGCCGGTATCCAGCCGCACTAACGTTATCGGGTGGTTGCTGGTCTTAAAGTGTCTGGGCTGCCTTGTCATGACCAGTCTGGCCCTGCCCGGCTGACCCATGTGTGCCAGAGTATGACAGGAGGCAATGGGAACCGTAGGAAAACAGGTGAAACTGAAGAGAATAAATTCCACCTCTCCCTTGCCTCAAGCTGTTTTTTACTTGGGCATTCCCTATCTGGATTGTTGGTAACTAGTGTTTCCTGTGCCAGGGTGTGCATCTGTCTCACAGGTACTAAGGAGACTGTCTGCTTTGTGGGATGCCCCTTGTGTGTGGTGAGATGCATGTGAGTGAGATCAGTAAACTTAGTAATAACACTCTTAATACATTCTTGAGTTGGTTTTGTCATGGATGATAATGTATATCCTGGGTATTCCACACAGTAAACAGAAATGCTATTGCTATATAGACACAACTTAATATATTGTGTTCAAATACTTATGCATTCAGATTCTATGAATTTTAGTTTTAATGATTTCGCAAATCTTGTTAATTTGTACCAATGTCTTAAAACGAGGAGGGATCCTAATAAAACAACAAAAATGAAGTAGGAAGCTTAGAATTTTTCTCACTCACACACTCTCTGTCACCCCTGTGATGCAGTCTCAATGTCTCCCTACCTTCTTCTTCTTTTTCTCCGCTTCTTCTTCGTGTGCTCTGCTTCTTCATGGAAGTGCTCCAGGAGCCAGAATAATACAGGCTGAGCCACAGACAAGGAGAGGTGCATTAATGATTCTCCATGGATCCGTCTGCATTATTCTGGCCTCCAGGTAAACTTCCAGTCAAGGGAGGGGGTTTTCCCCATAATGCGAGCTGAGGCTTTGCCCTGATGTGACTGAGAGTATGACAGAGCACGTCAAAAAGTGAGTGAGGGTAAGTGATAACAAATTTTGTTTCCAAATTTAAAAAAGGCCTCTGAATTTCGTCCAAACTAAAAAAACAGCAGGAAAGTGTCAAAACTAATGGGCCAAAAACTAAACAAAACCTTTGTCCAAGTAATTTTTGGTCCATTTGCACAACTCTAATATGTGCATTGATGTATTGAATGTATTTCTATATAATCAGCATTTAGTGGAAGTAGGATATAGACTCTTCTTAGAAGGTGAGTTTATATTATGTTATCACTAGTATTGTACCTGCAATTCCATAAGATGTATGTATGGGACATAACATCAGAGGTTTGCCCTAAATTAGAATTAAAGATGGCCCAGGATCTATCATCAAAAGTGCCACCATATGTCATTTACACATGAAAACCCTTAACTGCACACATTGATCAGGTCACAAACCCCAAAGGCTAGCTGTGGCACCCGGAGTGCATACACAGGACTTGCCCAGCACCCAGATTACATCCATACACTTACCAGCACCCAGACTGGATGCATTGGACTTGTACTATTACCCAGATTACACACAGACACTGGATTTGCCCAGATTGCATCCATAGGACATAAACAGCAACTAGATTGCACCCAAGTGGCCTCCTCTCAAAGTCTCAGGTCTCCTCTCAGTCAGGGCTCCTCTCAGTCTGGCTCACGTACACCCTTTATTCATTCTATACTCTTTAGGCCCAAAACAGTAACAGATACTCTACCTTTACAAACAACTGCCCATAAATACACACACTTGCCGATACACACACATACATACTAGACATGTGCAAATGGGTAAAAAAACAAGTCGGACTCATTTTTCAGTTCATTTTGGCCCATTCGTTTTCAGGCAACACAATTTGTTCCCTGGCAATTCAGTTCAGCCAAAAATCCAAATGCACATGTCTGTTAATATGGAGAATTGAACTTGTAGGAAAAATGTGAAAGGTAGACAAGCAAGATAAAAGAAAAGTATGAAAGAGGGATTTTTTTACTTAAATTAAGAATTGCTTCTGTTAAAGGTTTGGACATTCAGCAGTATTGGGAATGACATTTTCTTATATGAGCTTTCATTTTTTTTAAATATATAGATATATTGATCATGTTTTGGAATTATTTACTTGTTTTGCTTCAGAATGCAATGTTTGCAATGAGAAAAAGTATACATTTTCATAGCTGTGCAATAGGTATTGCAGTATTTTGTATCGTAGTAAACATTTTCTCCATTATGTTTAGTTCATGTGAAAAGTTAGCTGTATGATAAGAGCGACCCTTCCCATATAATTGCTCCAGGGCCCAAAGCTCCTTAATCTGGCATTGCACATGTGAAAGGAAGTCTGTTTCTATTGTGTGTAGCCTAGTTATACATAAAATAAATGTACCATATACTAATAAAAGATAGGCTAATGGTCCAGGTTGTTTCACATACCTAAATTTGTTACTCAAGGCTGTAATTTTCCCTGCGTTGAATGAGTGAATGGTTGTGCAAACAAATCCATACAGCTAAATTGCCAGTAAAACTGTAATCCTTGTAGTTCACTGGGGGACATTATATATATATATATATATATATATATATATATATTATATATTCTATTATATATATAGGAAAAGCTGTATTGGTCCAGGAAGGAAAATGCAAAGTAACAAAATGTTGCAAAATCTTGTACTCTTTTTTTTCGTATGAAATACTCTTAGTCCAATAAAAAAGGTAAGATTTCTAATACTATCAATATATATATATATATATATATATATATATATATATATATATATATATGTATATATATGTATATATATCAATAGTATTAAAAATAAATTGAAAAGCACACCCTTATTTAATTTTTTTTCTAAATTTGTATTGGCTGAGCATCATATAATGTTATAATAACAATGTTAATAGATTTTTAATGCCTATTTCCAAAATAAATTTCATACAAATTGCTTAGATATGTGACTGCACAGTATTAGTGCTTGAATAACATAGTAACTATTTCCACAAATTGCGATTGTATTCTGTTGCGTTTGTAGTTTCAGAATGATTGTCACATTGCTTTAAACAGCAGGGATAATATGTGACTCATGTGTTTGGTCTGGTAACTTCATTTGGTAATTTAAATTCCTAGACATTTTATTTGAGGGGAAAAATTCGGATCAGTATTTACTCTTTCATCATCAAGGTTTTCCCTTTATACAATAAGTACATTGTACTCTGGATTGTGTTTTAAGTTAAGTAGAGATGAGTGTTATTTACCATGGAAAGTACTTGTCTTTTGGGAGCTATGAATCTTTCTGGCATAACAGAACAAAATTTCATGCTTCCATTCGTGGATGAACTACAGTGTATATCAGAATTCAGAAGTTTAGCCTCGTGCCTTTTTAAGTGTGTATAATTTATCTGCTTTCCTATTCACTTACATTTGCTTTATGTGCTATAATAATAGTTAATTTCTGTTATTTCTTTTATCTCGTCTTTCTCTTTCTTTACTGGTACTTTTTACCATTGAAATTTTACATGACAACAAAAATAAAAATGACTGCTACAGTTGCTTTTTTTGGTGGCTCCTGATGGTATATGGACAATCTTCGTAAAAAACAGACCCCCTGTAGAGACTAGATCCTATATATGTGGGGACAGAAGATGAGAAGGAAATGTATGTTTTTTTTCAGGTTTGATAACTGATATTTATCTAGATAGAGGAAGACCCCCTAGATGGGAAAAAGGGAAATGGTAGGCCTTACACGCAAAGAGATCTGTGCCAGAATAATCTCAATGGGACAGGATAAGGGAGATCTTCTTGCTGCCGCGGTTCCTCAGATGATGTCCAATCATTTGAAACACCAATAAGCCCCAGATTGGAGCCACTGAAAACTCAAAAATCTTCATGATTTTCTTCAGATATACTCATTAATAAATATTCAAAAATATGTAAAAAAAAAAAAAAACCATGCATCCAATTAAGTAGAATAGATTAGCATTACAGGAGTATGAAAAAATAATGTGAAAAGCACAATAAGAAATTACTTCACAATATCATCAAGCATATTGATTTATGAATAATTGTTAAATTGTAGATGGATTTGAAATGACATACTAACTACTGGCATTTCAGTTGTATAGGTGAATTTTACATTGTATGGTCCCGTATAAAAATGGAACTAGGTTTTGATTATCACATATGAAAAATTAGATTTTCCTCAATTCCTTACAGAGGGGTGCATTATTTCCTCAGCTTTCTTGATGATTTCACTTAAATTTACATCCGTTCACTGCCTATAGCTTTATGTGGCACAACTGAAACAACTAACGGCAGCAGGTCAATTTCCTGTTCTGAAGTTCTCTCTTCTTCTTCTTCTTACCCACCCTTTCAAACGTGAGAGCAATAAGGTAACGAGGGGGGATAATAATGCAGATTAGGCTACCTTTCCCCATGGTATTCTGGTGACATGAGTTTCTTATTCAGATATTACCTGTCTTAAACTACAATCCATATAAAATATATGTTTTTATAACGTATAGAGATGTAAGAATTCAGGAAAAGTGACAAGAAATATGATATAGTTTACTTCTGTACTGTACATTTATAACAAAAAAAAAGGAAATATAATAAACAATTAAAAGTGTTTTCTTGCAAAGTGTTTCTCATTACACATTGTTTTCTAGTTTCAAATGTAGTATATTTAATCCTGACTTGTTTATACAAGGCTGCTAACATTAATTCCATGGTATATGTTTGCATTTAAATGCCACAATGAGAATTTGGAAAGAATTAAGTCGGTTTCCAAGTTTTGTTTTTCAGGAACAGCAGAGTCATTTTTTTAACTGCTGCATATGTTAGTGAGTGAGCTGGCGTTACTCTGAGCTAGAGGCAATGATGTATGGGTCCAGATGCTTTTGCCAATTGACTGTAAAATTGCCTTGCATTTCTGGCAAGAGAGCCCACCTAAAACTTTCACAGTTTTTTGAAACCCCCTCTCCTATTGCAAGCCTGACACGCCACCTTAGGTAAATCTGCTCATTATCCTCTTCCTGCCTCCTGATCTTAACTGAAAAGAGAGTCAAAATCTCTGGAACCTATTAGACATATCATCCATTGATGTGATTTGCACGTGAATGTGGAAATGTGAGACTCGGAAAAAAGTCCGCCAGCAGCTGCAACTTCAGGTGGCAAAATTTTGCTCGGGATGAATGTGAAAAGAAATGTCATATTTGAAACAAGTCGGAGCTCTAGGAGCTTATAATAAGCCATAGGTGGGGCATACAAATATAGTTAAGGAGAAATATTTTATAAAATAATTTTACAAGAGGAAAAAAGTTTGCAAAACGATGCTCACTTTTGACAAATATGGGAAGCTAATGAGGTGACTGAAATTATTAAATTATACCATTTAATATAATAATATTACAATACAATACAATAATATATGATATTTGTATATCTGAAATCATCATTGATTTTTAGCTTTATGAACAAGAAAAATATTCATTGTTTTTTCATTAAGTAAAATATATAAGTAAAGTACTACTGTGTTATAATCTTGACGCTGCATGTGTCATTTTATGATTTATTGATACGAACAGATAGAACTGGGTATAAGACCTATCTTCAGTAAGAGAGAGAGAAACCCCAAGTAGCAAGTATGTGAATCGTAATTGTCTCTCTATTTAGCCAATTAAAAGTAGCAATACAAAGACATTTTATAGCAAATTAATTTATGTAATGATGTGGAGATGCTCCTGATTAATGACTATTATAAAAACAAATGCAAAACCATTTTTCCAGCTTCCCTGTGCCAGCTAATTTTAGGGTCTTTTACCCGGAGCATAAAACTGGGCAAAGATCTATTAAAATTGTGATGGGCAGGAGAGGCACAGAGTGACAAAAGTTAAGCCAGATCAGAGAAAACCAAACCGATCTGGAGCCAGGCTGTGCCTTGTGGAGACAGAAGCTATTTCCAAATTGGTTACTATATAAGTAGGTTATACAGAAGCACAGGGCACTCCATTTGTATACAGAAACACCCAGTTAATGACACGGGGGGCCTACTTCCACCGACTCCCTGCTCCATCACCTCTCACTCCTACTCTTCTGCCATATTTACCCAAAGGGAAAGTTCCAGGGGACCCAGGTATGGATATACAGTACTGTGCAAAAGCTTTTAGGCAGGTGTGAAAAAATGCTGTTAATTGAGTTGGGGATTTGGTCAGAATTAATGATCTCCTCAATGCTAAGAAGTACAGACAGATATTTATAAACACACAGTTTCCATTGTTCATCATATTTTACTATAAAGGGATACTATACTGTGGAACAGGCCATGCAACTGAGCACTTTTTGGAAACTGACCCAATTATGATTATATGCCCATTCAAAAACATAGCAGAAAGTGAAAGTAGATTGGTAGCCCAATAGTGACATATTCAATGCTTGAGCCTATACAAGTGGTTAGTAGAACATAAACATAGTTTATTGCGCAACCTTTATTTCTCACTAATTTGCATAGAAGAGGTGATAGAATCAAGCACATAGCTGGTACTATCTAAATAAAATACAAATTAATAAAAGGGTTGCATTTGTGCATGTGTTAACCAACTCTTAATATTGTGATTGTTCTGAGAGCGTTTTCTCATTGCAGCTTTGTTATATAAACCTGAGAGAAAATATATCGACTTTGGGTCCTTTATATTAAAATGTTCGGTGTATGTTTCGTAAACTGTGGAAAGCAAAATTAAAAGGCGTATGATGAAGCTAAATAAACGGAAAGTGTACATATAATTGTATTATCCTGAGGCTATGTGAATGACACAGTTTGTCCTACAACAGAAGTTTCTGTCTCCGTTGAAAACATGAGCTAATTGTTTAGAGGGGCCACTGAAGGCCATAGTCTTTATAAACAGAGTCTGATTTTAGTCCAAATTGTGAGTCATTTAAAACAGAAATGTTTTAAGTGTAGGTCTCCTATTGTTTTGTATTTTACTTCCCTGAGAAGCCATATGTCAAAAGTGCTGTATAATCATTTTAACATTTAAAAAACAGTCACTAACTGCTGTAGTAGAACCAAAGCTGAACTCTTTCTGAAGAGCAGTTCTGGTGCTTAAGTATTCAGGATGGTTTTATCGCTGTAGAAAATAATGAAATGCTCCGCTATGCCATTGTTATTCCCGATGACAGCCATAACAGAAAGAAACTGGGCTTTTATCATAGCTGCTGCCTCTCAGGATGGCTTTGAATGTGTAGTGCCTGGATCTGCACACCCCATGTGTAGAAGAGACATTACACTATATATTCAAAACTTCCACAGAGACACAATGTTAAGCACATAATGTCACTGTCAAGACTATAATGGATAGACCCTCAGTGACAACGAGCCTATGGGTGTCCAAGCACAAAGAACATACATTGGTCTGTTCACTAGGAAGTTGAGTTAAAGACTACCTTGACTCACTCTTGAACCCATTTGCTTGTTGGGGTGAAGGGGGTTAAAGTAGTCAAAACTCTTTGGAGCTGAACTAACCTATGGGATAGAGGAATAGTGCTTGGAAGACCTTATTATGTCAGTATTCCTTGATTAAATGAGTGCTATTGACACATATGCCACATCTTAGATAAGGGTGTACTGATAAACATGCCATTGACAACTAGCAAAGGAGAATTTTCCGCCTCATTAGATATTTTTTTTAGAATGTATTTATGAATGCACTGGAAACTGAATTGACTAAAGGTCACATTTACATTTCAGAAAGTTTCTTCTTTTTGTTTTGTTATTGTGATCATATGCCCTCTTTTCCCATTCTCCTCTTACTTGAAATTCATAACAATTCACATAAAAGCCACCCATTTCATCAATCATACATGAATCACAGAAACAGCCAAAGTCACATGAAACAATATTTAACAAATGCTCATCTGGATTTTTAATGAAAACCAATAGAATTTTTTAGAAAATGTACAAATGTATCATTCCTAGCATGCATTTTCAAAGAATTATTTTGAAGCAGTTGATTGTATATTGAATATTTATGTGTGTAAATCATTTTGGCAAATATGTGTTAATTGCGCTTGCATAATTGCTATATATAAAACCTACAACTTAATATATAAACTAAATAAGGTTTACCACTCTTAATATACACAGTGTATATACACTAGTGGTTTATTATAAAAATCCTCTTTTGAGGAAATCGGGTAAAATATTTTTCTGTTGTGATTGCAATGCTAATTACATGTTTACATGAGCACAATAACTGTTTTCAACCATGCTGTTCAACATTTGGTTCCTCATTTATTATTTATTTATCTAACCCAAGAGTAGTATAGATTAGTTTAGAATAGATCTCTTCAGAAAACATGACCTAATTCATTTGTAATGTACACAAAAATATTTCAGGCTTTTTTTTTTTAGATTAGATTTTTTCCATCTAGTGTAAAGCAATACACTAAAGAATGCACCAGCTGACACCGGAACACAACGAGGATACAAAGTCCATTAAATAAACAAATATTTATTGTAGTCCTTGCACCAAAACCTCCATATCTGCGAAAATATAAAGAAAACACATGCCATAATATACAGATTTATGACAGCATAAATAAATTTACTATAGGAAAAGCGAATTAATATAATATTCAATAGGACTTCACGTCATTTCAATTGACAAGCTTTGAGACCCATATGCTGGATGCCACACTTTCGGCACATGATTAAATAATTTACGTGTAACACAGAGAGGTATTTTATGAGAATGTATCTAATCTGGTTGAATCCTATGCTTTAGTAGGTGATAAAAGTGAATGTATCCCTCTCCAATTTGGGAGAAGTCCCTGTATTATTCAGCAACAGAGCTACATGTGATCTTATATTAGCTGCCTCATAAGCTCTTTCCATAAATTGAGTTTTTCAATCAAGAGCTTGCTTCTCAAATGTGAGTTGATCTGTGCAAAGCATAAACATTCAGTGTAACGCATAAGATCTTTTAAGAGCTACAAGACAACAATTTAAAGTGGTAATGGTATAAAGAGAAGCAGTAGTAATGATTTAGAAATCAAGTCTTCTGGGGCAGCCTTTTAAATGTGAAGTGAGAACATAAGAGAAGATGTCAGTACAGTATATTGAGACGTTTAGTATTATGTCATTATGACTCTGCAGCGCTTCATAGGGTTACCAATGAATTTAGGATGGACCAAGTTGCTGAGGTCAATTGCATAGCTGAGGTTGCAGTTTGTTTTATAGAATAAATGAATATAGGGAATGAATAAGTAGTAACCAATCTACCATTGGAGCAGCAGGTCCAGAGGGGCGGCAGTCCCGCACTACCCTGGTAGACCGCTGCTTAATGGGCTAGTTACAGAGAGGTCTCTGATCTCCCCCATTAACCCATTTACACTATGGAGGCCTATGCTGTGCTGCATTGGAGGATAGAGTGAGTGGCTGAGGACATTGCCCTGGTTCAGGCTTGGGGAAGAGCCAGATGTAAATATACCTTTGACCATATCAAGGTTCCATGATAGCTGCTAGTAAACCAGAGGGCAAACACCAGTTCACCATTTATATCTCTTGGTTTCAGTTTGGTTTTTTTCATTAGAATTTTGAATAGTGCTTTTTTAAACCTGGCAAAACTGATGTTTCTCAGTACTGAAACGGATGTTTTACATGATTCACAACTATGATTTATGACTCACTGATTCTTCAGAAAAAAAAGTCTTCCAGTAATGTGTGCCTGGGGATATGAAATGTGGTCTGATTGAGTTATTTAGGATATATTGAAGACAAGAATTCCTGTCGTCTTCTGACCTTACCAGGACTCTTTTTTGTAGGAAATTGTAACAAAATGCACTTTGGAATAATAAAGTGTTGGTTGTTTTCTTACTAAAGTTTCTCTCCTCTTAAGTCTTCTCTAAAGGTTGATCGCTTATTTTGTTTATCTTTTATAAGAAAGTGATTCTAATCATATGAGTTATTAAAAAAATATAGTTAATTGGGTTTGTTTTTTACAGCAAATGTAACCTTGTATTGCCATATATACAAATGTCTTCCAGAGTACTTACAGTTCAATTATGAACCAGTATAGGTATAAAAGTGTTAACATCTAAACCTCTTCTTGTATTTCCAATGTATTGGTGCTAATACCGTAGAGACAATAAAAAGATATTTACTATTTGACTGGCACATTGAATGGTTTTATAATAGCTGGTATATACAGCACACTTCCTTGTTATTCATATTTAGAAACTATAAAAAAGAACACACTATTGCTGCCACTCAAGGGTGTTGGTTACTTGCCAACTACAGAGTACCTGCCATCAGTACGTCCCTGATAAAGCCTACCAGGGAGAAAATGTTCTGGCCTCAGAGACAGACAATCATTTTCTCTCTGACCATTTGATGTAATGTTTTCTTTGTATAAAAATATGAAATAACCTTTAAGTTAGCAACAAAAAGTCAGTAAAACACCATTTGGTAGGTGACATTGTTTTGTTATCGTTTTTTCACCAGTAGACATCCTCCCAGTTGTTTGGATAAACTAGGCTTTGCAAACTATGGGGTTTTCTCAACCACACTCCAGTGTTAACATTGAAAAAAACAATCTACTGTTAATAAAATTGCTTACAACAGCTTTCCAACCAATAAACTCCTCAGTAGCTCACCGTAAACTATTTGTAGATAGTGGTAACCAAATTCTTGTAATTCTGTTTCTCATGGAACTCTTAACTTGCTGGTGTACTGACTACTAGGTTGTAATCCTTAAACTTAAACTTGAGAGTTCTCCACTATGCTTATAGTATTGGATATAGTGATGTAGACGAGTAGCTCAATGTTACCCCATCCTCACGGTACATTCTGTACCACACTTGTCTTAACACAATTTTTGATATAGCGCTATGTGCAAAAACATATGAAATACAAAATAATGAAATGTTAATGTTAAACAAGAATGTTTGGAAAATGAATCCTTAACAAACTGGAAAAATACTTTGCCTAGAATAGCAGAAATGCTATATGAACTAATGTTGCTTCTATGCAATCTGTTTCAAGATTATTCAGCATCGATGTCATTAGTTTGATCACCAGAATGTGGCATTTGCTTACAGTATTCTGTAAGTCTTTTAGATAATATATCTTTAATGTGGGAGATGAATGGACAATGTTAAATATGAGAAATAGCTAAATGATAGTAGAATAAAAAGAATCCTATCATTCTCAAGGCAAAATTACAAATTCTCAATGTGGAGCAGACTTGTTTCTGCTCTGATTGAATATGTGTACATCCCAGTTGGTACTTTTTTCAATGGTATGCCACAAATTAAATTCTTGCTAATTTCACATCTGTACTTCCTGATAAATAATGTTTCTTATAAGGACCATTAGCACCATGAGTCACTATAATAGACTTTTTGAGATGTGCCATTAAATGATTACTATGTATATTTATATACAGTATAAATATTTGTATTACACATAATTATTATTCTTATTACACAGTTTGTATTACACATCAATACTCAGTGCAGTGTTGCTATATAGATAATAAAATATATTATAAAGTAATTTTTTTGCAGGAGTAGTAGAACTATATTGATTTGACATTTGTTTTAATAAGGGGGAGTCTAAATGATGTTTGAGTTAACAAATGACTGAATGTACTAATTACTGTACGTATAAGAGATTCCACTAATGAAGTTTTAATGTGTACTTCTTGGAAAATAAAACCATCGTGTATTGTGCAACACTAGGGCTCTGTCGGTTGACAAAAGCAGCCCTATTCATAAAAGGGCTCCACATTTACCAAGCAGCCTACAACTATGAAAACGTGTTTATCTTAGTATAGTTATTGATGTGCTCATTTACGTTTCTTCTTCTTGTTATTCATCACGTTTATCAACATATAATATTGCATTTCCTGAAAACCAGAACCATTTATTAATCTTAAACAAGAAAAAGAAAATACATTTTGGTCTATGGAAAAAAATGAAACTCTAGCAGTCAAAAAGAGCAATCTAAATTACCACAATTTTAGTTGAAAAAAGTAACGCAGTGAATAAATAATATCCTGTGAGTTGCGTAGGGGGATCTAGGATCAGGAGTAGAAGAGATGCATAATGTAAATAGTAAGCCCACTTGGCAGTATGTGATGGCAGAGGGGCTGATTCAAGACGTGGTACCTGTAAGGTATACTCCAAAATAAATGTAAAAATCAAAGGTCATGTCATCATCAGCAGTTAAAGAATAAACAATGGGGAACAATAGATATGAATATATTATGCAAAGGAGATCCCTGCCACAAAGCGCTTACAATGTGTCTCAGTATCAAGTATTTTTGCAATGCATTTTAAGGAACATCACCTAGTATATTATTCACCAAATGCATAGGTTTGTAGGTTTTAGAAATGATTACACTATTATATTTTTAGTTTAGATACTTTCAAGTAGAGCCCTGCGCCGGACTGCTTTTTATTCCCGCTCCCGCTGATTTTTTGGCCAATCCCGCCCACCTCCTTACCTGAACTGCAGATTTCCCACGCAGTCCCGCAAGGCTGCCTTCGAGTTGCTCCCTCACAGCGTCTCTTCTCTTGTTCCACCCAGGAACACAGAAGAGTCATGGGAAGTGACGTCACATCACGTGACTCCACTGTGTTCCTGGGTGGAGCAAGAGAAGAGACGCTGTGAGGGAGCAGCGCGAAGGCAGCTTCATGGGACTGCACGGGATTACCAGGACCCGCAGGTACAGTATTTTACCACCCGCCCGCAACACCAGCAAGACCGCCCGCGCCCGCAAGTTTCTTGGTGGCTCCCGCCAATGCAGTCCTCTACTTTCAAGCATAAAGAGAATTGGTTAATTCTACATTAATTTTGACCGGAAGGGTTACAGCGTATTTAGAGGTATATTATTTTTAATTGATAAAATACATTTTTGACTTTTTTTCCAAAAAGCATTTTGTACAGTTTTGCAGTGTATAATTACTAAATATAACTGTGGGGTCTTTATTGGTCCAGTGCATTTGTATCGTAACTTGAAAAAAACTTAGATATTTATATTTTTTGTTGATAACATTTTTTATTAGCTCTTTTTTATTGTTCCATTTAAAAAAAAAAATAATAAATGTCCCCTTCACTCCCATCGTCCAACCTACTGAACATACCAATCAAAAGGTTCTGCAGCCCTGATTTTCTGATCCATGCATGTATAATGAGAAGGGATCATTTTGTCCCCATGATGACATGAAGCAAGCTCTATTATACTGTCTGTGATGCTGGCAGCTGCTGAAAAAAGGGGGCTTCATCAGACAGTCCAGTGTTCCGTACACGGGCAAGGAAACTTAGGCCAACCCAAGGGAGGACATAACAGTACGTCCTTTGTCCTGATGGGATCGTATTTAAGGAAATATTATTACAATACATTAAATTATAGGGCGACAGTAGACGGATATTACAATGGGGTGCAACGAAAATTAACAATAACATTAAAATTGACAACTTACAATTTGACAATAGTATTAAGATGTTGAAGGAGAAGAGGGTCTTTGCTCTTGTGAGGTTACAATCTATTAGATCTATTGCATCCTTTGTTGCAAGCAATTACCTTATGCAAACTTCTGTTTAAAAATACTGAGTAATACAGACATTTTTAGTAGCAATGTATTATACAAACATATCATTTGTGCAGTATTCTGTGCATATCCTCCATGCTGTTTAACTGTTTAATACATTTCTCTACCACTATAATATATGTACAATATATATATATATACCGTATTGGCTCGAATATAGGCCGCACTTTTTTCCCCCACTTTAAGACTTTAAAGTGGGGGTGCGGCCTATATTCGGGGTCTAGTGCCCGACGCCCGGGACATGCAGTCCCGGGCGCCGGGCAGGCAGCGGGGTCAGGATACAGATCCCCCGCAACGGTGCAGGGGACCTGTATCCTACTCTCGGATGTCCTCAGACAGCCTCCCCTGCCAGCACTTTCCACGGGGGGGGGGGGTGCCGGCACGGGAGGTTGTCTAAGCGCATCGTCTGGACGGTCACCGGCTGCAGCGATGCGGGTAAACAGCCTCCGGGTTGTTTACCCGCATCGCCGTAGCCGGTGACCGTCCACACGATGCGTTTTACCTCTGCCCCCAAGACTTACCGGAGCAGACTCCCGGGTGTCTTGCGGGGCGCCGGCGGGGGACATCTACGCAATACGCGCATACAACTTCCGGTTGTATACGCGTATTGCGTAGATGCCCCCCGGCGGCCCCGCAAGACACCCGGGAGTCTGCTCCGGTAAGTCGGGGGGGGGGCAGAGGAAGACAGTGGTCGCATATCTCGGGGGGGGGGGGGGAGGACAGTGGCAGCATATCGGGGGCAGAGGAGGGCAGTGGCAGCATATCTCGGGGGGGGGGGCAGTGGCAGCATATCTCGAGGGGGGGGGACGACAGTGGCTGCATATCTCGGGGGGGAGGACAGTGGCTGCATATCTCGGGGGGGAGGACAGTGGCAGCATATCTCGGGGGGGGAGACAGAGTGGCAGAATGTTTTTTTTTTTTTTTTTTGGTGCTTTTTTAAAGAAAAAAAGTTTTTCTTTAAAAAAGCACCAAACTTTTAGGGTGCGGCCTATATACGGGGGCGGCCTATATCCGAGCCAATACGGTATATATATATATATATATATATTTATATATATATATATATACATACGTACAAAAGAATATACCGTATTTGCTCGATTATAAGACGACCCCCCAAAATCTACATATTAATTTAAGAAAAAAACAAAAAGCCTGAATATAAGACTACCCTATAGGAAAAAAAGTTTTACTAGTAAATATTAATGCATGTAAACAATTTTTTCTTATTTAATAAAAGCTATGATTGAGAAAAATATATATTTTTTTTTATTTCCTTTTATTTGCCAACCTGCCCCCCAGTTATGCACATCTGCCCCCAGGGTTGCCACTCTGCCCCCAGAAATGCCTTATACCCCCTATTTGCCACTCTGCCCCATGATGTGCCTTTTAACCCTCTCAATGCCAACTTCTTGCCCCCGCCCCCAGAGGAAGGAGGGGGGAGGCAGAGTTTTGTGACACTCTACTAGCTTCCTGTTCTCCTGCTGCTAGAAGAAGAGACGCTGCTCGCAACCAAAGCACCGGTAAGCAGCCTGGCAACCTAATCGAGGTCTGATTAGAAGACAACCTCGATTATAAGACGAGGGGTATTTTTCAGAGCATTTGCTCTGAAAAAAACCTTGTCTTATAATTGAGCAAATACGGTATTTAATTGGAAATTTTAGAACTATCACTTTCCTGAAATTTTATGGTGATAGTGTGGCAACAGCTATATAGAAGTCAAGTTAAAATTAAATCTGGGGAATACTAGTGCAATATATAATTAGTAATCTAGATACATTCGGGGATGTGTATTTACCTTTAAGCACAGCACAATTATATTTAAAGCCTTTGCATATTACTAAATATTTTCTAGAACAACTCCCAAAAAGTAATTGAGAAAAATGGCATAGTCTTCACGAAAGTGTTATATTTCGACTTCCCACTCCTTACTCATAGTCTGTTTTGTTTTTAGGATTTTCATTGCCCTTTTGGCTAATAAAAAACTGTTTAACTTGTGACCTCCAGCTTCTTGAATGCTCTCCACCCTCCAGACATTCTTCCCACTTCCCTGATTGTCAGTGAGCCATTTCTTTAAAAGAAATATTTTCCGGAGTTATACTCCTGAGCTTTCGCTTCCCTTCCAAAAACACCTACACTCCACTATCTCTCAATGTCTGATTCCACTTGTCTGCTTTTCTTTTTTGTTTTTTAAAAAATGATTTGTTTTTGTTGCTTCAAAATTGCCTTGCAAAATAAAGACGTGCAATGTAAACTTATAAATAATAATAGCAAATTAAATTGTATTAAGCCTTTTTAAAAATACTTTTTTAGTTAATTTAACTATTAATAATTTATAGTTTTGGTTTTTAAAAAATAATATCTTTATTCACATATAGGATTAAGTAGAAATAACTAATGTGTCCAAGGAGGCTTACGATTAAATGCACATCTATGGATGACGCTGATTTTGGACATCTCGTCCACAGACCAAGACCAGATGAAATATCTCAGCTTACTAACATACCACCAGTAGATAAAACAACTCTAATATCAAATAAAAAAGACCCATCCATGCACACATGCTTTACTTAACTCCTTCCTACCTTCCTTCTTTGATTTGTTGGCCTGTTTGTCTTCCTGTTGTGGGAAATTAAATGAAAGAATGTGCATTCTCAGCTCTTAGGAGGATCTCAAAGCATGAAAAGCTCAAGTCATTTTAGAACGTCTAAGAAGGGAAAATATACTTACAGGCCTCTGGAGACCAATGAATTTTCCCTTCTTCCTTGAAAACTTATTGAACCAAAGTTACAGAAGGCTATCCAGATGACGTTTTTAGAGCTCTTGTTTTCTTCACTGAGTTATAAATGTTTCAAATGTGTATAACCTTAGTGTTGCTGTTATATAGATTTTTTTTCACTGTTTATGGTTTAAAATATGCTAAAGTTGTTGTGTCACAGAAGTTATTAATCATAGAGAGACAATAAAATATAAATGATTGTCAATGTGCTACTGTAATTGTAATGTTTTTAACGCAGTTCAAAGTAGTTACTGGAAGTATTTGTAAACTTATGTGATGATGATGATGTGTTAGAGCGTGACCAGTGTTGTATTTGGGAGATTAAAAGTCCTGGTCCTCCGCCATTCTAGCACAAAATGGTTACAGGACTCTAGTTTTAGTTATGATTAAAAAAAAGTGCTAGTAGCCACTGCAGGCAAGTACCACAGGAAAAAATCCCCCAAAGAGGAAATTAAATAATCTTTTTTACCACGCATCTCCGACACTTATTTCATTTGAAAGAAGCTGACCATACTATTCAGCTAAACTATATTTTTCCACATAATAGATTTTCCCAACTATTCCATTAAAACAGCTCTAGAGTTAAGAGTTCATATGAAGGCTACTTGATGGTGTATGGAATGGTCTTTAAATATATAGAACCAGGTGTTTGTTATAGGGCATGGGATTTAACAGAATAGCAAATTTTCAATAAAAGTATGTATCAAGGCAAAGTACATACAGTGTGATAATCAGGTTACGTAGGCAGGAGAACATGCCACTAATTAGCATTAAAGAAGGGCTGCCCACTGTATCTTAATATTTTAAGGTAATTTAAGGTATATTTCGAGCTTGCTGTGAATTGGAGTGCATGGGAAATCGTATACGGCGTGATATGTTCTGGATAGGGGTGTTTGAGCCTTTAATCGTCATGCCTCTACATCTGTGTCTTTATTTTAATAACAATTTAAAGACCATATTGACATTGGACCCATGATGACTAGTCACATCATCTGACTAACGTTAAGGTTTAGGAATGCACCACTCATTACCATGTCTACAATCCTCCCATGTCCATTTGGGAACTAGGTGGGAGAATGAAAGGTGGGCCGGTGAGGCAGAGCCAGTCACGCTGCAGAAGAAACTGCTTGCCATGGGGGGGGGGGTTTCAACTAAATGAAGCTAAAGGGCACTTCTACACCACTGGGAGATCCATAGGCCTTGTAGAATTCTCAGGTATACTAATTACTTAAAATATAGCCAGTAACGAAAAGGACCTTTTTTTTTGTTTACAACACTCAAATTAGTAAATGCTGACTTGGGGGACTGCGCCTCAAAACTATCAATATTTTTTAGTTGTGTTCTTGCCTTTTTATCCACAAAACATTATATTAGGTGATACATCTGGCTTTAGTCCTTAGCAGTAAGCTGGAAAAAAACATATATTCTGAACACATCCCAATGTCCAAGAAAAGGGAATTATCACTTGGAGCTGACGACTATTAATTTTTACAGCCCTTGTAGAAAAACTCTGGGCCTACAAGTATTTTAGCTGAAGAACAATAACTTTTTGATTGCCAGTAGTGTTTGTAATTTAAGCAGTGCAATTATTTTTCTGCTATGCTACTTAGCCAGAGTGCTGAAACTTAAATAACACAGCAGATTGATTTTGTGAGCTGATTTCTGCTTCTTCAACCCACTCCAGTTTTTTTTTACAAAATAAAATGCAGTATCAGTGATGGAAAAGGTGAGAAATATTAAAGAAACATGATGTATTGTTATGATTAGTATCATTACTTATGTTATTACCCCCCCCAAACAATATCAGCACAACCAAAGGAACCTTATGGGTATAATGTTAATACATAAGTTAAAGTCAAAATAAAAAAAGCAGTTAAAGTAAATAAGTTAAAGTAAAATAAAAGGCAGCCTTGTATTTAACTTTTTGCCCAGTTATATCCATAATCGTTATCTCATTTGACTGAATTTACCTTCTTTTTTAACATAAGAATATTCACAAAAGATCGAAATAAAAATGAATGACTGAAGCAAAAAATGTGATATTCTTGCACAGAAATTTAAATGGGCATACTTATTTTTTTGTTTCCCCGTGTATATTAATTTATTTATAAACAAAATAGGAATTAGTATTATATATATATATATATATATATATATATATAGCACTGTACAAAAGTTATAGGCAGGCTCAGACGAAGTAATCTCGCAGTGAACTTCCACACTCTGACACACCCTCTCCCTGCTCAAAAAATAGGGGAGGAGAATGTTCCCGGAAGCTCCGCTATTTTGCGGAAGTTCACCAGAGGTTATGTTCCATTGTCCACAGAGAAATGGATGAAGAATGGACTTCTTGGAGCAGCAGATGAAGAAAGAAGTCAGAAGAAGAAGATGCAAGATAAGAAGCAGAGCTGCTCGGTAGGGGACAGTAACATGGTGACATGGAGGTGGTTGGCATAGAAGGTAGGGAGACATTAGAGAGAGTGTGAGAGAGAGTGAATGAGAGTGCGAGAGAACATGAATGAGAAAGTGTGAGAGAGTGTGAGGGAGAGTGTGAAAGAGCATGAGAGAGTGAATGAGGGTAAGGGAAAGCAAATTTAGCAAAAATTTGTCTGAATTGTTTTTGGCCCATTTGCACAAGTCTAATATATATATATATGCCTCAACTGTTAAGCCAGTATCTCAACCTCATGCTGACAAGTCCCATAAAGGACAAAACAGCTGTCCATGAGTGGTGATCTGGCTATTGTACAGCGGGCAATTACTTTTATTACTCCATGTATAAAGTGGATAGAGAGGCAAAGGTGATATTTGTTAACCTTATTTTCATGCCCAGAATCCCTTGTGGTTGTGGCAGCACCATGAGATTTCTGAGGGAAAAACAAGCCTTCTGGCTTGTCTGGTGTCTGTAGATGAGTGTTTAATAATGCTTCTACTACCCCTTATATATTAATATTAGCAAATGGGACATGTTTCTACTTGAAACCATTGCATTATGTTGGCCTAAATAGAACAAATACATTTTTCGGAGCTCACTTTATTTACTACCCCAACAGTAATTTTGCAAATCTCTATCTCATTATTACATACTATCTGTACTTTTTTTGTTACCGGCTTTGTGCAAATTTTTGGAAAAGGTCAGGGTTCACTGCTTGGTAACAGACTTCCCTCTCTCTAGGTTCTTAAACTGAATGTCAGAGTAAGCCTTTTCAGTTTGTGTTACAGTAGCAGTCTAGACATATGTTTATATTCATTCTATGAAATTAGTGTTTTCCGTTTAACTGAAAAAAATAATGGGGTGGGGGGGAGTGGTGGGATATGAGGGAAATTTTTAAACAGATTAATAGCCACAAAAACACATCAGGAAGGGTGTATATTTCACAGAAACAGAAGTTCTGGAATCATGAAGTCATACTGAAGCCGGAAGGTGGAAACTTCAAGACAAATGTTATTAACTATCCCTTATGAGAAACATTTGTGGGTGTCTGAGATTTAATCCACACATATATGCATAAAATAAATAGATTAAAAGTAAATCTCTAAAGTAAAACTTTAGATGGTCTATCATGCCCAAACGTAGAAACGTTAAACCTTGGACAGTTATATATATATAAGAATATAGGAAAACATGGGTATAAAAATTGATCTAAAATAAAATGTTGCTGTACTTTGTACATTGTGGCTAATGTCGTCTAGCAATAAACAAAATGTGAAGATATAAATCAATATAATAAAAACAGAGTATTTTAGTCTTGCACAGTTTACCTACTTTTTAAGCATTTTTAATTTGTTAAGAATATGTGAACTGAGTATGTAAAAAAAAAAGACGTTATTCCTACACCCTTGTTTAGCACAAAAAATAAAAAGATGCAGTGGTCATGTGAAACTACATAGCTACAAAGTTCATAATTATTTCCTTAGTTTACCATAGGGACTGTCTGCATAAAAGAACATCTTTACTGTATTCTTGTGGAAATTTGTCTGATGGAAAATCTGGTGTGGGAAACAAGTAGGAAGGAGAAATAAAATAAAATTAATTTTATGTAGATGAATATGAAATTATTTAACCCCTTTGTTTTCACTGTAGATATTCTGAGAATTAAATCAAGGTTATTTGGGTGTAACTAGGATCCTGATATGTCATCAAAAGCTAGAGTAATGATATTGAGTATTACACAAGGGTTGTTTGGACTGAGAAAGTGTTTTGAAACAATACTATGGATCACACATGGAAAGAGCTGTTTTGTGGAAAATGAAATAAATCACTGTATAGATCAATTGAATGTTTTTCTGACTTATTCTAGTTTAGAATATTTCCACAGAAATCCCCTGCATGGATCTATATGCATGAAGTGACATGAAGAGAGAGGTATATCCATCTCATAAGCAAAGTAAAAAGAACAATAACAATACGTTTCTAGATATTACAAATCCAAACACTGCAGTGTTTTAATAGATCTGAAAGGCACAAAGTATCATGCAAATAATGATACTTTATCCTTAAATTCCAAAAGAAGCTTGAAAATTGTATATTTCCATCTTTGGCAAATCCTGACACAATAGAAATTTGTGTTTCTATATCAGTGGCGTTGGCAGGGGGGGCATGCCCCCCCTACATCATACTGTGCTCCCCCGTGTGCTTGTTTTTGCAGCCTTGATTGACGCGGAGGAGAGAGAGAGGCGCCTTTTTCAGCAACCGTTTGGCGCCTCTCACTCTCCTCCGCAAGGCCTCTGTCTTGGTCGCGGTGCTGGCTTTTCATGCTGAGTACCGGAATATGATGTCATATTCCGGCGCTCAGCAGTGAAGCAGCACGCACTGTGGCAGAGCAGCAAGACAGAGCTCCCACCGCAGGACTTCAACAAGGTAAGTGAACTTCAAAGGGGGGAGAAGGTAGATAGTGAGAAGGGGTATATGAGGTAGATAGGGAGAAGGGAGTGAGAAGGGGTAGATAGAGAGAAGGGAGGGAGAGGGGGTAGATAGGGAGAAGGGAGGGAGATGGGGTAGATAGTGAGAAGGGGAGAGAGGGGGAAGCAAGAACATTGAAATAAAGAGTCAGAATGAGAGAATGGATGGATTCATGTGTGAATGCATTGTGTGAATGAGTGAGAGAATAAATTAATTAATGTGTGGATGAATTGTGTGAATGAGTGAGATAATTAATGAATTTCTGAGAATGCATTAATGAATATGTGTAAATAATTTGTGTGAAAGAGTGAAATAATAAATGATTGTGTAAATTAATTGTGTGAATGAAAGTGAATTAGTGAGTGACTGTAACAAAGATGTCATACACTGGGCTGTTTTGGGACAAAGATTGCATGTGTGTGTAATTTGGGTGCTGGTCAGGTTATTTGGTGGCAATGTGAATGCCAAGGATGGCCTTTGGGATGTGCAACCTGTGATCTATGCATGTAATTTAGGGGGTAATATTTATATATATTGGCTGCAGGTGCTAATATTAATATGTATTGGCAGCAGGGTATAATATTTATATATATTGGCAGTAGGGGCTAATATTTATATATATTGGCTACAGGGGCTAATATTTATATATATATATATATATATATATATATATCAGCAGCAGGGCATAATATTAATATATATTGGAAGCAGGGGCTAGAATGTATATATATAGGCAGCAGGGTCTAATATTTATATATATCTGCAGTAGGGGCTAATATTAAAGAATTAAAAATAACTGCCAGTTTGGCAGTTATTTTTAAATCATATTTCAAGCAAGGTCTTTACTTCAAAGAGATAAGTACATATTATGTTGTTAAAAATGCATGTCTACTTTGGTCCCTGCCCCCCCATGTGCCCCCCCCCAAATATGAAAGCTGGAGATGCCACTGTTCTACATGCAAAACTAATAATCAGAATTAGTAATATTCTCAGCATCAGAATACAATATAAATTTGACCAGTATAACAACAGCTTAAAAAATAGAATTTCCCAGATTTGATATTAATGTACTTAGAATGCCATGTGTATGGGTGATGGAATATATAGAATGGCCTTAAGTTCACTACTACGTCAACTTCTTCCTTTCTCATCCTACTGCCTCCACTTTCCTTTGTTTTCCACTTCTCTACAGTGCTTGTTGCTCAGGTTTCTATATGAAAATGTTGTTTTTCATAAAGTAATGAGTGCAAGTCAGATTCCTTGTTTATAATTCCTTTTAGTACATCTATAAGATGTGATGACAGCTTCCAAAGTGCTGGAGTTTGGCTTTTCTGAATTTGAATGAGCTCATCTCCAGTAGAAGTAATTTCTCTTCATTTATTAAAAACTTTAAAATATCACAGATGTGTATTTGAAGGTAATGCATCTTTTTGGAAATTCACGCTCAAATATAACACATTTAAAGCTTTAAGTGATCTAACATATTTTTGGCTTAGATTAAAAGCTATTGTCTGAAGAAAATAAATGACTAATATACATTCAGAATTTAAGGATTAGAATATGGCAGACAGCCTGAACTGTCTCTAATCATATGGTGTATATGTGTATAAAAGACTGTGGGATGTTTAAAAAATGTACGACTACTTCCAGGAATAACAGAATAGGTTAATTTTTTTGTTACTGTTGATTGTTTTGAATATATTAAGATTTTTCCATGAAATAAACTTGTTTCAAAGTAACTAAAACAATACAATACACTGACCATTTTTGTATATGACACTTTTGGAGATCCACGGTTATAATTATCTATAAATTAGTGGCAACTCTATAACAATTAAGGGTAATGAAAGCAAAATGCTACCCTTTTTTATAAGTGTAATCGTTACAGGTGGGTTAATGTCATGGATGAAATAGTTATGCAAATTACAGGGACTAAAGGATTTACAAATATCTGCATATTTTTTCTCATTCCTATAATAAACATACAACAAAAAAACAGACCCTAATTTGCACTCCAAAAACCCACCACCTAACATCAGTGAGGTCATCACTTTCCAGGAGGCAAGCTTGCATCAAACAGTATAACTAAGAGATGCCTTGTTATAAAATGTGCTTTAAAACTGAGCTCCTCTAAAAATTAATGGTACAAGCCCCCTGCTTCCATCCTCTGAGTAATAAAGGTCTATGAGAATTAGGAAAGGACCATTCGAAGAAAATGAGCACGAGACAGCCGTGGTGTGATATCCAGTTCCAAAGCATACATTTTAGGCTATGAATGACATCTGCTAAGTACTGAAAAGATCTCTGACAAATGTATCTCAAGTAGATTGAAGGAAATGGCTATCATTAACTTTCATTCCAATAATCAAACAATGATAGAAAAACAAATGTAGTAATATTTTCAATACATGAAGGGAAAATGAATGTTTCAATGTATCGGTCTATTCTGGTTTATGGTTACAAGATGCTTTATGTCAGTTTGAGTCTTAAGTATAATACATATGTGATAGATACTGTATATAATATAAAATGCTGCATATTAAAGTATGATATCAATGATACTACCCACATAGATAGTGTATATAATATATAGTATCATTCAGGCACATACAGAATATATGCAAAAATCATTCTGCTCGCATCATAGATCTTAACTTCACCATACTTAATTGAAGTCTCCTTACATATATTCCTATAACTGTTTTGTTTTAGTATGGTGTAGGTCCATATATTCTACACATCTTCTTCTGACTAATAAGCCTATAATAACCGGCTTCTTCCTCATCTGTGGATTGCAGAAGAATAATGAGGAGTGATGAGAAATGAGTGGGAAGAAGGCAATGGTAGACAGGAGAAACAGAGATGGTCCATTTGGGACTTTGTTACAGTGAAAGACAGTAGCAGGAAACAAATGGGAGACACTGTAGCAAGGGAAGGGGGAGAGAGGCACACAAAAGGTACTATAGACTTGGAAGGACTTGCCTATGGAAGTGATTATATAAATTAAGAAGTTTCAGAGAGCCAAAAGGATTTACATTTGATTCTAAACTGGCAGGAAGTAACAGACTCAATCCCAGCTTTGCTTGAATTTCCGGTACGATCCAAACCTCCGGTTCATATCACATCTCTGCTCGGGTCATAAAATTGCAATATATTGAAAAAATATGCAAGTTTGCAGCAGAAACGGAGGTTAAAGAACATTTGTATGTTATGTATAATTGGGTGTAGCATGTCAGATGCTTCTATATAATGCCAAAAAGACAATTTGTTTGGATTTATTGAGATTTGTTTTCAGGCACTGTATGAAATTTCTGCATAGGGCACACTTGATCACATCCTATTCCTTGGCTTCACTGGGACATCATGTGAGACCAAGTAAGCCATTCCTGTGTGAATACGGTTTTAGCACAACACTTTGTTCCTGGCACATGAAATCTGAAGTGTAAATAGTACTGTTTGTCCCTTTAATTTGAAACAGCTTCACACTTGTGGCTTGAAATGGTAGTTTTTCCAGGCTTTTTAATGAACAGTATTTGCATTACTGCTCTAAAGTGATTGCTCACATGTAAAGTCATGTGTTCTTCACGTTTCTGATGTTTAAGGGTTAATACCTCTTCCTATGTACTTACATAATCTACCTTAGCTATGTTGCTAGGTTTCATATATTTCCCTTTTAAAAGACCACATTTCCGCATAGTGTTTCTGGAAGTGCACTGCTGTATGATTTATGCATGTACTTTTTAAAAGAGAAAAATGCCAACCCAATGTTTTTCAAGGTCATATAAAGCTTGTAGAGCTTGTAGAGGGATACCTTCAGCACAAAAGTTAGATCAATTCACTAAGACATGGCTATTTAAGTTAAGGGATAACTTATCTGAGTAGAATCGTCCCAACATGCTAATAATCACAAGTGCATGTGACTTTAAACTTTACAAGTTGCAGACAAGGGCATGCAAATCGAATAACATCTTACATGTTTTCACTTGTAATGTACGCTAAAAAAATCAATGTTTTTGCTACATTTGCAACTTCTGAAGCAACTCAAATCAATGAGTTCCTTGCTTTTTTACAAAATTCAGATAAAATATTCTGACAGGTCTGTTCACTGAACTCTGAGTGCTTGTGCGTCGGTAAAAAGTGAGAGTTTGCAGTGGCACACACACAAACATACTGACCTCAAGTAGCAGGCATGTATAGAAAGCCCATGTAACAGTGGCTAATCTGTAACAATTCTAAGGCCCATAATTAATGTTTCACATTTAGAACTTTCCCCTAATTTTTTTTTAAATACCGGTAATATAAATAATTATAAATATTTTTTTTCTAAATAGCTGTGATCTAAAATACATGCTGCAAGCGCATGTATCACATGTAGAGCAGCATGTGTTAAAGTTTTACATAAAAAAATATATAGTGGTATATTGCCTGTTAAAATGTGTCTGCTTGTGCAGACAGAAGGGGACCGAAACTGGAGGCCAGATGATTGAGATCACAAAGAGCGTGGAAAGCCCCAAGTGATGCAGCTGATAAATGGCGTCTGTTGTTTTTTTTCTGTCAATGTATGGATCCCCCAGGAGGAAACCAGCTTACCATATGTAATTTGTTTACTATACATATTTTTTATTAGGTTTGTTGTTAAGCTATTTCACAGTATGGCTGTGATGGGAGTGCACACCTGTATTTGAGTGCAAGTCTCCCTTGTGAAAGTATCCAAGTTTGAAATAAATAATTTCTTTTGTATTATGTTTGAGCAGATTTGATAAATGTAGTATTAGCTTTTCTTGGGGAACAAATGCCAAAGTATGTGAGAATGTTTTAATGCAACCTCACTATAATTCTTTTCTTTGCTGACTTTGAAAAATGTGATCGATCATTAAAATAGGCAGAAACAAGATGAAAACAAATGGGAATGTTCTTGTTAGGCAATACAGAAGCCCCTTTTTATGTTTGATGGTTAAAATCTCCTGCTCTGTCTCCACTTTATCTTGCTCATATGAATATGAAAAATGAGGCTACAAGTCATCTCTGAATCATTGCACACTACCATTACTCAAACACGATCATATTGTCATGCTGCTCCAGCAGCGAATAATGATGTCACACAATCCAGACAAAGCTATTTTATAGGTAATTTTAGTGCAAGGTTGAGAGGAACCATGTGTCTTTGCTCCCATTTTTGTTATCTTTTAGACTATGTGCATTATCATAGGAGGACAATTAGAAGTGAGTAACAACTCAATCAGGATTTGGAACTGTAACACCACCCTGTACATCTACCATATATGCATGAATGCTTCAACAATTATTACAAGTCTTGCATTTTGATGGCCTTCCAATGTAGAATTTGCAGATGTTTTTACAAAAACAAAAATAGATCATTCAAATTTTAATGAATGGTATCTGTGTCAAAACTACCGGATGAGGTTCCTGTGTCCTAAATATTTTCGTGTCTCCTCTCCTTTATCTTTGTGTATGAGGCTCAGGTTGTCCAAAGGTCTGGTGTATCTGGGGGTTCTAATTAAGAACAGAGTTTGATGCATTTAGAAGCATAGAATTTGACTGCAGATCAGAACCATTTGGGCAAACTAGTTTGCCCCTTCGTCAGATACCTGGACCCGTAGCAACATGCAACAACAAGCGTAGAATAAAGGTACACATACTCTTCCAGACCACCAGGTCCAAGTGTCTCAGGTGGCAAAAGGAGGCTCCATGTCCTTCTGTATTGTTTTCCTTAAGATGTCTCAGTTTAGGAGAAATCTAGTCACCAATGTACATTATCTTATATTTACATCTGAATGCATGCCAAAGATTTTTATTTCTATTGGCTATAATGGTTCAGCCCTTGCCCTTATACCAGGGTTAGCAATCTGGTTTCTCTCCACTTGTATTGGTATCACAATTATCCTTCTGAAGATGAGACCTCTGAGATCATAAAAGGTTGTGGAACTTTATATATTTTAATAGAAGCCCAATCAAGTGTATCAACTACAAACAACATTTCTATTATCATAACTACCACAATACTTGATAAATACAGAATTATTCTGCTGTGCTAACATCTGTCTTTAATTTCTGTATAACAATAGTTCCATTATAGAGATCATTAACAAATAAAGTAATAAAAAACCATAAGCATTTGGCAAAAAAAACATTTAAATAAAATATTTCATGTAAAAGTTATGCATTGAAATATAACCTGTAATATACCATTTTGTACTATAATAACATTTATCTGTCAATTTGCTACTAATAAATAAGAACCATGTATGGAGAATATTTACGTGGGCGTTTACATTTTGTTATTAAGACCTTCAGTAAAAAGAAAACCATAAAAGTTAACAGACAAAAAAAAAGAGGAAAAAAAACATAAAAAGGTGATTTTCTTGAGAATAGAGATCGGAAATACTTGCAAAATTAATGTCTTTTTATGAAGGCAAAATCTTTTCCAGCTGTGTTTGATATTATTTTCCTAAAGTGTTTTCTGCTTTCACAATTTAATTTTTATCCTGAATCTTACATTTCTAAATTGGTAGAGAAGATGGGTTAGTTTAGCTTCATAGGCATACTTCCTGGAAACCCAACAAAATTATTTTAAAATGTTTTTTTTTTTTGTTGTATTTGTGCAATATGTATCAATAAAGCCAAACTTTATTTAAAACAGCTGGATGTTAGAGTCTGCTGTTTTGAGCTTTTTGTCTCTCAGGGGATTTCGGCCAGAACAGGTAGTCAAAAATGGAAAGTAGGAAAAACACCAGCATCTGTGCTTCCCCTTATCTAGGAAAACAAACGTTACTTCAGTAGGATCCACTAAGAGGTTTTTTTTCATAATTCAAGCATAGAAACACCCAAGGGAAAAGTCTGGAAGAAAACTCAGAGTAGTAGGATGCAATTTATGGCTAAGAACTCAGAAAAGAAACATTTCGGGAGGTCCAGGTTCTGGCAGGACATCCAGAAACATTCTCAAAGCTTTAGGCTACATGTGTTCCCTTCACAATATAACAATGGAGAGATTTTACTTTCTTTTATGTTCAGGAGTTGTACACTTACTGACTGTTAAGAGTGACAGTAACATTTGACAATTCTTGTGCATCAAATGGGAAAAGGTGAGTTTTTCCTGAAATTGAATTTGACAGCAGAGAAGAACCATTCGGCCCATCTAGTCTGCAATGCAAATATCTAACAAAACAGAGTTCTGTTTCCCAGTTCTAGCCAGTTCTAGCCACCGACCAATCATAATGGCAATCATGATAGTATCAGCTAGTGTCAATGAAATGTACACTGAAATAATTAATTGATACTGAGCCCTGCTATAATTCAAACCCAGATAACAATTATTTCAAAGCAGTCATTCACAGTCATGCGCAAGGTTTGAAAACAGACATCTTTGCTGGCAGATATCATGTTATAGCTGAAAAGAGAAAACTCTTCAGTGTTAATAGCTGGTAAGCAGTAACATGTCATATGCAGCCGTTGTACATTCTGAGACCCCACACAGCACGATGTGTGATGATCAACCGTAAAAAGAAACTATGTGGAAACATTAATTCATCTGATTTCCATTAATCGGAAAGAAGCCACCAAAACAGAGTGGACAGGTCAGCCTTGCTGTCATGGCCCCCATAGATCCTCTTCCCCGGAGTATCCCCTTTTGGCTAGTACCTGGCCTTGCTCCCTTCCCCAGACCCGTTTGCAGCATTCTCCTCAACCACAGCATTTCTTGGTATTAAGCACGGGCGCTTTCTTCACTCCTGAATGGAGGTGGGCACATGTTGCTCGGTGATGCTATACAAGGGGTGTCGCCTATCACATAAGGGGTATGGCCTGTCACACACGGGGCGTGGCCTATCACTTTAAAAGGCAGCACTGAACTTTGTTGTTTTGCTTCCTGTGAACACCTGTCCTGGTATTCTCTTCGTTTATAAGAGTTGCCTTGTTGCTGAACCTTGCTTGTCGTGACCATCCATGTATATCTGGCTCTCCTGACTTTGCTTACCTATTTGACTACTCTGACCCTGGCTGTTCTATTCACTTACCTGTCCTCCGGTTCCCCTGATTTTGGCATCCCTACAGACCATTCACCTCTCTTTGCTAGTTCCGGGTGACTCTCCTGTCTGGGCTCAACCTCAGATTATGTGGTCATTCAGGTGAATACCCCCTCTGCTGCACTGGTCCTTTGGAGGTGTCCTCTCATTGCCTTCTCAGCTGATAACCATCGTCCTGCATACTGAACACCTCAACCTTATCCTAACACTTGCAGAAGGACATTTCTCTTTTTGCTGTGGTCGTGTGGTGGGAGTTCAAGATTTGTTCCTACAGAGCTGTGTTTTAGTGCTCCCTTGCAGTACTCCCACTGCTGCATTGCTTTATTGACATTATTAAACACAATACTTTATGTGATCATGTGCACATGTATGGGTCTCCAGTGTTCCTCTCAGCTTCCCTTGCCGGAGCATTGATCCTTTCCTGTATTCCTGTTGCAGTTTAGTAATTATTTGATAGGTTCATGATTCTTTGCTTAAAACTGTGGCTTTCACATTTGGTATTATGTCCTTGGTACCTTGATTTGGCCAGATTTTTGATATTGACCTGGATTTTGCTCATTGGTATGCTGTTTCTGTCTCTTGTTTACCTGTTTCTGTCTTCTGTTTTTCTTAGCCTGGAACTGGAATATCATTTTGCTTTAACCTTCTGTAACTTAATGTTGTCCCCTCTGTGTATGACGCTGGCTAGACTGACTGGTCGGTCTAAAAAGTCAGTCTGAAGGCAAGCAACTGAATTCTACTTCAACAAACTATAAATATGTGCAGATTCTCAGCCATCTCTGGCTACATATCCTGTTTGTTTTTCAGCAGTAAGCATAAGCACTGTCACATCTTATTAGAAACAATTGGTGTTATTAATCTTGTCTCTCATCACATAAATTATGGATATAAAAAGGAGATAAAACTGAATCCAGATTAGCTTTCACTTCCATCCAAGGAAGATATGAAAGAGGCTTTGCAATCAAGTCAATTAATTAGCATTTCATAATTAAGTGATAATAGAAATGGAAGTGGATCCTTAAATAGCTTAATCATTTGTTATTTTCAATTAAACCTGGAGCAGCAAGCTTACAGTGTGCTTTATTAATGGCAATTATCAATATATAACTATAGGTTTAGAACTGTAGACCTTTTTTTGGCTAATTTAAATGTATTTTATTATAGCTTAGGCCTCTATGTTCCATAATAGTGTTCATTTGAAACAGATACTGCTCATACATTTATACAGTAATGCAAAGACAGCCATACCATTATACAGAGGATAGCATATGCACCCAGCACTAAAATGATGTGCACTTTTATTCTCTCTTCTCCCTTTCTTTCTTCTATGATTATCTTCATCATTATTCTGTTGTCTCCTCTCTCTTTCCTCTTTACTCCACTCTCTCCTACTCTTTCTTTCCTTCGCCAGAAGATGAGAAAGCATATCTTTAAATTATACACCATTAAGCTATTTGTTATAATATATAAACTAAATTTGGGCAATTTGAAGAATTCAAGTTATGTGTATTAACTCTTTTTCTACCCTTAATTGCAATATTCTTTGTTACAGATTATATTTCCTGTCTGTGCCGCTGCATGGGGATTGAAAGCCTTAAGACAAGTTATGAATGGTGCAAAAAAGTATGACTGAAAAACCCTCCACTTCTCAAAACAGAAAAGGAAAATCACCAACATTCACGATTGTATGCCATTGATAAAGTGTAATTCCTTAAGTAATCTAAAAAAAAAAATAAAAGGACCAAATGGAGACCACTGTTGAATATGTGATTAATAAGAGTATATCACCTTTTGTAAACGGCTGAGGAATCATCTGGCACTATTTTAAAGATAATAATAAGATGTAACAATTAGTCACTAGAGAAGGGCAAACAAGCATTCACTCTTCCATAGGTTGAACTACCATATAAGCAGCTTCTTCAGCATCTCCTTTTGTCTGTGGGGCCACATTAAAAAGGCAAGAGATCAATTTCGATAAATATTGTAAATCAAAATGTCATTCTTATTCTTTGCATAATTGTATCCACTACATGACTCTCCTCAATGTTTTGCTTATGGGCCCCATAAATATAGATCTACCATTGCTCACCATTGTGTGAATGAAAACCTAGATCCTAATTGTGCTGTTTCAAATTGTTATTGGGTAGAGATCCTAGGATCGGGTGTTTGATGACGATAGGGACTGATGCAGCTCATACTGAACACCATAAAATCAATAAGTAAGCAAAAAGAACACCCCAAATGAAAGTTACTTTGCACAAGTGCCTACGTTTTTATTTTGTAAACATTATTAAACTATCTTGTGGAAAGAATATAAAACAGATAATATATTTATTACATACTGCTGGAGTTCATTTTTTATGTGCAGGTAGCAGACTTATTACATTACAGCTGAAACTGATTTGATGGACATCATGCAATGAGAACTTCTTTGGGAGCTATTTTTGTTCCATCAAGTCATTAAAATCTAAGTATCACTTTTACAGGCTTTTATTCCTCCAAATGTATTGACTTAACTAAAGTAATGGTTACTTTGAGTCACCTTTGGCAGAGATCTGCACTAAGATATACACTATATTCAATATTTTGTTTGTTTGAGTACACAATAACACAATATCCGACTTTGATTGCCATTGAAGCCTCTGCCAAGCAGCTATTGTAATTCAGTGCATGAAATGTTTAAAAATGGTAAACTGTGTTATTACACTTTGCAACTGAAAATAACTATTTCCATTGAACTGGTTGTAATCTTATTTCATTATTATAACTAAATGTAAGATATTGTTTTTCATTAGAGTTTCTGATTTAAGCCAACCATACAAGCAGTTCTAGTAGCTACTCGGGAACTTATTTTACCTTTGGTGCTCCTTAGACCCTGTGTCCAGTCCATGTACATATACCACGCAGAAGTGGAAATCTTTTGACTATCTCTATTATGAACCTGTCTACCATTCAAGAGGAATAGCAGAATAAGGTGACTGACCAAGAGGTATAATCTGAGGGAAAATGCATTAGTGGCTAAAGAGAGCTTTACACTACTGTAATCAAAGTTTCAAACAACACTTAACATTGGTAGTAGAGTATCCACAGTCGACTTCAATTCTACCCCTTCTGGGTGGCATAACAAAAAACTCTGGGGCCCCCTCCCAATCTATGTGCCCTGTTTTTGAACCAAAATAGTTGCATCCAAGAAACCTTGGGGTCCCCATAAACTATGGGGCCCCTTACACCACCGGGGCTACAGGTGTACACTTTACTTACCTGTCTCTTAAAATATACAGCTATATACAGCAATAGAAAACAATCAATCAAATAATGAGTCTGGGGACATTGCTGTGTTAAATAGTGTCATGACAATATTAAACCATTTAATCTGCGGAACATTATGGATTTTTTTCTTGTATATACTGCAAGGTTTTTCTTTGTTAGGGAGATGCCTAAAATAGATTTGCCATCTTTCTATTTAAATTACCTCCTATGTCATATGCATGATATATAAAAGAAAGTTAACAGGGTTTTGTGATAACCCTTTAACAATAAGAATTGCATTTTTAGCTGTTTAGTTGGAAATGCCAGAGTAATATATATCATTAGGTCATATCGTTAACTACCGTAAACTGTTCTTGGAAGAAAACGGCTGTGGAAAGTTCTATTTCCATACATTTTTTTCAAGAAAGTGGAACAGCCTCAGCCAAAGCAATTATAACACAGAAGCAGAATCCATTTCTAGCAAAAGGGCTAATTTATTAAATAGACATTCATATAGTAACCAGAGGGGGTGCTATAACAAACATAAAAAGCATAGATCTAAAGCGATCATTATGCGGTTGAGGGGCACATACATTTTTTGTGAAAGATAAAAAAAAAACATTGTAATACATTAAATTAAGTAAAATCCTTTAAATGTAATGTTGTTGTTAAGTCTTTTTAACCCCCTAATGCCAGTGGGTATGGTTTGGGATTTGTGCTTTCTGTAGGTCCCTTTTATGCATCTTAACACCCACATCCCTTAAGCAGGGGTATATTTATATATTATTTGGGTATTATACCTACCCCTAGGTCAAGGGTAGGCAATCTTCGGCTCTCCAGATGTTGTGAACTAAATTTCCCTTGATGCTTTGCCAGCATTATGACTGTAAGAGCATTATGGGAGATGTAGTCCACAACATCAGGAGAGCCGAAGATTGCCTACCCCTGCCCTAGGTTAATTTAATTACCCACTGTCCAGCCTTGCATGGGGTGGGAAAGAGGAGTGGCAATCATTCCCTACCTTTGGGGAATAGGGGCCATGGATATTTATTATTTTATTTATTTTAAAACTTTATTGTTGGGTGGTTGATGTTTGCATAACATTTTACAAGTTTCGGGTGAGTGCATGCAAGTTTTCATTTAACCAGTATGCCCTCGGATCACAAAATTTCCATTTTAATAAGTTGTTTTGTGATTTGTTGTTAGCATATGGGGACATGCGTCTTGAGTCAAGTCTAGTCAGTCAAGTTAGCCCTTAACTCAATTAAACATTCAACGTCTTTTAGTGAATAGACCCCAATGACTCCCATATTATTACAATACACACTCCAATCAGCAAAACTATGCATCAACAAACATGAAAATGTGCGTATAATCTGATTTCATAATTTATACTTAATTCTTCATGGCTTTCCATTCAATGGGTGACCAAATGTGTGGTAAAGCATACATTAGAGGCAGTGGCGTCACTAGGGTTGGTGTCACCTGGTGCGATGACACATGGTGTCACCCCCTCTTAGTGGGTAAAATGCGTGGCGGCGACGTGAGTGGTTACGTAATTCCTCCTCCACCGTCCAGTGATGATCTCCCAGTGCCAGGTCTCCGGTTGCACCGTCGCGGCCGCGCTATGTTAGGGTGATCCCAGGCGGATTACACTCTCATAGAGTTCCCTGCCTGGTATGGTGTCACTGTCACCCCCTGTAAGGTATCACCGGATGCGGTCCACACCCCCAGCACCCGGGTTGTCACTCCACTGATTAGAGCTGCCGTTTCATATATGCGAAACATTTACTGATTAATCTACAATAGTAGATAACATTCCACATAACATTCCCTGAAAAATTATGAATTACATTTTTAAAAGTAATAGAGAACTGAGTGAAAATTACAATAGTGTTTTCACCCTCCCTGGTGCTATTTTAATCCAGCAAAATTATTTAAGGTATAATTAGTATTTGTTTTTTCCATCAATTAGTCCCTGGGTCTATTTTAGCTTTTTTTTTTACCCTAACACCAACCTTTTTAGTAGGGCACACAACTAGAGCAGGCAAATTCATAAAACAATAAAACAATTAATTTTTAAGCGTAATATGGTGTTATACAGAGAGTTAAATAGTCATTTTATAGGAGGAGAATTGAAAGGAAACTAACTCATACCCACATAAATTCCAAGTGTCTGCATTCCGTTCATGCATTATTGCACTTTATGTACAGATGTAGTTTCGGTTACCACACTCTTTAATGCTGACACGATTCACCAATTAAACATAAACCCAAGTACCATAATTAGGTGCAGGTTTATTTAGATCATGACAGCAGCACTGGCACAATGGTTCAGCCAGGTTTCAATAGTCCACATGTGGTCATTAGAGTGTTTCCGTAAAATGGATATAGATAGACAGACTTTTCCAAGGGAGATTGGTCCTCAACTTCACCGCCTTCTAAGTATTGGTAGAAGTTAGACATGAATAGGACCCAGATTCACATTTTGGCCAGAAAAAAATAAATAAAGGGGGCAAACCTAGTATTATATTATATATACACAACAAGAAACAAAATATGTATGATATAAATACAATATCCCCAAACCATGATCTCTGTTCTAAACCTATATAAAAAATCAATATTAGGAAATACATAAACATGATATTCCCACACAGACCACGGGGAACAACACAGTTTTTCTTTATATAGCAGTGGTGGCAGCTAGGACTATGAATTTGGCAGAAAAATAAATAATTATTTTGTGGGATGCATGAGGATAGTGGGGGGATCGTAAGGATTCATTTATGAATTTTTTTTTAACTTTGAAATTCAAACAGCATCTGAAACTTCTTCTTTTCAAATCATATAGCTGATGGGAGAGACTATTTCAAATTATTCCACTTTTCTCCAAAGAAAAATGTCTGCCCGATGCCTAGATTGAGAATTATTTACCAAAGAAATCTTTAAATGGCATACTTTGTGACAAAGACGAGTCATTGAGTGCAAAGCTGTGTGAGAACAGGCTTGTAACCCTCAAACCAAACCAGGAGGGAATATTCTCTTTGTATAAAATGTTTTGCAAATAATTCAGTGAAAGTTTCTGTAACCACTTGATGCCAGGGTTTACATAGCAAAAAAACACGTAGGAACAGAAATGTATGTACTACTAAATATTCAAATAGCCAAGAATATAAAAAAGTACATTTAAATAAACTTTGAGCTAGGGTACCATGCACAACTTGAGTGGACTGCTTAACTCAAGCAAACTAGCCTGTATATTCACAGTTTTAATTAGCGTTAGTAACAAGGTTAGTATGGCGCATAAATACACTTGGCATTTTATCACTTTATTAATATTAGCCATTGCTCTTGTTTATGTACAATATTTTTCTTGCAACACCTCTGCCTTTCCATGCATAGTACGGCAGCACCGGGAATAGACCTCTGACACAGGGAGTGGTGAATTTGGATGAACTGTTAGCTAGTTCTGAAATATGACCTTGGAGGACTCCAAACAATGATGAGGAACACTCTGGCCAGTATGCAATTATCATTTATTTATTGATATACAATTCATATAAAAATAAAAATAAACTGAAATATGAATGTTTTAATTTTAAGATATTATCTTATTAACCTTAAAATCACTTCAGATGATGATAATACAGAATTTGAAAATAATAATTATGCTCAGAAAGCAAGGATTCTTTTTTTTTTAGCAACAAAAGTGGGCAATTTATACATTTATATATTTAGATATAATGAACAATTGTATATTAGAAAGTCATATGATGTCTTTGATATGATATTATTGAATGGGCAATGGTGTATTCACATTTATATCAAACCCAAAACTTTTGGTAAACTGGATCTTAAAAATAACGAATCCTGTTCATTATGGCAGTCTTTGATAACCTGGGACTAGATTTTTCTAAGTATGTAGACTTAAGAACTGTCAAGTAGATCTTATGGTACTAGGAAATTGATTTTATTTTAATCTACAAGAAAGTTATATTATAATGAGCGGGCAAGCAATTTTATATAATTTAATCCATTTCCTGTGGGATTTTTAACACTGAGTCAAATAATTAAATAGTAGTAATAATAGTAAAAAAAAACCCTTAATGTGATGCTGTCTTCTATATCAAATAACAAGATATTTTTGTATCTTTTATTAAGCTACACTATACGTGCTCAGAAGGCGCAATTTCTGCTTAATTCTAACTTGTGTTGTTGCTGTAATCACCACCTCTCTCTCAGTTTTCTCTTCACAATGATACACTGACAAGAATCAACCCTAGTTGATGCCAAATCATATATACTTGACTGTACCACTCAAAGGGGCGCAAAACCGGTGGGGGGAAAAATATTTTAATTCAATTTTCAGAGCTTATCCAGCACTGTCACACAATGCCTTTACAACCTCATCTTTAGCACCAAGTACTCCATCCTCCCCCCAAAAAAAGAAGGCAGACACAAAAGGGAAAGAGGCCAAAAAAAGAAATTGTTTATGCGTCTCATACCATAAGATTAAAAAATGGCCGCTTGTTTTGCCGGAGCATGTAACAAGTGGTTGAAGGATGCATTGCATCTTCCATTGAGTTGAATAAGGTCAAGGAACATGAAATAACTCTTCCACCTACCCACCATTTCTGGTAGGTGTGTAATTGGTGGCCGGCAGAGAATGGGCTTTGGGTGTTCATTAGATATTTGTTGGATGGATGAATATAGGCTCTTTGGCCGAATCCAAGGATGGCTGCGTAACAGGATACTCCTCACGTATTGCATTAATGGGGAATGTGGTGGCACTAATATCAAGATTACCAACTGAGCTAGTGAGTTGTGGTGAATGGAAGGTGGTTTAGAATGTTAAATAGATATGAATGGTTCCTAAGGACAATCTGGAAGTTGCTTACTTGCCCATGTGAAAGAGTTGCCATTCTTTAAACTGTTGTCTGTATGTTTCCTTGAGTAAGAGGGTAGATTCCAGGATAAAAGGTGAATGTTGGATGAGGGTTGATACCTGGAGTCCTTGACAATACCTTTGTCATATTTTTGTTCAACCCTTGTATGTATTTTATGTCATATATATCATCTCTCTTGTCTTTGTTCAAAATCACACATATTTGGTTTTCATGCTAACACGCATTATTTTATTAGTCCTGTGGACTAAAAGAGAATTTAAGGCAGGTGGGTAGTTGTGACTGAGTTGTGGTGAGGTAAAATATCAATTCACCTCATTACATATGCATTGGGGCGGAAATAAATAATGAGTTAATTGGTAAGATGAAATGTTCCTTCTCACATCAGCTCACTGTTTATTGAATGGACACCAAAGGCAGAAATAGAAGAAAAAAGATACAGAAACACTGAAAGATAAAATTGTGACACACATTTACAAATACATACACGTAGACAGAGGCTCAAAGCACTGACAGGCAGTTTACATTTTAGTGCAGTGGGATTTAGCTGTCACTGTTACTCCATTAAAGAAAGAGGCATCAAAATGATGCCTCAGCCAGGATTTACTCACTTGCTACCTCAAAGCCATTTTCTAAATTACTGCTAATGGCATGTTTCAGGCCGTTTGCAATGAAACCGTTTTAATATTTTTGATTTACAAAACAATCTCCTGAATGCCCTTGGTGCCACAGATGGTCATGAAACACCATGTGAGAGAACCCCTCCTAAAATATCTAGACGCAGTACTTTAGTTTATTTACTGTTTCTAAACTTTTTTTTTTTCTTGGTATTTAAAAATGAGTATTAAAAAAGTTTAGTTTATATAATGGTATGTTTGCTTCCTGCACACATTAAAACAAAACAAAATAATGGAATATTTACAGTAAGTAGCCCATACAAAACCACGTTCACCAATAATGTCAAACAAACAATGTTTTAAAAAAGTGCATATAATTGAAAACACCTTTATCCTGACTTTCTATTTTACTTTTTGTGGCTTTTCTTTTTTTTTTAAGTGTCGTAATAGTGACATCTAGTGGCTATTTACACACTATGCATAGGATAAACTACATTTGGTATTAATGTAGTCTGTATATTTTTAACAAGGGCTGCTAAATAAATCTCATACCCACTGAGTTCAGGGAGAATATATATCATTTTAACTAAAAATAATCTATAAGAGGTCTTCCTGCCCAAATAATCAGTGTACTCTTTTACCCAAATGAAAGGAAGTTTACCAGAGTACCACGTGCCTAAAACTAGCATCCACCACCAGTTTTGTCTCATTAGAGTATGTTATGAACTAAAGAGGTCAGAATATATTACTTCAACTATATGTTAAATATAATAGGTGCTACGGGAATATTCTGTAATGTATCTGTTTATGTGTTTGTCAGGTGTTTATGATTACTTTTCTTAATATGGTTAATATGGATGAATTTTCCTCTCTTGGCTATAGGATCCAATATGATGACAATGTTTCTCTGTGTAGAGCATTATTTTATTATTTCAGGCTTTAATGATAGAGTGTTTATTTTATTTGACCTGGAATGTACAACTAAGTACAACTAAGTTAGCCTTTCATATACTTAAATATATTACATTTTTTGTGCACCCACACAAATTATATCTTTTTACACAAATATAATTTGTTGATATCATTTTTTTATGTATAGTCCAGCATTTAGTATGAGTAATACATTTAAATAATGAAAATCTAATATTTTACTATGAAAATGGTCCCCAAACCAGTTCCGTTGACCACAATACCACAAAATATTTTAATATAAGTGTCTTGAATTTGAAAAAACCTAACATCCAAACTTGAAATTTGGCAGTTTTCAATTCTTTCCCCCCCAAAACATTCCATGTTTTTTAGGATTGTTTGCGGAGATTAGATGTAACTGTAGAGATACCCAGCAAAATGTATTTAACTGTATCTCCAGATTTAAGAAATAACCCACATGCATAGGTTTTTTAAGGGTTACCTTAGGGCCGTAGGAAGGGTGAGGCGAGAAAGGCACTCGCCTCGGGCGCAGCTACGAGGGGTCGCACACTCGCAATCTCGCTCTAACCGGCCCAACATTAGGGAGCATGAGGTCCATCACTTCAGACCTCGGCTTCCGTGCTCCCTAATCACTACGCCCCAGCAAATGATGCCGAGCGCTGGGATATGACGTCATCCCTGCATTCTGCATCAATAGCCAGCACATAGTGATGAGGGAGCACTAAACCAGAGGCCTGGAGTGACAAACCTTGCACTCCCAATATATATATATATATATATATATATATATATATATATATATATATATATATGTTTGTAAGCTTGTGTGTGTGTATGGGCAGGTGTATGTACGGAGAGTGTATGTATTGTATATGTATATGTGTGTTTATGGGCAGGTGTGTGTAAAGGCAGTGTGTATGGACAGGTGTGTGTATGTGCATATGTGTGTTAATGGGCAGGTATGTATAAAGGCAATATGTATGGGCAGTCGTGTGTAAGGGCAGTGTATGTTTATGCGTGTTTATGGGCAGGTGTGTGTAAAGGCAGTGTATGGGCAGTCATGTGTAAGGGCAGTGTTTGTGAATGTGCGTGTTAATGGACAGGTGTGCGTAAAGGAAGCGTGTATGGGCAGGTGTGTGAAAGAGCAGTGTATGTGTATATGTGTATTTATGGGCAGGTGTGTGTGTACAGGCAGTGTGTGTGTAAGGGCAGTGTATGTGTATATGTGTGTTTTTGGGTAGGTGTGTGTAAAGGCAGCGTGTGTGGGCAGTCATGTAGTAAAGGGTTAAATGTTAAAAAAACTATACCAACAAAGTATCCCAGCCTTTTACTTTTCTTGTGCACCTGCTGTTGTGGGACACAACTCCCGTCACCCTTATTATTTGTGATCGAAATATAGATCAGCTGGCAACCTGTTAACACTATTTTAAACATTAATTTTTCTCTGACGGTCAGGAGCACTCACTTTACATGGAGGATGGAAGATTTTGTTTGTTGATGCATAATGCATCCATTCATACAGGAAGTCTCTTGTGACTTCTGGCACTAGGAAGGTTAATGACAGTCCCCTATACTGGGAACCACCAATCACAGGGATCCAGCCTGCCTCTACATAATTATTATTTTCTTTTTTTCTATTTTTATTATTTTCTTTTTAAAAGTTATATATTTTTTGTATACTTTACTGAGGCAGCACTCATTTTACATGAATGGAGCATCACGTTCATTCATAATGGAAGTCTTGCCTGATCTTCCGGCGTGGGGAACATGGACACACCCATCTGCTCTACAACATTACTAATTACGTGTTTGAACGTATAAAAATCCTATATTGATGTGGACATTTGTTGAATACTTTACAGCCTATTCATTCACTTGAATGCTGGTAACCTATCACTATATTCTGTATGAGACTTGCTAGTGGCAAACATTTTCATTCTAAATACTTTAGAAACCTTCCTAAAATTAAAAATAAAATAACTTTTTAAGAAAGGCAACATTCTCCTGCAAACTGAGACATTTACTGTAAGAAGCTTATTAAAGCTGATATTTAAATCTGGTTCAGATTAGTCAGGGGACTTTGTATTAAGTCAAACTTGGCAAAAGAGCTTCAATGTGCAAAGTCTACTCACTCAGAAAAAAGTAATATTCAAAAACACAGAACAATTTTATCTCTCATCAATATTTAGACATAATATAACCTATTTTTCTCTTTCTTCTAGCCACTACACTTGGGACAATGAACACTTAAATTCCAATGCTATGAGACCATAGGATTTGCTCATCTATTTGGGTATACGTATTTTTGTCATGGTTATTTCATTTAATATGCGATACATGTAAACACACATATTTTATACACATTTACGCTAGCTATATGCCCACCCTTACAATGTGGTGCCCAAAACAAATCTCTCTCTCTCTAATATGTGTGACAGATGCTTGCGAACAAATATAAGACAAAATATGGCTATAATTTAAAATTAGATAATACAGTGCCTCTTGTGCTGATCTTTATACCTTTCTTTGCATGACAATTAACTGCAGACTTCTTCATTTTTTTGTTTTCTCTGGCAATTGTTTGAGTTGGATAGAACCTGTATCCTTATGTTATACTGAGAAGTGAGGAAATCCCACCTGTAACCAAGTGAGGGTCTCTCCCTGGATAGCTTGGATAGATCTCATCCCCTCCATAAGGGGGCTTAGGGGTAAGATGGGTTAGGCAGAGTATTTGATTTAGTTTTCCTTTGTAATATAACCCCTTTCATCTCACAGGACAGGGATGGAGGGGAAGCATTGGATGGGGTCTGTGCCTCTTCAAATGTGCACGTAGGCATTTAACACCATCACCCTAATGTGCTGGGGTGGGGGGGGGTTACGGGCCAAGGATGCCCTCCAAAGTGCAAATCTTTATCTTGACCTCCATACATGCCTCGATAATGCTTTTCCCCCCTGACTGGTGGAAGTGAAGGTGTATACACTGCAATATACCCCTTGTTTATAACTCCTCACACCACCATGCATGGAAGTTTCATTTTTAACAGGTTCAGACAAGGACATGCAAGGTCTCAATGAACTTACTGTTCCTTACCAGAAACAGTGCCCTTACAAACAACTCACGGATAAGTGAATCCACTGACCACTTGACTCGTTAGAGAAGACACCCTTTTGTCACACACACACATCTTTTTATTTTAGCCTCCCCAGGCACACCCTCTCACCTGTTCCTCCAGTTTGTTGGGAAGGTATGCCAGAAGCTCTGCATTTTGTGCAAGTGCACCGGAAGGCAAAATTTATGAAGACAAATATACAGAGAAAACTATCTGCATTATTCTGACCTCGCGGGACACTTCCACAAAAAGGCAAATAAAGGGACAGCCTCCCCTGTTCCTCCAATCAGGAGAGAGGGTGTGCTGGGAGTCTCCACCTTTCTGCTGAATTTCACCAGGATGCCAGGTTCACAGAGAAGACACGGGGAGGAGTGGACAAAGACAGAAGAACAAGACGAGTCAAGAGAAGAAGCAGAGCAACAGGAATGGAGGCAGGGACAAGGAAGTAGTTGGCGGAGAAGGTAGAAAGAGTATGAGACAGTGAGAGAGGGCATGAGTAAGAGTGAGTGAGAGCAAGAAATAACAAAGAAACTCAAATGAATATTCAGAGCTCTTTACTTAAAATTGAAATGCAAATTGCATGAATCGGAATATACAAATCTAATAGAAACCATGATACAGCAAAGTCATTAATTGGGAGTCTTATGTATGATCAGATCATAGTATTAATGAGCTGAAAATCTGCCCCTTTACCCTCAGTCTCTAATATTAGAGCAAAATTCCTGACACTCAGGGCCAGACCCTTAGAGTTCCCAGGTGTGATCATAAAGTGGATTCATATGAGAACCCATTCATTAGGATAAATATAAGAAAACATTGTATCTAGTGTTACAGTTAACACTAATGATTATTTTATAATAGTTTTTTAGTTATCTATTTTACTGATACAATACAAAGATCACCTGGAATTTATGCAATTCTTCACCTTAAATGCAAATGTTTTTTTAATAATTGGAACGAGTATTAGGCACAGATGGCAAATGAATTGGCAACCAAAAGAAAAACAACCAAAAATAACCATGTTTTTATCTTTAACACTTAAAATAGAAGAGATGGACAACTTTATCAAAACAACATACTTGTTTGTTGACTTCATAGCTGGTCAATTTGATTTTCAAAAATGGGAAACATCCATCACACAGCCATAATTAAGAATATTTTTCCAATTTGGACAAAAAATATGTTCAATAAAAAATCCTTGATTATTTCATAGTTCCACAATATTTATTTTAAATATGTTGTATATATAGATTGCATACATTTTGAGGGAGAATTACATAGGTTGGTGCGACTGGAAAACTAGTGAATTAATTTTGTGATAGGCATTGAAGAACATGAGATGAGCTATGCATAATAATGTTTATTTCTTCTTGTTTTCCTCTCTTTCTTCGCCAGCAGACATAACCTCCCAACGAACTTCCATCAAAATGGTGGAGCTTCAGGGGGAGATGCAGCCACCGAAAGCTCCACCAACCCCAGGGTTATCTTAGGGCCAAATGACAGGGTTTCCAGTGACATCCTCTACCCAGACCCTCCAACTGGGGGAGAAGACATAACCGGAAGCTCCGCCATTTTGGCAGAAGTTCGCAGATAGGTCATGTCCGCAGAGATGCGGGCGAAGAGTGAAGAAAGTAAAAAGAAGAAGAAGGTAGGTAGACATTCAGAGAGTGTGAGAGAGTGTGAATGTGGACAAGTATGAGAGAGTGGGAGTGAAAGAGCCCTCAAATTTCAGTGTAAAATTCAGAGCTTTTTGCTTTGTTTTTGTGGGAGGTCTGGCCTCGTTTTCAGAGATTCATACGAATTAACGAAAATTTGCATATATATATATGCTTATTTTACACTTTTTAAAACATTGACAGTATGCCTTTCCCAAAGAAATAAGTAAAATAAAAAATAAACATGATTATAAACTGAATAATACAAACATATTATCTAACTTTGCTATATTTATGTAATGTTTCAGCCATTTAAACATTATGGCCTTTTTCTGTAGCCAAGTGTATACAGTTCAACATAAGCATGCAGATGATTTGATCAGCCCTTCCTGTTTTAGAAATATAACCATTTTAGCTAGAGGGAAACACATATAAATTCAGGATCATAGATTCAAGTTTCAAATTAGAGTCACTTCTTATTGATTTTTATTTAAAAAGATCTTGAAAATACATTAAGCCGCCTTAAGTTATAAGTAATTCAGGGTTCTGTTGTCTGAGTTATTCCTGGTTTGACCGGGCTACAAGCAGGGGCTCCAAAATATATTAAGCAAGATTAAGTTATTAGTAATTCAGGGCTTACACTTTTCACAGTGTAAGTATTTATGAACCCATTCCTTGATGTCTCCCCATATCTTTTTTTATTAATCCTCTCCTTCTCCCTTGTCTTTTTCCGCTCCCAATTTACTTTTCCCTATTTTTTTTATTTCTCTTACTCTTACTACTCCATTTTGTCTTTTTTATTATTCCCCTTCTTCGCCTATCATTCCCCTTTATCACCCCCCTATGCTTCACTTATCATTTTTATTTATTAAACTACTCCTCTCTCTCTTGTCTTGGTTTAATCCCCGCCATTGCATCCCCAAATGTTTTACACCTTACCATCACATCTTCCTTGTGTTTTGCCCCTTACAATTATATTGTGCCTATATTTTACACATCGTCATTACATCTCCCACATGTCGTATTCCCATGGCCCCAGCCTCCTGTCAATTCCTTTGCCCCTGTCGTATGCCACATATACAAACATTCTAGCATATTTGCACACAGAAGCACACTAACATGCTTACACACACACACACACACACTAAAAACATATAACCAGACACCTCTACCTTTCTTGGTTCAGGAGTTACAATCCACCAGCTGGTGACAGCTGTCTTCTGGTGCTCGTTAGTGAATAACACTAACAATATTGTTATCATGGCACCTGTCAGTTGATGGGATATATGAGGCGGCAAGTGAACATTTTGTCCTCAAAGTTGATGTGTTAGAAGCAGGGAAAATGGACAAGCGTAAGGATCTGAGCTACTTTGACAAGTGCCAAATTGTGACAGCTAGACGACTAGGTGTTCCTGGTCTGCAGTGGTCAGTACCTATCAAAAGTTGTCCAAGGAAGGAAAAGCATGGGGGGACCAAGGCTTTACCGTGTGGTCAAATCCAACAGACAAGCGAAATAGAAAAGAAAAGAAGCTACTGTAGCTCAAATTGCTGAAAAGTTAATTCTTGTTCTGATAGAAAGACATCAGAACACACAGTACATCGCAGTTTGTTGTGTATGGGGTTGTGTAGATGCAAACCAGTCAGGGTGCCCATGCTGACCTCTGTCCACTGCAGAAAGTGCCTACAATGGAAACGTTAGGATAAGAACTGGACTGCAGAGCTTCACTTTCCAGGAGAACACATGGCACCAAGATGCATCTGAGGGGTTAGCATTCTGGCAGGCTCTTGAGCTGGTGCCCAAGGTTCAGCTCAACTTCCATTCCTCCTGTAGGGACACATATTCCTGGGTGTGAGAGGGAGCAACCTGTAATCGCTTCGCATTATGGACAGCCCGGTATAATTAACTTCAAGGGGTTTCATATAGCTTTCATATAGCTGTGGTGAGTTTTTTTCCCTGCTGCTGCCTCTTAACAAAATAAAGGCAGAAAAGCTGGCTTGTGGTAAATCCCCCTTGTAGCAGGTTCTGTAGGAGACATGCAGTCTATAAAATAAATACGCATATTATTGAATATACGCAAGAGGAACCTGACTCTGTCTGAAGCCTCCGTATTCGTGCAAGGACATCATCGCTGCAGCCTCCAGTAGGCAGAAGAGTCTCAGTGGATAATGGGAAGGTAAGTAATCGTGTTAAATAGAAACATAAGTAAAGCCTGACATATGTATTACTTACATACATCATGCTTTTTTAAAAACATCAGCAGGGTAGTGGAAGATCCAGTTAATAATCAAGTCATTTTTTTAAAAATCACAAAGCTGAAATTTATGGAAGTAAATGATATGTAAACTGTAAGCGTTAGCACGCAAGCCCCTTTATACATTCTATCTGTTTAAATATGTCATATGTATAGCCCCTGCAGAGTGCTGTGAGATATGTAATATAGATAAAAATTAAATAAAAGGAATGAAAGCAAATTGTCAATTAAAATTTTATAGCCAAAATAATTGATGTAAAAAAAAAATATAGCTATGTTTCTGGCAATTAATCAAGAATTTTTTACTAAGACTGTAGACTTCTGATTTTTTTTAAAAAAACAACAACGCCTGTAGCATGACATGATAAAATAAACAACTTCTACAAGGGTCCCCAGTTGCGTTGTTGCATTTACAGTATGTTATATAACGATACAAAACAATTCTAAGAAATGTGGATAAGAGCTCTTATAGCATCTGTTGTCATTGACTACTGAAACTAGCAAGGGAGCACTTGTGGATTGTTTTCGATTAAGAACCGGTGCTACGCATATTTTTCTCTATATGTTGCTGTTTTATTATATTTCTACACATACTAATACAAGTTTTTAATGTTAAGTAAACATACAACAATTAGGATTTAATCTAGCCTTGGTGTAGAATTAATCTAAATTTTATTAAAGACGGGAGGCGAGTATTTTGCATTACTTTCTTTACTGAATAACCTCCAGCAGAAAAACAGTTAACAATAACCAATGAGAATAGGGCCCAAGACCCTATATTAAATCCAGAGTCTCCTCCTCTTTCTTTGCATGAAGAAGCAGAACAGGAACAAATCAGCAAACAGAGACCACTTCAGCAGCCAAATGAAGAAAAACCAGCCACGGCAATATCCAATAATGAACTCCTGTAGACAGCAGAGGACCAACCTGAAAGCAGAAGACATAACGTGAGAGTAGAACCAGACATCCTGAAGACAGGAAACACACCTGTCGGCACCAGAGAGGCTGAACCATAAACCCCAGGAGAAGGGTAGCACAGGGAGGAAAAATACTCGCCTCCTGTCTTTAATAAAATTTAGCAGCCACAACCCTAACCGAGTGACCCCCGAAATATCTGCCAGCTGAAGAATCCATCTGATCCACCTGGCCAACGTGGGACCCAAACTTACGAAATAAAGAGAGGCCCGGGAGAAGAACGATATCAGTCAGATAAGATAGGGTAAGATTTAACGCAAGCGCCACACATAACTTAGGCCTGTCAGGGAAATAGAGGTAGGAGACAGAGTCCGAGTGAGACTTGGTCGTGCGCGAGATAGAAACAGAAACACACTCGGGGGGAAAAGGAGAATGAATCGACATCAAATGGACGAACATCCGAAACATGACGGAAGGAAACAAGGCACAGAAGAACAAGCTTGGCAGATGACTGACGAAAAGATAATCAATCTGGCCATTGTTCGAGAAAATCCGGATGTGCGGAGACGTCCCAGAAGGCGGCGTACCGCGCAGAAGGAGGTCTGGAAGACCGAATGCCCTGCAAGAGATGACAAACCGAAGGGTCCTTACCGACCCCATGGCCCGCCACGGGAACATGAGCTGTAGAGGGGATCCGTACACAACATCTCCAGGAGCAGAGGAAACCACGGCTGAGCTCTCTAAAGAGGGGTTACCAGGATGATCGATACTCCCTGACTGGTTAAGGTGTGAAGAGCGCGAAAAATCATGGAGAACGGGGGAAAGGCATAAGTGCCCCTGGGAGGCCACGTCTGAAGAAACGCGTCCACGGCCAAAGAGAGCAGATCCGACAGCCAACTGAAGAACGCAGGAGACTGACGGTTGGTCCGGGACGAAAAAAGGTCCAGATGGAACCCGACGCAGATCGATCAAGCGCAAAAATCACTTGGAAGGAGACGCGAATCGCTGGCATCCCTCCAATGGAGCGAAAACCAGTCCGCCACCAGATTCTCCTTCCCGGGTAGATATTCTACCCGGCTGGACAATTGATTGTCTAGACAATACTGGTAGAGGTCCTTGGTAAGCTCGGTAAGAAGGAGCGAGCACGAGCACAAGCATCTCAAACGGTTGATCACCGAACAGCGGACACGTTGTCCATGCGAAGGACCAAGTAACAAGTTTTTTGTAAAGCTGTGCACCGCGAAAGACCCTGCAATCAACTCTAGGCGGTTGATTAGTCCACAGACCCCCAGTAGCGGACATCCCACAAGCCACTCCCCAGCCATACAGGCAGGCGTCTAAATCCAGGACGAAATCCCGAAAATGGAGTGTCCGTTCCAGGCTTCCATGTGCACCAGCCACCAGTGGAGCTCTAGCCTTGCCTCGTCGGAGAGAGCGCAATGAGTTGGTCATAGGAGCCCGACGTGCAAAGATGATAGGTCCTGACTGGACAATGACAGGAGGCCGATAACCTGTGCGAGATTTCTCAGCGAGACAAGGCGACGGCTTGACATTGTCTCAGCACAGGAAATGTTTCCAAAATAGGCTCACAAAGCCATTAGTATTACATGGTATAGATATGGTCATAGATGACCTCCATCTTTATATGTGCAGAGCATGACCATAATCTATGTGCACATTTGGAGCGTTGCTGTGAAAGAAACACACCCTGACAAAATGCAATTTGGCCTTACAGGAGTTGAAAATGTGGGTGATAAACTGACGCACAATGGATTAAAAGCCAATCAAAAGAAAATATCAGCAATGCAGCAGCGGACACCTTCAATTCTAAAAAGATTTTAAAACCATTTTGGGCATGTTTAACTATTTAACTATGTAGAACAACTTGTACCTGGCCTACCAAATGCCACTGCTCTATTATGGGAACTGCTGAACTAAGATACACTTTCGACAAATCATTAAGTAAAGTCTTGAAACATGTTAAATACCTAATTGTTCATGCCTTTGAAGCAGGATTACAATATTTGTCATAGTGACAAGTTCCATAAATACATCTATGGAAGACATTCAACAATTGAGACTGATCATAAACCACTTGTGATTATAATGGAAAAAACCACTAGCTGCTGCTCCACCACCACTACAATAGAATACTATTCAGACTGCAAAAATATGATTAGAAGGCTGTATATGTGCCTATAAAAGAAATACCAATGGCTGATATGCTCTCCAGGACATTCGAGCCAGGCCAAGATGAAATGGAAGAAAGGGATTTGGAAGAACATGTACATTCTGTTCTGAAACATTTAACAGGCAAGGATGGCAACACACAAAAAGCAAAATAAGTACTAAAAGCAAACTTTAAGCCTTGTTGGAATGTGCATCAGTGTTGGAAGGAATTGTGTTGAAAGACGAGGACATTGTAATTCAATCAGCGCTCAGAAAAAAACACCAGGTAAAATATATTTTGTAATAGCTTTGTGTAAGAGGTGTGCTTGTCATCTTCTATATTGGCCTAGAATGAGCTCACAGATCAAATACATAGTGAATAATTGTGAAGTTTGCCAAGAGAATCAAAAGGCAAACTAGAAAGAGCCAATGGTAAGCAGAGAACCATAAGAAAGGACATGGCAAATAATTGCTTCAGACCTATTTACATGGAATCAAACCATCTTTCTCTTGGTTGTTAATTTCTACAGTTGATGTTTTGGAATTATTCAACTAAGAGATACAAAAGCCATTTTGATCCTAGCAAGGCATGGGATATATGATGAGCTAATCTTAGAAAATGGCCCATATATTCTTCAATGTAATTTATAACTTCAATGTAATTTCAACCACACATTGTGTAGCCCTAATTATCCTCAAGCAAACACAATTGCAGAGCATTTGTTCAAATCACAAAAAAGCATTGAAATAAGCCAATCAAGATCTCTTTCTTTGCTTGCTAAACTACAGCAGCACTCCAATAGATGGATTCTCATCACCAGCACAACTGCTAATGAGTTGGCCATCTGCAGTACCTACCTGCAGTAGTTTCTAAAATAGCCTATTCTCTAAATCTACAAGTTGAAAAGAGTACGCAAACCTCATGAGAGAGAAAACATAGGCTGCCAAACGAATGCTCAAGAAGAGAAAATATCAGTTATAGCACAAGAACCAGAATGTTCTGTGTAGAGTTTTCAAGGGGTCCTGCATGAAACGTCAGAATCGTAACAAGATACAGGTCCAGCTCAGTTCTCCAGATGTCGACATAGATTCAAGACAAAAGATTTGACTGATTATGTCACTACATGTCACTACATGAATGATGTACTGTATTCTTGTGACATTATATTTGTGTATCAAAAGATTTATATATATATATCTATATATAAATGTCTCTGTGCTTGTTTATAACCCTTTACTTTAAAATATTTATTAATTAAAATATTTTTCTTAAAGAAAGAGATGTAATGATTCTAACGTACTGTTTGTGTTGCAGTAACGTATTCTTCCTCCAGGGGCAGTATACCAAGATGTGGAGGGTTTGGGTGTGCCTGTGTTGTAGTAACTGTATTTTTCCACTAGGGGTAGTCATCTGCAATATATGAGGCTATGGAAGGTATGTGTGTGCCAGTGTAATAAAGATAAGTTGTGCCAATAACTGTGTGATGCCTCTGCCAGTAGTAGTATATTGAAGAATACCACATTATTAATCAGTGATTTAGTCCTTAAAGGGACAGTTTAATGTCTCTGACCCTATAAAGAAGAATTCATACTAAAGTACTCTGTATCTTAATATGCATTCTTCCAAAAAGAAAAAAGAAAATAAAGTGCCTAGCTGACACAGAAGCCCTGTTCCTCCATGGTCCAACTATCCTTACCATTGCTTAAAGATCACACAGATCACTAAGGTAATTTTGTATCTAAACATCTTTAAAACAATTAAATCAAATCTTGCAAAAAGAACAAGCTACAACTTTTTTATGAAAAAAAAAAATATTGTAAAAGCTGCAATGGAGATATTTCACATTTAAAGTCCTCAGTGTTATACTATATTTGACCTAATTGGAAAACCCCTCTCAGTTGCAGCTACCTCTGAATAACTGGACATAGAAATAGGAGAACAATTAGTGACACTGAGGGCCACAGCTTTAACTGTGCCCCTCCAGTAGGCACCCAGGAGTAATAAATGGCAGACTAGATTGGCTGATTGGCTGATTTTTAACTGCCATCAAATTCTGTTGTTAGGAAAAAATATTTTAAAGTTTCCCTTTTCCCAATTAAACAAGGAGTATTGAAAAAGGACAAACATGTCAATCCCTGATTCACAGTGCTTAGTTTACTGGAACCAGAGGCACATTAGTCCTTGTTTGTAAAGGTCAGCGATCAATATTGCAAAATCAGCACTCGGTCAATATAAGTAAGTCATGATCCTAGGTAACGAAAGGAAATTGTATTCATTCTAAAACTGTGGTATACATAGAGTTGAGTGTTATCTAAATGTTTAGTTTACTAGACTATAAGAGAGAAATAAAAGATAAAAAAAGGAGGAGACATGAAACAAAAGAACAACAGGAGGGACAAAAGGCAAGATAAATGAGAGGGGGTTAAAGAAGAGATAAGACAGAAAGGTGAAGGGTGAGGACAAACAGAGGAATGAGGTGACAGAAAACAGAAGAGGAAAAATTTGGAGAAAAGAAAAAGAAAATACAGATGAGAAAGAGGAGAGAATGAAAAAACAAAGGAAGATGAGAGAGGAGATTATAGCAAAATAGTAGGAAGAAGAGATGAGAAAGAGAGAGAGAGGGGAAAACCTGCTCACAGATTTTGTGGTCCAAACACTGTTGGCTGCCCTATTCTATTCTATTGGGAACTGTGAATGAATTATGATGTGGGGATATGATGATGATCAGGGGAAGCTCTACAGTTATACATACATACATACATACATACATATACACACATATTCTCACTCTAGCACCTTACACATACATACTCAGCCACTCTAACATCATACCACTTCCCATACATACATAGATACATACACCAACTCTAACATCATACACTTACATACATACATTTACATACCTACACACACATACTGTAATGTCTTACACATACATATATGTTGATGGGTATTGGGGGAACCTTCTTTGATGTTTTGTTTAATTGAACAACAAACAAAGTGGATCAAACCTCAAAGCATAGAATAAAATCTTAACAAAATACATAACTTTCTAGATTGCAATTATATTTGTCTTCTATTATATTAAACCATGGCAATACAGTTTTATTGTCATAGCTATGAGAGGCAGACTGAGCCAAAATTAGCTTGAAACAAGGTTTACAGTTGCACAAGCATTAAGTGCGAACATGCTTTTGTAAGTAAAAAAATGCATAACATAAGATTTCTGCACAAACCAAGCACAAGAAATTAGAGCGAACATTGCATGCAACAGAACAAGAAATCAGCGTACCACCAGCAAATACTATTTAAAAGCATCTATCTAAAGCCACAGAACTATATTTTCCTTCAGCACTTACAAGTCTATTATTCTGACACTCTTCCCATCCTGTACAAGCTCCTTTGCAATTATTTTTCCAAATTACTCCTGTCTCCTTCTGAGGGAATCATAATACTTTCCTATATCATTTTCTAAGTATGATTAACTTTGGCTTGTTTATCACCACATCTTCAACACTATTTTATTTTCCTTTTTCTTTTTGTACTTATACCTCTTGGGACCAGCTCCCATCATAGCACATTAAACTTCCTTATATAACTCCCTTTAAATTCTATTTTCTTTTCAATTATATTAACTCCTGGGAACATCCTGTATGTAGAAGTAACTAAAGCCACTTTAAATTAGAGGGTTATTTGCAGCCTCATTAGCGAAAGAGAATGAGAGTTCTTCTCCAGACAAACAATGCATCAGCTGACCTACTCTGCATCGAACATGATGTCATAGCTCAATATTTTTTAAGTCTGGTAACACTTACACATCTTTCAAACAAAGGTCATTAAATCTATTTTAGACCAGGTTGTATTTACAATTCAAATAGCGGAATAACAAAGGGGACATTTTCCAGGGCTTTTTACTTAAGTAAATTGAGTTTGTTGTATTGCATTTTTTATTTAAACATAATCACAAATACTTCTGCTACTGCACATATTTAAATATTTTATATTATCCAAAGCAAGATGTTCTCTTGAGAGGCTCGTGTCTCTCAGCATTGCCCACTGTGGCATGAATGCCTCTTAATGATTCATTCTTATGTTTCAACACCAAGCATCTATTTCTGTCCTACATCTGCATCTATGCACCTCTTGTCGCTTGTAAATGTTTTACAGTTTTCCACATAATTTATGTTCTCTTTATTGTTCAACTATTTTACTAGATGTTAACCAGTTGCTATGGACTTGGAAATGTCCCCACCATCCTTAGATACTACATCTTTCAACAAGTATCACTTGCAGGCCAAATTTCAACAACATGATTTATTGAACTAAGGTCAATCAACCAAGGTTCTGTTTGCTGACCCAATGCTGGGTATACTCGATTCTCTTCAAAACAAAAAACCTCGGTAGATCTATCACAGTTTTTTTCAACAAAGGTTTAATAATAACATAAAATCTGTTTCTATGAAAAAATTAGTGCCTGCTTTTGTGCCACATAACAATTACATTATTTTTATAGAGTGTCAGATGAATCTGTCGTTTTAATGCAGCAAGGAAGTGTGAAAGTGAACAGGTCAACAATGAAGTTGTAAATAAAAATGACAATATTCAAAATTGACTAAAACATTAACACATATTAAGACATACTGGTGTAGCTCATAATCTATTAGGTTTAATTAATCAAGTAACCATCCACATAGTAACCATCCACATAGTCATTCTTGATGTGGCTCTTCACCATTCTTTGGGCTTCAGCATACTGCCAGGAGGCTTGACAGTGACAATCATTATCCACTCCAAGGCTATAACCCAATACATTTGCTTACCATTTTTGTTCTATATACCAATGCCCAATAAAGCTATTAATCTTCATTATATATATATATATATATATATATATATATATATATATATATATATATATATACATACATATACTCCTGTTCACCAGCGGCCCCATATGGATGAACTAAACTGCATATTGCATCCAGAGGACAGCAATAGCAAAAACACAAGTTAAACATATGTCTTACTCAAATATCCACAAGAGTCAACTTCTACATTTATATATAAATACTACAGGATGGTTTGATAAAGAATATGCTCACGTAATGCAAACATGTGTAATTCACTACATACAATTTTTTCACGTTCACAGAACTAGTAGGTAAACATGACTTACAAAAAAGTCAAAAGAAATGGCCACCTGAAATCTTGTAATTCGATGATTCTGGGTCAAAAGCCTTAGCTTTTACCCATGTATTTTCACATAATGTTCTTTTGTGAGATGAGCAGCACATTCTCTTTAGGACTAATGTCAAACAAGAACAAAAAAGAAATGAAAAAATACACAGAGATACTTGTTGTCCAAGAAGAAAGAAAACAAAAAACAAACAGGCTTCTCACTTAGGTAGTATGGCTATTTTATAAATTCTACATGTTTTTTACTTTGTGATGTTGGTGGCCTTGCAAGCAATAATGTGAGTGCATTTCTGGTTTTGCTGCTTCTCAGTTGCAAAGGCAACTTAAACCACTAAACCTGTAGAACCAAGTGGAGAAGCAGTGCAAGTGTTTTTATACGGAAGTGCGTTCCTGCTTCCCTTGGGCGGTGAAAGAGAGGTTGCTCGTACAGTATGAGAGCTACACAAAGATAAGCTGAGTGCCCGTGCAGAAGTGGTCACAGGACCAGTCGCATTTGCGACACCCTGCGACCGCGGTTGTTGCATTGCCCCATTTGCCACACATTAAAGACGGTCCTGGAAGGGCTTGATGATGGTTCTGTCCATTCTCATATATACCCTGCTAATTTGTACTTTGCCCTACTCACATCCAATTGTTGGCCTACCCGTTGTCTTCCAATGGCGCATATTGTTTTAATGTTGTGAGGTGGGTGTCAGTTGTCTCTATACTTTGGAACACCTATATAGACTTCATAGAGAGAATGTCTAAAATTAATGGAAAGCATAAGTTTCTCTTTGGTGTCCAAAAATGTGTTTGCCTAAATGGGACTAAATATTGTGGCAGTGGGAAAGTTATGTACATTCATTTATGTACTGTATATATCATAACTCTCTCTAGTGAACTTTCACTATAAACTTAAGTTTCAACATGAAATATAAATTGGATGAAAATAACTTTTTACATTAACCTTGCATGTTTTTTATTCAGAATAGCATTTTTGTACATGCTCATATTGACATGAATGTATTTTGCTTTGCTCATCAGCTTTGTGCACACTTATTTAGACACTCAGACTATTCCGCCAACCCATATTGTATGGGTTTTCAAGGACTTCACTCATAGGATACCACTGAAGAAACCAGACACCTTAGGATTTTCGGTATGAGAGGAACTGATCCTAAGGAGGTAATTGGTCACTGTTAAAACTTTGTTTAATTTTGCAGGCTCTGATTGGCCTTGACAAGCTACATGTAGAAATGGTGACAGTAGTCAAGATGCCACATATGCTGGGAGAGGATATGACCACAAATTTACATAAACAAAAATACGAGACCTTAAAGAATTCCATAAATTCCATACATTTCCTTTTAAGGGGATCCTATGGACCTTCCATTAACAGGTTGAGGGGTGGGTTGATAATTTCCAGTCTCTCTAGTAGGGGATGTTCTTCATGCTATGTTGAGAACACATTAAATACTACAATGAGTTATCCTTACTTAATGCTTACTGGATGCATATATAAGAGAAGGGCCATTTTCATACTCGATGCATATGAGATATCCGTGTATTCCTAACAGGAAAGCCTCACTGCAACATTTACAGAAGTGCTTCAGTTATTGACTAGACATTTAACCAGATTACTAATGTGTATAGTGCCAGATGCCCGAAATTCTGCCCGAAGGGTCAGCTTAATCTGAAGACTACCTAGTTCTCAAGTGCAGATACAACAAAACATTTTGCACCTAAGTGAACGATAGCCTTTTGAATGCCTGAGGGATGTGAATGTTTATTGCTTTCTTCTTTTAACAAACTGATTACATTAAATTAAATTAAAAAAAAACACATTTATGTGAAAAAAATAACCTTTTCAATGATGAGTGAAAGCCAGTGTCCTCCTACAGTAAACAATGTAGCACAGAAATGGTTCAGAAAGTGCTTGCTAAAAAAGTCCTTTTTGCCTTTTATAATTTGGGGTGAAAATTAATATCCTGTACAATGGATTTGGATATGTGACCTGCTACTACTGATGCTGTTGCCATATCACCTTCATTACTCTGAGGGTTCAATTAATAAAACCAATTAATTGCACTTCATTGGTTGATGGCAGAGGAGGCCCCTGCCGGCGACCGATAGAGTTGCTTGTACGGGCCTTTAAAATCCTGGCTCCAAAGCTGTGCATAGTGCATACCGCGTTAACCCTGTATTAACCCCTTCTACAAAAAATGGCAAAAAACGAAGAAAAAAACTGAACACAAAGAAAGTAGAAAAGGGCAAATATTTGCGGAATACAAAGATTTTTTCCCCCATGAAGATGAACACGAAGACGAACACGAAGAGTTGCCCGGAGCCCAAGTCTAATAATTACAATAAAACATGAGACACTAATATAATAATTAAGAGTTTATACTGAAATGAAACCTTCTACTGTGGCTACATTAAGGATCAAGTCCTTATGCTCTTTCTCTCCATACGCATCAGGGCGAGTTGTCTTTTAGGAAAGTATAAGCTGCCTCAGGGAAGTCTAATGTGCAGCTTTACCAGATAAGCCAATGTCAACTAGATGCTTGCAATGTGAACTCCTTTCTGGTGCAGCTATCAGTTGTCAAACTGGATCGACTGCAATTTCATGCATGCTGTCAAGACCTGTGCTTTGCAATTAAGCAACTTCATAATAACTGGATGTGGTCTAGCATTGACATTTTGGGCCCTAGCTATGTGCTTTATCTATTTGGTTGGCAAAGTGTCTGTCAGTTGGCTGAACTTGGGATGCCAGTATTGCTAGGTAGAGAAAAGCGGTAAAGATTGGACAGTTTCCAGAAGAGACACAAATTTGAAATTATTCGACCTACTCTATTCTCCAAACAATCAACATACCAGCCAATGCCTCTATAAACTGGAATTGAGGTGTCAATTGTTATTATTGTTATTGTATTAACCTTCAACTTTTTGAAGTTCTTGTAGCTCGTATTGGTGTTGGTGGCAATTTGTGATATGATCATTAAGTAACTATGGCCCAACCAATGGAGAACAAAGTTTGAGACAACTGTACCCATCTCTCCTACTAATTTCAAAGTAACTGAGAGTTGTGTCAGGAGGATGACACCATTTAACTGATCTGCTGGTAAAGTAGAAGGATATTTAGAGGGTGGTTTTCATCTAACAGGAACCTGATATTTCTGTTTTATGTACAGTCATATCATATACAGGGATTACAATACAGTATGTAGAAATCCCCATGTGAAATACAAAGGATCACACAAAAGTAACAGATACTGTAACAAAATAGGCTTTAGAATTATTTATGGCCAAACTTATTCAGATTAGCTAAATCTTAGGTTAACTAAAAGTAATTGGATTGTCTATAAAAGACAAGCTGCCACAACTATGGACATCACTTCCTGAAACGTTCTGTTTCATTATGCAAAGCATTAGTTGAGCTCTCTGGTATGCTGGGCAAATTCATTTAGGATATCTTTAATTTTATTTGTTCCTCATTAATATGAATCACATAAAAACAACAACCTGAAGCATACTTTGGGTAGCGGAACTCAAAGTGGAACCCGCATGTTCAGTTTCTGAATATTTAATTTCTGGTGCTGGGCAAAAGCATAGAGTGAGTAAGGTAGGGCTAGAGGTAACTGGCTGTCATGTAGCGTTGGGCGCCCAAGGGTAAGCACAAAATTGGGTTTGTCTGTTGACAGATGATCATGCTGAGAAGTGTCCCAATAAATTTTATATTGTTGAGGTTTCCTTTATTGAAAGATAAACTAAATTAACTAGGGAATCTATGCTTTATCTCTAAATGTGATGATTGTTGTTTATGTTATTTTGTGTTTTACTTACTACAAGAAGCGTGTGTCTTTTTGTTGATTTTGAGTTTTGTTAGTATAACATTGCTTTATTGAGTGTGCTGCCTGCAACATGCATGTCATGCATTAATTAAGCATTCCCTGTTTAAATTATGAACGAGGAAACATGTTACACGATTAATAAAACATCCAACAGTACTAGGAATGGTGTTTCTAATGCTTAATGTAATTATAAAACTATTAAATTCAGCAGACAATTTAAGGTTGATGATGCAACTGAGAATGATTGGATTGCACAGGTTAACCCAACCTGTCTCCAGAGCTAATCAGAGCTAACAAAAGTGAATGCATTCAATAGACCTGGAAATACACACACTTATTACCCTCAGGGATGTGTGGCAATCCTTCTACTCCTTTTAATATACTCGCAATATTAACTCTTTAAACAAACATCTAAATCATGGTGACTAGGCTGTCCACCCTCTCATCAGCAACTCGCACTCATTGGTGTTGACCCATTTATCTCAATGAATGACCTGATAATTTTGCTTTACTTGCAGCAATATAAGGCCATTTTACACACAAGGACCAGCGCAATTGCCAGGGTCCATCCATGTAATGGGCCGGTACCGGGGCCAAAACTAAGGATAATCAGAATTATATTTTAACAGACGCTATGAAAATCCAGATTCTGGGAAATGTTGTATATTGATCAGAAAGATCAAAAAATAATGAAAAACATAATATGCAATACATGTGTTTAATTTTATTATTTTGGTTTAGTTGTAGTTTATTTTGTATATTTTATTTAAATAATATTTGCAAATGTGGTCCAAATGGTAAAAGCAAGAATACCTCAATAATATTGTAAGCTTTATCTGATGCGTTCTTTACTCAATGGGATTGCAGCTGGCTGAGAAATAAACTATCCCCTGTTACTGTGGTGATTATATAACCATCCAAGCCTGAGCTTAAGCCAGTCACTTTATATTTATTACCCTGTGATCTACAGTCTACTGAAAAGCCATTAGAAATGCCCACATTTGAATGATAAGGATGTAGTTTTTAATGAAACAAACAGTAATGCAGCCAGATTAAATGAAACATGGAGTGCCCTTCTAGATGTCACACAGGGATTGGTTTTAATTCAAAAAGGCTCAAGCTGGAGGGAATCCCTGGAGGTTAAAAGCTCACTGAGCTGGGTTACTGTGACATCACTTTGGTGATGCTGAATGTGAGAATGACTGCAGGAACCAAGGGATGGAGGGGGGGGAAGGGGGGGTGATGCTGGATAAGTGTGGTAACCGCCTCCTCTGGACCACCAATTCACTCCATACAGAAAACATGCAAGAGATGGAAAGGAGAGGAGGGTAGAAACAAACAAGACAATCAATTGTAATGAATCGTCTACTGAGTCCACTAGATGGAGCAAGCTCTAATTCTCTTATATTTTATTAGTGTTTCAAGGCAGAACAAAAAAAAAAAAGATTGTCTTGTCTGAATTCTGTAATTAGCAGGACAGAAAGCAGCAAGGGGTGAAAACTGTGTGTGGGGACTGCACTACCCCCTCTGCCTGCTGCGAAATCCTGACATCTCAATGAAAGCTGTCATCTGACAGCTTAGGATAAATGCAGATCAATCCAGGCAGCCCCAAGGCAAGTGCTATGTGATGCCCACCGCATATGGACCCTCATCTACAGGTAAGAGCAGTGGATCTTCGGCTTATTGGGAGAAGGGAAGGGTTAAGACACTGATAGCACATAATGAAGCACATCTTGAATGCACACTGTGCTTTCTTACACTGGGTGGGATGTTGATTGTTATTTTTTTTTCTCTTTTGAGCATTGTGTCACTGTTGCTAAGTCTCCTACAGCATAGCATCTCTTTGGCTGACAGACACAGTTTTACTCCAAGGGAAGTACATTCATTGTAGTACTGCATACTGTATCGCTCATCACATGCATGGTGGTGGGGACTGCAGCTGTGCAGTCAAGATGCTGCTGATCTTTGCAGCTGGATGAACTGCAATCCAGGTATGCACCCTGTGAGTACATGTCATGATTGTGTATTGGTAAGAATGGGGTTAAAATGTATTCTTTATAGGTATGAGCCAATGTAGAACGCATTGGAAAACACCCCTGTGACATTTATAGGGTTAATAAAAAAACAGCCTATCAAAAGTCAGATGCAATATATATATATAGAGAGAGAGAGAGAGAGAGAGAGAGAGAGTTATTTTTTATATGTTGATAATGTGTCTGGGTTAATACTGATTGAACAATTTAGAGTATAATTGCAGTGATTGACTCTGCTGTATGCTAGAGTATCGGTTAGCATTGGATTAATACTGGTCACTGTCTGCATTAGTATAAAACAGAAACTTAACACTCTGAGTGCCAGTTGGGTGGAATTGAGTTGCAAGAGCATGGCTATATCAGAAGTGTTTGGGATATCTTGCTCATCTGGCTTTGAAAGGGTAAACAGACCTAATGCTGTTGATGACTGAGTTTATAAATGAAAAAAACAAGTGTTTCTAACACTGATCATAAGATACACACAGAATCACACCTTTCTATACCTCCATGGCTACCAGAAAACACACAGTACTTGGGATTTGGCTAGGCTACTTTGATTGATTAATTGTAGTTTTCTCTGGCATACTTCACATGAAAAGGGTCTGCAAGTTAACTAAGATGTTGTGTGACAGATCATCTTTTGCCTTAGCTCTTCACACAAGCACTGTTTAACAATATTTGTACATGGAACGACAATCCACTGTTTAACTTACTGTAGAAGTCATTAGATCTGACCGCAGATATCTCCAGCTAAGGCATTGTGGCTGGTTTGTTACCTTGAAATGTGCATATATGGGCAGTAGAAGAACCTGCAGTTTAAGGGAACAAACCTTATTAAGGTGTTTTACTCCAATGGAGTCTACACCATGGAGTGATTAAAAGGGCTATACCATTAACACTGTTCCTTCTTTTGATTTTTCCATCTCTGTGGTGCTTATGGTCATTAGTAAAGCCGAGTAGTCATCTTGCTATATATCTCAAGTGCAAACTGTTTAAAAAAGGAGTTGTCATAGCAAATAGTGTACAGTGGTATGATATGCTAAGAGCTCTTCTGTATGTCGTGTGCTGTTTTGTATAATGTTATTATATAAACTGTGCAGCAACTACAGAACATCTAGTTGGTGACAATAATGAGACCGATCGGATATTTGGGACCCAAACAAAACTGAAAAGTCTTATTTTCATGCTCAAAATATATTCTGTGTTCGTAGATGCAACAACTTTTTGTTACTTGTATTTGTATGTTTGTTTTGAGTTTATGATGAAATTCTATGCTGAAATATGCAAGTCTTGTTTGGTCACCATGTGAAGAAGTGGTAGATGATCTCCATAAAAAAGCACATGGATCATTGTTCTTGTGCTGTGTTTATACCTTTTTTATCATAGAAATATACAGTTTAAAGAGCATTTGGAATTAATATAAATATGTCTTTTCATAGGCTTATCTAATGTACTGCTGATATTAATTAAGCTTTTCACACAAAACAACATACTGTATGCATCAGATTTCCCACTACTTAATATGTATGTACATCTATCTATCTATCTATCTATCTATCTATCTATCTATCTATCTATCTATCTATCTATCTATCTATCTATCTATCTATCTATCTACAACATGCTGATTCACATTAAAACCCCTGTTCAAAGGTTCACTTTGATTATTTAGTTGGCATTGTAGTGTCCACCTTCCTGGGGTTATTGAAAGTATAGATGGCACTACTCTCGCATGACGCATCTCCCTGATGGAAATGAAGGACTTGATTCATAGGTTACATCACTATTGTGGAATAAATTAAATAATGTATTCCATTGTTGTCTAACTGAAAAGGTGTTCAGCTTTGGAGGGAATGTTCAATGCTAACAAAAATTCTGATATTGGCCTTTCGATCTGCATTAGCTCTCAGAAGCCTACCCTGTATTTTGGGTTTGTAGACCAAGTATAAGCCACCTCAAACTGGTGTCAAAAACCTAGGTCTGCTACCAGGCATGATCTGTATTTATGGATTCCTTTCCAAGCCTCTTGGTACAACAAATTATAACTAATTAGCAACCAACAAATTGGTATTTTGATCAAAGTGCTATTCCACTTCTTATTATTCACACATAAAATGTTGAAGATCATTGATTGATGTCTCAAGTATCATTTTTATAGTACCAACATTTTTAAGTAGCTAATCAGCAACCTTTAACAGGATATTGTAGAGGACATTTCTTCAATTACTCCATGACTTCTTTTTATTAACAAACACAAAGATTTCCATGAATTGTGAGAGTAAAAGTAAAAGAAGTCACCCTATGTAATCTCTGTCTTTTCTTCTGTTTATGTGAAAAAATCATTCTTTTAATTATATTGTCAATTATATGGTTTATATCTAACAATATCAGTACCTCTGAAGCTTCAATGTTTTTATAATAATCATCAAGCCATTACAAGAGACTTCAACCTGGGAGACTGGGCAATATATCAAGCAGACTTTATGAAACACTTCTGTTCAAATGTTCAGCATTTAAATACTTAGTTTTCAGTATCATTTTATGTCAAGAAGCTTATTACAACTGAAAATGAAATAATAAAAAAAAAAATCAAACTTCAACAGGCCACAATTCCAATCTCACTTTCAATGTAACGTCTTCAGAAAGCTGATTGCAGAAAGAGCTGTCTTTAAAAAAAGATACTGTAATGTCCGAAGCCCTAACAAAGGTGACATCAGCTTTATGTTTGAAGTTTCACTTCTACCTAACTACTACTTCTGCTAATACTAAAACTAGTGCCTGTAAGTCCATGTTTCACCATACAGTTTGGACGTTGTGCTATCATTTAAACAGGTCAAGCAACTAACAAGGGTGGTGTTTTCATGCTAGGACTATAACTTACATAGAGCAAGAGAGACAACTGCTCCAGGTGCTGCAAGGTGAGAGGCACTCCTGACCCACCTGCAGAAATGCCCCTGTATCCAGACATGGGTGTGAGGTCAGTGTGGAGAGGTTCCTCTGACTCTGTCCCAGGCACCAATAGCCCTGGCTACAGCTCTGATGATCCGCGATCATAACTATTACACTGCTGGCTTAGTATTGTAATTCAATAAAAGCCAGCAATTTGTTTTGAAAATATATCTTGAGTTATTACGCTCGCTGACTCAACGTCAGCAACTTGGGTTTTGAAGAGTATTTTTGGAAAATGCAAGATCTTCATTTTCCTCTCATATAAAAACAATTTTAGGGATGCAGTTCATTAATGAAACACTGGTGAGTAAGCCAACGGGTGGCATGGCACAAGCTGAACCAGGACCAGTGTACCCCACCACGGTTTCAACTGGCCAAAGGGGGACACTTTTGTTTTATGGGATGTAGTTTAGGTATTCCACACTTTCAAGTGACTGTCACTTCCTGGTAGCTATTTATGTTTATGAGCAAATGATCTAGTTTATTTGCACATTTTAATTTATAAACATATTTTACAGACCAACATAGTTACAAAGTAATAACTGAGCAAGTATTTTAGGCTCTGAGGAAAGAGTATAAAATCATACAGATGTACCTACTTGCTATTTCATAATTATGCATGTCTAGATTATAAATGCATGCCTAATCCTTTTTTCATGGCTTTATCATAAAACAATTTTCACCTCATATTAATTAATTTATTCTGTAAGCTTCTAGTGAAAAAATATTGCAAAGTTTCCAAGGATGTCCTGCACCAATGACATGTAACAAAGCTGGAACAGGTATCTATAGGCGGAACGCTGTGGCTGGTGCAGTTCCACCATGTGCTATACATACAAGAATCGGGTACATGGAAAAAAAGGAATCTTTGCTTTGCGGTACTCGAGCTGTGCATTGGTGCTTCCAATGAGAACATGCATGTTTACGCCATAGTCGGTTTTAACCCCTTCGCGACCTTTGACCGTCATGACATGAAGGTCGCTAAATGACCTTTGACGGTCCTGAACCGTCATAAAATAAAATAAGCTTAGAAAGTGATCAACGATCACTTTCTTCGCTTAAACGGCGTTACTGTAATGCCTCGATGTCGAGGCATTCAGTAACGCCGAGATCGGCATCGGGGGCCATGTCTGGCCCCTCCCCGGGGCGTCAACAGCCGCCATACATTGTATGGCGGCGGACGCCCGTTTTAAAAGCGTTTAGGAGGCGATCGACGATGGCGGCGGCCCGGGAAAATAAACAATAAAGATGATAGAGTTAGCTAGACGGTCTCCAGACCCTCTAGAGAACTCTGGCTCCACTTGCTGGTTGAATACAGGTACTGCATTCAACCATGCAAGTCAATGGAGCCCAGCTTTCTAATCACTATGTGATTAGTAAAATATTCAAAAAAAAAAATTAAAAATGGAAAAAAAATAAAAAAAAATGTGCCAAAATGGAGAAAAAAGCGTACTTCCCAAATGTGGCATTTTAAATCTCAAACAACCCGACAAACCCATGCATGTCGGGTATCACTGCACTCAGGAGATGTTCCTGAACACATATTGGGGTGTTGTTTGACAGTGGCATATACCAGAACCTGTATATCTATAACTAAAGTACAATTTGTGTGGAAAAAAAATACTATTACAAAGTTTGACAAAGTGTAGTTCTATAATTGGTGCATGGAAAGGGTTAAAATAACAGCATATGGAATACCCTGGGGTGTCGAGTTTTCAAAAATATATGGTTTGAATGGGTTAAATTGAGTTAACCCGCTTCAAAGATATTCCAAAATGGAGATGGAGGCAGAATGACCAAATGACCACCTGGATTACGCATGCCCCAAAAGTAGCCTTTTACCAGCCAAACTATCTGACAAACCCATGCATGTGGGGTATCGCTGTACTCAGGAGATGTTCCTGAACACACATTGGGGTGTTGTTTGATAGTGACATATATCAGGACCTGTATATCTATAACTAAAGTACAATTTGTGTGAAAAAAAAAAATAAAAAAATGACTATTACAAAGTTTGACAAAGTGTAGTTCTATAATTGGTGCATGGAAAGGGTTAAAATAACAGCATTTGGAATACCCTGGGGTGTCTAGTTTTCAAAAATATATGGTTTGAGGGGGTTAAATTGAGTTAACTGGCTTCAAAGATCTTCCAAAGAGGAGATGGAGGCAGAATGACCAGATTTGTTAAAAAACATTTGGAAATCATAAAAACGCTGCTTGTACTTATTGCCCTATAACTTACAAAAAACAGCAAAAAAACTTAAAAACATTGGGTATTTCTAAACTCAGGACAAGTAGTAGAATCTATTTAGCTAGTTTTTTACTTGCTTTTTTAGGTGAGTGAAAGATTTTTCAAATAAAAGTCATAAAATGTGTTTTTTTTCAATTTTTCACCATGTTTTTTTTATTTTTTTTTATAGTAAATAAGATGATACGATCAAAATAATGGTATCCGAAGAAAGCCCATCTTGTCCTGAAAAAAACAATATATAACTTATGTGGGTACACTAAATGGGTGAGGAGAAAATTACAGCTGAACACAAGCACCACAAAAGTGTCAAAACAGCTGCGGTCCCACAGGGTACAAAACGAAAAATGAGCCCGGTCCTTAAGGGGTTAAATAAATTCAATAAATTAGTGAGAAAGACCTCAATAAATTTGTGAGAAAGTTTAGAAAACGTCTTGTGGGAAATATGAGAAGGTTGAGGCGAGCAGAGAGAAATTGAAGTGAAATTATATTATCTTTCATCTTTATAGTTTATGACCAATTCAAGTTGGGATATTTTTACATTTTGTTTTAAATTGAATATCTTTGTATTGCATAATTTAGTGGTAAATATATATATATATATATATATACAGAGTTGCCCACATTTTGATAGTCGCAGCAGATTTGCTTCATGAATCAGCATCTTTATTTACAGCTATAGTTACCCTATTTATGTTTAGGCCTGAATTATTAGTCATTTAACAATCCATGATTAGTGATGGTGTACAGTCCACAGTGTATGACTGGTTTAAAAAAGAATGAACCTGTGAAATAACAGTCTCGTTGTGCCCTTAATTTCTCGGTCTCCTAGGCTTGGGCTGGCCATCTGGGACACCAGGCAAATGCATCGTGCGGGCAGCAGCTAGAAATGCTCTGCCACGCGCAACGCGCAACGCGAGCGCGGCGTTCCGCTCCGTATATATAAAGCCGACGGCCTCTGGTGGTCTTAACGTGCCAGAGCCACTTTGTCATTGCCAGTCCTGCGGTTTTCCCCTGATGTTTTGTTGATTATGATTCCCTTGTGTGTGCTCATGATTATTGTCAGTACCGCACTGCTCAATATTTCCATGGATTTCAACCCTGTTATTCAGAAATGTCTCATCAGGTCAGAGTGAACAGATGCTAAAAGTGTTAATTGTGTCTCACACAACCAGTGGTGGATTACTACAAGTATAAGGAGCCTGGTTAGGAAAGCACCACTGGTCTACAGGGCTACCCAGAAAGCTACAAAGATGCATGAAATGGGATGAAGGCTGCAGAAAATGCAGGATAAATAGGACTTACTGTTACATTGTACCTGTGAATGAGTAGCAGTGGTTTATAAAGATGTGCGTGCATGCATGCAACAGAAGACTGATCTCTGCATGCAACAAGGTGAGCGCTGAAGACAGAACCATGTAATGTCTATTTTGCAGGCACACTGTTGAGATCTAACAAGACCAACGGCCGGGGTGTTCTGCCTTGCCCAAGTAGCTGCATATGCAGGCAATGGAATCCTTGGAAGCGCAGTTAAGGGATCAAAAATAATCTTTTCTGTGCCCTTATTTGCATGTTTAAAATATACTTACTTATTAAGAACTTTTGAGAATGCTTTTGAACATTCCTGTAGTGATTTTTTTTTAAAATATTTTTTTGTGTTTGCTTTACAGTTATTATTTTTTTGTATTCATGTATTGGTTTTTGCTCTACAAACAAATACTGGTTTGTTTTATCTTTGCGCAGAAGAGATATAGTTTTAGACTTTACACTTGTGGTACATGTGGTAACTTATGAAAATAAACATGGAAAGTTGAAAATGAACAATCAAAAGTCTCAGAAGGAACCATTGTGCGTATGATCATCACACTAGTGAAACATTTAAGAACTGTCAGAAGAACAACGTATAAATACATAGTATAAAAACAGTTTAGAGAAATCTCTCCTAGGAGTACCTTTGGCTTCACAAAATACACTTACTATTAATATCAAGTGCAATGTGACTAATCAAAGTCTGATTACAATGTGTGACAGCGTTAATAAACACATATGTTCTTTCCAATGACCAGTGTTCAACAATAGAAAAATAACATCCAAATATTTCTTTTTTGCCAAGAGGTAGTACTTGAGAATCTCAACGTATGCTGTAGCTGATTGTTTTGAACTGGATACAGTATCTAAATATGTTTTATGACCATGATATAAAACAGAAACACTTCAAACCAGTAGCTGTTAACACATTGCAGACCAATCATTTACTATTATAAACATGTTGTATGGGAGCGTTGGCATATAAACAGCTAGGGTAGTGGCAGGGGCATACATACATCTTTTCTGTTTTCTGTTGAATCCTCCAGGAAGCACATAGTAAAATCAAACTTCATACGAGTTTTTGGATGTTTTATCCCTTTTAAGTGTCAACCAATGATGTCACATGGTTATGAAACTAGACCCAGGATGCCAACCATGTACAGTATCTCATAGGTGGTGGTACCATAAGGTGTCCTGTCCACTAGTGTTTAATGTGAATGGGGAAAAAACCTTCATGTAGTGTATTGGGGCTAAGATGCCAATCAGCAGCCATGCCCTCTATCTACAGCAGAAGCCGGGCACGTTTGACTGCAGACATAAAGCTTTTCTCTTTAACCGAAAGTCATGCAGAGACTTCCTTTGGAGAGATACATAGTAAAATTCTTCATAGACCAATTGAGCTAGACAAATATGGTGGGAAAACAAAGTGAAACCGGATGCCGCCAGCTGATCTTTTGGCAGATCAGCTGGCCAGCATGCTGGATAGAAAAAAAATACTAATCCTTTCTAACATGCAAGAAATGATTTCGTTTTAGTGACATTTACTATTTGGTTTTGCATACATATATGGGGAAATAATATGAACCAATATTTTTACATGTGATTTTATACACGGTTTCCCTTAAACTAGGTATCTATATGTAGCTTAACATATTGTATATATTTGCCCCTAGGCAAAGTATAAACTGCTTATGTGAATGTTACCTAAATCTAAAACTATAGCAAAACTACTAAAAATTGCCAGGACTCCCACTGGGAAAAATGTGTGCTGACCCCCATTCAAAGTACAGTAAAGTGTCCAGGAACAAACATTTTTAAACATTTCTACAGGTTTATTAAATACTTAATATGCATTTTAATTGCAAATGAAAAACCTTTTTCTATTTCTTGTTTGGGTTAATTAAAATGTTTAAGAACTGATCATTTAATCAGCATTTTCCAATCGTGAATGGGAAAGGCTTTGCAAAAATGTATTTGAAAATTAAGTTCGTTGGTGCCCTACAGGATTGATTAACCATGTTTTGATTTTTTGCTATACTCCTATGTAAGGAATATAGACATGGGGGTAAAACACTTTCAACAACACACTTCAAAAAAGGTTTCCTTTTTGTTCTGTGGTAAAGACAGTCCTGTTCAAAAAATAGGATGTTCAAAATGTCATGTCTACATAAGAACACTCTCAAAAAAGAGTGATGTATTCGGTGTGCAAATTCAGTGCCTTTTTGTTTTAAGATGTAGTTGGTTAATTGGCTTAGAATCATCTCCAAGGCACTGTATATTCTGGGCTTGGTCACGTACTATGCAGTGGCACTTAACAATTGATTGCCTGTTCCACTATATGCATAGCAATGTCAAAGTTTGTACCTCAATAATTCCACAGCGTTGCTATGTAGATGGTGGAACAAAATATTCATTATACAGCAGAGCCTGTTTCTAGTCTGTATGAGCCGTCATCTATGTGAAATGGCTATTTCAACTGACTTAAAATTACTACTGGGGATGCATACATTCCAAGTAACTTTGGGAGGGACGATGACCCCCCTGTCCTTCTGTCCTGCCCTGATGTGCCTTCATTCTAGAAACTCAGAGTATTTGGGAGTGCGTGCATCACAGTGCTCCACAACCCAAAAGTCACAATAGCATGTACGCACAGATCAATGTGTTATATAAACACAATAGAATACTTAATTCTGCCTAATGTTAGATATTAGACTGTTATGTTAGAACATAAACCGCTGCAAATAGATCTCGAGGTCAAATAAAATGTCTTGGTAGCCAGAGCACACCCTTTTGGTCCATTTCACACTACGAGAGGTATTAGACTGTCAGCATCAAGTCCTTAGCACTACTTAAGGGAGAACTGTGTATTGCTTCCTTACATTGCTAATAAATAATTAGGTATATTGAGGTATGTATATTCATTTAGATTATTATACATTTTATCTTGGTGTATCCAGATCTAAGGTACTGAATTTACAACTTGAACCAGGATACATCAACAGGGCATGTTTCCTCAATTCACTTCTTCTCATATGCAGATATCTTAAAAACCTGGTCCGGAGAAACAGGCATATGAAGTCTTTGGAAAAGGAACATAATTGTTAAACAAGAATTCTAGCAAGAACATGCTCTTAAAACCTGAATACAAAGTGTCACTGAAAGACACATTGAAGAATTTGATATAAGACATTCGGCACTCTAAAAATTTTACTAAGTGACTCATGAAGATTTGAGGCACTCCAGACAACCTAACTGCAAACGTACTATACTTCTGACATTGCTGATCATAGTAGGTCCTAAAATAATTATAACTAGGTGCTGAATGTAAGCTGACCTTTCCACTGGAGATAAATCAGCCAGTGGTTGACCAATGTTTATAGTGTGTGTGTGTGTGTGTGTATATATATATATATATATATATATATAATTTTTGTGTGTGTGTGTGTGTTACACACACCGTGAATGTTTCAGCCACTGGACTTTGTATTTATGTCGTATTTATGTTGTAAAAATACACATTGTGTTTTCGCCTTTGACTGTGAAATGTTATTGGAACTTTCATGATTTACACATTCTGTTTCTGCCGATTTTTACATTTGTTGTAGTTTTTAAAATATCATAACTTTTATAATATAACTTAATATAACATATACATATTATATACTATAACAGTAGCTTTCAGATTTTTCACCCATTCTGTTTGTTTTGGTAGGTTTGTACAGGTTAAAAAGTATTTTACCTGGAGGTTTTCAACTATTGTTTCTATGCTTTGGGCTACCGAAAATGTACAAAAAAATACAACCCCCCCCCCAAAATACAAATATACTGGTCAAGTGGGTTTTGACTTCCCAAGAACCTCCCTGCAACATGCTAATAAAGAATAGAGAGGTTTCAGAGCACACATGCAACAAACATTGTAACACATTGTGCACATAAAATCTAATACTAAAATGATGAGGACATATTTGTGAATATTACAAATAATTTAAGCAGTATTTTATAATTACAAAAACATGATACCCAGCTGTCGTAACAGAATTCAGTCCTCCGCGGTGGATGCACTCTAGGTTCCTCAGGAGGGCCTGAGGATTTTTCAGGGCATAGAAAGGCTTAAAAAGGCTTGAAGGTTTAATGTATGGTAATTATATCTGATTTCATTTTTTTTTCAAACGCGGTCAGGATTGAATCCTGCCATGGCCCTTCTGTGTCAATGGCACACTACCATGTTGAGTTGACTGATGCTTCCTCAAGTGAAAAGGGTCATATTATTTCACATGCTAAGCACAAGGAGGCTAAAAGGTTCTCAGTATTCAAGTAAACAGGGAAAAAGGAACATTTGACCTCTGTCCAAACTGTTGGTGTCATGCCAAACATGATGCAGGAAGCTTTAGATGTATATAGTTACATTAACATGAAATTGTTGTTTATTAAGCTATTTTTTAGGTTTGTTGCTTTGATGCAATAATTTGCTTAGTAAATAGTAAGACATTTTTGAACCCATACATTTTAGACCACTTGAGGTTCAGTATTGTAGGAGACTGGCCATACTTATCCAGCATACACGCTAAGAAATAATGTAGTTGTTTCCATGCTCTTCGTACAACCCCACAAACATGCTGTCTGATGATATTAATGGGTTGTAAAGAAATATCTGAAATCATTTGTAGGTCTTTTGAAGTTCACAAGTGCAAATGCATAATTGGAAGTTAAGATACTGCTTCGGGCTCTATTTTAATTAGAAGAGACTCATTTAGGAATAATTGCAATGTATCACTAATAATATAATTTTGTTCATATAATTTTTTAACACATTTTCATGATAACAGAAATATATACAGCAGTAAAATATAATATAATGCAATAAATGGGGTTTATTCACAAAATGAACAGTTGCCAGTAGAGTTGTGGTTTAAACGCTTTCAACTGTTCATAATGTAGGGCCAGCACTAGCAATTCCCCAGACGTCTTGCTAATATTGATTATAGAGGCATCTTAAAAGTCCATTTTATCAGGGGGTTCCATTCAAAGTTGATTCTTTCACAACAGTATTAGAGTGGGCAGCCAGACCCCTATGTACATGAGTGTTACCAGATGCACAGAATTTGCAGGGAAAGTTAGGTAAAAGTGAGGCGATTCCACGTGTGGTTTGTTCCTTGATACTCATGTAACTGCTATGAGTTGATGTGAGGAATATTGAATAAGGGTGTGTGGGTACACTCCCTGTTCACATTCATTTTTAATTATGTGTCCAATTTTGGTTTAAATACTTTAATATGCAAATGTTTAGCAAACCTTTTGGTCTCTTCTGATATATAATATGATTCTGTTTCTGTTACGAAGGGGACTTGAAATAACATTTCCATGTAACTATTAATAATGTACCATACTGCAATATATTGAGCATGTAATGATATCTATACTGTTTTTATTGTTGAGGTATTCAAGTTTTTTTTTTTACACATAGGTTAATTTATACAATTGATTTGTATAGTCACATGATCAGTGTGTGGGTTTTGAGGGCCCTGCTCTTGAGTTTACAATCTAAGGGATTAGTATGGGTAATTGAAACAAAAGGAGGGGTGCAATTAGGGGTGAAATTAGGGCTAGGTAATTTCAGGATGCAGAACAGGATTTTAAAATAAAATAAAACAGAAGGGTGGGTGGCTTAGCGTTTTGGTTTCAGAAGGTGGCTAGCACATGGCTTGTGATGTTACGGAAAGGCTACAGGAGAGGAAAGATAGGTAAAATAAGAGAAAGTTCTTGTAGTTAAAAGGTGCAAAGTTGTGGCTTGTAGGAGGCCAGAGGGGGAGGGGACCAGGACAGTGGAGTGTAGATTCCAGAAGGTACTAAATACCAACATTTGGCCAAAAAAAGAAACAAGCTTGTTTACAAGAAACATATATATGTTTTATTGGAAACACATTTATGGCTTGATAAAGGTTCATGAGGACTAAAATGTTTTGTTGAAATTAATTAACATTTCCATTCAAGAGATGTGCTGTGTCTTTTTTCTGGTGGATATGTATTTCTAGGACATTTGGTTGACTACTTTACCATATTTCTAATTTATATTTTTTTTAGTCATCCCTTTAGTATAGTCATAATAGATTATGCATCTTTAAATGTCTAATAATACAGTAATATAAAGCAAACATAATTTTACGGTAAATGTTTTTTTTTTTAAGTCATGGTAGCATAGTAACTTAATTTGATTTTCTAAAAATACCATAGCCATTGTCATAATATATAATAAAGTTTAAATCCATTAAGCAACTGGACCATAAAAATTGTAACACTAAACAGAATTATTAAGACAAAAGACTATTTTAAGTTATAAGGCTTTCTCATCTAAATGTATTTGAGTGTATATTGTGTAAGCAGAACAGTTATTTGCCTTTAGACTAGATATATATGCTTGTTTAATATCAAAAAATGCAAAGGCACGGTGGTACTTAATGTGTGTCCTTTTTCAAGAAAGATGCAAAGCAGTTTAGATGGACAAAGGAGACTGAGAAAGGACCGAGATTCATGATACTACTACTGCCCAGCACTAGATGGTGCCAGGTGGTGCTTCTGTCACATTGTGAAACTACAGAGCAGTGTTGGCCAGGCTTTAGTCAAGATTGTGGCTTAGCTGAGATAGTGATACAACCGATTTATTATTGTTATTCTGTATCAGTCCTAATACTCAATGGTAGAATTTATGGCATGTTACTGTCTTCATCGTACTAGTAAGGAAAATATTGGTGAACCTTTCGTTATAGTCCAATTCGCTAATAATTCGAATTTACTTATCCAAATGTACAAGTTACATTTATGTGAAGTCACATGGTAGCTATGTGGAAGCCTTTGTTTGTTGTGATATTTTATGTCACTAAACAGATATTAAACATATTATAATAATCACTATGTTTGCAAATGTAATTCCCCAAGTTAGAAAGGTGGGGAATCCTGAGGATGTTAATTACTTCTACATGGTGAGGTGATCTGCAATGTCATTAAGTTGTGCAAGCATAATAAATTATACTCAATTATTATTGTGCAAGCATTATACATTATACTGGCCTCCTCTAGTTTCTTCATCTATCTATCCAGTTAGTATGAATTCTGTATACAGTTCTATCATTCTGAAAGCATGTTGTGAACAACTAGTCACCCCACATAACATTACAGCCAGTCTTCATCCTAGAAGGAAGAGAATAAAGCTAATATCTTATATACTTGGTCTGTTTATCATTTATACTCCCATGTAGTATAGACAAATAGTAGGTGCCTTGGGCAAAATGGGGTAGGTCATCAAAACCCATATAAGCAGTAAACAGTATATCATATTGGCAGATATGGCCCCAGCATTTATCACGCAACTCGTTTGAATGTTTTGGAAAATAATTTTAAGTATCAAAGTAGGCATACAAATATGTTTGGGTTATTACCTTACTATTTAATTTTAGATTTTGTATTTTCATACCTACATACATACTCATGTTAATTCTGCCCAAAGCCCACGTTGGGGGAACTCTCCTGTTATACACAACAATAGTCATAGGCAACACTAATCGTTGTTATTAAACCTGCACTCACAATTATACATGAGAACCAGTATATTACTACCATTCAAAGCAGAGGCATAACTAGAAACCACTGGGCCCTGGCGAGAAAATTACAAGCAATATGTCTGCAGTGCCACCTTTGCCCCAAACAGCTTGTGAGTGCCAAATCTGCACCAAAACCAGCATATCCGCATCACAATACCACCGAAACAGTTTGTCTGTGCCATTTTGCCCCCAAACAGCATGTCAGTGCTATCTCTGCTCCTAAACAGCTTTTCTGTGCCACCTTTTCCACCAGTTTGTGAGTGCCCCAAATAGCCTCCCTGTGCCATATTTGCCCTCACACAGCCTGCTTGTACCATCTTTTGCCAACAGTTTGTTAGTGTCCCTAAACAGCTTATCTGTGCCATCTTTGCCCCAAATAGCTTTTCTGTGTCATCTTAGCCCCTAAACAGCTTGTCAGTGCCATATTTGCCACTTGTCATGCCACCAAACAGAATGCCTGTTCCATCTTTGCCTCCAAATAGCTTGTCAGTCCCCCTAAACAGCTTCTATTACCCTCCTACTTACTAGCTCCCACCCTCTTGTAGTCCCTTACCTCACCTGCAGCTTTCTCTGGTGCTTGCACACTGTGTAAGCATGCTCACTTTGCCTTCCCCCCACCTTATGTATAGTAATAAAATAAGCTTCAGGGTATAAGCATTTGGGTATGTTTTGGAACTGAGAATAGTTTGCATGCCATTGTCTGCAAGCCACAAAGAACTTTTGTAACAGAGAATATACAAATTAGCAACTGCAAATGTTAGCATCCAAACATTTAAACCTTACTTAGCACTCAGTTTTTTTAGCACCAAGAGTGACTTTTGCTTTCCTCATTCATACAGTGAATTGGCCACCATCCCCAATACCTTCAATGTATTGCTTACTTCGTAAAGGAAGGCTGTCAATTCCAACTGTTTACTTACCTCAAGGTTAACTAGTGGCTTCTCATTGGCTGAGTATTCTCTGATTGGTCTGGTATGGGACTACATGGATATTGGGAGCATATTTTGCACTGGATTACAGGGAATAAAAAGTATCTAATCTCAATGACATTTGTATCTGACATGGATTATTTTTGTTCATATTTTTTTATACATCTTGATGTTGGTCAATAGTGATACATTGGATGTATATAACTGTGTGATTGGCTCCTGTCATGTGAAGGCACGCCTGTTGTCCAGTCTTGCACATAATAAACTCAAGACTATGGCTATGTCCATGGCTCAAGCAATCTGATACCTTTACCAATATTTGGAATCAAGGATGTATTATAATAGGAGAGGAAAGTTTACAAAAGATCACAAAACCATTATAATATAACCTACTTAAACCAGAAATTGTAATGAATTTAATGAATTAAAAAAATAATATGTCATCAGACAAGAGAAAAAAACTGTTCCTGTGAGTTACCCATTCTGTAAAGTAAAACACAGTAGTAAATATTCAAAGAAAATGCATAAATGAACAAATATCCCATGATTTTTTTCATTCCACAATATCTCAACCAGATTGAATCTGGAATATTTATGCAGTAATAATATAGCTTGATAAATAATTGTGGTGCACAGTTGCTTGCTTGAGACCTGTCAACCACTCTTGTTAAAAAGTTACATAAACCATTTCTGAAGCACAGTTGGAGGTCACATAGCCACGTTCCCGAAGAATAAGAGCAATCCACATATTATATACAGCATATTCTACCTACAATAAGCTGAATTACAGTAAGAAGCTGACGAACCCTGTGCTAACACAATGCTTGCTTCCTTCCTTCCATATAGAGCAAGAACAATCTGGAATTAATAAATTCCTGTTGCAGTAGTTGTGTTAGTCCAGATCCACCCTGTGACCTTTTCTAGAGCATGCCACTGGAGGTCTGACATTATGGGTATAATGGACTCCTGCATTGTGGTGTGCAAAGTGTGAAGGAACAGTAATCGAGCAGGTGTTCAGTATCATGACTAATACGATTTCATTGGTTAAGCCACACCAGGAGGTAATAAATGACAGAGAACTATGTCAAGGATTAAAATTTGTCATGAGCGTTGGCAGTTCTTAAGCTAAAATGTGCACTGAGGTTTTAATAAATCAGGTCCTACACTTTTTAGAAGCCAGACAACATCCCACTGTTATAAATCTCCCACACAGATGAATGACATTTGGATGGTTGATTACTCCCACTACTGTTTTTTGTTCAAGAATTCAGATACAATAACAGCAGAATGTTCACTTCACATAGAAATTCAATACATATCTAGGGTGTACCTAGATCAATTTGAACAAAACCCCTATTCATGTTTGTTTCTTAAGATAAGAAATGAAAACAGCGATATCCAAATGATACTGAATAAGAGAACTAACTGAACATCTCGTCCGTGTGTGTGATCATATATACACAACGTATCAAACGTTTGTGCTCACTTAGCTGTTTTCATGGAAAACAAGCAAATTCCTAGTTGTGCTTACATAATTGCAAGAAGGGTTTTCTAATGATCAATTAGCCTTTGAAACTTAAACTTGGATTGGCAAACACAACATGCCATTAGAACAGAGGAGTGATGGTTGCTGATAAAGGACCTCTGTACATCTAGGAAGATATTCCATTAATCATTTACAACATTAACAATGTCTACATTTGATGTTAATGGCAAAAATTGCTTTTTCTTCAAAAACAAGGACATTTCTAAGTGACCCCAAAAGGTCCAAAAACAAGGAATGACCCCAAAAAGGAAGCAGAGAGCTCCAATTCTGTTTGCATTCCATTGTTTTTTTCACTCTCTAGTATATATACACTATATACTATAGACTACACGATAGATAGATAGATAGATAGATAGATAGATAGATAGATAGATAGATAGATAGATAGATAGATAGATATAAGTTGACAATAAAGTCACATTTTGGATGGAGTTCCAGAACAAAAGGGCTTAGAAACAACTTATTTCTTCAAACTCTTGCTTTCATTTACAAGTGCACAAAAATAATTAAATAAAAGCCTAGCTTTTGATTGGAGCCCTCTTTGGCCTATTCTCTAAATTAATGAGTCTTTTTTTGTTAATTTAACTAAAAAGAAGTTTAGCTTTTGTTGCCTTTTCGCGCATTGTCATTATGGTTATGAACGGTCATGATTCCACTCAGGTTGTTGATAATTTAGCATTTTTTTTGCTTTGTGGGAATCTCATTGATTATATCCTGCTTCAACGATAGTGGGTATTGAGCTTTGTTAACAGTTATTGATCACAACATGGAAGAAATTGAGATCGATAATAATGATTCTGGGCTTTTTATAATCAGCTGCTGAATTCAGGGGGAAAACACCTCTGAACTTACACTTTGCCCTTTCTCCATCCATTTATGAGGCTTACGGCTGGATCTATGATACAAGCATGGTGCGCATTGTCAAATAGCAAGTGTTTCATATAGCAAGCCTCATCATATATGGGGAGGTCTTGAAAATGCTTAGACCCAAAGACCAGAAAGCTATATTAGTATAATAGGTACTAAAATAAATTTCTGCATAAAAACTGTGTGAGGTCCCAGTGCTGCTGCAGAATTTTGTATAACTAGTACACAGAATGACGATTCCAGATGCTTTCCTCTTGGTGTACCGCTAACTGCTGTTAGCTCCAGGAAATCTTCCTCCTATTATTATTAGGGAAGTTTATGCGCATATTATTTTGGACACTTACAGGCTTCTTACTTGTCTACTGACCTCAAATGTAGCACTTGTGATATGTCAAAATGGAGAAAGCTTTGTGCTGCCCACACCCCTTAGGGCCTATGGTTTTAATGATGTGTCGTGTAAAATTTATTTTCTGTCACAACGAGGAGAAACTGTTGATAGAATGTTATATACCGGGAGATCACATGTAAATGTTTTCCACTGCTTTTTAATGTCAGCCATATTTTACTGTTGTTTCAACATTTTTCTGGGAATTCAGCCAAGTGGTACAATAGTGACTTGTATTGATCCGCTGCATAACAAAAGCAAATCATTCATAACTATTGGCTTTTTTTAAGGTTAAGAGAAAACTATCACACAAGTTGTATATTTTCTTTTAAGATGTGCAGTTTCCTATATCTGTTCAATTTACTTTCCTTATTTGCAAAATATAATGTTTTATCTATAATAATAGTTTGCCATCTTTAGCTTTAATGTTCTCACCATTAGCTTTACATGTATCGGGAAATTACACTGTAACATGTATGTTCATCCCTTTCTTCATTAACTTCTACCAGTTATCTTTGGAAAAATATATCACTCCATAATAAAGTAATAATAAAGTAATAAAACTGGCTTATTCGAGGAAATTGCACAATAACAAAAATTACCTATAACTGGCATTAGATGGTCTTTCCAACCAACCAAATATAAAAAAACATATTAGAAAAATAAAAATACATAATGCCCGTGTCACTTAATAATAAAAATAATGCTTCTGTTTTAAAAGACTGCATTTTTAACAATTTGTATCTTATCGGTTTTTTTTTAAATTAATGTATTTGCTAATCAAGACATAAAAAATTCCTATATGTGAATATATTTATTTGTGTAAGTGGGGATATATTATTTTTCTTTAGACATTTAAGCAGGTTAGTGTTACTCACCTGCCCTCGGCCCCCATGTTGCCGCAGCAGCCGCCACGCAGGAGAGGGAGACCCCCCTCCACCGCACGGCCACCTCCGCAGCAGCCCCCACGAAGGAGAGGGAGACCCCCCTCCACCGCACGGCCACCTCCGCAGCAGCCTCCACGAGGAAGAGGGAGACCTCCCTCCACCGCACGGCCACCTCCGCAGCAGCCGACACGTGGGAGAGGGAGACCCTCCTCCACCGCACTGTCACCTCCGCAGCAGCCACCACGAAGGAGAGGGAGACCCCCCTCCACTGCACAGCCACCTCCGCAGCAGCCGCCACGAGGGAGAGGGAGACCCCCCTCCACCGCAAGGCCGCTTCCACTGCCTTCCTCTGAAGTACCGCGCAGGAGAGGCAGACCTCCTGGTACACGGCATCCTGCTGCTGCGCAGGCGCGACCTCTAGTGGCGAACTCGCATACTGCGGGAATTTATGAAGGGAGACTACGCCATCCACAAGATGGCCGCGAGTCACAGACACCGGAAGTGATGTCATGAGGGGCTGATGGGAGATTCTGACTTCCTCCGCGGTTCTCCATTTAAACCCCTCAGACCAGTTTCACCTTGCCTTCTGATGGTCGTTTATGCCTTGTGCTAGCACCCAGATAGCGTTTACCTGCTTGATTCCTGTGTTTGACCTCGGCTTGCCTGACTTCGTTGTTATCCTGTATCCTGACCCCGGCTTGTTTATCGTTTATCCTGATCTCCTTAATCCTGACCTCGGCTACGTATACCGGCTATCCTGTTCTCTGGAATCCTGACCTCGGCTTGTCTGAACTGTTCTGTCCAGGAGTCCTACCTGACCACGGTGTCTCCAAACTACTTGTACGTGACAGAATCAGAAGGCCATCATGAGACCCGCTTCGGTGGGACTTCAAGGTTCCTGTGAGGATCGTCTGGATGAGATGGATCACCGTCTGGATCAGTTTGCCCAGGCGTTCCAGACTCTTCTACAGCGCACTGATCCCGGACTACAGGTGCCTCCTCCAGCAGTAGCACCCCCACCAGTTCCGTCTCCGGCTTCAGTTCCTGTGTTTCATGCTCCGATGAATCTTCCACCGCCACAACGTTACGGAGGAGATCCTGCTTCATGTCGGGGGTTTCTCAATCAGTGTGAGATACATTTCGAACTTTCTCCTTACGCCTTTGCTTCTGACCGGGCTAAGGTTGGCTACATAATTTCGCTCCTCACCGACAAGGCTCTGGCATGGGCATCTCCTTTATGGGAGAGGAACACTCCAGGAGTTCGTTCCTACTCAGAATTTGTGTCTGCACTACGCTCCGTATTCGACGTTCCAGGCAGGAGGGCAACCGCTTCATGCTCTCTCTTTAACATTCGTCAAGGGGTTCGTTCTCTGATGGACTATGCTATTGAATGTCGCACCCTTATGGCGGAGGTGAACTGGACTGGCGAGGCACTGATTGCAGCCTTTTTGAATGGATTATCAGAGACTTTGAAAGACGAGTTGGCTGCTCGAGATCTTCCCTCCGACCTAGACTCTGTAATTTCATACGTGACACAGATTGATCTTCGTCTCCGCGAGCGTCAGGCGCAACGGGACAGTCTGAAGGCACGTGAGAGAGGACCTGCTTTGGGTGTGCTGGGTCTGTCCTCTGTTTCCAGCAATACTCGGATGACTGTTCCGATTCAGGTATCATGGTCTGAGGGTTCCGTTTGCACAGAGGCTTTTTTGGATTCAGGAGCTGCAGAGAACTTTATCGATGCCCGTTTTTGTGAACAGCAGCTTATTCCCACTATGCCTAAGGAGATGCCTGTAAGACTTGAGGCCATTGACGGCAGACCACTTCATCCTGCCCAGGTGACACAGACTACTATTCCGGTGACGCTCTCCGTTGGCATGCTTCATAACGAGAGACTTCAGTTCTTAGTTATCTGCTCTCCCTCTACTCCAGTCATTTTGGGTTTTCCGTGGTTGCAGACGCACAACCCTACCATCGATTGGTCAGCTGGAGAGATCACTTCATGGAGTCGAACCTGTGGGGAGCACTGCACCGAACCCATTAGACTGGCCATGGTGTCTACTACTCCGGAGATTGTCGCGACAGCCCTTCCCAGTCAATACCGAGACTTTGCGGATGTGTTTGACAAGAAGGAGGCTGAAAAGTTGCCCCCGCACAGACCTTACGATTGTCCCATTGATCTCCTTCCGGGTACCATGCCACCCAGAGGCCGAGTCTACCCCTTGTCTGTTCCTGAGACTAAGGCCATGGAGACATACATCGAGGAGAATCTGAAGCGGGGTTTCATCCGTCGGTCAACCTCCCCGGCGGGCGCTGGATTTTTTTTTGTCAAGAAGAAGAACGGGGAGCTGAGGCCATGTATCGACTATAGGGGCCTGAATAGGATTACGAGACGCAATTCGTATCCTATACCCCTCATCTCCGAACTCTTCGATAGGTTACGTGGGGCCCAGATCTTTACCAAGTTGGATCTTCGTGGGGCCTATAACTTGGTTCGTATCCGTGCCGGCCATGAATGGAGAACAGCATTCAATACACGTTCCGGACACTACGAGTACCTAGTCATGCCGTTCGGTCTGTGCAATGCTCCGGCAGTGTTTCAGGAGTTTATCAACGACTGTCTTCGGGACTTCCTTCAACAATTTGTCGTTGTTTATCTGGACGACATCCTCATTTACTCTGCGGACTTACCCACCCATCGCGAACAGGTGCGTCAAGTATTGAGTCGTCTGCGACATCACGGCCTGTTTGCCAAATTGGACAAGTGCGTCTTTGAGACCCGCAAAGTGACTTTCCTGGGATACGTTATCACTCCTGAGGGGTTCGATATGGACCCATCTAAGGTACTGGCGATTAAGGACTGGCCACGGCCTATAGGCCTCAAGGCACTTCAGCGCTTCCTTGGTTTCGCCAACTACTACAGACGCTTCATCCGTAATTACTCAAGGATTGTTGCACCTCTCACAGACTTGACCAAGAAAGGGGCCAATGTCTCAGAGTGGTCCTCCGAAGCCATCTCTGCGTTTGCTCTTCTCAAAGAGAAGTTTACGACAGCCCCGGTGTTACGGCATCCCAATCCTCTTCTGCCGTTTGTTCTGGAGGTGGATGCTTCTGAGTCGGGAGTTGGAGCTATACTCTCCCAACGGGCTTCCTACAGCGGACCACTGCATCCGTGTGGCTACTTCTCCAGGCACTTTTCCGCAGCTGAACGGAATTACGATGTCGGGAACAAGGAACTGTTGGCGGTTATCCTGGCCTTGGAGGAGTGGCGTCACCTGCTGGAGGGGGCTTCTGTACCAACGTTGATCCTGACGGATCATAAGAATCTCCAATATATGGAGTCGGCCAAGTGTCTCAACCCTCGTCAGGCCAGGTGGGCTCTCTTCCTCTCCCGCTTTCTCTTTGTGCTGACTTACCGTCCCGGTTCAAAGAACGCTAAAGCGGACGCGCTATCCCGCATGTATACACGACCAGACGAGGAGAATAGAGCGCCTGAACCCATTGTCCCCTCTACCAAGGTCGTTGCCGTCATTCGGTTGCGGGGTTATGCTCCCCTGCTGGATCGCATCACCCGCTCTCAAGGTCAAGCTCCGGATTCCTTGCCTCCAGGGAGATTGTATGTTCCTCCCAGTTTGCGGCTCCCTATCCTACGCACGCTTCATGGGGCCAGAACCTCGGGACATGCGGGAGTGGCACGCACCAAGGACTTACTTTCTCGGACCTTTTGGTGGCCTCACTGGGGCAGGGACGTTACAGCTTTCGTCCAGTCCTGTACTAGGTGCGCAGCCAACAAGTCCTCTCGTACTCGTCCTGCTGGTCTCCTTCGACCTCTTCCTTGTCCCTCGGTTCCCTGGACTCATGTGGCCATGGACTTTATTGTTGAGTTGCCTCCGTCCAGGGGACATACTGTGATCCTCGTGGTGGTGGACCGTTTCTCGAAGATGGCGCACTTCATTCCACTACGGAAGTTACCCAACGCCTCCACCTTGGCTGATATCTTCATCCGAGAGATTGTTCGGCTCCACGGAGTGCCATCTGAAATCGTGTCGGACAGAGGCACCCAATTCGTAGCAAGGTTCTGGCGCGAATTTACTAAGTCCTTGGGAATCACCTTGGCCTTCTCTTCGGCTTATCACCCTCAGACGAACGGTCTAGTGGAGAGAGCGAATCAACATCTGGAGCAGTACCTGCGTCTCTTCATCAATGACCATCAGGATAATTGGGTCAATCTGCTGCCATTCGCAGAATTCGCACGGAATAACGCGCTCCAGGAGTCTACCAGGATCTCTCCGTTTTTTTGCCTTTATGGTCTCCATCCACAGTCTCTCCCAGAGACGTTGCCAGTTTCTCCTGTTCCGGATCTGGAAGAGAGGCTTGCTTCCATCCGTGCTACCTGGGCTTCGGTTCACTCTGCACTGGAACGCACCGCTCAGCTCCAGCAACGTCAGGCCAACAAGAAACGTTCTCCCAACCCCTCGTATCGACCTGGCGATAGGGTTTGGCTGTCTACGCGGTTCCTGAGACTCCGGGTCCCTTCCATGAAGCTGGCTCCACGGTTTATTGGGCCATTTCCGGTTTTACGTCGGATTAATCCAGTGGCTTACGAGCACTCGCTACCCAGAACGCTTCGCATTCCTCGGGTATTTCACGCCTCGCTATTGAAACCTCTGGTCTGCAACCAGTTTACCCGAGGTGCACGTTCCACGGCTGAGACTGCCAGGAGGGCTTCGGAGGGGCGAACTCCTCAGGTCATCCTCGATTCCCGGCGGCAGCAAGGCAGCCTACAGTATTTGGTGCAATGGAGAGGTCTCGGTCCTGAGGAGCGTTCCTAGATACCAGCGGCACGACTCTCCGTTCCGCGTTTGATACGCGCATTTCACGCTAGACGCCCTTCTCGCCCTGGTGGTCGCCCTGAGGGCGCCCTTTTGAGAGGGGGTACTGTTACTCACCTGCCCTCGGCCCCCATGTTGCCGCAGCAGCCGCCACGCAGGAGAGGGAGACCCCCCTCCACCGCACGGCCACCTCCGCAGCAGCCCCCACGAAGGAGAGGGAGACCCCCCTCCACCGCACGGCCACCTCCGCAGCAGCCTCCACGAGGAAGAGGGAGACCTCCCTCCACCGCACGGCCACCTCCGCAGCAGCCGACACGTGGGAGAGGGAGACCCTCCTCCACCGCACTGTCACCTCCGCAGCAGCCACCACGAAGGAGAGGGAGACCCCCCTCCACTGCACAGCCACCTCCGCAGCAGCCGCCACGAGGGAGAGGGAGACCCCCCTCCACCGCAAGGCCGCTTCCACTGCCTTCCTCTGAAGTACCGCGCAGGAGAGGCAGACCTCCTGGTACACGGCATCCTGCTGCTGCGCAGGCGCGACCTCTAGTGGCGAACTCGCATACTGCGGGAATTTATGAAGGGAGACTACGCCATCCACAAGATGGCCGCGAGTCACAGACACCGGAAGTGATGTCATGAGGGGCTGATGGGAGATTCTGACTTCCTCCGCGGTTCTCCATTTAAACCCCTCAGACCAGTTTCACCTTGCCTTCTGATGGTCGTCTATGCCTTGTGCTAGCACCCAGATAGCGTTTACCTGCTTGATTCCTGTGTTTGACCTCGGCTTGCCTGACTTCGTTGTTATCCTGTATCCTGACCCCGGCTTGTTTATCGTTTATCCTGATCTCCTTAATCCTGACCTCGGCTACGTATACCGGCTATCCTGTTCTCTGGAATCCTGACCTCGGCTTGTCTGAACTGTTCTGTCCAGGAGTCCTACCTGACCACGGTGTCTCCAAACTACTTGTACGTGACAGTTAGGAGAGAAAGCAGAAGCCAGAACTGAATGCAATAAATCAAAATAATAAAAAAAGAAAAAGAACATTTGGAAGCGGGTGACTTTTTGATGTCTCAGCATCCTTAAAAAACTTATCCTCGTCAAATCATAGAAATATGGGCTCTGGTATAAGGATGTTTTAGGTCTTGTCTGTAAATTTGTCATTTATTAAAGTGCATGAAGTCTGTTAATTGAGGATGGAATTGTAATTATTTGTAATTAGTGAGGCAGGTTCTTCTCACTCCCATCAATTCTTAACTTGGCCAGAACAAGCAGAACAAGCCTTGAAATAATTTACAAGTGAAAGTTAAAAATTGTGTAGAACACTTGCGGAATGCCACATTTCTTAACAGTACATAATTAGCTGGCAGAGCCTAATAGTATTATATCAGTCTAATGGCCCTTTAATGACCTTTGTCAGTCTGTCATTTTGAATACAAATACACTTGTCATTTTTCTGCAGTTCTTTTAGCCTTTATCAGACAGACATTGAAATTAGTTATACATCTTGTTGCCCTTTCCAGTTTAATTTAGATCATGTCTGAATGTCATTACTAATTCCATACAACTGCAATTTAAAAAAAAAAAAACAGAAAAAGTTCTCCTTTCTATAACTTCAAGCTACTTTCTCATTTCCGGTTAAAGGAATACTCTGTCAAACAATGTTTTTTTTAATTAACACCCCTTCTGCCTACTTGTGCTTCTATGTGGAACACCCTAAATCTCCTCTGTATACCAGAAAATATTGGGATCTTGTGACTTGTGTAAGCTACTAAGAGTTTCCAGTTGTCTTATCCAGTATAATTCTGTATTCTTCTCTAAAGTGTGTTTCTTCCTTGGGTGAACGTTATCCTTTTATTACACCTTAGTGAAATTTTATTGATGATAATGGTAGCTGGTTGATACCTATTGGAAAGGTAACATCAGTCACTCACCATTGCATTTCTCTCCTACCAGTCTCTGTTGGTATTCATCAGGTTTTCAGTTTCTGGTATAGACACTTGCTACATATGATTATGATGATCATATATAGGCAAGTTTTTAATTCCCTTGTAAAGAACCTCCTTTGCTTAAAGGGTCACTCCAGCCGTCATTTGCATTTGTCTTCAGGAGACACTGAACTTTCAGGAATCTGAAAGTTCAGTGTCTCCATAAAATTATCATCACCCCCTTGTAAATGGTGGGTTCAGCAGAATACCCTCCTATGCATTTGCTTATTTCCCTGCCACTAGACTTCCAGGTTTGCAGGAGATGTGTTTGCACTTGAGTTATGTGGTCACAGAACCTGGAGGGTCAACAAATGACTGCTTTAGGCTGAAGACCTACACATTCAGAGGTTCCTTAGTCAATTCAGACTAATTGTCTAACTCAGACACTAACTTAGACACTTAGTCAACTCACAATAAATGTCTTTCTACAGACACCTCCATCAATTAATTTATTGCAGTCAGGGCCCAAAATATGAGTTTCTAACCATGATAGCTACTGTACTTATGCTTAAAGAAGCTTCAACAAAAGGGCAGAGCCCCTGGGTACACCCTCCCCTCAAGAGATGAGGCTAGAATAATTAAAACAGGAAAAATTCATGGAAAAAGATGCACCTCTCTTCCTCTGCAAATTCTGGCTTCTCTGTGCACTTACAGAAAATGGCAGAGCCGCAGGGACCACCTCTCCTAGGGACCACCTCCCCAATCGGGAGAGGGGGTGTGTATGGAGGGTAAGCCCTTTTGCCAAAGTTTATCAGAGACCAAGTTCAGATGCTGACAAAGACAGAAGACATGAGGAGCAGCAAATTAAGAAAAAGGATAGAAGAACAAGATGATTCAAGAGAAGAATCTGAGCTGCAGGGCAAGGAAACATGGACATGGGAACAGTCAGCAGAGAAAGTAGAGAGGCATTCATGAGAGTATGAGAGAATGTGAATGAGAGTGAGAGAGTGAGTGTATGAGACAGCGTTTGAAGAGCGGGAGTGAAAAAAGCAACGGCATGCAAACAAAAATTCAGAACTCTTTGATTCATTTTCTTTAGTTTTGTTTGGGGTCCCTCCTTATTTTCAGAGATTTGTACTAATTGACTAAATCGCCAAATTTTGTGAAAATTTTAATTCATACGAATCTGAACACAAAAGTCATTATAAAAGTCCCATAGCATGTTATCAGGAACTATGACACACAATTGATAGTTATGGATTGGAAGGTTAGCTAAAGTGCTGAGCTTTGGGAAGATAAATCATATTCTCATATGAATGTAAAAATTTAACTAGCAACAAAAAGGTAAAAATAGCTGTGTCTTAAAAAATGGAATGCTAGAGTGTATCTTATTCAATTTTTTACTGTATTTTTCCATGGTAAAGAAAACTTAAAAGGAATTCCTCTACATTTGGTACTTTTTATGCAAATGCATTCTTTAACTCATCATTGCTTCCAGCACAATAGTTAATTACAGTTAAATGTTACATTCTTATATAGCACACATCGATAAATGTACAAAAGACTACTGATGAACTTGCATCATGCCTCAACAACACAACAACACAAACAGTAGAAACTACTGCAATATCTCCATTGTATCGTAACTGCCCTTGCCTGTCTTTAAAATGGGTCTGTTAGCACTGAGATTTTATATCAATCAATTCACAAAGAAGCTTCACCAACTAATGTGACTGAAGTTGCAAGGATTTGCAAAACCACACTTGCATGGCAAGTCCTAAAATCACAGAGACATTTTTTGTAACTAAAGACTTGCAATTGATTGTATGAATCTCGCAAGTACCTACACATTACTATGTGAGAGCTTCTGAGTGGCCATTCAAGAACTTCCAAATGTTCATGCAGGTGCTCGTAACTTGATAAGTTCTTGTTCACACTGAACATACACGATAAGAGTTTTTGTTGGTGGTTTTAGTTAAACATAATGCAGTGTAAGAGTTTCAAGCGCTAAGAAGTGTAATCACTTTCTTATTTTTAGTAAACTAGGAAATATATAGAGTTTAGATGTCATAATAGGTCCGTTTGCTGAGCCACTATTGTGTCTTTTCTCTTTTATCCAATTACTACATGACAGAAGATGAGGATTAGGGTGTAAAGCCAGCCCTTATCCCAGATCCACCCGAGGCACCTGTGGCTAAAGAATGTCTCGATCATATGTTTTGCCTCCTAGGATGTTGGCTGATGAGGAAAACGTTCTTTGTGCCAAAGCCCAAGTACATTTAGTAAGTTGATTTCAGCTCAACTGATATTTCAGAAATCGATCAGATCATTTGGGCTTTGCTGAGATCCTTTGTGGCTTGAATGCAAAACTGCAATCGTTACAGACAGGCGTTCTACCGACATACAGATTAATGAGCTTACTGATAAAATTGAATGTTTCTGAAACTTTCTTTTTGCAAGGCCTAATAAGCAACTGTATCAAGAACATTTTTCCTGCAGCACATAACATTCTGCATGGAGAAGGTCACAGCATTGGTATTTGGCAGTGTGTTAAATGTATGACTTAAATATACATGTATTAAACTATTACACAGCGACACACATTTTCAATATCAGGAACAATACTTATTTGTAGTAACATTTGCTCTCTCGTATATTGGTACACTCTATAGATGACCGCAACCGAAACATCACATGTGGCCAATGTGCATTTACATTTATGCACATGATATCAACGTTCGCTTACCACTGGTTGTCACACGTTTCATCCATTTTCCATGATGCAGTGTTAATTCCGGATTTGACCATGCCGTAGAGTTAATGAGTAATATATGATCGGGTCATATAGCACTGCATAAAGATTTTTCTTATGTCTTCACGCACCATAACGTTGGTTGGAGTCATCAGGAAGAAATATACATAAAAGGATAGCAAGGATCAGGGATTCAATGATACACCACAGAACGTTTAAGGAATAAGAGCATCATATGTTCATTCTAAACATATGTGTAAATTATGGAAATTAATATGGAAATTGCAAAGGTAAAACAACGTCATGCTATACTAGATTTACACTGAACCGTAAGGCTTTCAAATTTGCCTGTACATGACTCCCTTAATCCGTTGGATCCCTTCATGTATCGGGTCACTGTAAGGGCCGCTCTAAGTCAGGCCCCATCCAGGCTGCGGAGCTGCTCATCTTTGGTTTCCTTGCCTATTTCTATGTTCCGTTATGTTTCATGCCTGCTCCAGGGTGTCTGCTGGACATATCCAAGTTTTGTGTTTAGATTCAATGTTTGCTCTCAGACTCTCCAAGTGCATTCTCCAGTGTTCCTGCAGTTTCCTGTGTATGACTCCTGGCTTGGCTGATTTCCTCTACAGTTCCCGAATCCTGCTTTCATCCCTGACTCCGTTTGACCTCTGGTATCCTGACCTCGGCTTCTTTGACTTCCTGATTTGGCTCCCGACCCCTGGCTTGGATTTTTGACTACGTTTTATGGACATTATATTTTCTGCACTTTATATTATTTTTTGTATTTTGAATAAGGGTGATTGCACTGCATTTCTGTCTCCATCTGGTTTGTGGTTCCTGACAGTCACATGGGCTCCTCCTGCACCTGATCATAAGGATGGCATGTAATACAGCAGACTATAATGATCTGGCTGGCCTTCTTGGAATCGTTCAAAAGGATGCCCCCTGATGGATCAAAGCATTGGAAGGGAGATTTTAATATGCCAAAATTGCATGTGACCACATTCATGAGTGTACCTGCACTCTGCAGGTATACTGCGATTCAACTCCCTTTTTTTCCTTTGCTTTTAAAGACGTTTAATTGGGGGGGGTCTTATTAATAATTAATTAGTATGTTTATCAATAAACGTTAAGTAATATTTCTAGCTAGAACCTACTTCCGGGTATGCAACATGAAATGTGTGAGTCAAGTCACTTTTACCAGTTGACTTGACCACTTGCACGTCACTTGGCATGCAATCATTTTTTTGTGCTGCAAATTCTGCAAATGAATCCTCTAATTACTCAATACTGGGATTACCCTAAACGAATGTATTACTGCTGCGCGTGATTCAGTGTTGATGCTGGCACCTGGCGAAGCCAACTGTATTTTGATGAAATGCGCATCAGGCATTTAGAGCTTTGTTTCTTTTTCTGTTTTTTTTTTTTTAAGTTTCACCGATACCTCTAATTTGATCTCGGCACACACAATCCCCCTATTTTAGTGTGCATACCAACGTTATATTTTCATCTTTTCCTTCATTTGGATTTGGGACTTAAATTTAGCGACCTGTTTGTAATAAACATTTTTTTTCTGGTTCCTCATAGGATACACCCATAACTTAATAAATAATGTGTGTTAAATTATAGCCTTATTTATCAAACTAATTGGGTGTAGTTGAAAGGGATAATCAATAGCTATTGTATATTTCCCCTTGGTGGGTAACTGAACAGTCAGAAAATCTATTTAACACAATTAAATTAAAAGTTATGTTTTAACATGATTTATTTCACTCATTAACTTTGTTCAATCATTTTTTGTGTTGACCAAATAAGAAGTGTCCACTTTGACTAAGAACTACATTTTCTCTCAGGCTAATATGGTAATATTTTCTTATTAGGACAGACAATACAGCTAGGTACAAATCTATAAAGAAGCATTTGCCTTTTTAAATTAATAACCTTATTGTCTATTAACTGTTATAACACAATTTTAACTGTAGAACATGTGAGGAAAGAGCAATTGCGTGAAATAAATTGAGTGTATAATAATAATGGATAGGATGTGTAATTCAGAAGTCAGGTTGGGACATTCACCTTTGTGTTCAACATATGTCATGACAAAGCCGTCTTTTTTAATAGAAAACTGTTTAGCTGACAAAAAGATGAGCGACATTTCGTAAAGTGATGTTTTGTTCAGTGGCGGAACTACCGGGGTCACAGGGGTCGTGACTGCGACCGGGCCCTGGAGTTCTGCCAGTCAGGGGGGCCCAAGGGATGCCGAGAGATTCTCGCACCGGGGCCCTGAGGCTTCTAGTTACGCCCCTGGTTTTATTCATCCCCTCCATAAATCTTTAATGTAAGTGAAATGATGGTTGTAGATATGCAGCTTAACATAGAAACATAGGATTTGACTGCAGATAAACCCTATCAGTCCTTGGTCTGTTCCCATTAGACTTGGGCACCAGGGGGCTCTTCGTGTTCGTCTTCGTGCTCGTCTTCGGGGAAAAAAAAATCTTCGTATTCCGCGAATATTCGCCCGTTCCTGTCTTCTCTTCGGGCGAATATTCGCGGACATTCTTCGTGCTCGTTTAATCTTCGTTTTCCTCCTGGTTGCCTAGCAGGGGTTAATACGGGGTTAATAACACATCACAGCAGCAGCAGCTGCCGTGAAGGTACGTGTGTGCAGCTCTATTGGTCGTTTCGGCAGGGGGCTGGTCTGGCATCAACGAGTGAATTGCAGAACTGCAGAATGCACTTCATTCGTTGATGGCAGGCGAGCCCCCTGCCGAAACGACCAATAGAGTTGCACACACATACCGAGGTGTACTGTCCATAGATGTTTAATAAAAGAATAGGGAATATTTTACATTTTTAAATTGATTTTGGACCACTTTACATGCCTAACATTTGCTACCTATTTACAATGGCATACTTTGCAACAACCCAACTTACTTATTGGACAGGACTGGAAAATAGCAGGACTGTCCACCAAAATCTTGGGTGTGTTGGCAGGTATGCTGATGGAAAAATGTTGGACAAGAACTAAAAAATAGCTTAGGGTTAATGTACGGTTATGTTTAAGATTAGTAGCAGTGCACTGGTTTGGTTAAAGATGGATTATGTCTAAATAATAATAATTTAATTTTAATGTTTTTTTTTAAAAAAAAAATAGGGGTTTATTTAAATGTATTTTAAAGTTAGATTTATTATTTAGTACTTGATTATATTTATTAAATGTTTATAGTAGCGTTACCTACCAAGCTATAACTACCTATGTGTATTTGCATTTTGCATACCTAGTTTAGCTAAATTAGATGGGACAGGACTGGAAAAAAGCAGGACTGTCCCTGAAAAAGTTGGGTCTGTTGGCAGGTATGTGGATGGAAAAATGTTATAGGGTGAAGTGTGAGTTATAGTGTTAATGTAATGCTATTAGTGAGTGAAGGCCAGGGCAAATAACAAGGAAAACGTCCTTGTGTTTTGTGCATTGTAAGTGTGTGTGTATGTGTGTTATGTGTGATGTCACTGTGTGTTATATGTGTTATATGTGTTATTGTGTGTGTTATGTTTGGTTGGTTGTGTATCAGAAGGAAAATAATGAAATGGAAAAGGAAATGGGAAAGGCAAATGAGTGGGCAATTGGCGACCCGCTCACCTGTTTCACCCCAGGGCAAAGCACCCAAACACTGTCAGTCTTAGACGTTTGGCAGCAGACTTCCAGAGCTCAGACACAAGGCCCTAGCGTAAGCTGGCCACTCCGGCGGAGGTAGCAGGCGTTGCCACACCGCAAACAGAGGCAGCCAGGGGGGAGAAACTGCCCTTACCATTAGGGACATTTTGGGCATGACTCTAGCCAGGAAGCGAACTGGCAGAGAAGAGATGCTGGCACCACCACCAGCAGCAGCATTGAAAAGGCGAATGAGTGGGCAATTGGCGACCCACTCACCTGTTTCACCCCAAGGCCAAACACCCAAACACTGTCAGTCTTAGACGTTTGGCAGCAGACTTCCAGAGCTCAGACACAAGGCCCTAGCGTAAGCTGGCCACTCCGGCGGAGGTAGCAGGCGTTGCCACACCGCAGACAGAGGCAGCCAGGGGGGAGAAACTGCCCTTACCATTAGGGACATTTGATTCATGACACTAGCCAGGAAGCGAACTGGCATCGAAGAGACACTGGCACCACCAGCAGCAGCAGCAGCAGCAGAATTGGGAAAGGCGAATGAGTGGGCAATTGGCGACCCACTCACCTGTTTCACCCCAGGGCAAAGCACCCAAACACTGTCAGTCTTAAACGTTTGGCAGCAGACTTCCAGAGCTCAGACACAAGGCCCTAGCGTAAGCTGGCCACTCCGGCGGAGGTAGCAGGCGTTGCCACACCGCAGACAGAGGCAGCCAGGGGGGAGAAACTGCCCTTACCATTAGGGACATTTGATTCATGACACTAGCCAGGAAGCGAACTGGCATCGAAGAGACACTGGCACCACCAGCAGCAGCAGCAGCAGCAGAATTGGGAAAGGCGAATGAGTGGGCAATTGGCGACCCACTCACCTGTTTCACCCCAGGGCAAAGCACCCAAACACTGTCAGTCTTAGACGTTTGGCAGCAGACTTCCAGAGCTCAGACACAAGGCCCTAGCGTAAGCTGGCCACTCCGGCGGAGGTAGCAGGCGTTGCCACACCGCAGACAGAGGCAGCCAGGGGGGAGAAACTGCCCTTACAATTAGGGACATTTTGGACATGACTCTAGCCAGGAAGCGAACTGGCAGAGAAGAGATGCTGGCACCACCACCACCACCACCACCACCAGCAGCATTGAAAAATTGGAAAGGCGAATGAGTGGGCAATTGGCGACCCACTCACCTGTTTCACCCCAGGGCAAAGCACCCAAACACTGTCAGTCTTAGACGTTTGGCAGCAGACTTCCAGAGCTCAGACACTAGGCCCTAGCGTAAGCTGGCCACTCCGGCGGAGGTAGCAGGCGTTGCCACACCGCAGACAGAGGCAGCCAGGGGGGAGAAACTGCCCTTACCATTAGGGACATTTGATTCATGACACTAGCCAGGAAGCGAACTGGCATCGAAGAGACACTGGCACCACCAGCAGCAGCAGCAGCAGAATTGGGAAAGGCGAATGAGTGGGCAATTGGCGACCCACTCACCTGTTTCACCCCAGGGCAAAGCACCCAAACACTGTCAGTCTTAGACGTTTGGCAGCAGACTTCCAGAGCTCAGACACTAGGCCCTAGCGTAAGCTGGCCACTCCGGCGGAGGTAGCAGGCGTTGCCACACCGCAGACAGAGGCAGCCAGGGGGGAGAAACTGCCCTTACCATTAGGGACATTTGATTCATGACACTAGCCAGGAAGCGAACTGGCATCGAAGAGACACTGGCACCACCAGCAGCAGCAGCAGCAGCAGAATTGGGAAAGGCGAATGAGTGGGCAATTGGCGACCCACTCACCTGTTTCACCCCAGGGCAAAGCACCCAAACACTGTCAGTCTTAGACGTTTGGCAGCAGACTTCCAGAGCTCAGACACTAGGCCCTAGCGTAAGCTGGCCACTCCGGCGGAGGTAGCAGGCGTTGCCACACCGCAGACAGAGGCAGCCAGGGGGGAGAAACTGCCCTTACCATTAGGGACATTTGATTCATGACACTAGCCAGGAAGCGAACTGGCAGAGAAGAGACACTGGCACCACCAGCAGCAGCAGCAGCAGCAGAATTGGGAAAGGCGAATGAGTGGGCAATTGGCGACCCACTCACCTGTTTCACCCCAGGGCAAAGCACCCAAACACTGTCAGTCTTAGACGTTTGGCAGCAGACTTCCAGAGCTCAGACACTAGGCCCTAGCGTAAGCTGGCCACTCCGGCGGAGGTAGCAGGCGTTGCCACACCGCAGACAGACGCAGCCAGAGGGGAGAAACTGCCCTTACCACTAGGGACATTTTGGGCATGACTCTAGCCAGGAAGCGAACTGGCAGAGAAGAGATGCTGGCACCACCACCAGCAGCAGCATTGAAAAGGCGAATGAGTGGGCAATTGGCGACCCACTCACCTGTTTCACCCCAGGGCAAAGCATCCAAACACTGTCAGTCCTTGGCGTTTGGGAGCGGACTTCCAGAGCTCAGACACAAGGCCCTAGCGTAAGCTGGCTACATTGGCGGAGGTAGCAGGCGTTGCCACACCGCAGCAAGTGCAACCAGGGGGGAGAAACTACCCTCACCATCAGGGACATTCGAGGCATGACACTAGCCAGGAAGCGAACTGGCATTGAAGAGAGACACTGGCACCACCACCAGCAGCAGCAGAATTGGGAAAGGCGAATGAGTGGGCAATTGACGACCCGCTCACCTGTTTCACCCCAGGGCAAAGCATCCAAGCACTGTCAGTCCTTGGCGTTTGGGACCAGACCTACAGAACTCAGACACAAGGCCCTAGCGTAAGCTGGCTACACCGGCGGAGGTAGCAGGCGTTGCCACACCGCAGCAAGTGCAACCAGGGGGGAGAAACTACCCTTACCATCAGGGACATTCGAGGCATGACACTAGCCAGGAAGCGAACTGGCATTGAAGAGAGACACTGGCACCACCACCAGCAGCAGCAGAATTGGGAAAGGCGAATGAGTGGGCAATTGACGACCCGCTCACCTGTTTCACCCCAGGGCAAAGCATCCAAGCACTGTCAGTCCTTGGCGTTTGGGAGCAGACCTACAGAACTCAGACACAAGGCCCTAGCATAAGCTAGCTACACCGGCGGAGGTAGCAGGCGTTGCCACACCGCAGCAAGTGCAACCAGGGGGGAGAAACTACCCTTTCCATTAGGGACATCTGAGGCATGATTTCAGCCAGGAAGCGAACTGGCAAAAGATACTGGCACCACCACCAGCAGCAGCGTTGGAAACGGAAAAAGGTGAATGAGTGGGCAATTGACGACCCACTCACCTGTTTCACCCCAGGGCAAAGCATCCAAAGACTGTCAGTCCTAGGCGTTTGGGAGCGGACTTACAGAGCTCAGACACTAGGCCCTAGCGTAAATTGGCTACACCAGCGGAGGTAGCAGGCATTGCCACACCGCAGCAAGTGCAACCAGGGGGAGAAACTACCTTAAACATTAGAGAGAAAAAATTTAACTTTCCAAGCTAAGAGCTGGGTAACCCAATTTGGGCAGATTGAATTTAAGAAAGGCAATCTGCTCCATCAGATGAGGTGCCATGTGTGAGCGCTGTGGACTCAGTATGTTTCCAGTCATAGAAAACACGCGCTCACTTTGAACAGTGGTTGGCGGACATGATAGAAGCTGCTGCGCAACCCATGAGAGTGCAGGCCACACACTCTTCTTTTCATCCCAGTAGCTAAGAGGATCAACATTAGGAGCAGAAGGAACTTCACAGAGGTAAAGTTTGACCATTTCAGCAGCACTACTCTCCTTTCTGCTGCTAGCTCTGTCAGATGGTCCAACTATACTGCCAAGTGCCTCTTCCCAAAACGCAGCTGCTCCACTCAGCTGTGTTGTGCTGCTTGTGGCACTGCTGCTGATGCTGCTGCTAGGGGTAGCAGACCACATCATCTCTTCCTCCTCCTGCACCTCACCCTCCTCGGACAGCATTCCCATTTTACGCTGCCAGTCACGCACCTTGTTGACCAATTGCTCCCGGTAGCTACTGAGAACATTGAATTTCAAAGCTAGCTTTCCCTTAATTCTTGGATCACAAAGGCACGCTAGCATCATTTCGGGACTCTCTTCCATTCGCTTGCGAAGGTGTACTTTTAGCAGATCCTTCAGCTTCCTGACTATGGCTGCTACGTCAGGATGTAGAGTGCCACCTTGAACAGCCTCACGGTTTCCAAGGAACACATCCATCTTGCTGCCTAGATGGGAGAACACTGGGATTACCTGGGCCAGACTGGCAGTGTTTGAGCTTAAATTTTCTGTGGCATCCCTGAATGGTTTAAGGACTGCCACTAGCTGGGCGATCACTGTCCAATCCTCCCTATTCAATGGAGAGGTAATCCCTATATTGTGCTCTGAGGCAAGATTATGGATTGCCCTCTGCTGCTCCAAAATCCTCTCTAGCATGTCTAACGTGGAGTTCCACCGTGTACTGACATCCTGACGTAGGCAGTGTACGGGAAGACCTGACCTCTCTTGCTCTTCCCTCAAAAGTTGGCTAGCCTTAACACTATGGTGAAAGTGCCCAGCGATCTTTCTGCAGCGGGACAGAACTACTGCTGCCACATTAGTTCCTTCTGACATTGCTGCCTTCACTACAAGATGGATGATGTGGGCTGCACAGCGCACACCAACAATATGACCATCTCGCAGCGCTTTCACCATATTGGCACCTCCGTCAGTTACCACAAAACCAACTTCAACATTGGTGCCCGCCTCTGCTCCCACCCAAAGGCTAAACATTTTCCTAATCGCATGCAGAATATTTTGGGAAGTGTGCTTTTCATCCATCACTTCTGCATGGAGAAGGAATGATCGGTAGCCTGCTGCAGCAACTTCCTTAGACACACCGGGCTGCCACCAGTGTGCTGTCAAAGAAAGAAAGGCATGCTGGGCGCTAGGTGCACTCCACAAATCTGTAGTGAAATGAACACACTGACCAGCAGCCTTGGAAAGCTCCTCTTTCACTGCTGCAACACAGGACCGATACAGCGAGGGGACAATGTTCCTGCTGAAAGTGGAACGTGACGGAACTGTGTATTGTGGAGCCACAGCCGCCATCAATTGTTTGAAAGGCTCCCCTTCAATCATGGAGAAGGATGCCCCTCCAACAGCAATGAACTGACCAATAAGTCGCGTTACTTTATTGGCCTGCTGTTTGGGCATCGTTCTCTTGGAGTGGAATGCCCCAAATTCTTCCAGGGTGGGCTGGGCATGCAGTGCTCCAACCTGCCTTGGTCTCTGGCTGCCAGCACTAGTTGCTGCTGCTGCTGCTGCTGCTATTGGCTCAGAAGAAGAAGCTGTTGGGGTTTTTCCACGGCCACCAGCTATGCTGCCTGCACTAAGTTTTACCTCTGCATCTTTCCCCAATAGCACAGCGTTGTGTTGAGTGCTGAGGTGATGCTTCATGCTAGCACTGGTAAAATGGCCAGACACTTTCCCTCTGCTTATTAGCTTCCCACAATGTTTGCACTTTCCATAGCGCCCTTCTTCAACATTTTCAAAGTGCTCCCAAATTGGGGCGCGCATAGCCTTGGAGTGTGCCTTGGGTGCTGCTCTTACTGCTCGGGGTGGATGAACAGAGGCAGAACTAGTGGTGGTGGGACTGGTGGTAACAGTACTGGCCATAGTGGGACTGCTAATTGCTTTAGATTTGCTAGGTTTTGCTGCTGCTGCTGGTGGTGGTGATGGTGATGATCGTAGCGGAGAAGGTGGAGGCTCAGGGGAAAATTGTGCACTAGTCATTTGGACACTGCTCCCTGAGGAATCTGATTCCTGACCACTCATCTCCTCTACTTCCTCTGGCTCATAGTCTAGCTCTTCATTAGCCAGATCGAATGGAATTCCTGCTAGGCTGGAGCTAAGACTGATATCGTCGTGAGACTCGTGACTAGTAGTAGTGCGAGCAGGAAGAATAGACTCTGCACTTGGCCTCTCAGTCTCAGGCTCCTCTGCTACCTCGCTAGGTGGAGTTCCACTATGTGTAGCCCTCTCTCTAACTGTCTTTACAAAAATTTTGTAAGGACTTGGTGGCTTGCTAGAGGTACTAGGAGGACATGGCGTGGCGGTACCAGTGGGAACAGTAGGCGCAGCACTAGTGGTGGTAGAGGCGGTAGAGGTGGGGGTGGTGGTGGTGGTTTTCCCTACAAAGGAATGAGATCGCTTTGGTTTGGGACCCCTCTGAGTCTTGCTGCTAATTTGGCTCTGCTTGGTACCTTGCATGCTGCTGGTGGATGGGGAAGATGCTGCTTGGGGCAAAAGGCACTTCTTTTTAGTCACTGGGCTGGTACTACTTGTGCTACCCTTTAACTTTGAACGTGCTTCTGGTGCTTTAGGCTTTCCGTAAAAAACCATAGAGCTTGTGGGCCTAGCCGCACTACTACTGCCTGCTTTTGGTGCCTTTCCTTTACTTGATGATCCTTCAAGCAATGCTTCCCCAAATGATAAGCGAGAGCTTGGCCTACTTGGCCGACTAGACTGACGCAAAGGCTGCATCTTAGAACTGGTGGTGGTGCTGGTGGTGGTGCTGGTGGTGGTGGTGGTAGATGGAGCTTGTCCCTCCTTAGTCCCAAAAGGAGGATCCATTTCAAATTTTGTGTTGTGTGTGTAGTGTAGTGTAGTGTAGTGTAGTGTAGTGTAGTGTTTAAAAAACTATAAAAAAAAAATAAAAAAATAAAAATAAAAAAAAGGAAAAACGAATTAAAGACAAAAAAATTAGAGGAAGTTCTCTTCAGTGCTACTGCTTAAAAAGTAAAACTATGCACTACTGCACTGTGCTGTGTGCAATCTGCCAAAATCCTAAAGTTATTTAAATTATTAACTCAAGATTAACTATTTAACCCCTTAAGGACAATAGGGGTTATTACTCGTAGTATATTGTGGGACAATGGCTATTTTAACATTTTTCGGTGTTACTGTTTAGCTGTGATTTTCTTCTTTCTCATTTCATGCTCCCACACATATTATATATTGTTTTTTTCAGGACAAACAGGGCTTTCTTTAGATACCATTAATTTTATCATATCATCTAATTTACTATAAAAAAAATGATAAAATATGGGGATTTTTTGTTAAAAAATTACTTTTTCTCACTTTTTAAACAAAAAACTTTTACTCATCTGCAAAAACGAATGAAAAAACCTGCTAAATAGATTCTACTATTTGTCCTGAGTTTAGAAATACCCAATGTTTTTATGTTTTTTTGCTTTTTTCTGCACGTTATGGGGCAATAAGTACAGGTAGCGTTTTGCTATTTCAAAACCTTTTTTTCCAAATCTGGTAATTCTTCCCCCCATGTGCCATTTCGGGTATCTTTGAAGCCGGCCAATGCAATTTACCCCATCAAGTCATATATTTTTAAAAACTAGACACCCCAAGGTATTTCACATGCTGGTAATTTAACCCTTTCCATGCACTAATTTTACCACCAGCCTTTGTGAAACTTTATGGTAGTAAATTTTTTTGTATTTTTTTCACACACGTTGTACTTCAGGTATAAATTTATCACTCCTGGTATATGTCCCTGTCAAACAACACCCCAATATGTGTTCAGTAACATCTCCTGAGCGCAGTGATACCCCACATGCATGGGTTTGTTGGGTTATTTGGGAGGTAAAAGGCCGCCTTTGTGAGGTGTGTATTTTTTGGCCATTTAGACATCTGATCCTACTGCCCCCATGTCCCATATTTGGGACACCTTTGAACCCGGCCAATTCAATTTACCCCATCCACTCATGCATTTTTTAATACGAGACACCCTATGGGCATTTGTAATGCCAATATTTTAACTCTTTCCATGCTGGAATTTTTGTAAAGATAAAGAATTTTAGGACTTGCTTATTAATTTTTTTTTTTTTTTTGGTGACAGTGGGGATTTTTATATGTTACCATATTATTTTTATTTTTTTAAACATTTTTTTTTTTTTTACTAATCACTCATTAGTGAGCTGGGCTCCATTGACCTTGCATGGTTGGATGCAGTACCTGCATTCAACCTGCAGGAGGAGCTCGAGAGTTCACAAGAGGGTCTGGATAGACCCTCTATGAACTCAGATCTATTGTTGATGCCATCCTGTGAATGACGGTAACGTCATTTACAGGATGGCACTTGTGGTTGCTCTTCGGAGCAATCACAAGGCGATCGGGGGTCGGGGGCTAGTGTTGCTGATATGCCTCGATATCGAGGCATGTCAGTAACACCATTTATGCTTAGGAAGCGATTCCGATCGCTTCCTAAGCTGTTTTAGCCGGGCGCCGCCGCGATCTTTCATGATCGGTGCGGCGGCGGCCATTTTTCTTCCGGGGAGGGCTGCCGAGGGCTGCCCTCCCCGGATCCACGGTCAGCCTCACTTGGGAGGCTTCCGTGGATGCTGCAAAGCCGCCGATCGCGGCGAAAACGCCGCGATCGCGGCGATGCAGCTATTTAACGGCAGCCCGTACATGTACGGGCATTGTCGTTAACCCCTTGCACGGCAACCCCGTACATGTACGTGGATTGTCGTTAAGGGGTTAATAACTAGCAGTATTTTATTTTTAATTTGAATTTACACGGGCCTAAGAGCTTAGCCTACTACTATGCTAGCCTAAAGCTATATTTCCTTACTATAAGTCTACCTCTAGGCAGACGCTCTCAAACCCACTAAGCTAAAGTGAGGTTAAATCAGATTCAGTATATGATTTATTAATTAATATTAAGTTATATAATATTAATAGATTAGAACTAATTTACTTATATACCGTATTGGCTCGGATATAGGCCGCCCCCGTATATAGGCCGCACCCTAAAAGTTTGGTGCTTTTTTAAAGAAAAAGTTTTTTTTCTTTAAAAAAGCACCAAAAAAAACATGCTGCCACTGTCCTCCCTCCCCGATATATGCTACCACTGTCCTCCCCCCCGAGATATACTGCCACTGTCCTCCCTCCCCGAGATATGCTACCACTGTCCTCCCTCCCCGAGATATGCTGCCGCTGTCCTCCCTCCCCGCGATACGCTGCCGCTGTCCTCCCTCCCCGAGATACGCTGCCGCTGTCCTCCCTCCCCGAGATACGCTGCCGCTGTCCTCCCTCCCCGCGATACGCTGCCGCTGTCCTCCCTCCCCGCGATACGCTGCCGCTGTCCTCCCTCCCCGAGATACGCTGCCGCTGCCCTCCCTCCCCGCGATACGCTGCCCTCCCTCCCCGCGATACGCTGCCGCTGTCCTCCCTCCCCGCGATACGCTGCCGCTGTCCTCCTCTGCCCCCCCTCCTCGACTTACCGGAGCAGACTCCCGGGTGTCTTCAGGGCCGGCGAGGGACATCTACGCAATACGCGTATGCAACTTCCGGTACCGTTACCGGAAGTTGCATTTGCGTATTGCGTAAATGTCTCCCGCCGGCCCCGCAAGACACCCGGGAGTCTGCTCCGGTAAGTCGGGGGTGGGCAGAGGTAAAACGCTTAGATAACCTCCCGTGCCGGCACCCCCCCCCCCCCGTGGGAAGTGCTGGCAGGGGAGGCTGTCTGAGCGTATCGGGGAGAAGGATGCAGGTCCCCTGCACCGCTGCGGGGGATCTGTATCTTAACCCCGCTGCCTGCCCGGCGCCCGGGACTGCATGTCCCGGGCGTCGGGCGCTAGACCCCGAATATAGGCCGCACCCCCACTTTAAAAACTTAAAGTGGGGGAAAAAAGTGCGGCCTATATTCGAGCCAATACGGTATTATGTATTATAGATAGAAGAATATAGATTATGAATTAGAATTTAGAATTAGAATTACTTATATTATAGATTATGAATTAGAATATTATTATTTATAATATATTATAGATTAAGATTAAAGAAGATTAGAATTATTTTAGTACTACAGCTAGTAGCTTGAAGCTTTGCTTAGTACAGCTCGTCACAGTCAATTTTTCTTGAAAAGAATTAGAAATAAAATAAAATGTCACAGCAAAACAGTTATCTTCACTGCTTGCTGCACTCACTAGCCCAACAAGTTCACTTCACTGATGGACTGAGGTGAGCAAAACACTAAGGGTACTTTTAATAAAATTGAAATAAAATGTAAAATAAATGAGAAAATCTTTGCAAAACAGTTAACGTCACTGCTTGCTGATCAAAAAAAAACACAGCACTTATGCGGCTGCACTCACTAGCCCAACAAGTTCACTTCACTGATGGACTGAGGTGAGCAAAACAAATGAAATAAAATGAAAGATTAATTAAGAAAAATTGACTTGGTCTCTTACTGTTGCTAAAACAAAGCACAAACTATAGAGCTGCAGCACCAGTACTAATAAGATTAGCTGAACTATACGCTAGTAGTAATTAATTAATATTATTACTTTTATTTATAGCTAATTTAATTAACTATTAAGATAAGAAAGAATTAGAGAATTATTGATATTACTGATTTTAGATTAGACACTAGTAGATGTTCTGAATGTCTACAGTACACTCTACACTAGTATACTATTACTAACTATAACTGACAAATATATATATTTTATAATGAATTCAATTATTAATTATATTAATTAATATTACTGATTTTAAATTAGACACTAGTAGATGAATGTCTACAGTACACTCTACACTAGTATACTATAGTATATATATATATATGACTGACAAATATATATATATATATATAATATTATAATGAACTATTAAATTATAGATTCTATTAAATTGTAATTTATAAATTCTATTTAATTTATTTAAGCAGGACAGGCAATAGGCACTAGTGCCAGCCCAGGGCAAGGGCACCCCAGTGCCACTGAGGCACTGGGTGCACTGTCAACTCAACAGCACTTACACTAAAGTTGATGACAAATTAATTTTAAAAAAATTAAATTAATCAAATTATTATTAAATATATTAATTAAGTAGCACTGAAGTGAGGATGAAGTACACAGTGAGAAATGGCAGGCTAAGGCTTACCAGTCTCACACAGAACAGAACAATCTCTCTCTGTAACGCTCGGATGCAGCACAGCAGTGTTGCCAAAGCAGTCACAGCGAAAAATGAATGGATCTCTCAGGCAAGCTCTGGTCTTATAAAGGCGCCTTCAGAATTCAAAAAACAGCAGCACAGGCATTGGACGAGACCCTTAGCGTTACGTCACAAGAGTGAGCTGATTGGACAGACGAGGATCAGCTCACTCCTGTTTGAAATTTTGGCGGTTGCGCGGCAAAAACGAAGACGATCACGAAGAATCTTCGATTCTTCGTGATTGTGAGTCTTCGTCTTCGCCTACGGTTTGCCGGCACTGTATTCTGTTCTACGTTCCTTCGGAACGAACAAAAAAACGGCCTCTTCGTGCTCGTTTTCTTGTTCGCCCGAAGACGAATGCACAAGTCTAGTTCCCATTGTGATGATAGATCTATGTATATCCTCCAACACTTCTGGTGGTTGACTGTTCCATTTATCTACTACCCTCTCAGTCAAGTTACATTACCTTTAAGCCTTTGACTAGACCAGTTTTAGACCAGATCAGAATGCTGATAGAGATTTATTCTTGTAATTGAACAAAGGAGCCAAAACTTAAAACAATCCCGAGCAAGGACACACTGGGTCAGTCTTTTTAACAACTGTCTGTTTTTGGTTGATCTCATGTCTTCCTGAGTGTTATTTCACCCTTCAGGGATCACTTGGGCACTTGGGATCCACTCCAAGTGTACAGGTGAGTACAGACCGCACAGATGATGACTATGAAGGCTACAACATATGTCTCGTGTTGGTGCCAAGTGTAAAGGTGAATCCAGATGACCTCTTGTGTGCTTAGAGGAATACCAACAGTACCCCACTGATGAGGACAATGAAGACATAAATATATGTCAGAGATTGTTGGTTTCCTCGTGCAGAGGAAATTTGCCTCACATTTCAGTTCTGGACTGCCCTTTTGTACGGAATCAGACTGATATGAAGATGGAGATTTTTCCTCTGTAATGGCACAAGAGAGCTAAAATTTGAGATGCTCCCAAGTGGGGACACAGGCTAGTGGCTGTCTCTTCTTGGTGAGCATCTCATACTATTTTTGTTCGGTGTACTGCTACAAACTTGCATTTTTTATCAGACCAGTGTCACAAAGATATACCCCGGTGTAGTGAATAACACTGATAATCTTGTTATCATGGTACCTCCCAGTGGATGGGATAAGGTAGCAAGTGAACATTTTGTCCTCAAAGTTGATGTGTATAGGCAAGCGCAAAGATCTGAGTGACTTTGACAACGGCTAGACGACTGGGTCAGAGCATCTCCAAAACTGCAGTGGGTGCTCTCAGTCTAGCACTGGTCAGTACCTATCAAAAGTGAGCAGGGTCAGGGGTGGCCATGGCTCATTGATGCACGTGGGGCTGGACAGTGTTGACAAATCCAACAACTGAAACGTTAATGCTAGTTCTGATAGAAAGGTTTCAGAACACACAGTTCTGACACCTTTCTATCTGACACGTAGCGCAGACCAGTCAGGGTGCCCATGCTGACCCCTGTCCATTGCCAAAAATTTAGTAACAGCCTCCAGGCAGTAACAGTTCTGTTCAAAACTAAGTTATCTTGAGTATATTATGTGAAAACGAAAGTGCACCCTCTTTGAATTCCATGGTTTTACATATGAGGACATAATAAATATCATCTGTTTAAAAATTAGTTAAATACAACATCAGATGAACAACAACACATGCCATATTACACCAAGTAATGATTCAGTCAACAAAAATAAAGCCAAAATGGAGAAGCCATGTGTGAAAAACTAAGTACACACTGAGATTTAATAGCTTGTAGAACCACCTTTAGCAGCAATAACCATTTTCTGTATGACTTTATCAGTCTTTCACTTTGTTGTGGGGGAGTTTGTCCCACTCTTCTTTACAACTTTGCTTCAGTTCTTTGAGGTTTGCAGGAATTTGTTTATACACAGCTCTCAAGGTCTCGCCACAGCATTTTAATCGAGTTTAGGTCTGGACTTTGACTGGGCCATTTCTCTAAGATCATTGCCAATCTTACCTCCTTGGCATTGTGTTAATACACACACCTAAATGTTTCAGACGTTGGCTTTTATAGGAGGGAGTCACACTTGCTGATGACCAATTAATTAAGGCCAAATGATTAGCAGCGCCTGTCTGCTACTTAGGATCTTAATTCTTATGGAAGCAGTAAGCCTGTACTTAGTTTTTCATGCATGTCTTCTCCATGTTGGCTTTATTTTTAATTTACAAAATATGACACGGTGTAATGTCATATGTTGTTCATCTGAGGTTGTATTTACCTAATTTTTAGACCTGCTAAGGAACAGATGATTGTTAGTATGCCCTGATATGTAAAACTAAGAAATTCAAAGAGGATTTACTTTCCTTTTCACAAGACTGTATATTAGACTTGTGCATTCAGATTTTTACAAATTGCAAATGTACTGAATTTTGGTAAATTCAGCAAAAAACCTTTACATTTCCATCCATCATTCGAGTGAAAGTGAATGAGAGTGAATGGGTGCACCTGGCCATGAAAGAGCCATAAACAAACTGAAAAATGTGTCTGAAAAGTGTTTGGCCAATTGCACCTGTCTAGTATATACATCTCTTTTTTCTCCTGTTCCCAGACAGGCTGTATGCTTGGTGATTTTGTGCTCCAGGTTTTGGTGTTATAAACTGAAAAACCACAATGAATGTTGGCATGGCACCCTCGCCAGCTAATGAGCATAGGTAGAGGGAATACAAATCTCTGGAATACAGAGCTAGACATGCCTTTTATAACTGTATATCTTTGCTTTTAAAAATATGTAAGTTTCAGATTAACTGCCTACCCTAGGTGAAGGAGTTTCTTGATGAAGCAGTAAACATTTTTCAATACAATTAATAGTGGTCTTTCACTGAGTGTGTACTATATTTCATCCACATTAACGAATGGATTGTATGGAATGTATTGATATTATATTTGTTTTGAAACACATTTTATATTTTTAAAATGGGCAAATATATAATGTATGCCCAAAAAGATAAATGTTTTTTTGGAGGTTATTGTAGCTAAAGCTGCATATCTTAAATCTAATCTGTTTGAAAGGAAATGCATTGTAAATGAGACTTACATTGTGACAGACTGATTGTAAATATTTCATTATATTTTCTATCTGTTACAGAATGTTAAAACACACAATGACTTCATAGAGGATTTCATCTCCGTTAATTATCCCTTCATTTTGGACTGAAGACTCTTGGGAATTGAAAGGAAATAATTTTAATTATTACTGTCTTCAAAGTGTCACATTTGTCCTCTCTGTAACTGGAATCTCTATGACCATAATGACTAACCAAGAAAAATGGGTCAATCTTAGCCCTGCAGAATTTTCTCAGCTTCAAAAGTATGCAGAATGTAAGTATAATTTACTTTGAACATTTTAATCTTCATACTTAATTTCCAGTGTTTAAATGATTAAACACACTACCTTTAGGGTGTATTGCAATGCGTTATATACATATCACAAGATGCAATATGTATATAAAATAACATGATATATATACATATATATATTGTGTACATACTTTTTAGGGATAGGTAGTACCAAGACAGTATGGAAGTGGTTAAAATCAGTGTTAAAGAGAAGAAAGTTAACTCGCCAGTGAGGAAAGGGGAGTGAATGGGGCAGGGGGAGAAAGCATATGTTTTAAAGCATGAAAGAAGATGAAGGTTGACAAGAAGAGGGAAGGGATAAGGATTGAAGGAAAGAGAAAGTGTAGAAATGTTTATGGAGAGTAAAGAAATAGTGAGTGTAAAAGGCAAGCTAGACCTAAATGAAAAAAGGTGAGAAGAGGTTATTTGCGGAGTTGAACATTAACTGGGTCAGATTTTTGCCAGGATCTAAATTCTGGTGTCTTGTGAAGAATTTGTACATACATCTGTTTTACAGGTGTTACTGTTTACAGGCTTGCTGCATACATTTTTTTGCATTCATTTTAAAATATTTGAGTTGGAACAGCAAAGGGGATTTTTATTTTATATTTATAGTTAGAGTGGTATGATATGTTTGGTTAACTTTTTTCACTGTTTACATATTTTAAGTTATTTCACTTTTTTTCATGTAAACTTTTGTTTCGTTGAAGATCCCTTTGGGGTCTTTATAGTGGCATCACTATCGTAAATATGTTTCAGCCACAACCATTGCTAACGGGTGTATACAATTAAGCATGTAGGCATGCCACATCCATAGACAAACATTGGCAGTAGAACGGATCGTACCGAAGAGCCAGGGCCGGCCCAAGACATAGTGCCGCCTGTGCACCAAGACTGAGCTAGAGGGCTCGCAGAGCCTCCGCTTAAAAAAAAGCGCTTGGGGCGGCAAAGTGCCTCTTCAAAAGTGCCGCCTGGGGCAATTGCCCCCCTCTTCTCCATGGCAGGGCCGGCCCTGCGAAGAGCTCAGTGACTTTAACCGTAATGCTGTCATAGAATGCCACCGTTACCACAAGTCAACTTCTGCCCTAAGATATCTGCCATGGTCCACGAGACTTAGCCAGCAGACTCGTTTTGCTCTCCCTGCCCGATGTGCCCCTGCTATTCAAAGCGCACAGTGTTCTCACCTTGGCACAGCTCCATGTGTGCACTTTAGTCTGCAGACTGACAGAGCTCATTCAGGGACACTACATCCAGGGGGATCCAGAACACATGGTCAGCCTAATGTTGTAAAGTACAGAAGAATATCTTAACTGGTTAGGGAAATAAATGAATGCCCCTAAAATTAACCAGTTTGTTACCTAGAGTGACCCATTTGAAAATTAGAATAAATAAAGAAACTCTGTAGTGCAAATAAATTAGGTACAAAGAGGTGCCAGCTTGCCCTGCTTTTCATGTTTACTCTGTTGAAAGGAAATAAAGCCATGCAAGGAGAAACCAAGATGAGTTATGAACTGCAATGATGAGTAATACTTTTTTATGACAAGATATATTATAAATGAGTCACAATAATTTAAATCAAAAGACTTCACATTATCTCAAAACTAAACTGTAAATCACAAGAGATCTTGTAAAATTGTTAGGCATAATCCTCAAGTGTTTGAAGTATTTTAAAATAAAAATGAAGCTTTAAAAATTTTAGAATGTTTATGGCTCGAAGTTCATCCTGCATAATCCAATAATACGAATTAAGATTTATCGATAAACAGATAACAGCAAAACTGGGATAACCTAACCGAGGAAGTTCCCAGAGTAGGCTACCTGGAGCTCTCTTTGTCATTGGGAGTTACCTTTCTGTAGAGACATGGCAAGCAACGCCGGCATAGTCCCAGCAAGTCTTTAGTGTTAAAAAACTAAGTGTGAAGTAAGAAAAAAAGGCATGGATTGGGCATTATAGGGGCAATGGGTTTGTATGGCCACATACCACGGACATTTAGACCAAGGGAAATTCCCTTGGGGACCCTTGGGAACCTAGAGAGTTCCCAGGTATGGGTGATTAAATGTTGTTAAAGGTAGCAAAAGAAACATGAGTGATTTATATGGAAATTTAAACCTATAAACATACCCCACCAATATTTAATATTTACAAAGCAGGAACCTCTCACCTCCACAGTCAAGCTGCAGGAACCCCCTCTCCCAATGCCCCACTTTGGTAATGTTACAGGGAATATATAATTTTGCCCCCTCTCCCTACAACGCAAGAGAAGGCACACTTCTCTTCTGATTACCTCCTCTCATTGCATGTTCCTCACTAATGCTTTCAGGCTTCTCTGGCCCCTGTACTGTGTGCCAGGCGGCGAGGGTCACCTCTCAACCCACAGTACAGTTGGTGAGACTGGGAGTGACAAATGACAGGACTGCTACCCCCAGCTCACTGGACAAAATCACTGCTTCCTGGGACAGGGGGATAGAGTCTCAGAATCAGCATTAGAAAGTTGAGTTGAGTGACTCTGACAAGGGCCAAAATGTGATGGGTAGACAACTGCATCTCCAAAACTGCATCTCTTGTGGGGTGTTCCTGGTCTGCAGTGCACAGTGCCAAAAGTTGTCCAAGGAAGGACTATATATGTGTGCATCGGTTACCTGGAGAACACATGGCACCAGGATGGACCCATGAAGGCCCCACCTCACAACTTACAAGACCTAAATGATCTGCTGTTATCATCTTGGTGCCAGATACCACAGCACACCTTCAGAGGTCTAGTGAAGTCCCTGAAGTCTATTGAAGTCATCTGCTCCTGAAAAAATAGGGCTCTTTTTTTTGTGTATCACATTGTAAGAAATGCTACACAAAATAGATGATCTTTCGCTTATTAATATTTGATCTTTCTGTAGACATTACCTCACTTAATGTAGTAAGCCTTTGAAGCCAGTTTATATTGTGAACTACCATTGTTTTAATTATGCATTTGATGCATAAATTCCATAAGGAAGCATATTTTAGAGACATTGCGTACATAAACCAAATGTCAGTGACTCTACATATGAGACAACATACAAAAGGTGCCACTTCTGTATACATGCAAACCTGCAACAACAAATTACCATAGCAACTGGGATTATATAAGTATGATTGTTAGAAACGTTCAGATATGAAACCTTGCAAACACTGGCAGTAAAGAACATTAAAAAAAACATTTTAATTATTCAACTAGTGGCTCAGGAGCCATCAGCTCCTTCCTGTCCAGCTAGAGAACTAATTTTAATAATATCACAAACAAAACAAAGGGCTCTAATTATGCCCTCAATATGAAATATGTTATGATCTATAAACCAGATAACGTCTTTCTAGTAAGCAATACAAGGTCAATTAATAGAATTAAAATATTTTAAACGTCTTTTGTTTATTTTCATCTTGAAAGGCTTGTAATTGGTTTAATATCATGCTTCTTGTGCCAACAATCTCTTTCCTCTTCTACTTTTATTCTCCGCAATTTTTGCAAGGGACTTCTCAGAATATCTGGGAATGACCCAGGACTTGGCCTCAAAAGAGATTCATAAAGAGAGTGTGTTTGAGTAAGGTGCCAGGATTCGACTCACAAAGGGACAACCCCCCAAGAAAATTCAAATGGCCTGAAATGGGCAGTAAAGGGAAGGGACATAGTCCAACATAGCTCCCATCTGGAGATTAAAATGACCCAGAGGGCCAGTAATTACCTATCTATTTTTGAGCCTCTCGACAAATTCCAGTGAGTCCCCAGGTATGCATGTTGGGTTATAAATAGTGTATGTGTCATGCTATAAGAACGACCTCTATTTGTTTTTGCTTTTGTATTATGTTTTTAAACATAAACTGGAGTTACATCTGTCCTGGTAGCCTTCATCCTTAGATTTTTTTATATAGTAGCACTTTATATATTATATTTAATTTGTTCTCTAAGTGAACATTGCAGATGTAGTAAAAAGTAAAATAGTACTTTTTTAGTACTCTTACCGCTTATAATATATCTATTTAAATCATTAGATTAGATTTGGCCAAAAAGACAAAAGCCATATTTATTTATTATCTGGCTATTATTATTATTAGTAATATGTATTGTCAGTATTTAAACAAAAGGTAGTTTTTAAACCATTCATATGTAGGGGTTCAGACATGTATTAATTTTTTGTTTGCTTATTCACTTTTGTTTCCCTATAATAAATTATGCACACCTAGCAAGGCTGATAACATACAATCAATGAATTCCCCTACAATCCCAAAACAAAGAAAATTCTAAACAGTGAGATATAATATGAGGTGGAGTTTAGTTTCCATGTTTCCCCCCTAACAATTAACCCTACTGTATCCTCAATCTAAAAATAAAATAAAACAATAAAGAAAACAAATGGATCTCTCTGGCTGTCTCTGACTCAAGGTCACAATGATGCAGGAAGAGAGAGAAACAGCAGACAAATCTCATTGCCACTGGAACACTGACCTCTGTGATTCGTTCATCACAGAGGTCAAATCATCATCGACATTGTGATTTTGGCCAGTGGGACAACTACCCCAGCATTGAAATTCTTTATTAAACCAGTTCTTGATTTCGCGTTAATAGACAGCTGTATGCTGTATGTCATTTGTACGTGTTCTGTCTCTGTTATCTTTGCCCAATCTATTAGATAAACACTCTTTGTCATGCTGTCTGTGGTAAGCAAGTTCAATCTTAATCACCCAAACATGACACTCTGACTAATGAAAGTTTATTCACTGCCATAAAGTATCAGTTCATTGTGGTGTCTAAGCAGGGAAATTCACCCTAATTATCCGACAACTGCCAACAATGGCAGCCTCCAGGTCTGCAGATAAATGAAGTTTATTGGAATAAAGTGAGATACAAACATTGTATACATCACTCCAAAACAAAAAATATTAAAAAAAATATTCCCTTTAATTTTAATTTCTCCTTAAATGTGACTCAAAAAACCATGACAGAAAAAGGCTCCAGGCACTCAAGGGTTCCATCAGGCAGATTTATTGAAAGAGACGAACAACAACGTTTCGACCTCACGATGAGGTCTTTATCAAGTTGACCTCATCGTGAGGTCGAAACGTTGTTGTTCGTCTCTTTCAATAAATCTGCCTGATGGAACCTTGAGTGCCTGGAACCTTTTTCTATTTTGATTTACTGGAGAGCTGGCCCTTCCTGGCACAGCTAAGCACCTGAGTTCCTGTGGGGAGTGAGTGCAGATTCCTGATTCTGGTGACACTCAAAAAACCATGACGGCATGGAACATCATTATTAATATGAATGGGTAAAATGCAGTTGAAGCTGCCAAATAGAAGGGGAGAGATAAAGAGAAAGGAGAGAGACAGTGAGAAATGGAAGAGAAAAAAAGAGATGAGGAGAAAAGGGGTAGATAGTAAGAGAGATAGATAAAGCACTGGACAGACAAAGAGAAAGAAGAGGGGTAAAGAAATAGGGGAAGGGTAATGAGAAAGTGGAGAGTGTTTGTATTTTGAAACTGTTAGGCTAAGTAAGTGTACGTAAGGGCCAATAAGTATGTAGCTGAAAGGGCAAGTGTGAGCGTGTATGTTTGTGTGTAAGTGCAAGCGTGAAAGTGTATGTATGTGTGTATGGGCATTTTCTCATTTGTAAGGACAGTGTATGTATGTGTATTTTTACAGTCTATATCCATACTATTACTGTTTTAGGCCTAAAGGGATTAGAATGATTCACTCTAACACACATTTAACCCAGGGATACTATTTTGTATAATGTTTAAATAAAAAAAATTGTGTCCTTCCAGATGTTGTGCTGCAAATGTATCTATCACATACCAAGGATATGCAATTTGGTAATATAATCCAAATGCTACATTTTGGGTTGATTAAAGTAGGTGGAGCTTTGGGACAGTTGGTTTGGTAACCTTTCAAGTAAGTAATTGCTAGCTGTGTTGCAAAAGTTTCCCTGGATTTTTTTTTAAATGATGGGAACTATGAATGCATGTATGTTTAAAGAAAAAACAGAACTAAATTTCCTACGCCAGTAGTTTACCTGTTTCCATTAAGTGTTAATCATGTTAGTTTTTGCTCTTATAGCATGTTAGACCACTAAAAATGGACCAAATTAAAAACTAAAAATAAAATGTGTGCTTCCTGACTCATCCATAATGTAGTGCAATATTTTATTAAATAGCAGGTTAGATATGAATGCATGGCTCAGGTTTATAGGGTTCATGTTTTCAAAAAAAGGGAATACTGCCCTCTAGTGGAAATCTGTGTTTTAAATCATATTGGGTTAGATTTAATCTTGGAAAAAAAGAGCTAAAAACAGTGATACATTTTTATCGGTAAATTATTTTGAGACAACAAACCTATTTTCTATGCCATTTTTCCCCCAATTACTATACATTTAGGAGCACTTCAGTGGAACGCCGTACATTCCCAATTCTGCCCAGTTTTACTCATCCCCTACTTTTCAAGAGTAAACAAATACAATGCATTAAAATGTCTACCTGCCATTTTCTAGACTTTTATCCTATAGTGAATATTGATAGTTGTTCTTCAAGATGTGACATGTGAGTTGTGCTGAGTTTTACAGTTCAAATTTAGCTTGAGTAACAACTTGAAAGTTTGTTTGAGGGTAAGCAATACTTGATCATTTCTGGGTTAGAAACCATAATCAGTTTTTTAAAAGTATATTGATTTCTGAAATTTGCACATATATGATTACTTATTGGGTTTAGAAATATAGCATCTCATAGAAGACGTGTGGTTCTATGCCGTTATATTACATGATGTTTTATAATACTATGATATTATATGTTCTCTTGTTTAGTGCAAAATACATTTTATAAACACAAATTAATCTGGAATTCCTCTTAGCTGTACTCAGTTACAACCCTTATCCTTATTACTTTAATAAAGGATACTGATATGCAGTTTAATACAATCCTCAAGTTGGCAAGAGTGCTATTCTAACTTGTCCTATAGTTTACGTGGCCATGGAAAGAAAAGACAAACAACTTCCAAACTCCTTCCAACATGAAACCTCATAAATATTTGAGAATGCTCTGATTCATTCAGTAATAAATCATTCAGCCCGGATTATTTGTTGAAATCTGTGGTTTTCAGAAACTCTCAGGAAAGGATATTGAGTCTGAATAACATCACAGTCTGTATTTGGGAAATCCTCAGCGTAGCACAATTACCACAAATAAAATCCCCAGATTATAACGGTGATATCAGACATACACCACTTAAAGTGTCCATGTTACTAAAGCAGGTTCTATTTCCAGATCTTCATGCAAAGTCCCAAATGACTAAAATCTGATTAAAATGGCTAAACTAATCTCTTCTGAAAGTCCCAGCAGATAATGAAATAGAAAAGTTGATGGATCGCTTTAGTAAATCCAGTAAAAAAAATCATTATATCAAATGTTTATATAAAGTCTGCAAATGTTCCATTTGCCGTCTAGTTATTTTTTATTATTATATTTCTTTTTTTTATTGGATATGTCCATGGTAGACATAGTTTTGCAAGCATTTTTCAAGCCACTGAGAAGTTGGGTTCTTATTTACATCGAAACTGTATCAACAAATGGCTCTAGGTTGGATTTTTTTGGCAATTGGTATTGCTGCTGCACAAACTTTAATCACAGCTCTTATGTGGCCTCCTCGCAAATCATGATGTAGTCAAGCCAGGATACGATGTCATATGTCAGTGTTTGGCTGGTGATGGCTAAGGTAGATGATCCGGACCCTGGTTATACAACCACCCCTGCCTGCCTATAATCACACCCATGTCCCAGTTCAAATACCTTAAATATTGTGTTGTATGTGTGTGTAAGACATGCATTTGATGCTTTTTATAGTGCTTTAACATGTAACTCCTAATACTCAGAAGTAAATTTACTTTAAAAAAATAGCTGGAAGCGCTAATTAAAAGTGTATTTGTAATTTCAGGCATATGCTGTGTTTAAAAGAAAAATAAATGTGTATTTAATGTTAAAAATCCATAAGCTGTGGTATTCCTTTTTGTATGATATCGGTGTCTTGAGATATTTTAGATTTATTGCCATAACGTATGCAGTGTGTGTTATGTTTGTGTCACTGTTCTTAGTAGTGTTTGGTGTTTTTTTGGTAAATATATTCAAATGTGCTTAAACCTGTATTTGTTTTAATTCAAGATTCAACCAAAAAGGTTAAAGATGTCTTGGAGGAGTTCCATGGCAATGGGGTTCTGGCAAAGTATAATCCTGAAGAGGTATGTTTTTGTACTTAAAATACAGGAGACATGAATTCATTAAACAGCAGAGAAATAAGTTGTAGTTGTAGTGTATGTTTTCTGTTAAATATTTTTTTTTAATAGTCTTTAATAGTCAGGTTTTCCTTCCAGGTAACAAAAATAGTGTTGCTGGGATAATGCGGATCCAGGGCAGCATCCCCAGCCCCTTGCACAGCCGCCATCCATACTGCTGGGTTATGATGTCATATTCCGGTAGTCCTCCTATTAAGGACGTGTGGAGCCTTTGTGATATGTAGGCTAATTTTATATAAAATAGAAATATTAAACCTTTAATAATGACAGAATCTATTAACTTTAGGTTTAACGATTACAAAATAGCAGCAATACATTTTAACAAAGAAACAACATAAAGATATTCAGCGCTTTCTATAAAATAAACCTTACTGTGCTTTAATGAAAGAAATTGCATTGCAGTGTTGTTGTCAAGTAATCTGTTTTAGCTGCACCGAGCTGTGCAATTTTCCCTTTTCTTGTAATCTTTATTATATCTGCAGGCTTTCTTCACTCCAAGCACCATGACACTGCTTTCATGTAGTTGTTGACAGCTTTTCTCCTACTTCCCGTGATCAAACACACACATAAAACTAAAAATAAAAATATTAGTTTAGCACTTTTTTCATTTTCTCATATCAAAGGCGCTGTCATACTTGGAGCACAAGCCACATCCCTAGATCTAGGTTTTTATATTATTGTACATCGGCCTTTTGCAGAAATGCTCGAAGTAGTAACACAATCAAAGATGACTATGCCAGACGGAGGTCTCTTTGTGCGATTGACCGAAACAACCTCAATTATATGTTTTGATATCTAATAATCTCACAGTTCTCACAAGGAATTGTGCCTTATTCCTGTCTATACATCAAAAGCATCTACGCTTAAGTGCAGTATATATAAATTAAGTGCATTTAAAGACTTAATTAACTGAATAATTGACTGAACTAAAAGAATACTCTTAATGTGGGTAGGAAAGAGTCATGTATTCAGAGACAGCTGAAAAGTTAGGGTAGGTGTTGAAATTCCTTCTTCCCTGTTTCTTTAGATTTGTTATTTTTTAGCTGTATTTTAGTATTGTCTGTTGTTTTTTGTGATTATTTGCAGGACATGTGGTTATGTTGCCCTCATACTGTTACCTCGATAAGTAGGACATTAAATATGGTGCATGTTACACACTTAGAATTCTTCTTTCTTTACCCAAAATACTTTTTTTGTGTATAACTCTTATCTGAGCTCTCAGAGGCCCTCCAATAGATTGAGTGACTGGTTGAACATCTGAAATGTTGGGAGGAACTGCTGTTCTACTCTTTGTTTGTCCTTTTATGGCTGCTTGTTTCTGTTGTTGGGGTCATAAAGAATGGGGTATAGACATATAACATAAGCACACAATGTACATAATGCATAATGCATAATGTACATCTAAAAGCCTCCATGTTAATAATTTTGTATCGAGAAATTTGGCAACTCCAATTAACTGTTTCTCTTTTTTTTTCTTTTGTGGTAATCAGAAGCAAGACATTCTAAAGCAAGTATGTATTCCAATATATGTATATATAGATATTTGTATTCACTTGTGACCTTTTGTTAAAATGCATGTCAATTACCATTGTGTGGTTATAATCTTATTCTGTGAAGCTTTTGTATTTTTTCTCTCACAGCTGTTAAAATTTGAACATTTTGGAGATTGCGCTGATCAACCAATTAAAACTATTTATTAATAGGGCATTTCAATTTCTTCTGGTCTTTAATTAACTATAAGGAAATGTATATGCAGTTCAGCATTAACCTGACCACCATTTTGTTAATTCCCAAAACAATGTAATCATGGACTAATGATGAAGGAGTGCTGTTACTTTTGGTGCTAACATTAACAATACACATGTTTCATAAAAAAAAAGACAAAAAAGCATGGGACATAGATTTCATACAGAAAAGAAGTAGTTTTCTGATAGGGAAAAGCCATGCTGCAGAATCTGATGGCATTAAATAAATAATAAGAAGAAACTAAACTTGTATATTTTAATAGTATTCATTCTGACCTAAACACAGTGTTTTAAAGCTAACCCAACGTATGACACAAAGAATATGACACCGGAAAATTATGTTGGATTTTATATTTTGTAAATAACTTTTGACTCTCAAGAGACTTTGCAAATCTCTACAAAATATTGTTTTGCATGAAATATAAAACTGCTTAATGGGACCAAAGAAAGATGCATAGGAAACATACCTAATGATTATAAAACTATCCCGTGAGGCTCTAAAATTCTATGGTGCATCCATGTTTTTATCCCATTAATGAGAACATTTACCACATAGAATTGCAGTAAATATTCATTTTGCTTTACTAATCCTAACATTTTTTTTTTGTTTAACTCAGACAATTGACTTCGAAGGTTTCCAGCTATTTATGAAAACTTTTCTGGAGGCCGAGTTACCAGATGATTTCTGCAGACATCTGTTTATGTCTTTCAGTAACAGATTCCAAAATCCCAGCCCATCACTCCAGAGTAGAACCCAGCTGCTCTCTGGAGGTAAGTAAAACCGGTATTTAAAATTATAAGACAGAACCTGAGCATTTTTCTCGTACACCTTCTTCAGTTTTTACTTAAAGAAGAAATATATTTCTCTGAAGAACAGCTTCATCTTTGCTAGATGTATTTATAAGACTGCATGTCTACATTTATAAGTTAGCTTACATTATTGACAACTATTTCAATTCAACGTAATGTGTCTGTATTGTAAAAAAATATTTCATTTTATTTATATATTACGGTTTTTGACACACATGCATATATTCATATGATTTCTGCATGATATCAGGCTCCAGTACAAAAGCCAGTCATTTTGTAATACATCAGTGTGTCCTTTACTGTCCACGGTTTACACAAGGGTCATGATTTATTGTGTAATGCAATGGCTACCCATCTTCTCTTCTAACATACTATACAATCCTCCATAAATCATCTAACATGTGCCTAAATTTTAAAAAGTGCTTCATATAATACAAAAGAAGCTTTGGGTCCTAAATTTATATAGAGGAGCAAGCTCTTTTTCCCAATTCGTCTCTGCTTCCTGCCTCTTGCACTCTTTTTTCTGTTCTAATTATTCCTCACTCTTTGTCAAGTTCTTTTCTCCTATCTCTTTTTTTAACCTCACTTGCTGACATGCTTTTCTTGTTTTTTATCTTCTTTCCTCTTTTTCTTTTATTTTCTTCTCTGTCTTTTACATGTTTCATCCTCTGTCTAACTTGTATTTTGCCCCCTATATATGTATATATGTATATATACCACAGCTCAAATAAACCTGTAGCTCTCCTTAACAAATCTTAGAGCTAAAAATGTAAAAGAGAGATTGGGAAGTACGTGAACTGCATGGATGATCAGCGAGAGTATGTATGTATGTGTAAGTGTATGGTATTAGAGTGTGTGGGTTGGTTTGTGGATTTGTATGTATGTGTAAGTATCTGATGGTAGTGTGGCTGTATGTGTGTGTATGTGAAAGGTGTTTACACACACTTACACACTCATGCTAGAAGACATGCTCATACTTACACACTCACAAATACACAAATTTATCAAAAATATACTGTTTTTCATAATAATAAAATTGCTTTTGTTTCCTCTAGGTCTTAGAATGAATTACAGAAGTAATAGTTCGTCAAGATCATCTTCTCCTGTGTCTCTGAGACCTCCAGAAGTAATTCAGCTTAAAGATATTGTTTGCTATTTATCTCTACTTGAAAGAGGAAGGCCAGAAGATAAACTTGAATGTATGCATATAATGTTAATAATACTAACAAACGATATGTACCGTGTTATTTTTATGGGATAGGCAGTTGTGATGAACCCATGACTACCATTTTTATTGTTTTCTGATGTTCTGTATGAAAAGATGAATAATCTCGTATTTATTTCCACCCCATGCAAGGTACATGTCGTATAGGATAGTCGATACATGTCGTATAGGATAGTAGGAAGAATATTCAGCCTGCAGGTCTCCGGTTGCATTCTGCTGCCACCTGCTGTTACTTACGTGTAACTATGAAATATTATATAGGGATGTAAAACTTGTTGACCTGGAGGCTACCAACAGGCCAGGTTTTTTGGATAGTCCAGCTCAATCTTGAGCTGCGGTTAAATAGGTTTAACTAGATTAAAGCACTGATGTTCAAGAAAGTGTTTTCATATAACGGCATGAGTTCCACACTCCTGCTTTAGGTAGCATTTGTGTAGTACTTGGTGGGGTGGTGGTATACATTTTGGAATTTGTAACATCTAGTTGCATTTTAAGTAACAAAACTGTATAATATTTCTCATGACATAAAATTATGTTAACATTTACATAACATTGCCACAGATTTAAAGGATATAGTTCATGTTAAATCTATACCAGTGGACCCCTGGCATTAATGGCATAAAACATTTATAATTAACCTTTGCTTGTGGATTCATACAGACTTGCAGCCTGAAAACCTGGTTTACCAGAACAAAATGACAACTTGTTTAAATATTTGTGTCATACTCTAATGACATGCAATCTAGATGGCCAAAGTGAAATTTGAGGCTGGGCACAGACCTTTCTGTATATTAATTTTTATATAAAAACAATTCAGCACAATCATGTTTCCAAAGCATACTTCTCAGATATTTTTTATTGAATCAAAATGCTATCGGCTGCATGGCTTAAGTAATCACATCAATTCTTTATAATGGAAGTTTTTGTTTAGACGTTCATAGGTCACGGCTTATTATTAAATATTTGCGCAAGTGACTCCAGATCAATTGATGTCATTCTTTCCAACACATATAGATCAGTGAGTCATTACTAGCTTCTTTTCAATAAAATACATAACTGTCAGAAGACATTCAACTTAATGCAGTCAACAATCATAAGAAGCATTTCATCCTCCCAGAACAATTAAAAGGAATAAATGCTCACCAATTATTCTTGAAACCCCATAACGCAAAATAAGAGACTTTGGGGTTTATTTATAATATACATTCTAGTGCAAAGTTTTAAAAGGTCTTTTTCCCCTGAGCAGCCAAAATAATGTACATGCTGATTGGATACAGAGCAGAGACAGGTTTAGTGCTACTTTTAGTTTCTTATTTTTAAACTTGATTGTAAATTATTCTAATATATTCAATGAATTATTATAAACTATTTATATTGAAATTGCATGAACCTTTTTACTGAAATACTGAAATAAGATGTCTGTGATGTTAAAACTGGAATCCTCAATTACCCCAAAGTAGCTTAATTAGTTCATTAATATCCAGCTTGCTACTTTGGGAAACTACTTGATTAAGCATGTCTTAAAGTGCTAAGATGGTTTTTTGTATAATGAATTTATTTGCACTCAATGAACTAAAGTGTCGAGCATTAAAATGGGGAAGGTGAGATTTGCATTTTTATAATTATATTGACAAACCATTTTTGTGCAGGGAAGCAATTGTAGAAATATTGAGGCAAAACCTTTATGATTTTTTATATGCCCTTCCTTCTTCTTATTCCTGTTACCCCCAGTAGGGAATTCTCATTATTAATATTAAGATGATAAGACTAAGATGAACTGTTGCATTACATAAAGTGGGCCCTTTTTGTAAATTTACAATCCAAAGGGAATGGGGTGTAGGAAAACATATAGAGAAAAAGCAAGCTATAGTATCTTAGATGAATGAGGTAGTTGTATGAGTGAGAGATAGATTCTACTTGAATAGATAGTACACTTAACTGAAAAAGTGAGTTTTTTCTTGAATATTGAGAGGGAGATTGAAAGCTGGAGATTAGGTGGAAGTGAGTTCCAGAGTACTGGGTCAGCACAACTTAAGTCTTGTAGGCGTGAAAAAGGGATATATGAAAAAGAGTGTATAGATCAAGTATGGGAGTATTTTGTTATGAGGGCCAAAATGTATGGGGAAGCAGTATTGTGGAGATCTTTGCATATTAGTATAAGGATTAGGAAAACATCTGATCCATTTATCTACCACCCTTTCAGTAAAGCGTCATTAGCCTTGAGATGATAGAGAGCCAGTGTACAGCTTCACAATAGAGAAGCAAAAGACCGTTGATTTCTTTTTATCCACCCTGTAGAATGAGTAGTTAATACATTGTGCATGAACCTGTCACTTCTCTGCTCCTTCCTCTTCAATGGATGTCCAAATAAAGTTAAGCAATGTATATTTTCCGGGATATAGGCACGGGGGGGGGGGTGTCGTGATGATATTACACAACCGTTCATGTAAGACACATGTAGACATGCAGGTATTCTAAGCACACGCAATCACGATCAATGGCTCTGAATCACATGCTGAACCCGCTACCTTTTGTTTTTTACAAAGTCACTCCTGGGAATGCTTTGTGATTCCGCTGAAGTAATTTTGCATATTTTTCCAGTTTAGTTATGACTGCATGTCCAAAATGTAATACTGTAATAATCATTTAAAATGATTACTGTTACAAGTAATGATTTGCTTTGTTTCAGTTATGTTTCGACTCTATGACACAGATGGAAACGGATATTTGGACAGCACGGTAATTCTCATTAATAGTATTCTATATCTCAGAGCACGTAAGGAAAAAAGGTATATACTAAGTAAATCTTTATTAAACAATATGATTTAAATACATATAAAAAAAAATATAATATAAAAGCATCTCGGCACCAAGACACATATAGGAAGGTACATATGAACAGAGGCACAGGACTACAGGAACTAGGATGGAAATACGTATGTATATAAAGGCATAAATAAGAAACACAAGGATGACCACAGCGATAAAGTAAAAAGGAACAAATGAAATAACATACAGCAATCAGGGCCGGCCCGACAATGGAGCCGAGTGGGGCAACCGCTCCAGGCGGCACTTTTGAAGGGACGGCACTTCGCCGCCCCAAGCCCTTTTTATTTTAATTTTTTTTAAAGCGAAAGAGAGAGAAAGGAGCGCCGAGTGGTCAGTACCCGCTCGGCGCCCCTCTCTCCTCTGCGGCGAGTCTCCCTGTTCGGTCTCGGTGCCGGCGAGATTTCCGGCGCTCAGCATTACAAGCCGGCACCGAGACCGAACAGGGAGACTCGCCGCAGGACTGCTGAAAGGTAAGTACAAGGGGGGGGGGGGGGTAGATAATGGGGGGGCAGGGACGGAGGGATAGGAAGGGTAGATAAGGGGGGGGGCGGCATTTTAAAATTCTCCCCAGGTGGCATTTTGCCTTGGGCCGGCCCTGACAGCAATGGTACATCGGTGCTCAAAAGTTACTAACCAAACCTAGAAACAAGGCTGAAAACAGCAAAAAGCCTGGTGATGAATGGTGCCAAGTCCAAACGTACCAACCCCAACGTACGTTTCGCTGCAATGAGCTTCGTTGGGGTTGGTACGTTTGTGCCTTCATATACATACGTATTTCCATCCTAGTTCCTGTAGTCTTGTGCCTCTGTTCATAGGTACCTTCCTATATGTGTCTTGGTGCCGAGATGCTTTTATGTTATATATTTTTTTTATATGTATTTAAATCATATTGTGTAATATAGTAGCAGCAATAAAGATTTACTTTGTATATACCTTTTTTCCTTACGTGCTCTCCTTGCAATAGGTTTTGGTGTTTATTAAATTGTTGCTTGTAAAGTAGCATAATCTCTGGCTGTGATACATCATCACTATGCAGTGTAATATATACAGTTACCAAGACAACATCTGATAATTGTTGTTTTTCTTCCAGGAACTAGAATGTATCATCACACAGATGATGCACGTTGCTGAATATTTAGAATGGGATGTCACCGAGTTGTGTCCTGTGAGTTTAATCTTCTGTGCATACATTGGGGTAATATGCTGATAAAGAGTTGTGCTACTTCCTTTAATTACAGCAATAATATATATATGTATATATATATATATATATATATATATATATATATATATATATATATATATATATATATGCAATAATAATTTAACATTTAATTCATAATATAGGAAGGTATTCTTTCATATTGGATAAAGATTATGATGATAACAAGTGCTTTATCTCTTAATATTTGTAGATACTACGGGAGATGATGGAAGAAATCGATTATGACCACGATGGCACTGTGTCACTAGAAGAATGGATTCAGGGAGGAATGACAACAATCCCATTACTTGTTTTACTTGGCCTAGAAAACGTAAGTGTTTTGTAATTATTCAGACACTATATCTCAAAACAGTAAATATCACGGTAATGGTCTAAACACAACCCATAGGTAGCTGTGTGTGCAGGTGCCTGCATAATTAATACCCCACACTTACACCAATTATTAAAATCACATCGATTTCTACATATTAAGTTACTATATGTATGTGTATGTATGTATGTATATATATATATATATACATATATATATATATATATATATCCTATATTCTACAACACTAGCTGCATTAATTATAAGTATACTGTTCTCACTCATCTGCATATTAACATAAAATAAGGGGCATTACACAGAGCAGGCAGACTCTACTCTGACTCAAAGGCAGACACCTTAGCACAGGAAGCACAACCTGCTCACCCTACGACAGGAAGTGCTCATGGGATAAACCACTTGTGGCAGTGAGGAGGTGGCATCTATTCTTTGAACCAATGTTCTCTGCAGCTCATGTGCCCCAAAATCACAATAACGTGTAGAGGAACAGTAAATTTGTTTAAGAAGGGAATTTGGGAAAGTAAAATACATTGTTGTTCTTCTTCTAAATGCTTAGTTCAATTACATAAAAAGTCTTGAAATGCCCTACCGCCACTCCAGCCACGCTTCTTAACACACTCCTCTGGTACAGGTAGCTGCTGTATGTAACATACCAAAAATGTTAATTTATCTTGAAGGGGATAAAAGCAATAAAATATAATGAACATATATAAAGAACTAGTACAAATAATCAAGCGTTACAGTGGGTTTAAGAACAATCCAGTTTGTTTTTTTTGCTTGAAAAAGGTGGTTATAATGGAATTTGTAGACACATTACATAATGATTGTATCACTTTATCTGGCCACTAGATGGCAACTTTCGACTGAGGAACCTGATAATTCCACATTAAACTTTTGTTATTTTTTATAATAACTAGCGCTGACAACTAGATATTCGGATAATCAAGAGAACAAAATGTATAAACAAAACTTATAAAACAGGCAAACATATGTCATATGTTTATAGAAGTTTGAATGTTCTTTGCTAAATTTACCTAATTTCAACTTTATACCAGAGAGGTCCAAAATCAGTCATCATACTCTAAATAAGTTATTTTTGGGTCAATTTATCACTTGCATTAAGTGCCTGAAGAAGTTATATTCAGTTTTTCCTCCATTTTTCCTTAATTAAATTAAACAATTTAAGTTGCTAATTTTTACTGAGAGGTGGATGTACCAGCTGTGGCACTAAACAAGCTGTGCTAGGTTGACATTCCAGCTCCTTAAAAAATCTGAATTCTCACATTATTTTGGCATACCAAAGGTATTATCTTAACCAAAATTAGCGTATTAGGAAAATAACAGCAATTATTATGGATACAACAAAAAAAAAATAATGTGATGCCGATGTTTGAAGGCAAATGGAAGGGTAGAGCAGAGAGGTTTTTTTAGAAAGGAAGTTCATAAAGTGAGAATTAAATGTGTATTTGAGAGAAATATATGAAAAATATTAGGTTTAATAGATATTAAACTGAGATATGTTAGCAAACCAGAGAAGAAAATAAATTAATAAAGTAAATAGAGAAATAGAATTCAAATAATCTCAAAATATTTTGTTATGTTTGGATACATCAAGTGCAGGGAGGGATTAAAGGGAGTAGACATATTGATGTTGAATTCAGTGTACTAAAATCGCTGGTTGTTGACTAATACAGCTATTAGGGAATCCATTAATTGCAGTTAAAATTGAGTGATTTTGCCAACATAGTGGTATAGTGGTTGATGGCAGACGAGCCCCCAATCCGGTGACAGAGTCGCTCCTACAGACTTTTAAAATCCTGGTGCCGCAACTTGGCTCCAAAAGTTAAAGGTCCGTACGAACGACCAATACAGTCTCCCCAGGCCAACTTCCGCCGTCATGAGTTAAAGGGCCATGCAAGCGACTCTATTGGTTGCCTGCAGGGGCCTCCTCTGGCATCAACCAATTGATTGATGCCCGAGGAGGCCCCTGCAGGTGACCAATAGAGTCGCTTGCACGGCCCTTTAACTCCTGACGGGGAACTTGGCCTGTCTCTCCGCTCCAAGAGTTAAAGGTCTTTAACTCCTGATGGCTAACCTACAGATTTCCGCTCCTGTTAGCCCCTGCGATGCTGCGTAGATAAGGTAGGCTAGACGGGGAAGGGACCAGGGAGATTGGTAAATGGAGAAGAAGACAAATACTTCGTCTTCGTCTTCATCTTCGTATGCGTTTTGCCACCGCTATGTTTGTATGTTTTGTATTCAGGCTGAACAACAAAAATGCACCCTTCGTGTTCGTTTTCATGTTCCCCCTGAATACGAATGCACAAGTCTAATGCATAGAATGGTAAAAAAAATGGCAGAAACACGACAAATAAACATAAATATACACTATAACAGAAAGTAAAGTGTATATACATCCAAATATAACAAAAATGTAATAATAATATTTATCGTTCTGGAAGCAGCAAAGAAAGAGGATTTATTGATGTTTGGGAGACTTTATATATATACTCTGTTGTAAAATTATTGGAGATTCTATAATTGCCAAAAATTCAGTTGTTGCCTAGTTTTTTCTTTGCTGCTGTTGGGAAACAATTAAAGGAATATATAGGATGATATAAAGCCTCTTGTCTTGTGATATACCGTATCTGCTCGATTATAAGACAAGGTTTTTTCCAGAGCAAATGCTCTGAAAAATACCCCTCGTCTTATAATCGGGGTCGTCTTATAATCAGACTGCAACTAGGTCTGACCGACCTGAATCCTCCTGTCCCCCCCCCCAACTTACCGGTACTTCTGAGTCCCCGGTCCTTAGTGCGGGCAGCGTGTAGAGCTCTACTCAATTCGCGTAGAGCTCTGCATGCTGCCCGCACTAAGCACGCGATTCGCGTACACAACTTCCGCTGCAGCCGGGAGGAGGTGTGGTTAGCAGCGGGGGTTGTCTGCGTCCATCGTGCAGACCTTCCCCGACTGTCAGAGATCAGAGTTCCCCGCACCGGGGCGGCCGGAGAAGGTCTGCGCGATGGACGCAGACAACCCCCACTGCTAACCACACCTCCTCCCGGCTGCAGCGGAAGTTGTGTACGCGGATCGCGTAGAGCTCTACACACTGCCCGGACTACGCACCGGGGACTCAGAAGCTCCGGTAAGTTTGGAGGAGGGAGGGGGAGGGAGTGTTAAATGGGGGGGCATAAGGCATTTCTGGAGGCAGAGTGCTCTGTGAAATGCCTTTTAACCCCCTTAATGTCACTCTGCCTCCTGAAATGCCTTATACCTCCCTATATGCCACTCTGACCCATAATATGCCTTTAACCCCCTAAATGCCAGAGTGGCATATAGGGGTATAAATCAATTCTGGAGGCAGAGTGGCACATAGGGGGTCAAAAGGCATATCATGGGGCACAGTGACATTTAGAGGGTTAAAAGGCATATCATGGGGCACAGTGGCATATAGGGGGTATAAGACATTTCTGGGGCAGAGTGGCAAGCCAGGGGGCACATGTGCATAACTGGGGGGGCAGGTTGAAAAAAAAAGGAAATACAAACAAAATATTTTTCTCATTCATAGCTTTTATTAAAAAAAAATTGTTCACATAGTTTACATGAATTAACATTTACTGGTAAAAAAAATTTCCTATAGGGTCGTCTTATATTCAGGCTTTTTCTTTTTTTCATAAATTAATATTCAGATTTTGGGGGGTCGTCTTATAATCGAGCAAATTGGTAATTATGGTACTATAAATGTCTGAAATTTAAGCATTATAGAGTGAGCGCCATCTAGTGTTCAACAATTATTATTACACCTAGCCATATTCTATGAAAAAGAGATCAGTTAGAAATTTGTGAAAAAATACTACAGTCATCTAAATCAGGGGTTGGGAAATCCAGTCCTCAAGGACTGCATACAGACAAAAAATCTGTGTATATTTGCCTAAAGAAAGTAGTATTAGTAATTTCGAATTATGGCCTTCGACAGGGGTTGTGATCTAAATTCAACATTGTAAAATATTTGCTAACATAAATATAGAAGCATCTTATTAACTGAATAGAACTGTGAATATGAATGTTATAATTATAATAAATTGTAATCTCAAATTGTTATGCCCTGATTGCCCATTGTACAATGCATTGTACAAATCTTCAATGGAGGCACTACATAATAATGTATAATAAGTATATATATATATATATATATATATCATAATAATGTATAATAAGTATATATATATATATATATATATATATATATATATATATATATATATATATATATATATATATATATATATATATTTATATACCTGAAACATGCTTTAGCCAAAAGAAAAATGCCCTTCTCCTCATTAGTTCGACCAACATCGTTGTTAGTGAACACTCCCTATGTTCTTTGACAGATTCCTTAACTAAAGGTAAGATCCTGTCCCTAGCTGCTGACACCTTTTCAGGTGGAAAACACTTTATAGATGGTAAACATATCTAACTCGAACACCCTAGTTGTATTCCAGTTTTACTGTTTTAACAGAAGCATATTTATGCTAATCCTATTCTGTGTATAAAATACATTTAGTGTTGATATGTTTTTTGCAGAATGTGAAGGATGATGGTCAGCATGTGTGGAGGCTGAAGCACTTTAACAAACCTGCCTACTGCAATCTTTGCTTGAATATGCTGATAGGACTAGGGAAACAAGGATTATGTTGCTCATGTAAGTATCTAATATGTATCCAGTGCTTTTTTTTTTAAGTATTTAAAATTTTATATATTGTTACAAAATAACCATTCTACAGACGAGTGCTTTTCTTATTCATTCATTCATTCAAAAAATGTTCCAGATTACCCAATAGTCTAAGTAGATGCAACATTTTTTCCAATTACACTCTTTCACATTCTCACTTATGCTCTCTTGGACTATCATGCTCTTTTACACTCTCTCACACTCGCTCTATCTCACACTCTCTCTCAGTGTCTCTCTCCCTTCTCGGCTGACTGGTTCTGTATCCCTGTCTCCTTTTCCTCTGTTCCGATTCTTCTCTTGATTCTTCTTTCTTTCTTTTTTTTTCTTCTGTCTTCTTTCTTTGTTCGCTTCTTCCTGGTATCAGCACTTCCACCAAAGGGGCAGAGCCTCTGTGCACACCCTCTCCTCCAATTGGAGGAACGGGTGAGAACGGGTGAGAGGCTGCCCCCGTGAGAGGCTGCCCCCATTAGCGGACGTACTCAAAGAGTCCAGAATAATGCAGAGAGATTAATAGTGAAATCGAGGTGCAGAACTGCTTCTCTTTCTCCACATATCTGTCTGCATTTTCCTGGCTTCTTGGAGTATTTTCGCAAAAGGGCGGGGCCACAGCGCGCACCAATGGGACAGCCTCTCCACAATGCACCAATCTGGAGAGAAGGTATGTCCAGAGGCTCCGCCCTTTTGCAGAAAAGCTACGGGAGGCCTGGTTAACAGAGCTGATACAGTGGAAAAGTGAACCAAGGAAGAAGTGAGAAGTACAAGGAGAGTCAAGAGAAGAAGCGGAGCCGCAAAAAGGGAAACAGGACAAGGAATCAGTCCAAGGAGTGTGAGAGTGATAGTGTGAGTGAGGGTGACAACAAAACCAAAAAAGAAACAAAATCAAAATTGTCTAAAAGAGAATGGACCAAAAGCAAAATGAACAATTTTGGTCCATTTTCACAAGTTTAATATACTTTATCAACATAATGTACATGACTGCTCATGTTCAACACACATAAATTTGCACCCAACAATATGGAAAGGGTCTGTTGAGAAAATCTGATAGAAAGAGTACAGGATTTATAAAGCCAAAAGAGGGACATTGCTGAAAGTCTTTGTGAAAAGAACTTCTGTTCTCACCAAATGTTCAAAAACTGAGCCTGGCAATACGGAACACATTTGATGTGCATTACATACAAATTCCTCCATATTTTATTTGTGTTACAAACTATATATTGAGTGTTTTTGAGTGTATCTTTCTCCTACCTAAAAACTGTTTGGTTTTGTTCAGTGTTTTTCTGATGGTGTCTAATAGTTATTAATTAGTGGCATCCTTGCAGTGTTAACCATAATCTACCATTCTGTATTCTAATATTATACTGGGAAATATCTCTCTATTTTTTATTTCTTAAGAAATAAAATGACATTAAAAGATTCATTTTTTTGTATGTACTTTTAATAACGTTGATACAATAATACAATATTTTGCCTAATGAGCCTGGAAAAATCAAATGTTAGAAGCAGATGGTGTGTTCCGGAAAGCAATGAATTTACGCAATGAAGACATAGTGTTGTTGTGGTAGGTTACAAATGAACTTTTACTGAGTACATGGCATCTATGACAACACTTGCTCTCTGGAAATGGACTAATCAGCCATTTAAGGATTGGATAAACCAATATACGGAATAGCACAAACTCATATGGTTTTTACTTTCGTGCTTGCCAGCTGCTCATAGGCATATATTTTGGAAAATGTAGATATTTTATTAACAAATGACACCAGTCCATTTGGCAGCCATCAATTTGTCTTCAAAGTGCACATCATTTGGGGTTCATTTTTTTTTTAATTTTTAGCTAGGACAAATTTAATTAGGCATTTCCTGCCATGCTGTGATACAGTTTTCATGCTTTTTTTTAACCGCATAATGCTTCCTGTAATTATTGACCTTCTGAAACAACAGCCCACGTTGAGATTTATTGGTGCAACTTCACCGTTTTGCTTGGAAATGGTGTTGTGTTTGTTCTGTTTGGAATCAAAAACTAAACTGAGTACTGTTCTACCACAATCATATATTCTTTTTTTTTTTTTCTTTTTTTCAGTCTGCAAGTATACAGTTCATGAACGCTGTGTGTCTCGAGCTCCTCCCTCTTGCATCAAAACCTACGTTAAGTCAAAAAAAGACACAAATGTAAGTACGCCATAATCACTGGTTATTTAACAACTGGAAACGGAGATTGGATTTGTTAAAACATTCTATATTTACGCAGGTAATGCTTCATTTCTGGGTGGAAGGGAATTGCCCAACGAAATGTGATAAATGTCATAAAGCAATCAAATGTTACCAAGGCCTCACTGGACTTCATTGTGTATGGTGTCAAATTACAGTGAGTATTTCCACCTAACTTCTCTTCTTGGTCTTCTTCAAAACAGCCTCAGTTTCATATCTATGCATTAGATCAAATTAGCAAGAGGGGGGGACATTGTAATGTTAAATGTTTTCTTTAATGTTTTCTATGCCTTTGCCATTGGTAAGTCAACATCACAACTAAATACAGTAGAATCTTTGATAGAATACTCTAGAATGTTTAATCATTGTACAACACTTTGAAAGAGGCCATGTATCCTACACAGGTAATAATACTATAAGCCACTATACATCAAACAAATAGTGTTTAACATTTTTTCCAGGTCACAAAATATATAGTTGCCAATATTTTGGTTTGTTGCATGCAACATGTTTAAAACCCTACAGAGAACTTGGTTATATGTACGATGTAAAGTTGTGTAATGATACATAAGACCTAAAGTAGTTTTTACCTTTAAATATGTAAATACCATATCAAAATCTAGAGGGTTTTTTTTTACTGGAAAGGTCTTATGACATCTTAATTTTTAGGAAGCAATCTAGAAATAAAAACACATTTTCTGTGTATAAAATTAGTAATATTTCTTTACTTCGAAGTAACTGAAGCTGCTGGTTTGGCACTGTCTGGAACATATGGGAAAATATTAAAAATGCCCCCTTTATCAATAGTTTTATTATGATCTTATGGCAATTTCTTCTCTTACACTACTTAGAAAAAGGTTTTTTTTAGAATTCCTTTAATACACTATAAAATGTAATTGCCTGTCAACCCTTTTTTATAATTAGCTTTTTTAATAGAAGATCATGTGACATGATCATATGCATTCTTTCCTTCCAAACATATTTTCATAACCTATAAGACATTCTTTAGCAGACACTAAACATCCCAGATATAAGCACCTTTACAAAAGTAAAATGCTTTAAAGCAATGGCTTAATAAAAACATATTACTATCTTCTACTTCCTACGGGACAGTTAAAAAGACAAGAGTGTATTTGCAGCATTAGGGAATCACTCTGCTCTTTGAGAAGTACAGAAAGGAAATCTTCATATATACAATGCGGCGGCACAATAAGTCACACTGGAGCAATTCTGTATCATGGCATTAAACAGTTATCATAAAACACATGTTGTTGACCACTTCTGGAAGGGTTAGTATAGTACCAATATGGAGGGATGATCTTCTTTTATTTCTTTTGTTCGCTTGCTCGTCCGTCCGTCCAGAATCAATAGGACATTATTGTATCTCCTAAATATTGACATTTTTAGTGTAATTAAAAAAATGAATTAAAAATAACAAATTTGTTAAGCTAGCAGCAACCACATCCACCCAGCATCTGAAAGGTTGGTTGATGTCTATGCCATGATTTATTAATATATTGATCAATTTTAATTAAAAAGCAGGTACTTTTGATTGTTTGAGCTGTAGATATAAAACAGAAAAAAACATAATGTGATGGTAAATAAGTATCATTCCACCCAGTCAGCCCCACAGCCCTGAAAGTTTTCTTCTTTTATCTGTAAGGCTGGCAGATAGTGGGCTTTAAATGTTAGATAGAATGACTGATGCACGTGGGGAATCTGATAGAAGAAAGCAGAACTTAGTGTGACGTAGATGGAGCTAATTTCACCTTTCTTTCCCTGGAGATCACTACCGCCCTTACAAGTAATAATATGTCCGACCTAGGTCCATCAAGTCAAATCTGAAGTGTTCACTGAAAGAAATGAAAGCAGAAAATACAGCTGCTGCTAAAAATATTTGGTCAGCTTGGATATAATTCACAAGTGAAATGTAGACTAAGGACAAATAAATAAATTAATGGAAAAGTGAAGTTAAGGTTACTCTTTTATTGGTTGATTTACAATTAACTCGAATGGCAGTTCGGCTCACGTCTGTTGGAATTTATATAATAATATATTAAGGGAAAGCATGGCTTGTCAGCTCTAAATCAAGTGTTTGTTTTCAGACAGTGCCAACTGACCATTAAGGTTTTCACTGACTAAACACTTCTTTCACATCTAAATGTACCCATGGACTTATTCGACATTATAAATCAGATATTTTCTACAGAAAATCAAAATATACACTTTTAAGTATAAATATTACACCTATTTGCACAGTGTTTAATTGTGTTTGTCTCAAAGACAGTGATCTAATTGAAAAATTAAACCTGCAATGCTACTGTACAATCTACATGATTTAATTTCATATACAGCCCATATATATATATATATATATATATATATATATATATATATATATATATATATATATATATATATATATATATATACCGGTATATATATATACATACATACATACACACACACCTGGGGAATGGAAATTAAAAACACAATTATATGTTTTGTGTTTAAAAATATATTGAATGTTATTTACGCCTACCTTAAAACCAACATTTTATGTATTTGCATTGGGCACTGCCCTAGACCTGACCCAGGGGTGCATCTCCAAGTCACTGCTGAGCACCGAGATATGGCACAGCGCCACGTACTCCATACTATGGAGTACATACCAGCACAAATTAGACCTTCAGTACAAGCTACATATAAATGACATAACATATACATGTATGACAGCAATATTTAACACAGAATAGATCCTACCCTAATTATGGCCTTGCACATCAATCATTGTTCAAATATCAAGGCAATTTAAGCACAAACATCTACATTGCACTTCGTTGACAAATGCATACCTAGGAACATCCAGGCTCCAGCTAACCGGCGCCCTCCATTTTCGGGATGCCGGTAGATGGTCCTGCTGACGCCCGTGGGTGTTCTCCCTGACATTCACGAAGGGCCCCACATGCAGGAAAACTGGCTGTAGTTATAGGATAAGTGCATGGGACATACTGCAGATTTTAGACCCTCTCACATCACATCTTCCTCTATCAAAGGCAAACTCAGTGCATATCTTGTACCCTAATATCAAGAAGTAGGAAGTTGTAATATTCTTCCTGGACAATATCTGCATTGCTTTAACTGAATAATATTGACCCCCCCCCTCTATTTTTCACTGCAATAGACTTCAGTGTTTGAGGAAAAACTGTGATTTTAAACTAGGCCCCTCCACTTTTCTTGCACTTTTCTTGCACTTTTCATCACCCTTGCCTGTCTTGCAGGCTAACGTGCCATTAGCATAGATGTGGAACCACTGTTTATAATGCTGAAGCCGGGTGTGTGGTGTAAATGCATGATGAGTGCATATAGCCAGTAATGCGGTCTGTCCCTTCAGTCTTAAGTACAACAGTATGTAGGTATATCAACGTTTGCGTGAAAGAAAGATTGTTTAGGGTGACATTCTTGCTTTAAGTACATTTTATCTGAGGTATTTAGTTCTTGCCTTCTCTGAATTGTAAAGATTAACATTTTAAAAAAAACGACAAATTGTAACATAAATGGAAATGGGGAGAAGATGATGAGTTTTTGATACCCAGCCCCCAGACATAATGACGATCCCCAAACAAAGTATAGGGAAGCAAGAGTTTCAAAGGTGTCTCCTGCACCAAGGGTAAATCCGTTTCACAACAGAATAACCCCATATAAATATATAAAATATCCTAAATATATAAATATAAAACATTTTAGTGTTCTTTTTATTTACCATATGATATATTTTTTGATAGATTCCCAAACAGAGCACCTCCTCGTTTTCACTTCCAGCATTGACTGCTGGATGTTTTAATGTAGTGCTATGCCTTTTACAAACTCCTAAAGAAGCCATAGTTATCTGCTGTTTTTCCTTTTATTTATGAGCACCTAACCAGATTAGACTCACTGTTATAAGCAGAGTTGCTTTGTTCACTTCGTGTCTCACGCTACATGCTATGACTATAAAACATGTCATTATTTAGCTTTTAGGAAAATCATGCAGCTCCAACATGGCTGCCATGATGTCCTTTTCTAGCATGCAAGCAACAATACCAGAAACGACAAACAAGAACATTCAGTCCTTAATATTTCTCTCAAGTCAATGCACAGTTGTGTCCTCTGAAATGTAACAAGAGAAATGAATGTTTGCTCTGGGTGGTTTCAACTAATGGATCTGAATATTCCTTCTCCCAACTCCTTAGTAAACATGTTTTTCTTACTATAACTATGGAAATACCAGAACCATTTCAGCATACGGATAAACAGTTAACAACTATATCAATGCAATATCATTTTGTCTCCTACAGCTTCACAATAAATGTGCCTCTCATCTTAAACCCGAATGTGACTGTGGACCTCTGAAGGATCACATTTTACCTCCCACAGCTATCTGTCCTGTTGTTCTGGTACGTTTCTGTTTGTAATTGGATGGTATCTACACTGATTAACATTTTTTTGCAGCTAATTAAAACATGATACAATAATTCTCAACTGTCATGCTAGTTAGGATAAAACCGAGTCATTTTTAAATTATTTTTATGTAATATACAGCGTTTCCGTTCTAATGACAAGGAAATTTCATTGGGATTTGGCTATAATGGAGGCTGAGTCAGATTTTATTACTTATGTAGTACTTACCAGAAACTGTGTAGCAGGTCACTTTTGCTTTTTACATCTTTTAAAGATCCAACTTCCCAGAAAGATGAAGGTATTCTTATGGTCAGTTCTTGCTTTGGATGCATATTGCATATCTGCAATGCAGAGATCTTTCATCCAGAGGTTACTTTGAATAATGACACTGTCCGTGCAGCATTTTGTGTTTCATAATGTTACCCACTGCATTTCATATTAGCAGTGTAAATGCAAGATGCTTCTGTTTGAAATGATTTCTATATTAATAAATCAGCTTTTTTTCCACTGATTTGAGTCTTTTACTGTGACATTTTGTAGTATATTACAATGAATGTATGGTTGCATGTATGTATACTGTCTTTCCAGTGTAGGCAATCCAGAGCTCCCACTCTTCTGGGAAGCATCTATGTGGGGCAAAGCTAGCCCCATATAGCCATTAGTGGGTGGGGGTGGCCCCAAGGAAACAGGATTTAACCTGGTGCCTCCAGGTCAAACCTGGATAGTTCCCAGGTGTGTTTGCATGTATCTATCTATCTATCTATCTATCTATCTATCTATCTATCTATCTATCTATCTATCTATCATCTATCTATATATATCTCTTCAAGCTTCTTTTTTATGAGGGTCATGTGATATTAGATCAGCCATACATTTCTTTGGGTGGCTGGATTCCAGACTGGTCCAATGGCTGGCAGCTTACCAGGACATTTCTAGGATCATGTGTGTTGTGACAATATGATATCTATCCACCTATTTTATTTTTCCTTCAAAGGGCCTAGGCCTTAATACTTCTCAAACTCATAACAAGCCACATGTCTCGTGCATCCATCTGTTTCTTGGTCCCATACTGTTTCAACCTAGTGCAGTTTCAAGCCTAGTGTCCCTGACCTTCTAGCTGTGAGGCAGGAAATCTGTACCTCTTTTACACAGATCTCTTTTCCCTGCTACCTAGAGAGACATAGCCCGTAGGACCATTAGGTCGTTATATAGGCCACACAGTTGAGAGGGTAGTTGAGTATTCTAGGGATTCGCCACCACTTACAACAGCAGCCCCTGTGACCCCTGCATTGGCCAGCTGTAGGGCTTCTAGCACCTTGAGGAAATGAGCTTGCTTGGTAACATGAAAGAACTTTGATGGCACCTCCATCCCAAGTAACCCAAGTGCCTTCCAAGATGCCAGTTTCTCTTTTTTGATGAAAGTATAGCTTTATTTGCTTCTGCCCTTATTATTTTTCTCAGCATAGCGGTCTTGATATCAAAGAGGCTTTGAGTAGATCTCTTTCTATGACTCGGTTTCTATGTCTCCTTCCTATACTCCATCCCTATTACTTTCTGTGAACCTTTTTTACAATTCTGTTTTGAGGACATTATTTCTTTATCTCTTTTGCCTTCGTCCCCCTCCTTTACTTGGCTCAGCTCTCTTTTACCAACGGATGAAACATCTATTTTTCCAGACAGAAATACATAATGATATTTATTAAAAAAAACATGCCCATGCTTACTTTTGTTAAAGAAAAAGTATTTTTTTAATAAACAAGTGCATTTTGTATATATTAATCATAATGTTACATGGTCCTTTTAAGATCTGGCACTGATTACTTTATCAAATTTATGTATGTCTGTGGACAGTTCTCTAATCACTTCATAAAGCTCTGTTTTTACTTAATTCTGTTTCTATATTTATTTACAAACCCATTACAAAGGGCCCGCCGTTGGTACATTTATAAGAGCTGCAAATATTAATGTCAAAGAACATCTGTAGAGATGTAGTTGGCCACCACTATGTGTCAGTTCATTGTCTCATCACAGAAATGTGGCATATACCCTTACAACCATGAGTGAAGTCATTGGGTCACTGATTAAATAAATACTTACGTGACACACGGCTTTTAGAATATCTGGACTTCATTGTGCTTTATTGAAAAAGAAAAACATTGCTGGTGGAGGAAGTAATTTTGATTACTAATCTTATTAGTTTACTAGATTTTTTTCATAACCAACAACAGACATTATGTGACTCTGTTATGGAATAATTAACATGGCATTGTCAATCATTTAGTTTCTTAATATGTAATCTGGAAGAATACAGGTTCTCTGGAATAAATGTCTATTTTGTGCCTATTTTGGTTTATGGAAAATGTAAAAACATGCTTCCCACAAAACAGTTAACTTATATATATAACACAGTTAAATATTGAAGGCAACATTTGCTATATTGTAAAAGAAAGTGTTCAGGAGGAGAGAGTGGGGAACGTCTTAAAGTTTAACCCATTTTCATGGCGTTGTATGGTGCTGCGGCCCAACACCTACTGAAGCTCCAGTGTAGGTCCCAGGTATTTGGTAATCTTTAGTAAAGAAAAACTTTCAGTACCTCTTAGGTTTACTAAAGTTGGTATGTATTTTGATGGATTCAACCCTACACAAAAATGCCCCGTAAAGCATAATTAAATTGGAAAAACCTCTTGCATCTCGTTGTAATTATATCTAATGCAGATTACAATTTTAGGGGTTTGACTTTAATGATGCATAGTTGGGTGAATAAGATGAAATGTTTCAACTCATCACAACTCACCTATGGAATCATGGCTGGCTGCTCAACCTTGGTCTAGTAGATAGTGGTAATTTCTAGTTGTAATCTTTATATGAAACACCAGAGGGAGCCGAATCCTTGTATTTAAAATTTGATGTCTGAAATCCTCGAATCTTTCTCTATATCCAGTTATAATCTGCTATTGCTTTAAATATTTATTTTAATAAATTGAAATCTATGCCTTGAAATACAGACAGCTTCTTTTCTAAAGGGTGGTTATCGAATAATTATTTTGTCATTTGTGCTACAAGTACAAGTTGCAATTGCCAAATCATTGGTAGTTAATGCACTCTCCTTGTTTATTGCTAATGTAAGAAAAAAGTTTAAATGATTTGTATCAAATCACCATCTAACTAAGGCCCTGTAACTCTTTAACATATCTTACAAACGTACTTCCATTTCATTTCTATTCTATATTTCCATGCCGCAGTAAGTAATGTTAAGCCTTTGCTTGTTACATAGGGGGTGAAATTACAAGTAGATGTAGGAAGATGGACTCTAAGGACATGATACAATCGGGTACTTAATAACTAAGGCTTGTTACTTTGTTTGTTACACAGGGGTGGAATTACAAAAAAACTATATAGTATTTAAAGGGTTTTTTTCATTCAATATTTCTGGCAAATGGTGGCAAAACTAACATTATATAATCGATGTCCTACCTCGAAGTTATATCCCTTCTCCTCACCCCTACAAAAAGACCTCTTGAAACAACAGCAACACAGAAGAGAAAATAACATTACAATGGCTGCTTCAATCTTTGCATTTATTTATTTAATGAACTTTTTAAGCACATGCCCAAGGTGAAAATTTAATTCCTTTTTGCCAGTCAAAATAACCCCTAGATCAATTTAAAAAGCACAAAGCAGGACTCAAACACAATGAAAAAAAACAACATGAATACAAAAAAAAAATAAGCATTGTAAACATAATATTACTTTCATTTACAAGTTACAACACAATGTCAAATGTGCTAGAGCACAATTAAGTACGTTTAGAGTGGTTGTTTTGCATATTGAAATTATTGCTAAACAAGTATCAGATAAGAAATTTTTAACCCCCTTTATTCATATTCACATTAGTAAATCAAATTTGGACCCTTAAAAACTAAATAGAATGGAATTCAACAACATATTATAATAAAGTTAAACCCTAAATAGATCAGGTGTTTCTTATGCACGTTAAAACTAACGTCTAAGTGAATTTCATTAAGGTTTAAGCTTTCAAGACAATTTAGATGCCTTCTTCAGAATTCCTATGAAGTTACATTAATGTACAATGCTACTCAGCTTTAATGAATTAAGTTGTTGGGTATGGTGAAGTACAAGGCAATTTTGTTTTGGAGATCAGAAGGCAGAGACCAATTTAAATAAGTTGGTGATGCCTAGATGGTTTGTGGACATAAATTATTCTATGACTTCAATTATTTTATTATCTTCATGATTACTCAGCTGTAAACATTACAGTCTTTTAGCGCTTGACATATTTAATCCTTTTTGCAAATAAAAAGAAAATGTAAAGTGAATAAATTCATACATATTTAGAAAATGTTGGAAATGATGTAGAGCTTGTGTGCCCAAAGCCTGTAATAACGTGGCATACAACACATTTGTTCTAATTCCCTTTTTTAAATTTACTTAAACCCGTAGTATATAAAATATTACTGTAAACCAGCGATGAGTTTGGGACTTGCGTGACTAGCTGAAGACCCGTGTGCCATCAGATTGTATCATTGAATGTTTTAGTTATAACATAAATAATGAACTCAAGCAAACACAAATGTTCTCAGAAAGTCAGGTAATCCCCAAGTCCAACTGTCAAGAGCAACCGTGTTCAGCTGTCAAGGAAACACAAACCTAGGTAGGTTGTCTCTTTAATTAGCTTAATTGGGGAAGTAAATGTTAAGAAGAGCTTCCTAAAAACCCTGCTTGTTATTTGTTTGTCGACCATTAATTTAAAACACAGGCTTAAGGTATTTTTACCGCATATCTGGATATTAATTTGCCATTGCATGGAAAAGTTTGCTATATATGCTAATAATACTACAATGGGAATAATCACTACAAGGTGATAATAAAGTCCAGTGGATTTCCATTTAAGATGCCTCTAGGCACAAATAATAGTCAATTGGTCAATAGTCAAAAAAATGTTTGACCTTTATTTTAATTTTTTTAGATGATTGCTTTTGAGGGAAATGTATGTAGTTTATGAGGGAGCGTTATGGAAGGGAAGGTTTCGCCAGGAATTTATCTCATCTCCAGTCTTGAAAGTAAGGAAAATCCGTTTTACCCAGTATTTGCTAGCTGTTTAAAGGATGGTATCTCCTAAAAGGAAGTAACATGATTATCTAACAATGCATAGAAGTACCACAAATAGAAACATTCCACATGGATTGTCCTAAGAATCCAAATTCATTAGAACCTATATAAAAACACAACAAATACATAGTAATAACCTTCCCTATCCATTGTATATTGTCTTCCTGTGTATGTGAAGTTAGTATAACCTGACCTTCAGAGCTGTGACTAGGGTGGATGGCACCTGGGTTGTTGGTCACAGCCGTGCTGACGTCGCATCCACTTCTGGAAGAGGAAGATGGCGTAGGGGCATTGCTGCCAGGCAGCTTTGCTGACTCGAATGAAATATATAAACAATGTCATAATACTCTCTAAAGGCGGTATTTATTAAAACCATTCTGATGTTTTGTTTACAGTAGACATATTGAAATATTTACCCTATATCTCACATTATCAGCGCTACGGAACTTAATGGCGCTATATAAAACAATAAATAATAATAATTATGGTGCAGTTTTCTCCTAGTCAGGTTTTATAATGAACTGATCTAAAGAAGACTCTTCTGACCTATTGCTATTGACTTATATGTTGATGGAAACTGAGCTGTGGGAGCATTTTTCTCACTGGTGTTTTTTGCCCCATTCTAGTCGTGAGCTTAGTATAAAATGAAGCAAAATCTTGAAAGATTTTTTTTAGAATACATGGCAGGGATTGCATTCTGTTGTTCATTCTGTTTCACATTTAAGGATCTGACGGAACACATGAAGGTAGAGGCCATAGATGAACTATCAGATTTCTTAATAGATGTCAGCTAGAGTTTATTGCTGTCTCTTTTATTCCAGTAACATTTTAATTAATTCATACTGATTGAATAAATGTACATTTAGACTAGTTTCTTAATGAGGGCACGTTTAGTGGAAAAGGTTTTACATCACACTGATATCCTGTGGGTAATTATATCCTAATTATATGGTGAGAAAAAGAGTCTATAACTCAGGGAAGCTATTGTTCATTGGACCCAATTAAGAATTACATGAACATAATAAAAGTTCATGAACAGGTTGACTGTCAGTCAATTTAGAAATCCTTATAGGTGTTGAATCCTAGTACAAGACAAGCATGCTACACTTTACGAGCAGCAATACTTATTGTCAAGAGATTTGTTGAGAAACAAATGACGTCTAATCATGACTCTGCACTTGAATGTCGTTTGTCTGGTTATTTGCTAACTCATACTCTATCGTAATCAGTTATTTAAGAAAATATATAAACAAGTACACACAAGTAACCCTTTTTATTGTGGAAATTATAAAAAAAGAATATTTTCTATTTGCTTGAGCATTGTTTCTCAAACAAGACCTTATAGATCACCAGTAGTACACATTTAACACCTTTCCACCTCTTTGGAATTTTGGAGCATGCCTAGGCATTGGTTGCAGACTTGTGTTCAGTAAGTGTTCATAATTGAAGACATTTTTTAAAGACAAATGTATCTTGACCGTCACATGATTTTTTCTTTACAATTACTGTCCCCATTTTTTGAATCTGTGTTTTTTCACACAACATTTGTATTGTAAATATCCAAGCAGAGGTAGGAATAGCCTTAAAACATTTAGAGTCTCAAAAGGAGCATCTACAGCTCTGATTTTAGCACATTGAACTGCTTTCATTTTTTATGCAAAACACATTTTCCCTAATTAATTCCCTAGATTCATAGACCTCAAACACTTTGAAAAACAGAACCCTTTAGGGTCCGTTAAATCACAAAACCAATTAATATACATAAATATATAGGTAAATGGAATCTGATAGAAAATGATAAGAAAACATTTATATATTATACAAACACTTCAAGTTCGAAACACTTGTATATTGGGATAGGGATAAGTGAACATGATTTTTAGCTCAAGTCACCTGTAGCATTATTGTGCACTCATGTTACCCATAACATTAATTTAAGCACTGTTGTAATATTACTCTCCATAACCCTTTTTCAAACACTTTCTTAAAGGAGAGACAATCAACCGTGAAGAGGGAGAAGAACTGTTCTCAGCAAGGGAACAAATCGGGAGAAAGGACAAAAATGCAGAGAGCAAACTCAGTGACCGTTGATGGACAAGGTCTACAGGTTTGAAAAAAAAACTATTAAATAATAGCTTGCATACTTGTTGTTAAAATGTTCATCTAGGATAGTTTTCTTCCTTAAAAGCTTATATATATATATAAGGAATCTGAGGAACTCTGTATAGGAATGTGCCAAGAGAAAAGAAAACAAAAGAGGAAATAATCAGAGAAGCAGAATATAAGAAACCCTAGTGTGCTTCTTGTGTAAGAAAGAATGAGTATATCTGTAGTGGGTAAGAAACCCTTAAAAGTTAAAAAACAAATATTGAATAGTTTATCTTGATTAACATAAACAACATCAGAAAAATGTATTTTAAAGACTAACTTGGACAGAGTATGTATATATATATATATATATATATATATATATATATATATATATTACCTCTCATACAAAATGTGTAACCAAATTGGTTTGCCATTAAGTGAGTTGATTATTTCCTGTAACTCTGTAGTAAATGATAGAATAATAGCATGAGAATGTATTTTTCCCATTTATCAACATTAAATTGCACACTCTAATCCAAATGTGTAACTTAATTAAGTCATTAGCCATGTGGCTTATTCCACTAGGAATGTCTACCCTGTTGCAGCCTATTGCAAGAAGACATGCCTCCTCCTCTAAACCTTTTGTGATAAATTTGTACCGATCCCCACTAGTAAAAAGACTTTCTTTTGAGTATTCTCCATTAACTAATTAATTGTCTCCTGTCACTCACCACCATTCTCTTCAAATTGACAAAACAAAATATAAAAAAAACCCACAAATATTTCATACAACCTGCAATGTTGTTATAAGTGTGTTGTACAGGACATGTGCAATAGCATAAAAAGAGAGACAGTTAGGGTAGTAGAAGCTAGAGTTCTTCCTGATATTTCTGCTTGGTAGCCTTGTTCTAAAGCTCTCAAGACATGCTCTGCCTGCAAATTCAAAGGAGGCTGTCTGCCTGCTTATATAGCACATAGGCGTTGAAAGTTGTAATTTGTGATAGGTATTAGGCAACCTTTCTATTCTAAGTTCTTGATTTCTTATAAACAAGATATGGTGTGTATTGTTTGGAGGAGTGCACAAATGGGGTCTCTTTAAACTATTCCATGGTATATGTAGGAAGAATGTAATGTGTGTTATGTGGTTGTGTAACAGCAGACCAGGAAATAACATCTAATAAACCATGTCCATGTTCCATTTTAACATTGTGTGATATATCATGTATGCTATATATGTGTGATATATAATGTATGTATGCTCATTAATTATCACTGTGTGTTTAAAGGCTTTGTGACTTTGCGTATAACATTGCCTAAAGCAAAACTATACGGTGGTATGTTTCTCAAAGGCTCCTTAAGAAATATCAACACGCTCTAAGAATCCATTTTCTTCTGGATTCAGTAAATGACCATTTTCCCATATATAAAAGTGTTGGTGCTGACTGAATGATAAGGTCCACTTCAAGTAAAAGTCATTGATTAATTATTGGTTGGGAATGGTTAGCTTTGGTTTTCACTGACATTTGTTTTTTTCTGAACACTAGTAATAAACATTTCAAAATAAATTATAAAATTTCAAGGACAGGGATCCCTAATTAGCACAAACATTAAAGGCAAGACGCCAACTTTAACAAGTATGTTCTGCACCATTAAACAAGTTTTTGTCGCATATCACTGGCATATATAAATAAAACTCAACAGAACTGTACAAGAATTCCATGTACTACTTCTGATGCTCCCCTGTAAATACATGCTAAACCCGCTTTGTTTGTTAGAGTAGCAGTAGCTATTTTGTCATTGAAAATGATTCATTTCATCTCACTAACACTTGACATGCCTCTCACTTAAAGCTCTCATTGTGTTACATAATCTATGTTTTTTCCTCCACTTGCAGTGCTACTTTATCCTGTTTCGACTGTACTTCTTAAAAAACAGATAGTGTTAAAAGAGAACAATTACTTTAGCAATGTCATTAATCTAGGAAATGAACGTGTTAATTTCCTAATAACCCGTTACTTACACCTAATTGATCCTCACCCTTTAAATAGCTTATTCACAGGACTAGATGTGTTGTTACTGGCACCATGGTACTATACTAGTTTTGGCATCAAAAATTTGCAGATTGTTGAGTTAAGCAGCAAATATACCTCGAGTCAAAATGTGTTTGACTACAAACAGTTAATACTCTAGTAAAGGGAGATACTAACCTGAACATATGATAACCAACCCTGGCATAGGTGTACTTCTGCCGCACGTTCCACACTAAATCTACTGGCAGACTCCACTAGGGCGCTGGCTATGAACTGCTTTTACCGGGGCACTGGGCCCAGGAAGTGTCCTGCACGTGGACCCGAAGGCTCATGCACCTCAAGTAAGGCCATACCCAAGATCACCTGCTACTGCACTATACCAGGGCAAAAACTCCTAACTGAAACCACCAGTCTAATGACATAAATAGAGAGAGGCAAAGTTTGATCATATAATTTTGACAAGAAAGGGCAGTAACTGATCCCGCTCACAGATAATGTTCCCGCCATTTAGTAGACCCAGCCCATAATTCTGCTGAGCAGCCCCTTAAGCTTTTGACTCCTTTTGAACTTTGTTCCTATCCAGCCCCGGTCATTCTGCTCTTCCTGGGATTACACTCTTTCAAGGGCTTCTCCTGTCATATAGGGGATCATTTCATTTTTTGTAGGTCCTTTTTATGCCTCACTATAGCGACTAAGCTTGATTTGAGAAAAGTAGTTACATAATGGAAGACCACCTGTAATAGACAAACTATATAGATATAGGAAAATATACAGACAATTGCAAAATAAACTGAAAGACGGATAAGAGCTGAAATATGTTTAAACCAATTACGAAGACTGAAAAAAAGGATAAGTTATAGCAGTTTTTATATATAAAATAGCCAAAATATATGTGAGTGAAGGAGGTAAAACCTGAAGGTTGACATATTGAATGTTCTAAATATAAAACAGACATTATTATAAAACCTATGGTTCTGTCTACACTATTAAGCTGTAATTATAAGGCAATAAAATCGGATGGCTTGGCAATGTTTCTCTGGTCGTTATTTGGCAATAACATACAACCTTCATTGACTATAGAGGTTCAGGCAATAAATATCTCTTCTGCTCTTTAATATTCTGTTATAAGTTGAAACCAATAACAAATGTTGCGTGTGTGGAGGGGGTACTATATTGTGCAAAGGTTTTGGGCAGATGTGAAAAAATGCTGTAGAAATGCTTTCACAAATAGGCATGTTAATAGTTTATTTGGATCATTTAAGAAGAATCTAAAAATGTAAATCAAATCAATATTTAGTGTGACTACCATGTGCCTTCAAAACAGCATCAATTCTGCTAGGTACATTTGCTCGCAGTATTTTAAGGAACTTGGTAGGTAGGTTGTTCTGTGGGGACCAAACCATTACTTCCAGGACTCCTTCTTTACGCTGAAGATAGTTCTTAATGACTTTAGCCGTATGTTTGGGGTCGTTCTCATGATGCAGAATACATTTTTGCGGCCAATCAGATGTCACCTTTATTGTATTGCATGATGGATAATCATCTGCCTGTACTTCTCAGTATTCAGGAGACATTACTTCTGACCAAATTCTCAACTCCATTTCCAGAAATGGAACCCCAAACTTGCAAGGAACCTATACCATGCTTTACTGTTGCCTGTAAACACTCATTCTGGTACCGCTCTCCACCCTTTTGGTGAACAAACTGCTTTCTGCTACAGCCAAATATTTCAAATTTGACTCATCAGTCTGGAACACCTGCTGCCATTTCTCTGCACTCCAATCCCTGTGTTTTCATAATTAGTTGAGTCGTTGGCTTTGTTTCCATGTCAGAGGTATGGCTTTTTAGTCGCGCTTTTGACCAGACTTCTCTGGACAGTAGATGAGTGTACCAGGGTCCCACTTTTTTTCTGCCAATACTGAGCAGATGGCATTGCTGAACATCTTCTGGTTCCAAAGGGAAGCAAACACTAAGTTTCCTTGGCTGATCACTGGGTCTACTACTCAACATTACCATTTTCTTTGTGTTACTTCAAAAGAGCTTAGACAGAAAATTTGGAAACCCTTGCCTGCTTTGAAATGTCTGCCTGGGACAGACTTTTCTGATGCAGTATAACTAGCTTGTGTCTTGCTTCTGTGCTCAGTCTCGCCCTAGTGTATGACTTTTGACATTAAACTGTTTTCAGGAACCTCACCTTTTTATTGAGTTTGGCTTTTCCTCACCCAATTTTATTCGTCCTGCACATCTGTGTGTTAATGATTGTGTTTCTGTATGATTGTGTTTCTGATAGCTATGTATGGTATGTATTACATTAATGATCATTATTGCCCATTTGGTATAATAGTATACTCATCCACCTAACTATATGTTTACAAAATCCCTCTCTTTGTGCAGGTGTACCAAGAAGAATTGGTGCTGTTTTGAACACAAAGGGTGGTCACACCAAATATTGATTTGATTTATAATTCTCTTCTTTAAATTTACTTTGCAGTTTGTTAAAAATAAACTATTAGCATGTCTGTTTTGAGCGCATTATTACATTACAGCTTTTTTTCAACCTGCCTAAAACTTTTTTACAATATTGTATATACACCATCATTTGAGAGGTAGTTAATGTAGTGCATAGGTAATTACTAACAATAATACTAACAATAATACTTATATATTTATATTTATATAATATTAATATATTAATAATTTCAGCAATAGACCTCTAAATATGTAACACAAATCGGGCATTAAAGCAAAACACGTTAAATAGCCTATTTAAATGTCTTTTAAAGAGGTGACAGCATTGCGATTTAGGATTATTTTTTCCCTTACCCATAATTGATTTCTGTTTGCCAGAAATTTCCTTCAATGTTTTAATGAAAAGTACAAGATGGTTTCACAATTTAAGACCGATATAATTCATAACTAGTGAACCATGAAAATTAGTTATATTGTGAATTGAAATGGAATATCAGCAAGCATCCCTTCACACAAGTGCATACTGGAACTGGTTTACGTTATATATATTATATATATATTAGTATTCTGTTCAGGTGCTATGACCTTTTTGCTACTGGCTACCATAGTGTTAATTCTGGCTTCCTGTGTGTGTTCATAGTCTTGTATTTTCTAACATGGCTAGTTACAGTGTCATCATTTACAGCACATAAACATGGTGTCAGAAACATCTGAACCTGAGCTGCTTTCACACATTGTATTGTGGTACTTAAAAACAAACTGATTTAGTTAACCCTTAACATGCTAAAACATGCTATTACATCCTGAAAAATTATCCGAAATGGACACTAACATGACCTTGGTAATAATGGAAAAAGTTTTAAAAAAGTTTTAAAAAAATCCTGAAAAAAAGGGAAAAAATACAAAGTGTAAAAAACAATATTGGAAAAAATTATTTTCTGAAATCCTGTGCAAAAATGCAGAAAATATTTTTTTTTCAATTTTAGCCTTTTTTTTTAAGGTAAATATAGGCTTAAAAGAACTCTCGGTTATAAAAAGGTTAAATTTATAGTGTTTGAAGAAACTGACACTTTGATTGGGAATCCAGAATTTTAGCCAATTTAGCCAATTTTCATGGTCAAAGCTAAGAGGTAAAATGAAATGCCTTTTATAGCACAACTCTCATATTTCTCTGATCTAGTTACCAATAATGTAAATGAATTAATTAGTTTTCTTTAAAATGTAAAAATATTGTAATTCCAGGTGATTCATTTCACCTATGGAAAAAATCTGAATAGAAACCGGCCTCTCTGTCGTACTTAAAGCTGGATCCTATTCTACCATAATCGGAATAGCTCCTTTCTGTTACTATTAATCATACTTAAGCACATTCATCTTATTTCATTCTGGCTAACCAGAATAATGATCATGATTATTATTTCTAATTAGAGGAAGTAATAGATCATGTATAACCTTAGGATGAGTCTCATTAATTAACCCGAGTCCTTAGGGAGTTCAGCTACAAGTAGATAAGCACTTTATCTTTGTCATATTTAGCTTAGTTTATACTTCTCTCATATAGAAAATGTTACATTTATTGAAATTGAAATAAATAACTAAAATTGATTAAATATGAAAAAGTGGGAGCCATCAATACAGGCATAATATACATTTGCAAAGCACTATTAGCGTGAAAAATAACATCAATGACATGTAATTAGTTTCAAGGTAATTCCAGGTATTGAAATAGCATTTTTATATTTATCAGTTATTTCTATGGAAACTGAAATTACTCTTAAGTATTGCATTATACTATATACATAATCAACTACATTGCTTAAAATTATTTTCTTTTGAAAAAGATAACTTTTCAAAAAACCCACTTCATTAAAAAACTAGAAATACACTGCATATGAATATGCCGAATACAGGTCAAATGTAAAAAGAAATGCATATACAAGCATTATATTTACAAATTCAGTTACAAACGTCTACATTTATGTTATTATAAATACAGTATTCTCGCATGAAAAGAATTGTTGAGTATTATATTTATTTAAACTGATTATAATGAAGTTTGAAAACCCACAGTAGGTGATTATATTTACTGTTTTATCTCCCTAGTATTTGCCTCAGACAACAATTTGTTAATGCAATAAAGGTTAAAAAAAACCAATACTAATGTTATAGTAACTAAACAGAGCAAGAAATGAGTGCATACCCAGTGAATACCATTTTAAACCACACCTATAGGAATAAATATTGGGGATTTTGTCACACATATGGCCATATGTTGCTTGGCCTTCCACTACGTTAAAAAATCCCAATTTTGTCGAGTCTTCAAAAGACGCTCAAAAGAACCGCAAAAGATGAACAGACGTGCTGGTGTCCTGCTGTGTCCATTCTCTTGAAGGGAGTGTAAAAAAACAGGGGAATGGTAGTATGTAACTATGTCCTTACTGGCGAGAGTCCTTTGAGAGTCCTTCGGTCATTAAAGTATGCCTGTACAGAAATGGCATTTAAGGCATACACATTCAGATTCCCAGGTTGTTGCTGTTATATTAAATATTGAACACTGAATGACAATATTATCTAAGATGTATTTAATTTTAAATGTTCTATAATTGTAAAATTTCTTTGACATCAAGAAATGTCTCAGTTATTTGTATTAACATATATCAACATATTTGCCCCGATTGCAATCTTCCTTGTAGAGATTATATAGGAGTTTTTACATTATTTTACAGCTTCTGGCTACGTACTTGTTAAAGTATTTGTAACTGGCCATGTATTACCTGTTTCCAGTTTTACAGGGGCCAAATTTAACTTTCATCATTTTCTATGTGAGCCTTGGATTTTAATTGTCCCACATAAATACAACTATATCTATCCCGAATAAGGAGTCTAAACATACCATACTCTTTATAACAGCATTTCAGAGTACATGTGTCCTGTTTTAATTATTTTTTTTAACATATTTGATGTAAGGGTCATAATCTGTTTAATACTTCTCAAAAAGCCAAATAATAAATTAATTGTATTATAAATAATAGTATAATACTATTGTCCTCCCAGTCTTGATCATTGTATTATCTGGTGTAAACTGTACGCATAGTTCTTGTGATAATTGGAATTACATTTTTTATTATCAATTACTTGGACAAAAACAGAAAAAATGTGCAACTGTTTAGGTTAAAATTGACAATAGTTTAGGGAGATGTAGGCCGATACAGGGTACAATTCAGTTTTTTTAGTGACAGCTGGTAGTTCTGATGTTGCTTATTTGTATTACTGGTATTTGTATTTTTCAGATTACTCCAGTTCCAGGCACTCATCCACTGCTGGTTTTTGTAAACCCAAAGAGTGGAGGGAAACAAGGTGAACGGTATGTTTTTCGATATTAAATAATGTCAAATCTTATTGCATGTTCGCTATAGTTGGCTTAACCCGAAAGAAGTGTTGACAGGTTGTTATTTAAAAATAAAAAAAGTCGTTTTGGTTAACCTATCGTTTAATGATGTGGCTAATGATTTTGATATACAGCATTTTACAGTAGCTAGATTTTGGAAAAAAGTTTCTTCATATCCTGTCTGATCTCGGCGGATGCCTCAATACCTTGGTTAGTCTGTTGGGTGCGTTTCTTCAATACTTCATACTAATAGAGACAAAAATATGTAAAAAAAACATTCTAACACCTACAAATTCATACATGAAAAGTAACATGATACATGAAGTAAGGACATTTTTCATATACACATTTTCAAGTACCAACCATACAATTTAAATAAAAAGTAAGAGGAAATATGGGAATACACTGCATAAGGATACACAATTCACTTCCATATAAATGTTATATCCAAAACCCAACTAATCTCAGCTAGTGAGTAACAGGAGGAACGTAAAGGAGCAGTACAACTACATTTCAACCAACTGCTTTGTGAGAGCTCCTCATTAATACGAGCTGACTGTTTGGGGCATCATCCATTCCACAACTTGTCAATTCTTTAACAGAATTGGAATTTCAAGGATCTTTCTGTCATTTTAGAGTTCTTCTGCATCAAAAGATAAACTCTCACAGCGGAGAGTATTGACAGCTACACAAGTGGAAGCTTGTTGTTGCTTGATTTGGAATGTGAAGACTTTTTTATTTTCAAAAGAGGTTTACCTTTAAAAATAGCTACAAATTGGAAACAAAAAAAAGGTCAATGCATACCACCTAGTGTTACCTTCTAAAAAGTTGGTATCTAGTGAATGGGCCACCAAGTACAACACAATATTATAAAGGATCTTTTAAAAAAAAAAAAGAAATGAAAGTTTCATTGTGTTGAAGAGGCTTAAAGCACAGCAATTTATTACAACAGTTTATAGGAATTTAGTGTTTCGCATTTTGTTCCTTGAAACATTTCCCCCTTCTCACAGCACTTGTTTGATATTTGTTCCTGATTTAATGCTTAGAAAAACGCTGGTGCATTTCCACAATTATTATCAATATACTTAATTTTACAACACATTATTTAATATATAGACGCAGAATGTGATCAACACGGAGCGCATAGTTTTATTTTATGATACGATTATGAAAATCATTTTTCACTCTTCCAATTTCTATCACATTAATGAATTATTTATGAAGAAAGTATTGTATATTAGCGGAGGTTAACAAATACATGTGAAGTGAAGATTATGTCTTTATTGTTCAATAAAAGACCAATCTGTTTGTTTTGTCATCCAATGAACTAGTAATTACTTTTATTTCGCTATTTTTTATCTGCAGGATACACAGAAAATTTCAGTACCTTTTAAATCCAAGACAGGTTTATAGTCTTGCTGGTATTGGGCCAATGCCAGGGTAAGATACAAATATATTTGTATTTACATAACTTTTTGCTCACGTATTCTATTGTAAACGATAGTTTTTTGTTGGGAAAATCTCTCAATTTCTGTTTAAATCAGATCAATCACTTACTATTTCTGTGTGACTCTACTAAATTGCAAGACACTAGCTCCAACTACAACAGTTTCTAATTTGTAAAATTAGAATTATTATTATTATTATTTCAATGATCATTCAAACATAGCCTCGTTTTGATACAATCTTTGGTAAATTATTTGATATGTGGTATTGGTATTTACAAACTGGACATGTTACTTTGCCTACATGATAATAGTATTACTGTGTACTAATACTGTGTATTAAAGAACAATATAGGAGACCTATTCATTAGAACTTTACAGACAACACAGGCCTATCCTATAAGAGTTAGTTAAAATACATTTCTTTTTAAGAGGGTTTTTTTGTTTGTTTTGTTTTTCTTTTACAGTCAGGGCAGTGAAAATATCGTTTGTAGAAATCTACTTTGGCTTTGCCAGATTTAGTTAATACTTTCCAAAAAGGTTGGATGCTTTCCTATCAAAACACAGAGATTCAGGGTTCTAAAAAACAGCTTTAGCTAATGCTGATCCAAGCAAAAACCTTACTGCCTTTGGAGTCAAAACATTTATTAAAACCATCATCACTGCTGTAGTTATGTTATATATTTTGTTATGTTATATATTTTAAAAGTGGTTGATGTGACAGTTTAAATTCATTTCCCTTTGTAGTCTTTGAGTTAAGGGATGTTTTCATTTTTTTTTTACAGATTAAATTTCTTTCGAGATGTTCCAGATTTCAAGGTTCTTGCATGTGGTGGCGATGGGACAGTCGGATGGATTCTAGATTGCATTGGTAAGATACTGCAGCTGTTGCATATTTTACTTTATTCGTCTTCAACCAAATAAAAAAAGAATTAAATAAGTAAAACTAGGCCTGACTTTCTAGTTACATTATTGTTCTTGGTGTAATTTTCATTTTGGATTAATTGGTGTTGGTGTGGGTGTTTATCAGAAACCTTTTTGGGCATTTTTTCTAGTTGAGTATTGTTATTTCTTAACTTAATTTTCTTTTTTTTTCATAGACAAGGCCAATCTAACAAAACAACCTCCTGTGGCTATCCTGCCTCTTGGTACAGGCAATGATTTGGCAAGATGTCTGCAATGGGGAGGAGGTAATATATTTATCTTAATACAAATTAATGCTGTGTATGAACATCTTCTCCCTTTCTCCCCATACCATTGTTTCAGGTTTATATGTCTTCGAAAATCCTTTAGAATCAACAAAAATGCCAGTATTATAACATTTGAGATTCCTTTTGACTAAGTATTGATCCTTGTACCATGATCCAAGTTCTGTCAAGACAATAAACATAACTAGGAACTTCCCGTGGTAAGCTACCCAGACCCTCTCCCATCCTTTTTTTGCGAGGGGGGGTATAGCCTCATTCTGTATGGGGCTAACAACATGTACCACAAGGCTATCCCCATTCAGACTTTAGCAAGTGTGGGTGGGTAGTAAGTGGTAGTAGGCAGGAAGCAGGCAGAACAAGAGCAGGAGGTAAGCACGCCTAAGCACCGCTCTGTGCCTAGAGAAACTTGGAGTCCTAGGGAAACACCAACATGTTTCTAATTATGACCAAAAGGCCAGACATACTAGTGATGCAGACATTTCCTCCTAAATTAATATTTTCAGTATACATAGATGTTTTCACACATGACCTTTTTTAACCAATAAATGCCTTTCTTTTTAATTAATTTCTTTAAATCATTTTCTATTCTTTTCTATTATTTGCATTGTTTTGCCAACAACTAAACCACAGCAATTAATTGGATTACAACAGAATCTTTTCCATTTATGTATGGTCTTTGAAATTCTTCTGTCTATAGCAGTTTCTAAACTAATGTGTTTTGTTTATATGTAGGATTGTGTTAAGCAAAACATGTTCAGGATATTATTAGATATTTTCACACCTTATGGATATCAAAAAAATGAATTCAACATGTAAAATAATCATGCTAGTAAATCCACATATTCTGCATGTATGGTAAATTGTAATGTATTTTTTAGGCTATGAAGGGGAGAATCTCATGAAGTTTCTTAAAGATATTGAGAATGCCTCAGTCGTTCATCTTGACAGATGGAAAATTGAAGTTATTCCAAATGATAAAGATGAAAAAGGAGACCCAGTGCCTTACAGTATTGTAAACAATTACTTTTCCATTGGAGTGGTGAGTAGTGAGATTTCTAAATAAAGTTTAAACCTTCTTGCTACTTTTATGATTGATAATTATATTTTATTGTGGTTTGATTAATTGTCTTTTATATTGTTCAAACAAACCAAACCAATATATATTTTGTTTTCCTTCACACATATGGTCACCGTGCAACAGTTGTGTATAAATATATCCATGTTATGAAAATTGTGTGGTATGTAAGGCAGAGGTATATTGTGGCCTAGGCCAACTAGGGTGGTAGGCCCAGGGGGTGACAAACCCCTTACTACCAAATTTGGGGTGGATCACCCTACTAGGTGAACAGGCTCACTGGTGCATCTCTACTCCGTGGGCTAGTTACGAGGGAGATCACTGATCTACTTGACCGGCTCATTTATATTATTAAGGAGATAAATACATTGTTGATGCAAGACCAGCAAAATCACATTTTTTACACCCTCCTCTAAAAAAAAATATACGCCCCCTGTCATCTTATATACTCATTCTAGTGCTAGTTGTGGCTTTTTGTGGTGGGGCCTAACAACAAAAGGATTACTATCATTAATTCCAGCCAGTAGTCTCTGTAGCTCAGGGGTTCCCCAAGGATTCTTCGTGCACATGTGAGCCCTTTGTAGCTGCTATCAGTGACATCGGCTTCTGATGCTGATTTCTTGTGTAGCTACAAATCACTTGGCATATGCAAAGAGATTGCTGTCACATCATTGCCTTATCATTGCAAGATTGGCACCTTGTGTTTATGTTCCCTAATATAATCACTCATACCTGGAACAGTCACAGCCCAAAACAGGATCCCCATTATGCATGTGTCTTCATTAATCTATAAGAACATGCATTATTTGTGATTATGATATGTGCAGGATTAACCTGTGAGAGGTAGAACAAACACATGTAAAATGTAGATGTAAAATCTTGCTTCATTTGGGAGGCATCATTTTGTGATACACCATAGCTCTACATCGACCAATGTGCAGTTGAAAAATAAAATTTGCAGTAAGAATAATAAAGTGCAAAGATTATTTTACCTAGAAAGTCTAATAATCAAAGTTTCCAAAAGAATGTTTCTTATATGTTCCAAAAACATATAATAATATCTTCTTTAGCACATATTACAGTGCTAAATGCAAAAGCAGACCTTAAGGTCTCATTTACTCAAGAGAATACATTTTCAAAAGTAATGTGAAACATATGACCCAAATCCAAGCTCAGATCATTGTGATATTTCATCTTAATAGACATAGGATAAATGCCAATTATATACCAAAAATATTTTTATCTTCACATTTGATATTTTGTCTTGCTATGCAGATTACAACCTGTAGTTTAAAGCTTACTTAACATTTTACTGAAACATTTCGGTTAGGAAACACTGGAACGGCTTCCCTTTGTTCGTATCTTATTATGAGAAAGTCTGTGCTAACAGCCAATTGTAAAATAGGCCACCGCATATACATTTCATACTCCAAAACCTATTTAAAAAATGGAATAAGAAGATTGAATAAATAGTTTAACAAAATACTTCTATTGTTCTGTAATTTGATTTAGTATTTTAGGGGATCCAAGGTCAAAAGAATCATGAGGGCATTCGTCAAAAATAAGGAGATTTCAGATATTATCTTTGTGCTTAACTCAAGACAAGATGTGCCAATTTCATATGTATTAAAAGAAACTTCAGAGCTGGATTCAGGGACACCAAAGCAAGCATTTGTGCAATTCTTCTAACTGAATTTACCTGTTGTCTCTCTTTTGTGAAAGTGGAACTATATGGGACAACAATGGACTCTTGTTCATCCATAATAAGCTGTATAGCAATGGGTGAATACTAACATTATATTTTAATTTAACCAAATATAAGAGGGCAAGCAATTGATATATCTACTGTGTAGTAAGCTATATCAGTTGTTTTGTGAAATAAATAAATGGCTGGAATTCTAACTATAATGTGTATGAGTAAGGCTGTAACACAAGGTACACAATGATATTTCAATGTAACCCTTTAGGATAATATTACATAATAATGTGAATTCTGTGAACTATTTCACAAGCATTTAAATGGCCACAGACGGAATCAAATCTCTGGTTAAATCACCATGATATTGCCATATTTATCGGCATATAACACGCACTGGTGTATAACACGCACCCTTATTTTAACAAGGAAATTTGAGTAAGACACACACACACTCAGACACACACTCAGAGACACATACACACACATTAATTTTATATATTGGCAATATTGCCAGTATTTGAGAGGCCCATCCAGACTACCTACGTTTTGGGAGATCTGGTATGGGTCCTCTTTATCTTTCAGCGTTTTACTTTTTGTGCTGATGCCGGGGCCGGAGTGACCTCATCACCCAGCTCCCCGCATCAGAGAGGCCGCGCGAGAGAGCTGTGCGGGGGAAGATTGTGCAGCTCTAGGATTTATCAGTGTATAACACACAGGTAGGGTTTCAGCTTCATATTTTAGTTAAAAAAAGTGATAAAAGTGATAAATACGGTATTATAGTTTTACGTAGCTTAGTGTCTCCACTTGTTTTAAGACATGTTTATATTTGCATAAGTTTATTTTATTTTCCTTACTGTCGTAAAATCTTGGATTTACAAACTGTCCAGTTCACCCTAATGATGTACTCAACTATAATTCAACCATAATTCATGTACTGTTTACAGCTACAGAACACATGCAATCAGTAATGCACACATAACAAGGATCCATTTTTCATTGCGTGCCCTTTGACTAATAATTGATCTGTCCTTTGGTATTTTCTGCAGATTCTCCAAGGACTCTTGAGTTGACACAAAGTAACTATGGAACATATTGTTAAACTCTTAACTCCATAACTTTATTTCAAAAGCTCTCACCACCACATATGTCTCTATGCAATGCAAATGTGCCCTTTCTAATCACGCTGGAAAATAAAGTTAATGTTCTCTCTCCTCTCTTGTCTTTGAACTTTAGACATAAAAACACTTGAACGCATCACTTAATAGACAGAAAAAGACAGTATAATAGCTATCAGCCACAAATGTGGCAAAAATATACAGTATAACTATGCATGCCATATTTCACAAAGGTGTGACATTTCTGTTCACATATTTAAAATGTGGTAGTAATAATAATAATTATTATTAGTATTATAATTATCGCCTAGAATTATTATATATTTTTTAAATACAAATAAATTGCCTGTACTGCTATGGAATCTGCTGAAGCTCTATAAGTAAAATGTATTGCAGTAATACAGATGTAGCTTTGGTCAGTTGGTTCTTTTTGTTATACTTTAAGCTTTCTATAAGTATCCATTTGGAACTAAATGACAGATTTATAGCTCTTCCATGGAAGCTCCCCTGGATTCTTATCCATAGTGTGGATACCTACAGACTGTTCCATTAGGCTGTTAATTGAGTGCATTTGGCCTCAACCTCTACATGTTGTAGGGTCCTTGTTGGCAGCTGGCAGGCCTTGTTATCCACTTACACACGTGATCATTGCATTTCTGGAGATTTAGAGATGTGTGCTTTTTTTCTTTCTAAATTCTCTTAACATTTCTGTTTCATGTTTGATTCTTATTATTTGTGCATTTCCTCCTTTTTGATACTTTTTCCTAAGTCTTGATCATCTAGGGATCCCTTATCACTCTGACAGCTGTACTCTTCCACATTGCTTCCAACCTTGCACAATTGGTCAATGCCAGGGATCACAAAGTTAAATATGTAAGGTAGAGTAGGTGCATTGGACTCCCCTTGTTTGCTTTCTATTTCAACACACACACCATTCCATTTGAATGTTTTCTGTCTCATTAAATTTTGTGTTTCTGTTTATGACACCTAGCATCTCTATTCAATGGGACCCATACAACACTATCCTGTGTTCCTCATATACTTCTACACCTTAATTCATTTTATAATGCATCACTGCGTATTGCATTGTTCCCAATCTCTTGAAAGAAATGTCGGTTAACTTTTTTGTGAGTTGGGTACGTTTGTTCTTCCTAATATTTATTATAGCCATAGCCATGCATATAATTTCATACTTACTGACATTTGCTGTAAAATAAATGATTGATGTTGTAGCATTAAAGATAATCAATAAGACAAACGTAAGCCTGTCTTAATTTCTTCCTAGAAAGTAGATCACTAATGCATATCTTATTTTACCCAGTATTTTTTTTATTATTATTTTGTTAGAATACACTAACACATCTATTCTTCTATTGCTTGTATTCCTGATATAAATGTTTACATTTAGGAGGAACATTATTAAATGCTTGAGGTGTAAACAAAAGCTTACATGTTTGCTGGACTACCTATTTAATCAAGTTACATTTTAAAAAAAAGCTACCCAAGTAAAATTGTGTGGTCACACATACTAAGCCAGTAACTGCACATACATCATTTGTTGACCACTGGCCTTAAAGTGTCATTGCCACCTAATCATCCCTAGTCCAGCCCTAACGCTACCTGTTGGAGATCATGGATCAAGACTATACTGCCTACATTAAGATCATGGAGAGGACGTCCCTGCTTGTGCCACTATATTGCCCTTAGTTCAAGTGAAGGCAAAATGAGGTAGCTTATGGTGACATCCTCTCCCTTGATTGGATGATGTGAGAGAGTTAGTGAATTTGTTTTCAAATCAAAAATGCCCTCGAATTTTGGGGCAAACTGAATGGGCAGGGAACAAAATTAATTGCCCAAAAAGGAATTGCCCAAAAAGGAATGTGTCCAAATTATTTTTGGCATATTTACATGTCTAGTACATACTCTTATTTTACCATAAATAAAACATGGGACAAGGTAAGAATGCAGCTTAGGTGTGGACAAACAAGCCACATTCAGACTCCTGGTGATATGAAAGCACAAATACCTCATTCCTAAAAAGATGAACAACTGAATACTGTGTAGGTCATAAAGTACTAGCTTATGAAGCTTAGCGATACAGTTCTGCTCAGCAAACCCTTGTGAATCCCTGCATGCACCTGGCTTCCATGTGCACATGCATGGATGCATAGCAATGTCTGTTATTATGTGACAGCACATGTGCACAAATTGCCCGCACGCTAATTGCAGTCAGTTACATACAATTACAATGGAAGATAACATTTTGTATAGGAAATTCCTCAGAAGGTGAAAATGGCATTCCTTTTTTATCTTTACTTGCATCTCACTTGTGCTATTTAACCCATTACTGTATATATAGTATCTGTACTAAACTGTTACAGAAACAGAAGTCCTGCAGCACACCTACAAATAACACTAAACCAGATGAAAAGCTTGCATTGTAGCAATATATTCCATTAAACAGATCTGCCACTTCTTCACAGTCTACATAACATAGTATTACCGTATTTATCGGCGTATAACACGCACTTTTTAAACCTAAATACGAAGCTGAAACCCTACCTGCGTGTTATACGCCGATAAATCCTAGCGCTGCACGATTTGCAGCGACGTCTCCCTCACTTCCGGTCCTGGGGAGGGTGCGTGTTATACGCCGGCAAGTACGGTACTTATCCCAGTGGGAGCATCAATCTTAAATTCCTTTCCCTGGAATCCGGGTATTGGTGTCAATTGCTACCTGATTTAAACATTTTGGGCCACTACCTGAATGTTTTTCGCGTATCTACTAATAGCTCTACATATAGCCACCAGGATGTCGAGTGTATGAAGGGCTTTAATTGATATTCCCATGCTAACTGGGTCTTTTTATGGGGCTTTCTATACATTATCTTTCTGTAAATGTATTTTGGACAGGATAGAGCACATGGAGGATGATCTCTGTCAGATACACTATGTGGACAAAAGTATTGGGACACCTGATCATTACACCAACAGGAAATGTTATGACATTGCTTTCTAAATACATAGACATCGATATGTAGTTGTTTTGTAGTTGTTTTATCTGAATCACTTTTTACTTATTCATTCTTTAGGAAAGCTTTATTCGCACTCCAACCTTTTTGCTTAGCATTAGTTGTCAAATATTGAATGCACACATTTATCAAAGAGAACATAAGAAATATTCTTTTTATTTTTATTATATATTTTTTAATGATCCTCTGAGCAATTGAACAATTTTGACTCATATGTATGTATCATATTTAATAGCAATACAATTATATTATAATATATCACCAGCATGATAAATACAGAAAAAGAAAAAGTGAATGGTAGGAAATTCACTGCAATCTTGTGTAATTATTATCATATCTAATATAAATGAAAAAATTAAAATTTTACATTTGTTCATAATGACATATAGCATGGATAAGGCACTCCGACTATTCAGGCAGTGTTAGAATGTATAAGAATAAAGTGAGGATAGTGTCTTAATCACTCTGCTTTATTAAAGATTAATAGAAAATCATTAATAGCATCGCTGTTTCAGTGTATGCCATTCTGTTCACTGTCTGTGATGAGCTTGTCTGTCCTCTCATTGTATCCATGTATATAGTTATGTAAGGATATTTTAAAGTAAGATGATTAATAAATACGATTCATATACATATTTACACAGATTTTGTGCACAGTTGGCACAATGCATGAAAGGCCCTCTTTGTGTAATGGTCAGGTACCCCAATACTTTTGTCCATATAGTGTATATGTCAGATTAGGGGCAGTTTCCCTGCCACAAAGTTATTTAATAATGATATGTAATTGAAAAAATAGAGCAGGAAAGATACAGTAGGACAAGGTTAGACCTTTTGATAACTACATGTAGTTATCAAAAGGTCTAACCTTGTCCTACTATATATATTGTATGTGCTTGTAATTCTATTATCACATTCTACAGAATAAGTAGCATCAAAGTGTTTGAATGCTGCTTGTGAAAAATCCTGTTAAATCTTTGTATTAGTGAAGGAAAAAGGTCATTCAACGTATATGATAGTGGTTCCTTCTGTAAAGGCATTTTGTAAGTGGATCTCTTAATATGTAATAATTGTTTTCTAAATTTAAGAATACATTTAATTTGCAAAAAGCTATTTTGCTTGCTAGATTTTGATCTGACAACTGTGCCATTCTGAAATTATTACTACAGTCTTAAGTATACAAAACCATGTTTATCTAATTAAATGAAATTATTTATATTTTTGCGTGCATTATACAGAGAGAACAGTGCCATCTGTTTTGTTTAACATATCAAGTTAGAACATATTTAATTATCCTTGTGATTTTGTACAGAAAATAATGTGATCATGGTATTTTAAGAAGACTTATTCAAATAGTGAGCTTTCTACTAATACATCTTGATCTACTTGATACAATTGTGCCCATTATTATAAGCATACAAATAGGGGTTTGGCTCTCCCCATAATCCTCTACGGGGACCCATAGGCCTTTGAGTGCAGTGGGTGGACGAGGAGAAAATAGAGGAGTTAATGATACCCACTGGAGGCTGGTCCCACCAATAAGCATAACCATACCATCATCTTCAGAGTCTCCAACTCCGGTGTGCACCCCTCACTTCCCAAAGGAAGTAAAACCATCAAGTAAAATCTTAGAACAGCACTTGGAACCCACCAATGCTGTAAAGAATGAAGGGCAGGTGTAAAATTGCTTGAACTCACTCCAAATGTCAGAGACCTCACCCCCTAAGTATCCCCTATTTAACTCCGCAACCGCCTGCAGGACCACCCCTTCCTACAAACTTAACCCCTTCCTGCCTCCAACAACAAGCTCACCTCCTCAGTCAAGTAGCCCCTGTGCCTCCCAGGTGCTACATCTCCTTGTCTTCCTGTTTTAATGCTTTGTTTGTAATGTATACAAAGAACACAGTATTTACCAGGCAGTGCAGCTTTTCGATAACACAAATCAATCTGTATCTTACAACCCAGGTGTACCATTGAAAAGTGTAAGGAGCTAACACTATGTATTGTTATCCATATTATTTCACTTTTATAGTTAACATCCTTCATAATATTTATCTTTACACGTGTTCATCTTTTCTCCAGATGGTAATTTGTATCCATGAGAACCATCCCACTCCAAAAATACAATGGAGTTCATTCTTTAAATCCCTCATGGTTCCTGCAGTTAACACTTGCATAGGAGGCACGTACTAGAGCTTTACACACCCTTCTGTATTTAAATTGGAGCTATGGTTGTTCTAGTGGTAATAGCTGGCCTATTTATGGCCTGGTTATCGGCAGGGGGCATATGTAGAGTTGTGTGAAAAATAAGTTTTTACATATCATGGCATAATAACAATCATCTGTTCTTTAGGAGGTCCAAAAAATAGTGAACAACAAGACATGACATATTACACATATTTTATGCTATGGAGGAAAGACATCAGCAATTATCTTACAGAAGCAATTGTTGCTGCCACCAATCTGGGAAGGGTTACAAGGTGATTTACAAACAATTTAAAGTCCATCATTCTACAGTGAGAAAGATTATTAAAAAGTGGAAAACATTCAAGACAGTTGTTAATCTTTCCAGGAATTGATGTTTCAGCAAATTCATCCCAAGTTCAGACTGTGCAATGCTCTGTGTCTGCAGCTCAGACTCTATAAGCCTCAGTTAGCATGTTAAATGTTAAGTTTGTGACAGTACAATTAGAAAAAGACTGAACAAGTATGGTTTGTTTGGAATAGTTGCCAGGAGAAAGCATATTCTCTTTAAAAAGAACATGGCGGCACAGCTTAGGTTTGCAAAGTTGTATCTAAACAAATAACAAGACTTCTGGAACAATGTCCACCAAAGTGGAAATGTTTGGTATAGTAGTGGAGGGGTGATAATTTTGGCTTGTTTTGCAGGAACAGGAACCTCGGAACATTGCACTCATTGAGTCGAAGATGAACTCCTCTGTTTACCAATGTATTCTAGAGTCAAATGTGAAGCCATCTGTCCAACAGCTAAAGCTTGGCTGAAATTGGCTCATGCAATAGGGCAATGATCACAAGGATACTAGCAAATTTACAACAGAATGGCTGAAAAAGAAAAGAAAGTGTTACAATGGCCCAGTCAAAGTCCAGACCTCACACCCCCCATGCCTTCTTTACTCCCTTATAAAATAAGGAGAACTGAACTCCTCTACTCTTTCTTATTCAGATTTAATAATTTAATTTAACATTACTTTTATAATTGCTGCATAACATTAATATTTTTTCATTGAAATGCACATAATTTCAGTCAACTTGGCAGGTGTTTCCAGTTAAGATATTTAATCTAAAAATGTTTTGTTTGATAACTGTATAGCTATGTCTATTTTCAAGTCTGCTAATACTTGTTCTAAAGCAGTCAGTTAGTATCATTTATCTAGTGCTGACCCAGACTATAGTTGTTTTGAGCCAAACTAGCTGGCACCCATCCTGTACGCGTGGCATCCCTTATGTGTGCCAACAGCACATGTAACAAGTGTGTATCACCGAACATGTATTTAAATGCATTCATTTACTGAGCGCTTATTTATTTTCTATGCTACGCCTTACGTCTTTAGCTTCAATATAATGCATTAAAACAATCTGTTGCAAATCTAACATGTGTTGGTGTCATGGAGGAGACGCTTTATTTGATGATCTTATATAGACTCCTCACATTATTAAGATATAGATTACTTTTTCCCCCACCTACCCACAATGCTAATTTTGGGTAAGAGCTACATTTGATGAGAAAGAAGCACAATTTATTATATTGCTCTATAGGATCTTGGTTCAGTTTTCAATGAAGTAGTGCAACTTTTCCTTTGAATAATAAGCTTATTCAGTTTGAGAGATTAATCTTCAAATAATGTTGTCATTAATACTGTACAGTGTATAGGCTGTATTCACATTTTAGTCATCCTTAATAATCCATGTAATTTGCTCACAAATCTCCAGCGCAAACTGCTTCCTGTTTCGGAGACAGTGTATTAATAACAAATAATGCATGAATGAAAAACTTCCTTTGTCTAGCAAGATATTACTGTGTGGGGAATAGGGATATGGATTCTTAGTTCCAATTGATGCTGATGGTATTGTATGAATATTTTCATGCTATTTGTCTAGAATAAGTGTTTCCCCTCGCCAGTAGATATTGATAATTACTCCATTGTAATTATATGGTTTAGTGGAATGTGTTTCAATCAATGAACATCAGCTTATTCACGTGCATGGCTGCACATGTCTGTGTGGCACTTTTATATAAATAACCAGCTGCAAAATGTACGGCACAATGCACAGCATGACCAAATAGCAACAGACCACAGGAACACATATCGATATAGAAAAGAATAAAAAAATAAGAGAAATAATAATGTTACTTCAACAAAGTTATGTGGACTATTTATTTTGACTCAGATGTATCTGCCTGTACTTCGATTTACATTTCATGTCATATACAATTAGATGAACAAATAATGATCAAAATAGTGAACGGGTGATCAGGAATTCTGAATCATTAGCCTAACCATATAAGAATTAAGTACCTAGAACAGAAAAACAGCGTTAGTGAAAATAGTTGCCTCCATCTACCAAAGGAACTTGGCATGGATACTGGTGTACAATGACCAAGCCTAGCCAGATGTAATATGGGAGAGTAAGAACTATTTGGCTGGAAACATGCTCAGTATACTTGGTCAAGTTCTGTCTACTAGAGATGCAGCAAAACGGACTGCGTTTAAAAAAAAAGAGCAGAAAGGATCCAGGATAAAGGCTGTTAAATATACGGTACTTGCTTCTCTAGACTCCCCATAGGCTATTAGGTAAACCTGTAAGAGAAAACACACACAAAATGGACAAAAAAACCTCTGATGATGACCCAAAAGTTTGAAATGGCTCAGGGGCCATTGGTGTTAAATGGTATTATAAAACTTGCTTGATACCTTCCACAAACTGGTATGGTTGGTAAATGTATTTTGCCGCATGCAGTCAGTACACGCAGCTCTGCATTTCATATTTCCATGTCCCAGGCGGCCAGTCTACTAGAGAGACAGAATAAACTTGACAGAAAATATATCTGCATTATTTTTTTTTTGTATCTGAGAAACAGAACAGATAATTAATGAAGTATAGAGCAATGTTTTTAATATTGTTATTCTATTATTAAAAATACAAATCCAATTATCACACCTGAAGGGATAAGGATTTTTTTTAATTCAAACTTAACCTTGTTATTTTGTTGTTGCCTATTTATAATGAAGCAAAAATATTAACTATATCTAATGCATGCATATGTGAATTGTGCTTATTTTAATGTGTGTCCTGTAACCAAAGAGTATTATTTCACAAGAATCTGTTTTCTAGAGATACATTGAAAAGTATACAATAATGCAATCCAGGCACTAACACATGAAGAACACCCATAGTTGGGAGTACTCCACAGGAAGAGCAGCATAACTCTGGGCACATATAGGATACCTTAGTCTGTGGGCACAGATTGAATACCTTAGTTGGGTGGAACTTTGCCATCAATGGTTGCATGAAGTGAGGCTAACACTTCAACTGTGCGTTTGACAGGATCCTATTAAAGAAAGTGCAAGTGCGTGCAGTTTTTTTTAATCTTTCCACTCTTACCTGCGTCGTAGATGACGTGGTAACTGGGGTCAGGGCAACTGCTGCTTCTCTTAGTAAAGGGACAGGATTCAGCAGCTGATGGTTGATTATAGAGCACTGCAACAAGTTGAGGAACATGTCAGGATGGCAGAATTAAAATAGAACACAGAAGCATTGTGCTTGAGAGATGATTAGAAGATTTGGTCCCACTAGCCTTCCCAGTTTTACTTGTGTAAAGACTCAAACCTTAGATTCAGGATAGCCGTATGCCAATCCTATAGATCAAAGAGTACCAGTCATGGTAAGTAGGGCACTGGGCGTGTGCAAGCTGTAGTGGGCATGAAAGGTAGCAGTAGGTGGACGTGTCATCCTTGTCACTGTGGCTTTGCAAGTGCTGATGTGTCCTTTCCTCCCTGAAGTGTTTCCAGCCCCGAGAGGAGCATGGAGGATGAAGTCTTTCCTCCACAATCCTACTCCTCATCCCAGTCCTGAAGAGGCAGGGCTCTTGGTTGAGAGGCCTCATAAGGACTCTGATGCTTATGTGTTTGCATCAACTGGCAGCAAATGCTTATTTGTAAATTATAACGTTCTGCTAGAAGGGTACAATGTGAGATGTTTTATGCCTGTTTTTTTACTTTTTTTAAAAAACTGTTTTTTTTCTACTGTGTGGAATAAAATGTAATAAAAAAAAATGTACCAATAACATTGGGATAAATAGGTTTGTTTTAGTAAGAAATCACAAGAACTGAATCAGAGGTCATAAGATTACTTTTGAGCTGATGGCTTAACGTAACTGTGCCCAAATAAACCGTTATCCTGCTTTGCTTAGGAGAAATTATAATGTAAAATGCAAAACGATTGAAATGTTAATGTATTTTCTTTATAGGATGCATCAATTGCCCACAGATTTCACATGATGAGAGAAAAACACCCAGAGAAGTTCAACAGCAGGTAAGAACATTTACGTGTCAACTTTAGACATTGGAATACCTTTAATTTGATCAAATATTTTCTTTTGAAAGTCTACTTCATACATGTAAGATCAATACTCCTTTATAAGTGTATAGCTTGACATCTTATTTAGCAGTTTGTATGTGCATGTAATTGTATAATGAAACAATAGTAAATAAGGGATTTGCCTCACAGTAATGTGAGAAGAGTCTTTCTGACATTATGAGATCTCTTTTCTTAGTTTGTTATTGGTTGAAGCCATTGGTTTCACAAAAGTGAAAAAGTGTGCTCATTTCACATATGTAATTTTCCTTTAATTTCACCATGCCCTGGAATCTCATGAGATCAGCTTCAAATATATTGCGTACCTAATGGTCTATGTACAATCAAGTAATTGCACTTTTGTTTGCAAATTACATGTCAAACTTCCAAACGTTTGAAAAGTTTGCTAAAATAATACTTACTTTGTTTTGGGTATATCACATCACATTTCATCCCCATTTTCTCCTCTAGTGCCCTTCTTTTCTCAAAATGTTTGCTGGGCATGAGGAAATCCCAGTTTTCTGCAGCCCTAAAAGTTAGAACAATTTGTATATAAATGTGTTGATAAAGTAAATTCTGTAAATAAACTAAATTCTTCTTCCTCTAAATTCCTTACCCTGTGACATAAATAACCTGAAGGTTAAAGACATAAAGTGTCGATCTTTGGCCGTTTGTAATGTTAGGAGGTATGATATCACATGTGTTAAAACAACTTTAGAACAACTAAATAAACAAACTTTCCACATTTTACTTATGGTAACAGGCTGTATGGTAAAACAATTTTAATTAAAACTGAATTTTGCAGTTTGTTTTATGAGAGCTGCATATTCTCGTGAAGTATTTTCAGTAAACAATTGGTCACTGCAAGTTATTCAAAAAGTTATTTAAACATTTGAAATAAATGTGTATCTAAATTCCTTTGTATAATATAATATATCATAAAGAAGAGGTAAAGGATTGTCTTCAGTTATGGTACTATAGGTGGCTTGGTAGAAGGTAATTGTGATTCCTGAGTTACAGTCCAGAGATTAAGGTTTATTGTTCATAGCCTGTGATTTTTTTTAGAAAGATGCAAAATATACAGAAGCCATATATTACTTCCCAGCACTTTAGGTATGTGAAAAAAACAGCAAGACTACCATTTATCTGTCTGATTTGTGTTTCTGGCATTTTACAGAATCTGTTGTGTGAGTTTACATTTATTTAATGAAATGTTCTGCAGTTTTTTAACAATGCAAATTACTCTCAAGTAAACCTAAGTAAATGATATCTGTATGTACACATCATTTACAAATAATGATCTAGGACATTCAAATGTTATAGTGATGGGTAATATAAAAAGCTGTGTGTTTTATTCTTTATAGTAGCAGTATGTGCAGTATTGTGCAAAAGTTTTAGGCAGGCAAATTGTAAAGTAAGATACAGATATATTTTCATCACTTAACAAAATGCAAAATGAGGCAACAGAAGAGAAATCTAAATCAAATCCATGGTGTGACTACCCATTCCCTTCAAAACAGCATCAATTATTTTTTGCACAAATTCAGAGATTGTGTAGGCATATAGTTAGGTATTTGATTAAACAATTATACCAAACAAGTGCTAATTATCATCAGTTTAATATGTAGGTGAAACACAATCATCTACTGAAACAGAAACAGCTACTTAGGAGGAATAAAACTGGGTGAGGAATAGCCAAACTCACTAACAAGGTGAAGTTGCTGAAGACAGAGCACAGCAACAAGACACAGGGAAGTTATACTGCATCAGCAAGGTCTCTCCCAGGTAGAAATTCCAAGCCAAACTGGGGTTAACAGATGTTCTGCCAAGCTCTTTTGAAGAAGTACAAAGAAACGGGCAATGTTGAAGATAGTAGATGCATTGTTAGGTGACAAACCTTAGTGCAGGAGATGAAAAACATCAGCTCAGCATTGACAGTAAACAATGGGACTCTGGTACACTCCTCCCTGTCTGGTCAGAGATGGCCTTCATCGAAGGCTTGCAGCCAAAATCCATACCACCAATGTGGAAACAAGGCCAAGCGAATCAACTATTCACCAAAAAACATGCCTACAGCATGTCATTGTGTTGGCTTGCTGTGCTAAAGAAACTGCCTTAGCAAATTATTATATAAATAATAATAATTTCTGCTGAGTACCCATATGAGAGGCACTTCATGACAGGCACATAGTCTCTGTATTGGCAAGGGGGAGGGGACAGAGGTAAAGGAACCGAATCCCTCAACCAATTTTCCCAATAAAACACAGACAATAATCCACAGCTTTAATATAATATGATTTTCACTGACCTATATTAGATAATTGCACAGGTTAATGTCATGAGTCACCTAAAATTAGGGTTAAGTCGTGCCCCCATTTTCAATAGAAATTCTCCTAATGGAGACCTCTGTCCTCAGTTTCTATTTGTCCTCAGAACTAGCTCCTGAAGCTCTACTTGACTCCAAAGGTAAGTGTCATTTCTGATATTTTTTTTTAAATCTACCAACCAGCCGATTTATTTTTTTTGAATACCACCCTTAAAAATAATGTCAGTGGTATGAAACGCATTTGGGGGAGGGCTGGCATCCTCTGACTCAGTGGGGAAGTACAGCCGAGTGCCCCATCTTGGACCCTATCCCTCCCCATAACTAACGCACCGTCACGCTAACACACACTAATACATGGTTACACACTTGCACACACATTTTAGCTTTTCCCCCTCTCTAACACATACACCTACACATTTAACTTGTGTTAATAGCATGCTATTAATGTGGGTGATGCAGCATCATGTTAAGTGGCCCCACTGAGCTCCTTCTTCCATGACAGCCCAACCCAATTTTGGGCCAGCCCTTTCTGAAGAATTAAAAGCAGCCTGAGGACAATTTCCTCTTTGCACCCTGTACAAGACACTTAATAAAAGTTTTTTGTTATGCTTACATTTAGGACAACATATGTCTGTTTTTTTTTGTTGCTTCTTTATTTTTTATTTTGGTCTGCATAGATCTAATTTCCATTCCACCAGGTAAGTCAATAATTCTCCCCGCCTTGCCTGTAACCTAGAATCATATCAATAAAACATTAAAATTATCCCCAGATATTAGGCCATTTTATACCAAATGTACCCTACCTCTTTTTTATTACTAACAAAAGTACATGCTGTATGAATTTATCAGATGCATAGCTAATAGATAATCCCTTTCAGGCTAACTGAACGCAAACAGCAAGTCAAAAATCCAATGTGGCCTTTTCTTTTCCTGCAGGCTCCTGTAAAGTGTAGACAGGTTGTAAGTACTATAATAAAGACATGCCTGGCTCCACCAAATAAGCATTCCTAGTTACCTGTCAAAGAAAAGATATTAATTATGGGTACCCTGTGGCAATGAACATAATGACAGCTATGGCTCCTAAAGCAGCCTACGATATAAGTTTCATAAATGTTATTGATTTGCTGGGCTTTTGAATGCTAATTGCAACTGTATAATAATATCACATCATTTAATGTTGTTTGGCTATGAGAGCTATTAGATGAAGTGATAAAAATTAAACCTACGATTATTGTCAGGTTTTTCCACACTACGTTCTTTGCATTCAGGAAATCTATCCATACGCATCATGTATTCATTTAATGAGTGCCCTGAAGCACTTCTCATTGTAGTTTAGAAGAGGGCATCTTGGTCCCACGCATAATTCAATGGACTTTATTCACTAAGGGGATAAGAGACACAGGACCAGCTCAACCCTTCTTGAATGGAGAAAGTCAGAACCCTTTCCAACTTTTTGTTGGATGAATAAACATCATTACACAAACACACCTGGGATCTCTCCAGCTTTGGCAGTAAAGCTCCATGAATCACAATCGATTACCAGAAGTCCAGGGCATCTGCAACCCTTTTGTGGTTTATTAGGACCAAGCCCTGTTTCTCTGACTGAATCCATTCCACTGAGGTCTCCCAAATTCTGACCTATGTCCACAAAATCACATGGTGGGCACCTAAATGTGAGAAAACACATACCAAAAATGCTATGCCTGTTTCCAATCCCACCCGAACATAAGATTTAATTTTGTAATAAAAATATACGGTGAATAAGCTCCCTGTGAGGCATGATATCGGTGTAATGTAATGCTTTTTTGACGTAAATATTTGACCATCAACCAACTTTGGTAAAGTTTCAAGGTTGAACTTGTAGGATGTAAATAACATTGTTTATCGAAACAAAGCAAATGCCTTTCGTATTCATTATCAGTCTTTAATGTTTTTATATTTTGCATAGGTAAAGTGTGTTTGCTTTTTCGGCCATGTATCACTTCCATGCAAATGATGGAGAATTTTTATCTTCAGATGCTTCATAATAGTATTTAGTCTTATGTTTTGATTAGTTTTTGCATAGCACATAGTACATGCAAAAATAAAAATATACTCTACCCAGTTCCTTTAGATACTTTTCCCTGTGGCATCTTTCAGGTTTGTTCAGTTTGCCGGACAGCTGCAGGTTTAACTCGCTATGCCAGGGGCGTCCGACCTGTGGCCCTCCAGCTGCTGCAGGACTACATGTCCTATCTTCCTCAGCCAGCCCCTTAGCTGAAAGAGCATTATGGGAGATGTAGTCCTGCAGCAGCTGGAGGGCCGCAGGTTGGACGCCCCTGACTATGCATTATGTAGGCATACCAGTGGGTATATCCAGCAAGTTGTTGCTAGCCCTCCATAATGAACTATTAAATGAATAGTGAAAGTAGTGACATTTTGTCGTACTTAACTATGCATTATGTAGTACCAGCTCAGCCTTCCTTGAAGGAAAGATTTGTTTGTGTGCATTCTTTTGTAATGCACAAATAGTAAGATGAAAGTCTTCATAAGAACCCAGGGGATTCTGAAACTCATAAATTAGTAAGTAACCCCCACTATATTGGTCATGTGTTCTGATCAGTGCTGTCACGTTAGGCTAAATTCCCAGAAATATCATGTAGACCCACATTTTGGGAATAAAACTGGTGAGTCCTTAATGGCAGGTCAGCGAGCATTCATACATTCCAGATGTATTCAACTGGCCATCTTTGTTCACGCCCAAATATACAGTTTTATGTTGTCCGGTCTATTAACATTATAGTTTTTTTGTATAAATGAGAAAAAGGCATAAGGTTATTTTGTAGTTTTCAGTTTTAAACTTTAAAATCACTTTTTAATGTATCGAGATATGCAAAATACCAAGCATGCAAATGCACAATGAGATGATGAATGTATGTAAGATAAACACAGAATAGAATGAATGCATAATAGACACCTAATTATGATCACATGCTTTACAATCAAAATGCATTCATCCGAAATCATTGATGACCTTGCATACTTGTTTGAAGTAAAGTGTTTTAGCAAGTGATGATCATCATATAATAAAAGGCAAAAAAAAAACAATAAAGGGATCCCCAAATCAGATGGAACAACTTAACAAAAAAGTGTCTGATTAGCATCTATCAGAATGCTGAATGTTAAATGATATTAAAGAAATATTTCAATTAAAAGTTATCAATTCATTCAACAGCTGAAGGTGTGCCTCATATTATACATATCATACTCCCCTGGATACTTAAATAGTTTCACATTTAAATAACATTTGAAACAATACATATGTCCAGCCTCTGTGTAATAATTATCTCATATTGAATCCTGTTTAAGAATGCATAACATGATGTCATGGATTACATCTTGGGCATTTGACATTTGACATTTGACAGGGCCCTCCTCACCTGTTGTCTCTGTAAGTCAATTTGTTATTTTACATACTACTTGTTTTGTCCTGTCCACCCGTTGTACAGCGCTACGGAATTTGATGGCGCTATATAAAACAATAAGTAATAATAATAATAATAATGGTATTATAGAGAATGTTTATTAAAAGAAAACATCCCAGTACTGTGAATTAGGCATTGATTGCCATAGTGCTCGATTAGAAGTGGACCAGAATTGTCCTTTTATAGTAAATATAGTCCTTTGGATGAATGCATTAAATACACAAATAATTATCCTAGTTGTAAATGTTAACATCTTCTTTTCTATTTTCCCAATTTATACTCAATTTAATTTATGGCTAATAAACCTGTACAAAATGTGAATTTTTCACTTCATACCGTATTCGCTCGATTAAATGATAAAATGATAAAATGACCCTGATTATAACACAACCCCCAAAATTTGATTATTAATTTAGGAAAAAAAGAAAAAGCCTGAATATAACACTACGCAATAAAATGTTATAAAGTGTTTTATTAATTCACATGAAAACTATTTTTTCATATTTAATAAAAACCATGATTGAGAAAAATAATTTTTTTGTTTTAATTTCCTTTTATTTGCCAACCTGCCTCCAGTTATGCACATCTGCCCCCAGATATGCCTTATACCCCCTTATATGCCACTCTGCCCCCCAGAAATGCCTTATACCCCCATATGCCACGCTGTCTCTCTGATATTCCTTTTAGCCCCTTATTTGCCACTGCCTCCCTGATATTCTTTTTAACACCTATATGCCACTCTGCCTCCAGAAAGCCCTTATACCCCTCATATGCCACTCCTACCCTCCCCCGACTTACCAGTGCTTCCCCGTGCTTCAGGTTCCTTGGTGTCTAGCGGTGGCAGCTGGTAAAGGTCGGCACACAGACAACCTCCGTTGCTGCCGACACTTCCGCGGGGGCTTCTATGAATGAGCACTGGATGGTCATGTGACGCCGGCGGTCCGTCATAGAAGCCCCGGCAGAAGCGCCGGCAACAGCTGAGGTTGTCTGCGCGCATCCTCTCTTTCTCTGCAAATCCATCTGCATTATTCTGGCCTCTTGGAATACTTCTGCAAAGAGCAGATCTATGGCGCACCCCATGGAGACAAACGCACCCCACAGAGACAGCCTCTCTCCCATTGCTCTGATTGCTGAAGCGGGAAGGCCATGTTTACAGAGCGGATAGTGGGGAGAAGCAGTCCAAGAAAGAAGACAGAATACATACTGTAAGAAGATACAAGACAAAAGGAGACAGGGACATGGAAGTGGTTGGCGGATGAGGTAGAGAGACATTGAGTGAGAGTGAGTGAGAGAGTATGTGACAACAAATTTCGCTTCTGAATAGGAAAAGCCCTCCCAAATGTGTAACAAACCAAAAGTGTTACATCGTACATTAGTTTTTAATTAGATTGTAGTATTTGCAGAACTATAATAGGGATCCTAAGATTTTTTACACCTGCTGCTTGACATTTTCCTGGCTTATAACAAAGTCAAGCTGTCTCCTAAAATTTAAATAGGCCTCTCTATCCCTGAAGTAGGTAACCCGGGCTAAGTACTTTCATGCCAACGTACAACAAGACCTATAGTTATGTCCAAATGTACTTGTATAAGGCACAGGGTATTGGGGAATTATATTTTAAAATATGGCAGTAGAACTGCTGGTTGAAAAGTTTGTTTTTTTTACGTTTCATTTAATTCCTGGGTTTTCGTTTAAGGTCTTTTTGGTACAGTTAACCTCGTGTTCTCTTTTACAAATGATATCAGCAAATACCAATATAATTTCATTTTATTTTTCAAAAGCAGCATCATACATTATGCTCATATAAAACACTTTGTTCCCCAAAAACTCTCCAATGTTAATCCAAAATCAAGTGTTTAATTATACACACTTACAGAATACACATATTTAACTAATTCTACAACTGGATGCAAGTACCTGTTATCCAATGAAACATTCTCATTTTTGCAGTTGTATTCCATACAGTTGTTTTCAATTAATTTGCAAGCTACAAATTTCCTTTCACAAGATGGTGCTAGTGCTTCACTTGTGTACCTCTCACCTTAGATGACCGAAAGATTTTATTAAGTCCCATTTTAGGTATGACCTTGCTGTTTTGTCTTCTCGCAAGTAAATTATTCATTGTTCTTAAAAATCTATGTATTTGGTAGGAATCCATGAAAGATGTTGTTTTCAGCAAGCCATTGTGTCTAATATCTGTTGATTTTTAAAGGGAAGACAAAAATAAAAATGATCAAATACTACATTCCAGTGGCATAAAATATTATACATATCTTATATCTACAGAACGACATGAACGATGCAACATCCAACATTAAATATTGTATTTGGAGAGGTAGGTTCATCCATAGTTATAAGATTGGAAGGTCTATAGCTCAAGTTCACCATCTAATGCAGTAGGTGATAATGTCCTCACAGATCTGAAGAAAGGTATACATTTATATTATAATATAAAACTAAATAATTTGTTGGGTTCTTAATGAATAATGAGGAATTACTCATATTGATGCATTATAGTGGTATTCACAAAGAACAGATACCTGAGAGACGATACCAGGCTGATCTCATGTGAAGTTTAATGACAATAACATTTTATATAAAATCTTAATGGTGAAATACATAACTACTAAGTTACCAAGAACAATTTCCATTTAATGATATTTTGCTTCACTATCCCTGTATTTTCCCCAAACCGTACTGTTCTCTCACTCATTTGCTTTTCCCATTCCTTCCAGTTCTATATTACTACCAGGCGTTTGATCTTAAATGTGCGTTGTGCACAGGCTTTGGGGTTGACATAGGTCTATACAATAATCTATTCGATATTCTTTTCCATAAAACAGAAATTCTATCAAACGAAACAATTCCCAACCACCAGAATAAAAATAGCAAAAAAACCAAATTTGTTTTTTTTTTTTTTACAAATTGTAATTTTCCATGTATAAAATTCCCATTATATCTTAAGTATGTGAGAAGTGAATTTGCACAAGTGATTATGTGTATACTTTTTAATTGAAGCTTATACCAAATGTATTGCAAAGAAGATCATTTATGAGAGTAACAAACTGCCCCACTGATAGGATACATTAATTTGCTTCCAAAGCTTTTCCTTGTACTTTATAAGAAGGTGATAATTAGGTTTGCAGATTAGAATATAATCAGACCACTTGCGTGCCTCCTTGTTAAAAATATATTTTTCTTCTTCTTGTAAGCTTCAAAATAATTAACCTAATCTGAAAAAAAATACATATATTTTTATTATTTTTATGAAAACCTGAAAAATAATATAACTGTTACTAAACCATTCTGAAGGTTAACTTAAAAGAAAAAAACCGAATGATACATTTAAAACAGATGAATTTATGTATTAGCAGCAGGTTTTTCCTATAAACAGTCTTCATTCATATCCTGATTTAATTTTGTGCTCTGTCATTACCCATTCTAGAGTTAATCTCTTTTAAATAACACATAAATATCCCATGCATGTTATTTAACACCCTGGATTTGTAATGGCGTTTTAAAAGGTGTAACAAAAAGTGTGTTTTAAAAAAAAAAAAAAAAAAAAGCACTCAAACTACTAACATAATGAAGGAGAATACTGAAGCTTCGCGACATAAAGGAAAATATTTTTGGCTAATATCCCATTTCAAGGATATATATATTAAATATTAAAATGTAGTAGATTTGTTTCATCAGGCCCTGCACTATTATCATAAGTTATTAATTCCATCTATTGATAGAGAAAAGTGATTGCTTGATCGCATGCCCCACACAGTAGTTTAATGGTAGTTAGTAGTTAATTTTGATTGAGCAAGTGTTTACCTTGATCGATTGTGTCAGCTACAGAATAATTGCCTCTCACCCTTAGCCTTTTTTACCACTCTCCCTATCACCTCCTACTAGGCATTAAATAGAAACAGAGCATTCAAAATGAGAGATATTTTTGTATCTCTGTCAATTTATCTATCTATCTATCTATCTATCTATCTATCTATCTATCTATCTATCTATCAATCTGTCTGTCTATCTATCTATCTATCTGTCTATCTGTCTATCTATCTATCTATCTATCTATCTATCTATCTATCTATCTATCTATCTGTCTGTCTGTCTGTCTGTCTGTCTGTCTATCTATCTATCTATCTATCTATCTATCTATCTATCTATCTATCTATCTATCTATCTATCTATCTGTCTATCTATCTATCCACGGTATAAGCCAGCGAGCAGGGTCCTCTTCATCTAATGTATCGGTTATTCTTAGTCTGTCAGTTCTAGTTTTTTTTTATACCTCTTGAATATATGTATTGTAAGAAGCGCTGTGTAAGTTATAAAATAAAATGGTGCTATATAAATACAATATAATAATAAAATAAAAATAACATAACAAAAATAGTAATAATATCGATGCAATTTATCGTTGCTACCTATCTAGAATACTAACTTCAAGGACCTTCTAATTGTAGGGAAAATATACTTTTTCTATTGATTAAAAATATTTTATACGCATAATTTGATAAAAATTTTAACAATATAGAAAAAGAAGAAAGAGAGAAGAACAGCTGAAATAACTCAATAAATGTTGCGCATTATTGTCCAAAAAGCAAGTCAATACTAATGTTGATGTGTGTTATATCATTAGCATAAAGGGAAAATATTTCTGTGAACAAAAATGAAACACTTTGTGTCACCCTCTAGTCTATTTGCTTGGAAATGGTAGGAACACACACTTATGTATTGCAGCATTGCCCCGATCCTTGATATGTCTTAATAGTCCTGCCTTAAAAAAAAGGATGAAAAAATATCGCTTGATCAAACTGCACAGTGTGATCTCACAAACTGTAACACATGCTTTTATATGTCAGAATGTGCTTTATAGAACGTGTTATATAAAAATGGGCGGGAATTCCCATTTTTTTCCCCTTTATGATTATTGTGACTGCAAAAACTCTCACAGGGCACAGGAAATGTAGTTGTCAATATTTTACCCTCTCCTACTCTCAGTATCACCTTTTTATATTAAGACAGGGACACTTGGGAAATTAAAAATAAAGGGAATTATTAGTAAAAGTACTTTGTGTGCTTGATTTGTCTAAAATTTGACATGTGTAGGTACAAATATGACTAGTGACTCGTGCTAAACATATACATGCTAAACATGGAGGACAAGATTACGCAAAAATTCTAAAATAAAAAGGTATAATGAAAAGTTAGATGTTTTTTGTTTCTAGCAGTGAACTATAATAGTTTTAATTCAACCAGCTAATATCCCTAGTATAAAGCATTATTTATTTAAACATCTTACATTCAAAGCACTCAGATACGATGGGGTTTTCACACACAATAATATATCTTGGTATGTGTAGGGTCCTTTCAAAATTTTACCAAATACCTTTTTTTTATAAAACCAAAAAAGGGTCAAAGCACATTGAGACTTGCCTCAGGACAAGCATCTCCAAGGATTTTAATGGCACTTCAAAAACATCGAATTTGGTGGCCAAAAAGGACCATTTGGCTCATCTAGTCTGCCCATTTTCCCTTAAATAAACATCGAGACCTTAAACAGTCTTTGGTCTTGTCTTGTTAAAGGACTTATAGATGCAAAAGATCTCAGTAAGCTTTTCCTCAGAGAATGACCCAGTTGGCCTTTGATGCTGCCTGGTCAATTCAGTGGGAATAAACCTATTATCGTGTCGTAACGCTCTTCAGTACATTCAATATTTGATTATCTTGAATATGATTTGTGATGGTTGCTCCCAATTATGTAATGATGCTTTCTAAAATGCATCTTAGGTCCCATTACTCTACAGAGTATTTCCCATGTACTGAAAGGCTACCACATAGTAGGCATTACCAAAACCACTTTATTGTTTAGATTATTCTTCTATTAAGCAAAAGATACAAGTTTCATAGTGGTTCGTCAGAGAAAAATGTGAGTAATACTGTATCACAATATTGTAGGGCATTTTATGTTCTTGTTAAGTCTATCGTGTAAATCTAAAAACAGGTATAAAGTTAGACTCACTGGGGTGTATGCAAAGTTCAGCTTATGACAAAATAAGGCTTGAAGTTGTAATTGAACATCTGGGGTGCAGTCAGAATGAGTTTGAAGTGAAAGGCTACAATTATGTGCAAATGAGTATGTCATCTGAACATAGATATTCAAATATATTAATTATACCACTGTAGAAATCCTGTAGAAATAATAAAGGTGTCTTAGGACACCCCAAAAGATAAAAAAAAAATAAAGAAGGAAAATGATACAAATGTCACTTAAAAAGATAAAGGATCATCTTAATAAGCAGCAAAGAGCTAGGTCTCAGGGATATAGAGATATCTCTTTGGAATTATTTCTCTAATACTCAAACAATCTGTCTCCAGAATGGGTCTGTATTTGTCCCGTTACATTTTCTTTATAGATTACCAGCAGACTCCGTAACACTGTTACAAAGAGGGAAAACGTCAAATTACCGATACCATTAAAATTGGCAATGTGCAAAACTGACAATAACATAAACAGACGTTAAGACAAGCTGGTGCAGAGGGAGAATGCCTGCTCATCCACAAACTCTCATATATTCACATGGTGTAAGGGGTCAAGAAATAAATATTTTTGAAGGTATCTACATTTACCATAATCCATCAGAAACATCTACCTGTATGTTATTTTGATAAATACATATTATTTGGAGGTTTTTAGGATATTGTGAATTATTTTTACCCTAAACTGTCTCCTATTTCTATATAACTTCTGGTCAAGAGTGTTCCATTCATATCAGGTAAAAAATATAATGTAAGGCACAGGGTCATATTACATATACCACAAAAACACTAGGCACTTAAGGCTCTAAACTGAACTAGAGTTTCTGTCAGCCTTTGCTCTTTGAAATACATCCTTGTGGTCTGGGGGCTGCAGTCCTCTCACCAGTAGAAGCTCCTGTGCAGCCTGTGACTGGGGACACAAGCCGATAAAACATGAAGGGAAATGGAGAGCAGAGAAGCATGAGAAGAAGAAAGACATTGAACAGCCACTGAATCAGAGAACACTACGTGACCCAAAGCCCTCCTACTCTTCCTCCCTGGACACTGGGAGAGAGGAGCCGGCTCCGCACTGGATCAATCTGGTAATATGCATACCTGCGGTAGAGCTGGTTCCTCTTCACTAGTGTCCGTCAGTCCCTCGCATTAATCCGAGCTCACAGGCAGAGCAGGTTATGACAGCAATGGAACAGCTCAGACTTCTACAAATTAAGCAATTGCCCCATGTGCCACTTGGTTAGTCCAGTCCTAACTATTTGTCTAGAACTCATAATAGTTGAGTTAAAAGCTGGTTAACCATGTGTATTTAATGTTGATAAAAAAGGGATTTTGAAAACACTATTAATGTAGTTATAAATCACACCGGCACTCAAAGAGAAACATTTTATAGATGATAATTCCACATATGTTGATAATGTCCTTATCGGGATAAAGAAATGTTTACTATAAAATTGGTATATACATACATTTGGATTGTACAGATCTCTATTGAGATATAATAGATCATGGTGAACAATAGGCTATTTTTAGAAGGATCAGCTGTTCTAATCATGGGCCAAGATGTTAACATTTGAGTTATTACCCAAAAAGTGAATAAATCTTTTACTGGGTTTTACTTTGACAGCTATGGCACATAGCTATTTTATACAGTAAAGCATTGTTCTGTATGAGACACATTGCTAATAAAATGTAAAACGTTCAATCCTGAGAAAAAAAAAATACTTAATAATTAACTGTGACCATTTATATAGGATGTTAAAATGTAGCTAATATGTTCTTATTAAAGAAGAGGCTTTGTGACTTTACCTTGTGCTACAATATTTAAGGTCTTTATGACTTTTAAGTATACGCTAGCTTGGAAAGTCTACACGATGTACTGAACACCCAGACACTGACACCGTCATTTAACATTAATAATGTATTTCTCATTTACCTGTGTTAGGGTAAGTTAATTCTCAATATTGTTCTTTTCACATAACAATCTTTTGCTTTTGAAATGCAGTCACTTTTAGATCTAAGCCTACTGTACCAGTACAGACGACTGGAAAATACAGCTGAATTCTACAAACAAAGCAGAATTCAAGGTATTGCTTTGCAGATGCAAAATTAATCTCAATCACAGCAGTGCGCTGACAAGTATAATCAGAAGGCAAATCAAGCGCACATTAAATTTTACTTGTTTTGCATTTGTTCTCAAATGAAAAGCTTGACAAGCAACCTCAGTACTGAATATACACACAGTAGATTAAATCAATAAATAAAACTCGAAAACATGCCTTTTAGTTCTCAAAGTAAAAAGCAAAATCTCAGCTGCTTAAAACCTTTCCTCTAATGAAATAGATTTGGCTGTTCATATACTTAGTTGTAGAGCGTATGATAAAAAGAATAAAAGATTTTCTTTTTATACGCCTAGAATTTATGTTTAGATGGATTTATTCATTTAACACAAATGATGTCTTTTAAGTAAAGTAAAAAGTTTTAGAACTTCTATCAGCTGATATCTGAGAAAGAAAGACAAGAACATGGAGCCTGTATTTTTTTCACATCTTTCCTATTTTGGTTAATGATGACTATAATCAGAATATTTGTCTAAGGCATAATTAGAATGTTTTTTTTTTAAAGTCGGATAGGGTGTTTTCATTATGAATATAAATAAGTGCTAAAACTGACTTAGTCCATATGTTTTCAGGATGTTTTGTGCTTCTTTTCATAGATCTGTTATCTAAATTAAAACACTACTAACCTCAGCATAATATGTACTTTCTGTAGAAAAACCATACTTTGTAGATCAAGAAAAAAAATGTTAATATTTAAATGCATTAGCTGTATCAAAGAACCATGAAACATATTTTACATTTGAACATTCTTTTTTCTCTCTTATTCTCTATACGCATATTTTATACATGTATAAAAATCCCACTGTCATACAAGAAATGTTTTCAAGGTTTTGAGCGACACATAGAAAAAGGGAATAAAGAAATTGTAAAACCAATGTAAAAGGATACTAGGAAGGGAAATAAAATGTGGGCATAACCCTGGTCACATATATTAGCTTTGTGATAACCAGGGCAGCATACCAGCCAGCCCTCACCTCTTACCTCCATGGCCGTCGTCCTCAATATTGGATGCTGAGATATTATTTAATTTGTGCTATGAGGGCCATGTTGGCGAGGTATAGTCCCCCATCTGCCTTCCTGTACTATTCTGGTCACTTTTACCACTCCCACCTTTTATACTCTTTTTTTCTTTTAATGGTATCAAAAAAAACATACTATGTGATTATGAATAATTGGTGTCTATATGGGATGCTTCACAAATTGAAATCTTTATATTAGTTCTTTTTTATTGGACAACGTGGAAAAGACACAGTTACTACAATACTGAGCCAAACTAGATTATCATACGCATAAAGTAAAAACAATGTTAGTTTCCTTGAATCTGAAAAAAAAACAGTCTCATAGCTCAAATCAGTGTTTCAAGAACACAGCATCAGATGATCAGTTTAAAAACTTTAGAAGACAAACACATTGTTAATTTAAGCGCATGTGGATAAAAATCCATAACTCCCGTAATTATTTTATGATTAATAAGGAGAACAAGAAAACATTAATATTTACGCAATCTCATTATAAATCAGTCATTTTATTTATATATATATTTCAGTTATTGTAGAATCCATGGCCTTATTTTATTATTTTTGATGTTTTGTCAATACTATTAATATGATTTGAGGTTTAATAAAAAACAGACTTAGGACACACTCTTTAATTCATTTAAGATCTATAAGGAAGTGTAATTAAAAGTTAGATAATATTCATTAGACATGTTCCACTCATTCTTTATGGTGCTAAGCAAGTTGAGCCAGAACTAAGCCATCTGAAACTTGGCTTGTTGAGCAATTTGCAACCAAGACACACAAGCATAAGGATGCTTATGAGAACCAAGTTGTCAGTTTTAACGTAACTCACATGAATTACCTGCTAAAGTGCAGGCTTATAACAAAAAAATTAATGGATGGTTTCAGTAGCTCAACCCCCCCACACACACACAACCTCCCAGTTGCTCAGGTACCTCCAGAACATCAAATAGTCCTGTAGAAGAGAACCTTCCTTTATATACTTTGCATAGGTTTACTAAACTTTAAAACATTGGATTTCCATGAAGTACTTCTAAAAGGCAGATTTTTACGCAAACAATCAGTAGCTACACCATTTCAAAAAATACCACCAAATAATAGTTCTTTAATTATGGAAGCCTGCTCATTGCCCCGTACATCACAAATGATAGTATTCTAACTATAGCAAGTGGTTAAATTAAATTCACCTAGACAATGTAATTAAGCTAATTATCACTTTAGTCTATGACTTCATCTGAGAATGTCTGACCTCCGGAAGCCCTGTGCCTTAGATTACAACATCTTTTGCATTTTTAGAGTATAAAATAAGACTGGTTCAATGCATATATCTATATAAAGAAGGAAACTGCTGAACGATTTAGAAGTACCATGACTCTCTGTAGATGCAGCATTCAATAATTCATATCTGAAAATAATACAATTATGCAGAAACAGCTGCCATATTTTTACTCTACTTGGTACATCAGTATACATTGTAAAGAAATGAAAAGACAGTACGTGAGTATGTGCATAACTCTTAATATAAGAATAGTGTGGGGCCCTTTTAACTTCACTTAACCCCTTAATGACAATGGGCGGTCCCTAAACCCACTGAAAACAATGCATTTTGAGCCCGTACATGTACGGGCTTTGTCATTAAGGGGTTAAGTATAGATCAGTGCAAGACACAGTAAATGGTAATCAAGCAATTAAGTCGAAAAATATTTTATTAGTATGTACGCAGGTATCTACTGTTCCATAAATTGTTACTGACTAACTTAATATTCAGAGGGTCTGAAAGTGCCAATCAAGCCACTAGCATAGATGAATGAAGTTTAAAATGATCATTTGCCACCTCCCTTGACATTTTGGGTAATCAGATTTATATGTGAAAAGCTGCTTTGATTGGGCAATGATCAACAGTATCAACAGTCACTCAATCTCCCAACAGTAATTTTGACCTAGATCAATAGAGAAATTCTTAACTAGCTGTCCCCCCTCTAAAACAAGCATCATTCATTGCAGGACGAGGGGGTCCCTCTCACCGCTTCTGGTCTCAGCTGTTTGGATTAGACAGACACGCTGAGAGCATCAATGCATGTCTTTTTCAAACATTAAATGCATTTTAAGTAATAAGATATTTCTGCACATGGGCATGTTTATACCTCGTGGAGCTCTTGCACAAACCAGTGCTACGGATGGCTGGTTGCGACTCTGCAACAAAGTGTTCTACTGCGGAGAAGATGAATTTGGCCAAACCATTGTTCTGCATTGTAAATAGCTAGGGGTGGGGAAAGAGAGGATTGTGATGAATCTCTCTATGTTACTTTAAAGATGCGCTTAGCTACCATATACAATTAAATGCATATGAACTGCCCTACATCGGTTCATCCGCAATAATGTATATTCATTTTATGTGACAGCTGCCAGCCACCTACATCATTCACACCAACAGGATAAAAGATTTTGAAACTTCAGTAGAGTAGACGGATGTATATAGCCCTTCTACATATCAAATGTACTCATCAGTACCGGTGCATGTTAGTTGATACAATTTAACTTTAATGCATAGTTCATATAACTGGTTTATTGAGATCCTTTATTGTTCCTTTAGCAAATACAGAACTTCAATGTCACAGTCAGGGATTTAATCAGTGTTGCCCCATTTTCTTAATAAGATTATCAATCAAATGTAATATTTTCTTTGACAATGAGCTAATTTGTAATAAACATTGACATAGGATTCCCACAGAGCAACCACTGTGATTTGAACTTGAGCTTGACAACATTGTGTGACTATTTCCAGATTGAAATAATGTTTGTCCTTTTCAAACTATGGAACAAGACAATTGTAAATTTTTTAGAACCGTGCATGATTAAGACTATCATTTTTATTCATGAATACCTAATATTTCTGATTGTCTTTTTTTTTTCTTCCAAAAGTAGTACATTTTTCCACCTAAATATGCAAATGTTAATCTTCCATTGATTGTTGCAAACGGTATCTCCAAGTAGCACATGCTTTTAAAGTCATATTTAGTTTATTATTAGCTTATTTTTTAAGCAAGATATATTTTTAGATGCATTTAAACAAATTGCAATTTGATAAACTGTCAAGTGCCTCTGGTTTCATCTTTTTATTTACATTGTAATTTGCTGGAACCCATTTTCCAAGCAACAACGAAGATATGAAGATGCTAAATCCATAGAGTAAAATTTGTTTCTACACATACTGCATTTAATTTAAACAGTTGGGTTTCATATTAAAAAAAAACAATTTAAACAAACATGTTAATAGCCCCAGTTCTGCTAATAGCTATTATAATAAATATTTCATTGCAACAAATATGTTGGCCAGTCAATAATGATAATAATAACTATATTTTCGAAATCTTTAGAATTATGTATTGTGACTTCACCTACAGCACTGTGCACTTTTCAGGGGCTTTCTTCTGAGGGGCTTGGCTGCACCTTCCCCTTTAATTTAGGGGGATCCATAGTCCTGGAGCCTTCTTAACTTGCCCCTGGCACTGACAAAACCTGCCATATATATAAAGCAAATTAAGCAATGTTTGCAAATGTGAGGAGATTGTCTGTGTTTTTTGGTTTGATGAAGGTACTCTTTTATTATACCTAACTACCAAATTTGTCGTCCGTTTGGTAGCCTGGAACCAATATGTAGCCCTCAGCAACTTTGCTTCTGGTTAAAAAGCTTGCTATGCAAAAAGTCAAATGTTCTGTTGTACCTCTCGCTGGCTGCCTTCATTCAAAACATCATATTTTGTTCTTATAGCACCAGTGTCAGTCACAGGGTTTATTTTCACCCAGCCATTATACAATTGACTCCTCATTTGTGCTTAGTGAAGAGTTGTCCTATCTGTAAGCAGCTACCAAGTCAACTGCTTCTGGACGATCCCTTGCTTTGCAGATACTGTGAGTGACTGACGTCGCCATATTCTTGGAGCAAATCCCATAGATTAGCCTTTTTATGCTATCATCACCAACACAGGAGCCCCCTTTAAACATTCAGTAGCCCTACAAGATAGAATCAGCAATGTTGTTAATGGTATTGTAAATGACAGCCTACACAATGCTGTTTTTGCTGCCCTCTTGTGTTTTTGCTTACCTGTGATGCTGCTCAATGCGCCCATCCCTTCATGTCTTTTATCCTCTGCAATACTGCAGTGTATTATAAACCTTTAAGCATTGCAACAACAAAAAAGTTACAACTACAAACAATTATTTTGGTAAATAGTTAATAATGTTGAGTAAGTTATAATATTTGCACAAAAACTATTTTATATGATTCTGTGTTGAAATTATCCAGCACCCTGTATTTCTCTGCCATTTATCTATAATAGAAAAGCACATACGGATGTTCACATGCACTAAACCTGAGTATCAGCTGGCAACAAACACAATTAGTAACCAGAAGAACATGGAAGGAAACTGCTAATAGTTCCATGGAAAGTATATTTTAAGTCTCCAGATCTATTTCAAATCTGAATAAGCTCAAATTAGTCCGATGAGCTACATGCATAAATCTAAATAGCCCTTCACAATGTAATCCATGATAAATTTTACAGGCTACCACATGATATCTCCCATGGCCTTTAAGTAGACTTAAATACTCAGTAAATTGAAAAAAGGCAATATTAGCAATACTTATTCTCCTCTTTACCTGATAGGAGACATTGAATAATGCAATATTAAGTAGACTCCAATAAATGTAAAAAAAGACAACACTGGGCCCTCTATTAATTGATTATATAGACAATGTTCCTTTCAGACAAACGTATTGATTGTGTTCATCAAGCTGATCTTATGATAAACAAGGACTCCAGGTAATTATAATCCAAATTAGTATGAGAAAGATCAGCTGCCAGAAGAAAAAAAAATGATAAGAAGATTGTCTGATTTGATGGTACGGGAGCAATTCCTTTTAAATCTGTTAAAAATATCAGATCGTTAAAAAGAAAATCAATCAGATTCAATTAATGTCAGTAACATAATGCCATTCGCATTTTCTCAATACAAAAATCGAGGCGGCCAAGATTATACTTAATACTTATTACTTTTATCACATAGATTTTTTTATGTTTTGCTTCAGTTTTTGTAGACTTTCTTATAGTTTATTTTTCGGTACTCTTAATGGCAACTGGGAACTTGACTTGGTCACTCAGAGTGGTGGATTCGATCTTCCTCCATGATCAGAGAGCTCTCTGGTATGAGTTCTAGACTGCAGTTCCTTGGAAAAATTAAGATTGCCAGTTTTTCTGTACTACCAACACGGACTATTGGTCAACAAATTTGTAGATAACTGTAGTCTACTACATCTGAACAACACTTGTAATAAAAAGGTGAAACTTGGCAGAAGCAGATGCTATGTATACGGCTTCTCATTTTGAAAGTGCCAACTGTGGTCTAGCATTTTCTGATGTCATGTCTGTTTCTTAAGATTCAGTCATAGAAGATTTATAGTCCAGGTGCTCGAGTACATCTAGCATGAAAACCACTAATAATGTCAAAAGTATTATTATTATTTTTGATGACGTACACCAAATACATTTTCCACCACCAAGTTGATGTCCAGATATTGTGTTATTTAAAAACTTTCTTACTTTAAATGTGTGTTTTCATAAAAAATAATTGTCCTTGGATTCCCTCTCAATTTTGGACACTCAGATATAGACATCACTTTCGAAATGTTCTTTTTGGATTTTTAGATTTGGTCCATTTACTAAACAGCAAGCGAGTTGGCAGGAAATGCAAGTTTGCAGCAGTAAACATGCAGAAGTCGAACTTTATGTGGATGCAAAAAATAACCTACTTGATTTGCATAACCTGTAGGAGAGTCAGGTTCAAAACAGAAGCCATGTTAGCTTAGTTAGTGCTGTGTATATGAAAAAGGGGTTCATAAAGAGCAAACCTAGAAGAGGATTTTGATTTCAACTCACCAGTACTTGGCATCATAAAGTGACAACTCTGGCAAGTTTGACCTCTTAGAAGAGCTGAGATGGCGCTTGTGTAAAGATGAATCGGTAAGGCTACATTTTTTTTTACTATACATTATACAGGAGCAACAAAGATCTTCCTGCAAGAGACACTCATTGGGGTGGGTCCTTCATTTTTGTCTATTCCTTAAAAACCTTTAATTTGACTGACCAGACATGACCTAGCATGCTAACACTCACATATTAATTGTTTTATCCCCCAATCACACTAGGAACAGTATGGAGGGTAAGGGGGGACACAGAATGGGGACTGTGTCTACCATAGGGTACTTCTATACAATGTAAGCCTTCCTTGATTTCATTAGCTACCTTCGACAATGCACAAAGGCTGTTGCACCCCTTTTATTAATAGGGGGACTATTGGGTAATTTTGTAAAATGTGATTATTTAACTTATTTAGTGTATTAGTGATTATCGATCACTAGTTAGTTCCAGCTCGCATTTGCAAATTAAAGGTTAATGAACCTGCAAGTTGCTTACTTTTTCCAACTCGCAGCAAGTTGCATCCACCTGACTATTTTGCAGGAAAGTATATGCAAGTTATTAGCACATGACTGTCATGTGCTAATGTGCCTAATGGCTTTATTGATTTTTCATTTTGCAAATTCACATTTTTTTAACAACTGGCAAGCACTAGCAGTTTAGTGAATAGACCCCATTGTATAGTGAAGTTGAAACTGCAACTCTTCATTAAAGCTTCTGCTTTAATGAATAATCCTTAAACACTTACACTTTAGACTTTTCCCCCATTTTAGTCAGATCTACCTCTTTTTTGTGTTCCAAAGGAACTGCTAAATTCCTCAGGTTATGGAAATGGTTTATAACCCCCTTTAGATACAACCCTAGGATTCAGCTGACTCATGAATAGAGTATTTTCTTTTGTTCCCTAGTAGGCCTGGAGATAGCTTGAGGTACAGTGAACTATGGCCTCTTAACATCTATCAAGAGGTGTTTGAGAAGTATTAAAGGGTTCTTCTCTTTGAGGGACGGGTTTTTCTGCTCCATAATTGGTCAGAGATATATGTTCTAGGAGAGCAATCCTTATCATAGTTAATAGTCGGGAGTTTGTGGTTAAATAATAGTGGCAAGGGTGGCACACTTTACAATAATCTATGATAAGCGCAACTGCCTTCTTTCACCCCCGATCTGAAGCATTTAGGACATATTAACTTCCAGCTAAGTGGTACAATAAACTAAACAGGCATTGTCGATCAATATTTTTTTCAAGATGAATGCTTCTACATTGAATGGTAATTTTCTATATTTTCAGCAACATTTTATATTAAACTATACATTTGTAGTGTAAACATATGATTGCATCAAATACAACATTCAAATCTCAAACTTTTAATACTAAAACTTACTGCAGCAAGACATCCTAATTGAGCATAAAAAACATAATTTAATCGGAAGTCAAATAAACAAATTTTGTTGACTTAAATACTTGTGTAATTATCTTTTCAAACATATTTCGGAATTCTAAGAAGGAACCTGGCATTTTCTGTGAGCAAACATTCCTTTTCATTTCTTTGTGTACACACTGGGACTAAATATATGGCTATTATAATCATTATTATTAATCAAATTTAAAAGCTGGTAGATGTATCCAGTACATTGTAATTTACCAAGACTAGAAAAAATGTGTAGTGTAGTGCATCGCATTTCAAGCGAATGAGATAATACTTGGTGTAACATGTTCTAGCTGAGAAAAAAAGATCATGTGACAATAAGACTTTCATCTGCTGATGCCTGTGACAGAGCTTCCCAGTGTTCCTGTCACCCATATCTGTTGTAAACAAAACACTGATGAGACAATGACAATAATTAACACAAGCGCCCATAGTACAAAAAGGCTCTATTTTTCAGCTACAGTGAGCTGAATGATTGCCAAAAAGTACACATGTAGGACAGAACACTGTATTATTTTAGCACTGTTCAGCCTGTTAAACAATACTAATTCCTCTCTGAGATTTTTGATTGCCAAATATCAAGATCTCTGTGGTGTTACTATTTAACCCATTTTTGGCCAAGGACGTAAGGGATACGTCACAAAAATCCGCTCCTAGAGAACCAAGGACTAATCCCCTATGTCATGGACATTTTGAATGGGTGGTTAGACTTTGAAATAACAGCCTGGTCTCCCCTCAGACAGATAGGACCAGGGATGTAAATGTCAGAACAGTAAAAAAAAAAAAAAAAAAAAAAAGTTAACTTTTTTTTTAAAATACAGACATTACGGTTGGACAGAGACACAGTAAAAACAAGAAAATTGCTGAAAAATCAGCAACATACATATTTAGAGTGCATTACAATTTATATACTATCAATCATTCAGTTCGAGGTTCCGGATGTTGTGTGTTCAGCTATTTAAGTATTGTGGCTTTTCTGTGAGCTTAGGTGTTATTCTCCTCTCACCTGTGTCCCTCAGAACTGTGCTCACTGATGTTCTTTGTTTACTTCACCATTTACCATTCAACTCTAAAGTTGTGTATGTGTGTGCAGATCCCACAAGGTTGGCTGTCTCTAAAGAGTTGCAAGCACCACTTGTAGCACCAACAATCATTCCATTGTCGAATATCACCCATCATTTTTTTTAAATCTAGAAAAATATGCCTCATACCTTATATATTTTATTATAGCCAAATGACACACTATTTTGGCTGTTTGTGTTAATGCACTGGTGAACCAAATAAAGTGGCCACTGAGTGTATGTGAATTACAGTGGTTAAAATATAACGGATGTCAATGAATGGACCTTTATAGTGTTTAACACTGAGTCTCCTATCCCTGGAGATTCAGCCAAGGGAATGATCATAGCCACGCTGTCTCAGAGTAGAGGTTGGCTCATCTTTACATGCCAACTCCTTTCTCATGTCCATCCACTCTTCAAGAATAAATGCATTTGAAATCTGTAAGCAAACATTAACCAACTAGGGGGTCTTTGCATTATCCATCATATAAACATAGATTTCTGATGATAACATAACATTGTATCTTAAACACAAAGCATTGCTTTTTAGATTCTTGTTAATGTGAGCTACAAAATTGAGATATTTGTAAGAAAATACATTTCATCTGTATTATGCCAGAACTGATTTCACTATAGACTTACAGTTAGGAATTATTGGTATATTCCATTTTTCTCCAATATGCATATTGTCATGGCTACCAAAACCATTACAGATTCGCACCACAATAGAGAAATAGAGATATATTGATCTTGTCACAGACAAAAGGAAGGTTAGTATATTGTAAATAAATTAATAATATTTAGCAGTATCTTGAAAAAATATTGTCCATTACATATTTTTGGAAAGTGCCTCGCTTACAGCTCCATATATTGGCCATATATAAAAAAGATACATAATTTGTCTCTAAGTGGCGATTGCTCCGCTGATGTGCCCATTTAAAATGACTGTTCTATTACAAATGTACTAAAAGAAAGACATGTTGTTATTCGCTTTGATCTTGCTGTAAGAAACAAGTTCAGCGAATTCTAAAAATACCCTGGTTGCTTGTGTCTGCAGTTATTGCGACATAATCAGATATATGCATTAATAACGCATTAATAAAGTCACGGGGAAGAAGAACTTTATTTTGGAGAAAGAAAAAAAAGCAGAGCAGAGGTACGCATCATGAGAATGATTATTTTTGATACGGTTCTCTTTTCATACCTTCACTCAGCATGGGGCTGATGATGGCTAATTAGGCAGTTAATACTTTACAGAAGAGGAGGATCCTGATTCCTGAACAACAGGCCTCAAACTGAGTGCACTTGAGAACCTATCTCTTTAATGTGAAAACAAAACAGTCAGAACCTTTGCAATAATTCTTTTTCCCTAACTATACTTTGTGTTTATATATATATATATATATATATATATATATATATATATATATATATATACACTACATATACAGTCCCCCGACTTCATCCCCAGGTTGTCACCCTTTTAGGTCAAAAGATAAATAGTATATACAAAGTTAACTTTTTCTTACATTACATGCCATAAAACATAGTATTATTTACCATTTTCAATGCTGTAATAATAATCCTTGCTCGTCAATTCACTTTTTTTGTTGATCACCAAACTTAAAATGACACCAGTCATACTGAATGTGATAAGATTAACTTGTTTTTTGCCTTTTTTTACATTTCTTTATTATGGACACACTTCTTTCGCCAAATATATGTAACACAACAAATTTACACATGTTCAAGGGTAACGCATGGGTAAATGAATCCATTGTTTGGAGACAGTAAAAGTATCTGATTCATCAGAAATTCATCTTCACGCGGCTCAACTTTCTTAGCTATTCATTGTTTCAGAGTTTATATATAAATGATAAATTAAAAAATTACCCAGAAGTTGCTGTTAACTAAATGAGAGCGTTTAGTTCTCCCACATCTTCACTCCTGAACGGGGCAGAAGGGCCCTGGGTTGAGGGGTCCTGTATGCCATGGGATGGACAGCTTAAATATGATTAAACAATTTATTTTAATGCGGATTGTGTCAGTCATTGATAATACAGGTTCTTGAGCAGTTGATCATAGACAGTTTCCCAGCACACAAAGCTTTAAAATATTAAATCATCTTGATAAAAACCAAAAAAAAGATCAATAGCTTTTTTATTAGCTGTCCATTTGTTATTATATTGGTACATATCCCTTGTAATTTTTTTTTTTCCTTTTGCGATGATGCTAGAGGTTGAAAGTCAATGTTACCTTTTACTAGCGCTGCCTGCTATAAACGGAATCGTTGCATGCCTTATGTAAATAACTCTAACATTCACTCAGCCATCATTATAGATTTTCTTGTAGATTCTTTACACCACAATTTGTTTTTGATACTTAATTCAAGGTTGTCTGATGGGAAAATTTGCCAACTTTTTAATAGCGAATGTGGCTCTTAGCGGAGATGTGGATCTCATAGCTGAAGCCTTTATGAAGGTGATTGTGATATATATACGTTATCATCTGTCTATGGATTTTGTTTGTTTAATGTGTAAGGAAGGTATTGTTTGTAACAAATGATTTATATTCAAATATTATATGATATTTTACCTCTGAGAATTTATAGCCTATTCCTACAGTGTAAGTCACCTCTTTGTTCAAAACTTTCTAGGACCTACCGGTATATATTATGTTTTTATATTAAAGGACCATAATGCTGTTGTTAACCCCTAGAGTGCCAGCTACATAGGAGGTATCTAGTTGGCAAAGTATGCTCAGACAACCAGGTACCTGCGTAGCTGCAGTTTCGGGGGCGTTCTGAGACATATTTTTTCTGTAGTGCAGTGGGGCTCCCTATCAGCTTCTAGCCTAAAAGACAGCCTTCTCCTACCTAACCTGTCCGAAGTCTCAAATTTAAGGGTACATGCAAGACTTCTATTAAAGAAAGATGCTGTCTGGGCAGAAGATAAGCTGCTTATCAGTTTGTGACTGGTTAGCACCTTCTGTGAGAATAAGAGTGAAAAAAATAACACTGTTGGGTCAATGGAGCAGGCAAACAACATGGCCACTTGCTACCATTGTAACCGTGATGTACAAATAAACACTTATATTGCTTATGTTTACTAAAGGTGGTGGGAGTTTTAAAGTGTAAGATGTTTGTAAGGTTGTCATCTAAATGTAACTATTGCTAAAATGTGCCCTCCCACAGGGAAAAATGTGCCCGATCCCTGGTGCTCAAATGTTTAAAATAGTGAAATAATTTGTATCAGGCATGAGTAGAAATTTGTGGTTTCTCTTCTTTAGGAACATGCTATACAATAAGACCATGCCTCCTTGTCTGTTAATTGATACCTTTTAGACGATTAGATAAGTAAGTAAATAATAGTATTAGCATTTATTTTCACAAATTTGATTTTGCCACAAATGTAAGGAAGTTCAATTTATCATTTGGGGAAAAGTGACTTTCCCCACTTTTACATGGTAGTCGGTGTCCAAACCTAGCTCACAACAGGTATTGATTTATTTTCATACAAGACAACAGGATAGACAACTTGAGTTGTAGAGTTTTCTCTTAAAAGCAATTGTGACAACCCAGCCTTTTGTTTTGGAATTCGCTTTTCCCCTCGCTCTCAATATTCAAGAAAAAAACTCAAAACCCCATCCCCTTTACACTGTAAGCTCGCAAGCAAAAAATTTTATGCGTTTTGTCCCCCTCCACAGACACACACAGATTTATTTTTATGTTTATAATTTAAATAATAATTAAATAATAATTTAATGCCATATACACACATACAATTTTTTTTTTAAATACATTATTGTACTGACCTACCTATTCCTTCCACTTTGGGGCCCTGGACAGCTCCAGCTGTGTGATGGGGTGGAGCTTTCACCCCTCATGCAGCTCTCGTGGCACGATCCACTGCTCCTGCAGTCTGTGTGAGGGGGCGGAGCTTTCACCCCTCATGCTCATGCTTGATGCGATCCGGTGCTCCTGCACTCTGAGCATGAGGGGGCGGAGCTTTTGCCCCTCACGCTGCATCAATGACTAGGTGGCCGTCGCCAGCTCCGTGGCCGGGCTTGCCTTATTTAAAAAAACAAAACAACAACAAAAAAAAACGGAAAAAATATTTCGGGCGGCCCCTTGGCTTGGGCCCCCTTGCCGCCGGGGCCCGATTTCGGGCGGCCCCTTGGCTTGGGCCCCCCTGCCGCTGGGGCCCGGTCGCAGTCGCGACCCCTGCGACCCCGGTAGTTCCTTCACTGGTTGGTTTGTTTTAGCCTGTCCTAGCTTTGTCATACCTTTTGAATGTGTGCATTGTGAGACGCGCTGGATATTTTGGGTAACATGTATGATCATGCAAGCTGACAAAAGCACTTGTTTTGTTGAAGTTTGACATGAATATTTTTTTTGTATGGATTGCTCTTGATCCAGCACCAGGTAATGAGTATCTCATTATTGGTTGAACTCTGTGAAGTGATTTCCACACTGAGCGGATTTTGGTTCTGTTGTGGAATTTGTTATTAGCACAGTTATTGTTACAGCACTGCATTTTCAGCTGCAATTTACTGCAATTCACATTGTGTTTTAATCCCAGTAGTTGGTTTAAGTATGGAAAAAACATGCCGCATTAACATCAAACTCAATGGGTTTTATCTTACCATTTCTAGGCTTGAGATCCTTTGGTTTCTCACAAAATGTCACCAGCTTTTTTTCTAGTTTGTTGAATAAATACTAAAAGTACCTGTTTGTTCCAATATTATAGATATGCTGTCAAGCTCCCTTTAATTTCTGACAGCCTCCATTTTTAGTTAATAAACCCTAATTTGCTACATTTTTCAATTCAATTTGGATTAGTCAATGTCTTAAATGTCTCTGCTTACCATTACCCCTGATTGCTTGCCTACATATTCAGATTGCCAATCACGTTCATTTGGGCACATTTCAAGGTGGGAGGCAAATGTCACTCTCCCCCTGTCTGTGAATACCCATATTCATACCTGGGAACCCAGTGAGTTCCCCGTGGCCTTCAGTTTGAGTTTATTCGTTCTAGGCAGGGGAGAGGCTCCTTGCCCGCTATGTGCACCTGCACCCTGCCTCATCACAAAGCCAATTCGGAGAAGTGGCCTACCCTGTGAAGTGCACAAGTATGCCTTCGTACTTTAGCATGTATTTGATCACAGGTTATAATGTGTACAGATACAGTTACTTCTAAGATATTATTTACATCCCATTTCACAATATTTTCAACCCATTGGCCAGTATTAACGAGTTCTCTATGCCCATGGAAGACAAAGTGCTGCTTGTGGATATATGCCATTTAAATGTTAACAGAGGAATTGAACCAGATAAAAATGCATTATTATTCCTCTTAGAGTTCAGGTAAGCCCCAAGGAGTGCAGTTAACTTGGGAAAATCCATACCCACTGCCTAAACAATAGCCAGAAGACTGAATAGAAGTATTGATTTACTTTTGAGGACATTTAGGTCTTAATGGTGGAGAAAAGCTGAACACGTTTTACTTCTATGCCAGAATCGACCAAAGCAGTCCATTTTACAGAACTTTGATTAATTTCAGTTAGTGGAATTAAAGGTGATTTATCTGTCAGCTATATGTAACAAATGTATACCTTAAACTATGAGAATATGGGATTAATTTGTTGTATGTTGAACAAACAATTTATTACATTGTATATGTAACATAAAGTTCTATCCCTATCTATCAAGGATTTGATTCTATGGTGAATCTACTGTCTGCTGCAAACTGAGCTGATCTTAGTGCCTGGGGTGTGTGGACAAGCGGCAGTCACCCTGGAAAATACCCCTAATCTGTAGCTCATGACAAAGTCCAAGCATAAGTAGCGAGTAATAATGACCTTATTCATCCTCCCAACAAAGCCTTGAGATGCAGGGATAAAGTAAATGCAACTTTCTATGTTATATACGCCAATGCAAAGCAAGAAAATGTGTTATGAAGCACATTCACCAATGCATTTATTGTAACATTAAGGAATTTATTTTATTGATGGCTGTAATTTACTTAAAAAATATTAAATAAATATAAGATATCTTTGAAAGAACTGGATTTGATTCTACATCAGCATTGGTTTCTTTGTAATATCCAGTGGTTTATCTAATTTAAGTCAACTACAGTATATTGTATTTGAATGCATAGTGTCATATAAAATATGATTTAGCATTCAAGTATTTATTCAGCTCATATAGTATCATGCTGGGGTGTAAAGTACAAATCAGGTTTGTAACATTTTGTTCAAGCTCTTCAATTAGAAAGCAGTTAGTAACCACGGAGAGCTTGTTACGCACCGCTTTCCACTGGTGCTTAAGATGGACTCTTCAATTATCAAAACAGATCCTTGCCAAAAGCCACAAGACCAATTTAAAAGTAAATTTTGTTCACCAGCAACAACTGTTCTGAAGCAGTTACATCTACCAACTTTCTGTTATACATGTAAAATAGACAGCTAAATTAAATGCGTTGAAAGGGGATTTGTCACATTTCAGAATATAGCAAATATATTCTTTTCCTGAACCATGCAACTAAAAGTTAGATCTGTTCCCTTATTCTATAAGTGAAAGTCGCAGTCTTCTCAACCAAAGATATTTGTGATAATTTGAAGGAATTATAGGGTCCTAAACACTTTCTGGTGCTAGAGATGCAGGCAACGTCTGCCAAAACAATGCAGTCCGCGAAGAGAGTTTCAACTTATTAACTTGGGCTACCAATGGGATTCCAATCTAAATCCAATCCAATCTAAATGACAATTTAGGAATCATGGGAAATGTTAGAAAATTTGCATGAATTGTCACGGTGTTTGGTAAAAGCAGTTGAGATATGTAGAAGCTGAAGAATAAAATTGAGTTATAAAAACAATAAAGTCACTCAGATTTCATTCTATAGAATTTCTCAACAAATTAATATTTTTTTTAAAGAAATTCTTGAAAAGACTATTAAGATCTTTTAGTAAAATACGACTGCCTGACTCCTAAACTTTATTGCCATTATTTGTTATACCATGGGATGGATATGTTTCATTTTTTGTCAATGGAATTCATTTTGCTTGTATTATAGACACCTGATTGTGTCATTATACAGTGTCATGAACACTTTGTACAACACAGTTTATACATCTGCTGTACTTTACATATAGCTGATTTGTAATTATTTTTTTAAATAAAACAGAGCTTCTGCAGCTGCAAGGTCGATGTTCGCACACAGCTGTGTATTTCTGCATAGAACATCTGGATTAATAATATGAATAAATCTTAATCCAACTCTGTTATGAAAAATGCATGGTTTTGTCGAGGCTTTTAGATTTTGAATAACACAAAGTAAACTAGTTTTCTTTAAAAAAAAAACAAAAAAAAATATTTTTATATTATGCTCTTGTTTCCACTTCCTCGCTAGTTATACAGATTGAATATCTGAAGCTTCTGTTTGTTAAAGCTTATTGAGATTAACCGATTGAGGTCTGCGAATCCCAATAAAAGGCTCAGTACTTATGAATGTCAACGTTGTAAAACAAGATTTGAAACTATGAAGAGTGAAATTATCAGAGGACACTCCATACAAAAATATGTTAGATAGGAATGTAACCTTCTTTTGGATCAACAGCAATTGACAGATATGGGAAAGGCTGAACTTGATGGCCGAATATCATTTTTCAGCCTATGTAACTATGGAACCTAAAGGGGAGAAGTATAAACCAAATTATTTACCTGCACAAATGTACATTAGATGTTAATATAGACATGTAAGTGGTGTATTTATTTGGGTCGTTGCCCTAGGTCTGACACAGGACAGTTCTTTTGTTCTGGTGGTTTCATTTCCTGCTGGTATATGAGGTCATATCTTGGCTCTCTGCATTGGTTTTAGTAGAGAAGATATTATAGAGGTCTCCATAATTGATGGCTTGGTTTCAATAAGGCCTTTGACCTCCCCAAAGGACCCTTAAGAGCAGCATACTAGTTAGCATACCTGGGAACTTTTCAGGCTCCAGGCCAATGAGGTCAGTGGGTGGGATTAATAATATTGATGGGTGGAGCTAGTGATATTGTGGGTGGAGCTAGTCCCAACAGCTTTATATTTGAATGGGGTGGGAGGGAAATGGCCATGATCGGGGAGTAGGACTTGTCTAAATGCTTGTCCCGTGAACCAGAGAAGCAGCACTTCACTGGGAGAGTTGCCAGGTATGCTAGTTAGCATGGGCCAGACTATGCTACTGTATGCAAGAATCCTGCCTAAGACTATTTATAGTGGGTTGAATAAACTTACATTTGGATCTCTTTTCCTCTAGTTCTTTTAGAGATCTTTATGCATAACATGCAGATGCAGCTGCAAAATAAGACTAAAGAGACTCTGTTCTTAGATACATCCCTCGTACGTTCTCAGGCTAGACAATGAATGAATATACATAATCTTAAATTGCTTCCCATAGTGCACATTGGCAGTGGCCTAACCAGTATCTAAATTGCATTGTGCTTAATCCCTCAACGTGGCCGTGAATGGCTCAACCCACCCAAACAATCATATGAATGTTCTGATGATTTGTCTGTTTGCTATATAAAAATTAAATAAATTGTCCAGACATTCATTGAAGCACTTGGATACATCACTGTAATCACAAGATCATACCCTGGGGTTGCAAATGAGAGTAATATCTGAATGGAGTAGACAGACAAATGCTTAATTTTATGAAATCTACATTAAAGAGGTAAAATAGCTGGGGATTATGTCAAGAGCCCTCTAAAATGCTACTAGAGCTCCAAACTAAACACTATAGATTTTTTAAAATGATAAGAGACTCCTTAGAGAGACCGTATAAAGAAAAGTTTATCCTGTGCTTTTGATCATTGTGAGGACTAAAGTGCATTATGAAGTTGAACCATGCTTATTGGTGTCACTTTGATTGACAATAAATCATGGATTTTATTTTGGTTTTGAATTTAGGAAAACACTGGGCTAGATTCAAAGGAGGACATAAGTCAATAAACAGGAAACCATGAGATGACTAATATAACCCTGTTTTTTTATCTTATTCATTTCTATTGTTATTAAAGCAATGATTGCTGCTCAGTTAACTTGTGATAGATATATCCCCACCGTTATAACTAATCCACTGTTTTCTTTAGGCTTATTCTTTCTAGTCACTTATTTAACATTGAATGTAAAACTCCCTTATAGTTTTTAAATTATCATGCCAGGCTAATTAAATGTTTACCTGTAGGAAGGCAAGGCATGCAAAGTGTTGTTTCATCCTTCTGTACACACTGCTAAGTGATGTGCCCATATATTAGAGATGGAGCACACCTGTAATTCTTTATTATGGTGTTTATGTTTACTGTGCTTAGTGTAACATTGCAAGCCTTAGGAATAAGGTAACAAGTAATTTGCTTTTTATTTAAGGCATTTCTGTTATTTTTCAATAAAAATGAAGTCATTATTGTTCACATGTTTATTATACATTTTGTTCCCTTGACGCCATACTTATTTTTTATGTCACTTTGCAAATTTCTTGTTTTTCCCTTACCCTCTGTATTGTGAAGTGGAACAGGAAGCATAACTGTTCTTTTGTTTATTCTCAAACAAATATTAATTTATTTGACAATAATCAAGACCTTAAAGTGGCGATGCTCAATTGGAATTAAAATTGTTAGCCTTTTATCATTATACTAGTGCTTTATTTGATCAGTGGCATATTACTCTTCAGTGCTGTCCTAAGCCTAACCCAGGACAGGACCACCAGCCATCCCCTCCGCCTCTCAAGCCTTCCTCTGAGCATCCGGATATGACATCACATCCCAGCACTACATCTTTTTAGGGGGGGGGGACTTTTTTCTTCACTAGTTGTAATCTTCATTGCAGAGTAGTAGATAGATGCGCATAGGTTTGGATGATCCAAAGAATTAATGTTTATTCTATTTCTCCCCATCCCACTGGGCGCAGTAAAGGGGTTATGAGTGGGAACATACCTCCCATAAGAGTTACCTAATATAGGGAAAGCATTGAAGCACTTTCTAGTTTACTTATTGTTTTTATTTTAATCTTTTTTTTTTAATTGTGTTATGGGACGTCAACTTTGCCTTCCAACCTGCATGAACTTGACAGCACCCCGCACATTTCAAAGTCACGTGCACTCAGATGACCTTGCAATGTATATATAAGTGTCCCGGTGAGTTGTAGCATGTGAATGCATGAGACTTTTTAGTGAATCAACCCTATAGGCCTTGCATTCATTAGCCATTAGTAGGTCTGTTAGGTGAGTATATTAGATAACAGGAAGCACTCTGCATGTTAATAAATGTGCTTGTGGCTTACATAGATCCAAAAATTTCAAAAGAAAGCTGCTGAAAGCATGATTATGTTTATAAAGAGAAATCTCCTATTTATTTAATCCTACAAAAGCTCACCAAAGCTGTGACAACCACAAGCCACATCAGTCACAACACACATTGCATTGTCCTTCACTTAACCCTTTAAGGACAATGGGTTGTCCTTAAACCCATTAAAACAATGCATTGTAAGCCTGTACATGTATGGGTTTTGTCATGAAGGGGTTAAACATTGTTAAATCAATAAAGTATTCTAGCGTGTTATATATATATAAAAAAGAAACATATACAGTAAATCTTAACATACAAAGTATTTATTAGATCATCTACATACAAAATGACATTTTATTCTATTTGATCTGGACTTGGTTTAGATTTTGCAAAAGACCTGTTATTTTACCTTTGCTCATTTTGTTTCAAAAATTCCCCATTACAATCATAAGAGTTTATGTCACACCCGCTGTCTTTAAAGAAAAATATTCATTTTAATCTCACAATTACTTGTGACAGGTTTATCTCCAGCATTCAACCCAACCAAATTAGTGCATAATCTGAAGACCAAAGCATCTAGAAGAGTCAATGAGGTTTTAAACCACATTATTTAATAAAACCTTGCAACTTTATGAAACCAGCCAAATCATTTATGGGTCTTTTGGTTTTTTCATGTACACAAAGATTACTTGATGAGTAAGAAAACTACAAATTTATATAAATCAAATGAATTGAAAACTACAGTGTACATTTAATATATATAACGCACTATTTACTGTGGTTGGCAATAAACTGGCTCTAGAGCTGTTTAAATAAAAACCCTGTTCTGATAGAAACTAGAGGGAACTTTGTTCCTTAAAAATCTAAGTCTTCCAGTGAACCTTAACTGTGTTTACTTTGTCGTGCTGTAACTTGCTCATAGTAAGCAAATTACATAAAGGCATCATTCATAAGCGTCATGTGCTGAGCTCAATTTTCCAAGCTCTCCAAGCTGCTTTATTCAAATGCAGTTTTAAAGCAATATGTGTCCAGTTCTCCAGAATGGCTTTTTAACATATTATTAAAAACAAGAGTTTCAGTTTTATTGGTCAACATTGAAGATGTGGGTGCCCTTGTGGATTTAATAGGACATGTAATTACATATTTTATACTAAGGTGATAACAGTGAGAACGGGCAATAGTTTGCTCCATTACAGAGGAAAATCTGTAAGGGGAATTCGGTTTGTAATACAGAACAAATCAGCCCAAATAATTTGGGCTTTTAAGGTCAGTGTCTCATTGTTTAATATTTTTCTAGGCACAGTGAGCAAAGGATTCACCACCATACTTATAACTGTTTTATCAAGTTCCTAGAATATTCAAAATTTTGAAATTTACTAGCTTGATCATCAGTTTGGTTAACTCAGCTAACACAAAATAACTCACATTTTGCACATTTTTGCAAGGTCAGACAAGGGCATGCAAGTTAAATGAGAACTTGCATGTCCTGCCTGAAATTCACAAACTTTTTTTTTTGTGAGTTTATTTTGGTATTTTATTACCAGCTTTAAACTTTACTCTCATCAATCTTGCTATATGTATAACACAGAATATCTAAAATGGCAACATAAGCTAACTGCCCTCCTGGAACTCCCATAGTCTCGTCATTGACAAATGGTGTCATCCCGGAAAATTTTAATATTTTCACATTTAGTTTTCAGTAAAAGAAAACAAACTAAATCATTGTTTTTTATAATCTAAGCAAACAAATTAGAGCTTTGCCCACTTTTTATCTTCCCCTCATACTATATTTAATTAGTTTGTTGCCCAATACATGTCTGATATTACCTGTTTTTGCTTTGAGATCTGATTTAAAGATGTTTTAAGGCTATGGAATAAAATTAAAGATACAAAATTTGCTACTTTTTATCTCTAGGTAGAACTTTCAATATCAGTGCAGATCATTTATTAGGAAAATGATGAATGTCGATTAACTTAAAAAGTAGATATGGAGTTAGAATACTAGAATGGAATGCATTATATCTTATAAATATATATTATATTCAGCTTAGAAATGATTTGTCAAATATAAATAAGATATCTTTGGTAAGAATGAAAAAGATTTTAAGTATATAATGGCTGCAGCAGGTGAGGTGCTGGTGGCAGATAGACAGGGAGACTGCACACAGTCCAGAATGAACCCGATTCAAGACTGGGCCTGACAGGTTCCCCTTCTTTATGTGCAACAGTCAGGTGCCTATTCCACCTGGTCAATCAGGATACCTAATATGGATGGAACAAACCAGTGCAGGGGCATGAATGCCTTTGTGTGAGTCTAGAATCTACTGGACTTCGTATTCTTCCTGATCAGTGACTTGGACTGGAGGAAGCAGGGCAGATGTCCTTCCAGGGAATGAGTTAGTGAACCAAGCTTAGAGTAGGGATACGTAAAAGACTGGATGGATGTTGTATTGGGCAGTAATTTGCAATTGATATGTCTCTGGGTTGATGTTCTTGTAGTGGAGGAGAAAAGACAAACACATGGGAGCGAGTCCCATTCTATTCTAATTTGCATGGGTTCCTCAGAAGGCTTGGGAGCGAAAACTGAAACAGGAGTAGGAGGTGATGGGGTTCTCCTTCTACGTGGACTATACAGATGACCTTGTTAAAACTGTTCTCCAAAGTAGGCTGCAAGCCTACTCCTGCTAATTTGTCCTTTAAGTTGTCAGATAGACCCCAGAGGAAGTGATCTAACAGAGTTGCTTCTTTCCATGTGATTTCAATAGCCAAACATCTGTCGGCTATGTATTCCTCTACCGTACTCCAGCCCTGCTTCAATACTTGTGCGGTGGGCCATTTCCCTCTAAAACTTTCCCCAAGAGTCTAGTAAAGGACTTTGAATATGGAGAAGGTGATGGCCCCATGTCTGCGTCTCATGGCAAAGCAACAAAATCACGGTGTGCATTTTAACATAATCTATTGCATATGTGAGAGGTTTCAATGCAAGCATAATCTGACAAGCGATGTTGGAAGCTTTATAGTGTCTACGGTCCCCAGAGAAGTTATCAGGCATAGCTACTTGATGTTTGGCGATCACCATTGCACCTTCTGGGAAAGTGGAGTAGGTGGAGCACGGGCATGTGGTATGGCTTCGGGTGTAGCTTGTATGGTCTGGATCAGGTTATGCAATAGTGCTTGTCCAGTCTGAGGATCCTGTGCTTTCAGGTTCAAGGTGTAATAACATTGGTTAACTCTGCAGGCCCCATAGTGGGCTCAGTTGTTATGTTAGGCTCGAGTTTGGGTATGGAGTCCAGGATGCAGAGTGCAGGGTTAATATCCCTGTGACAAGGCAATAAAAGGAAAATGCAAAAGTGAGGTCAATACGTCAATCGAAGTCAAAGGTAGGAGCACGCAGTCTTATATACTATTTAAAGAGGCAGCAGGTGCTAGTACTAATGAGGATGACCAGCAGGTGTGTTACCACAAGTACAGCAGGCCAGAAGCACCAGGATGGATATTAACTAGTGCTGGAAGAATGCAGCATGTGAAGTGCTGGTGGCAGATAGATGGAGACTGCACACAGTCCAGAGTGAATCCGGTTTACCGGGCTAGACGGTTGCTTCAGGCAGACGTAATGTGTAGTTTGGAAGCTTTCAAACAGTATGCAGACCATACATTTTAGCATTGTGTATACATTCCTCAAGCAATTCTTCGAAAGAGTTATACTTTTCTGTTGCTTCCCACAGTGGTCTGTAATTTGAATCCTAGTTACTATTGACTGAAAACACCAAGCAAACAATTCACCATTGGTTTCAAATGCATGAAATACATTCAGCTATTAGAGGCAAAATAGTCAAGTCTTATAACTTTTTTTTTTACAAGCCAAAGGTTTCTCAGCATGATACCTTTTATTTAGTCCACATATAGTATGGCATCAATAATCACTTTCAGAGTGTTCTCATACATTTCACAAATGGTTGATGGATTTTAAAACCTAACTTTAGAGTGTTTTATGTTTTTCTTGAAATAAATGACATTATTTGTTATACATTCTATTTGGATTTCTATCACGTTTCCAATTTAAATTAATTATTTTATGTAGCAAACGTGTTAAAATCAGTTTTTTTTACTTTTGTAGAATTATACAAAAAGTTATTGTTTTAAATTTTTTTCAGAATGAAGAATAAGTTTTGGTACTTTGAATTTGGCACTTCTGAAACATTTTCGGCAACTTGCAAAAAATTGCATGAGGCAATTGAAATCGAAGTAAGTAAAGTATTTAAACATTGTACAATATATAACGTAAGCTTTGTGCACACTATTATATTCTACTTTATATGTATTACAAAAAGTTTAAGTCTACTGCCAATTATATATATATATATTTTTAAATAGTATTTAAAAATATACAAAATCACTTTTGTACAAGTGGGGGAACAATAGTTGTTTCACACTAAAATAGACACATATTTGTGAGAACAAAAATAATAAGGCACATGAGTTGAGGCCAAATATTACAGATCCTCATGTTCAAATGGTAAGTTGTTTAATAAGATCTTTGAAATGTTTTGTGTAGCTACACAGGTATTATGCGTCTTCTAAATCATACAGCTTAAGAAAATTGCTTAAACCTGAAAAATTTTACGTCATATTTGTTAATTCTTGAAATTGCTATCACACCTACCCTTTTGAATGTAGCATTTGTATGATTAAAATGAGAATTGTGAGTAATGTGACTAAATGCCCAAACCCTGCCAAAAATGAATCCATTAATTAATTATTAACATTAGATTTTGCACATTTAGTCTGCAATCATGTGCCAAATGAAGAATCCATTGCTTGTGTCCAAAGCAACAGAAAAATGTATGCGTCGTTTACATTCATTTCAACTATTGTGACAAGATTGAAACTGTTTCTTTGCTTAACATCTGCAATGTCCTTCCCAGGTCTTGCCTAGGCGGAACAGCACCTTTTGTAGCATATATATATATATATATATATATATATATATATATTACAAAATATTTACTGTCCTAAAGGCAAACAGTTGAAGAAACTTGGGTACCAGGAAAATGAATGATTTATTGTGGAGCAGATCCCTTATTTCTTCTACAACTGTTTAATAATGTGGTCACGTAACTATTGGGCACTGGCTTTTGTGTAATCCTTCTATAAAACAGTGTTTGTGTTACAATCAACAACATACTTTCAGATCAGACTGAGGTCTGTTTAGCGAGCTCAAACCAAGAGGTCCATTTAAAAGTTGTCTGTCTATAAAATAAGATACAGTTGAAGCTAGGATTGGACGTTTACCTTCTCCTCTCAGCAACATTGTGTGATATGTTTTGTGCAGATTAGTGGTGCGGGGTTTTTGTGCAATACACTCTAGCAATCCCGCAAGTGCACTATCCTTTGTGCGGTGTGCTTCGTGCGATATTATTTGTATGACTTGTCTTGCATGATATGGTTGGTGCAATACGCTCAATGCGATATGTGTAATATATGTGTAATGGGTTTTGTGTCATGCTGTATGCGCTTTATGCTTCGCCCAATGGGTTCTCGTTTCTGTGCAATGGGCTTTGTGCAATATGTTTTAATGTATACTTTTGAAAGAAAAATAAAATAAAGGGAACCTACCACCCACAAATGATAAGTACTTGATATTGATGCTCTTACCCACAATGTAAGAATATACTGTACATCGTTATAGGCAGTGTATTCTAGAAAGTACAACATTGCGGTTTCATCGTAGTAATCGTACCTGCATACCAACTTCGAAAAAAATTATTTCTTCAATACCTTTTTTTCCTCTACGGCCTACTCCAAGATGGATTTTTATTTCCGTATCAACCCAGACATTTACACAATTTAACATTAAAATAATTTCACCATCAGATTGTAAATGTACCACACAGAAAGGCAAAACTGTTAACAGCAGTTAATTATCAAGTTGCTAGGTATTTCAGAATTATAGTTCCTCTAATGTACCATGCAAATGGGTGCCTTAAGTTGTTAAATTAATATATTAAATTAGGTCTGCCAGAATAAACCTGTAATGGAGTTAAAGTATGCCAACAAATTCTAATTTGATTAGACAATATTTAAGAAATGTGCTTAAATAACGTCTTACTAAAGTAATAAAATCCTAGTTTGAGGGGAAAAAAAATGAACAGAATTAATTTAACGTCTGTGGACCATGTATTATCCGTTTCTAAAAATAGAGGAACTGTGTTTGTATTAAATATTAAAATAATTCAGTGTTACCACTTTTGTCACTAGTTAGCCATTAACTGGAAAAGTGCATACTAATCTCCGTACGTGCGTGGTGTTAATTAGAAGGCCTTTTCACTAATTGCGAAACTAACTAGACTAACTAGTCACAGTGGGCCTTTGAGTCAAAGCCAAATAATTTCCATATTGCACTTCCCGCTGTGCTCCGTATTAAGTGAAAATCTAGACACCATTCTATGCTAACCTACTCTACATATCTCCTCCTATTTAAATAATTCCAGTAGGTTTGGGGACTCCAGACCTTTATAAATGAACAGCAGGGAAATACCAAAGGTGTCAGATTGCATATTTATCATTTTTTTTGTGTGTAATACTTAAATATGTATTATGATGTGACTGACATAAATTAGGTAGATTTCAGAAGCCACAGGCCGTGGCTTGTAGAGTACCCCCCTCTGCTTGACATTTCATCCTTGTCAAAGATCAAATTATTTTAATTTAGGCTGTAAATTATAAGGAATGAAGACTTCTTTGTGGGAATTCCCTGTGGTAATCTGACTTTTGTTGTTACTGCTGCTTGTCAGTGTGCAAAAAATATAATATGCATGCAAATAAGGTTAAAAAATATGTACTATCTAATTATCCAGCCAGTACATTCCACTTGAAGACAGTGGGAAGCCTGACACACAGTATGTGCTTGATTCATTGAGACCTGCAGGGTATTTACACAAGATTACTTTTAATTATGAAATTAATATCTTTTTATCTGAAATGTATAGAAGTGAGTGCATGCATGAGTGGATTTTATTTCATCAAATAGCCTCCATTTTGTGACATATGCTAAATAGTAAACCAACCTTTAACAGTTAAGTGGTTTAATCTTGTTAAAGTTTATTAGGCGAGTTGTGTTTTTTTTTTTTTTTTTTTTTAAAAGGGCCCAAGCGTTATTGTTGTACAGTAATGTCTAACTCCAGGTGTGTGTGTAGGAATTATCCCTATACCTCACCTACAATTAGTTGTAGGTGAGTTGCATTTCAATTCATTGCACTTGGTATATCTTAAGAAAGCCAAACACATGTGAGTTTCTTTTGTGAGCAGGTCCACATTGGCCCAGGATACTGCACATTTACAACTCATTTGGGGCCAGAGTTTAGCAAGCCACTATGTGCTGTAGTCCCGTATCTGGTTCTGCCTGGCTCGTCCGAGGCGAAGGAGCTTGAGATGGTTAAAATACCACATCCCTCTCTGTCTTTCAGTTCTCCAGGTGTGAGATGGATGTATGTGTGTCTAGAAGGCAAGCTTACATGATACATGGGCTTCCAAAGCTAAGCCTGGCACCCCGCTCAACTCATCCCGGGTCCATTTAGAACTTAAGGGAATAAACTAATGAGTAGTTGTGCCTGAGGTAGCGCTGAATGAGGTCCTATAGGGCTGGAGTGAAGTAATGCTGTGCAGATTGCACTATAGACTTGTATTTATCATTTCTCCTTTTTATTATAATTATATATTTATTCCTTCTTGGACACATTTACAGGAAAGAAGAATATAATTATTAACAGTTAATTATATGCTCTGGTGCTGTCTTTTGGGATGAGGAGCAGATCTGTAAACAGTGTTATATGGTTTGCACACATGGGAATGCAGATATCTACAACAGCAAAAGACTACTGAAAACAAACTAGACCTAAAAAGCACCCATGCTTTTCTTGGGCTCTGGCTCCTTTGCTTAGATCATTTTGACACACTGATTAAGTTTGGTTCTGTATTTTCTTAAAAAGTTAAAGTTTGGTGCAATTTATAGGAATAACTCTGAAATGCTACTAAATTAATATATTTAATTAAATGAAAATATACATTTAACAAATGCCAATGTAAATCTGCTTAAATGTGAGTACCCACTCTGAAATCTCATCAGGTAGGGAAACAGGCAGAATGCAGGTTCAACTATGTCTATAGCTATTTTAACCTCCCTAGACGTAGGCCTTGAAAAAATATATCTTCCCATACATTTATATCTGTAGACTCTTTTTTTCTAGTTCTCTGCCGGCAGAGTTTACTTAAAAGCTGTGAACACTGGGACTGATTTAGAGTTACCTTATGGGTGTGAAGTCACAGCTCAGTGTGTTTGCGTAATATGATTCCTAACGCCTTTTAAAAATAAGACTATTAGGTCTCCTGGGTATCAGTTTTATTAAGATTAAGAAAAGTTGAGAGAAAAATAAAGTCATAACATAGTCATAACATAGAGCCTAGAAGACATAATAGTTTTAGTGCACATGTGTTCCCTGGAATAAAGGTATGCTAAGAAATTGGGCCCCATGGTATAGAGGTAAAGTCTGACAGGAGTCAAAACTAGCCACGTTCTATGTTCAGTTGTTCCATGTGAGTTTGGGTCCAAAGCAAACAGGTCCAATATCTTTACAAACATATGTTGCTGAGAAGTTCTATTTTAGAGAGAAAGATGATGACTGTTGTAGTCTCGATTTTCTGGGCTAGGCTTAACCCCCCATTAACCCCAATAATGACACCACACACCATTGAATATGGATAAGAAAAGGCCAAAGCCAACTTTATTTATTAGAGTCATTGTCACGCCAAAACCTGAAACAATAAACGTAGGTGCGTTAACAAGAACAATGACCCAAAACATAAACATGTAAATATATACAATAAACACAATAAACACGCCAAGCTTGCCAAGTAATCCAGGTACCATAACCAAATACCACTTAAGGAAGGGACATACCCGGATGCCCCCACCTTGACCTGAGGTTCCCAGCACTGACAGCCAAGAACCTCCCACCAGTTATTACCAACAATTCACTTACCACCACATTAACCCCCTGGATACCTGGCAAGCTGCCGCCCCACAGATTGTAACAAAACAACACAAACCCAGAGTACAAATATAATAATAATAGACACAGCCTAATTCCTAGAGCTTTAAATCAGGGAAAGTCATACTCATATACTGTGTTACCTACTGTCAACATGCTTTACATAAACATAGACTGTTTGGTCTTGGAGCTAAAGAGCATGTACCCTATACTCTATATCACTTTATAAAAAACATTAAACCTCAATAGAAAGTTTGTATTATAGCATTGCTTTCCAAATATATATATTTTTTTAATGTAATTATTGTCTTGCTCGCATACATTTTGCAGTGAAAGATGGCAAGCATATATCAACTGGAACTTATTTTTACTTGTAGAACATATTAGCGTAATGCAAAATTTACATTATCTTCTTATTCCATCTTTATGGTTTATTTATGTTCATAGCCTATAAAGCTCCCTGTAATATGAAAAAATGGCCATAGCGATGTCCTGAAATATATCCAGCAATACTAATGTATCGGGAGATTCAGGAAGTAAAGCTATTTCCGTGTCGAAAAGAACATTTTGTTGGCCATTTCCTTAAATGCCTTTGCAACTGCTAAAAATCTTCCTGGTGTTCTGATTGCTGTAGTAGTTCAGTCTATATATAGTTGCTTACTGTTTGATCAGGTGTGTAGATATTTATCATGAATCAGTGATATTTAATATGACGATTCATTGGACATAACAGAAACCATTATTTTCACTACTGTTCCATTGTTCTGTATCCTTTTTCATTTTTCCACACTCAGATTTAGCAGATGCAGGTTACCTGACAGGAGCAGACGTAATATAAAGATCATATTTTACTTGAAAAGCACATGATAACAATCTATGTAATGTATATATATATATATATATATATATATATATATATCATGTAGATATTGCCCCAGGACATAATAATAGGTCTTATAATGAGTGTTAAACGTGGTAATGCAGTGTTACAGCTAAAAGTCACGTAAAGACTATTTAAAAGCTCATTAGCATGCTTGTTTAAGGGGTTGAATCTAACATATCTGGGCTTATTTACACTGTTTGACATCCATGTTTATTAGCAGATGAAAACTGTTGTAGAAATATACACCCACACCTTGAGCATGTATAGCAAACACACATTCGTGGTAGAAAAGAAATACTGTGTGCGTAGGAACACGAAAGAGCTGCGGACTAACATCATGTGTGCCCTGAGAGCTCAATTTCTATCATAGAAAATTAAATTTGGGTCTTTTCAGTAAGAAGTGGAATGGTCAGTTAAGTGAAGACTCAACTCCAGTCGCATGCCCTCATATGTTAACACAAAACAACTGGTAGATTCCGTCATTTGTAAGTCTCCAGCATGCATATTTGAAACTTCCAATATAGTTTCCCTCCCACTACATTAAATAAGGAATGAAAGGCCTCAGAGGTATAAGGCCCCACTGGTCATGGGGATGGGATTAATTAGTATTAAAAAAAAACCCTTTGGGAGGCAAAGACCCCAGCTTTGCCTCACCCCTCATTCAAGTTCCAATAAATGACCCTTTGGGGGCATCTTTGGAAGTCCATCCCTTGGGTGCTATGAGATTGGCACACACAGGGTGCAATCTGTAGGGAGAAAAAAAAATAAGGACTAAACCAGCAATGATCTCAAACCCCCAGTCTAATTTTTGTCCTAACGAAAAAAATATAAGTTAGAAACAAATATTAAGGACCCATCCAACAATGTAGCATGAATAGTGAATGGGAAGACCAGAAATCTTGTATACACTGCAGTTTATTGTTTTGTCTTAGTATATCAATTTTAGTGTTGTCAAACCCTTTAAATGTATCTATAACAAGAGTCTATCCTTCTTATTTGATTTCAAAGTCTTATTTGATTTTTAAAGAATGTTCTTTTCAGCAGTATGCTAAAAAGCGTGTTAAACCAATGTCATTTTTTATAGTGTGATGGACTTCTGATGGACCTTAGCAATATTTCTCTGGAGGGCATTGCTATCCTGAACATCCCAAGCATGCATGGCGGGTCCAATCTGTGGGGTGAAACCAAGAAGAGAAGAAGTAATCGCCGAGCTGGGAAGAAGAATTCAGACAAGAGGACAACAGTAACAGATGCAAAAGAGTTAAAATTTACAGTACAAGGTGCAGTAACTCTTGAATATCTCATATGTGCTGGTTTAACTGTTTGACTATAAAATTTTGTCTGAGCCAAATGTAAACATCTTGTACCCATAAGAAGAGGTGGCCAGGCATTATATCACTACATTGCCTACTTGCCCATTGAGCTTCAGTCCACCAGGGAGCCCAATAGGGCAACCTGCCCCTGATAATGTGGCACAGAGGCTACCATGCTCTTGACCTGCTACTCTGGTCAAGTATTGCCTCTGTCTGTGACTCTGCATTTAAGATGAACTTTTAATATTTCAGTTGGACGGTCTGTTAGATGTCAATAGTTTCACAGATATTTGGGTTATGATAAATGATGGCAAAAGGAAACTAACCATTTGCTTCTGGGTCTGTAGCCTTAATAATAAACAGTGCAGTAAATTCCTTTATAGAATGAGATGAGCAATTCCAAGAAGCCTAAAAAAACTGAATCAGTATATTTGTGTGTTTCATTAAGAAAAAATGGGAATTATGGGAAGAACTAAATTGTAGAGAGATCATCCTGAAAGCTAATATTTTTCTGTTTATGAGAAACTCTAATAACACACTTCATTCAAATGAAGTCTGTTTTCTTTAGGACAAGGTGCCTTGTTTCGGGGAAAACCAAACACGGGATTTGTTGCTGCTTAGGGAAATGTAATTATTTAATAAATGTCCTGGAGCTTCACATGATTTGAATGACTAAACATTTTGGATTGGTTATGAAAGATGCAGTTGAGATTCTGATGCCTGAAGATAGCAACAGATGTTTATGAGAAACTTTGCATAGACACCTTCATGAAGTATTAGAAGACATGGACTTTGATGATATGTTTTTGAGAATATGTTTAGGTCCTATTCCAACATACTAAGAGCTGAAAGAGAGCCATGTAAGTGACTACTCACATGTGCTAAGTAAAGTTTTTGAGTTTCTAACTCCATTCTTCTCTGAACGCCTAGCAAATGATTATCTTCCACCCCATATTTATAGATAATTGGTTATGTATCCACATGTATAAAATAAAAAAAGAATACTATGTCATAAGAGCAGTTCTGCAAATCATACCATAACATGTAAATCTAAACAGTCCAAAATATAATCTCTGGCTACTCAATCTCATATGATTTACTTTCAGCCAGCCCCCCCCCACCCCCCAGGGGTCATACCTGGAGATTTCACAGGTATGTAAACTGCCTTGTGGTAAACAATCAAGTGGCTCCGTCTCAGTTACCCAGACACACACCCTAACTAATGGAAGTCTATGGAGTTAAGGATTTCGTTGCAAAAGGCGGCATTTCCGTAAACAGCTCAGTGTGGTGCTTGAGATGGCCAAGTCAACCCAAACATCGTATGACTGACAATAATGGCACTGTCCTGGTCTGCAGATAAAGGTTGTTCATTGGAACAAAACAAAATAAATGTTTTTAGTGTTAAACTCCATCACTATGTGCAGCATTGTATTAAATACTCCATGTAAAAATATTTATTTTTCCATAGTTCTTCCCAACGCATAGGCTATTTTGCTTACCATTGTGCTATAATGCAAATTAAAACAGATTTTTTTTTAATCATGTATTGTGATTCTCATTAGGGTCAAAAGGTGAAATTATTTAGCCAAGAATTATCTCTTTATTGTTCTAAAAAAACACTTTTGATTATAGGCCGTAAGAATTTATTCTCTGCACAATAACGCTCGTAAATTGGGAAATGATAACATTGTTTCCATTAAAATGTATATTTAAATAGGCTAAAACAGCATCTGATTGCCTTTTGGAAGGATGGAACAGCCTCTGAATCTGCCAAATATTTCTATTTCAGGCTGGTCTTTCCAACACCACTTCAAATAATCACAGCAATTTGAGCATGTTGTACCATGATTTTCTTTAATACAGAGCTCTCAATACTTCGATTTTCTGTTTTATAGAGACGTTCAATAGTGTGCACCTTTTCCTTTTATATTATTTTTCCAGATGAAACACTACCTTATAGAAGTATACGTTATGCCTTATACAGAGGTTTGTTACAATAATAAAAAAAATAATTTATGAAAACTGCTCTTTAGGAATATTTTTCATTACTGTAGCAGTGGGCAAGCCAATTTAAGTTAAGCCATCAGCAGACACCTAGTTCAGGGCAATTGTGAATTCAATTCACATAATGGTACCTTTAGCTCTATTGTTATTTTTAATGGACTTTGTAAGAAATCGATGCTTTCTTTATTCTAATTCTAATATATATTCTCATTCTAATATATATTCTAAATATGTATTCACATTAGGTTTAAGCGAAACATGAGACAGGAACATGTGTTTTAACCACATGACTTCTACAAGAGGGCCTCTTGGGAATTCTTGTATCATGTAGTGGGTACATGAGATCTATTGATATATCTTTGCCATAGAAGGTAATCACTTCACTATAGCTGATATTGTAAAAGGGTACAAAAAACACGGAGACCTCTATCTTACCATCTACCCTCCACCCCTACCTACACTTTGATGCTCTACTGTCTCTCCCATGGTTTTAAGAAGTAGAGCCTACGGCATTCAGGTTCCATCATCCTGTTGCTATTATTTGTCATCGATTGGTGCTGTATGTATGTATGTTTGTATAACAATTTAACCTATTAAAGAAGACATAGAAGCTGTGTGATATTGGCAGATCTTTGGTCACAGAGACGTTTAAATCTTTCCTAAAAGCGAATACCTAATGCAATTCATCCTGCTGTTATAATGTTAGTGTATCTACATACATTATATTTAAACATTTACACTGGTAGAACCCATGGTGTTATGTGCTTATCCTATTATATAAATGTATACCAGGTATTTTCTAGCTAGTATTCCATAGCGCTCACATAAGTGCCACTTGAAGAAAATTGTCCCAGTTTTGAAACATTGTCATTGATTTAAATTTTGTTGTCACCTGTGTGACAACAATTGAGATGCTTTCCTTAAAAGACTAAAATAGCATTACCTCCTCAAATCTTATTTTCTGTGCTGAATTTGTTTTGGCATATAAAAGACACTAATGCACCTGCAGATCAAATGTTCTCATCAATAAGTGACATCTGGATTGAAGACAAAAGTGGTATGTCATTATATATAGTGTAGTAAAATACATAACAAGGGATGACATCTGCTGTGACTTTTAGAAACTCTACAGCAGTTTCAACTAATCTGTTTGTGAAATGATTTAAAAATAATCGATAAGGAACGGGAGCAATATTTATCTCATGTACTATATCAAGCATCTGCAGGTTAGTTACAACAAAACTGCTCACTCATGTGCAGGCCATGACCCATGAGAGTCCAACACTATCCTTTCCAGACAGAGGTTTTCATAATGGATTGGTGAGGGGAAGGCCCGTTATTAGTTCCAATTATCCATACAGGGTATTCAAGGGAATAAACTCTTATTGGGCGACCAACATATACATATTAATTTACAGTATATTAAGGTTGGGTTGTGGTGTCACATTTCACTTTCCCTTGTACTGGTTCGTCTCTGTTTATTTGAAATGAATGAACCCATTAAACAGGAAAAATGAAATGAAAATGATGAGGATATTTTTAGAATTACACATCAAGGCCATGCCATTTTAAAAATATTAACTGTTTAATGGCCTATTATGCAGATTCTATGTAGCGACTCATGAAATGTGTTAACCAAATGGCAATAATACCTGTCATCATGGAAATCTTGTCATTATATAAAAATACACTTAATTGAGTCACATCCATTCAAACAGGGATATCATACCATGACATACTGATAGCAAAAGCACTCATTAGGAGTCTTAGGTATCATCAGATCAAAGTAGAGTATGAATGAGGCAGCTCCAGACGGTGTGACCCTGAGATTGGAGCAAAAAGCAGGTGTGATAATTTGGTATTCATTCTTCCTGTGTACAGGAATCCATGACGCTCTCTTGACCGTGAACCACTGATCACGCTTCACAAAAACGGCATTAGTCTACCTTGTAATTACAGTTAAATGAAAGGCTGTGAGACAAAGGAATGAAACAGACTTACAGCAAGGTACATATACAGTGTAAATGTGACAATTTCACAGTAACAGTTTCACATACATTTTGGCATGAGCAATAAGAGGAAACCATGATCACCGAGCAACGATGACAATTCTCAAGGATTCCCCCCCCAAAGGTGACACCATTGAGGATTGGTCAGAAGACCTTAACTTTGGTAAAAGTCACTATGGCCTTTATATCACCACAGCTAAAATGCTATATCAGGACTCTGCATAGCTTTGATTATTTTTAGCTGTCTATATGCATTCCAATAGCCATCTGCATACTTGAACTTATGTTTTCTATAATCTGTAATTGGGATGATCACTTCACTATGGTTTCTTTAAATGTCAAGAGTCTCTTTTCCATCAACAGCTTCCATTGTCTGCCTTAGATCCTCAGTTTAGTTGCTTTTAGCACTTGATAAATTAGTAATGTCAGTAACGTTGTTCTGTGTTGAGACTCTTGTGCCCTGTGTTTGTAAATTGTGGTCTGGAGCTAAAATGTACAAATGTTGAAATCTATGCGCTTTCCAATTACCGGTAGCAATTTAGTATAAACTTATTTCCCTTTTATCTTTGAGGCCATGGATTTCAACAGTTATAATATTAGAAACACCAAATACATTATGGATTTAGTAGTCGTCAGTCATCAGTGAAATCTTGCAGAGGTTATTATTAATCTACCTAATGTAAATACTCTTAAGCTCATTTCCTCATTGGGAGCTTAACAATTTTGTCATCTCTAGAGGATATGCCAGCCTATAGGATATATATAGTTAACGTTTTTGCCCTCAAAGTTGAGGGATGGATCCTAGTAAGACAAAAGCTACTGGTACATTATGGACTTCTTGAATGCATTGGACAGTGTAATGAGGCAACCTTAATTGCTTTTTAGTCACTAGACTTTCAAAGTACTATTCCCCAGTATATAGAAAAGTCACTAACATTGATTCCAAGGTAAAGCATGTTAAAGGTGCATGTTAGCATGGGTGTGTATATGTGTGTGTTAAAGTGGTTGTATATTAGTATGTGTATTAGCATGTAGAATAGTTGTGTATGTATGTGTGTATAAGGTGTGCCATTGTGTATTTTATCGAGGTGGCCAATAGGGCCACTTGCCTTTGCTTGCCATTAATCCAGACCAAAAGGTTTCAGCCCTTCCTGGATCAGTCTGCACACAACACAAAGGAAGAGAGACACACCACTTCTGCAGGTTAATGGTATGGGCAGGGGCACAGACAGGCTGTTTAGTTGCAAATACAGCAATAACAAGCTGTTTGGGGCACTACCCAGTTGTTTGGGACAAAGATGGTGCAACAAGCTGGGGACACTGACAAGCTGTTTGGGAAAAAATACGGCACGGACAAGCTATTTGGAGGTACTGACAAGCTGTTTCAGGACACATATGGCACAGATAAGCTGTTTGGGGACACTAACAAGCTGCTTGGGGACAAGAATGTCACAGACAAGATTTATGGGGGAAACAGTGGCACTGTGGGACATGTGGCTTGAGGAAATGCTGGGTCAGGGACAATTTTAGCACCAGAGCCCTGTGGTTTCTAGTTACAGCTCTGCCCAAAACATCCAGTGCTGTCAGAGTTGGCCACAGCTAGAGAACATTAAAAAATGAAGAAAGAAATTATAACTTGCTGACCATCCATGTTGTATAGGAGAGTTAGCATTAGTGTGATGCATTTTTACCTGTTGTTAAGCAGAGGTAGGCTAAATGTCCACAGCTGCATACATCTTCCACAATGGCCTCCTATGGTATATTTTAACTCTGTAAAATATAATTACTCCCCTTACAAAACTCATTGACATTTGTTATTTTCTGCTGGTAGATTATATGCTATCCCTCCTCTGCTTCCAGAAGGGTAGAAAACGCAGTAGGTGATGGCAACCCAAATTACAGTAGTTTGTTCGATAACACTCACGGTTGTACTCAGTCTGGCAAACTACGCAGATGGTAAATTCTTAGGTTGGTCTCATTTGGAGATGCATAGCTAAAATCTCTTTTTCATGTATCAATATTTACATTTTCTGTGAATGTTCTGTCAGGAATACCATAAAAATAGCTTTTCTGCCAGCTGTTCTCAGCATTATTTAATGCTTCATTTAATCGGAAGTGAAATTATAAATAGAAAAAAAATCGGTATTTGTTTAAAACACCAAGTGAGTATAAGTAAAACAGCCTGCTAAAAAAAAATATGTGCAACGTTGGTAAAATGTGAAAAAAGTTGCTTCTTTAGGTAATGTTGAATGAATTTGACGTTCTATGTGTTTAATGATTTTAGGGTCAAGAGATTCTATACAGTGGAGGATTTTTATTTATGACCCATAATGAGCATATGGAGTCATTGGCGAGACGCCGTTCCTAGGTTCATTTACATGAGCTAGAGGTGTTCCTGTCCTGTGCTGAAGAGATTTATAAAGTTTGAAAAAGGTGTAGGTAAAGCACGTAGGCCCATGAATTTCCAACCTGTGCTGTGTTTAAAGGCTATTGGTTAGCCTTTTGATGACTTTGTCAAAGCTTCAGATGCAAAGTTCAACAATGTGTAGTAAAATCTATGCACTTCAACATCCCTATATACTTTAAGATGCTTGGGTCTGGTTCTGCGGAGTGTGGTTCTGAAGAGCTGGGAAGGACGACAGAAAAAAGTTAGCCATAGTAAGTTAGATCATAGATAACTTACTGTTGAAGAATTGGAAAATAAGTCCCTGATAAATATATACCAGCATTGTTGAGAGGCTCCTTTATGCGTCTTTGTGTGTAGGCCACTACTGATTTTGTGATGATAAGTCAAAATTCACAAAACAAGTGAGCATAATAAAGGACCTTTGATGACACTGCTGAGTTATGAGGCTCCAGTGACCTGAATAAGTCGAAGTGAGTGCCCAAAATTTTAAATCTCTCACCAATTATTTATAAATCGCAGCCTCTTAAACAATAACGTTGGGTCAGACCACCTTCAATACATTACTACAAATAATAAATTGCTGTTAATTTAAAGGCCAACCACCATGTAGTCATTCCCCATGTGCTGTTGGCACATTGACCTTTTTTTCATGCAAAATTTACATATAATGTCAATTATGGTTGGTACACATTGTTTGTGAATCTCTATACTATTAAATAGAGGGCTATTTATTGTACTCTTTAATTAGCAAATCTCTGTTTGAAAATTATTCACCTGGGAAGATCTAAATTCACATCATAAACATATTTGAGCTTTGAATCTACTAATGATATACTTTATGCATTTTAATTTCTCTTTGGAAGTCAGCATGCGCTTTCTATAAATGTAAACCATCTGTTGGCACCTTCTAAAACACTAGAATTCAGCCCATCCAAACATGAATTATTTATATTGGTGGAGAATTTTTATTTTCCCTTTTTTTATCTGAGAGCATGCATAGGGGGATCTTATTTTATACACGCCTCAACTTAAGGAGCTTCTAATGAATTTTAAAATTGTGTCTATACTCTAGTTTGTGATAACATGATTACGCTAAAAATAACTAAATAAACTCTTAAGCCTATAATGCATTTGCAAAACAAGTACTCATCTGAGTGAATTTTCTGTATGCTGGCAAAGAAACATGCATAATAAAATCAGTGACCTGCTTTATTAGAACATCAATTAAATTTAACAATGTAAGGTTTCAATTTCAATTCATTTTATTTTTCTTTGTAGCTGTTCAGAAGCATAACTAGAAACCACAGTGCCACCTCAGCCGCAAACAGTTTTTTTGTGCCATCTTCGCCCCAAGAAAGCATGTCAGAGTCAACTTTGCCACCGAACAGTTTGTCAGTATCCCCAAACAGCTTGTTTGTGCCATCTTTGCCCCCAAATAGCCTGTTTGTGCCATCCATATTTGTCGTAGAGCCCACTCTACTTTTTGCTGCCACAAAACAGTTTGCCTGTTCCATCGTTGTCCCAAAACAGCCAGCTTGTGCCATCTTTGCCCCCTAAAAACATACACATCAATGCCAGCATAAACACTTACACACATAAATACGTGCAGTAATTCATACATACATACATACATACTCCCTCTGGCACCCCCTTACCTCACCTGCAGCTTACCTCTTTGGAGCTCGCACACTATGCAAGCACTTTAACATCGGGGTCAGGTAACGTGATGTGACCCCACTGCGTTCCTGCCTCCCTGTGCCGGCCCCCCAGGGGTTCCAGGTCAGACCAGCACCAGAAAAGCACAAATGCAGTAAAAGTGAGGCTGCTCCTAAGATCGGTATGCAGGGAGAGAGTGGACAAGTAGTCGCAATTACGCCACTGTAACTGTTACTCGAATCACAAAATCGATTCTAATATCAGTTTTCTCTCAATGATAATTCTGTTCACACGTGCATTCCCTGGTGTCACATATACACATCCGTTTGTTATATATGTATTTACAGATATATTCCATTGTTTACAAGTTAATATACTATACATCTTCATTTTCTCAAGATCTGTATAATTTTTCATCCCCACTGTTAAGATGATAATTATTTTGAAAAGAAACCCAGCCTTTGTAAGGGTAAGGGTGAGGAGAAATGATGTAACTTCAGGAAAGGAAATCAGACAGAATCCCAAACTGACCAAAAAATTAACCAAATCAATTAAACTGTAGGTGTAACATTTTATGTGAAGCATGACCACAAGTGGATCTTGTTACAAAATGGGTAGAACATGGACCGGCTGAAAGCATCAACCCTTTCAGCTCCCGCAGTGTGCCTGAAAGGCAGACCATGTGCTTTTTGGGAAATCCAGATATGTTTTAAAGAATTTTAGATTTGTTACACTTTTTTGTACACTGTCCCATTTTAGGGTACATAGAGAACAGGAAGTGTGCTACAACTTAGTTCTTGGGTTGATAAGAATTTAATAAGACAAATGGTAGCATTCAAACCAATCTATCTTTTTACATTTCATATTGTTTATATATATATATTAAAATATGAATCACTATAAAATATGTGATGATGCGAAAAAGCACAGCAATGAAAATCTTGATAATGGCTCAAGCAAGGAGGAAAAGATAAGACTCTTTCTAAAACTGACTTCCTTAACTGAGTCCAGATCAAAGGCAAAAGATACGCAACCTGTCATAAAGCCAAGTGTATTTTTATCATTAGGTCTTTGTTTTTTTTATTGCTTTCCTGAAAAGGTATAAAAGCTTTGTGTGGCCAGTCATCACATCATCAAAATGATTCAAGACAGCTAATCATCTGTACACTGACATTGTATTGCCCTTCACCTGACTTAATCTAATGTTCATCTAATTGCTCTGTTCATACTTTGGCGGCTAGTTTGTATTTTCTAACTTACTTTACCCACTGTGTTACGAATGTACCCATTCTTGTATTTCATTACTTTGTATGAGCTGTGTCTGTCATATAACGGATTAACTGTCTTGGTTTTCCATCTTGCCTGCTATTCTACTATTGATTCAGACCAAAATTTATAACTGATGTGTATTTTTGTCAAAAGTGACTGATTGGTGCAGTATTTGCTTGACTAAGAGGAATATAGGTACGTGAAATAACAGTCTGCAAACACATTGGATATTGTCATATAATGGGCATTATTTTTTTTGAAAGGTCAGTTTCAGGCACTTATGTTAAGGTTCCTCAGGGCAAATTAGAACCTTTTCCAGAGTGATGTTTTTCGAAATTCAAAAAGTACCAGGTCAGTAGAGCTTTAGATGGCAGCGTCATGTGGCCCACTTGATGTGTTGGGCACCATGCTTATAGAAAAAGAGTGATATACTTGAATTAATACTCATGAACACTGGCCTTCATGGAATCAGTAACCTTCAAAGCTTTTAGATAGCATCACTGTATCCACTGCTTATGTTTATTCACTTATGTATTTATTTGAATTGTTTTGATGATAGGTCTGTACTCATTGAAATGCAGAAATTTGGTAATACGAGCAATCTGGTTCAGGACATGTAAATGGATACATTTGAGAGATAAATGGTTGTACTTGTCCCATTAGTGTTAGGATTAATTTATACTTTTTTATAATAAAAAAGAGAAACTTGTAGTCTTGCTGTTATGTACTGTTTTGTATTGATCTCAATGGATTTACCCCTCCTTGACGTCTAAAAATAGAAAGAAACAGAAAACTGTAAACGCCACACATTTTTGTCTATGGAGGCCGCTAATGTTTCTCTGCTTCAAGGATAACAAGATTTAGCGCACAATCCAGTGTTATAGCAAAAAGAAAAAAATCATGTGTTTTCTGATGACATGCAATTTTTCTTTTCATCTATTCTATCTGAAAAGACTTAACTGGTGGTACAATATATGAAACACATCACAGTAAAACCATTACATATAAAACTATTACCTTGGCTGAAGGGTAATGGCAAATCTAGATAATGGTAACAATTGCCAAATATTTTCTTTAATTATTTCTATGATTATTTATCGATTTATATAGTGCCATTATATCATGCAGCTATGTACAATGGGTAAACAGGGCATAACAAGTAATGGAAACAATACAGAAACTAAAGGTAAGGAAGGCCCTGCTCAAAGAAGCTTACGGTCTGGTTTACCAAGCACTTCACATTTACCTACTTTGTACCATTGTGCATATGATAAATAAACATAACATGTAAAGAGGTGTCATTTTACATGGCTATTATAAACTGTCTTTGAAAAGAAACACCAAAACCAAAGATTCATTGGCTTGACAATCTGAAAACACTGTCACTTTATCAAAGAAAAAGATATTTGTTGAGTGAATTTTACATTTCTGGAAGTCATCAGAGTAGCTAAATAAGCATTTCTACATTATGATATGTTCTAGTCGAACTAAGAATTACTTTAGTGAAAAAAACAAAGAAACATTTTCAAAGTGACCTCGCTAGTATAGAACAACTTTCATTTGCTATTCAAAAGCAACTTTAATTATGTTTGATTCTCCCTACAATCCTGCCATTTGGTACTATTGTGTCACATACAGACATTTGAAGAATGGAGTTAAATTGCTATGCCTGTGGAATGTTTAGCTTTGTGCGGCCTATATCTTGCGAACTATAAGTTAACATTACGTTTTACCCTATCATCAGACTTATATGCATATTTCAATTTATTATTATAGGATTGTGCCCACTGCACAAGTCTGTTAATTGAATGTTCTTACTTAAAGCAAAGAATAACACTGCAGATTTTAATAATAAATGAGAAGCAGTCAGTCCGTTAAGTTGGACCAATCTCTTGTCTACTGTTCATGTACATCTGCCTTTCGGGATTGCTTTCTGCATTCAATAGGAATTTGTAAATTCATTTATTGTGCTTGTCCATACCATTTCTACTGGAATACCATTCCATGGGTGCGCAACACTTTGTGGTCCAAACTGCCACAAGCTATGACATCCTTGAAATTATTACTTTTATTTTTATAGTGAAATGTAAATTTACAGCATTGTGCGAGCTTCTGATGTGAGCTTGTGTTTTGCAACATGGCAGTGAGATGACATTGATAGCAAGAGGTTTGGGATCAGTCACCGTGCAATAAGAGTCGAGCCAGAGCTGATCAACCCCAAAGACAACTCATCAGTGAAAGTGGGCCAACCAAAAAAAGGGATATCCTATTTGCTGACATTTTATGCTTCTTTTGCATATGTACTATTTCATTTTGACATTAAAGATCTGAGATGCAATTATAACATTAAAGTTATCTTAGTGTAGCACAACTACCGCATTTAATCAGCTTCCCGTTTTCACCTTACCCATCAGGGCCTGCCCGACAATGGAGCCGAGTGGGGCAACCGCTCCAGGCGGCACTTTTGAAGGGGCGGCACTTTGCCGCCCCAAGCCCTTTTTTAAAAAAATGTTAAATCGAAAGAGAGAGAAAGGGGCGCCGAGTGGTCAGTACCCGCTCGGCGCCCCTCTCTCTCTCCTCTGCGGCGAGTCTCCCCGTTCGGTCTCGGTGCCGGCTTGTAATGCTGAGTGCCGGAAGATTTCCGGCACTCAGCATTACAAGCCGGCACCGAGACCGAACAGGGAGACTCGCCGCAGGACTGCTGAAAGGTAAGTACAAGGGGGGGTAGATAATGGGGGGGGCAGGGAGAGGAAGGGTAGATAATGGGGGGGGGGCATTTTAAAATTCGCCCCAGGCGGCATTTTGCCTTGGGCCGGCCCTGTTACCCATCATTATCAAGGCTATCAAAACCAATCAACAATTATTAGCAACTTAACAATATATATACCTATATACAAATATATGCACTGGTTACCTTAATCTGTAAACCCCAATGCATAGGTTTATTTAATGGACAAATCTATAAAATGTACAATTTTCGAAAAGTGACATTTTAATAACGATTATTAATGTAATATGCTGTAAAACAAATTGCAAATTAACTAAAGGATAATATACCTATATGCACTGTATCTTTTCTACTAGAATGCAAAACAAGTGTTATAAATACACCCATGAAGTTGTTGTCAACCCTGAAACCTGTGTATATTAAAGAGACTTTCATGCCTACATATGAATCAGTTATTTATTTGGAAAAATGTGCTGCAATACCAGTTCATGCCATTTCATGATTGCTGTAAATGCTTCCTCATGATGGTCTTTCCTATACATATTTCTTTCCCTATATATAGTTTAATCAGTTTATGTTTAACTTTGAATTTCTCAAGATTACCAATAATCTGTTCTCTGTCTAAGCATATCGATGTGCAAATGAACTGTTAAATAAGAATAAAATATCACTAATCATCCATTCAGCGCATCACTGCAATACTTGAATCGGTGTAACAATCTCAGAAATTGATATACAGATACTTGTGGGAACGTTAAACAGCTTAAAGCATGTCAAATATTTTGTTATTCCAGAGAAACACTTTTAATAATGCGGCAAGAATTCTTGCAGATAAGTTTCATGATATCACTATCAGTTTATAATACTGGTTGATCTATTTTTTACACTAGCTAGGTAGGCAAATGATCAATGTTTGATCTCTACAAACAAAGCCCTTTTTGTCCTTTAAGAGTCAAATGTTTTTTTGCACTTAGTTGTTAAACCTGTAAGGAATAAAATACAATCTGGCAATAAATACATGCTAAATCATAATTTTGCTTGTTCAAGAAATGACCAGCGCAGGCTGGGCTCCTTATGGCCTGATGAACAAGCCAAAATAAATAGCCATGCAATAAAAGTGCCAGACACAATGCTCTATAGAAACCATCCAGTCTGTCCAACACCTCTTCCCAAAAAGGAAATGCATGTAAATTCCATTAAAAAAAAAGCAACAAAAAACATATCCAGTCACGGACCATATCCGGTTCATATTTCCCTAGACATCTAGGTGGCTGTAAGTAGAATAAAAAAAAAAAATAAAAGTATAAAAAATTAACCCACAATCTCTATATCAGTGGAGACGACGGGACACTTTCCGTTTTCTGTCCAAATTCCAAATTAGCAATGATTGCCCTTTTTGGGGCACTCGTTATTTTTTTCTTGCACTGGAATGGTTACATGTACCGGCCCTAATGAAAAATAAAGCATTTATTTATTGTGATATAAAAATAGTGAAAGCTACCTATCTATCTATCTATCTATCTATCTATCTATCTTTCTATTAATAATTGATTATAAATACTTAACATAATTATTCGACTAGCAAAATAATTTCCTTTTTAATTACTTTCATTCTTTTCTTTAATAAAACTACACTTAGTATTTAAAATGTTGACTAATGGATCTTTTGGCGTTGGCTAGTAGAAAGGATGGTGCTTTTATAGATACCTTTATATCTGACTTTTATAGCAATAGATCCTGCCAAGTAATCATTAATACAAGAAATTCAAAGCATTAAACCTAAGTATTTTAAGGTAACATCGACTTGTAGAGTTAATGCTAAAACAATAGCAGCAAAAACATACCTAACATGACATAAAGCAAATTGATAGATTGCATCATTGATTAAAATTGTTATATTGAGTTTTTTTCTTTTGTTGTTGTTACTGGGTACTTTTAGCTGAATAGGGAAAGGTATTACCTTTAGATAATAAACTTTTAGCATGGAATTCTACACATGTGCCTGCACTCTTCGAGGTAATAAAATAGGTAATCAGATTAAGTTGACCTCAACACTATGGGATAATTAAGCTTAACACTTTTACAGTGAATGATAAGCGTACTCATAAATTCCTCATTGGGCATTAAATAAAAGCTTTATGCAACGAGTATACTTGTGCTTGCCATTCGCAGGGAGATCAGCTGCTACAGGCTGCCGGGAGTGCCAGGCAGCAGCCAATACCTGTAACTTTCCTGCATGTGATCGCTTTATCATGACATGGCCGTGCTTTTGTCAGTATTAACATCTCTCCTCCATAAATTGCAAAGTAGGGTTATCATAGCGACTTATCTCATTGACCACCCTGCAGCTGATCATAGTGACAAAGTATCCATTCGAATGGAGTCTAAATTGTGAATCTAATTTAAAGTTTTACACATACAATATATATAGTTTTACATTGAAATGTGTAATTTTATAATTAGTGCTTCGTTAATTCTTTCCTTAAATATGTGCAAAGCGTCCTTGCCATTTAATAGATATAATCCTAAATCTTAAAATCTAGTAAGTAGAAAGTAATGTTTTTCAACAATCACGTGTTGCCACTTCTTTAATTACACTGTACAGAGCCAGTGGTTCAATGAGTAGAAAGTGACAAATCAACAGAACACAGACAGCTGGAGAATAAAAAGAAAACAGGAAGTATCATTTTCTTCCTTAAGGGTTTTTTGTTAGTGGACTAATATTAAATCTGAATTATATTCACAATCCTGTAAATTGTATTCAATTGGTATTTTAGTCTAGTTGCTCAGGCCAACTGCACTCAATTGGCCAAAACTGAACATCTCATTCATTCACTCACTTAAAAACTTGAAGCCAACTCAACCGTAGTCCAATTTGACTTGACTGATGACGTTTCGACTGCCAACTCCAAAAAGTTTCAGCAAAAAATATAGAAACTTTGCCAGTTTGGCAGTTCACTTATAAAAGGACCTTATCTTGATTCCTCATCACCCATCTTGAAAGTGGGGAGGAGATGAGTCTTTGGAGCAACCATAGTTCGGGAGATCCTAAAGTATAGAAACTGGCATAGGGCCCTGCACACCATAACGTTTTTCATCCAAGCTTACATCCAAGCTTACATGTTGCCTTATCTGAGTTATAGTGTACATACATATGCTGTTGAAAACTCACTTATTGAGTATATTACCAATAGTAAAACAGTGTATTGTCGCTTTAAATCATTCATCGCCTGTGAAATATGTTTCCACTTGGGAGACTCAGAGTTTTTGTGGTATCGAGTAAGTCAAGACAAAAAAGTTAGCTCTCAAGGCTGCAAAATGTAAAAGCATCAAAAGTACATTTGGTTTTTAATGGCTTGTATATCGCAAGCAATATTTACATTGTTTATAGTGATTTAAATGTATGTTTTTAATCAAGTATATTCCTTAAATTGATTAGCTTTCAAACGCAGTTTCACAAGCTCAGCTTCATAACTGGAAACTATGTATAAAACAGCATAAATACAGACTATAATAAAGCATAATTTAGAATATATTAAACTTAATTATCTTGTCACATTGTTTTGTGTCCAAATTAACCTCTTTGCAAACTTTCATAGCACTAAGTACATTTAAATTATAATTCATCTATTAAGCACTTTGATGATGTTTGTCTGTAATGTACATACATCTCTACTTTGTTTGCTATCATAAAATTTTATAGCGTTTTAGAGCAGACTATTTAGCAACAGGAAACTTAATATCAATAGGTACACGAGGAGGAATATATTTTCAGAAGTTGATGTGGCAAAGAGACACACAGACTATCCAATTTTCCACCATACTTATATATTACTTTTAGTTTCCTCATGAAAAGAAATATGCTTCATTTTTTAACTCTTGAAACATGTTTTTAGAGTTGAAAAATCAGTACCAGCAGGGCCGGTAGTTTAGAAATTTTAGAGAGTAAAGTTTTCTATCACTATGAAACTGCCATGTCCAGCATTCCAATATGTGGTGCCCATATATATATCCACATATATAAATTGTTTTCTTTTTATTTACAAAGCTATGCTTGACATTCTAGTTGTTGAATTCCTCATCACCAGTATAGTTTCTATTTTTTTGCATATTGTTTATGAATGTGCAGATGATCTACTTAATCTGTGATCTTGCATTTTTAGGAAGTCAATTCAAGCTCTACTGTCTCAGCAGCTACCCTTTTATATGCCAGGTTTGAAGATAACATAGTAACATATTGACAGTTACTAACAGTACCAGTAACAGTAACATACTGACATTCATACACACATACTAACATATCTACACACATACAGTAGCATACCTACACACACAGTAACATACTAACACACACACAGTAACATACTTGCACACACTAACATACTTACACACATATGCTAACATACACTAACATACACTCACATACAGTAACATACGTACACAGACTAACATCCTTACTTATACACACACATACTAACATACTCACATACAGCAACATACATAGTTAATTACACTTTGCATAACCTACCTTTGTTGGCTCAGGAGAGGGTAGGCCAGTGCCAGCTCTTCTGTTCCTTCAAGGTCCTCACATGCTATGTCTGAGCGACAGGAAATTACATCATATTCTGCCTTCCAGACTCAGTATGTTGGGCCTGAGGAAGTGCAGCCCCCATCGTTGGCCTAGCAGTATGTCAGAAGGGTTGGGGGAGCTTGTGCTAGGGGCTCTTTTGCTCTTTTGCTCTTCTGGTTTAGATCTTGGCTCGTTTATGACCATCTGACTGTCTCCAGCTTGTTGCTGTCCTTCCTGGGTGCTCTGACTTCTGATTTGTTCACCACCAGTATTCAAGTCTCATCCAACCCTTGACCCATCAAATTCTGGATCCCCCGGTTTTTACTGCCTATCATTTATGGTCTGGTTAGGCACAACTCAGTGGCCTGAGGATTATACCTGAGAACCCTGTTTCCTTTGTTTCACTTGTGTTCCCAGGACCAGGAAGGACTAAGCCTTTTACGCAAGGGTTTTACAGACCTAAAAGAATGCTCCACTTACCTGGTTCCTGCATTTTGGGTCCCTCCTGCATTACAGCTCTACAGAAGAAAGGTCCATAATCAGATTAGACAGATGATCAGCAATGTAGTAGAATTTAGAAACCGTAATCAGGGACAGATAACCAGGAATCAGCAACATAGCAAAATTGGGATCTATAATCAGGGTCAGGCACAATCAGAAGTCAGCACCTAGGAATCAGTAACATAGTGAAATCATCACGTAGGAATCATGATCAGAGTAAGACAGGCAAGGAGTCAGCTACAGGGATTAAGACAAGGTTAGAGAAGGGAACTGGATACACAAACTGCTAAATTTCACAACCAACTGAGCACCTACAGTAAGGCGTCAGAATTTTATATAGTATATTACTTGACTAACAGCAAATGTGGGAGCTAAACAAGAATCATTTGGACTAATACATTGCTACAAACATGCAACTATGTAGATATAGGTCAAATAGTTTTTCACACAACAGCATGTATATCAAGGGGAATGAGCTCTCAAGTACCTGTTCTCTGGTTCTGCATGATTATTTGCCAGTTACAGTTGTGTGAAAAAGAAAGTACGCCCTCTTTGTATGGTTTTACATATCAGGACATAATAACAATCATCTGTTCCTTAACAGGTCAAAAAATTAGTGAATACAACCTCAGATGAACAACAACACATGACATGTTACACTGTGTCAAGATTTATTGAGCCAAAATAAAGCCAAAATGGAGAAGCTGTGTAGAAAAAATAATAAGTACACCTTAGGATTCAATAGCTTGTAGAACCAACTTTAGCAGCATTAAGTAATCATTTTCTGTGTGACTTTATCAGTCTCTCACATCGTTGTGGAGGAATTTTGGCCCACTCTTCTTATAACATTGCTTCAGTTCATTGAGGTTCGCGGGCATATGTTTATGCCCAGCCCACTTAAGGTCCCACCTCAGCATTTCACTTTGGGTTGAGGTCTGGACTTGGACTAGGCCATTGCAATACCTTAATTATTTTCTTTTTCAGCAATTCTGTTGTAGATTTGCTGGTTTGCTTGGGATCATTGTCCTGTTGCATGACCCAATTTCAACAAAGCTTTAGCTGTTGGACAGATGGCCTCTTGTATGACACTAGAAAACTTTGGTATACAGAAGAGGTTCATGGCCGACTTAATGACTGCAAGGTTCCCATTCATCACCCCTCCACCACTGTGGTTGACAGTTGGTATGAGGTATTTGTGCAGTGTTTGGTTTTTGCCAAACGTGGCACTGTGGATTATGGCCAAAGATCTCCACTTTGGTCTCTTTTGTCCCAAGGACATTGTTCAAGAAGTCTTGTGGTTTGTTCAGGTGCAACTTTGCAAACCTAAGCCCTGTTGCCATGTTCTTTTTAGAGAGAAGATGCTTTCTCCTGGCAACCCTTCCAAATAAACCACACTTGTTCAGTATTTTATTCATTGCACTGTCATCAACTTTAACATTTAACATGCTAACTATGGCCTGTAGTCTGAGATGTTGGGGTGATTTTTTGCAATTTCTCTGACCTTGGGGTGAATTTGTTTGGATGTCCACTCCTTATAAGATTGGCAACTGTCTTGAATGTTTTCCACTTTTGAATAATATTTCTCACTGTAGAATGATGGACTTTAAATTGTTTGGAAATGGCCTTATAACCCTTTCCAAATTGATGAGCAACAACAATTGCTTCTCTAAAATCATTGCTGATGTCTTTCCTCCTTGGCATTGTGTTAACACACACCTGGATGCTCCAGACCAGCAAACTGCTAAGACTTCGGCTTTTATAGAGGTGGCCACATTTGCTGATGATCAGTTATCCAAGGGCATTTGATTAGCAGCACCTGTCTGCTACTTTATAATAATAAATACTTAATAAAAAATAATTACAGTGATCAGCAAATAAAAGGAGCAAGCTTCAGGTAGTTTTAATTAATTAAGTTAGTTGTGCTGAAAGGTGACAGTTTTCATTTAGGAATGTTTTTATCTGTTGAATTAGTTCAGATTAGTCCTTATTTCACCTACATGTTAACATGTTCCCTTAATGCATTCTGACATCTTGCTTCAGCTTTCAAGAAAGCAGCACATCAGGGTGTCAAGTTCATTATCCAGGTTAACTTTGGATTCTCTACCTCAACTGTTTATTGCTTCATGTCAAGATTTTTCACCCATGCATTAAAAAAAAAAAACTTCTCGTCGAATAAAATCAGAAAGTCATATAAGATCTCTTAAAATAATATTTAGAATGATATGTTAAATTATGATAAGCTACAAGTTAATTATTTCCATATAACAGTGATTATTATTAATCTATAACAGTCTTGTAGCATTTATCATTGAGAGTTGTTACTTTCTTGCTTTACTTCCTTTAAAATAAGGACGTGATCAATACCACCAGCTGCAGCTGGCCCATTGTATTGGCAGTTAGCCAGCCAGTTTCTTTCAAGAACAGCACAAAAGAAAACCTTGCACAAATTTCACTGTGATGACACTTCATATAAAGTTTTGTTAAATGTATTTTTCAAGCCTATCGGCGAGACTGTTTGTGAAAAGAGTCAGTCATCAGCTTTTACAAAGATGTCAGACATCCTATCATATTTTCTTAAAAGGAAATCGGTGTATAAATTTCTGTTTTCTATTCCTACAATCACTTTAAAAACAGCTGTTACCACATGATACTATATTTTTGATAACTACATCTTATTCATTGATATCTCTATGTGTCTAAGCTTTCGTATACTGTATACAGGCTAGTGTGCCATTGTTCAATCTTGAACCTTGCCACTTGAGCGTGATGCAGTGGGCACATGCACAGCATTGTTTAGGCATGGGCAATAAATCCTGGGGTGGTATTACCTGCTTGGATGAGTTAGCAGATGACATACCCCAGCATTCAGCTAACTTCCCTTCCCAATGTGATCTTCATTTAGAGACTGGTTAAGATTTTGTGGCGTGCTTTAGAATTAGTACAAAAACTTGAATTAGGAGAAGCTGTAAATACCCAAAAGAATGAAGACTTCTACAACACATTATTAATTTTATTACAAATATCTTAGAAACGTACACATGGTATGCTAAAAATATTACCCAGCATACAAGCTTATAATGTTAAAGAGAAAGCCCCATGAACAAAAAAAATACTTTTCTCCTTGAACATAAAATACAGTGCTGTATAGAGTAATATAGGTTATCTAGTATTATTTCATTTTGCTCCAACAACTTTTTTTATCTGTACACCTGGAGGCTGACATTTTTGTCATGTGATATGTTGGGTAACTTTCCCTACTGAAATACCACACCAAGCTGATTCTTTATGACAATGAAAGGGTGATAGAACGCTTACACAGGGCTAATACGCAACAGCCAAAAGCATTAAAGTATAAAACTAGAACTGTTTAAAACAAAAAAACACAATATTTTAGAATTTTTTTTTACCTGATACTGATAATAAATTAATACATTTCCCCTTAAAGTTTATTAGCATCAAGTTTTCTTGACAAGCATGTTTAACAAAGGTATACTATATCTGATAATGTTCATGTATGTCTGTACATATCTATTTCAGGTATATAGTATTTCTATACATCACTCAAAATGTATGTGACACTAAAATCATGATTTGATTTGAAAAGTAGATACCGAACCTAATGTAAAGTGGCTACTTTTATTTAGAAACACTTTTCCTATTTGTTATGTCTGCTCACCTACCTTTCTAAACCTCCGATTTTATATTTCACATTAAATTGAGTTTATCATGTGCAAAATCTGTTTTATTTTTATGATGCATACTTTATTGGTAACATTATGTTACCTTGTTAAATCCACACTATGTTGTTCATACAATTTAGATTTCATTGTGGTAAAATCAATTTACTTAGGGTTTTTTTCTTGCATTTTTTTCCTTTTAGTGGTTGGTAAGAAATTGTTAACATTTACAATTCTCAAGAGATATAACAAACTCATAAAAATCATTTTAAAAGCAAAACAAATTGAAACCAAACTTGTTCTCCACTTTCATAACTTTACTTTCATACACTTTATCAATATTTTAATTAATTATATTATGATTTAACTTTGACCCTTGGCTTGTCCCAATATATATATATATATATATATATATATATATATATATATATGCAATAATTGCATAAGTATTCCTACCCATTATGTTATTGCTCTTGTTTGGTAGAAAGTGTTACCTCCTAAACAATTACATTGTTTTTAAAAACAAAAAGCCCAAGCCATAGTTTATAATAGTAAATGGAAATGTCTTTGTCATCCTATGGGTGCTCTGTGTCAGGGATGCTGGTGAATAAAACCATCAGGCTATTAATAAAGTAAGGTGAATTTAAACCTGCGTGGGATAGGGATATTGTTGAGGTCTTACGGTAGGAATAATGGGCAGACTATATGGACAGAATGGTCAAAAGCTTATTTTTATAAGACATACGGATGAAGAAAAGGTATGTATTTTTTCTTGCAAATTTAACTTTCTGGACAAAGAAGCAAATTATTATTTCATCGTCTCACGTTTGAAAGAGGACTTTTGGAGGATATGACCTGGAGAATTGCACATACTTCCATTTCAGATTAGGGTTTGGGCTTTATTAATCAGCTCCAGAAGAAACATCTAATTGGCTGGAACACTGGAGCCGGTGACATCCGCTTACCCTGTGCGGTATGACAAATGACACTAGGGGGAGCAATGCCACATAGTCTTTGCTCCAGGTAGTTTATTTTTGCTATTATTAATTTTTATAATAAAATACATATATATTATTGTGATTAATCAATAATTCATAATTTGCAAATTAAATATTAATACTAAATTCTTATTTGCTCCTTTTGAAAAAGGAAGCTGGTGACAAGGCCAGAGCAAAGGTAGCTTTTGTAAGAAATTGAGATGATGCTGCTGTAGGTGAAAGGTGAGACCAAAAGGTGTCAGGGACCTCCCCCTTTGGGAATGCCCACAAATGTAGTTTCTGAATTAAAAATGCACCCCAATTTTGTGCATACTGATCAGAAAATTTAATTTGTTTCCCAAAAACGAATCCGGCAAAAATGAAACATACATTTCGGCCAATTCCTTATCAACTGAGTTGAAATCTTGCCTTGCTCCACCTTTTAATATAATTAGCTTTTTCTTGTTGTTTTTCTTCTTTTTATTGTTATTATTATGATAGATGGTTAATTAGTTTTATTATTAATCCCGTATTAATTAATGTTTTACTATAATGTTTATGACACTGTCAAGACCGAAGAGATTTCTTTCTCTGCATTCCAGTTAGGCTGGGACACTTACGTATTTTTTTTTTTTATTTTTTGAACGGGAAATAGGATGATCAGATAAATCAACAGTTTTTTTTGTCTGTATTTTGCAGAAAAGTTTGTGCTTCTGCATAAATTACACATTTTCATGTAATTTTAGAAAATATTTAACAACAAGGTTCTTTTCACCTGATTAAAAAAAAATTGTTGAGTAAAATGAAATATTGGTGTTGGTGCCGAGAGACTGATATTGAAGATAACAGTATAGAACTAGTAATGAAGTGTAATGTGTCTCAGCTTTCCACATCCAGAAGTGTTTCACAAATATTCTAATGGGCAACGAATACCACAGAACATATGAGATATGCTTCTGGGAGCAGATGGTAGCAGTCAGAGTTACTTAGACTCTACAGATATTTCCTTTGCACCTGGCACTGGAGGTGTTAGCTATGCCAGTTCATTCCAAAACACAGATGTTCTTGTATATTTTATGTAAGTGTAGCATCTACTTTGCTGTTTAAAACTTGCCATACGGCGCATGAGTGCTATAATCCAAATCTTACACTTTATTAGTGCACCTGTATTTAACAGGAACTCCACATTTTTGTTATTTGCGTTATGGTATTACTGGCATGCATTATTTGTATTTCAGGATATGTAAGCCCATGGAAACTGTTGAAAAGAGTAAAGATACATGTGAAATGCTATTGTATTAGTACTTGACAAACAAAGGTGACCTTCATCATGGTCATTATCCATTTCCCTGTCCACCTAATAAATTCTGTAACCTGGGGTAAAACTTATCACTGGCTTTTATCTGAAATATATCTATGGTCTATGGTTGAATATGTATTGACTTATAAAGATATATCTAGTAAAATGGCTTTGCATATTGTAGGTATAATTACCGTATTGGCTCGGATATAGGCCGCCCCGTATATAGGCCGCACCCTAAAAGTTTGGTGCTTTTTTAAAGAAAAAGTTTTTTTCTTTAAAAAAGCACCAAAAAACATGCTGCCACTCTGTCCCCCCCCGAGATATGCTGCCACTCTGTCCTCTCCCCCCCGAGATATGCTGCCACTCTGTCCTCTCCCCCCCGAGATATGCTGCCACTCTGTCCTCTCCCCCCCCCGAGATATGCTGCCACTCTGTCCCCCCCCCGAGATATGCTGCCACTCTGTCCCCCCCCCGACTTACCAGAGCAGACTCCCGGGTGTCTTGCGGGGCTGGAGGGGGACATCTATGCACATTGTGTATACAACTCCCGGTGCCGGCACTCAGCGGAAGTGCCGGCACCGGAAGTTGTATACGCGTATTGCGTAGATGTCTTCCGCCGGCCCTGCAAGACACCCGGGAGTCTGCTCTGGTAAGTCGGGGGGGGGGTGTGTAAAATGCATCGTGCGGACGTTCGGATGTTCGGACGATGCGCTTAGACAACCTCCCGTGCCGGCACTCCCCCCGTGGAAAGTGCTGGCAGGGGAGGCTGTCTGAGCGTATCAGACAGTAGGATACAGGTCCCCTGCAACGTTGCGGGGGATCTGTATCCTAACCCCGCTGCCTGCCCGGCACCCGGGACTGCATGTCCCTGTCGTCGGGCGCTAGACCCCGAATATAGGCCGCACCCCCACTTTAAAGACTTAAAGTGGGGGGGGAAGTGCGGCCTATATTCGGGCCAATACGGTATATATTTGCATTTCATGCTACATGTTTAATTGGTCAGCAGCATGAAATCTCTCCTAAATATTTGTAAACTCATGTTTGGGTAGTGAAGGTAATTCAGATTGGTACTCCCTTTTGAGCAGTGACATAAGAGAACAAATCTCTTCTCCCAGGTGGGTAGCCTGCTGTCTAATTCAGCACTACATCCTAATTTTTGTGAATGAAATTCAAAAAATTTAAAAATCCACCTTGCATGCTCCCACCTGAAACTTGCAACACTTAAAAGTTGTGGCCCCTCACATGCCCAGCAACCATTTTATTGAATCTGTGAGTTGTTTTGTGAGTGTTAGTATGGTCAGAAAAGTTCTTAGGTCAGCTGACCACTTGCCTGGTTATTGAATAGACCCCAGAGACACAAGAGTTATGCAACAATGTGTACTGAGCACAAAAATTTCAAGCCTAAACACATATAAAACTAAAATAGGTCTTATGTATGACAGCCCCAGTTTTTTAATTGCCATATACAATAGCAGTCATACCTCTACAGTATGTTTAAAATTTGTTTGTCATGCATCCCATAGGTAGAAGTTTCCTATTACTTCATATTCAGAATTACCTAGAGGGGTGTATTTGCTTTACTGGATGTTTGCAGGCAAGTTGCAGTTTCAAATCACCAACCAATTGTGTATTATGAAAGGTGTGAAGAAGAGAAGAAAGATGGGAGGAAGACAGAAAAGGAGAAGAGAAAGGGAAAGAAGAGAACAAGGGGAAAGGGCAAGAGGGGGAAGAGAGAAAAAAGGAAAGAGAAATATGAAAGGAAGAAAGAGAGACCAGCAGGGGAAAGAGAAGGAGAGGGAGGAGTAAAAGAGTGAAAGAACAGAGAAAGAAAAAGGTGGAGAGAGAGAGAGAGAGAGAAAGAGGCAAATAGATTTCTGGCCACATGCACACACACTATGTACAAAAAAAATGTGTCTATGTATTAAACTATATAAGTAAGAAAGGCATCTTCTTAGAAATGCAACATAACAGTCATCAATTATTCACAATTGCACCAAAAAGAATGAATTTATAAAACCCGCCCCCCTACTAATTCCTCTAACCATACCCACTAAAACAATTGTGTCCCTGTTTGGCCATTTTAAATGTTGGGTGATTTGGATTCTCAAGCCAATATCTATGTACTTGTATAAGGAAAGTGTTTCCTTTATTTATATGTGGTTGTGTTTGATTATTCTGCAAAGCACTATACACACTAATGGTACTATACAAATAATGTGATTCTTGTACACATAAATAACCTCTAATCCACATTTGTTGTCAAATGCAATATCCTGCAGCTGGAATCAGATACTTTTCAAACGTCCGAAATAGTTTCCTTGGAAAAATCATAATGGTTTGCTCTCCCCACCCACGTTAAATGCATTTTATTAGCTTTTGAAGATAAACATAGGATAAGAGTTCTAATAACATAATTTAGCTACTATTCATTTTTTTAAGTGAATCCATTGGCTTATGTAATGAAATTATGTTTTAGTTACAATTATTCTTCTAATTATTAGGTCCATATGTTGTTAAAGCACTTAACATTACACATGCATGTCGTTTCCATAAAGCTAGCACCATCTGATATTACAGTATGTTCACGAATGGTTCTTGTCCATCTCATATTGTATTATAACACTTTTGAAAGCAAACTATATATTTGATTATTTTATTTGTATCGATTGGTATCACCCAAATAAATACATGTAAATGGTCCTACATATACCCCAACATTTCAAGTGTCCAAACCTGGATATCACAGTAGGGGGAAGGGGTATCAGAGGTGGGTCTACTTGTCTACCTTACCCAAAGAACCACTGTGCAGCAGGAGATCTGTGCCTGAAAATAAGGATTTTCAAGTGGAAAATGGGATGGTTGAGAGGTACGGGCCTGCTTGTGGCACAGTGCTATCACGGTGTCATAACCAGCTAAAAATACCTTTTTTGGCTTAATAAATTCTTAAACAATTCAGTATGCGTTTCAAGATTAAGATTAATAAATACTTTTCCAACTTTGGCCCATTTGCTTATGGAGATATTGTCGTTGCACAAGTTATTGCTTGCTTATTGTCCACTATTTATAAAGCAATGTTTCGAGCAATGGATATTATTAGCACTAGTTTCTTGGCTTGGGTGTATGTATCCCTTTTTCTTGGTTTTCAATACAATTAGCATCTAGGCCAAGATGTTGATTTAGAATTTTGTGATGGGCTATAATAAAACCCTATTTAAAACTATTTTCATAAATATATACAAATAAGTACAAGAAGTATTGTTAATTTAGCCCATGTCCTAAAATTGCTAAATAAAACAGTGCGTTTTATAATGTTGTCAAGAGCTATATAAGAATCAAGCCAAACTTCAAGATATATTGGACACTGAACAGTGCGTTCCTAGAATAGAATACTGAAACATTTTATCAATTGTCCATTCGTCGACATCCTGAATAGGATTATTGTTTGGATTAAACATTTTGACACTTCGTTTGAATAAAGTGAAATTTCCTGTTATCAATATTTTCTTTTTTTTTTGCATTTTCTTTTTATTTTACTGCTGGCTAAATGCTTCAACAGCTTTAAGTACTCTGTGCATTTAACTTTTATTGTTTCCTGGATATCTTAATTAATCATTGTTTTCCAAATTGAAATAAGAAGAAAAACTTTTATAGATTAGCCTAAAATTATCAACTGATGAAAAAACTTCTCTGTTCAGAGCTCCCTTTTTTCAGTCATACTTTTTGTGTTTTCTACCTTACAAAATAAGGAGCCTTTTGCTCAGACCCAAAGTGAACATGGACACATATCTGCTAGTCTCTGTCTCTGTATACAAAATTCTAAATTCCAATTCTGTGTTACTGAATGTACTTTCCTTAATTTCACAAAATATTTCCCCCTTGCTTTAACCATCTTATATTTCCCCTGTAGCATACCATCAGTACCCGAAAAATTAAGAAAGCCTTGAATATTTTATCACAGGTGTTTTGGTGTGCCTTCTAGATATTGTAGATATGAATAAAGACTGTCATCCCATACTCTGTTGGCATACATGTTCTGAAATAAAAACATAAAACATGAGTCATAGATGAGAAGTGCAGAACTGGAATCATTTTATATGCAATAATAAAAAGACATTGAAACATAGAATTTGATTGCGGATAAGGACTATTTAGCTCATCTAGTCCGTCCTTTTTCCTGATATAAAGACTTTAACCTGTCTTCAGTCTCATCTTAGATTAAGGATAGGCATATGCCTATCCCATGTATGTTTAAGTTCCCTCAATATATTAGCCTTTACCACTAACCGCTGCGAGGCAGTTCTACTTATATACCACCCTCTCAGTAAATGAAAACATACTTATATTACATGTAAGCCTCTGATTCGCCAATTTTGGATTATAACTTCTTGTTCTAACATTTCTCCTCCTTTGAAATAGGCTTCCTTTGTGATAGTTGCCAAGGAATGGTAAATATGAAAAGCCTCTCGTACTTTCATATACCTATTTCTAGAGGTGATGGCTCAAGTGATTTCTAATTATAATTTATAAAAAGAGACATTTGGTTTTGACTATCTGAGCTAGCCTATTTTTGTGAGTGAAGATACATTTTATTACAAATGAAGGAAATAATGAGAGAAGTGAAAATGTACCTGTAAAGAACCAAGGTATTACATTATATCTATATATTTCTTTGCCTTTAGTAAGGAGCGTTTTTTTTTTTTTTGTGCTGTACTTTAGATCAAGAAATAAGGCAAAGAAAAGTTGAACATGAACAAAAAAACACAAGTATACAGTTTGGGGAATGGGTGCCAGTGCTGGGGTGTGTGACCTGTGATCTATGTCTGCAATTTAGGGTTTCAATGCATTTTTTATTTGATCTATACCTCTAATGCTGAGTTTGCATGTGATTTTCTGTTGATCTATACCATCAAACCTGTGTTTTTGTGTTATTTAGTTGCTCTGTACCTGCAACGCTATGTTTCATGTCTTATTTATTAATACCTGCAAATAGAGGGTTTCTATGTCTTATTCAGTTGATCTATACCTGCAATGCTGTATTTCCACGTGTTGTTTATTTGATCTATCTTTGAACTATATACAAGAGGAAAAGAGAGGTTTGGCATAGTGACACAGTGATGGGGGGATTCAAAAGACTCTGGGGGTGATATCGGGGGAGGGGTGCACCACATGGAGGTCAAGCAATTACCCAGGGTCCAATCAATATTAAAGGCGGCTTTGATTGGGATACTTTTTACATAGTTATATAGTACATAAGGTTGAAAAAAGATCTAAGTCCATCAAGTTCAACCCTTCTACCTAACCTTCCTACTCTTCCTTCAACCCTTATTCCTATCCTCTTATGTGGAACCGTATCAAATATCTTCGCAAAATCCAGATAAATCACATCTACAGCCACACCCAGATCTATATTTGTACTTACTTCTTCATAGAATGCCAGTAGGTTGGTTTGACAAGATCTGTCTTTTACAAATCCACGTTGACTTCTACTAATTGGATTCTGGATTAAGATATGTTCTTGAATGTATACCTTTAGCAACCCTTCAAATAATTTCCCCACTACCGATGTTAAGTTTACTGGCCTGTAATTGCCGGGTTGAGATCTTGATTCCTTTTTAAATATGGGCACAACATCTAATGGAACTATGCCTGAACTGAAGCAATCCCTAAAGATCAGTAATAATGGTTGGGCCAGAAATTAGGCTTAGCTCCTTAAGTATCCTTGGGTGTATACTATCTGGTCCAGGGGCCTTGTCTACCTTAAATTTATTTAATTACTTGAGCCAATCCCATGTTTGCTGTAATGGTTCCTTTAAATTAGCCATCTGGGGCTCCGTCATTGGTTCTTCCTTGGTATAAACAGGAGAAAAAAAGTATTTAAGATGTCGGCTTTCTCTCTGTCCTCACTAACCAAGTTTCTGGTTTCAGATAATAAAGGACCAACATTGTCTACCTTTAACTTTTTTCCATTTACATACTTAAAACATTTCTTGGGATTAGTTTTACTCTCCTCCCCTTTCTCCCTTGGCAATTAGTTCCTCATTTTCCAATTTAGCCATTTAATCGCATTTTTGCAAGTTGTGTTGGCATCTTTGTATGCAATAAATGATACTACTGATCCCTCGCCATTTGTTTATTTCTTATTTTACTTCCCAGGTAAGCCACATCGGTTTTGATTTGTTTCTTTTGTATTTGTTTCCCGTAGGTATATATTGATATATATATATATATATATATATATATATATATATATATATATATATATATATAGATGTGTAATTTTGCAATGTGTGCTTAAAGGTATTCCATTTTTCCTGTGTTTAGTTCAGAGAACAATCCATCCCAGTCTATACATTTCATAGTTGACCTTAGGCCATCAAAGTTTGCCCTTCTGAAATTTAATTTATGAAGCCACCTCTTCCAACTGTCTCAATTCAACCTGCCATTAACATTAACCATCCAGTAGCAGTGCTCAATTAATTCAACTTGTTGGTTGTTACTACTTTCGGTATAGAAGTACATGTGTAAAGGGTGTATGTGTATTCTAAATTATCTCCAAGCATTTCATATAATTGTAGTTGTAGAAGACTATGAAACATATTTCAGTATCAGTAACTGAATATAGGTTTTTCGTACATCATGTTCTAGTGGTGGACTGGCCTTAAGCCAATAAGTCACTGAATAAGGCTATTTGTAAAAAAAACCAAAAAAAACAAAACAGAAACTGGGAACAGCTGTGGCAATCAAATTTGATAAAACAGAGAAGAACTTATATTTCTGTTTTTCCTGGTTTGTCAAAGTTTAACTTTTTCTCTTACAGGACAGCTTTTCTTCAATAAATATGTGATCACAAAAGTCAACTTAAATGAAACATATTTTAAAGAAAAGAATAAACAGACTTTTTTAGGGCTTAAGGCTATGATTTTAGGAAAAATCTAAAATATTGCATTTCTTATATACATGTTACTACAAGAAGTAAAATGGAACATGAGAACCGTACATTATTTTTTATGGATGGAAGTCTTAAAGTTGATATACAATAAGTGTTTCCTGATCTCTGTACGGGTGATGAAAACCAAAGCCATTTTGTCTGTCCTGATAATTAATCAAGCATTTGTCCTGGAAAAAAACCCACAGTGGAATCACTCTTACAGTTCTTTCCCAAATATATGATGACATACTATTAACACATGCAAGAAATGTTTTTACAGCACCATTTTATGTACATTTAAAACTCACAGTAAAAATAAAGCCATGTAAAAGAATTTTGTTTGGTCTCATGGTTAATGTTATGAGACTTGTCACCACATAATGAATTATACATAATTAAGAATTATGAGGTGAATGTGATGTGTTCACAAACAAAATATTCAGACATTAGGAGCATTACATGCCCAAGTATATGTGTTTGTAGTCAGCATGGTAAATCACGCAGTTCTTTCAAGAGACAAAAGTACTATGCTCATAGAGACAGCTTTCATTTGTTGCTTCTGTATGGGAACCAGGAAGATTCAGCAGAACTTTACATAAAATTCAAAATATTTAATATCGTCTTACTTCATGTTCAGGGATTCATAGACCTAAATCTGGTGACAGCAGGTCTGGGACCTTTCAATGATTCATGTCAAATAGTTTTAAAGCTCTCAAGACCTGCTATTGAGAACTTTCCAGGTGTGCTGTCTCCTGCATACCTTCCTACATTTGAAACAACCTAAGGGATATTTGTTTTTAGAAACACACATTGTGCTATTATAGTAACTCAACTGGCTCCCCATCAGTTCTGTATTTACCTAGGGTAGTGCCCCTAGTCCTCTCCATCTCCAAGGTCAGCATCTTCTACTTCCAAGGTCAGGTTCTACTCACCTTTAAGAACTAGAGTGTTCTTAAAGGCATGCAGCTCTTTTTAATGAAGTCTGTGGAGGCTATACTGAGCTAGCACAGCATCCATACTGTAAATAGGCCAGTTGGGGACATCAAGGATAAACATAAACATAATTTCTCCTCTATCTCGTTATCTCTTCTTTTTCTCATTTTCTCTACCCTTTCTATTAATCTCTCCCCTTCTATTTGATCCTCCCTTTTCTCTATCTCACCTGTTTATCTTCATCTCTCTCCTTCTCTTTAAACCCCTTCTCATTATCTTGCCTTTCTATCTCTTCATTTTCTCCTTATCTCTCCGTTTTCTCGCTTTTCTGTTAATCTCTCATCCTCTTCATTTTTACCTCACCCTTTTTCTTTGACCCCTTTCTCATGATCTTGCCTCTTTTTTTGTATCTCATCTCTCCCATTTCACATTATCTCTCCTGCTATTGCACTTTATTTCTTCTTTTTATCTCTACATCTCCCCCTTCTCTCTACCTCCTCTTTTATCTTATCTTAGCTCTCCTCTCTTTATTTCCCCCTTTCTGCCCATGTCTTCCCATTCTCCTAACCCCTTCCCCCTTCTCTTTTATCCTTCCCTTTCTCATTATCTCTCCCATGTCTCTGTCTCCACTTTCTCTCCCTTTTCTCTTTAACCCTCTTCTCATTATCTCTCCTCTTTTTTTCTTTATTTCTTCTTTCTATCTTTCCATTTTATTTGTATCACTCATATTTCTTTTTAGCTCTCTTTGTTATTTTTATCTTCCCATCTTTTTTCTTTATCTCTCCTCTTTCTCTCTCCACTTTCTCTTGAACTCACCATTTTGTCCCTTTCGCTTTATCTATCCTCCTCCTCTCTTTCTATAGCTCCTTTTTCTGCTCTCTCTCTCTTTTTATCTCCCCCCTCTTTCTCTTTACCTCACCATTTTTCCCTATCTCTCCAATTTCTCTATATCTCCCCTCCTCTTTCTCTCTAGCTCTCCTCCCCTTACTTTTTATCTCTTTTTATCTTTTATCTCTCCCCTTTTCTTTGATACACATTTCTCATTATTTATCTTCTTTTTCTTTATCTTATCTTTCCCATTCTCTTTATCTCTTCTCCTATTTCACTTTATCTGTCCCCTTTCACCCTGTCCCCCATCTCTCATTGTCTCCCCCTTTTCTCATTAGCTGTCCTACTTCTCATTAACTTTCCCAATCTCTCTCCTTTCTCCTCGTCTTTCTCCTTTTCTATCTCTACTCCACTTTATCCTTACCTCTTTTTTTCTATACCTCTCCTCTTTCTTCTCATCTTTCATCGTTTTCATTATCTCTCTCATTTCTTCATATATCTTCACTTATTTATCTCTCCACCTTTTCCCAATCCCTTATCTTTCTCATTATCTCTCCCTGTTCTTGCCACCTATCTTATTTTTCTTTATCACTCCCTATTCACCATCTCTCCTTTTTCTCATTCCCCCTTCTCTCTGTCTTCTCCACTTCTCTTTATCTGTCCCCTTCTTTCTACTCCTCATTAACTCTCCTATTTCTCACCATCTTTTCTCCCGAACTTTGAGATCTCCTTACTACATTCTCCACATGACTGTAAGGGATCTCGCCAGAGCTGAAGACTGGGAGCCAGGTTGATAAACAAAAAGTATAGCTAGCACACATCATAGCCCTTACACCACCATAGTCTCCTGCTAGTTATAGTTGGTTAATGAGCTGTAGAAGCTCATTAATTTAACTTTGTTATACCTAGGATTTAACCGTGCTGCAGCTAGTAGCCCTGTTACTATGGCCCTCACCACAATTAAATCATCACCATCACAGAAGCCCCTCACCTTATGTCTAATTACCCCTCAGCAAGACCCAGCCTTACTATTTTTTGTTTTATTCTCCATTTGTATATTCTGAGTAGTAACTGTCCAATTATTGTAATAGCGCTATGAAATAAAATGATTTTTAGCTCTGTAGAGCAATGCAATGCATGCATACCCATCAAAAATTATGTACAACTAATAAAGAGTATATTTACATACATATCATGACAGACATTTAACACACTAGTTTATTGTCCGTTATTCAATTCCAAGTAGGGTCAGGAATTTTGCAAATACCTTACCTGGTTTTAATGACTGGATATTGTGACAAGTATTGAAATATAAATCATGATTTGCATTTGAGTGCCATATTTCTAGTCAATACATTAGAGAGGTTTGTATTCAAATAGACAATGGCAGAGAGAGAGAAACAAGAGAACACACTGTAGACAATTTTTTCAGAGAATGGGAATGCTGAAAACTCCTGAGAAAAATGTATGGAAGTTTGGAATCTGTGTTTAGCGTGATTATCATAATTTAAAAACAAATGACAAGATGTGGCAATATTTAAGAATATGTTGACTTCAGGGATTTGAGCCAGGCAAACTTTGTAGTTCTCACATGTACATTACTCTTACTAGAATACAATTTCTGGAAAAATAGAGCAGAGTGACATTTGGAAGTAGAGCCTATTATATTGAAGGTCATTTTGCTTCTGTAACTTTTTAAATACCCCTCAAAACCAACTTGTTGTTATGGAGAACCAAACATATTATGGTTACATGGAACTGAACAAGACTCCACAATAAAGCATACTTCCTAACCATCCCAATTTAAGTAGGACAGTCCCGATTTTTAGCACGGTCTTGTCATCCTAACCCACTCTCCTTTCTTTGCAGGCAGTGGGGATTATGGGCCAGTTAGAGACATTTGCCCCTACCAACTCAACAAGCTTTTTCAGCACAGACCTCAATCACAATCATATTATGTCATATCCCAATGTTCTGTTTTAATGTCATAAAATGGTAAGGCGGGTACATGTTTCTGCCTCCAGCGTCGCCTGCCCCAGTTGCCTATAATCATGCAACCAATGACCTTGGGCATCTGAAACACTAGGGCTATGATAGAGCCTGACAGACAGTATCACAGTTGTACAGTGGTAGCTAATACACAAAGGTTTTGCATTTCATGGATCAGTAAATTTAGCATTCCATCAAGATACTTGTTTCCAAGTTAAGGATTGTCTTAAGATATTTTATAGTTTGCAACTTTGTTGGGTTCTTATTACTTTCATACAGTCCAGCACAATCTTAATTTGCATGTAAATTGTAAGTAGAGCAAGATTTGTACAGTTGCATACAGAAAAAAAATATTTATGCAAGCCTCCACTTCAGATACTTTAATCTGCATAAAATTTAGACAAATTGACTCATTTCATTATGAAACTGTCCAGCTGGGAATACGCATGCATTGTACTTGACAGATGTGCCTATGTGAATGTATGAGTAGAACGTCACATATTTGTATTATATCAAATTGGGTTTGGATTGTTCACTTAGAAATTGTTATAATATTCATTGTTTACTACATTACACCAAGGTTTTTTTCTATATTTTAAGTCTATCCAAAGATCTCTAATTAGTTACCCATCCATAATTCTCTTCTTAATCGAAAATCAGTGTATCACAGCTGACTGGATGGAATCATTTGTTGTATTCTATTAAGAATCAATATCATGTATGGAAACTGCATGCAATACACCGTATATACAGTATATATATATATATATATATATATATATATATATATAATTTTTGTTTTATTCAACCCCTGTTGCAAATTGTACATAATAGCCGAAGAAAAAAAATGCAGGAGCAGCCGCTTTAACTGCATGAGCAGCTGAAGTGATAGGAGGAAGTGGGTTGGCCATCTCCCTAGTGAATTTTATCCGACCATCAAGAATGAGTGCACAAGGTCAGATGTTCAATGTATGCCATTCACAATCTGCTGACATCAGTACTCATTCATGAGAGCGAGCTTTGTTTACAGATACTGCTAATAGGAGGAGACACGTGAAGTTGCTTCGTTTATGGAAGAGGGCAGAAGAGACACTGTACTGTGAAAACATTCCCACACAGTGTCACCACTCATTGACTGTGAAAACAGGCAAAACCATCATTCACAAAACTCCACAAAGCGTTTACTTAAAAAAATAGTCTGTAAACGGAGGCTCACAAAGCCTACTTCTGTCTCCTTTACTGATCTCACATTACATTCAGTTTTTTTAAAAAGGGGTTTAGTTACAGTGTGTTGTAAACCTTTTTATGTGTTGGTAGAGATACATTTGAAAGTTTGTTACTCTTGTGTTAAATGTTTAATATTAATATAAACATGTAAATTAACCAGACACTGCTTTAAAAAAAAGTGAATGTTGAAGAAGTTCTTAGACCGTAGAAAAAATAATTCAGATTATCCCCAATCCTAATTCCTATAGACACGTGAATCATGTTTTTGTTCTGTTCAATTTAGGTAATAAGTAGGCAACTGCAGTCATGAATTATCACCAACATCGGCCACTTCACAGGGCAGGACAGGCCTCAGAGTTTCCAGTAGGCTGCCATGTAATTACAAGTGTCCCATGTACAAGTGTGACAATTATTGTTGAAAAATGTATGAAAATGAAGGGGGCATGCTTAGGCAAGGATATTAAGAGGCAGGGGATGATTGTGATGCAATATGGGGTGATAATTTTACAGGATGGAAATGATGATGGGAAGCAATTTGATAATGGGGGTATGAAAATGGTGGTGGGGGATAATGATTGTGGTTGAGTTTTGGAATGAACTAGGATGTTAGGGGTATGATGATGGTCCGGGGCATCTCTACACTAACAAATACATACAGCCACTCTAACACCATAAACATACATACATATACATGTACCCGCTAACACTTTACACATACGTGGATACAAACACTCATTACAGACACATTCACACTAATAGCTAACACCATACACTTAAATATACATACACACATCACTCTAACGTCAAACATACACACACAGCCCCTCCAGCACCATGCACTTATCCATACATACACATAGCCACTAACACATATACACCATTATACTGGTGCTTTCTCAGTCCCATCCCATTATATGATGTCATTGGCAACAGTAAAACTAGGAACTATGTGTTCCAAACCAAAAATATTGGGGCCAGAACTGACATCTGCAGTGTTATAAAAAAATGGCACCATGAAATACCGGGCTGGTACTCAACTATTTTCAGGGCTGCTTTTAATTTCCAGTCCAGCCAGTATCTGCCACTTCATGTCAATAATGGTGAGATTTACCAGGACAGGTAGGACATAAACCCAGTTGTAGGGAGTGTCCTGCCAATGTCTGTCTTATCTGCACCTATTACTATTTTTTACAAATTTATGAAGGGCCACAATATTCTGTAGGATATGAGCTAGGGTATATGTATTTAACTGTAATTAGTCATATATTAAGTGCTGGCAAATAGTTAAGATTTAGACATTGATTCACTAATAGCTAAGGTCGACTTGCATCACTCTCCTATCAGGCGTTAACTGACATTTAATAACATTTAACAAGCGTCCTTGGTGCATCCCTGCAACATTGTACATTTAGCCCTGGGAATAAATATGTACATTTTTACATTCAGTCAAGCGCTGCTGCAACAGAACAGTAACAAGTGTGGTCTTTAAAAGAAAATCAGAATGGTATTTGATCACACGAAAACATTAACAGAGATTTACTAGCAAAGGATCCTTTTGTACAACATACTGTATTATATATTTTGTTGGTTTTGCGGGTCCTGTGGAATTAAGCTTTTGATAGAGAGGTTCAGGCAAATGTTTAGTTTGACTTTTACATGAAAAGCTTTTGCACATTACATGTTGTCTCAGACAAAATACAGATGATCATCACTGACTGAGGTGTCCTTTTTCCAATCCACATGGTAAATGTGATTAAAGTGGGTAAAGCAAATATACTGTCGGAAAACCCTATAGAAAAATTAGGAACAATTTGATGCGGTGTAAATTTTGTTTATTGGCTAACTGAATTATATTTCTTATTTGATAAATGTCCTTCTGTGAACATAAAAGACTGCAAGTAGTGAGATTTGCAGATGCAAACTTTGTTTTCAGTAGGAGAGTATGTTTTCTGATCATCTTTGGCTTACAGGTGCCAATGGAAACCACATAAAATTAGGATTTGATTCATCCTACCTGTAAAATATTGCTTCCCCATTGATTAAATCGCTCATTGTGACAAGTAAACTGGTATTTATTATCAATTGTGTCACTTCAGGCAAATAATAGATCTTTTGATCTAATAAATTTATGGTACAAAATGGTACGATAAAAAATAGATGAGAGGAATAGTGCCTTAGAAAAAGAAAAGTACATATGTATTAGTAACCAATCTTGTGTATATACCACTTCCTGTTTGCAAGATCTGGATTATAATAAAAATGTGAAAGATGGCACACCAAAGAAATAAAAGCAAAAAAATGCAAATATAAATATAAATGCAAATATATTGAAATAGGTGCAAACAAACAATAATCAATATATAGGAAACGCACACAAGAAAATGCAAGAATATACAAATTATAAGACAAAAGAAATACTTTTATTAATACAATACATATACATAAACATTGTAGATGGGTATATCAGCATAGTATTAAAAAGCAAAAGAAGCACTTACAAGTATGCTCAGTCACAAAAAATGGTGGCAGGGGAGTGGCAGCACACATGAGATCCCCAATCTTTCAGCATAATAGGCTGTCAAGGGTGGTCGGTCACTTGTTATAGTCCTTATTCTAATATTGGAATATTAGGCATTAATGATAACACTATTGAATTCAACATATAACCTAAATATCAGAATATATGTGGCATCACTACTAAGAACATTTTATATTTAATAATATTTAGTAACAAAAAATGTAAATGACATCACCAAAGCCTGTACATCTTTTGTATATTATTCAAACTACGTTAATTGAATTTATTGGTATTCAGTGTATTGATAATGCTATGATTTTCATTGAAAATGGATTTGTATTACTTTTTTCAGATATAAGTGACCAGCTAATGGAAGTGGTTGGACTTGAAGGAGCCATGGAAATGGGGCAGATTTACACAGGTCTTAAGAGTGCTGGGAGACGTCTTGCACAATGCTCATCTGTTGTGATAAGGTAATTACATATTATCATGTAGAAGGAATATGGACAATGGCATATTGGAGAAAACATTCCCAAAGATTACTACATGTTCTTGTGGGGTGACTTCCAACATAAGTTGCATGCACCTTGTCTAACCAGACACTTAAGACCACAACAGAGAGTCATATACTTCATCATCTTGTTTCATCTGTATTTTTGCTCTGTCTTTTTTGCCACAACCATTGCTAATATAAACTCAAGCACATAGACATGTAATCTCCATAGACAAACATTGACAGTAGAATGAGTTGTGCTGAAGTGTCTTTAAATGGGCACTATCATAGGATGCCACCTTTGCCATTTGAATTGGAACCGTCAGCCATGAAGTGATAGACCTGGCACACTCACAGAGTGGAGCTGCTGAATGCTGCACATATAAATTCTTGTGAAAAGCCTTCCCAGATGAGCAGGTGCTGTTATAGCCACAGAAGAGGGAGGACAACTCCATATTAGTTCCTATGGTTTTGGAATGGGATTCCAACAAGCTCATGTAGGTGATGGTCAGGTGTCCTCATACTTTTGGACATATGGTATATATTGCTGGCAGGGGAGATACCTTGCTCCCTCGATAACTGGCACTGGCAAACATATTTACACACACACATACGCACTCAAACTAACACACACTCTAACCACACTTACACACTCATGCTAACATACACACTTATGCTAATGCACACTCTCTCTAATACACACGTACAAATTAACATTCATGCTAACACAGACTTACGTATACTTGTGCTACTGCAAACACATATATACACACCCTCCCTAACTCCCTTACCCTCTCACCCTCTGACTCCCTGCCTCCATCACTCCCTTACCTTATTATCCCATTACTCTCTTAGTCTTCTTTCTAGGTGCGTGCGCATACTGTCTGAGGATCTTCATCTAAGTTGGACCAGTCTGTTTTTTGGAACAGCCCCCCTACCCCCAGGCCAGCCCATATCTGATTGCTGGCACACAGAAAATGAAACTTTAATGTACATTATCTGATATCTGATCATAATTATAATGCATCTGATAACGCACATTTATAATCTGCATGTGAAATCCTGTATGCTACAACCATTTTATTTATTTAAAAAATATATTTAACAGGACCAGCAAGTCACTGCCAATGCAGATTGATGGAGAACCATGGATGCAAACTCCATGTACTGTAAGTATAGTTTGAAACTATCCATGTCCTCAAAATTAATTTATTGGCTATATTTACAAACGGGCTACATATAAAAGAAGGTTAAAGTGAGCATGTATGGCTAATTATAGCGTCTGTGTTATATAAGAATATATTTGGGTTTACACTTTACATACAGTGTAGGAGAAGAACCATCCTAGCACTTTACATTTAAAAAAACCTTCTTTATATTACATCGCTTTAGCAAGTCAAGCCAGCAATATAAACACCATCCCCGTTACACCAGCATGCCCAAAACATTCCCAGATAATCATGTGAAATCTTGTCTCAATCTTAATATCTCATTTATATAGTTAATATAGGTTGTTCAAACTGGAAAGGCAACATTTGTGTGAGATTTTTTTGTATTCGATTAACCCTTCAAAAGAAGGAATACATCTAGAGTCAACGTTTATTTGCTGAACCCCTTCTTGAAGAAGGCATTTTCAATATTTCCTGTTTCAATGTGCCTGGTCTGTAGTAATTTCCCTCTTTCTCAGTGCACAAACGATATATTGTTTTTTCCCGCTGACGTTAATGGGAGTTCCTGCTGATGTTGGGGGCATTCCCGCTGATTTCGGGGGCATTCCCGCCAATCACATTTTGTGCATCCAATCACATCCAATGTTAGCGGTAAAATTAACTTTGTAATGATACTTTGGATTTGAGGTAATATAGGTGATTATGTTTTTAATATTTTTTTTATTAGAGATCCCATGTGCAGTATTTTAGACCCCAGTATTCTTTGAAAAAGGGGAAAACCTTGTGAGGTTTTCTCAGCCAGTAAAGTGCGCAGTGTTCATAGAGCATTTTTTTAAAACTTTTTTAGAGACAGAACCTTCTTTCTCTTCCTATAATAAACCCGTTACAGAGCTTGCAGTGGTCTCCTTGTTGCACCACATTTTCATTGTGGTGTATACATTTTCAGGCCTACTCAGGAAGTTGCCAGGTCAACTTTTCTCTATATGAAAATATAAGATACACATTTCTAAAAGCTTAAGAGCTAATTATTACAAATCTCCAGTGGAATATTCATTTTGCAATTTACAAAGGATTTTGGGCTATTTTCTTAGATAATTGACAAGTGTTATTTTTTTCTATTATCAATCTAGAGAATCTTAAACTCTAAACCAGATCCAGCTGTATTCCCTGTCTTTCATTACTGAACGGTGATTCGATAATTACAGTATGTCATAGTCACTTCTCTATTCTCTACCACTTAACTTCCAGCAGAGGCTAATTCCAAGACAGAGTTAGATAGCAAAACTATAAATTATAGCCATACCGTATTTCTATCTTCCTATTCCTGCACAAACAGCAATGAGGTGGTATGAAACCGCAGTGATAAGCCGAGGGAGCTCACTGTCAGCAAAACAGTCATATACAGCCACATACAGTACAGCCACATGGGCAGAAAGATCTGGGAACAAAACGAAAAATAGATAGGTCCGATTCTAATTAACACCCCAGACTTAAACACTTGAAAAATTAAGCAGGGAACTGGAGAACCTGGTTTCAGCCCATGATTCGTCAGGGAGAGCAGTATCTTTAACCCTTACAGATGATCAACCAATAACACATTGAGCTTTAGAAGAACTGGCACTGATGGAGGTTAAAGCTAATTAAGTAACCCAATTAAAGCATTTTCCTGGTGCCCAAAATGGGAAAGGGTAGAAAAAAAATGATGGATTAGAAAAAGAAGATGGTTTAAATGGGTTAAAAAGATGTCCCGCTCATCCGTTTACAAAAAGGATATAAAGTTCAAAGGGTATTAAAAGGGGTATTAAAAGAAGAATGGGTTAAAAAGGAGAGGGTGATTGGATAAAAAGGAGAATAGAATGTGAAAACGGAGAGGAAAAGGTGAAATGTGAGGTGTAAACATGAGAGAAAGAATGGGCTGGATCCAGCTGCTAGAGGTCTGTACCTAACTGGCACAGTCTCCATAGTAATCTTATCTAGCACTGCACACCCTTATGAGGTTGGACCTGGGATATGATGTCATATGCTGGTCCTCAGAAGAGAGGATGAGTATCTGCAGTGGCATATTTAACTGGGCACTGCTCTAGACCTGGCCCAGGACAGGCCACCAACCACTAACCACCGCAGCTGCCATATTTTATGTTAAGCTCAGGGATATGATAGAATAGCTGCATTTTAAACATGCACAGCACTGAGTACATTTGCTATGGAGGCTGTGCTAGTGTATGTGAACCGGTTACTAGTAGATATCAGATCTCTCCAACTGGAAAGGGATAGGGTGATTTGACCCCAGTTAAGTGGGGCTGCTGCCACCCTGGAACCACCTCCCTAGGCATAGTCATCCCATGAAATAATACACCACTTAGTATCTGCTATTAGTTTAGATAAAAATCAGTTTGTTTATTGTTAAAATAGGAAAACAAGGTCAACATTAAAGATTTTTAATATGTTGTTGGCAGCGCATGGACTGATCTTGATACCGGGAATTTTATATTGAGTTGATCTGCTAATGGAACAGGTAGCAAACAGTCATTAATGGGAAATAGTTATGTAGAATATTACCATCATTTAGCTTACTCCTTTGGGATGCATTTATCTATGCCTGTTAAAGGACGACTATGAGCAACAATAATACTTTATTGTAATTGCTGTTGTTGACTCAATACAAAAGCACAATTTTGTATCGCATAGTTAACTGAAAATAAAGCACCAAAATTCAATGCTAACTTGCAAATTGCTTAAAATGAAACTGTCACCTTCACAGCTTTTAACAAATGTGTGGTTTATTGTAAGGTATTTTGTCTGGATTCGGTTACAATGAAATCTGTGGCAGAACTAACATAACAATTAGTATCTTGTATGGTGGACCTCTGCTATCTCCTCACCACACCCTTAAAAGGCAATCTAAACCAATAGCAGCCCAAAGTAGCAGGGGTCTTAAATGAACAATTTAGCGTCCCCGTCAAGCTATGTTCCTCCTTCCCCCGCACCTATCAAGGTTTTGCCATCATGCGGAGTTAGATCCTGGTTTAGGTCAGACTATTAGGTTTGAAGCCATCTTATAGTCTCTACACGCAATTAGTGGTGTACTTGGGGACTGGTCTAGGTCAGACCAGCCCTTTGTGAACAATTTTAGACCAGACCAGGGAGGCAAATACTTGAAGAAATGTAAATTCCTACATATCTGAATTCACAAGAGAAGAAAAGGAGCTGCGCAGCAAGGAGACAGATACACTGAAGCGCTTGATGCGAGACATTCAGAGAGAGTAAATGAAAGTGTAAGAGAAGGTGACTGAGAGTATGAGTGTGAGAGAGTGTGAGTGAGAGTGTGAAAGACCATAAGAAGAGTGAACAAGGGTGACAACAAATTTCAGATCTGAATGTAAAATGCATTCTGATGTTTGTGCATACCAAAAGAGCAGGAAATTAAATTCATTGTCTGAAAAGGAATGGACCAGAATCAAAACCACTAGCAAAAGTTTACCAAATACTCCAGGTACGCCCCTGCACCCAATAAACTGCAAACATGTGCCATGATGCCTACAAACTATTTAAACCTCTCTAACCTTTGATATGATGCTTTGTTGTTGTTACTGACTCTGATTCTGCTATTTAGCGGTTTTACCTGTGCTCCCAGAGTCTTGCTCTATCTCCTGTTTCCCTCCCTACCCCTCCTACCCCTCAAATCTGGGTGTCATCCTTTGCTGACCTCTGGTTTGCCTTTTGGACAAGAGTTCTTCTGCCTGTGTGTTTACCATTGCTGACTTCTGGCTTACCTTGTACTACTCTTTTGGACTGCTACTTGTGTACCGACTAGTTGGTCTGTTACTGATCCTGGCCCTGGCCATCTGACTCTACTCTTCTTCTCACCCTTTTGAGTCAACTTTTTCTGGACTCAGTGTGTACCAGCTGCACCTTCTACTTTATGCCGTGCTTTGCCTATTGGCATACTGTCGATTAGGTTGCCTGGAGTGCCACTGCTCATTAAGCCAGGTAAACAGGAGATCACTGATCTCCCAAACCTTTACCACTAGAGGGCTGTGCCACCTCATTTCCTGGTGCTCAGAAGACAGATGGAGGCACTAAGAGTAACTGCTGGTGACGCCCTCAGGTAGGATAAATACAGGATTGCATGCTTCTCCTCACATATAGAGCAATGACATTTAATAAAATAGAATACAAGCCACAACTACCTACCTGTCAAGATAGTAAGCAATCAATATCTACAGCAGTTGGATGGTTCTTTGATTACTATTCATTTTTTTATACAGGAAAGCTACTCATCCATCTCATAATCCACATGCAGCATTCTTTCCACTTTTAGAGGGCACCTCTCTATTTAACTGCAACCACAGGGGGTTTCTATTTAAAGAAGGGAGGAGGAAGATGACTGCTGATCAGCTCAGTAAAATAGTAAAATATTTTGCAGATGACATTGAATTAAGTAGGGTTGTACATAGGGTTGTACACAGCCATAACATTATGACCACTGACAGGTGAAGTGAATAACACTGATAATCTTGGTAACCCCTGTGAGTGGGCAGAATATATTAGGCAGCAACTGAACATTTTGTCCTCAATGTTAATGTGTTAGAAATGGGCAAGCGTAAGGATCTGACAATTGTGACGGCTAGATGACTAGATCAGAGCATCTCCAAAAAGGGAGCTCTTGTGGGGTGTTCCAGGTCTGCAGTGGTCAGTACCTATCAAAAGTGGTCCAAGGAAGGAAAAGCGGTGAACCGGCGACAGGGTAATTGGTGCCACGGCCCATTGATGCATGTGGGGTCGAAGGATAACCAGTGTGGCCAACTCTAACAAACAAGCTACTGTAGCTCAAATTGCTGAAAAAGTTAATGCTGGTTCCGATAGAAAGTTGTCAGAACACACAGTGCATCGCAGTTTGTTGCAAATGGGGTTGTGTAGCCACAGACGCCAGAAGCACTTACAATTGGCACATAAGCATAAGAACTGGACAGCGGACAAAATGAAGAATTTTGCCAGGTTTGATGAATCACGTTTTCTTTTACATCACGTGGATGGCTGGGTGCGTGTACCATGAAAATACATGGCACTAGGATGCACTATGGGAAGCAGTGTGATGCTTTGGGCAATGTTCTGCTGGGAAACTTTAGTCCTGCCATTCATGTGAGTGTTACTGTGACACGTACCATCTACCTAAACATTGTTGCAGACCATGTACAACCGTTTCATGGACACGGTGTTCCGTGATGGCATTGGCCTCTTTCAGCAGGATAATGCCTCCTGCCAGAAAGCAAAAATGGTTCAGGAATGGTTTGAGGAACACAACAAGTTCAAGGTGTTGACTTTGCTTCCAAATCCCCAGATCTCAATCCAATACAGCATCTATGTGAAGTGCTGGACAAACAAGTATGATACCACAGCACACTTTCAGAGGTCTAGTGGAGTCCATGCCTCAATGAGTCAGGGCTGTTGGTGGCAAAATTAGGCAGGTGGTCATAATGTTATGACTGATCAGTGTAAATTTAGCCAATGATGTTAAATTGAGAAAATGCTAAGAGAAATGTTAGATGAGATTCAATATTGATTAATGTTAAGTAATACATTTAGGTAGTAACAATACACATGCTAATTATAAACTAAAAGGGGATAGGAAAAATCATCACAATATTTGGGCTACTAGTGGACTCCAAACTCAGTAACAATAAGTAATGATAAGATGCTAAGGCTCATAAATCTCTAGCATGCATTAAAGAGGGTATCAAAGAAACATCTGAAAATGTAATTATGCCTTTCTATATAACACTAGTTAGGCTACATTTGGAATATGTTTTTCAATTTCAAGCACCAATTCATTAAGAAATATGTGATTGAATTGGAAAGAGTACAAAGATGTGCTACAAAATTAATAATAGAAAATGGAAGATTTTAGCTAATAGTAGCATTTCACTAAATTGGATTGAGAGGTGGTGACTTAGGGGAGACTTAATCACAATGTACAAATAATAATATGAGATGAAATCCCATGAATACAGTGGGTAAAAAGAGTGTTTATCACTTTAGGTTCCATCTTGCAGAAAGAAGAAAATGCCCTTTGGGTCTCCATCTTGGCTGGTATATCAAAACGGGATCACACTGCTCCCCTCGATCCTGTCTGGCCCACTTCCCCTGCCACCCTTATCCCATTACTCAGCTATCTCCCTGCCATGACCTAACCGTCATGGTACCACCATAATTAATTACATTCTGATGCTAACTTAATAACACTGATTCCCAATGGCAAACCTCTAACAATCTGTTACACTTAGTTAAAAAAAATATCCAGTACATGTAGAGTAGTGTGTGGATGTAATTGATGTGAATGTAGTGTGAGTTGTATGTGTGAAAATGTGTAAGACATGACAGATCGCATGCATAAGTCTTCCGAAAGCTCTCAACCATTGCAGCCTTCTTCCACCTCTCTCTCTCGCTGCCTCTGTCTTCCACACCAGAGCTTGGTGCAGTTTATTATGATGTAATGGTTGTGTAGTTAGTTATAGAATATTTAGAGATAAAAACACTCAAGCAAAGTGTGTATTAATTAAATTTGATTTACCACATTTGACCATTCCCTAAAATGCAAACCTATAAAAGACCAAGCAATTTCAATTTTGAGAACCCTATAATACTGTAACAATATAGTGAGATTTGCCAACACTGTCGCAGTTGTTTTGGAACAGAAAACGTTCTGTAATCAATATACAGTGATTTTGGCATGTTTATATTGGTAATCCCCACTTATAATGCACAGGCTTGTGGTAGTGCCCAAAGTTGTAGCCACAGTGGTAGCCTTTCGAGACAATGGCTGGGACAACCTGCAGCAGAACAAAACTTATCAGGTATAGATAACATAGGGGTTGGAGGGACACATACTATAGCAAAATTGCATTAAATCAGGTGTGTAGAAACTAAGAGTATGTTTCCACAGGATATAAACAATTGGCTTTAAAGGTTTTAAAGTATTAGATGCCATTGCTAACAATCAGACTCCCCTTTTCTTGTGTAATATAAAACTACATGTATGCAGCACTCCTTACCTACAGTGGAAAAATGTTACAAAAAGCAATCACTTTATTTTAAGGAATGCAGCATCCATGGAACTTTGTTTTTTTGTTGTACGTATTTTCAGGGGGAATTGGAGGAATGCTAATCTTCTACCTATACACCTTGTTCTTTATTTAAACATTTAGTGTTTTGTTTGTCTTGGCAGTTGCCAGTCGTAAAAATAGCTTGAAATCACTTAACTGGTGGCTCTGGAAACTGACATTTTTTTGGGAATATGTTTTAAAAGTGATGTAAAGGGATAGGAGAGGACACAAAGTGTACAGGCATATATAAGATAAAAATAGTTTGTTTAATGATAGATTCATTTTAATGTGCACCGTTCTTTCATTTATTAAGGACACTTTAGGACGTTCTTCTCCATTTCAATATACTCCTGTGTTTAGCGATGTTGTTGTCCCTGAATGTATTCTATATGCATCATAAGTACATCTGCATTCATTTCTAAACTGCTATGAGTGCCTTCTGGTGCATTTAAATGCAATGTATTCATACCACTCACATAATTTATTTCCCTTTTCACTCTTCATGTAAGTTGGGGTTTTAGCCAAAAAACACATTAGATCAACCAGCATCAAGGTAACCCATTCATTGGCGAAGTTCACTCTGTCTTGGCAGCAGCATGTATCATAGAATTTATAACCTTTTCCCCTGTTTCTTGTACTTAAATGAGAGTCCCCAGAAAATAAAATTCAAAGCATTTAGCCAGATAACACCCTAGTTTAACCATGTAAAAAGAACTAGGACCATAATTACTCGATGTTCCTTGCAGGGTTATCTGTCCAAAAAGTCAGTGGTCTAGAGGCGGCTATGGGGCCATAAAAGTGATTTGGTTTTTGACTGTAGCTAAGTCCTGTATACTTATGGCAATGTTCCTATGTAGTTAAGATAAGTAATTTATTACCAAATTTATTACCAAAGTCATAATAAAGGACATGACTTTACAAAACAGTATCACTAAATGTACGCTCTTTTAATACCCTATCGCCCTTCTGCTAATTCTTTGTTTATACACATGACTGGCAATGTGTCACCCCTTCATTCTGCTGCTATTTGATGAAGATGAGTGTTGTATCATAAATACAACAATATGTATTACACAAAATGTCATCTGTACAATGCCAGCTGCAGATATGACTTTGTGGTGTGCAGTATAGATGTTTATTTGTGCCTTTAGGTTGGGGGAACCACATAGCACTGCTTACTCTAGAAACATAAATGGGCATTGAGTCATTTTTAATGCAGCACTTCTTGAGAAAGCAAAAGATTTTAATCACCAAACACAGCAATTTCATTACAGGTTCGCTGCTAAGAACTGCTTGTAATTAAATTGAACTGTCTGGTTTTTAAAACATGCTTTTTACAACTGGTTTCTTGAAAGTTGAAGCCAGGCTTAGAAACTGATGGGGCTACCAAGCAAGAAATAGTAAATATTAATCATTGGTTTTCCTGCGTCGTGTGCATGTGCAAAACATTGAAAAGCTATATGTTTTCCAACCCGTAGGACTTGAAGGGATCATTTATGTGCCTTAAAGGGACATTGTAGCTAGCATTATATTACAATTTGTAAAAGTATCCTTTCATTCTTTTTTTTCTCAAATTTGTTCTTCTTAAATAATTTCAGTTCTGTGTGCAATAATATAAGAAACATATATAAGTTACATATGACCAAATAAAGTACCCTACTAGATAGTAGCTATCAAGCTGTTGTGGAACCGGAATGCCCAGTCAGCCATCAATATGAACATTCTCTTCTAGGAGAGCGGATGATAATTCCAGAACAGCTGGAGAGCCACCAGTTGGCTGCTCTGGACTTAATATTACATTGTTTCTGTACTAATTTACCAAGATACAAGTTATCTACCATGTATACACAATCATAGGGTTTGAGTGCAGTCAGGTAATCTATGCAGAGATCTATGTGTATCACCAAGCTATAATTATATTTGGGCAGACAAATGCTAAGAGGGACTTGGTGTGCTCTTGCACAAAATTACAGTTGTGATATCACTAACATAAATGTATAGAATACAATTTGCCCACATTAAAGATGGATGGACATTGGACCCTGTTTTATTGGTATTGTAATAAAAATGAAATTTCAAATCATTTGTAAACAATCTCTGAATAACTGAAAAAGACCACATGCAATAATTTCATATAGTAGGTCATGCAGTCTTCATATAGTAGGAATTGTATTTAATGTTTATAGCCAACAGTTTTGGTACAAGCTCTGCCCTTCTAGATCACATTGTATGGCCATTATTTGCTCTCTACCCAAACAGGGGTTCTATAAAAAGGTTTTCACAAAATATCCTGAAATTCAGCTAAACTAAATGATTTTATTTTATTCATATAAATGCACAGAGATGTAGTTTTTCCTTTATACCCTTTTTCATCATTGGAGATAGACTTCTGTTTAATAGGATCAGGATCATATTAATTAGTTGTAGAGGGAATTCTTTCACATTTCATCCAGAGATGTGTACTGACATGAAAGATATTTATGGTCTCACCTGATATCCAAGCAGGATATTAATAGTAATGAATCTTCAAAGTATCTCATCTAAACCTGGTAAACTTCTGACTTCAAACCTTAACTATGTAAGGACATACTTAAAAAAGGATTCACCAGTTTAACGTTCCAATGTATTTAAAATAGCATTTGCTAAAAGAATGCCACATCCTCTAGATCATAAGCTTGCGATCAGGCCCTCTTTAACTAGTGTATTGATTTGTCTTATTCTGTCAATCTAGTTTTGACATTCCCATTGAATGTATTTATTTATTATCAATACATTGTTGTTGCTATATAAATAAAATATAAAAATAATAAAAGGATAATATAAGGATGGGGTTAATATTATACTTTTTTGGAACAGGAGTTAGCACTAATTGTGTTACACTCACAGATGTGTACATTTCTTTCATTAGTAAAATACTAAGAGAAATGATTATTCAAAAAAATGTCCTTCCTGGGTTTTCAGCTATTCGAGTATTTGAGTATATAACCTCAAGCATTTGGGTAATCAATCATCTGACAACATTATAACTATATTGACAAAAGAAGAACACTATATATCTATCAATATCTATCTATCTAGATAGATAGATAGATAGATAGATAGATAGATAGATAGATAGATAGATGTAGAGATATATACACACACACACACACACATATATATATATATATATATATATATATATATAGATATATAGATATATATACACATATCTATCTATCTATCTATCTATCTATCTATCTATCTATCTATATATATATATATATATATATATATATATATATAGATAGATAGATAGATATCTATATATATATTCATATTATATTAAAATATTCTAAAATTTTAAGCATTAGAGTATTTAGTATTTCAGGAGTTAAAACATAATTGATTATTTGGAGATCAGCCCCCTTTTCAAACATTAATTATATGTGTTTACTTATGCATAATTCTATCTGATTTTACAAGCGTCAATATTTTTTTCTGACAATGCAATTTACTGCATGCATGCTTTCTGTGCTGTAAATTGTGCAACTAAAATATAATGCGTTAAGTCTTTAAATCTGTTACTGGTAGGAGCCAAGATTACCTGTGAGTAATTTCTAATTAATGTGGGCTAATTAAGGAAAAAAAATTGCACATATTAATTAAGCTTAAAATAATCTAAACTGTCATTCTTTGGTATCTGTGGAATATATTATTTCCATTCTAGTTTGACACTGAGCTGTAACAGACTACAGCCTGACAGCTTTATTAATGTAAGGGCTCAGTGATACCTATTAGAACAAATTGCAAAAAAAATACTATTAATCATTTACATAAAATTTCCAGTTCTGCCACCTTCACTTTTTGTTTGGGCATAATGATGCCACTCTTCTGAGCTTGCATCTTCAAGGAAAGATGGAATAACAAAGGAGTGTGATGGAGCGGAAACAGGACACTTTTTTTACTGATCCTTTTACATGTTAAAAGTTTTCAGATCTTCATTAGTTTGAACCAACATCTAACTAGATAATGAAATAACTTTACAAAAAGTTTAAGAAAAAGAAAGGTAAAACGATAGAAACATTCACATAAAATTAAATGTGTATCCCCTTTAAGTGGGAAATATGATCCGGGGAAAGAAATGTTAGATTTGTGAAATTGTGTTAAAGAGAGAAGCTTTCTATATATTAAAACAAAAAAAGTTTATGAACCCATGGAATAATCTCAGGGCAGATATGATGGAGATGCAGATAGGATGGAGGTCTTACAGCACCTAAAAAATAATTTTCCAAACCCAACAAAGCTATGGATATGCCAGGAGATAATATTCTTTGCCAGAAGTGATAGTCTATTGGATGAGATTGGATATAGTAAGCGATAGATACACACATACATTATATATTATATAATACATTTTGTATACAATTATTTGAAATACTGATTATAGAAAACACTACCCTAAAAAAAAAACAACATTTTTGGTATAAAATCGCTCTTCGGAGTAAAAAATATATTTTAGCAAAGTAAAGCTACATATATTATATATTATATGAGCATGTATATAAAATAATATTCTGCAATACCAAATACCAAATCTATCCATAACCACATTTGCACAACCGTTTAGAGGTGTTGGTACCCAGGAGAACTGCCAAAATAACCTTTCACACTTGAATTTCTTCTCATTAAATTTTGTTTAGAAAGAAAATGCTATTTTTGTCAAAATCCCAAAATGTATGCATAAAAAAAAATTAAAGAACCCCTTAATATTCTGAGAAAACATCATCACACAGGCATATATTTTGTTAAATAGCCAATAAAATGAACTCAGGTTCCTTAACTTTTCGAATGTCTGCATATGTGTTTCTTAAAGGCGCTATTCATTATTTTGCTTTTTCCAAACCAGATTTTATTACGGTATACTACGCTTATTCGGAATACCACTGCAATAGCATAAGTGTCAAAAGTACTATGTTGCCTGCTCAAAAAATGAATATGTTGATTGAGGAACAAGCCTCGTGGATTAACTTTTTATACTTCATTGCAGGTGTTCATCACAAAATGAATCAAGCAATTGCCACTTAAGAGATTACCAAATTAATAGTCTTTTTAGTATATAGTAGGTGGTAAAATGACTATTAATGAATTTACCAATAGGTCTAATTATGATGTTATGAATTATAGAAATGTGACGTGATAACATCCTTTGATGTCAATGGGAGATTTTTCTCAATTTCCATACGAGGCACAGGATCACAGTCGATTAATCTAGGGCTTAGTCAGATGACATTCTCTTTTAATTAATGTATTCTATTAAATCATAATCAGGCACAGCATATAAACTAGGGCCTTGCGCTGGATGAAATTGGCGTTCCTATGTTATTGCTATGCCCCTGGTTATTAGAGGTAAAGGCTGGATTCTGTTTATTGTCAGTTTGGGAATCCTTACAAGTTCTTACTCTGTGCTTAAAAGAAGTATACATTATGTGTCAAGTAAGGATTTTATGATTCAGCATCTTTCCAGCTTACCAGTGAGAGCATGTGAGCCGACGCTTAATAATGTAAATCTTATATCATAGATGACCAACATGGAAAAAATCTCAGCATGTTATATTCTATACTTAGCTTCTCAATGCAAATGACTTACTTATAGGGACTTTCCAGTGTTTTTGGGGGGCTAAACAAGCAATGCATATAAAAGTACTTTGTAAACACATTCATATGCATTGTTCAAAGTTGAAAAAATATATATATTTGCCTTATGGAGAAGCTGCAGATTCCCAGCCTCTATGTGGTCCAGGGATTCTCACCAATCAGTGACCTGAAAACTGTCCTATTAAAACCAATTGGAAGCGTTTCGGGACATGCATGTCAGGGTTTTGTTAGACCCCCATCCGCGGTTGGCAGTAAGTATATCACATAGCAGGTGCATAGAGTTTAGTGAACATATTCTAGGAGTAAACCAGAACTTTCATCAGCAGAAAGAGTTGTGTTCCCAACTAAAGTTTTCGTCTGCATTTGCACATGGCTCGTGATATTTATATTGAGTAGTTTATGTCAAGATAAATGCCATGTTTCAAAAAGTTAATAGAGTCCTCGGATGTCTGGATTCCCGTTGGAGTTACCATGAATGAAGTAGAGTGAATCATGCAAATTTCACCAATTTCTAGTTTTTCACCTTACTGCGACCCTTTTGTAATGCTTCACCCTATTCTGCCGATGTTCTACCTACAAATTTAGTTTTATGTTTTTAAACTTGTGTGGCGTACCTAAGCTACTTATGCCTAGGAACGCAGGGCATGCTTAGGACAAGAGTAGATAAAGTATCTATATCACAACACCAATATTGGTGATAAGTTTTGTGGGAATTATAGGTGCATTTTTCGATTAATGTCTGCACAAATCATGTCCCTAATTAAGTACCACACATACAGTCATACTCGCCTTAATTAATTGATTCAGGTAATGTAAAGATTTTTTATTTCACTAATTATTAAAATTGCATAGATATGGATAACTTATTATCACCTAATTACAAGTAGATTATGTAAAATTAAAAGCAATATAATCACAACCTAGTATCATAAAAGGGAAGCACGGAATACAGAATTGTGGTGTGATCTGTTATTTTTTAAGTAAAACAGGTGGATTCAGTTGTTTAATTAGTGTGCTTTTTGGTTTTGACGCTGCTGGTAAGTGTACTATGCAACTCAGGACCCTTTTATTTGAAAGATTCAGCTATTATGATGAGGGAGGCAAGGTACCCCTTATGGAGGCCCCCTTTCTCAAACAACTCCAGTGGTCCTTCTCTGTGGAGAAGGACCAAGAAGATCTCCTTTGTGCCATGGAGGCAAGGAAGGGGTTGCATATTCCTTCCAGGAGTGTGACCTTAGAAGAAGAACATTGGGGGATCTGGTGCCCTTCGTGGCCCTTAAATAGACACTTTGGGATAGTTCTCCTTTTTTCTTCACATTGAGGCACTGAACATGGGGACTTCAGAAGAAAAAATAGCTGAAAAACAATACTTTCTATTGTTAATATATTATTTATTTATAATGCAGTTAATTAAGAAGTAAATGTTAAAAAATATTTTAATATATAGTTATTTTAATATATAGTGTTATGATGATCTATTGAAAGAAATCTATGGTATGTGTAACACAAGATCCAAAACATTAGAAATGTTAGTGCTGAACAGAACATGAAAGACTTGACATTCTTTGTTTTAATCTTCTTGTCAAGAAAATTGCAAACGTAAAAAATGCCCAATTTTACACATTAATGACTATGCTATGCATGACAAAGTTTCTTATTCAATACTGTGAATATATGGCAAAAAAAGATATTCATTTTGCCTGCAAATGTCAGGTATGTACTTTAAAAGAAATATATTTAGCAGGTTTTAATGAAGTGGTGCTTTTTTTTCACTGGAGAAATACTTTTTTCTGATACGGCCAATCTGAAGGTGACAACTGATATTTAATAAATGATGAACCTCATATTAGCACTAGATTTCCCAAGAAAAATGTGTCTAAGTACTTTTGAAAAACTTTTACTATCACTGGCCCGAAGGCAAGCTGTAACCTTTTTATTACATAATTAGGGATATCTGTTATCTTGCAACAATGTATCTTAAAGTCATAGGGAAAATGCCAGTTTCATAATCGCTTTCAATTAGCTCTGAGCGAACCATGCACTCATAAAATGCCTTCCTTCTTTAATTTTGAATTAGGAAACAACGTAGACTTAATCATCTAGAGTATGTATAAATTAAGGTAGTTTGTGTTGAAATAAATCAAAAATAGTATAATTGTGCTAATCCATACAATGACTTTCAGATTTTATTGCCTGCTCGTTAGCAAAATAGAATATTACTTCATGCTTGATGGCCTTTGCCGATGTTGAACTTTAGTTCTCAGTCTTTATGCTTAATAGTTATATGGCCAAATAAAGAAATTATGCTGAATTATTGTTGAAGAATAATAAAATTATGGCTGTTGGGACATCTTATCAAGCATCTCTGTTATAAAATGAAGAGCACTGCCCCAGCTGATTCCCAATAGAGTAAAGGAGAAGTGCTTGTATTTTATTATATTGTGAGGGTTTAACAGTTTTAAAACTCTTTTCATTCTTATAATATCGATATGTAACCTGCTGAATATACTCAGTTGACATTTTAAAAAGCGGTCCTCTTCTGCTTTAGGCCATCCGCTTTATAGTTTGCTGGATTGTGCATTCACGTATGGCCCATGGGCACAAGGAGTGGTTATTTGAGGATGTGTGACCTGTCAGATTAAACATTCTCTTCTGTATGGTATTTCCACCAACAAAATTTCCACCAACTTGATGTTGTAATGCAGGGGCGTCCAACGGCGGCCCTCCAGCTGCTGCAGGACTACATCTCCCATCCTCCTCAGCCAGTCCCTTAGCTGAAAGAGCATTATGGGAGATGTAGCTGGAGGGCCGCAGGTTGGACGCCCGTGTTGTTATGTTTGGTCAAAGAACAACTAAACCTCTGGACAATGTCTGCATGCTTTTTATATGTAATGGTAGCCACGTGATTCACTGTTTGGCTATTTTGTGTTAATGAGCATGTGTATCTAATAAATTGACCACTGAGTATATAACACGTTACACACAGTTACTATGAATCAGGTACCAAAGTAAATCTGTACATTAAAAACATACTTTTAAATAGACTGTATTGTTTTCTATTTTCACATAATATGATTTGAACAGCAACATAATAGTTCTAGTTATCTTATTTAAGTCAATCTCCTGGACAAGCCCAATGTTTCAGTCTTTGTTGGTGAATGGGTGGCATCTTTGGGCACTGGCTCACTGGGCATTTTCCCTACTATTAATATAATAATATAGTATACACTATTAATATAAGCTAAATAATGTCATACCAGTTAAAAATGATTATGGCAAGAATAGAAGAAGTTGACACCTGATTAGAGTACATCAAAGTATAATGTAATCCTGATATTGAAAAGGCAACATTTGTTTGAGAGGGAAACATTCTTTTGAGACAAAAGGTAATTTAAATCCAAGACAGAAAACTTGTGCATGAATACAGTATACATGAAACTAATATTCTATCACGTTTCATATTATAGCCAACTGACCCAATGACAAAAAAACAACTGTTCTGTTTTTCTTTATACTTTACTAGACAACGAGGTTTATTACTCAACTATGTAATCCTAGCTGTCCAAAGAAAATAATACCTAGTCCCTTATGACTATTTACTTTGTGCAAACAGGTTGAGTAAAGTATATAATAAATATGGATCACATTTCTGTGCATATGTCAGCTACACATTAGGAAGTTGTAAATGTAATGCGGCTTCTCAAGGAAAAATATTCTCAATAGATATTGATACTTTTTTTTTTCCATTTCAGTGGGTGTATATAGAAATATATTGTGTGTCTCCTGAAATCTGGGTTAGTATTTAGTGAGCAGTCTAGGCAAAGGCTATAGTTTGATAGTTTTCTTTATTTGGGACATTTAAGTGCATTTTAAGTAGGATGTCTATATAAAGAGAAGTATATGAAGTGAAGGTTGTAGATAAATGGAATCGCCTCCCATTGGAACTGGTAAAGGCTAATACAGTGAATACAGTGAGTGAATTTAAACATGCTTTGGATAGGGATTAGCCTGTCTTGAATCTACGAAAATACCAAGGACTGAGACTTTACATCAGGAAAAATAGGCAGACTAGATTAGATTTATCCAATATGGTTTTTCCATTTTTTTTAATCCACCTCCCCCTTCCCAGAAGACTCCGGACATTAATGAATAATAACATTTTACATTCATTTTTTTAAAGAATTATAAATATTCCTATGATTCCAATGAAGAGCATGCCCTTATATTGACCTTGGATATAGCATTGTTAATATCCTTCATTTAAGCCATAATTAAAATGGTTCATTCTCAAAAAATAAAACAATAAAAGACAAAAGTATCACATATCATTATTTTTTAACTCCTATGTCTATGGATTTCTCAGACTTTTTTTAAAAAAATCTCCTAATTTGGTTCATCAGTTTTAGAAAATATTTTAAATCAGGGCACTTGTGAGTGTTGTTTCTCCAGCTCTTAATCGTGGTCTTCCCTAAAATGATGTCACTGTTATAAAGCAAATTAGAGTATCAAGATAATGAGTAATTAATTAAATATTGAAAACATATAATGTAATGTAAAATAATTACTTAACTTGTTGGTACCCACTGCATCCTAATCGAAACTATTCATACATATAAATTCAAACTGTTAGGGTAATATCATGAAAAGTCATGAAAAAACAAGTGTGAAGAAAAAACAATTTACTCAATGAAATACTATATTATAATTTGGGATGTGAATGCAAATCATTTAAAGGTATTTATTCAATCCTAACATAATGAAATGTATTTACTTGGTTTATTTATGCTTTCTTTCCTTCTCTCTCTTTCCTAGATCAAGATTACTCACAAGAACCAAGCGCCCATGCTGCTTGGACCTCCTCCAAAAAATGGCCTCTTTACGTCTCTCATCAAAGGAACAAAAAACAGAAACAAGGAATAAGTGTCTCAAGATCACAAACTGAAACAGAATTGGTCTTTATTACATGTTTATGGATTTGTTTAATAGCAGCACTTTGAATAATGAGATTTACAGTTTTTGAAGTTTATTGTAATATAATTTTGGTTAATTTATTGTAATAGGTTTTCTAAGTTACTTTGCATGTCAGTATTTATTTATATATGGCAACATGACATGTCAACAAATATTACTTGCATGCATTTTATTTAGTACTTAACATACAAGGGAACTAAAATCATATCCGATGTTTGCAAACCCTGTCTTTAGCACCAGATTTAACGATCATGGCATCCAATAGATGGACAAAAGGAATTCTTAACAACACTTAAAGTGGACCTGTCATTTTTTAACTCTTACAGTTCCTGCTTCAGGATGCTGAAAGGGACGTTCCAAGCCATTGTATGCGCTTTAGTGCATATGCTAGCTGTGTGCCCCCTTTATATTATAACTTCTTCCCCTTGCAAATGAATGCAGGGATTCAACAGAATACCCCCTATTCATTTTCCTTTTCCCCTACCTCGGCTCTTTGGCTTACAGGAGATTTATTTTTCAGTAGTATACTCATTGTCAGACAAATCTAGAGCTGGCTTATGAGTTCCAGGGTGCCTAACGAGAACACCAACACACATGCACGGAAAGCAAATTTCAATGGGAATCCTTTCTTGCCACTGATTGGCTGCTATAACAAGTCAAGAATGGCAAGAAAATCCAGAGGGGTGGTGCTCCAGAGCTGCAGCTTCTTATAATTTACTCTTTCCCTTTAGCCTAAGGTGATTGGCTGTCATAGTTATCATTTTTTCCCCCATGTGCATCTCTACAAGGCAAAATACCACTAAGACAAAATGAAATCTGTAAACCATTCACACCTACAAAAAAGCACAAGGTGGTGTTATTTAATACATTTAATGATTTTAAAACTTTGTCCGTGACAGGTTCACTTTAATTGGACTGCCATATATTTTAACTGATCTGGACTCATGTAAATAGTCCAATAATTACATTCAATTAATGGTTAACATTGATTACATCTCATTTGGCTGCAGATAAACTACATTTACCTGGGCTATATTATGTTGTACTCACTGGGAGATTTTTTTTTTATTATTTTTTTTTTATTTTGCTTTATTTCCTCTATTAAAGGATCTTAAACATTAATTATTCCTGTAAATCTATACAGGTGCACAAATAACCAAACTGATCATTATAAACCACTTGCCTAATAAACCGTTTCCCGCCAAAGATTTACTGAGTAAGGCTTTAAAGTAATGGGTTAATGCATAATTAATCAAGGACACTGAATGAAATTCACAGCTGAAAATTTACAGCACATTGGATTACCTTGCCAAGTGCTGAGATTAGAAACTAGTGCATTAGGCAAACAAAACTCTTACTTAACGTTGGCAGTGTTGCTGGCTAACACATCAAAGGCATCACAGTATATGCATAAGACCATAGAAAACAAAACAAAAAACACAATAATGAGTGTGTGTTGTCAAATTATCACAAGGATGCACAACCTCCTTGTGGAAGAGTGTGTGTGCATGTATCATTATGACCATGAAAAGTTGTAAATTGTCCAAAATACAATTCATGAAATTTAAAATATATAAATATTTAATTTGTATACCGAGTACGGTAAACAGTCAGTAGATTCTATCAAGATAAATTGCGTACATTAAAATGCTATTGCTGGTAAGAAGTTACCTGGATCATTACTGTATAGGCCTTTAAAGAAAATACCCAAAAATCTGTTTTTAAAAATGTCTGATCTGTTAACTGTGCAAGTCGATATATCAGTTCTCCATTTATCCGTGTAATGTTACATTGACGCTACTATTTTTTGAAATCTATGCTTATCATTTATTCTTTTAACACACTGAATATTAAATATAATATTGCTAAACGGAAAAAATACTGCACTTTTTTGTAAGAATGGCTCCTCTTGTTATAAATATGAAACTTACTTAAGAGAATCTACTTCTAGAAATATACATGAATGATTTAAATTTAAATATTGTTGCTTAGTTTGCCGCAAAGCTTGTTATCTGTGTAGCATAGTATTTTAATTTTCAAACACATGGCGTAAAGAATAAGAGTCATTTTTGAGGTCACAACTCTTCTTAATCTTAATTATGCAGTTCACTTTTTCATAGCTTTGAAACATGTTTTATATCTGGTATTTTACTTTACTGTGAGATTGGTAGATAAGCGGAACAGTCTCCCAGCAGAAATGGTACATTGAGGGCGGTACAGTGAGGGAGTTTAAAAATGTATGGAATAGGAATCTAACACAAAACCAAAGACTGATTAAGGTTTCAGTCCTCGCAACACGAAAAATGGGCAGATCACATGGGTCAAATGGGTCTTATCTGTTGTTAACTCATGCTTATGTTTCTAGTGCTGGAGAAAATAATGACATATGTACAAATATGCCCAAAGAAAACTAAGGTTTACAGCAGATAGGCTAAACATTTATATTAGAAACATCTGACAAATTACACATTAAAACATGTCAAAACATGTCAACAAAACTATTTTAAAATTTTTATATACTTTAAATATGTTGGTGGACTCTTTGGATACGTTAAAATGGATCTCACTCCTAAACAGTGCTTAATACTAAGCTATAAAAATTTGTTTCTACTTGCAGTGGTGGGCTTATAAAAAACTAGAGTGGCCTAGAGTGGCAGGAGCACAGCAGTAAAAGCAAGGCTGCTTGTGCAAGGAGCCAGAAAGATAAGCAAGGCTGTGTGTGAAGTAAGCAGATAAGAAGAGAGTATGTGTGTATATAAGGTAGAGTGAGTTTGAATGTATAAGTGTGTGTGTTAGCATGTCTATGTATGTGTGTTAGCATGAATGTGTATGTGTAAGTGGGAGCATGAATGTGTGTTTGTGTGTTAGCATGAATGCGTATGTGTAAGTGTTTTTGTGTTTGGGAGCATGAATGTGTGTTGGCATGAATGTTTATGTATAAGTGTATGTTAGCATAAACGTGTATGTTTAAGTGTGTAAGAGGGAGTGTGTGTTAGTGAGTATGTGTAATTGTGTGTTAGTGTAAGTGTGCGTGTTAATGTAAGTGTATAAATAAGTGTACCGGTGTGTACATGAGTTACCGGGTAGATGGGCATAAGGGGCCGATTACCTGCCCTGGGCCAGAAGGTGCCAGCCTACTTGCCTGCCCTAGAGAAGAAGTCAGCTTAGATCATCTTTCAAGTTCAGTGCAACCAACAGGTTTTTATGTAAATCATGCTCCCATGGTGATTAGCCAAACATATTTGCTTAAATTATACTTGAAGAATTACCGAGAAGGGTTAGCGACAGAGCAATTAAGTTTAAATTGATTACAAAAAAAATTAAAACCAGTTAAAATATACTTAAATACATAACTCCAAAAAGTATATGGTTATAGATTGATTAATGTGCAATATGTGTATATTGTTTCTATGATGGGTCCACTTAAAGTAACTGACTTCATGAGTCACAAACAACATTGTTACCTTTTTAATGTTATATAAATATGTTTTAAATTTAGTGCTTACAAAGCAGATTATTTAACACATTGAGAGCTTTTTTACCTATTATTTTGCTGTGTTCTGTAATAAGCTATGTGTTATTGTAATGGTCTCATTTCTAATGTACATCTTAACGTAGGTGTATGTAATGTTTGTTATGCCTTGTCTTTTTAATATGCAATATATCTATGCTTAGAAAACAAGAGTTTTCTGTGTAATTAGTACATGTGATTGTTTAAGAACTGAAAGTGAAAATGATAAACGAAATAAATTTCTTATTTGTGCACTTGTGGTTTTTCCTGTACTAGAAATGGAATTTGATAAGTTATAAGACCCATTTGGACTGCACATATTTTTTGCCTGTTGAAAGACCAAAAACCAGGGATGCACAACTCCAGTCCTTTGATGAACTTTTAATTGCAATGGTCAAGTTAGCATATCTGAAAACCATTTGAGGCCATTGATGACTAGCATTGTTCACCCGAGCCTCAATCCTTACTTGGTCTTAGGTCTTGTCTTGGTTAGTATAGCCTTGTGCCATTCCCATCAGTGGAGTAACACATGATGTTGGGCCTCTTTGAAAGCCCTCTCCTACCCTTGTTCTCAAACTCAATAGCTAAATGTCAGTTATAGTAAAGAGCAAATAAATGGCAATTATACACAGAAAATAAGTGATATCAATCATGTGTATGCTTGCCCACTTTGGCACCAGTTGCATACTTAGGGGTGCCACACTTGCACACAGAGGTCCAAGGTCTCCTGAAAATTCTCTCTTTCAATGTCTCTGTACCTTCTCCAGAGACCGCTTCCATGTCCCTGTCTCTTTTCCTGCAGCTTCACTTCACTTGCCTCTTCTTGTTCTTCTGTCTTCAGCTTCTCCCCATGTCTTCTTTCTTTGCCTGCTTCTCCTGGGGCCAGGCCTCTCTGAGCACTACCGCAAAGGGGCAGACTGTCCCCGTGGAATATGTCTATTGAATACCCTTTGTAACAAGTGAAGGAAATATAATTTGTTTGAACTATTATAACTTGTTTCCAAACTTAATTGAGTTTGATGCTTTGGTACTCCAATCCCCTCTCCAGAAACTTTTATCAAACAAATGATTTAATCAGTTTTCAATAAGTTATTATGGGATTTCCCTTTATCCCTTTTGATGAAGTACTCTAGAAAACGTGTTCATGTTTTGTCAACCTTTTATTTACATATCCTACTAGCTTTGATAAATGGTGTCATCGACTGAAGTATTTGCTTTTAAAATGTTTGGGGCATCTAGGTGATGTCAGCTAGAATTCATTATATTCCAGAGCTCCATGGTCTCGGCAAAGCAATCTGGGTTGTGATGCACAATGTTTATAAACATGTTATTGATAAAATACTATTTAATCAATGAGGTCCTAAAACTCTAACAGGTGTTCTCTAGTATCAAGTTGGACACCTTTATTCTACAGACTAAGAAATCCTAAGAAACTTTTGCTAAGTATCAGCATGTTTCACTCATGGATGGGCCAATGTAAATTAAGTCTCTGTGAGGTTTATCCATATAAACCAATTATATTTCTTGACCATCACACTTATTCCTGGGAGTCTTTTCCACTGCAGGCTTTCCAGAGCTCTTCCTTATCCACAAAAACAGAAGGAAGAAGGTGGGATGAGGGCATGGCCAAACACCTAGAGAGTTCCCAGGTATTATCACACCGCTGTGTTGCCGGGCAAAGCTTCTGTCTCTTAAGTAGATTTAACAGTAATTATATCCATATCAAATTAAACAAAAATCAGTGATATTCAAAAGTCTTAAATTTTACAAAAAATATCACAATACTGATTACATTTTAACATTTTCCTACATTTCTCTGGAGTATTTTTTAAGAAAAATTATCATTCAGAGTCCCAATATAGCTGCGTCTGTGGTGGCAGGGTCAAAATAGCTACAGTTTTAGCTAATGCTAGCACTTAACAGTACTTTGGAGTGTTTTCAGGAACGGGGTCAATGAGAGAGGTCAGACAAATTCCCTTTTCTAAGACAAAACACATTCCTGCAAGGATTCCAGATCAGAAAATCAGCATTTAAGAGAGTAACTTCCGCATGTAACACACTGTGTGACATGCTACATGTTTTCCTTTAAAATTTAACTGATATAAATGAAGTTGACTTATTTTATTTAGAAAAAATGCTGCTTAGTATGTCTGTGAAAGTCAATGACGACCCTAGTAGTAGTTTATCGATATTTGGAAAATTTTCCATATTCCATTTACAAATCAGACTGAAATAGTACTATAAAATATATATAAAATATATCATCATTTTTACATATAATACAATTCTGTATATAGAACTTTATTTCACACATTATTATTATTAGTATAGTATACTTTGGTGTCCTGTGATAGAAAGGACATGAAATTCTCATTTATTCAACATCTGCTTAAGAAAGGTCTCTGTTTTGGTCTTTTGACAACTCAATTTATTTCACACACTTTATCATTTTATGTATAAATTTCAGGAAATGACTCCAGAAAATGAAAAAAACAGTCCATACATACTTCAGTATCAAGTAAATAATCGGAATCATCTGGAACTGGCTCTGCTTTGGATACTGTGCAGAGCTAATGTCACTAATTGCATTAGATATCTTAATTTTAACAACCAAACTCTGTGACCTAAGGATTGGTTAGATTTGCGGTTAAAGGTACACTCCAGCCATTACATGCATTTTAATGTTGAATGTTTCCTTATAACTAATGTTTTTTTTTTGTTTTGCATGTGAATGCACAAAGGGATTCACAAAGTAAAGCTAATGAAGTCTGTTTCTCCATAATTTCTCAGTTTCATTAGTCGTAGTGTTTCGGAGTCAAAGTGTTTATATAGTATAACAGAACTAGAACACATAAAAATTGTTAACATACAGCTGCATGAAAAAAAAGTGCCTCTTTATGCTATTATAGCCATGATTATTATAAACATGCTCCATGCGTACCATCCATTCATGCGCTAAACACTAATTCCAGGTAACTATGTGTAGGATAACTCTAAAACACTCAAAAAAGCTTCAGGTAGTAGCCCAAAATGTTTAAATCAGACTAACCCAGAGGGTCTGGCCACCCCTGTCTCCCTTATTAGCTTTCCTCTCTAAATAATTAGAGCAACCAAGAAAAAAATGACATATTCAATGATACTTTTAGAAACGCAAATGAGAGGTCAACTTTACGGAACTTGCTTAAATAATACGTTCCCTTTTAACCTTTCATATTGTAAATTATTTACATGGAAATGTGATTCTTTTTTAGTATCTAACTATTGTGGGTATATATTTGTATTTAAAAAACGTGCATAAATACTAGTGTAGTCAGGCTATGATATATTACACATTGTTGGAGTTACCCATTAAATTGTCAAAATTTTTCATTTTTTCTAGAAAAAACTCTGTTATATATATATATATATATATATATATATATATATATATATATATATATATGCATTTATGGTCAAATATCTTTTAAAACGGTAAATGTTTAATTTGAGTGTTTTGCATTTGCCTGTTAATTTCATTGTTTCCAAGAGAAGGCAATTTTAAAGAAAGTAGTTACATTTTTAAAACTTTGACTCTATTAAATATTCCCAAATGCCCTGTAAGCAAAGTGATGTATTCATTCAAACAGCAAACTCATTAAAAACAGCTTGTGAGGAAGCAGTTAACACTGAATTGACAGCTAATGAGTTCCAGCTGAGCCTGAAACTTATCATCTTCGAGCCCTAGTGAAGGAAAACATGTTTGCTTCAGAAAGTCTCCAATAAGGGATACTCTTGGTTAAAATGCTAGTAGGGTTATTTCTAACTCAAGGCAATACCAGAACTATGGGTTGACAATGGCTCTTTCCCTAGATACGACCTATGCAAGCACAAGTATTAAGCCCATCAGGAACGGCGGTTTTTCCATACCCTAAACCTATGTTGTTTTGTTGAGGACAAGTAGGGCTTTCTTTAGAAAAGTTATGAAAATTAATTAATTAATAAATAATTACCTACTTTTTTTTTTAAATGACAATTTTGCTTTTAGTGCAAATTACCACCATTCACTTATGTTACAATAAAATGCTTCATTATTACAAAACAAAACAATTATTTCTGTTTCCGGAAAATTATTTCTCTCATTTAAAATAATATTTTATACATATTTATCTACTGTCAGCCTGTCAGTACTTTTCAGAGTTAAGTAATAGTTATATTTAGGTGAAAATCCTATACACAGCTTACACTTTACATATACATATAATATTTTTCGGTAAGGTAAGGTAAAAGAAAGAAGAGGAGATAAAGGGGAAGGAGAGAAGAGAGAAAGAAAAGCAGAGGAACAAGAGAAAAGAAGGAGATAAGGGAAAAAGGAGAATGACAGTTTGCCCCCCTCTTAAACCACTTTTTTGGGAGTTTGGGAACTCTTATAGAGTGCCAAGTTAGCCCCCATGGGTTATTAGCCCAAATAAAGTTATATTTGGGCTAATAACCCATGGGGGGCTAACTTGGCACTCTATAAAAGGTATATGCCATTGCTTAGTCCAGAAGGATGAAACGTGTAAGATACGTTATGCATGTGTGTTTGGAGGAGGAGTCTTTTACATTTCCCTGCAAAATTGCTTTATTCACTGGATACTTGTCTGTCGGTAGCATTATCTTCCATCTGTTTCTACCATCCTGTGGAGATCTGTGGTGTTTGACTTCATTCCTCTGGGATATTAGGTTTATATATTTTTCTGATAGAGTGCGCACTTACATACCTATACACAGAAACACACTCAGACACTTACACTAGCACACACCCAGACACATACACACTAACATATCAGGACACATCAACATACCAGACACTCACACTAACACACCCAGACACTCACACTAACACGCATACACACCAACACACCCAAAAACACACACTAGCATACCCGGACACACAAACACACCCAGACACTCACACTAAAATACACATAGACACTTATACTAAGATACACATACAGTCACACACACACTAACACACTCAGAAACTCACACCCTCATGGAACTCACTTGCGCTAAGCGAAAGCCTCAGTCTACCTTCAACTACTACTACGTCAGGGTCACGTCATGTTGTGTGACCTTGGTGAACTTCTGTCTAGAATAGGATACCACTTGTCATCATCCCAATGGTTTTACAGACATAAAGAGGTAAGGCCAGGACTGACATACCTCTTTATTCCAGGACTGTCCCAGTGAAACCAGCATGGGTGGAAACCATAGTGGTATTGTCTGTGTTAGCTATGTGGGAGGTGGGGCTCACTTGGCTTTACATGCCCCCCAGGGCTAGAAGATGCTACCCTTCTGCTGTCTAGAACAATGTAGGTTTATATAAAAAAAATGTCAGATCTGCAAACTCATGAGCTTCAGGGTCAAAATCTTATTTTTTGAAAATATGAATATGCGGCCCCACCAGAAGGGATTATAGAACCAGAGAATGTTGATGTTACTTTGTAGGATAGTAGTTGAAATCACTGCTAAAATACAGGAGATTAAAGATATGTTAAACATAGTTTGCCATTACCATAAGGATACAACTTGCTTACCTAAGGAGCCATTTGTCATAGCTGCCCCTTATTGCAACCTTACCACTGAAGTAGTGGTGTAGAACTCCAGGCCACAGGTTTTGGATATCTCAGCCTAGGCACAGGCATCTCAATTAAAAATTACTAAACCTTCTCGTTTTAAGATTGGGATACAGAGAATTCCTGGTATTTCTAACAATAATAGTTAACAATAAAATGAAGAAAACATGAAATACTCATTTTGTGCATATAAAATTAAAACAGGCTTTTTTTATACAGATACACAGAACAATATCATGTTTTGGAAAAAAAATTAAATTTTAGAATGCATTTGTTAACCACTTTATTGAGGTCAAACCACAAATGCTCAGTTGGATTAAGATTTGGAGATTATAATGTCTAGGACACCAAATCTTTGTCCATGTAAAAACCCTAGCTAAACCCAAAGAACATTCCCAAATGCAGACAGTCTCCAAACGATGGGAAATAGTTATAAAATAAGAAATAGACATAGAAATCTAAAACTTAAAGGCCAATCCAGTCTGCCTGTTTTTGCTACCTACTGTAAGCGCTCAAACATTAATTGGTATTGCCTTTTTTGTTATGTATCCCAACCACGTTTATTTTTTTTAAGATATTAAATAATGACACTTTAGATTTAACACAAGTCAGTGTAATTTACCAGAATTAAAATGGTGAAAATGGCTTAAGGGAAAAAGTCTGTAAAATATAGGGCTTTGGGAAAGTGGAAGACCTGTTTAATACCTTAAGGACAAGTGACGCCTATATACATCACAAAATCAGCGTTCTGACACACCCCACCCCTGCCCATTTCCCCCTTTAACAGCCGTGTGTCCCGCGATGTCGGCAGGACCACCTGCAACATCAAAGGGACCTCCCACTGACGTCAGGAGGACTGCCTGCCCACATACCGCGAGGGGGGCTCCATAAAGTTCCCAGGTACACCTATAAGATTTATTCTTTAAAACATGTATGTGGGGAAGGCCCAGATAGGCCATTTCACATACCTTTGTCTGGAGGGCAGCTGGCCAATGATGCCCCATTTGCCACACTTACCTCACCCGGGCCAATTCATCATACTACACCCCTGATGTGGGGTATTACTCTACTCGTGGATGTTACTTAAATTCTTTTTCTTTTCAGAGCTGTACTTTTCCTGTGGGAGAAATTCTAAGATAAATTGCAGCGGCCATGTGAAAAATGCAGTTTTATTTTTTGCCACATAGTTTGTAAGAGGTTGCTGAGGAAATGGCTGCATGAAAAGCAGAAGAATGATCTGTATGAAATAACTCATAACTATGTTTTGGAAACAGAGACGCACATTTTTCCTTTCATTTGCTTGTAATTACCAAGGTTAAAATAGTAGGCATAAAAGACGTTCAAATACTAGAATATTACATTTTTATCTTAAACGTATTTATATATTTTTCGCTTTGCACAAGCTATTTAAATGAAATCCCTACTGAAAAACAATATATCACTTGCTTGGCTATAGAGATATAGGAAATAAAGTTGAACAAAGATGTAAAGTGTTAAAAATGCTTCCATCTTCAACATGGCCCGAGAATCTTCATCTTTAAGATACAAAATATTTATTTCACAAAAAAAAAAGAAATGAATTGTGCAGACCCATGTTCTGCAGAACATTTCTATCTGAAGTGCCCTGCAAGACGTTCAGCCCCATTACTTTAATGGCATGCCAGTCTAGTAGGATAATATTGGCACCGACATTTAGTGGAAGAGGGGAGTGCTTGTAAGAACCACATGAATATGCAGAAGACCTGACTATTGGGGTGGATCAAGGTCAGTTGGGAACCTGGGGTAACACTGTAACAAGGAATAAATACACTCACTCACAATGCAAGACAATGCTTTTCTGTTCTACATGTACTTTCTACTTGTTTCCCTTTGGTATGTTTTTTATTTACCAAATTCATTTACAACACAATTCAACTTGGGGTTGGAAAACTCCAGACAGTGTCATGGCCAGGAATTATATTTAAGGGAACAGGAAGGAAGCCACAGACAAAGCCGGGTGGGGCATCATGCAAAGCAAGGTTTTGTTCCCACAAAACTGCATGAAGCTTAGCCAGCTACCTGAATATTCATCAGACAAAGTCCAAGTCTTGCACGCCAAGGTAAGTGATGTATAATATAATTTATTGTAGTTGATTAAGTGCAGGGTACAGAAAGAAAAATAGCTGTTTAGTTTGTTTTCTTCCTGTACCCGCTTGATTCATCAGAACTTTATTGACTACAATAAATTATATTATAAATCACGTATCTTTTAGTGTGAGACTTGGACTTTGTCTGATGCGATTTTCGGGCGATTGAAGGAGGTGCCGCGAGTCCTGGTCGCCCGCCCAGTCATGTAAAGGCGGGCTTGCCATTGGATTCGTAGGGTGAATGGTTGGCGTGCAGCCCATAAAACTGAATATAACACATCAGATACAAAAGCATAATGTACATACATGAATACACGCTGACTTTTATAAACATGGACCCAAGCGCCTACCTGCACAGTATCTCTTTTCCTGTTGCTGCAGCTTCCTGCCTTGGGGATTCTAACTTTATTTTTCCTTTCAAGCAGAGAGCCATGCATCTTCCACTCTTACTACAGTATGTGACCGGAAAAGGAGCTTCTCACTGTCAGATTCTGTAACATGGCCGGAAGTAGGTAGCTCACTCTGAAATCATGGAGACCGTCTTTGCAGAAGATGTCGGCCCTCATCTGGTCTCCCACATTACCCAGAAACATGGGTAATTCATGCTGTGCAATGCAGACAAATACATAAATAACACTTAGCAAGTAAACACCGAGTAAATCTGAGTAAAATGCTTGGGAGATCTCCATACTTGAGAAGATACCAGGTTTAACCCGCAGTTTCCACACACACTCCAACCTATTCTGTGCCTACTGCCTGCCCCTTGAAATCAAACTGGACCTAGCCATGTCACGAGGAGAAGGAATGAGTTAGACATCCTAACACTGGTTTAACAAACCTTTAATATAAAGGTTTGATTTCTACAGTATATAATTAATTTATAAAAATATAATGTCAAAATGATGTATTCGTGAGTGTGTGTATATACACCTAAAATATTATGCACTCTTATGCATAAAATGCATAAATCATTGTTAAAAGTAATTAATTAGAAAGTGTCTAGTACGCCAAAGCCAGAAAACATTGCAGGTTTCATACTTACCAGTAGATAATGATGAAACAGTGGTGTCATCATTACTGTTCAGAGGATCCATAAAAATGCTTTTGTTTGTTAGTCTGAGGTTTTGTATTTCACATCAATAACACAAAAAAAATGCCAAGCAATGTTGTTTCATAAAAGGTTCTAGAAAGTGACCACATATTACATTTCCTGTCCTTGTGGTATGTTTTGGCTTTCAATGGCTTCATCAATCCAAAAAGTAAGTCTCTTAAGATTTGGAATGTGCAATAGCATAGAGAGACTAGAAAAAAAATAATGCTGAGGAACGTACAGACAGACCAATTATTCATAATTCAAATTTTAGTAATGGCTCTTCTTCCACCATGTGGTTTCAGGATGAGGTTGACAATAAAAACATCTAGGTAAGGCTATTGCTCTCTAAGGCACTGAACATGTATTAGCACATAAAAAAGCTGACTGCAACTTTCCAATATGTAATATATGGTGATATCGTCTACACTTATATGGTCTACAGCCATTTAGACTGCAACCTTTTTGGGTGAAGAGTTGCCTTGAAGCTGTGTTATTCATCACCTAATAATATTTGTACAGATAGATGTGCCTAAACACAAAATACGTACATGTATCACTATACATTTTGTAATGTTTTAAATTAAAATATTTTCTTATAATGTCTGGCATGTTGTAAGTGTTGTTTTGAATAATGCAAATTATAAGCTTGCTACGATGCTATGAGATTCTTCACTCACATTTAACGGCAGCATTACGATCATTATGCTCCATCGACATTGTGCATAGATCCCACCCAAATCAGCAACTATAATAAATTCAAAAACATTAAAAAACAAGGAATGGTGAGTAGGAAGATCCAATAGACTTTTCATTTAAATTTGAAATTTTATTTTGCCAATCCATTTCTGTAACTTCTCTCTTAGGGTCCAGAAATGGAGTGGTAAAATAAAATTTCTAATTTAAATTAAAAGTTTATTGGGTGATTTACACCTTTAAGGGTAACCTTTTTTTATTAAAGGACAGCTTATACAAATCATGTTTGCAAATATTTTAGGGGCTTCAAGGCTGGACATCCAACTCCCAGTAACGAGGAAAAAAAAAACAAAAAGAGAAATCATATCAGGAAATATGTCTTCAATTATATTATGAGCATTAACGTCATGCAGTTACAAACTTTAAAAGTAACACAAATTTGCAGCCAGTGTCCATGTACAGCTCTGTGTAGAGTCGGTACTGCAAACAAAACAATACAGCCATATGTGTCCAGTATATATATATACAGTATATGGTACATACTCCAGAATAAATTGGACCACCTCTTCCTTATCATTTGCCTCTGATTTTGCTTGATCCATTGCTTTGCTTCTTTTTTACAATATTCCAAGGGGAAATATCCAGAGACACAAACACCACAAGTACCAATGTCCTGTAGCAAATGTGTTGATGTATTTAAGAATTCATGTAGCTCATAGAATTATAGAATTTATGACTATCCTACAGACTCGCTACCAGGTTTAAGGATCCTCCATTGATTATATATATATATATATAGACCTGAATAAAAAGTCCTGTAGAAGTCTATTGATGAGAAACTGGCAAACATTTTTGTACAACCATGGCCTTATGTATTTGAAGGGTGTTACTTATAACAAAATAAGTATCAACTTCCTTTAATCTCTGAGTTTTTGGAGCAACTTCATACAGGTAAATTACTTATTAAATTACACTTGAGGAGAGGACATACAATTTGGTTTGTGTGTGGAAGGGTAATGAATGAGAAACAGCCTTTCTTACCTACTATAATCATTTTTAAGCATGTAATTATGCCGTATGGACTTTTCAAGTCACTGGATAAACATTGGCTTTTAAAAAGACATGTAAAAAAATTCTGGTTTTGTTTCTCTATAGAGAAACAAGGCAATACAAAGATTATTTGCTTTGCCAACTTCTAGAGGAGATTGATATGCAATTTCTAAAACTATGGATCACTAAAACTATGGACCTAATAAAGTGTTGCTATTGGTGAAGTAGTATGCAGCATGATACAGGTTGACGTGATATGCGCACATTTGAATGGCACCACACTTTCCTAATAAAGGCCACTGAAAGAAGTTACATGGTGCTTACTTCGCTGCTTTTGATGTGGTGGATGGTTCTTCAGCTTATATAACTTTGGCTGGTTCCTTGTATTTTGCTGGTGTTGCCCTTGACCCAGACCTTCATCTTGTGTTTGGATTTTGTAGATTGCCCCTTTGTACTTTAGCTTCTCAACCTATCACTTATCTCAACCTATCACTTTTATACAGGAGCCTCCTCTGAATTGATGAAGATGAGTCCCAGCAAGTTTTCTAAACCCTGCCGCTACAGAAGAATGACAAAGTTTTTGTATGCGTGTGTATCCTGTGATACATCATGCATTGTAGACCCAGTGGCCCTTCACTTATCCTTGATAAATAATATTTTAAAAAAAATCTTCCCTGTTGGTGATGTTCTGAATAATGTGTCCTTGATCAATGCAGCCTTCGCATTTAAGTAAAATGTGATGATTAATAACCTATGACAGTAAATAGTCCAGTGATTCACAGGCCTTCGACGATGCTTGGAAACTGAAATAAGTGAGTTTATTTTTTCTGGGGGGGAAAAAGCATTTTAGTGGTTTAATGTGGCTGATGACGCTTTACTGTTCTCTATGTCAGGTTTCCAATGTCTTGCTCATGAAAGTGCTTTAGATTGTTGCTCAATGGCCATTGAGACCATTTGTAATAAAACTGATTCTTAAAGATAAAGTTTTTGGTTTACTAGTCTCAGGTAACAGTCAGGTTCCTTATTCGGTTAAGTTATAGTATAAACCTGCAAGACACAAACATGTTTTTAGGATGAACAGACTAACGCAAATGCACAACTCATTTCCAAAACACACAAAAAATGCATTTGAAAAACCATAAACACGGAATGATTTAGGAGGTTTCAAGAAAGCAAATTCTGGCACTCAGATCTGGCACTCAGATGGCACCATAAACTCTACATTACCATTTCTGTACTCGGGGCATATTGCTGAACATAACAAAAGAGCGTTTTGTCTGTAGTTTCCTATGCAATGTATGCGTGCAAACAGCAATGTGGCCACATTGGGACAGATTACTGACGAACTGACTGTATGAAACGTGTCAAAATGACCCTAGTTGAATACCCTGAATTGTCTTCTTTTTAGGAGCTTATACTTTAATGGGTGTAATTTCATACGAGGGTCTGTAAAACTCTCCCAAATGGGCTCAGTAAATCGATCTCTGAAAACTCCATATTTGAAAACGTAAATGTGGACGTTCCAGTTTTGGCCTTCTAGCTTCAACAAAACACCCCACAAAGTACTTGCTATCTTCAGTGGATGTTGCTGAATACAAACAAACATAGCAATGTATGTGAAAAAAAAACAAATCCTGGGGAATTACCAAATACTTGTGAAATACCTGGGTTGTCTTCTATACAGTAAAGTATAACAAAGTAAAGTAAAGTTATTTTTTTAAGTTGTCTTTGACAATTTAAATACTAAATGCATGAAACTCAGAAGCATATAAAGATCTACCCTTTGAACTATCTGATATATAAATGGTCATCATTGACTTAATATTTAACACAGATACATATATATATATATATATATATATACACAAAATGTCCCTTTGTCTTCCTTATAATGGATTTGCATACATAGATGCTTTGTTTTAAGACCTTTGTGTCTAGACATAGGCATTGCATGTGTTTATGTACAGGAAATGCAAACAGCTTGAGGCTGTAAAAAGTAGTTTTTCACATAATTAGCATGTGCCACACCACCGCATTCTAATTAATACGTATGTGCAAATACAATCCATTGTGTCAACCAAAGGTTTTAAATCTACATAGTATCCTATACCACATCTTAATTGTCATTTGACGCAGACATGGATAGGTTGTTGCTATAGAAAATGAAAAATCTTATTGGAAGTGGAAAACTATCTTAAAATTGTATTTTATATTATTTTTATATATTTTATATTATTTTTGTAATGCTCTATAGAATATTGAATGTATTATTTTGGAAAAGAGAGATTTTCTATCAGGGACTTCCCAAGGTGGGTGGAAAACTTGCGCAATATTTCACTCTCATCTGTTCAAATAGTTGTGAATCAGTTATTGCTGTCTACTAAACAACACTTTGTTAATAGACAACATATAATATTAAGTTTCCTATATCTATTTAATAAGGAGACACATGTATTCATATTTAGTGTTCTTGCCTATGGGTTTATTTTTCTTAACTTGGTACCTTGGCTCAAGTTAGAATAAATTATAATAACACAGATCGTGTATACGTTATTGAATCTCATGAGTTGTAATTGTAGGTTATATATGGCTTTTAATCAATGGCCAGTGACATGGGGATAAATAAACAAGAGCAGTGTTTATCTGGAGAAGATCTGAAAGATATGAGGAACAATAGTAATTGCCTTTAGCAAGTTGATAATGATCAACCACAGATTAACAATATGTGGGAAAGTAGGTTTACAATGCAAACAGGCCACTGCTTCAGTCATGACGGCCCCGGTTATTGCCTTCAACCCCCTTTGGAGAAAATGCAAAGGATATTTTTGGGGAAAATATATAAAACATAATAAAATATATATAATATTTTCAAGTGTATCCTATTTAAGTAGTAATATTAAAAAAAAAAAAAACTGCAGATCTCGTAATGGTATTTAGGGATTTAATACAATTTACTTATATATTCCATAATCCACTACAAATCAGAAACATAGTGCTTTTTAGCCATACATCATTTTCACAAGTCACCAGTGGCGAAAAACGTCTTAAATAGTATAAATAGTTACAAATACCTACGCCTGATTCAAAAAACAACCTGTACAACTAATTTGTAACTAGTGTTACAATTTAAAGTTTACTTTGTTAAAAAAATACCATTTTACATATATAAATATAAAGCAATGCATAATTTTTGAATGCATGTTGCTCAGAGCAATAGTAACGGTGTGATTGCGTAATAATAAAGATTCTGCAACAGCTGCTCAGAAAATCCGGGCAGAGGAACAGCATGCGTACCACAAAGTTTCCATTATTTTGTCGTGTAATGAGTTTAAAAAAAAAAAAAAAAAAAGGGTTGAGCAATCCAACCAAATGGAAAATTTCTGCTTAGCATAATGTGTACTCGAAAATATTTCAACAGCAAAAATAAAACTTTAGCATTGAGTCAAGTGTAATATCATAAGTGGTACTTATTAAATAAAATGTCTCAATAACTATTTCAGAAATATATGTCTGTTCAGACCCCCCCCCCAACATTTGCATGCGTGGCAACAGCTTCCATTGAATTGAATGGAAACCCTTTGATCCAACTGATGGGCTGCTTCGGGGCTGTGACTTCTAGCGAGGTTTTTTTTTACTTTAGTACTTTGAGTACTTTAATACTGGGTATCAGGGAGAATAAATTGCTGTGTTTTTTAATAGACCCCATTTTAAAATTGATATATGCCTTTCACATACCTTAGGAAAGATAAATAATTTTTATATAGTTTACGTAATACAACTAAAAATCAAGTTAGCAGTTTTTTTAACTACTTTTATTTGAATGTGATTCTCTTAAATAGAAGGACTGGTGATATCATTTCAAAAGTACATTTCCAACAATGACTAGAAATGTGTGTATGTCTTATTAACTAACCTGGGTTTGCAGATTCCATCTCACTTCATACATTACGAACGACCAACCCAATCAAGATAGCCAAGTCGGCCTCCTGACTTAAAAAAAAAACATTTTACAAAAATAAGTTATTTAACTATGTTTTATACAAGTCCAAGACGCCTTTCATGGAGAAGAGCCTACAAGAATGGGTCCTTCATCGGGCATTTTTTATCACTTCTCATTCACCTGGTCAACTTGTATTTCTGTAGGTTCACGTATGTTTATTCTATGTTTTCCTTTTATGTTTTCCCAGAACATATTTTATTTATGAAACATAATTAAAACAACTGACAAACGTGAGAAAAATAGGGTAAATATTGTAAAAATGGAGAGGAAATGTTCAAAATGCTTAAATATGCACACAAAAGTACTTACATTTCTATAAGATTTATTAGAGCAAAGTATTTAACAAAGGCCGTTTGAATTTGATATAAAATTAACACATGTTAGGACCCACTGTACAGAATCTATTGAGAATATTACTAGTCGAGTTCTGTCATTCATGGATACTTTTATCTTACAATGTTGGCAGAGAAAGCTTGGGCTGTGGATAACAAAGAATGAAAAATGAACGCACTTATGATCATTTAGTGTTAATAACCTCAAATTGAACCACCTTACCAATTCTGCAGCTCAGAAAAATCACACTTCCACATGCATCAAATTTCCTCAGACACAGAAGAGAGGATATCTTCTCCACCCTCTGAGCTGTCACCTGTCCAAGAACATGACATCAGTGCATATACTCTAGAGCCAAAAAAGAATTCCAGGGCTTTGTGTACTGTAGCTCCTGGAAAATACTATCTCTAGATGCTTACATTGGTTTTCCTTACCATATATATTATGTGCTTTAAGGGATCTATGATACGTAGCTTTCAGACAATTGAAAAATAAGTTAAAACAACGCAATATAGTTAATTGTCAGAGTCCAGGGCCATCCTCCAATGAGGTATGTGTCAACCCAAACACAAAAGGGGGAGACATATCAGCTGGCATTCCTCTTGCTAGCTCTCCTGTCCTCCTGACAAGCCTCTAGATGATGCCACCTGTCACCAGACTCGAGCAGAACTGGTCAGGGTATGAAAAGACAATTGTGGGTTAGTTTTACAAGACATATTTTATCTCATGTTGCTTTAATAAGCTTTCAAACCTGTCAACTGCCATTGTTGTCAGGAGTGATATTGTTGGTTACCTTCCTTGCCTAAACAACACACCAAGCTGATTCTTTATGGCAATGGTAATGACGTTTGTTTCTCCATCTATGCAGCTTGTGTCAATGTTCACAAAAAGTAGCATACAGCTAAATTTACTAAGGAGATATCAGCTTGTTTTACAAAAACTATGACAAAATAACAAAAAAATCAAACCTGTGTGCATACAAAAGAGCAGAAATAATGAAGCAAATCAAGGACAATTCAAGTTAATTGAATACATTCTGAAAAGCTCCTAGGGGCCAAAGAGAGAGAAGAGGACTGTTCTACACAGGCCCCATTTTGTCTGAGTGCACATGTTTAATTGTGTGCTGTTAGTCAATTTCCTATAAGAGATAAACTGTATTAAAGTAGGAAGATAAAGTGGGAATTAGTTTTAATCTACACAGCGAGGGGTAACAAGGTGCTATGCTTGACTACCCACTGACTCATTAGTCTTACATGTCATTTACTTTTCCTTTGATTAAGTCCTACATGGACCACTTACAGTGCTGTTCCTGATATTACCCTGATATGTACATCCAAAAAAGTCTATACTGTCAACCACCTCTATGTCTGGTTCAAGAAATCCTATTTTAAGCATGGGTGGAAGCAGACAACATTACATGCGATACTGTAGTATCTGAAGCTTCTATCCACAGTGCAATTCTTTCATGACTTGTACATACATATTAAGTACCGGATGCATGTGGAACCAAACAACCGAACAATACCAGGGAAGAAGAACGCACCTACGTCTTTACATGGCTGCACAAGACATAGGAGGGGTGGCACTGATGTTTCTGTATGTTTAGGTTTAAATATTTTTCTTCTTCACAACAAAATGCCTTTGCACTAAGAACAAAAAAAGGGAAAGTACTTCCAATAAGAGGTTAAGTTAATCCGCAGATCAGGTTTGATGCTTTACTAATGTTTCATAATTAAGGCTGATTGAAAATAAGACATTCACATGCAATAAATCTAATTACAGAGGTATAATTGGTGAATCATCAAACACAGATGGCAGGAAAATAGATAAATATGAAATATGGTAACACAATTTTAGTCATACAAGATGCACAAGGAATACATAAGTTAATTACAGTAGGTGTGAATAGATTAGAAATATTACTATGCAGTGTTTATCTTAATAAGTTTGCCACTAGAAATTAATTAACATACTTGGTCTCCTAAAGGACTTTGCTTAACACCATTTGTGTTTATATTACCATTACCATATGTTCTTAAAAGTAGTCAATGTCTTGTAGGATCTTTTTGGGGAGGGGGATCTGTTGATCTAGGCCAGGATACATCGCTGCATATGTGTGCTTCTATTTGATGGTACTTACATAGACATGAAAGATGCAGACTCCCCCAGACACTTTCACATCCATGGGGCATTTCACACATTCTTATTATCTAGAAACCTATTGTCTATCAATGTTTTTGTTTGGACTCCATGGCTTAAAAACCCCAAACCATGATATTTTCTCATTATTAGTCACACATAACTAGAGGATCTTTTTGCTTACACAACTGATCTGATTGGGAGCAACAAGACACCGCAACACTTGGGGTGTGTCATCATTTGCTTTTTTATATATTAGGTGAACCCCAACTGTTTTTCTTTTGGTCTTTCTTTTTCCTTCTTTTTACCCTCCCACTCTCACAGATCTTCTCCGCATAATTGTCACCCAATATTAGATATCCTTGTACTGGTTAGTATGTGAAGATCAACTAAAGAAGAAACAGTGTCCCTGAGAGCTGCAATACAAGCCAACATTTATGGATATCCTAGAATTAAAAAAAAAAAAACTGGTAAGAGTACATAGAATCCTATACAAAAAAATTTGGAGATTAACTCACGAGGATGGACAGTTGCTTAGTAGCCTATCCTACAGGAGCACCTCAAGTTTCAGCTCTGTGTCATTATAGTGAAAAAATCTTTATCAGCACGTCAGTTTAATCTTGCTACAAGGGCAATCTAGAACTGGAATGCAAGGCAAAGTTCTACTGTGCAAGGGTAGCAGACAAACAACCCCAAACATACATTTCAGCCTTCATGGGCCTCCTCAGCAGGATCCAGTTGGTATCCCTCTACACAAAAGAAAGCAAGGAGGTCCACGTCTGGACTCATCTTTCCACTTGTAAAAAAAATATTATTGATGTATTTCATGAATTGCAGTTCTGGTTGAAGTCTGTGAGCTTTTTCAATTACACATATATAGCTAAAATATACTGCACTATATTGAACTTAATTACCTGGCCAATACAGCTGCAGTGTTTCATTATTTCAAGAAGATATTATCAATGCAATGTCTCACTGTAGACATTTGATATTGTACTTCTATTACAGAAATGACTGTATTCTCCCATTTAAAGAATGCATTGTGAATTAAAGTTGGTCTGTTTAAACTGAAACTAACTGATTATTCACTTTATCTGCCAATCACTAGATGTATTATTTATTGGAATAAAAATGGACGTAAAATCTTGGTCGTTTTACTTTACCCTTAATTTGTACAAAGTCAAGTCTTCGTAGACCCATAAAGTATAGATGTCCGCCATTGCCTGATTTTATATTTAATACAGCAAGTGATCTAGCTTAATGTACCAATCAGGTAGCACACTGGGTAATACGTTACATGTTCCCCAGTAACAGCCTGCTTTGTTTGCTTCTTTCACATGTGACAGCTTTACAACCAATGCACCCTTTGTCTCGTCTGACTGCATTTACTGTGTTCATTTTATTAATTTATTTTACTGGCTTTATCTATTAATTCAGTTTAACACAATTAATGAATCCCATACAAAAAAGTTTCAAAACAGTCATTTAATAGCCTGCCCTACAGTGGATCCCCATCTCGAGTCTTAGCTCACTTACATTATAGAGGGGAAAAACTCCATCAACATGTTAGTCTGTCGGTAGGGTGCAGATAGTATCCAATCAGATGTGAGCAAGGAGGTCCACATCTGGACTCACTTTTACACTTGGGATGAACCCCAAGAGATTCCCAAAGGGTAAGATCACATACAAGAAAATTTGAGAACAACTCAACTGAGGACGATTAATAGCCTGGCCTAAGGTGCGTCCCAAGTTTCATATCCCTGCACCTTACTGATGAGGCCAATGAAGGCCAAAATGTATGTCTTGGGTTGTTAATTCCCTTGTGCGGAGGGAATTTGCCCCGCATTTCAGTTCTGGACTGCCCTTGCGAGCAGGATCAGACTCGCATGTCAAATGGATTTTTTTGCCCATTCGTATTGAAGTACAAGATGCCTGGAAATTGTTCAAAGGATGTACAGCATTTCAGGAGGCGGCATAAGATCAGATAAGTTCAGGCAGACTTAGAGAAAGATTTTTTTGCAGTATTATTTTATTTTCATTAATATTATTATTAATATACTCCAGCAGAATGTATTACTGGTCTTTCCAACGCAGTAGCAGACTGGAATACTAGACATCTAAACAACTCTAGTGACTCAAAATGCCATAAATTATTTTTCCAACTGATTTTCAGCTCATGGGGGACCCTCTATGTAGACATGTTTGTGTTATTATGCTAAGCCTTAAAATTATCTTAGCTTTAAAATAGCTTAATAGGAGCCTCCTGCCTCTTTCACAGCTACTTATTTGATCTTAGCCAAAAAGGCAGAGAAGCGATACATTGGTTACTTAATGGGCTACCTAATTGGTGGTTAAGAGGGTCACTTCTGATGTATTGTTATTAACTATTATGTTTCAAAAAATCATGTATGTATTTTTCTTTGTTGCTATTAGATTTGAGATAGTAAAGAAGAATTACACACCTCTTGCAAAATCTCTTAATTACCACCTTATTAAAATAATTAAATAGCATATTAATATGTGTTTGATAGTGTGAAAAAGTAAACCCTGAGCACTGAATATACAGATCAGCCTGCACTCTGGATAATCTGGCTGATGCCTGGGACATAAGAGAGGGATACTGGGAGACAATGCAAGACAGATGAACAAACACAGAATATATTTTAAAAGGCAAATCAGGCTTCTGCCTAGGGCCTTATGCCAAGTAGAGGTGCTTCCGGGGTATAACAGCAAGTGTTACAGGGTTACGTATGCTGATCATATTCCCCATACCTAAATTGTAAGTTCCTGCGGGAACAGGGCCCTTCATTCCTCTTGTATCTCTATGTCAACTGCTGTGTTTTACTTCTCGTTATCTGTATCATTTTCTGTGTACAGCGCTGCGGAATCTGTCGGCGCTTAATAAATAAAGTATAATAATAATAATATGGTTAGTTAACTCTAAGTATACAAGCATGGGAAGGCCTGATTTGCTACTCTGTCTAAGCAAAACCAGAATATTAATATCTGGCTCTGAGGGGTAAAATACGGAGACAAAGAATTAACAGATTGTATTAAGAACATGTCAGAAGAGGGTAAATGCGAAACACTTAATCATAAGGCAACATTTTGAGAACTTCAGCAAAGAGCTGCATGAACTCGTTTAGCTCCCCTGTGGTATCCTAAACAATATGAAAAATGAATACATTTATTATGTCTTCAAAGACTGGGGGTTTAATTGTTCTAGAAAAGCAGAATACAATCTGAATTCTAAATAAATAAAAATCAAACCCAGATCAAGATGACCTATTTAGCGACTGAAAGCCGGTTTTCTATTATTCTTGACCTGCCATTTTTTTCTTCACGTCTGAGTTAAAAAAAAAAATCCAATCTCAATTATCTAAAAACGTAGCCATTCTTTTTCTTGATCTATGAAATGGTTAACAGCCCTATTTACTGCATTAACACTGTTAATATGCATATTAATTACAACGAAGCTTCCCTGGTTTCCCTTCTGTGGCTTTTAACAAGCAATCATGAAGAAGAAAATGTAGTTGCCTGCCCACAGATGGGATGAAATAAATATAATTAAGTGCTCACGTAACTATTTCTCTTTCACGGCATGCTGGGGCATCTGTCCTTTTGATCGCTTGATTTCGTTATAGAAGAACAAGGGAGAAACCAAGAACTTCTGGCTGTGTGGGTATGATTGTGTGTGCTATGAAAGGAAAAGAATTTCAAATGTACTACTCTAGAAAGAAAATGTTTATATGACGAAAGAGAAAAATACCAGAAATATACTATGGAATTCAAGTGAAGGTTTTTAAAATCTAAAAATGTGCGCACAAGGGCATTTCTTTAGTGTTATTCTGCATACAATGATAATCGAAAGGCCACCATGCAAAGGTAAAGGAAAGGCTTTGGAGGGATACAATTTAACAAACATGTGACCGAGTATGTCAGTGAGGTACATGGCATACTAGGCTAATTAGGACGATAAATGTATAGGAATTTGCAAAACAAAGATTTCAAAATGTAGCCACTTTGGGCAAATCATTTATGTCATGCGGTCACCGTTATAACCAATGCCTTATAAGCTTTGTCTATCAATCTGGTTTTATCCCTGTCTTGTTGATGATGATGAAGAGAGGCAATGTCTTCTCTAACAGTCTGTTTGTAGAAATAAGACCCCCCCCCCTCAATTTCTATCTTCAGTCTCTGTCTCTTTGCCTCTTCTTTTCTTATCTCTCCCCTTTCTTTCTTCTCTCTCACCATCTTTCTTCTGCCTCTGCTTCCCTTTTCTCTTACTCTGTTTTTTTTCTCCCTCTCTAAATCCAAATTGTTTGTTGCACATACCCTGCGCAAGTAATCCACAGCAACATCGCTAATTGTGCATAAAAAAACATAAATGTTTTGCCTCATAATGTGGAAATGAATACATACATAATATGTATGGGTATGTAATTATGGGTAAGTAAATTGGAAAGAGGCAAAACATTTTTTATTGACTATTTATTTAAATCAACATCTAAACAATGTGAGAAAAAAAAGAAATGTCCTGTGATGCAGCATGGAAGCAAAAGCATCATCAGTACAAAACATTTTTCTCTCGATAAAGTACATGAGAGATGAAGAGATGTCTCCACGATGTACCGTGGGCAGCGTCTATATCTGCACAGGCCTCTGACATGAAGAATCCTTGTCCATCACTGTATGTTTTACCTTATCCATTTTGGAGCCCCGGATCAAAAATAAGATTGACTTGGAGGTGGCTCTGCAAACTGTAGCCAGAGGGGACAAGGCCTCAGCCATGTACTGCATACTGGCATACCTGGGAACTTCTTCACTCCAGCTACCCGGAGAAGCGGTGCTTCACCCAGAGATCTCCTGGTCAAACCCGGAGAGTTCCCAGGTAGGGATGGTTTTACAGCACCAGCAATTTCCCTTCAATGATGAAAACACCGAAGCCTCCTAAGAAAGAGGCAAAATTATGGTTGAACAAATACCTAATGAAAAGGTCAAAAAGTTCTGGTCTGGTACAAGATAACCATTACTCCTGGCCATGAAGGGGGTTAGGCAAACATGTGGTGGTAAAAGCAAAGGTTTTTTTGTTAGGCTCTTTGCACCTAATGTTCAGGAGTTTTCTTGTTAGTTCTTTACTTAAAATTAAAACCCGGATGAGTGGCCATGGACATAAACACACCAAATACTCTACTACTTTTTATATTATGCATTTTACAGAATAATAGATCAGAAAACATGGGTAAACATCCAAATCAGAAGAAATCAGTGATTGTAATTTTAAAATTAATATAATAAAGAGAATATTTTCCTCCAATGTCAGCATCAGCGTTGTGTTACAGACCCCGATGTGACACAGGTAGTGTGTGTGATTCATGCACTATGACAGTGGCGTGTCCCTATCTGCACAGGTATTTAATGGTTTATGATTGATGACTGATTGTTAAAGCGGAAAGAAACCTGATATTACTCTTTATGCGTTTGCGCTTGTTGGGGAAGATATTACAAGCTCTGTTACAAAGCCGAGAGACATTATTTTTAGTGTGAACAACATAAGGGGTCTTCCTGGACAAATCAAACAATTGCTTTCTCTGGACTTAAAGAAACAGTTATTATCATTTATAAAATGTGTTTTCTTTTTAAACAGGCTCTCCCACCCTTCCTGTGCGTTATAAGTCTGGTACTGTTAAACCCTACCACTAGGGGGGGGGCACTATTAACTGTCAACTCAGATGAATGAATCTCCAATATCAGAAATCAGCCATCAAAAAAGGAACTGAGCACTGTTTCACTAATATTGTTTGGCTCTCATTTGATCCTTGACAATAAGAGAATGGGGCACAAATACCTTGAGAAAGTCTAGTTTTTGTGCAAAAAGACAGATATTGAATACCCCTGGAGCACATCATATAAAACGCTGTAAGAGGTTAAATGTAATTGCTCAATTTACCCTGAGAATGAATTATCAATGGAAGCTATTATATTTAAGCTTCCTAAGACGTCACACGGCGAAAATGTTCCAAATGTTTACCTTGGCTTAGATTTCTGTAACCATATACACAATTTCGTCAAATTGTCTGAACTGCTGAAGATATACAAGAACGTGTTAACATGTATGATGAAATAATTCTCCAAAATATACCCCTAATGCTGCTTACCTAGTTCACAACTCTAAGAAACATTTACATCGCATGTATGTCTGTATCTGTTAAAATAAAATAGTAAATAGCCAGGAAAGATCTATTTTCTACTCCTCGTGATCAAAATACACCATCACGTGCAAAAACTTTCCATGAGACAATTTATGAATGGGCCAAGAGGTAAATATTAAACAGAGCACACATTAATGTCTAACCTTTCGTGGATAGATCTATGCAATGGCTTATTTTGGTCAAGGCACACTAGGCTTAGGGCGATGGAGCCTGGGGCCAGAAGTCTGCAGCCAAAGTCAAGGGTGGGCCATGTGCCACTAGATAGCGCGGGTCATGGCAAAGCTGGTTGGAATCTAATCAGTCTATAACAAAGGGGCATCAGGAAAAACCATTATTGGCATCTCCCTCATGCTCCGTGCCACCCACAGATACTGAGCTGCTGGTCTCAAAGTACCAGGGCGGCTTTTCTTCCCACGTCTAGCCCGAAAACGAAGAACTGAAACTGTGATGTGGCAGCAAAATGGCAGATGTCACAAACATATGCAACACAAATCACTCATATATATATATATATATATATATATATATATATATAGGAATCAGGATAGGGGACATGTGGAATGTGATAGTTCCACTTTGCTCTCAATCTAAAAATAATAAAAAGCTCAGAAAATAAAAAAAATCTAAAAGAAATAACCTAGTCCATTAAAACATTAAACAAAATAGGAATAATAATCGTTTGCATGTAACAAAGTCAATATGACTCTTTGTTCTTTACTTTTTGATTATTTTTTCCATCCCATACATTTCCCTTCTTTATTATGTTATACATTATTATTTTTTCTATACTATAATAGGCATTTGCTTATTTTGTTTCATCCCCTATTTTTTCTTCCTGTTTAGTCTCAAGACTGTGTTTTGCAAGAACAACTAGACAGTCCTCAGTGGGATTCTGTCAATTAGTGTTTTATTCCATACGTCACTGAGACTTGCACATGCAGATACATACAGCTACTACACAGACAAAACAAGTTTCTTCGCCATGTGATTGCAGCATCAAAAAGACACCCTTTCACTCTCTTATTTTATCTCTTATTCTAATATTCTTTAGATCCTTATATTCTTCCATGGTTCTGTTCCTATAAAGCTTGTCTGATCTATAATAAATTGCGTGTACTAAACCTGATCACTATATCCTATGATAAAATCCAGGACAATATTAATAAAATATGAATAATATAATATATAATATATTAATAATATATTTACATGGGTATGCGTATACATATACGTGCGCATTAGATTTTACGAGGCTTAAAAATATAATAATACAAATAGATAATAAATAAAATAGTAATAATTCAAGCAGATTAATGTAATTTGTAATATTTTATGTTTATATAGTTTTCGGTTATCATAACTTCGAGGAGTTTTCAAAAGTTTCTACGCGGACTCCCCCCCCCAACACACACATTTTTATACTTTAAGCCTTAACATTATTTAATATTTTTGTCAGATTTCCAAGCAGGACTCGGAAATCCCATCCGTTCTAATAACAGTCATGTTGGAAACACATTTATAATTAAAGCATGTGGTTTTGGTCTGTGTATTCACAGACAGCGCGTTTATTTAGTTACTCCTGGTGAACTGGAGGTAAATTCTTTATTTTTCTTGCACAATGCTGTTACAGTCTTATCTTTATTGTTTATGTTTCACCTTCGTTTCCTTTTTTAACCCCTGGAGGACAGAAGGGTTATGCAATGCGCTGCAAGGCACACCCATACTCAAGATTAATGTGCAAGCTAAATACATAAAGGGATTTAACAAAGTACAGAAGGGAAGTTTATTTCAAAGGAGGAGAAATGTTCCAGCAGGAGGTCATAGTCTAAAGCTAGAGGGTCAGAGGCTTAAAGGGAGTTTTCCTATACCAAGAGGGTGGTAGATATGTGGAACAGCTTCCCAGCAGAAGTGGTAGAGGGGATTTGAACACACATGGGATAGGCACGTGGCTTCTGGATCTAAGGTTTGAGTCTTTAAAGCAGGAAAACAGGCAAACCCGATGGGTCTTAACTACCATCAAATTCTTTGTCTCTATGTAGCTACTGTTACCCTTCTCTGTGAGCCCCTATTGAGTTTTAAAGTACTAAGGCAGCTATTACATTTTTTTTCATGTTTTTTTAACTCAGGATTTCTTAGATTTCATGTTTTTGTCGCAGCATAAATACTGCTTTTTGCAAACATTTGCTGTGCTTTTGAAATTTCTTTTGCCTTCATTTTCTTCACAGTAGTTATTTTTTTTTCTAGCTCTGGTAACTTTGGCTTGTTTTCCACCCCTTAGTTCCATGTGACCCTTTCTGGAATTTTTGTGAATGAAGCTCTATAGCTCAAAGGGCCTGGAGGCAAATCTGGGCCGCGAGTCTATGAATAAACACATCAATCAGATTAGAAAAACAAGCGCTCTGATTGGTTGGCCGGCGGAGGCTGAATGGACAGAAGCCAAACCCCGCCTGGGTTACCCGGGCAACCAATCCTGCTCAGGCCGCTCCAGACGGTCTCTGCAAACTGTTGCTCGCGTTACAAGAGGAGGGAACCGGGATACTCGATATCCATCTGAAAAGAAACAACCGAGCCAACGCTTAGCCGAACGGTGCAAACGGAGCGCGTTTGTTTACATGCTCCTCCCGGCTCTCACGCGTCCTACCGGAACCTTAAATCGAATGTCCGTTCAATGAGCGTGTAAATAAATATATGCAGTTAACCCTTCGAGGGCCGATGCTGGTCATTTGCTTCCTTCAGCGCTGTTGTTATGTACAAGCCATTTCCTCTCACATCACAGCTCGCAAGTCACTCATGTGTCATATATATTTATTTATGCATTTAAATCGAAATACACGGGAGTGGGTTGTTGGAAAGTTTTTTTTCCACGCAGTCATAAATGCAGAATAGGGTCTGTGAAACGTTATTAGCGCGGAAGAAGGTGCTTTTTTGGGAGGGGGTGGGGTGTGATGGTGGCTAAATAGGAAATGTCTATCTTGACTGTGTTGTTTGGGGAAGTTAATGGAGCTGGAGGTGAACAAAGCATTTCCGAATTTCAGCGAGAGGGTGAGGAAAGGGCAATAGAAAGGTCACAATGACAGCTCCCCCGGGGGGGATCAGGAGCCATTGTTTTTCTTATCAGAGGGAGAGGGAGAAGCCTGATTGACAGCCAGAAATCTGATCCTGTGAAAGAGACAGAGAGCCAATGGGAGGCAGAGATCTATCAGTTTGGATAGGAGGCCCCTGGAGGAGAAGCGGAGGAAAAAAAACCCACACAATCCAGCTCTGTCAGTGGCGCTTTCTGCTTCCACGGGGGGAAGTGCAGGGGAATAATTAACATACACATAGAGATTTTGTATTAAATTTGGAGGGATTTTGGTGCTGCCGATCGCAACCAGGTGGGTCGAACAACTTTTTTTTGTGTGTGTGTAATTCGGTTTGATAGAATCCCGGAGGGGAGGGATGTGTTCTGTCCACGCGCGTTTGGGTTCTGCGGGTTCTAGTGTTCGGACTTTACCCCCCCCTTCCAAATCCAGCACTTCTATGGTTAAAGAGATCCTCGGGAAGGTATCTCCGCCTCTAACTCCCGTTAGGTGCAAAGCAAATCATTCTGATCGCCATTACTAGTTTTGCACACGTTTGCAAATCAGAGACTTCACTTGCACCGATCTCATGTAACCGGGGTGTAAATATCCAAATAGAAGGTCGTTACTTCCGTTTAAAGTGGTTATTTGCAAGTTTTTTTTTTATTTTTTTTTCTCAGCCATCCTTTCATGCAAATTCGCTTTAGTGCTTCGCAGAGCTTTTTATGAATGGGGACTGTTGAAGGTTAATTAGCTATGCAAATTCAAGCCTCTCATTCATGATTTTTTTTTTCTAAAGCCATCTTGTTCTCTGTAGGTTGCTTGCAGCCCAGATCCCGAGGAAACCACCAGATAAATGCCCACAACACCAATTTCTGACTTAAGATTTCCTTAAGAGCTGCAGGATGGATGGATTTTATGACCAGCAAGTGCCTTACATGGTCCCCAATGTGAGTCTTCCATCTAGAACGTTGTGTTTGTAAACACAAGAGTTGTTTGTTCTTAGAGATCTTTTGTTTGTTTTCGTATATCTATTTTCTGATACTTTGAATCAGTTTTCGGAGTGTTAACCCCTTTTTTTCGCCTGTGTTGTGAAAGAAATCTTGATTACACACTTTATTAATCAGCGTCATAACTTTCTGGCAGTGGAATATTTGAATGCATCTTATGCAATAGAAGTAGTGATGAGACAGACCGAGTTATATAACTTGCACTTAGGCTATATTTTTTTTTTATAAGTTCTCGTAGCCTTCGGATTCGGTAGATTTGAAGGATCTTTAATCCTCGGGATAAAGTACAGGTTTAAAGCCCTTTTTTTGCCTGTTCTCTTGAGTTTGTCTCAGACAAGTCATTCTTGCTGTTTTTAGAATCAGAGTGGGAGAACCTGCAATGAAAGAACAACAAGCCTCAGGAAAAGAAAGTTTTTAAATAGAGACCTGGCTCATGATTCAGAAGGTGAGGATTCGCATACCCCATGCTTTTGTATTGTTTTGACTTCAGTGCCTAACCCCTCCGTTCATTCACAAAAAACTGTTATGAGCAAAACCTGTTTGTAAAGAGCACACACGGGCTGATCTCGCTGTACTACACAACTAAGCCTGGCGTTATTCACCCTCTTTTGCTTATTTGAACTAAATCTAGTTGAACTTTATTTCTCATTTTAACCCCTTGCTTATCATGGTGTGGTGAACCTAAATCTAACCGAACTTTATTTCTCGCTGTCCCTGTCCCAAATTTCCCGTTCTAAATCTAACGTTTCTCTTTTTTTAACCCCTGGCTAATGTTGATGTACCACAACTAAACCTGACTTAAATTGCCTTCTTTCTCTTTTTTTTTTTCTTTTAACCCTTGTCGCAAGTTGCGTGCTTTTGGAATGCAAGTAGTTTTTTTTTTATGGTTCTGTTTACATGATACGCTGTCCGGTTGAGAGCCCTCTCACATTTTCCATCTTCCTCCATATACTCTGGTGTGACATCATACACCCAACTACCACTTCTCGTCCTACCTTTTGTTCGCATACAATTGTGCCCTAATCAAGAACATCAAACAAAAAGTAGTAGGAAATGGGGTGTGAGGGGTTCACACCCCATTTCCTACTACTTTTTGTTTGTATTGTGTACACGTGTTTACCTATTTAATGCGGGACGGGACTGCTTTATTCGAAAAGGGTAACTTTTATTGCACTGAAACCCCTTGAGTGCCAGAGTGGTGTGAAATAGGCTTGTGAAGTATCTTCCTATGCCTTTGGTATATATTGTATGTTTACAATGGTGTTTGTTCCCTGTGGTTTGGTACAAACTAAGAGCACCTTTTTGTTTTTTTGGGAGTGAAGTTTGTTTTCTGTAGATACCTAGCAATTAGGTGGTTGGGTGTTGTGTTGGAGCAAGTCATCTAAAAATTAAAGTTTTAAGCAGATCTGTGCAAATGCTCCTTTTTGAAGCATGTTTTTCAAACTTGATATCTACAGAACTGTTCCAAGATCTGAGCCAGCTGCAAGAAACATGGCTTGCTGAAGGTAAGAACCAAGAAAAAAAAATGCCCATTAAAGATGAAAAACAGGAGGGGGGAGGGAAAAAAAGTCCTGAACTTGCTGTCTTAATGTTCAGCCCAATTAATTGAGCTCTAAAAGAGCCACCTCATGTGTCATGCATACATTAGAGCCTCTGATGAGTTTGTCTTTGGAGACTCTGGGGCTGCGCTACCCAGTGTCATCACAAATTACCAGGAGAAATTGCTTCCAGCTCACAATCACATCTGCTTTTGGCAAGAACTAATGCTCCAAGACTTCAAGTTCTAAGCCTCTGTTCGGTTTTTAATTGCAATTGATCAGGTTTATATCAGTGTACCTCAAGAGACTGCATACAGCCAGAACAGGGCTTGCTGTTTTCTTTTGAGCAGCACACATGATTCCTTGGTGTTCTGGAAGAGTAGCTTTCTGATGGCAGAAATTGGTTTCTCTGAGTTCATCAAGACGGGATGCTTCAAGAATTAAATGCAAGTGTCTTCTTTCCATCTTGCTCACAGCATAGGAGTCTAGGTGTGTATTTTTCATCTTCACAAGCAAGGCTTCGTTTCTTTATTTTTTTTTTATTTTTCTTTTTTTATACAAGTTAATGAAACCCAAGTTTTAGTTGAGTTTTGAAGCATTTCAAGATATTGTATCTTAAGTTTTGATACTTTTAATAATCAGTTTTAATATTGTTATTTTGTTTGCCATTTGTGGTGAATTGTTACAGTTGGATTTAGGTCTATTATCTTCTTTTTTTATTTTATATTTTTTTTTATACAGTGATAGTAGAAAGGCTTTAAACAAAGACTACTATTGTACTCTAGACCAGTTCTCATTCCTAATTACAGCTGGCTTGTTAAACTTGTATTTTTTTAATATTAGTGATGGCTATTTTTGGTTGTTTTTTGTAATGTTCTTTAAAACCTAATTTTTAATTTACATTTTGATTTTTAATTTACACTGAATATGAAACTAAAGTACACAGGATAACGCGTGTTGGCACAATCTAAACTAGTTGATATAAGCTTCACAGATGACTTGGCAATTTTAATATTTTAACTAACAAATGTCAAAGAAAGGGTAATTTATTTTTATTGTAGACATCTATTAACCTGATAACCCAGGGTAGTTTTTTTGTATGTGCTAATATCCACTTTTATAATTCGTATTTATTTTTTATGAATATCTGTATTTATTTAGATGCCATCATAAAAGTAATATTCTGCAAATGAGCAGCAAACACTAATGCAATAACAGGATGTTACATTCATGCTTTTTCCCACTCATCATGTCATCGGTTCTATATGTAGAGCCTCTCTCTTTGTTAATTTGGAATAAATTGTATGCCGATAACAAAATATCCCCCCCCCATACTTTTAAAATGAAATAACCTACCGCTAATAGTAAAAATAGACACTGCCGAGGGAAGAGGATCTTGTGCATAAACTCTATAGAATATATAATGTATATGTTAATTTCTACTTCTACTTTTTGAAAATGTCTCATGAATATTTTGTTATTGTGCTGGTGTTTTATCATGTGGTTATGTGGAATATTTTTGGTTGAATAGCCAGGAAGTTGATGATTCAGCGTTCTGGTTAATAAGCCAGGTGTAATAGACCTGCCTGAACAGGTTTTGTTGTCTGAATGGGCTTGTGATTGTAAAAATGTTTTCAGTATTGACCAGACAATGTCTCCAGACCTCCATGTGAAATACTACTTTCATAATATCTATCTATCTATCTATCTATCTATCTATCTATCTATCTATCTATCTATCTATCTATCTATCTCTTATTTTTAGTGGCATTGTGTGTTGGTCACCAGGTCAGTGAGTGACTCTTTAAAAATATAAATAGTGAAATCAGCCTTGTACTTTTTTTTCCTTAATATCTTCAGGCCTTCACAGAAGATATTGTCTTTTTTGTTGTTGCTCTTTTGGTAAAACTTTGTGGCATGTGTTTGTGTTTGTGCTGGCTAAAGTTACCGGGTAGCTTTTATAGATGAATAAGTTTGTTATTCCGGTTTTGGCAGACGGGGGGGGGGGGTCCTACTGGTACTTTTTAAAGTAAAAGACCCATTTCATAGATATTTCACAGTAATTATCATTTATCAGGGGATCTCAAAGGTTTTTATGATGATTTAATAAATGTTAGTCGTCTGTTCAAAATGGCCAGGGGTCATTTCGAGATGATATTCCCTTTAGCAACCTAGAATGAACTCTACTGTAAGTGCATGAACTGTGATACTTTCTTATGGAATCACTTACTAACAATGAAGGTCGGATTTTTTTTCTTTATAATCAAAACACTGGTGAGGAAATTGTGTTCATTTGCTGAAGTCTTACAGAATAAAAATGCTACTGCATTCGTAAACTGTCCATGGGTGTAATAAGCTTTCTATGTTTTTCTAAAACATTTACAGAAGCTGCCCCGCTTCTCTAATCATCAAAGTTTAAGATGTCCATATGTTTAGTACTCTGTTGGGTGAGCAGTCTCGCCATTACGGAAACATACGTGTAAAGAACACGGTGTTCGTATGTATGCCTTTATGAGGGGAGGAGTTTTGCTTTGAATTCACCCCTTCCTGCCAGATGGGCACCCAAGGGTGTATGAATAAGCTCTCCTAAACGGCAAGGTATTAGTGATACCCCTAATGGTAAAGAACAATGAGCCCAGTCTTATTTTAATTAGAATATGGCCTTGTGTGAAAATATGAAGTTTTAGGTAAGTATTTTTCCTATTTTATGTTTTCCATCTGTTACGGTGCTTGAATAATGTGCCAGTTATTTGCATTTAGTTCAATGCAATATGTTTTGGCTAACATGTAGTTAAACTTTTTTAAATCTTTTTTTTTTTTTTAACCAAAATCGGAGTGTGGGGGTAAAGTCATATTGTGAAATAATTTACTTATTTGATTTTAAAATTAGACACCAAAAATACACAATATTACGTATATCGTGCATGTTCTGAGTCTACTTGTAGTCCAGTGGCTTACGCTTCAGTACGGACTTAGGGAAGATACTGCTTGGTGTCTTTATTACCGAAACAAAAACACCTAGAGAAGTTGAGCTGAATTTTTGTAGGCCGGTGCAGAGCTGCTCGGAAAAACAACTCTTTAAGTTTTGTTATTTAGAATGAACGTGAAAATGCTTTCAGGCGAATCATCCGGTTAAGACATTCATCTTTATTTCTTGTCTGTAACAGAGCAAACATCTCGCCGTGTTTACATAGAAAATTCAGCCTTCGTTTTGCTGCAGGTTTCTGGAAGGGTGTGACACGAAAAGCCTGTGGTTGGACCACATGGTTCAATGTGGACTGTTTTTGTGAATGAAGGCAGAACTCCAGTTCTGACTGCTTGTCTTGAGAAATTGCTTAGGAGATCAGCTGTCTCATTCACTGGCAGAAAGAATGACTCATACATCTTCTGCCTTGTTTGGCTTCGGGTCATTGTTACAGTGGATAGACCTTGTTTTAATTAAAATACTAACCCTTTGCATGCCGAAGTCTTTTTCACGCTTGCTTGAACAACAGCCTGGTTCCTTAAAGGAAACTTTTTTTAAACAATGTATTGTATTCTTTAAGCAGTGTTTTTTTTTTGTGTGTGTGTCTGTATAGCAACCGCATAGAAAAGGCTATAATGATTCGTTTTAAATACCAGTGATTTTCCTTGCAGATGATTTTGTAAAAATGCAACATATTGGGGGTGGGTTGGAACTGGCATGTAGATAATGTTAATACGGCTCCCATCTCCACCTCCGCAGCCGCTAATAATAAGAAAAAAACATGCTTCCGATTCGATCTCCAAATAGCTATTAGCTTGACATTCTAGCATAACTCATTAGATACAAAGAAAAAGAAGCTTTATCATGCTTTGTTTCAGAGTTGTTTCTCTGTTTATCTTACTGATACAAAGGAGTGAAAACTACTACTGCATGTGGAGGGTTTAATAACGACTGGTTTTATCTAAGCAATTTCTTAAAAAGAATACAGAAATACTTTATGGAGTGTGGCGCAGCGCAAGAGCAACTTAGAAGTAAAGTTAAATTAAATGCATGCTGTGGTCATTCAAGCGAATGACCCCGTCTACCCCAAAAACGATTTGTGACCTTTATTGCTACTATAGCTTTATTAACATTATATATATATATATATATAATCAGAGTAGGAGGCTCTTATATGCCATCCAATGATTGTTTCTATGCTACTAGCTGTGTAGATTATTGTGAGTATACAGTATCTGTAATAATAAGCCCAGTGTTCTTTCTTCTGACTTCATCCCAGCACTCATGCCGTTTACCTCTTCTATGCCTTGCAACTTCAATGCTCATCCTTGTGTCATGTAAAACATTTTAGCTATTTGTTTTTATCGTATGTTTTTTTTATTTCACAATTCCGTGAGTGGCTCTGCGATATTTTGCCTCTTGGGTGTTTTTGGACTCGCATGTCATACACGTGTATGAATATTCATTAAAACCTTACTTTAAAATGCTCTACTTTAACAACGTGTATTCTGACTTTACTTATTTGGGAATCGTAGGGTTATACATACTGATATACAGAAACGTAATAGTGTTCTCTCTCTTTTACATCTTGCTTCCTATATCCCTTTTCCCCCCTAAGTTGTTCCGAAAGCCTGAAGGCTTTAAGACTTTGAGTTGCTGTGCTAGTGGCTTCCCTTATGAATGAGTTAATAAATCGAGTCCATCTGGTTTCCGGTTCACATTGCTGTGATTGATGTAACTTGAGCATGAGATTGCATATGCCATTTGGTAGTATTAACTCTTTTTAAGCCACAGCTTCTAGCACGCAGAGCGCTGGAGTACATTTATGGGACCTTTTGACATTTATGCTGTCGAACGGACATGTTTAGACTCTACACTTTTGGTAATGAATCTGATTTATGTTGGTATTCAGAGGGCCCTCTTGATCCAGCATAAACGTTACAGAGCTGAGTAATCTTATGATCAGGACTGAATGTATTTATTACCTTGTGCAGAAACTGTTAACTACTGATTTTTTTCCAACTGTACTTTGGTTCTAGATAGACCTTCTGTTTGTTTGTAATGGTTGCCTAGACTAATGAGGATTCTGTTGTTGGTTCCCAAAGGAGAAATGGGTGATTTTTAAGTCATCAAGCACCTTGGATTTTATTTCTATGTACAAAACGTGCTATATGAAACTTTGTAGTTAATACTCAATACATATATTTTTGTGAACATGAGTGGATATATTGGCTTGAGAATTGTCTTTTTTTTTTCTTCTAATAGTAGCATGCTTTAGGTATTTCTCGATGAGAATACCAATGTATTTCAGAGTGTAAAAAAACATTGCGTTTAATAGTTACCACTGATAATGCAAGGAAATCCAATACAAGAGTGACCAAAACCCTGTAACGATAAGATTGTGCAACGTTAATTGCCCTCGGTCTTGTATTTTGGAACCTTTGCTAGAAGAGAGCTCCGTTGTCCTACTTCTTTAAATTAAACTTTATGACAATTAATTTAAAAAATGATACTGTTCCTATTTTATTTCTATTTATGGAAGGCAACACCTATGGTCTATAACCTAAAATACAAGTAATAATTAAGGACAGTTTTTTTTATGTCATACTAAAAAAAAAAAAAAAAAAAAAAAAATCTGTGATCTGGCTACTTAATCCTTACTCTGAAATGTGAGATGTTGTACAGTATTACAAAGCTGTATTTTATATAACATTTTTCCATAGTCATTTCATTGGCTTAAATGTATGTAAATCTTTATGGATCCTTTTTTTTTTTTTTTTTTTTTTTTTTTTGCTTTCTACAAAACAAGATATGACACAATACACATGGCATTCATTGAAGTAGAACACTTATGAATAAGCTTGATAGTTTTATTCAGTGTTGGTTACATCCCTTGTGCTCCCTCTCCCTTAATTTAAAAAAATCCAGAATGGGGAATATTTTATCTGGGAATGGTATTTGTTATTAGATGCTATGCGAAAAGTATGTCCCGCTAACCTAAATTTAAAAAAAAAAAAAAAAATTCTAATGTGGACGTTTCCCTTTTCTATCACTTTTTCAGCTCAGGTGCCTGACAATGATGAGCAGTTTGTTCCAGATTATCAGGCTGAAAACTGTAAGTACAATGTCACTTTTTTTTGTAAATCTCTCATTTTGAACTACTTCTAACAAAAGTGTTTTTGTTGATCATATTCACTTGTGATGATTTTGCTGATTTTTCCACTGCAAATCTCTAAATAATGTTTATTTTTATTTTTTTCAATTTAAATGCAGTCCATAGAAAGTAAGTAGTTCTATAATAACTGGTTGGGGATAGTTCTATGGGGAAGGTGTGCATTGTTCAGTTGGTTTCAAACTACCTGTTTTATCTTTAGGAAATAGAAATTAACATACAATTTATCGTATAAGTATAGCCTCAATGAACAACATGCATAATCTTAAAAGGAAACATGGGTCTAGATTTTTGTTTGCAAAAATATTTTTAATATTTAGTATTATTAATTATATTTTATGACTTTGAGAAAATATTTATATGGCTCCATTTATATTGCTTTCATATTTAACGCATTCTTGTCTTTCTGTGTTGCATTTTTGTGCTGCAAAACAACGTGCAACTTAATTGGTGGCTAAATTATAATAATTACTACCTTGTGATCGTAAAAATATTTGGTTTCTATGAGATGCTAAATTGTGTGGCAAACTTCTGAAATGTATATACAGTTTCCAAAAAAGTAAATGTGCGTGTGTGTATACGTGATATTAAATATAAGTCAAACTACTGAAATCAATGGGTATGCACATATTTATTTTAGGAAATCCATCAGGTTTCACCATGAAAAGGCTTAATAGTCTTGGGAAGTAATCCTTACTTTTATGCATTTTACCAAACAAAACCCCTCCACTTGTTCAGGTTTAAAACACCAAAACTTTTAAAGTTTGTCTTAAAGCTTTATTGGTCATTCTTCTAATTTATTTTAATCATTGTGCAGTAATGGAATGGATATAGTCTCTTCAGCCTTAGTGACTTTGTTACAGGAATTTTTATTGCTTTATGATAACCAGCAAAGCTTGTTTAATAGACTTGGTCGGCAAATCCCAGCCAGATTAAAAAAAAGTTTTGAAAGTCGATATAGAGATTATTTATTTTGATGAGGCAGGGCGTAGAGCCGCTAAGTTAGCTGTCGCGTTTCAGTACTTCTCAATTGTCATGAATTTTAATGATTTTTTTAATACATTTAAACATTGCATTTAGGTTTTGGTTTATTTTTTTATTTATATTTTTGGCCAAAAAGTATTGAAACTCATTGCGGAAGTGAACTTTGTGGCTGCTTAGGTTGGCTTGGCTTTATTATGGTCAATACACATGACATGATATTCGCAAACCGTACGAGATCCGATTCAGAGTGTTCTAGAAATTTATAATAAATATAAATTTAGAATAATTTTACTTAATGTTTGTCAAATAGACAATTTAACTGTAATAATACTGTTCTACTTCAATTCTTAACACCCAACTTATTTAATTCAGTAAAACACTATGTGTCCAAACAGGGGTGCATCTTCATTTTTTAGTTGGTTCTCATCAAGTCCAGCAGCAAGAAATGACTGGGCAGCCTTGTCTTGTGTGTTCGTCATCAAACTCTATATCAGTGTAGTGACACAAGGTTCATCTCGAGAGATCATACTGAGCGGACCCTGTGACCTTTAACCCGAAGGAGCAGCTGTAGATAAGCAGAGCAGTTTATGATGTAACTCCTGAGTGGATGCGATACACGGTCTAAGAATAGAGCTAAAGAGGAAAGGTATTCTTAAGTGCCTTCCTGAGAATTTCGGGGTATTAATGATGTCTGCTGCGTGTAGCCGACCCGTAGCTGTAAGCACAGCTCAAATATACCCTTTGCCTTAAATTAAAATAGTCTACAGTTAATCATTCACTACATTTCTAATGGTTAGCCATACCCAGACTTGCGTATAATTGTCTTATTATGTCTCTTATGCAACTGAAAAAGTCTAGTTGCTTGTCTCTTCTGACCGATAGAGTTGGACGTATAGCTTCTACCTCCTATCATTTAACCAACGGGCCAGTTATAAATTACCATAGTGCCAGTGAAGCTAGTCATGACTGTATATTTTGCAGAAAAGTTACAACTCGTTCATTTTCGTAGTTGTCCTTGGACCCTGAAGACTTGAGGTGTGTGGGGGGGGCAGTAAACACTGCCATACCCTATTTCATTTGGTAGGGCTTCAGTGCTGAAATCTAGATTGGATGCGTTTGAGAGCATTGTTAGCTGTATTGGATGTGTGCAGTAGGTGTACATGTGCAGTTCTAAATGGTATTCATAGCTATTAAAATGTTTGTTTGAACACATCAGAGATATTAATGATATTTTGAGGACTTTTTGTGAATAGCGAAGATAAAGTAAGATCAACCTCCTTTCTATGAGCCTAGCCAGACTTGCCTTCTGTTAAGTCTTTACGTGAGGACCAAAAATTACAATGGAATAGGAGTTTGATCGAAAACCTCCATACTTGTGGAACCAGATGTTGGGCCAAGCAGACCTGTCTGGGTATATTAGAGATAAAATGACTCCCTATAACAACATGGTATCTTGTCATGGAAGCCTTTTTCTTTCTATACGTGCTTTAAAGGCTTCTAAAGCTAAGATGCTAGTTAGAGTAACCAGATCATCAATGTAAAACATGATGCCTATAAATTATAGATGCCTCAGTCCCATCTTTATGGTTGCGGGACGTAGTTATTGCACTTGCATTATTAAATATATTTAATTTCTGCGTCTGAGTGCAATATTGTACCAGTCGAGGACTTTAGTGTACCTTTCTGTTTCTGGGTAATAGTGTGTAGGGTTACCATATGTATCATAACAAATCGCTTCACTGGATGGAGGATTTGATTTGTGAGGCTAGATTAACCTTTATATTGTGTTCTACATCTTGCGTTGTATTCATTTAACAGTGAGTCGTAGTTCAGGTATCATTTTAGTTTTCAATTTCCTTGATTTGACCATGTAACGTGAGGCCCCGATTGCGTTATTCTAGCGAGAGGAACTTGACAGCACTGCCCCATCGTAATGTTTTAGCCAGTACATTAAGATAATTTCTTTTTGGCCTCAATTCATAAACTGCTAAATAAACACACAAACACATTTTTGTGCTGCTATCTGCAGTTTTATCTAAGTGATTTAGTCTCTTTATGTTTTCGTTTTTGGTTTTCTGCCGACCATGTCTGTCAATGCCTAACATTTCCTCTGTGCTCATCGCTGTTTGTAGCCATGCGTAAAGACACCCAACATCGGTTTGCTTTATATGTTTCAAATATTGGTTACTCTTCTTTCTTTACATTGTAGACAGCTAATATTTGGAGAGACAGCCATGCTCTGTGTGTGTGTTCTTTTTGTGTAAATGATTACAACGGACATTCATTAGTTACCCACACAAATGCACTTTCATAAGGTGACAAAGACTAGACGTTTAGTTTGCAAACATTCCTTGAACATCTTTAACAGTAATTTTAGTGTTTTGACAGATTTACTTACCACATACCCGTTAACCCATTAACCGCATGCATACATACACACTTGGCACCTTTTTTGATTTTTAATTTATTTCACATTCATATGGTAGTCTTATATCTACCAGTCCATATTTATATAATACATTACATTTTACATATTATATATTTTAGCCTCGACTATTATTGCTTTCCTCATAAAGGATTAATTTATTGGAATCCCTGATTAACGCTTTCATTGCTCTACTACTTTATTCAAGTAGTAAACTGTATAATCTGAATATTAATTTCAAATAAAATCTTTTGATAATTTCAGATGAATAGTAGGATTTAAGACATCTGCTTTGCAAAAAAAATATTTATCTAATTGTTTTTTTTTTTTTAAGACATAGTGGTAAATTGAATATAAAAACAGAAATATGAAACCTATACTTCCATCACACTACTCAGGCACAAGAATTTATAAACAGATTATGTTCTGTTTGCTTACGCAAAGGCAGCCATCTCTATTTATTTCTTCCATTGTAATCTTCATAGAATAAAAAAGAAACCTTTAGGGCTCTGTATTGTCCCTTCCCACCAGGGAATTCTGACTTCAGTAAACTGGGGTGTTGCTACTAAGGCTGTAGATTATATATCAGGCACCATGTTAACGGATGTCGGTATATTCAAAGCCCTTTAAGGAAAGATTTGTTGCATTCAGCAATACCCTATTACATATAGTTTCTCCTTGCATTGTTTTCCACCCATGTAGCTCTTGCATTTCCTTTCTCCAGCCAAGGATCCTAATATCAAATGTTTCTTTAGTGTGTACCCACTATAAATCTTCTTAAGTAGCCCAATGAACCCAACTGGAATTACATATGCAGTAAGATTATTATTGAAAATAACTATTTAATCTTTTTTCTGAATTAACCACCATGAAATCTATAGCTGCCAATGCTTACCAACAATTAACGCTGTCAATATATAATGACAAAACATTGTGTAAAAAAAAATAAGTGACGTTTTTCTTTAAGGATTCCTGATGTCAAGAAAAGTTAACTGGTTTGACCCTTTTCTAATGTTTTTAAAGTACTTTTAATTGTATACCTATCCAAAAACAGCCTTATAAGGAGCTAATAAAATCTATTTATAGGTCATTTGTAAAGAACTACTTAATCTGAAACCAGACACCATTTTGTTTATAATACATATGATGTTGGTTTGTTGAAATGTTCTTATTGTCTAATTTTCCAGTCATTTAGTGTATGCTTTCCCTTTATTACAACCTCAAATGTCATCTGTTACCTAATAAAGGTTTAATATATTTAATAATGTTACACAGATACCTACAAAAATAGTTATATATGGAAAAACCCTTCACTAGTATCTGTTTTACATGTGAGGCCTTGTTACATCTGTAGCTAAAACTGTTATTCCATAGCCAAATTGCCACTTTAAATCTGAATTGTTTAAAATGTCATCTCTTTACAATTCATGTCTCTGTATCCAAGATAACACAAGCGGGGTTATCTCCTAGAATTGATTACATTACTGAGCTCCTTGAATTTCGTTAATTTCCAACCTGTTTTATGGTTAAACATAAAAAAAACACAAGTACTTTGGACACAGGAAGTTAAGACATTTTGGGTAACAAAACAACTGCCCATATTAGTGAAAATCAATTACATAGGCTTAATAGCATAATGCATTCATTATGAGGTCCCTTTTGGCCTTAACTAATTGTTGTAAATGTTGTATGATTGTAACAATAATGTGCACCATCTGCATCCGGGGATGTGTCTTTTATTTTAGTTGGATGGGTGTTGTTTCTCCATGAGGTTTCATAAGAAAGAGGATAAAAAAAAACAGATACATGTTTGGGCCTAGGCCTAGTATGGCAGGTCCAGGGAGGTGGAAGCCCCTCTCCTGACCTCTTGCCCCTCCTGGGCGATGAAGCTCCCTGTAATGCCACTATTTAATGAACCGGTTAAAAGGGCGATGACTGTTCTCCCCAACTGTCTTATTAACGCTTTGGACCACTGTGTCGGCAATGCCTCCATATCTCAATTCCCAGCAAGGTGGCTTAAGCCAGGGCAGAAGAGAAGATAAAGAAGTCTCTGGCCAAATGAAGAAGATCATTAGAAAAAAGGTTGTCTGTAGAGCACATGTAATATGTTTCGCCAGTCATGTGATAACATGGATTATATAATGTGTAACAAACTTGTCATTGGCAGCTGTGTAATATTGTCTCGGACCAGAAATCCATGTGAATTTGGAATAGTTTATTGTTTGGGGCTAAGAAATGTTACTAATCAATTGTATAACAAACCTGTACAAGGTAAAACAAACAAAAGCTTCTTGACGGAGAAACTTTTATAGTCCTTTTGTATTTTTTTTTTTTCTCCAGTTTTTAATGGCAGTTTAGAAATGTTATCGCTAGATTTGTCACAGACATAATTCACATCTTTCTTCGGGCACAGTAAACAAGAGAAATGGTTTAATGGTTCCATAAAAGGCACTCTATGCTGATAGCTGAGATTAGGCCTTTCAGTAATGGATTTTGGTGTGGGGGAAGGGCTTTGGCTTGGCAGAGGGAAATGTACTGGAAGAGAATATTTGAGAGGCACTGATATATGTCAAGTGCTTTCAGCTTTGTTGTGTGTACAGGAAGACAAATTGAAAGATCTTATGACACTATTGTCTTAGATATACATACAGGCCAGCTGTCTTCTGCTCGGTTTTTTATTCTTCTGGAATGTAACCAGGTGGTCATTGAGGGGCGTCTGTTATTACAGGTTTATGATCTTCATATGTTATATATATATATATAACGTCAAATACATATTTTTAACATGTTAAAAATTCTATATTTGGAACTTGGGTAAAGTTTTTATATATTTTCTTTTTCAAAAATACATTGTCGAAAAAAAATAGACTTGAAACTTGAAAATGTAATCCATATGTATTGATGAAGGCTATCATTCATCTTGTACTGCTTACTTTGAGCCTCCACATACTGATTAAATGTGCTTTATCCCTTTGGTATTGATATATAGAATTATTGAAAGTTCCCATCCAACACCTTTTGCATGTCCTCTATCTCGCATGTCCCTCAAAGTATCTAAGTTATGGATATAGAAGCTAACAAGGGCTGTTTCTTGGAAAAGTGGACTCATGGAGAATACAGGTTCATGCTTATACCAATGGGACCAAGTACGGATGCGACACACACCAAAGTAACATATGCCGCAAAACTAATGATATCCAAGGACATGGGCAGGCTGGACGTTATTGATAGAAATAAACCTTTAAGGCAAAACACATCCACACATTTAAAGAAGATAATGTAACCTGTTTTTAATTGTTCAACCTGTAGGGAGTTATGAAACTACCGAGAGAACCGAGTTAAGTAAAATCTTTTGGGTAGCAGGAACACGTCTTGCATAAATTGTGTGCATTTAGGACAGTTTCCATGTCGGTTTTCTTTGCTGAGCAATACACTAAGCCTCTGGCGATGCTGCGTAGTCCATTCACGTTAAAGATTTTTACAGTATGCAAGCAAAACGTATATAGCAGGCAGCAGGCTGGAGCCCTGCTCAGTGAATTTAATCTAATTAGTGTTGATCATGACTCCAGATGATGGTGATTTGATAAGGAATAATTTAGTACTTAACAGGCTTTTACATGCACCAACTCCATGTGGGAAGGTAAAGCAAATTGCCCAAAATGAATGTGCTGCTTTTTTGTGCAAATGCCAGTAAGCTGGAAGAGTGCCTTTTAGCAGATGCACAGTCTTTTGGTTGCGTGAAATACAGTGATTTTTTTTTTTAAGGACATCCCTCTGTTAAAATAAAGTATGTTAGCCGAGGGGTGCTGCATGTCCTAGCTGCGTTCATTAAGCCATCTCATGTTTTTATAAAAATCTACAAATGATAAATGTCAAAATAAGGTTCTGCATAGAAGTAGCCACCTCCTATGGTTCCTTGTGCCTTATATTTGGGCCAGTAAAGACTCCTTCTATTATATGGCACTGTTGCTACTCATAGAAATTCTTAAAGTACACCAAATATTGTTTATTTTCTAACGCTTTGGGAAACTAAAAGCAAGATGTTGTGTTGAAGAATAATCCAAACATCCTACATAGTAACATGCATAATACATATGCTAGTTTGAAATGCCAAAAAAACACTCTACACACATACACACACAATATATATATATATATTACCGGTACACATACACACACACACTTTTTATATATATATATATATATATATATATATATATATATATATATATATATAATATTAGTAAAGTGCCATCAAAATTGAGGTGTTGATTTTTTTTTTTTGATGTCTTTTAATTTGAAAGGAAAGAGAAGAAGAGTTCATCATGTGAAAAAAAAATCTTTGCCTCTTTAAGAAGCACAATTTGGTGCTTTTATTCTCTTGTAACATATGATCCATATGGGAATACTGACCACAGGAAATTAAATTATCTAATAGTTTTTCTTGCCGTCCACTAGCCAGTCTGGTGAAATTGACTAAAGCATATGAATGATGTATAATCTTAATTGATATTGAATTGCGTACATGCTAAAAGAACTATGTCATTTAATGTTAATTCTCTTCAGACTTCCTTTAGCATGAACCGATCGGACACTGCAGGCTTTTAGAAAATCTATTTGGCCTTGCAGTGTTTGCCCATCTGGAGGGCCAGGATAGAACTGCTGCTATTTAGTTAGTTTTTTTTGTCTTTTTAGTGTATGAGGAGAGCAGTAGCATATGAAGTCTATGTTGATGCCTATAATGTGTGCTGCGATGATTTATGAGACCTTCATAGAGAGTTGCAGAACATTCATAATGTGATAAGGTTTCAGTATGAGCAAAATAATTTCGGCTTTCCTTCTGTGTCTCTGTGAATGTTGTCTTTTGTTTTGCATCTTGAATTTGTGATCCAGCATGTGACATTCAAATACATGTTTATCGTTTGCACACAAGATGGTAAGCTTCGGCATGCACAGATTACCACTGTGTCCATGTGGCTCAATCTGGAACAGTTTGTACAGGCTCTGAATTTCAAGACCTTTGTAAAAAAATATACGGTATATATATCTCCCCATTCCACAGCCCAATGGGCGAGTTAAGAGGGACTGGGCTTTATTACCAGTTATTCCCAAACACTCCATGCACTGGATGGGGAAGAGAGAGGTCAGGACCCTATGTAGCCTTATAAGCCCTGCTCCACAGGGTCTGATGGAGAAGAACATTCACTGGCACTGGATTGGATTTTATTGGGGTCCAGAAATGCAACAGCTTGAGTTTTAAGCCAAGTTAAGTGCTGCCTCTTGTATCCATTGTACAGCGTCGTGAAATGTGATAAAACAATTAATAATCTGAGTACATACATTTTAAGTGGAAAATCATCTCCACTTGCAACCCGTTCAGGTTGAATTGAGATACATTTCCGTTCACAACATGATCATTTTTCCATATGAAACACTTGAAAAAGCATGAAATAGAGCAACTCTGGTCAAAATAGTTCATTAAAATCATCTAATACGATGTTGGGCTCAAATGTGAAGGGATACAGACATTTACCCCCAAGTATCTAAAAGATCAATACAGGAACACTTGTAATACCCAAAACTGAAAATGACTCTTAAATAAGTACATTGTATGGGTTACATATAGAAAACACTGACATTGTAAGTAAATGGTATTGTACTCACTCTACACATATCTGTCCTAATAATTCAGATGTTGAAGGCTATAGTCTAAAAAAATAGATCCTAACAAAAGAGGATGAGGTCTTCTACTCCTTTCCAGCACTGAAATTTTCCCTTCACAAATTAGCTACAAGGGACCGCTGTCAAGACGCTCATATTTAATATTAGCATAAATGGCATCATATAGGACCGAGGACATAGCGGAAATACAGCTATACAAAAGTTGAAACTACATTTGCTCTAAATTTTGAAGAAACACAGGTTATTATTTTGATTATTTATGAGTAGCATTCGTAATGGGACTGTCCTTATCTATTTACGGCATCATAATGTGTTTTTACTGCAGGATTGTTCTGTTGAAATCTCGGTTCTTGGTGAGAGTGCAGTGATGCTTGCTATGTTTGTAGTTTTTGAGCATAAATGCATCATTAATAATCTTTTATACTTTTTTTTTCTTTCTCTCTCCATAGTGGCTTTCCATGGTGTACCATTAAAAATCAAGAAAGAACCCCACAGTCCCTGCTCTGAACAAAACCCTGCTTGCAGCCAAGAACAGCCATTCAAGTTCAGCTATGGGGAGAAGTGCCTGTACAATGTCAGGTAAAAGGAATTCTGTGTTTTGGCATCTCTTTTGTTGTGTTTTGGTTTTATTTTTGGGGTATTATTGGTGTCTTTGATTGATTTTAGTAAATTTGCAATGTGTCAATAATTTCTGTTCTCGGGGGTTATTCCCCATGAATAATTACTTTTGGTTCGGGAGATTTATGGAACTAATCCAAAAACTCTACAAATTTGCTGAATTGCTATGTGCAAGGACCACCTATATATCAAATGTTTCTTTGGGCCACAACCCTCCCATAAAGCACCTGTAACTATCTCCCCCAAGGGTCCCAAAACACTATAATATTTTATGTGGCTATGAAGTAATTTTTAAGGAAATAGGATTCATTCACTAAGCTACCAACTTTGTATTTCTGCTTTGCGTAGCGATAAATTTAGAAAATATTCATAAAAATAAATGTAATATGTAGTATTGTATTGGAGTATTTTATATTCACGAATATGTTTGTTTATAATACTTTTTTTTTACTTTTTTACAAGATGTAGTCTCTTTACGGTGGCTTGTTTACTTTTTAATGGTCGGATGGGCAAACTATTGACACATGAAGGATTGTTTCTTAATGTACTGACTGACGGTACGAGCTTTTTAAGACTCAAATAATAAAGCGTCCCACTTGACCAAACAAGCCGATGTTATTGTATTGCCTACAAAGTAACTCTGCCTACTTACTGCCGATTGGAATTAAAAAGTATCTGCGTTTTTTGGTCCTTGAAAGCATTGCTTTTTGCGTACGGCTTTAAGTGCTCCGTTTTGGCTCCATATTTTACTACTTGAATTTTTAATATACAGATATCCAAAAGAAAGAGCATCTAAATAAATGTGCGCAATCGTACGTGTTGTAAAGCAAATGCTGTCATTATGCCCAAAGAAATGTATTTGTGGTAAGAAAGAGTTTAGGATGCCTGCTACCGCAATTGAAGAATTATCTATAACGCAGCAGCCGAGGCTTTTGAATCTACTGGTGCCTTCTATGCAAACTCAGCAGATGAGTTCACAATCTCCATCTAAAGAGATTAAGACACCTTTCTAATTTACTCATCTTGAAGTTGCCATTTTTTTTTTTTAAATATAATTTATGACGCTCTTTTGGGGCCCTTGGCTTTTCGTTCCTTTACATGAAAAATAATGCTTTTCAGCAGAGTGTTTTGAAAAAGCTTTTTAACCTTTGCTTTCTTTACTGTAATGCATTTTTGTTTAGCATAGCCCAGACAGGCTTTTAAAGTGATTTACATTATGCCGTTCATCCAGGGAAGAATGGATTGTGACTTGTAGGTATATTAGGTATGAGATCAGGTTACCTTTCTGCTGTTTACTTTGATATGTAAATGCCTCCGGCTTTAATCATTTTGACCTGTGTTACTTACCGTGATTGCGGCGGTCTTCGTTTTTTTTAATCGTCGGTTTTATTTTGCAGTGCCTATGATCAGAAACCACAAGTTGGAATGAGGCCCTCAAACCCACCAACGCCCTCAAGCACTCCTGTGTCCCCTCTGCATCATGCGTCGCCCACTGCAGCTCAGACCCCAAAACCAGACAGAATTTTCCCGACTCCTCTTCCTCCATCACAGCCCATCCCCGACAACAGCTATTCCATGGACCATAGGTAAAAAAAAGACTTCTAAATTCACAAAAATTAATGCAGCGTGATCTGAACAACAAGTACACATTTTAATATTTATATGTTTAAACATACACAATTTTGTATAGCAACGGAACGCTTAGAAATTGCCTTTAATGTAGATTTTAACTCTTTGCCCTATACAAAGTTTGTTTTTTCTTTTCTTTTTTCAGTACATGTGTAGTAGGTTTAGGTAAAATCTATGGAAGGAATAGGTAGAAATGTTTCATATGTAAAAATCGTCTCTTTAGATATGGTAACATGAATAAAAAAAGTCTTAACTTGGAAAGAGAACTAGAATGCAAAGGTAGGGCACACTGATAATCGTTTGTATATGTTTAATCCACATAGAAGTATGGAAATTCTTATTTTGTATATCGTTTGCATTGCAAATCCTTGTAACACTGCCTGAAATGCTACTATATTGGCAAATGTTTTTAAATCGAATGCTTTGGATGCAAAAGCTTGTTGCAGATTTTAGATCCTAATACACGTTCCTGATGTGCGATGGAATATGACTTTGATTAAGCCTGGTCCATCTTGAAAGTTGCCCAACTATTGACTTTGTGGAAATAGACTTATTTCTATTCGCTTTTCTTAGGGAATATGCATTTAATCGTTAGTGTACAAATCTGCAGCAGTCGGCCAGGAAAGGGTCAATTAGTGAAGATATCATGACAGTTTGATGATGTCAATTTTTTTTGAGAAAAACAAATGACTTAATTATATCAGTTCACTTGAAAAATCAGGCAGATAGAACATTCAGACCTTGCTCTGCTAAGTGCAACTAAAAAAGGTACTGCAGTATATAAAGAACATCAAATCAAGCAGAAAAATGGAATAGCATTTATATGAAATGTTTATGCATATGAATTTAAGACGATCTTCTTCGAGAAATAAGTTCACCGTATCAAGGGAGCTGGTAATTCCCGAGACCTGACCCACGAAAAGCCTATTGTCTTGGTAAAATGTCGTATCATCATGTATTTACTTACTAACATGGCTAGGCCAATATATTTTATTATGTTCAACATGGACCCATAGGGTATATTGTCTTTCTTAATTGTAGCGAATGTAGATCACCTGTTTCATGTTCGCAGGAAGCAATAGTGGTCCATAAGGTGTATTAACTTCCTGAGCTAAAAGGTATAGAGTGTATTCTTTCATTTAGTTTTGAGATAGTTGTGCTGCATAGACTGACACTGGGCTCAAATAATAATTAAAAAAAAAGTTATGTTTTTCCATGTGCAAAAGAATCTCCTAAACTTATCCTGTTTTTTTTTGTTTGTTTGTTTTTTAAATAGATTTCGCCGGCAACTTTCTGAGCCATGCAATTCTTTCCCACCCCTGCCTGCCATGCCAAGGGAAGGACGTCCGTTGTACCAGAGACAGATGTCCGAGCCAAGCATTCAGTTTCCTCCGCAAGGATTTAAACAAGAATATCACGATCCAGTGTATGAACACAACCCCATGGTTGGAAATACACCCAACCAAACCTACCCGCCGCCTATCATGATAAAGCAAGAACCTAGAGATTTCGCTTATGACTCAGGTAAATTAATGTTTTTACGCGATGTGCCACGTGAAATGCTACTCTGAAAACTCACCGAAACATTTACATTGGGTATTCTGAAATCCGCAGTTGTTAGATTAGTAGATGGTAAAACGGACTTCAAAAAGGTTCTCAGGGAAAACGGGCGGTGATGTAGTAATAATTTACATGATTTCATTTAGCACAGATACAGAGCCTGGCATGAGACCCGTAGTACTGAGCAATATGCCTCTTTAGGAACGTCACCATATATTCTAATGGCTTAACTAATTAATTCAGATTAGAGAAAACACATACTAATATATTACTGTGTTGTGACACCTTAGTTAAAATGATCCTTTACGTTCCTAAATAGTTTTCTCAGAACATTCATTATAATGTATTTAGAACTACATCCGATGCATTTGAGGAACATAGAACTTCTAAAGAGTTCTGTATGACTGTTCGAATAGTTATGGTGATGGAGTAGACCATCGGCATTGCTTACTGTATTTATAGCTTGTGTTCTTGTGTAAAACATCTTATTAGTATTGAGATTACTTTGCTAATTAATGTGAAGATTTTCCCACTTATGTTGATATTGTTCGTGTATTCAGAGACCGACGTATTGTTAGCTGTATAGAATAATTTTGGCTCCATGCCAAACGCTGGGTGAAAAACAAAACATTTAGTTTTCTATGTCAATTGTTGTATGTGTAGGATTATGCTATTTTGAAGGAGTAAGGCAAAATCAAAATTGTGTCTTTTTTTTACAGACTAAATAATAATAATAATGAGTGTTTAATTTTGTACCGGCCATCAAAACCAAAACTCATGCAATTTTAATGTGTGGGCTTTGGAGAGTGTTTTTCTTGGCCACAAATTCCCTGCATTTAAGAGGCTGTAATCTTATGTCCCAAAAACTCTGTCAATATCTGTGGGTTGCTTTTTTTTCTTGTGCTCTTGCCATCTGTCCTTCAAAATTATTAGTTCTCCAGGGGTCATAGTACATGCATTTTGTTTATGGAATGAAAGTTACTTAAGCCTTCTGTTGGCTTCACATTTTCTAGTCTGTATAGCAGTTAATTTGGTACGGCATCTTGCTGTTTATTCCTTTCTAAAGTTCTAATTTTCCTACTTCTATAACAAAAAAAAATGACAGTCTACACTTTACAGTAGAATATTACACGGAAGTGTTGGTGCTAGAAGTTGACCTTGAAGCCTTGTCTCAAAGGGAAACTTGGAGATCAGAGAGTCAGAATGACCTTTCCGCTGCCGTGCGTTGGTTTTGGGATGTCGGTTTGAACCTAACATGACAGATTTTCCAAACTCTATACTATTAAACTGTATCTGACACCTTGGAGAGTTCTCTGTCATAAAGAATAGCTTCACCAGCTAAATATATTCTTTATACGTTCCATTTTTCAGAAGGCTTAATAGGGGTTATTTTGTCTCTGCTTATTGTAGAATAGCCATTTGTTTAACCTGTTTATTCTCACTCCAGTATATGAAGCTGTTGGATAAGATCTGTCTTAGATTTCCAGTGTCAGGGTGTGTGACACTAGTAAAGGTGAATGCTTTCAAGTGAACTGATATAATTAAATACTTTTTCATGATAAATGGTGAGAACGCGAGAAAGAGAGTAAAAATAAATAAAATGCAGTAGATAGTTGGAAGTCCATACAACACATCTTGACCATCTTCCTGACTTTAGGAAGTCAAGAACATTTTAACTAAAAAGCATGACAACATAAGTTGTTTTGTTTAAGAAAAAAAATAACCTTTTAGGGAAAGCGTGATGGACCTCTGAATTATCACTGTAGTACTTGTGATAAAAAACAAAAAAAAATTAGAAAAGTAAACCTGTGCGATATGTACATTGAGCCATTCTTTAAAAATAAGTTATGGAACTTCCGTGGTCACCTTATTTGTGATTAATACCAAAATATGTGGAAAATTCAATGTGTTAGCTAGAAATTGAGCCACCCAATCAGTGATTTGTATGCACGTTATTAAATATTTAGATAAGTCTTTAAATGATACTCATAGCTGTATTTTTGTAAATACCTGGTTATTAAAATAATATATTTTAGTGTTTTGTGCGGTAAGAATGATTGCAAGCACCTATTCTGATTTGTTTGATTTCGACTCTGAATGCTCCACTGAACCTGCATGGTTGCTTTCTACTTAATCATGGGTCACAAAGCTTTTCAATTGTCGCCATGCTTATTTTAATGCATTGAACTGTTAAGACCATGCTTCCTTATTATTGCAAATAAAACATAACCTTAAATTAACCGGGAGCTGAAACTTAAATCAAAAATAAAATGATCCTTTTCTTTTTAACTAGCCCTTATCTTATTTTGTATTTTCCTCCCTCTTGGGTGGCTATGCAACAATTTAAGGTGGGGCACAGAGATTAATTCAAGGAAATTGCACAAAGTGTAAATTTACAAAGAAACAACCAACAAAGGATTGTAGGTACAAAGACTATCTTTGTTTTGGAAGACACTGTCCTTTAAATAGTGTTAAATTCCCCTTTTGTATATGCAAGACACAAATGGTTTTGTTCAGGAAAGCAAAAACTTTTGTGCTTGGGTAGATTACATATTCATGTGTTCTAAATCTTGTTTTTGCTCCTATAATTAAAAAAAAAAAAAAGTCACCATTAGATATATACATTTTTGTAACACAAGTGCTAGGAAAAAACCTCATATAACCCTACGTACGGATTAGAGCCGGGTAGAAACCTAGTCAATTGAATTATGTATATAATTGACTTGGTAAACGTGGATCATGTGATTGCTTTGTTCTTGGTAGCTAGTCTTGCAAGGCATTTTCAAAATGTCAAGAAGGGCCTCTAGTATATTTTAGACATTTTTTTTCTTGGCTTATTTATGAATACATTTAAAGGAAATTGTTGAATATTGTTTCATAGCTTTTTGTTTGTCATCTAGGCTTCTAGGGCTATTTTTATTCAGGACTGTATTTATTCCTAACTATGTGTTGTTGTGTAGTGAAACTATTAAAAATAGTTGTTATTGGTAATTGAGGGATATATGAGTAGTAACTAGAGTGCATCTTCCTCATTCCCCATTCAAAGTGTGCCAGTGGCGATGGGTAACCAGTGCAAACAGGAAGTTAAGTTGTTGTTCCCAATGGTATGCACATAAAGTAGGTGTGTAAATACCATGACACTGTGTTCTGTTCAGCAAGGCGCGACAAACCCCAGGCGCCAGGTCAACAAGCAATTGCTTCCTGTAACTAGGGCTTTGCGGGGGAGCACTCTTCTTCTGCATTGCTGTAGGGGCATCCTCCCCGGTACCGCCAACACCAACCTGACATGCTGCACATACCACTGGCCCGTGTTCCCTTTAGCCCCAGCATGCTGAGTTTGAGCATGAGGAGATGGCGTTGTTTCCTGGTGCTCAGACTCGAGCAGCATGTAAGGACCAGCAGGGAGCAGGCAGCCGAAGGGCTGTTCTAAGCCAACAAAAGTAGAGGTGAATGAGTGTGTGAATATGTTACCGTGTGTGTGAGTATGTTAGTGTGTGTTAGTATTGAGAGGAAAAACGTGCTCCTAGATAAAACACATTTTTCAAACCCTCTGTACTGTCAGTTTAGGTCTTAGGATGTTGATTGTTATGCCAAGTCCAAAACCTTTGCTTTATAAATGAAACAATGTAATGACTTTTCTCAGGTTTGGGAAAGAAATATCTGTAATGTTTATAGAAATCTTTGTAAAAATACATGATTATGTGTATTAAAAAAAGTTTTTTTTTAATTATTTTACATTTTCTGTTGCTCTACTGGAGCGCCACCTGCTGACCTCTAAGAGATTGTCCTTGTGAGAAAGAGTTAAGTTTAGAATGCACCAAAGCAGCAGTTGTGATAGTAACAGCATATTTTTAAAATCCCATTAAATATATGCCACTCTTCCAAATAAAGTGGTGGGTAGTTCCGCTTTGTGCAAGGTCCAGATCATTAACATTGATCGTTGGGACACCCAAAGGATATCACAACTGACTGCTTGGGTGTCTGCACACCTCGGAGCGGCGCAGCTTTTTTTTTGCCCGTGTCATAATTGTGTCAGGATCTCTCTCTACCTCTGAACATCTCCAGCAGAAACTTTTCACTTGGGTTGAGCAGAAGCTGCACCCACAGACACACTGGAGCTTCCAGTTCCAGGACCCAAGAGACCGGTCACAGTGTGGTTTAGCATGGGATGAGGGTCCACAGCCTACAAGCTGCCAGGTTATAGAGGATCAGTGTGGCATCTCTATAAGCAAATACCAGTATTTTCTAGATTAAGAATAAGTACTGTGATATGTCATCGAACAAGAGTAAACATATCAGTAAGAACACAATAAGTACAATAAGTTAAGCCTAAATAGATGGTAGGTTTGAATATATGCTTTCTTAGCTGATCGTTTACCCCCTTAACCATACATTGTCTCAGGACATATATATTATAACAAGATTTAGCGATCTTTTGGATATATTTTGGCATTAACGTTTACCAGCAAAACTGCGTTGGGTTAGAGTAGATTTGCAAGGCAGTACATAAATATTGTGGAGATCAACAGTTACTGTAAGTGCTATTGTCTGGTTATTTGATTTGAGAATTGAGAGCACAGCCTGGATTTACTCCTTGTGCATTAACAAAGGTCAAATGAACACATGCTACATTTTAAATCCATAATGGATGTCTGAAGACTGCCTTAAAGCGGTCACGTGAGTCTTACCTATGACTGATTGATCCCCAAGGGCTGGGCCTTGTATGCAATGTCTCTGCATGAATGGACTTAGCATAGCTTGAAGTTTCATTCATAAAACCGAGGAGGTGGAAAAAAAAAAACCTGTTCAATAACAGAGAGCTAGCTGGAGGGTGTAGAGTTCCATCATCTCCTCTGCTGCCAGATAACTTAAGCAATGATTCATATTCATCGGCTCTGCCAATATGTTATATGACTCCATTTTATAGTCTCGCTGTGCTGCTAATGTATAGTGAGCGACAAGACTGCATTCTAAACGCCGAAAGATAAACAGGAACCGGTTGGTCTGAATTCCATTCAAATGTCATTCAATTCACGATCTGTTTGTGCAGCTTACAGACTGGAAAGTGTAGTAGCCGCACAGGTGGACTACAGTGTTCAGTAGCAGACGTGCAGCTGCGAGCAAGGGGCAAAAGGGGGCTTTTATTCATTGCTGAAAATAAGCCCCTGTAAAATTGAGGTACTAGCATTATTTAGGGCTGTTCTAGGTTTGTATATTTTCACAAAGGAGGTGCAGAGATGCCGAAGGCCCTGTCTCTATCACGTTACAGATTATCAAGTTATTTTGGGCGTAAATATAAAAAATTTATGTATGCGGATGCATAGTTATACCAGATTTAAAAAAAAAAACTATTGCATGTTCTGTAATCGGCCTGAATGTCTTCTCACAAAAAATAAATCTTAGCCTAAGGGATTTACTAGAAGGAAAACCCAGTTCTGTAAAAAAAAATAAAATAAATAAAAAAAAGTCAAAAAAAAAAAAAAAAAAAAAAAACAAACCTGGTGGTATAAAAAAAGTAAGAGAACTCATATGACCTGTCTAAGCTGGTATTAATCAAGCTGTCTTCAAATTACCCACATCTGCAAGGTTTTCCTGCTTAATCTCTTGTGTTAGAGAAGTGTCTAATAGTATTTTTTAATTTGACTTAATATTACTTTGACCAGTACAAATAATATATATTTTTTTAAATTTTAAAAATATAAATATCCTTTTTTTCCCCTTGAATTAATATATAGTTTTTGTTGAGAATGCTGTCAGAAATGTTTATAAGGGGTGAACCAGCGATGAATTCTGTTTCTATATTCTTACACGATGTACGTATGGTATTTAGTCTGTTGAATTAGTGATAATGCCAATTCACGGTAATCTACTTTATCACAGATGTAGAAGTGGATTGAAGATAGTCAGAATTACATTTGCTTTGCTTAAGCCATGTCTTAATCATAAGGAGAGAGACAATTAGTCTTCAGCGTCCACTAATTGTTTGCTTTGAAGTAACCCCGTTTAACCGGTGCAAATAGTTCTGTGTTTTTGCATCAACATTTAGTACAGTTTGAAACTGTAAATGCTAAATTTCATTGATGTGACTTGTTATTAGATAAGGTAAAAATCAAAGCAGCGGGCAATTTAATTAGCTGCAATTTTTCTGGGCAAGTCATTACTTTGATGAACTTCAGAGCAATGTTTATGGCTCCTAATTAACCATGTTAGTCATTTGATTGAATAATCACTTTGGAAATGTTTCTGCAATTTGATTAGGCCCTGACCCACTCTGATAGCCATAAATTAACGGTTAGACCTTTTGAGTAACAGGACTCTGGGTAATCTACAGGGAGTTGGATCTTCATAAAGGCATCATCTGAGTTGCATAGGTTATCGGCCTCTAGCGAAGTGCCTGTAAAAAGTCTCAAGATTTATAAACGAGCTACTGCAGGCGTAGGTGGACCTGAAACAGAAGCACCTGCCAGGACGTGGAAATGGTGGTGGGCATCTGAGAACCCCCCAGCTACACTTCTGTGCGGCCTCTATTGGGGAATTAATACATTGACACAAGAAGAAAGCTGAAAGGGGGGGTCGTATTGCGGATCTGACACTTCCCCAAATTATCCTTTTTATAGTTTCATACCTAATGGACATATGTAATAGTGCTAATACACGCATCATATATGAACTATTATTTAACATTCCAACTAATGAATACCATGTGGAAACGTATTTGATTTCATGTTCTCAGGGTCCGCATAATTACTCCTCCCCACTAACGGGTCTCTGCCCTGTTCCTAATATGTTGATTGGCTGAGGAAGCCATTATAAGGATGGGTGAGGAGTGGAGTTAGGTGAAAATGTTCATGTTTCCGTGGCTGTTGGTGTTTACTTTGTGGCTGTTGTCACTTGTCGGTGCTCTCTTAGGAGTTACGGCAGGAGCGGTGACATTGGGAAGGTTCCGTGGTAACACCAGTAAGAGCAATCTGTTCAGCATTAACTATGAGTTAGACTAAGCTTAACAGGGGTGATTTCTAAATGTGTTGCAGCTCCAATATTTTTTATGCAAAACTGTGATTGTGCCAATGTATACATTTTGTGGCAAAATATTCTGGAATGTATCATCCATTTTGGAAGAGGTCATCCGAGGTGAAAGGGGTTTCGCTGTATACACGGGCCACTTTTATAGCATGTTGCGTTTCCATGAAATATGAAGAATATGGGATTTGAACTTATTAGGAGTGCAGTGCCTTTACAATTTTAAAATGTTTTATATATATGATATATAGAACCTGTGTATGATAGCCTCGTGATCAATGTAACCGTGCATGCCACTATGTGGCAACTCCAACAATAATTATATTTTAATAGTTGTGTGGAATTAGTGGAACTTAATTAACATTGAAAAGGATAGGTTATGGAACTATAAAAAAAATAGATAGCGTTGATTATTAAAAGAAGAAAAAAAAATGCCATTTAACTAAAATGTGATTGCCAAAGGAGTTGACCTTTAGCAAGGTTGATTATGCTGAAAGTTTGAGTTCAAGTGACTGTGTTAGATGAAATCAATGTTCCTTATGTTCTAGCTTCAGTCTGCAGAGCCATGTGCGTGTGTCTGCGAAAGCGTTAACAATGTGTTGACAGGTTGCCTTTTGCTGGAACTTATGTCCCTTTCTGTTACTCTTCTGTCTGCAGCTTGTCTCATTGATAACCCGCACGCTTTCAATCCCAGGCACTCCTTTGATTAACGTGATTATATTCTTTTTACAGAAGTGCCTAGCTGCCATTCCATTTACATGAGGCAAGAAGCTTACCTTCCTCATCCCAATGGAGTAGAAGGTATGTCTATGTAATCTGTTTCTTACATGCTTCACCAAGTGATCTATGTATTTTGAGTTTATATGTGATGTTCCGTGTCTCTGCTTCAATCGTAGGTTGCATGTTTGAGAAGGGGCCGCGTCAGTTCTTTGACGACACGTGTGTTGTTCCTGAGAAGTTTGATGGTATGTATGTTTTCATACAGCAAATGTGGTGCAGTTTGATACTGATAAGTCTTTCAATGTCCTGATTCTGCCAGGAGCTCTAAAACCTCCCATCAATTCTCTATTTTTCTCTATTTAAAAAAAAAAACACAATGTGAATAAAAATGGTAGCCTTTAACGTAAATATTTTTGCTTGTGTAATGTATTCTAAGAGGTTTATATGCATCCCTTTGCTTGGTCGCAACCTTATGGAACGCATCTGAATACCAGTTTTGTTGGGTTTTGATATGATTTGAGGAATTTTGAAGCCTATAGGTTAAATGTAATCCCTAAAATCAGATTTTTGGCTTTGAAACACTTTGGAGTAGGTATGAAGCGTTCTTCTGCAAACTCCATTGGGTGAAGCAAGCATTTGTTTGAAACATTATTTATGGGACCGCTCTTCTTAATGTCCCCCCCCCATGCTTGCCGAGCCAGCTCTGGAGTTGAGGGACGGTGAAAGCACAGGAGATGATTGCGGGTGGACACATCTCCTGAATGGCAAAATCCTAGGAACTTAAAAAGGGGCAAATGCATTTGCAAGGGGGCGTCACAAAAATTAAGGGACCACTCAGCTGTAATGTGCGTTAAGTACTAAAATGGTTTTATCTTTGGAAATTAATTGGGCAAAGGAGCTATATTTTTGGGTGGTTCTCATCCTCATGAAACAACGCACCCCTCCCTAAAATAGTGCACCCCCCACCCCCAAATGTGCCAATCCATATGAATACTTCCCAGCCTTGAAAAAGCTGTAACGTACTGTGCTACATGTTGGATGTTTGCATATTTTGTCATACAAACCAGGTTAGGGGATAAACATAGAAAGTATGTAGCTTTATGTCCTGAACATGAGCCTTACTATACAAATCTAAACTTATACATATAATACAAAAAATAACTATAAATTATAACTATAAACTAATAAATATATTTTTATGTATGGGTGATCAGCAATTGGAAAATGACTAGTCAGCACCTGTGTCATACCTACCGACTTACTGGAACATCCAGAGATGCTGTGCTTCACAAGGAGACCTTTTTTTTTTTACTGCGGCACTTAAGGGTTAATCAATCTTGCCATGTGATTGTGACAGGCATCAACAGTTAGCGGGTCAACTGGAGTACAGAATGAGCAGCTAATTGGGAGTGCTGGTCTGGAGAATTAGTCAGGATCCTTTGCAGCATCGCTTTTGATTAGTTGCTTGTTAAAGTTTCTGAAACCCAACAACATAGGCTTTACTTTGCCGTTATATCTCTGTAGTTTGGTTGATGGTTGTAGCATGAGAAGTTTACCGACTGACGTGTAATAAAGTTCTGTGCCAATAGAAACAAAAAATGTTTATTCCATTTAATAACCATTTTAAATAAAATTCTTTTTTTTTTTTCTTTTACAGGTGACATTAAGCAGGAGCCAGGCTTGTACCGCGAGGGGCCTACATATCAGAGGAGAGGTTCACTTCAGTTGTGGCAGTTCTTGGTGGCACTCCTTGATGACCCAGCGAACTCTCACTTCATTGCATGGACAGGCAGGGGAATGGAGTTTAAACTCATTGAGCCAGAGGAGGTGCGGATTTATTTTGTATTGATTATTTTAATCAGCAAGGACATGAATGAGACCCCTCTAAAAATGTGTGTCTTACACAATATATATTAAAAATGCTTAAAATATTATTTGTAACACTGACACATACATGTGAACGTTAATTTATCTTAAAAAAAAGAAAAAGAAATTAACTCTTTACAGAGCCGCTTTTTTTCTTTCTATGTGCCGCTGGGAGATGGGAGCTCCAATTTTATCAAATGCTTTCTTTTCTGCAGTGTTTTTTTGCTTATGCTTGAGCACATGTATATGAAATATATTAAATTGTGGTTTCATTCCGTGGCAGGTGGCACGTCGCTGGGGCATTCAGAAAAACAGACCTGCCATGAACTATGATAAACTTAGCCGTTCGCTGCGATATTATTATGAGAAGGGAATAATGCAGAAGGTAAGACCAGGGGATTATAGATGGTTTTTTTTTCCCCAGCCTAATGGAATTATTGAATAGATGTAAATGCTTATTTAATAAGCCATTTTTCCAATATGAGTTTAATTCAATTTTCCATTTTAGTTAACCATTTCTAGGCATTGTTTTAAATATGTATATTATAAATGTCATTGTCATTTTTTTCCTATGCTATTAGATGTTATGAAAAGGACAAATTCTGTACATGACCACAAAATTATTCTGTACTTTTTTTTGCTTATAGCTTTTAGTAAAAATAGATATTTGTTTTTCTCCCCCCCCTATTTCCAAGGTTGCTGGAGAGAGATACGTGTACAAATTTGTCTGCGACCCAGAAGCTCTTTTCTCAATGGCCTTTCCAGATAATCAACGACCATTACTGAAGACAGATATGGAACGGCACATCAATGAAGAGGACACTGTGCCACTGTCCCACTTCGATGAAAACATGCCCTACATGCAGGATGGCGGTTATTGCAACTCTCACCCATACAATGAAGGATATGTGTATTAAGAGACAGAAAATGATCAAGGTCATTTCACTTTCCTTCTCTGCAAGACCCAAGAAAAGCAAAATATAAATTTTTATATATAGTAGTTCATAAATGGGCTTTTCCTGTTGCATATCTCCTATGGTCTGCCATGGACAGAGCACTTTATTTGTGGGAAGGGGATGAATATGTAAACATTGTATGTAACAGGTTGAGAAAGACGGCTATACTATTCATTTATGCTTGGGGAGGGTACTTAAAAAAAAATTAAGATACTTCGTTACTAAGTCATGTCTGTCTTTTTATAAGAGCTTATACTATGTTGTACATCATTTTTTTCTGGATCTACAGGGTACAGTTAATTTTTATTGTGTAAATAGCTGCTTAAAAATAAGCAATATGTTTCCTTCACAATCTTTTTTTTTTTTTTTTTTTTTTTTTTTTTTATGCGATACAATATATAAGAATTCCATCGTTGTCTTTGTACATCTAGATTTGAATGCTTTATGCTTCTATTTATTTATTTCTGGACTATTTTAAATGTCAAAGATTACCCCCCGACATTGAAAGCTTTATATTTCTGAAATAAATGGAGAACACGCTTTCTCTATAGAGGAAGATGATGCACATCGGCCTAGATTTCCTAGGATTAAACAGTCTCTTTAGAGAGAAAGCTGTCCAATTCTTATGTTATGCTTTGAACCCTTTAATGCACTAAGATGTCTCCAACCAAAAAAAGGCTTCATGGAATAACATGAATTATAGGAGTTTAATTCACCGGAGAGACTTCACAACTTAGTACATCTAGGCCGTTATATCTGGTGTCATCTTTCTACCTAAAAAAAAAAAAAAAAAAAATCATGAGCTGTGTATGTTCTTCAAGGTATCTTTGGCACAATGAAAGCATGCATTGAAAATCTTCTGAAAATGTATTAAAGTATTTCCATTGATTTTACATAGTACATAAATAAGTTATTTAATCAATAGAAATTAACTGTACTCACTCACATGTTACTAAGCTGTTGTAGATACAGCAAGCACTCCATGGAAAGAATATCCAATACACTAAATAGGTACTTCAGTAATTTTTAGACATGGTACCATTAATATGCATTTATGCCTTTTACTGCTGTGTTATGTTGATAACATATATAAATACTAGATAATGCTTCTGCTGCTGTCTTTTCTGTATTATTCTCTTTGATGCTAAATTTACTACAGTCCTAATACGCATAGCTGTGTAACTACAGGTAGCATTTCAGGACAAAATAGATGACTTGAATCATTTATTGCTTAGAATTTAGCTTAACTGCTCTGCAATCAGCTTCAGCAATCAACTTGCACCCACAAATGACTAGTAAGCTTCAGCTTTCTAAGGGAAGCCCAGGGGGGGTCTTTTGTAACTTGTGGTGGATTGGGGACCCGCTTATGCACAAACTGTCAGAGAATACAATGAAGATGCTGTATTAGCTGGTAGTGCTGGCACTGATGTTATCGACCAACTATTTTTATTATTTTTGACTCGACATGTAAATGGGAGCAAATATGCCTGCAAGAATATTCCATGACTGTATTTCTTGAAATTCCATTTGTTTTTTTTTTGTTTTTTTTGTTTTGTTTTTAAGTAAGAGACATGTACAGAAAGAGTATGTATTGAAAATTTATGGGAACCATTTTTCTTTAATCCTTTTTATTTTTTTGTTGAGACATGTTAACAGATGACTTAAAGAAACTTTGATTTATAATCCTTTTAAGGTTGCATTCTTTAATAGATACCATAGAAAAAAAAGACAACAGTGTATAGAAAGACTGATTAAAAAGAATATATATATACATTGACCCGCTGTACTGGGGCTTAGAGCCAGCATGTTAAGTATGGTGCAGGTTTGGTACAAAATTTACTGTAAACTTCTTCAATTAAAAAAAATATTGTTTACACTGCTTTATGTATATCCATACTATTTAAATATGCAATGACTGCAACCGCTAAGCACTCTATGGAACACCTGCTTCATGGATGCAAATCTAAAGGGAATCGTATCACGAAAATATTGCCATATTTTTCTATAAGCTGTGTAGGGTGGGTTTGTAGAATACATCCGGGTTTGTGTACCTAAATAAATTTGAGGGTAAGAGCTTAAACAATAAGGGGTAGGCATCCATAGGCTTCATGATGGACATTTAAAAAAAATGCCCTACAGAAAGTAATAGAACAGGCAATAAAAACCATTTTTGCCATCTAGTCTGCTTGTTTATCTAGACAAACATCAAACATTATTTGGTTGTTGGTCATGGTTTATTTTCAGACTACCTTGTCCAATGCATAATTAAATTTCCACACTTTTGTGTGGAACTGTTCTACTTATGAACTACCCTCCCCCTGAAAAAATACTTTGTCAATATTTCTTCTTATAAATATACTTCACTCTTGGACACACTGTCACATTTCCTTGTTCCTATTTTGTAAAGTTCTGTAGAGCATTTTTCATACTGTTATCCTATAAACTATATACAGTTTGGATCTTCTAGAATATCTATGCTCTATTAACTTAAAGGCTTCCCAGTACTTTAGAGAATATTTTCTCTAAAATCTATTTTCTAGATTAGGTCTGGAACAATTTATATTCTTGCTTCTAGTGCCTCCAAGCTATATAACCCAGCACAGTCGTGGACAATGATGTCCTTACCCTTTTACCAGTTGTTAGCCTTTGTGAGATAATTGGCAGTGTCTTGTATGGCAATAGTTATTTATGAGATTATCATTGGAGCCGTGGAAGGTACAGATCAACTGATATTAAAGCCATTTTGCCAGATCTATACATCTGCTGTCATGCAGAATATATATATACCCTTTTTTTGTTGTTTTAGTTATACAGCATTATTTACTCGGTTCTGTGCGACAGGCACACTTTAAGTGCATTGCACAGTAAGGAGTTTCAAAATTAAATTATATGTGTTTTAAAGTTAGAAATCGATTGTATAAGATCATGTTGTACCAATATAATTTCCACTCTTCCCATCTGTTTTCTTAGGTCAAAGCTCTGCCTTACTACTGTCTTTAATACCGTCTACGTTTTTTCAATACTAGTAATTCCACGGTTAAACATTATCTGCTCATTTTTTTATGGGATGGTAAAGAAGGCCTGTCAAACTCAAGCCACTTGGTTAACTTAATGAATCATTACATGACAGTCAAAACAGAGAATAATATTTTAAATTGTAATCAATAGATTAAACTGCCATGGCCATATTCACCAATGCAAATGTAAAACAATAAATAATTTAAAAAAAAACAATTAAATATGCTGCAATCACAATGGAAACCAATGGACTTCATCAAACCTAGTGCTTTGCCCCAGATCTCCTTGTTCTGCCTTGAAAAATGTGGCCCTGGAACGGAAATGGGATTGATTTGTCACGGTTTGAACAATTGGTTATACTTGCTTATCACTATAGAGTTTATGCAAATCTCAATAGTAAAGGCCATGTGTATATACGTACATTCGCAAGTAATAGCGTGTAAATGGTCTGCTGAAATTACATCTTGTTAACCAAATATGCCAATTACAGTGATTGCTCAAGGTCCGTGAATTTTCTTATGAACAATAAAGCCAAATGCTTAGCTCACATGTGACCTTTGAATTAAATAAGAGGGCCTTTTGGGCTCCTGTAGATCAAGGAATTCGCATCTCCAGGGGAGGTGAGATCTTTTTCGAGCGACTTCGGTCTCACGCCTCATTTTGAATTTAGCACCTGCATACGCGTTGGTGTCTGTTCATTGGTATACATACATTTTTTTTCCAGCACCACCAAAGTGAGCAGAAACAAATAAATTATTTTATAAATTTTTTTATTTTTTTTATCTTATTTTTTTTTTTTTGGATGACATTGCAACGCCTAATAGACTGAATGAATGCCACATACAGTGGGTTACTTACTAACCAGGCTGTATCATAAAACATTTGTGAAAAAAATCTTTTTTTGGTCATCAAAAAACGTTTTATTTAGTATCCAGGTCGTATGATATGAACTGTTAACGGAATGTCCTGTTTTAAATGACAATGTATTCTTTGAATGACTGTATTAAACATTCAAGCACCATTAATGGCGGCACAGAGGATGTCATAGAATTTCAGGATAAAAAGAACAGTTTATTATTGCTGATACAACAAAATCAGTAGCCATAAAAAGAGAAGGTGTAAATTCTCGAAAAGGTACATGGGTGATTGGGTATACATATTTTTGTTGCTGGTTTTGTTTCATTCAGACCGATAAATAAAGTTGGCAGCTGCTTCTCTGAAAAGCCTAGAACCATTTTTCCGGAACATTTGGAGTTTGTGGTTTTCATAAACAAGGCACTTGGTCACAGATAATTCAGTGTTTTAATGCCGGCTGAAATGGTAGAAAAAGATAAAACGAAAGAAAACTTTAATAAGTACATTGAGGAAGAAATAAAGTAGCTTTCAGATACGTTTTTAGTGCCACCAGAAACAAATTAATTATCTGAATGTTGATCATTTATAGCTTACATAAAATTGATGCAATATACATTTTCAAAATGTGAGCTTTTTGCTATTTTTGCCATACGTTTCTTTAAATATGGTTTCCATTCCTAAAATTTGAAAGGACATTATTTTAAAACCATATTAATATACAGTATGTTGTATAAATATAATAAAATAGGTGAACCATTAAACCAACTTGTGAAAGAAACAAAAACCTAAAACGATTGTATTGTAAAGCTTGTATCATCTTGTGCAATTAACGTCTGGAGAACTGGCACAAATTACAGTTAGGACTCAACATATTTTAAAAATGTGAAGAAACAAGGAAATCTTTTAAATCATCTTGTGTATAAATATATTTGCATCTGTTTTTACCCTCGATGACCATTTTTACTATAAAGTAGAATGGAAGTACCGGTATTACTGAAAATATAACTGGCAAAAGCCAAATACAAGTTTCATGTGCTTGCACAATTTAAAAAATAAATAAAAAAAAAAAAAAAACATTTTGAAAAGTTGCTTTTTTTAAATAACAATTCTTAACATTAACATGGATGATGCTTAGAGTCATAATGTCTTACAGAAATTTACCTCTGCTACTCACTTCCCATAGTATGCCTCGTCTTTAATTTGGACAAAGCCCATACCCATCAGTATAGATGCTGGCAGCATCCATAGGTGCTCGCAGATCCTCAATTCTGACAGTGAGTATCCTACCTACGCTGGCAATGTCAGCACCTATACGGTTCTCATATGGGCAACACTTTGGCATGCTGCTACGTTGATAACTGGTGAGATGTTTTTTGACAGCACCTAATTTTCCTGGCGGGAGGCAATTGCCCGTTGACCCCTTGGATCTGACCATGACAAGTCTTCATGCCATTTGTTTAAATTCAACAGAAAATTAGGGAATGTGTTTGTTGGGTGCCATCCAAGAGACTCTTCCATGATATAGTAAGGGTCAAGTAGAATAAAGTAAACAAAGTTAATGAACAATCATGGTTTCCCAGTACTCTATTAAAGACTAGCCATTATTTTATAACATTCCAACAGAAAGAGAAAAAACATCCATGGGCAACAGTAAACATCTTTTTATATTCAGATTACTGCCTTCAAGGAATGACTTTGACACCCCGGGTGTATAATGTATTATAAGGTCTATTTACATTGTGAAAGTGAGCAAGGAATGTGTTCATACACCTCTAAAGTATGTTTGCCGTTTGTGGGTAGCTTATCCCGGGACAAATTGAAACATGACAGGTGATATAAATGTTCTCACAAAGAAAGGCGCAGAACAGAAAATAATGAGAGCATGTGTTAAAAGAACAGACTTTATCCAAACACTGAGTATATGAGATAACACAATCAATAAAAGAGACGAAAAACTGCTATATTCATGTTCTTGCAATGGCCTTCCTTGCAGGCCATGCAGCATCCACTGAAACAAAGAAGCTCCGCTAAGTGTTTTGTAGGGGGCTGTAAAAAAAAGTTGTAAAAAAAGATTGTATGAGTATTCCTGCTAATTGTAAGATTATTAATTGTTACAATAAATAAAAAAAACTTAAATCCTCTTGTATCGCCAAGGTCCCTGGGACCACTGAGGTTATTGGACTAGAGTATGAAATGTTGATAGATGATACACACCTGTAAATGCCAAATATCGATACATATCCAAGACGTATGAAGCATTTGCAAAATCAGGACTAATGCTAATAAATCATTGCTTAATTTCTTACAATCATTACATGAGCATTGCATCAGAGTCTTGTAGGAAGCCCAAGCCGGAAATGTATTACATCACCTGGTCTTTATTCACATTGTTTTAAATGTCTGGCACTCTTCTGCGGTTGTTTTGTAAAGCTGTTATAACAATATAAATTGGGATTCAGCAGCTATCAATCTATTTATCTAATCGTCTATCTGAGATTTAAGTTAAACAAAGTAAAAAAAAAAACGAAGCAAATGCTCAATTGATAATACATTTACAGATATATGATTCTTTAGCCTATAAATATGTGCATTGGATGTTAAGTTAAATCTCACCAAATAATGTTGTCAGAGACTTCTTTTATGATATTTAGCCCTAGAGTTACAACCCTTTCCTAACTTCACCAAGAGATGCCGTATGACTGTATATCTATACAGGTGCAAGAACTGTTAATAATCATTAAATTGAGGACTTGATTTACATCATGATTGATGTCACGTGGACAGATATATTACATCACGTGGTGCACTTTAGTCCATTCTTGTCCATATCACCACCAGCATTTCACATTAGTGAGAGGATCAATCGGGTTTATTTGCACACGTGGATGTTTGTGAAGCAGTGGAAGTCTTGTGCTAGTTCTCCCCTTCATATTGAAATACTACACGAAAGGGTTAACCCTTCCACTTCCAATTAACTTGAGGCAACTGTTCTCCTAGATGTCACATCATAATGAACCTTATAAAAAAGAAAAGAGAGACCCATTCGCCCTCTTGGTAAGCGTGATAGAAAGGGTAAAGTGAATTCCTTAGATTTTGGATGAAGATGCTGGGGACATGATGTTTTTCAGCAGAATCCTTCCATAAGCCTTTGCCCCATTGCCCCCTCCCCCGCTATTTTCCATGAAGGAGTTGTACTTCTGTATTCTTTTTTAGTGAGGCTGTCGGGGACGTTGAATTGTCACTTTAAGCACCATAAATACTTTTTGTATTGTCGTTCTAGTGATTCCACCCCCTATCCCTACAGTGTAAACTGCATTGCTAACATTTTCTGTAAATAATACTGCGTTTTTTAACCCTAACCAAATAAAGGAAATATCTCATAGATTTGCATTGTGTTTTCCCCTCTACTACACAAAAATTCACAAACTTTCCATTTTTTTTATTAAACTATATACTTTATAAACAAGTCATCATGCACTTACATGCCATTATCCTGTTTAGAATATATAATTTACCTCCATCCGTGCGACGTTGCCGCTTGCTGTCTTACATTGTATTCATAATGTAAAAGCCGAAACAATATGACTATTTCCTAAATCAGTCTTTGCTTCCCTCTGCTGGCTTCCCATTAAGTTTGGTATTAAGTGTTTGGTATTAAGTTTTTTCTACTTTTTGGGGTAGACATTTGACACTCACCAGTTGCTTCTAATAGGTAGCATCTACCCACAACCCTACTTGTTATTAACAGTAAGTTCGATTTTAGCACCTGAAGATGAGGCCCGTTCACAATATGTATGGTACTTGTGTTTTACGTTATTTATCCCTCACACGGCTAAAATGTTTAATTCTTACAATTATGAGACACTTCACATCAGTTACAAGTTAACTATACAGGCACAACATTGGTGCGTTTAACAAAGATATGCACAATAGTGTTAATGTTGGCCAAGGCAGCCAGCAAATACACTCAAAGATCTTCTTGATCACCATTTGAAGAAATGATCTGTTATGTGCCTTCTTAAAGTAGATCCACAGCAAAATTTAAAAAAAAAAAGGTAAAAAGTTAATTGATGAAGGGTATAAATGCGATACATGATGTGTTTAGTACCAAGCTGATGTGGAGCATTTGGGCACACATTTAACCCTTCTCCATGGAAGGGCTTGTAACTTTCAGTTTGTCTGGTCCTGCATAATGTTTAGTTAAATCAGTGACACTTCCTCACCCATTTAATCTACAAACTTGACAGCAATGGCAGCCCATCATAATGAATAGTTAAGCGAGGGAGTTAAAACCACTTCCTGCAAACTCTTCTGACAACTCTGTTTGATAAATAAAATCAGTTGAGTTGACACATTTGCCCCAATGCATTCTGCTGAGCACTTGGTCGTTTACTGTTAAAGGACACCCTATTAAAACGTGCCTTTGCAGCCACTACCAGATGATGTCCACAGCTGCAAAGTCTTTTCTCCATAGATAACTTTTCTGATAAACAACTATGCAATGTGTCACTTCATACATATTTTCTTCTCTGAATGCTGAACTTTACATATTTTACATTTAACTTCTTCCATTCAACTTCCCAGTCCAAATCCTTCTGCAGAGAAACTTAGATGGTCATCTTGTGCATTCTTGAAGAGCCTTTAAACAATGGCAAAAAAGGGACCGAATCTTCATATACCCAAGGGAGCTCTGAAGTCCTGGCTAAGGTCTTTTTCCACAGGGGAATTTTAGTCATTGGATCCTCCATGGATTTATAACATAAAAATCAGATTTTCAGCTTTCTGCTGGAACCATTATGTCCCTCTTAAAGTCTAGTGGACCAGTATTCATTTTTTAAATCTTTTTATATACCTAAAGACTTAAGATTTACCTTATGTTTGTTGTAATAATTTTAGTTTCTTTTAATTCCTGTTGTATTACTTGTGTTTTTTAACTGATGGCTTCTGACAGTTACATGTTAAAGGGTGTGCTGTTTTCCTTCAGCCAAAAAATATACTACTGAAGAACATTTTTTCTGTTCAGTGTATTACCCAATAGTAAGTCGTATAAACGTACATATCAGTACACTCGCCTTACGCTTATGTAACTATCACACCAAACTACTGAACCAGGTTTAAAATAATTCAAACACCCTTTTCATGTTCCATTAACATAACGTTGTTGGCTTTTTGAAGTATCATGACCATCCCTGTACGTCTACACTTGATGTACTACTTTTATTCCTACAATAGCCAAATTATTAGTTTTAGTCCGTTGTGCCAACAATAACGCATACAAATATTTCTATCTAACCCCCAGAAGTAGTATCAGGATGAGGAACAATACTGATGACTTATCCTTAAATGAGCATTTCAATAATTAACAGCTGTTAACTTGGAGGGTACACCCTTGCTCTAAGTATGCCAGAAGTTGAGTGAAAAACAATGTAATTTTACATATGTATACGCATAAATGTATATATCTGGAATATGATGTATGTCAAGTGCATGCACACGTTTTCACCACTAGATGGTGGTTATCTTCATATATAAAAGGCTGACAATATGTTGTCACTAGCTCTCTCACCAAGAGAGGACAACTTGATAATGTTACTGTCTGTAGACAAATGACAGCCCTCATGGAATACTGCGCATGTGTAATACATAACAAGAGAGTATAATAGATAAGACTGAATATTTGCCCAGTCACTACTTACTCCCCATCTACCATCCAGGACTTGGCAAAGACTGGCTTTGGGGAAGATATTTGACTGAATTCTCCAGTAGGTACCACTAGTGGTATAACACAAAATCCCAGGCCCCCTAAACACAGTTTTCCTTGGATATAGCTTAAGCATGCTTAGTAATAAAAAAATATTCAAACGTCATTAACAGGAGATTAGGAACAATATCAAAGGGCGCGCTACTCTGCCAAGAACTGTGGCTGCAATAAACGGTTATCTTACAGTTCATTCTAAGGGTCAACAAAACGAAGATGACACTTTGACACAACGTACAAGGTTATTTGCCAGACTCTAAGGGAAGTGACCTCCTATCAGCAAACATTAACAGATAAAAGCTAGATATTGGAGGTTGGTTGTTATACAAAATAAATATAATTATAATTTAACTTTGACACCAGTAAAGTGCTGAGTAAACCTAGTTACCAAGAACTGGCACAACAGATACGCTAGCAGACCAGTACAGGAGGGTTTGTGTGCCAACCAAGGTCTGCCAGAAGTAGGGGTTAAAAACTTTTACAACCTTCCCACAATTATGACATGGTATGCACTGGGGTGACTAGGCAGAATTAAGCATTTGTCACAGTAATAGTGTTAGATTTTGTGTTTAATTATTAATTACTGGATGTTAGTATAGCTAGATGTCATGTCTTATCCTCCTTCAGGTACATTGGTTGTTTTCCACCCAGAATAGCTCCATTGTTTGTTCTCATGTATAAGCTGTCTGTCGCACGTTGTAAGTCTTTTTATTCTGTTATTCATTGTCGTTAATGCAGCCTCGGCTATGTTGTCACAGTCCTGATTTGGTTGCTCCTATGGTTACCACTTGTCAAGATTTGGCCTGGACAGCCCTATGACTAAAAGTGAAGTCCTGGATTTACATCTTTAAGTTCCTGGGAACGGCTGGGAGGGTGACCACATTAGTCTTCATTCTGCAGGGGTGGGGGCCTGAGCAACCTTTGGACAAATTAAAGTTGCTGATTTCTGCACCAAGCTGGGGCTCCTACCTCTCGCTCCCTCTCTCTCTTTTTTCTCATCTCTCTCCTCTATCCTCTGTCTCTTCTCTCTCTTTTCTCAGTTTTCTCTTCTTTCTCTATTTTTGCTTTCTTTTGTCTCTTCTCCTTTCTCTATTTTATATCCCTCTTTCTCCTCCCTCTTTCCTTTGCCCCCTGCCCTTTCTCTTTACTGGATTATCCTTGTTTTCTCTCCTCTCTCTCTCTCTCTCTGCTCTTTTCTCTTTTTTATCCTCCCACTCCTTTACCCTTTTCCTAATCTTTCATATCCCCTCTCTTTTCTCTCACTCCTCTCTTTTTTGTTCTACTAAACCAAACATGTTAGATGTTGCTTGTAAAACCACACCCATAGCCACACCCTGACCACACCCTCAAATTAAACCCCTCAAAGAGTGTCCAGTAAAGGGCTCAGCAAAAGGGGTAACACTAATTGCTATAATATCCACTGTACAGGGCTATGGAATGTGAAAACACTATATTAAACAATAAATAATATACACATGTGCCGCCTGTGATAGGATATTGCCATTTCTGGGACTTCTCATAGCTCAAGAATGAGGCTGCCCATATCCCGAACAAGATTTAAAACAATATAAAGTGCATGCTGCCTTAGTTAAAATGATTATTAAAGCCATGATTACAGGCCGTAGAGGAAAAGCAGCCATTATGGGCCTTTGTGTCTGTTACTTGAACGCATTTATTCTTTTTCAAAATGTTTAACAGATGGCTTCAATGATTTCTCATGCCACAATTAATTCATCTGCAAACAACCAAGTCTGGTTAGCAATTCTGAAAATCGTAAACGTGTGCTAAGCAAAAGAGACGTTGCTTTTCAGAACTGCTCCTGAAGTTTGCTTTGCTCTGTCATTAGTAGCAAATGGTGTTTATTTAGGATGAATTATTTGTATGGGCTGTCTTTGAAGCTGTGCTGTAGACACAATAAATTAGCTTTAAATTGAAATGAACATAGCCTTGCAATTTGCTAGTACAATTCACATCAAACGATATTAAGGCATGCCAATTTTCCTTATATTATAATTACATTTAGGAAATGTTTTATTACCTGTTGTAGCTTAGAATTAATTCATATACTTATACGTACCAACTACCGTTCGAATTTGAAATTGGATCTAATTAAGAAAATGCTAGAAATAAGGTTTTAATTTTGTTAATTATTGCTGAATAATCAATGTTTTAATTTATAGAATCTTTGATCTATTACATTTTACATTATTATACAGTATAATCCGAACCAATGATTTTACTTAAGGCCGAACCTACTAAGGTGTGTGTTGTGATAACTCCCAGAGATCACCCAGATGTATTATTATACATTTGTGTTCTAGATGAATAAAATGACTTTCCTGCTCGGTTTCACATAGGTTTTGCATTTTTGTTGGTTAAGCTGTCTCCTTGAAATTTTCTACCAGGTGGCCTAAGCCCTGGCAGTACCCCAGTCGCCCTCCAGCAATCACTTGTGCTCATGCATCGTATGACCTTCCGGTGCTCATTCATAGAAGCCCCGGTGGAAGTGCCGGCAGCAGCAGAGGCGCATCGCGCAGACCTCCACCGGCTGCCCCCACTACACACCAAGGAATCTAAAGCACGGGGAGAAGTCTAGTTGGGGAGGGTAAGAGTGGCATATGGGGGGAGGTCATAAGGGTTTTCTGGAGGCAGAGGGCATATAGGTGGTTTAAAGGAAAATCAGGGAGGCAGAGTGGCATATAGGGGGTTAAAAGGAATATCAGGCTTTTTCTTTTTTCCTAAATTAATATTTAAATTTTGGGGGGGTCGTCTTATAATCGAGCAAATACAGTAGTTAATTGTAAGAGTGTTTAAAACGCAACCATAACAATCTAAACAATCTAGACTGCTTTAAACTGATTCATTTTTGAGAGATTTCTGCAATTAGAACAATCCTGTGGCTTGGCATAGCCTTGCATAATATGAGTAATGGCATAAACACTAACCACATTAATTCTCTCCGTGTCACACAACAAACATAAAGAATGAGAACTGCTTTCATTTTAAAAAAAGGCAATAACAAGATATTGATGTGTGTAAAAGAGCCAATTAGGCAATGCATGCATAGGTTTTTCTCTCAAGTGATGTTATAAATATGTTTCTTGATTTATGATTGATAGTTAGTGAAGTAAACTATTAAAAAAGTAGCACAAAATGGATAAAGGTGTTGCGGTGACAGAGTCCATGATAAATAGTGTGTGGTATGTGTTAAGAAAACTGTGAAATTAGATATTGAAGAGAACTGATGCTTGGGGTTGTTGACGTTCTTGATTTCTGATGGTTTTGAGTAAAATAAAGTAATTTAAATTACTTTTAAAAAGTTGCTGATTATAGATTAAATATTGGTGCCCTCAACATACTTAAAAAAACGCTCACTTTTCTGATTGACACTATATTGCAGTTTGACATCAACTGCAGGGAACTAGCACACGTTATACTTATTAGCAAATTCAGAATCTTTTATTCTTAAGAGCTTACAGAGGGGCCAAGAGGGCAGTTACTCCAGACTTTAAGATTTTGAGCCATTATTGAAAGTGGCCTTGTGCATTCACATTCATACGTATTGTAAATATACTGAATTTTGGCTAATTTTGTTTTATTGAATTTTGTTCAAAGCCACTAAAACAAGGCCAGACCCCCCACAAAGTGAACAAAAAACGAAGCAAAAAGCTCAGAATTCTTCATCCAAAATTTACAGGCCCTTTCATTTACACTCTCTCACACTCTCACTTATCTGCCAACCACTTCCGCCTGCCCCATGTGCTCCACTTCTTTTTGCTCTATATCTTCTATGTTCTATCTTCTCTCTTTTATCTTCTATCTTCGTCCGCATCTCAGCGGACATAACCTGGGGCAAATCGGCAAGCTATCCAGTGATGTCCTCTCTCCCAATCCTCCAATTGAGGGAGGAGGAGGTCACCGAAAGCACCGCCATTGTGGCATAAGTTCACCTTAGGACAAAATAGTGGCACTTTCGGTGACATCCTCTCACACGAGGATTGGACATAATCAGGTGCAAACTTCTGCAAAATGGAGGCACTTCCAGTGACTTCCTCTCGCTCGATCCTCTAATTGGATGAGAGGATATAACCAAAAGTACCGCAATTTTGGCAAAAATTCACCATAAGGCGCCATCATTTTGGCGGAAGTTTGCCCAATGTTATGTCCGCTCATGCAGCCGGGTGAAAGAATGTCACCAAAAGCGCCTCAATTTTGCCCTAAAATGGACGTCTGACAAAATTACGGCACTTTTGGATTGGAGGATTGGAGGATCAGGCGAGAAGAACTCACCAGAAGCGTTGCCATTTTGGCAGAAGTTCGTGCCGGGTTATGTCCGCAGAGATGAAGACAAAGATCGAAGATACAAGATAGAAGATGAAGAGCAAGAAGATGTGGAGGCGGACGTGGTCGGCAGAAGCGAAAGTGGTCAGCAACAGCGGAAGTGGTCAGCAGAGAAGGTAGGAAAACAAGAGCGAAACAGTAAACGAGAATGAGAGTGTTAGAGAGTGAGTGAATGAGAGTGAATGTGGGCACCTGGCAACGAATTAAAAATGCCCCTGATTTTCGTGTGAATCTAACGGGCAAGGAGCGTGTTTCGTCAAATTATGAGCCAAAATTGAAACCAAAAAATTTGTCCGAAACGTTTCCACATATCTAATTGAAATTTCTTTCCTACTGTTATACTCTTTGCTTTACCTGCACGTCCAAGTATCACTACTAAGATGACTAGGTTAACAAGGGTTTTAGGCAGCATTGTGGCTGGATTTCTTCAGTGCTGGTTTTGTGGATAGTGCACTATGAGGCATATGAAATCTCCAAGCCTCTGTCTTGCACTCAATAGTCAAAATGTGCAAACTGAATTTGACATCAAACAAATATAATCTCAATTGCAAGAAAAACATTTAATTAGTTTTTTATTTCAATGTTCAGCCTGGATTGGTCCAGACTAAAATGTTCAAGTCCTATATCGTTTCACAAGAAAATATATTGTTTCAAAATATTGTTTCTTCTGAGTTTTAAATACATCTTTAAACCTCTAAGACATTTTAGTATGTTTAGGTTTTAAATATAAACTAAATGAAAGGGTGTGATCCAATGGATATTTTCAACACAGCTTTTAAGCTTTCATATCCTAAAAATAATCATTTTTGGTCAGTTTAGTGTTTGAAATGGATTTAAAATATGGTTACAAATACACATTGCATCTGTACCTCTGTAAGTATGTGACTTTAATTCTAACTCAAAAAACTGTTGCTGACAATATACACTATATGGACAAAAGTATTGGGACACCTGAGCATTACACCAGCAGGGACTTTTATGACATTGCATTCTAAATACATAGACGTTGATATGTAGTGGATCCCTCCTTTTCGGCTGTAATAGACTATGCATTATTCTAGCCTCCCAGTGAAAGGGAGATCTCTTTCCAATCTGCCCTTTGGCGGTGTTAGTATTCTGAGTCTATTCCTGATTATTATACCTGGGAACTTCTTCACTCCGGCTACCCGGAGCCTTTCCTTGCGGGACACGGCCAGGACTGCCCACTGATGTCAGCAGTCCTGCTGACGTCGGTGGGTGGTCCCGTGATGTTGATGGGCGGTCCCGCTGACGTCAGTGGGAGTTCCTGCTGAAGCCGGGGGTGTTCCTGCTGATGGGGGGAAGCAGGACGTGTCAAGACCCGGCTTCCAGGACCTGGAGGATTCAGGTGTTGACACAGAGAACCAGAAAAGCGGTGGATCACCCGGAGAGTTCCCAGGTATGCTGATTATCTTTTTGCTGATCTGGCCTGCTCCTGACAACGCTGACTTCTGGTAGCCTGACCCGGGTTACTCATCATCTCGAGCCGATCCTTTTCTGTGTGTGCTGGGTGCCATTACCACTATATCGGTTGGTTGAGGAAGGCCTTGCTATGGACCTTCCAGTGTGTATACCCAGTTATCATCTGAGATCCTGCAGGTAAGTCCACACAACATCTGCTTGAGTGAGAACACTTATGTGTCCCATGCAACAGTTCCTGAAACATTTTGTTATCCACAGTAGTCACACAAAATTGCTAAATAATCTTTTGGAGGTAATGTGGAGAACATTTGTATGCTGATGCTTCTGAATTGAATTTATCAATTACCTTTGTATTTGCATTAAAATAAATTAATTTGAATGTTGTACGTTTCTCTAATGTCAAATGGTGCAGTTACTAATATATAAGGTAACATGTAATGTGTTACACTATAAATGTAAAATGTGAAGTGGCTTTCCTAGTAAGAGCTAAAAAAAAGTTATAAGCACTGCTGTGAAGTATATGCCCTACAATCATCTCATAACAGGAAAACTTAAAATAAAATGTCACGGGCAGGATTGCATTGGGCGCCACACCCATGTGTATCATCTACGGGACTTTTTCAGAAGTGCTATATTTCTATAAAAAATACATGCAAGCCCATAAATGGACTTATGTATTGCACATTCATTTTAATATTGATACAAGACACAGCATATATACATAAGATAATATAGAGGTGGAGAAGGTCTGATTCCTGCCGATTATCCTCTGCCCATGTACTTTCTGGTACTGCACTTGTTTGCAAATGTACCGTAGGTATCTTCTTACTTAGAATTTGAATTTCAATTTAAGGCTTTTTACGACTGACCTCATTCTTTGGATCACAGATGTGTACATGGGTGGAGTATATACACACACTCACACAACCAATGCCCATTTTACAATCCACTGATTTATTATTTTTTTGCAGCCCCTTCCCTTGTATCAGAGTTGCTGAGTCAAGGGCATTGTTTGACAATGCTTACTGACTCCAACAAGCTTACTCATTTATGACCCTTCACTCCACTGCACTCACTACCCACCTCTTTTAGTTAACAGGAGGTCGGGGTTCCCTCATTTTAATTATTTCATTTTAAAAATAAAATAGCTGATTTGGGGGCAGGGGGGTGGGAGGCAACTTGCATTTCACCATTCCTTCTGGTGTAATAATAATAGACTGGGAAATCAACAATGTAGGCACTCATGTACATTTTGAGGCCACTTCCAGATAGATATGGGAAAAATATAATTATGCACCTGCAGGAGTTAATGTGAAGAACTGGCATTGCACCTGCTTCGGGGTAACATCTGCAACAATCAGGAGCTTAAGAATAGGTGAGAGATAAAGGATATTGTTAAGATATCTTTTACCACGGTATAACGTATGTTTCTAATACATGTATATTTTCTATTTTAATCTGCAGACACAGTTGCATGTGTTTATTTAGTGTACAGAACTGCAAAATGTAGAGTGTGGGAAAAATGACAGGCATTTTCCATATTTAGATGGTCCCCAGTAGATAGGGCCTCAGCCTTCCCGTTTTTTTATCAAAAATGAGCTTAAAAATAATTTTGTTAAAAAAGTTATAATGCTATAATAATAATAATAATAATATATTAAAGTATGCTCTAATAAGTAATTTTATCAAGTAACATTAATAATGAAAAATACTTTAAGCTCCTCTTAAAAAAAAACCTACAGTGAATTCAAGGTTACTCTTATTTTAGACAAGGAACAATGGTTAAACTACTGTATGTTCTACTTACTAATAAAATATCTAATTTAATAACACAGACTGTATGTGTTTCAGGTCCAAATTTGCAGCCAGAAGACATAAAGTTGTAGCAAAAGTGACATTTGGTTAATCATAATTTCGATCAGCAATAAGATACCAAAATGACTTTTTCTAATTCTTTGTAGTTCACTTATTTAGATATACCGTATGTTCTATGGTTATTATAGATCTTAAATTAAGAAGTACAAATTCTGCTTCCACCATAAATTTATATTAGGTGACGAAAACAGTTGAGGGTCTTTTGTGAGTAATACTCCTCTATTGTCAAATGATGGACATTTTTTTTAACGTGTAGGCATATCTGGGAGCTCTCCAGGTTTAATCCGGAGTCTTCACATGAAGGACTGCTTCCCCATGACACTGGGCAACTTCTCAAGACTTTCTGGGACTAGCCCTGTAAGACTTTCTGGGACTAGCCCTACCCTTGCATGGCTAGCCCAGCTTATATGACTAACTAGCCTCCTTTCACAAAGCCGCTACCCCAGATGAGGGAGATCTCCAGCTAGCCTGTCCTGGGAATTTCCTAGGTATGCACAAAGTTGATTAAACAGTAATTACAATAAGAAGAAAACAAAAAGATCAACAAGTTACAAGGTTAAGTATAAAGTTTATAAATGCATTTTAAAATAAATATTTTTTTTTAAAGTTTTTTTTATAGGTTATGTTTATTGTGAAAATCCATGCTCTAAGACCTCAACATTTTAATGTTATTCATGAGAAAAAAATATCCCGGTCATCCCGTTCAGGGCTAAAGAAATGTCTATCACCACCTAGTAGGGCATCTGTACAATAAAGCGGCAATAGACAAGAAAATATGTCACTAGAACCAAAACCAATGTTGAGAGTGTTGATCATTGCATATTTGGCTGCTAGAAATGTTTATTTTAACTCACGAGTGATCCTTCCTATAAATTTTATATCGGCTGAATATGGTTTAACACAAGGGTATGAAACAAGTTTGAAGGATTAAAGAATAGCACAAAGTTTCAACATCTAAGGCAGTTGTTATGAAATTCATTATGTTGCTTGCTCAGATCTTGATGGTTCATATTTAAGTAATGGTAAAAAAAAGAACAAAATCTTAAAAATATGCACTAAATGGATACATTATTCCAAACCTTGCAGTAGTTAGCAAAGTCATTTAACTGAAGAAAATTTCTTTTCAGAATACTAAAATGCTTATTTTTGTGCTCTTTATGAATAGATACCTTTCATCATGTGAACAATTTGTCCTCCCATGACGTTAATCAGCATATATGAGAACGGAGCTTTAAAAACAATCATTGCATTTTGAAGCTGTACAATGTTCCTGCGTTCGCTAACAATTTGCACCATGCTAGCTAAGATGCTTTTTAACAATTTTCTTTTTTTGGTTCTCTCCTAGAGCAGCAGGTAGCGTGTGATTGACCAGCATCTTGCAAGTTCCCAAATTATGATTTGCAAAGTAGTTTTTCATGTGTAATTTGAATAACAATTTTTAAAGTGGTACTGCTATACTGAAGGTTTTTTTTGTGCGCAATTTAATTTCTTGGCAAAGGGAAAACAGAATAGCTTGGATTAAGTATAGTGTTTCGTTTCACAGGTCATCAGCATACAGAGAGATATAAATAAGGGCTGCAGCTAAAAAAATAACTTCCAAAAGTTTTTTCAACTTTTTTTTTTGAATTTGACATTGTGAAAATGCAAATGTACAAGTGGATTCTTTTTTTTGGAGAACCAAGTTCTCCAAATGCAAGTAGTGCATTTATATTTATGGCGATGCAGCGGAATACGTTTTTGGGAATTGCTGTGCACTTGCACATAACCTGCTCAAAAAATGATAACCAACATGAGAGCCGAAATAGCCAAGTGGCTCCGTCAGCCTCTTGTATCTGTTGATGGGGCAATGTATGCCTTCTAATATTTGCCCTATAATCGCCAAAAAGATATGGAAGTTCAATACATATAACAATATATTTTTGGGGTATTTTGGTCAACCTAACTACTTTACTGACAACTAGCCTAGAAAAATCATACAAAACATATTTTTTTCTGTTTTTTAAAAAAAATCTATTATTCATACTAAATGTTGGACTATACATGTAAATGGAGTATAATAAGAATGCGCTAAAAATTGGCTGAACAAACATATTCTAAACACGTGAAAAAGGCTCAGGTATTCAGGTACAAAGTATCCCAAGTAAAGGAGGGGTTAACTAAAAATCAGAATGGAAACCAACCCCCCCCAAAAAAAAAAAAACTCCAGCAACTTCGAACAGGTACACAGCTGGTGCTCAAAGCATGAGAAGTTATAGACCTCAAAGGCATTTGGAAATCATGGATTACTTCTTTTTCCCCTTGAGTACTGTTTGAATATGGATTTTTTTCCCAAGTGTGCATGCAGAATTTTGGTTTATTATTTATCATATATCAGGTTTACACACACACCAGAAATATTATTGTAATTATTCCCGTCCTTGTGGAGCAGAGAAAGACCAATTTTTCAGAATAACACTTAATGTATTGACATAATGTTTAGTAGTACACAAAATTAATTTGTTAATTTCATTTTAATTAGCAAAATCTTAAAACTCTGTCAGAATAATGTCCCTTGAGGATTTTTCTGGACAACATGCTAGAAATTAATTAATTTAAACATTGTACACTAAATATAGCTATTACGTCTGCATGGCTCTTTAACTCCTTCACCACTAAGGTATTAATAGTTAAACTACAGTTTTCTGAAACAGTAACTTGAAAGGGACACTCCACATGGTGAGCATATGGTGCTGGCATGAGTGTTTATTGCTATGTGGCGGTAGAGTGTGCATGTGTTATTGTATGATGTTACCATGTGTCTTAGTATATGGTGTGAGTGTCTTACTCTATTGTGTCAGAATGCATGTGTTTTAGTGTATGGTGTTAGCATGAGAGTGTGTGTCATCATAAGGTGTTGTGTGTGTGCGCTTGTAGGTTAGTGTATGTGTATTAGCATGAGTGTGTGTGTTGGTATTTGGTGTTAGCATGTGTGTAGATGGGCATTTGCAATAATGTGTGTGTCAGCATAAGGGGGTTAGAGTGTGGGTGTATGTTGTTAGCAGGGGAATGTATGTCAGCAAATGGTGCTAGAGTTTCAGGGGTGAGCCTAAAGTTAATAGTGCAATTTAGATAGTGAGCATGTATGTGTAAGTATATGATGTCAGAGTGAGTTTCCATGTTATTGTTATCTATGAGTGAGTTCCGAGAGCAAGTTTGCATGCTAGCATGTGTTTTAATTTTGGGGGATGATGCACACAGGCATCATTAACCCTAGGCTCACCCCTGATATGTGCAAAAGGGGTCCTATTAGCTTGAGCACCTGTGTTCACTCGCTGAACGCATCTCTTGCAAGTCTAGGTGCTGGTAGACGAGGAAAGGGGTAAATGCATAGGATAGTGATTCTGATGAATCCAGCCATGCATTTGGAGTGGGGGTAAAGCTTTTATCAGGATGCATATTATGGCTAGAGTGTACATATATATGAAGTATATATAGTAGGGTGGTATAGAAAGGGTAGTATAACATTGTGGATTGGTGGGCAATTTTAATCTAACATGCTCACACACATGCATATAGATATATATATGCACTTCCAGGTACGCTCACGTAACATGCATCTGTGATATTGAATTAATAAGCAAAGACATATTCCTATCTATTAAGCAATCTTATGGGTCTGTTTTCTATTGTTGATATTTAGCTGTCCTTTAATTTACAGTATGTTGTTAGTTTCAAACTAGAAGTTGTTCCATGCCTTTTGTCAAGATTGTGAGATATCCATAAATCATAATAATATTTGTATGATATGATACATATATCTGCACTGGGAAAGAACAGTTGCAGTCAGAGAGTTAGACAGAATTATAAACAAGTTAAAAAGAAAAAATGATTATGATGAAAGATAAACATCCATGCAGCTATATATATTGACGTAAAATAAATATTCCTGTATCTGTCTTGTTTCATTGGATTTTATTTTGTAATGTGTGATAAAGCCAATAGGACCCCAAGTACATTTTAAGGACATGTTATTGTTAAACAATCATCATTTTTAAAGCTAATTATACGTAAATTCCATGGTATTCAATGAAAAGGTATTTATTAATACATAAACAATGCAGTGGGAAAACGCATGACACTCTTTGCTCCCTTCCTCTATAGAGCGCTTACATATCTACAGTTCTCAACAATAATTAAATATATGTTTGAGATACAAACAAAAGGTTGAAATGGGAATTAGTGGAAGAGCTGAAATTGATGAAAGTGAATATCAAAGGGTAGAGGCGTGGGTATTAGAGGCATTGCGTATATCGGTATTTAAAGGTGCTGTTCCACTTACTCTGTCAAATTTAACAACTTTGTAACTAAATGCAATTTTACAAAACATAATTCTCAATATCCTCTCTTAGAAATAGTTTTTCAATCATGTAAACGTTTGCCTCATTTGTAATTTTTGACAGGAACAGTTTATTGCCATGTGATACAAAACTCAGACACTGAAAAGTTGTTGCTATAGATAATGAAAAAAGCTTGTTTTCTTTTCATCTGATTAAACTTTAATGACGAAAGAATAAAATGATAAAATTGATAAAGTTTAATTGGAGATTTTCAAGCTCGTTTGAGCAGGGCCCTCCTCACCTGCTGTCCTGTAAATCAAATTGTTATGTTATATACTACATGACAGTGCTATATAAAACAATAAATAATAATATTGTGTATAAGTTGAACAGAACATTTATTGTATAGACTTGTTGCAAGAGTGATTATTATTAGAAGGTTCATCAACACTATTGTGGTTTCAGCACTGATTCTTAGATAAACCTATAAGCCTATTAAAATTCATGAAGTTGCTAATCAATTAAATCCCGTAGTGACTGTAGCTTCCATTTATCAATATATCTTGCTTTAACGTATATGGTGGAATGGATATAGCGTAACTGACTATTTCTATCCCTCTTTATTTGCCATTCTGTTCTTCTTTCTTATGAGTTGTCTTTATTCTTTGGTGTACTACTCTCTCATACTGTGCTGTTGGCTGATGAGATGGCGCTTCACCTTCTACATTGTTGCTTGATCTTTGATATCCTGTGAAGCACAATGAATCTTACATTAGACTGTTCAGAGTCAGTTGGTGAACCATCTGTTACCAGGATTGGGAAACACTGAGTAACAGAACGAAACAGCCACATGATTTTCATCAGAATATTCATATTAACACAATGGCAAAGATTCAGATAACTAAGAAAGCTTATTTTTGTAGTACACTTTTTTGTTTGGCAAGATTCACTTATGAAACAAGCTGTAGCTTAAATGCATATATAAATGAACTGATATATGTGTGCCCCAATTTATATTTTAAGGAATTCCATTCCTGTCTCCTGCTTAATTTTTCTGTGTTTTAAAGAACGGCATCACATCTATCAGACTGTATTTTTTCCATTACATATCTCTATAAATCTGTATAAACAGCTATAGAGTTGTACAAACAATAGTTGTAAGAGAAACCCTTGTAAAAGGGAGCCAACTAAAAACATGTGTGCGGTACGAAAAACTTTGTTCATTCGCTCATTCGTTCCGTCGCTGCAACCACCATTTTAACTACACTAAAGGGAGGAGAATCTTGCCATTTTGCCTGAACAAGGCACGCTGAGTGAGCTGATCTTCTTTTGTTCAATCAGCTTACTCCTGCCACATTATGAAGGCTTGTCCAATGGCTATGCAAAAAGCAGACTATTAATGAGAGCCTATATAAGAGCAGAGCATGCAGGGGATCCGTTCCTTTCACTGTAACTGCTTTATGTGACACTGCTGAGCTGCATCTGAGCATTTTACAGAGTGAGATTCTTTGTGTTAGACTAGGTCAGACTCTCTAAATTTTACATTATTACTTACCTATTGAACCTCTCCAACACTTTTATTTCTTGTTTCCATGGCAACCGGACGAACAAATGGGGTTTCCGAAGACAAAAACATTGGATGAATTACGTCCGAATCCGAAGACAGACTCATTTCATTGAATGTAAAGAATATTCTTGCCTGGGGTGCCACTTGGTCTAGGACAAGCCCTGGCTGTGTCTATCTGATAACTTGTTCTTCAAATGACATCATAAACATATACAAAATATAACAAAAGGCAATGTAAGATAATCAAGTGTTATTTGTAGGTTTATTAAAATTCAGAGCTCACACTTTTTGTAATTCAAAAGTTAAAAATGGGCTTTTATAGAAATTAAAATATGACCGGCTACCCACAGATATCCCTATCCCCCACAGATATGATTGCCTTTGAGCCCCCTGCTGAGATTTATCCCAATCTTGACTTGGTCCTAACAATGAAGACCCAAGTATTTGTAAACCTATAAATGCTTGGGTCATTGTAAGTTTATGTAAACTCACCCAATTCAAAATTCTGACTACTATAAAAATAAGCTTCAGAAATTCATATCAGAACACTCCTGACATATTCTCCGCTCAATAAAATAAAATCAAGCATGTTAAGTACAGAATACAAACACTTTGTCGTCCTTGTATACTGTACATGCTATTCTTTGTTAAAAACTATTAAAACAAGCATTTTTCAATTCATTATATTAATAACACATTCGATCATTCCCCTCTGGAATTATAGGGGTTAAGACCAATTGTTTCTCAAAATGACATTGGTTCTATCTACGCACCATTATATATATAGCCCTAGGGTCACTTGGGGAATGTTTCCCCAGACGTTGAAAGAACTCTTTGAACCAGAATTAGTAATCGTTTGACAGGCAAAGTACTCTGACTTGCTTGATAACCTTAATTAGTGATCTTGTAATTGGGTATCATGTCAGTTGTCATGTAACTACCAGCATTCACAAGAAACACATTTGAATCCCTATTCTTTCATACTGTCTGAAACATTACTATTCATTTGGATAACTGTTCATGCATAATATGATAGCCCTGGGGTGCAATTAATTTAAGCAATTGCACAACTTAGTAGCATTATCATGTGTGCACTGAAGGTCAGATGATGCCACAATTTACACTTTTGTTGCGAGAAATTAAAATTAGCAATTAACACAAATACGCTAATTAACATATGGATAGTTAACCTGCATGGTCTAATGAAGCTAATCATATTTCAACCATATGTAAACGCTCTGCAATGTGAGAAATTCAAATTATTTCCACTCTTAAACTGCTGACAAAATGTTTTTTTTTTTTACTTGCCTACATGAAAATAAAGTAAATTTCTTTGGAATTTAGAAATTATTTTACTTTAATGGCAATGATGAAATTACTTTCAAGAAAACGTGTACTTTTGAGTAATATATTAAAGAAACATTTATACAACATCAAACGATCTTTTCAGCAGTGGGTCACCTGACGTTTCTTTACAGAGATTTTACAGAAAATTGCAAAAGGTCGAGCTACTGCTCTAAAAGAACAAAAGTACAAAAATATTATTAGTGATAAAAACATAGCATTTATATTTGGTGAAAATGGAAGTGTTGGATATTAACATGTTTCAAAAGAATCTATCATTTTAAGAAAACTTTCAGATCTATACGCAGAAGAAATCTTTGTGATGGTGCCCACCATCTCAGCTACACTGATGTATGCTTTGAAACTAAATATCTTCAAACCAGTTGAACTGTTTGACAAAGAAAAGCACAACTTTTAAAAGTCTAAATAAATTAATTTAGCATATTTAGTAAATATTGTTTTTCATAGATTCCTTCTTGATCTGATATTATATGATGCATTATAGCTAAACAAGCTGACATGGGTATGGGTTTGGCTGTAACCAGTTAAGGTCCGCTTAAGTTGAGCCGGGTAACACACCTCTTCTGCTTCGCTATTGGGGTCCATATGGATAAGTGCAAGAACATATGGTGTCTGGCAAGCGAGTCTATCTCGCCTCATGCTTGCTCAATGAGCAAAACCTCGGGCTTTGCTCTATCCTAGCTCTTCCCATGCCAGCACACTATTCCTGCGACATGTTGTGTTCAGTTTCCAATCCCCCCTAACATTTCACACTTTAGACACCTTGGTTTTAGGGGTTGTTGTTCGAGGCGCATGGCTGTAGGAGGGCCCTTACCCATACTTTGTATGTGACTTTTTAACCCACCAAACATTTGGGGTACCTAGGAAAGAGGGAGAAGAAAGAACGAGAGAAACTTGGTTTCTATCTGTTCCAAAAGAGGGACAATTGGTATGTATGGTTTCCTCCAGACAGTCCTCCTGGGCTCAAGCTGAAGTCAGGCCCTAAATGTTGATCAGATCATTCTGGACATGTCTTAAAATGAATTTCTGTTTGTGAGCAGTGAGTACCATTCATGTGAATGTTGATATTGAAATGAATGTCTTGATATGAAATTATATTTGCAGTTTCTAATTATTGAAGGTTTCTTAAAGTTAATCTCCCACGGTTTTTTCCCTTTCCCTGGTGGCAAAGTTTGTAAGTAGGGGCAGTACTGCTGGTGGCTCTGCGGTGCAAAATTGAGCCTGGATCGTTTTCTAAACTTTGAGATGGCTCTGCTGTAGGTTAAGGGGAGTCAGACAACTCCCTCTTTGGGAACGCCTCCTGAATGTCGTTTTCGAATCAAAAGTAACACAAACTTCGAACGGGACAGTACAAAATTCATTGCTGGAAAACGAGCACAGAAAAAAAACTAGTCTACACAGCACCCCACATATAAAACTAAGCATTAAAGAAAATAAAGATGCATTTTGTAGCATTATCTGCAATACATTTCTTAGGCATGAGACATTGGATGCCTTTTTCTGCATCCATATTTACACAGCTACATCGCATACTACATTATGTGTGACATAATTTGTACAATGTTCCAATCTCCAAAGGTGTCCATATTGAGAGGAGAAGCTTAATGAGTATCATGGGGTAACATTAAGATAAGTAATAAATGACTATTTATTTTTACTTAATGCTTTCAAAAATATGGGACAGAAGGGTGAGAGTTCCCTTTTAATTTTTGACTACCCGTTTAAAGCACAAATGTTGAAAAACACTAAAAACACCAATACAACATATTTCTTCCAAGAAGGGTAGGTGTTATAACAACAAACATGTAGCAGCACAGATACAACAATGAGCCAAGTTATATATCACAGTGAGAATAAGACTTGTTAAAATGAGATTCAAACGTTTGAGCAAAAGCAATGCCAAACTACTGTAGCTTTGAATATTTGGCATAAGAAATGTATATAAAGAAGTTTGCGGTGCTATCACTATAATCAATGCAATGTAAACTTACATCTGAAATGTATACTTTGATTCTAATTTTAGAAGACTTTAGTCAATAATCTTAAACAAAACACGTTAACTGCTAAAAAGCCCCAGACATTCTGCATAATCTATATTAGTAGAATTGTTTTATTGATGAACTTGAGCTTTGATGGATAAGCTGGAGATGCTAAATGGTGAGGTCATAGATCTGCGGTGTAGTTGATAATGTATAGAAAAAGACCATATTAGCAGGGGCGTAACTAGAAACCTCAGGGCCCCGGTGCGAGAATCTGTTAAGGGCAGCGCTGAGGCGACGGCGGCAGCAGCGGCGGGGAGCAGAGGCATCCTGGATTTCAGTCAAGGGGGCCCAAGAGTTGCCAAGCGGTCGTTTTCAGCAAACTGCTCGGCACCCCTGATTGGCAGAACTCCAGGGCCTGGTCGCAGTCGCGACCCCTGCGACCCCGGTAGTTCCGCCACTGCATATTCGGCACCAAGAAGCCAACAATGGCCATCAGAATGACCTAAATATAGGACTGGTCAGATTGAATCACTGATCATTCCATATTAAACTCGTTTGCTTGTTTCCAAGTTATCAGGCTAAGAAATGGTATCTGTGTTTACACATATATTGGTAATTAAGCTCAACCTATTTTTATACCGTGCATGTTTATTTATCTAGGTATTTATGGTATTAGCCTTTCTGATTTTTCTTATTCTGATGTTTCCATTATAAAAGAAGGATTAAAGCCATATAGTCAGTTGTACAATAATTAAAGGTGCTTCATACTCCAGCAAAACCACCTTCAATGAGTTGGATGGTCTGCCATTTTTCACTTTACTGCAATTGTGCGTGGATATGATTTGTTTCATCATTTTATTTTCATTACATCACATCACTGGATGACAGCTATGTCCTAACAATGGTAAAAGGTTATGTAGTGCTTTTTGTTTTTCTATTTAATCTACTTTAAATAACATTTTAAATCTTCCCCCAGATGGACACAATAGCCCCTTAAAAGTTAGTACACATGTTATTTGGGCATGTATGCATGGGTTTTTTGATGTTAGAGTAGTCTGTGTGTAAATGTAAATTTATGGTGTTAGAGTGGCTGTTAGTGTGTATGTATGCATGTATGTATGTGTAATTGTACGTGTATGTTGTAAGAGTTTGTGTGTGCGTGTACTGTATATGTAAAGTGTCAGTGGGTATGTGTTTATGTATGTATGTTTATGGTGTTAGAGTGGCTGTATGTATGTTTTAGTGTAAAGCTGCCCCTGACCATCATCATACCCCCAACATCACAATTAATTCCAATACCCAACCTCAATTATTATACCCTAACCATTATGTTCATACTCCCCATCATCATATTCCTCCCCACCTTCATTTCCACTATCATCTAAATTGCACCACAATCATCCCCTTCATCTTCATGCTCCCTAACATAGCTTCTCACCATCTCTATACTCATGTTTCATTTCCCATTCATCTTAATATCCTTCCCTTAACATGCCCTCTTCATATTCATACAATATTCAACAAAAAAATCTACCTATACACACAATTTAACACTGGGGCATAACTAGAAACCACAGGGGCCCGTTGTGAACACCCCAACCTTACAAGCAGCATGTCCCACAGTGCCACTATTGCTCCAAAATAGTTTGTCTGTTCCACCTTTGTCCCCAAACAGCTTGTTTATGTCATTTCCCACCAAACAGTTTGCATGTGCCCCCAAACAGTCTGTATGTGCCATCTCTGTTCCCAAAACATATTGTCTGTCCCATCTTAGACACCAAACAGCTTGTCTGTGCCCCAAAAAGCCTTCCTGTTCTATCTTGGCTAAACAGCTTGTCAGTCCCCCAGAACAGCCTGACTGTGCCATCTATGCTCCCTAACAGCCTGCCTGTGCAATCTTCGCAACCAAACAAAGTTTATCTGTGTCATGTTTGCCCCCAAACAGCTTATCTGTGTCATCTTTGTCCCAAATAGCTAGGTTGTGCCATTGCTGCCACCAAACAGCTTGTCTGTGCCATCTTTGCTCTCATACAGCTTCTCTGTGACCTCTTTGCCCCAAGTAGCATGCCTGTGCCCCAAACAGTTTGTCTGTGCCATCTATGCAACCAAACAGCCTTCCTTTGCTATGTTTTCCTCAAATTGCCTGTCTGTCATCTTTGCCCCAAGCAGCTTGTCAGGGCCCCTAAACTGCTTGCATGTGCCACCTGTCCTCAAAAATCTTGTCTGTGCCCCCAGATTGTCAATGCCATTTTTGCCACCAAACAGCTTATCAGTGCTCTTAAGTGGCCTTCCTGTGCCATCCCCCCAAACACTCACACATCCATGCTAACATACACTTACTCATCCATGCTCACATACACTTATACACACCTTCTCATTCTAACATACATTCATACATATTCCCACTCACACTACCTTACCTCACCCATAGGTGCTACCACATTGTGCGAGTAGCCTCCCTTTTAACGCTGGGTCACGTCTGCCAGTCAGCACTGGATATCACTTCATATCAGGTGGGGCTACTGAGTCGGATACACGCAGTGGGAGTAATCTATTTTTTTCTGCACCTTAATTGGCGGCCACACACCCTGCATATAATTAGATGATTACAAGTAGACTAGTAGACCCGTAGACCAGTAGACTAGTCTGGCCCTGCTCCCAATGCACACAAGTTGATGATAGCTTACTTTGATTAATAGAAAGTCCAGTGAATCTATATTTATATAAATTATTTATTATTGAATTAGATGAACTGTGCAATTGCAGTTCAGGGCCAGAAAGTTGGAGGTTGAGGTTAAACCGCAGCTTGCAAATTTTGTTGTTGCATTCACTCACATCAACTCTAAAGAAACTTAAATGTTAATGTAACTTGAATTGACCCTCCTTTTTTGGTGAATCAACTCTAATGACTATATACATATTCAAGACATGGGAAAGTAGTCAAAACTTTTGTCTGTAAATTAATTTTGATCTCAGAAACAAACCTTTTCTTTGTTAGGACACCATGCCAAAGCATCAGAGTTTTTATAAATTTTCTATTTTCATGCTCCAAAATATAAATAAATATAAAAAGGAAAAATAATGGATATAGTCCAGACACGTTATGATATCAACAGACCACACTTTACCCAAATGCATGCTAAACCAAACACAAAATTTGGCTATGATTATGTCCATCCGGATCCAGGTGTGTGTGTGTTTTGCTTCTGTGTTAACTCAGTCTCTTTATTAATGGTCATAATTTCCTCCATATCAATCATTTGAAACAAAAAATGATCAGTTTAAATCAGAAAATATTTTAAATATTGTCATTATGTGGGTGCCTGGCGATTTATAGTTGGATGACTCTACTTGACCAGGAGCTGGGCTGATCAGCAGGGTTCTCTTGTTCCCAGATGGGGTCTCAGCGTTTATAATTAACTGAAGTCTTGCAGGCACTACTTCTGCTAGCGGAAGTAAGGAAAGGGAACCCCACCTCACTACAGAAATGTAATACCAACAATTGGTAATTAAAGCAGGGAGAGTGATCCTACATAAATCAGAAGAGATTCTATCGATTGCATCAACAAAACTAGCTACAAAAAGTTCATTCCCTTTTTATCTCCCGCCTCGACTATTGCAACACCCTTCTAGTTAGTATTTCTCTAGTTGGTATTTCGGTTTTAACTCTCATCTGCAATGCACCCAATATGCTGCTAGGATTATCTTCACTACACTCCACTTCTGCTTCCCCACTTTGTAAAGCCTTTGTGAAGCCCACTGGCTCCCTATTTCATTAAGAATTATGTTTAAAATCTTCATACTAACATACAAAGCCCTCAGGATTGGGACATTTGCTGTACAAGCAGACTTTTTGTTTTTTCCTTCACTTGTCTATTGGCTTTTGATGCCAAAACTTCCTGTGAGTGCATCAGTATTTTATTATAATTTCTCTTATTATGGTTACTGTGCCACTGTTGTGCCGCCTTTGCTCTTAAAAGATTTTGTCATTAAATTCAATATTTTAAAGACCTCTCTAGGATCTTTCATACAACATTCAAGTTGTGAGTCCATTATAAACATAATACATTCCCCATATTATGCTTTTGTTGTTTATATTATTGCCTATCCCCTTGATGTCACTATTTATTGTAGCTTTCTGCTAAGTATGTCACATATGCATTGGTGTTTCTTTGACTTTAACTATTTTTACAAAAGAGGTGACTGTTGGTTCTATCTGACATAATAGTGGATGTTGATTGTGACATGTTTTGTGTGATTAACTAATGTGTTGTGTATTTTGAATGGCAGTGTGACTGCTGCAACTATATGGAGCTCAGCTGGCTCCTGTCCTGGTCATCCCCCTTGTAAACCCAATCTGAGTTTGCAACTACCTCACTCACAACCACTGAAAATAAAACTGTGGTGTGCATGTTCTGTGCGTGAAAGTGTGTGGAATTTATTATGAATTATATGTGTGAAAAAATGTATTAGAGTTTTGATTGGCTCAAATGCTCATTTGCTGTGGATATGGCATGCAAGAGTATCAATTCACTGTTTAACTTTGATTTTATTGGATACACATTTGTGAACTTTGTTTTGTATGCCCGCATATCTGGGAACTCTTTGGGTTTGACTCTGGTAAATTGCTGGTTTTGTGGGTCTCCAGGTCAATCATCAGGGGGGCAGAGGTTGACATTTTACCAGTTCCCATCTTACTTGCTGCCCCATGCATGACTATCCCCACCACTTTCAAAGCCACTGCCCTAGAAGACGAAGAGCTCCGGGATGCCTACCCTGGGAAGTTACCAGGCGTGCTCATCAGTGCTCTGGCATCCTATTACACAAGGTTGGTGAGGTCAAGAAAGACTCCTCATATAGGTTATCTCTCACCAGAAGAACTTAGCTGTTGACAAAAACTGAGCTGATATTACTGAGGTTTCTGTAGAGAGTGTTTTTTCTTCTATGAACGCAAGATCCAAAACAGATTATTCTCTCTCACTATTTTCTAATAACAAAGTCCAAGCACTTTACAATAATTCAGAACATTGGTTATAGACAGATGGCTTATTTCATGATGTCAGGAAGTATAAAATATTATGGTTGACTGACTAAATGTGGCTACAATCAAAACACTGAAAATAGAAAGTGTTTAGGACACCTTTTGTTATACTGAGATAAATTGTGAGAAAAAGGAAACAAGACAAGACATTTAAATATGTATAAACCTTTTTGTGAAAGCAGTTTATGGTTCACGATGTTTTATTGCTTCTGTGTTATGTAAAGATGGCTATGTGAAAAAATATTTCCAGTGCCGAGTGTTTTTCATGACAAAAAGTTGAAAATGAAAATACATAACTTAATTTGAAACTAGTCTTAAATTATTAGTAAAATGCTACCCCACTGAACAATAAGGCCTAATCATTGTGGTGATTTTTTTTGGGGGGGGTGCACTCAGCTATCATATGCGTTAAAGTGCATGGCTATCTTGTCTCTTTAAATCAGATAAGTCTAATTTTCACATTACCTAAGGTCCAGTGACATCTTCAGTTTGCTCTGATTACTGTGAAACAGTTTCTGTAAAGATTTTTTATAGTTCTTCCCAATAATCATTATATGTGTTACTTGAAATGAAAAAAAGGAGTGCATAAAGTTCATGTCATACATATCAATTATATATTTCACTTTAGTTTTAGTGATGACTGCATAGCAAGATGGTTAATCAGACCAACTGGTCGCAAATAATCAATTCTATTGTTAAAGAAGGTCAGTCAAATGGCCAGTGAAATTAGTAAAGTACACAAAGACTTATTGAATTATACATTTTTGTATTTAAGTAGATGGGAAACATCTAAAATCCTTATGTGAACTTTTGCAGAGCAAATGTTGTTGCTGTTAAAGTTTTACCCCATGTACTTGAAGTCTTACAAAGAAATAAAACCAAATGAATATATGACTACAAATAACAATGCCTATTTTTTCCCCAGTCTTTCACACCAAAATGTCTTCTTTTTCTAGTTCTACATTGGAGGTGAAGACTTACACATAAGGAAACAAGGTGCACTGGCTTAACAGGGACCCCAACATCAATGCAGCCCTACCAAACCCCACCCCAGGCTGTGCATACAGATGGGCCAGAGAGGCACGCTTCCCCAGTCTCAACACACTGAGTCTGAGCACCATCATATGATGCCATTTTCCAACTGTAGCCAGTCCGTGAGGAGCTCCAATGAGCAGAAGAGCTTTTGCTGGCCTACAGCCAAACGATCCTTCCTTCTCCCCATGGCCACCGGGAACACGAAACTTCAACCGTCAGGCAGGACGAGCGTCGAAGACAGCAGGAATCAAAGCTCTTTGAGAACCTCTGCGGCACTGCAGTATACAGAAGCATAGCAATACAGTACTTTACCGCCCTGACAAGAGCAGCACCGAGGCCTACCCCAATCTCTCTCTTTCTTCTTGTCTCCTTCCTTTTTTCTCTCTACCCACTTTCTCTCTCTCTCGCTCTCTATATTCTCTCTCTCTCTTCTCTTTCTCTCTTTCTCTCTCTCTCTCTCTCTCCCTCTCTTTTCTCTCTCTCCATTTTTCTGTCCCTCTACCTTTTTGGTCTTTCAATCTCTTCCATTTTCAATACTCATATTGTTAAAATACTCATGAGTGCCCAAAGCTTGTCACTTGCTACTTGTAAGACACAGTCTCTATGCCTCACTCGATACCTATGCCCTGTCACCCCTATTATCTTGATTATTATTAAATTGTCTCTGGCATTTGTCTTTTGTAGATCTGTCTATATGTACACAAATATGTATACGTCTACAATCATCATGAATTTCGCCATCTTCTTTCACCAGCTACCTCTCTGTATTAACACAAAGAATGCTCTATGACTCATAGTTTAAAAAAAGAATGTGAAGAGACCTTCTTCCATATGGCTTTATTTGTGTTCTGCTGGCACAGCTAGAGACATACAGTAACCAACATAAATTTCTAGTTTTATTATCACCTCTAAAAAGAGACAGAAATGTGAAAATTGAAGCCAGAAGGTTTGTATCACAGGATTAATTAAGCAGGGCCAAGTGGAGTCACACTCCCCTTGGCAGTGAATGCCTCAAGAAGGTGCCTGTCTTCAATTATGAGGAGCACAAAGCAATTAAAAACCCTGTTTCTTTTTTCTGAGGTGTTACTTGTTACTAGATAAATCTCTCTTTTTTGTAAAAATTCTCTGGGGGCCTGAACTGGCTTAAGGAACAATCTACGAGGGTATACTTTTAAGGAAAAAAAAAGAGATTTAAATGAAACACAACTGTTACAGGGTTAAATTAAAAGAGTAAACAGTATGCACCTTTCTAGAGTATGCATTATATTTAATTTGTGACATTTTGGAATGTTTTATTATTAACTACCGGGGGTCAATCATGTTTTTACTTAGTGTCTACTATTATTTTCTGAAGAAGGTGGGCAATTCGCCATGTATAAAAGTTTGCTGAATTAAATTTTTTGGCATGCAGAGGTGTACTAGATGTTTTGTTAGATTTGCGATGCTATATCTACCCCCACATATGCCTCACTCTGCCCCTTTACAAAGCCGCTGACTACCCCAAAACAGGGAGAACTCTGGGTAGTTTCCAGTTATAGTGTGAAATGAGTCCTTCTTTGTGTCCTTAAGGCAGACAATATCAGAGAGGGGATGGAGTATTCCAGCTTATCCAGCTTGACTATAATAACATTCCAAATATTAAACATCAAATTCCACCTTCCGAGTGTCATTAGGAACCATAAGTGTTATGTCATTTAAGTGTAAAAAGATGTTTAAGATCTATATGATGTATGGTGGAGACAAACTTTTGCAAGGCCTACATCATAATATTACATAATATTACACCATGATAAATGCAACGGCCAATATGCGGCTGGACACAGCTTATTAAAAGTAACAGGAAATGTAATTTACCTGCTACTAACCTCTGGACTACCCATGTTAATAGATTGTATTAATTAAAACATAGAAATGATATTGAATATTTTATTAGTTATGATATGGATATTTTAATGAAAAATATAAATAATTATTATTAACTTTATGTTTCTCTTAATATCCACCCCTTCAGTTTCCTTCTAACAAAACAAACTAATCACTAAACTGGGGTAACGAAAATGTATAAATGAAGATCTTTTACTTGAAATCATTTTGAAAAGGATACAGTATTCCGAGCTGTGATATTCAGGCATCTTCATCCATTAGCTTTTAAGGAAACTGCAGAGCTGTGACTTAGCTCCAGGGATGATATTAAACCGCTACCCACTGATCTTTTAGCTGCTTCAGGTATGTATTCACTCTATAACCACTGGTAATAAAACTACTCCTGCTGTCCATGCGCATTTACTGGTGTGAAGTGGATAAGGACAGAATGACTTAAGACATAGGAAATGTTCGAACGAAGAGAAAATAGGTGATAAGAGCAGTTATGCTCGTATTTGAGTACAGTTATGGAGGATATATCACTAGTTTGCAGGGTTCCTGAAAGACCTAGGCCTACGGACCACGGAAATACACAAAACCACATTAAAAGTTATCACATGAATGCTCCTGCATTTTGAATTATCACACCTAATCTAATAGTTGAAATATAGAAGTATATAGAAGATAAATTTTTCATCTAGTTTATATAAACGATTAAAGATTCCTTCCCAGGTTAAATGTGATACGAAAAGTATACACACCCCAAGTTTATTTCTTTACTTGTGCTATTAACAATTGCAATGGAAAGTTTGGAACAGTGTGGGATTAGGAATAAGAAATGTAAATGGCATTTGTTGTGCACTATAAAGGAAAAGCAAAAACCCTACGTAATTTGACAAAAGATAAAACATGGTTGGCCAATGTAGCTTTCCACAATTTGTCTTCTCAATTATTATCCTATATTCAGGGGTGGGCTGGATTATAGGGCAAATGGCTCAGGCAAGTCAGACAGGGCTGGTCTGACTTGGGATGGAACAATAGTAGGGTCAAATAATGAAATGTTACATTACTCTGCGGTAAAAGTGCTTCCGCTGGCACAATGCGCAGGCAGATATACCAAACATTACCAGGTAATAGTGTGAGTTATGGTGTGAGGCCCTACTGTGTGTATTACAGTGAATGTGTCTATGTGTTATAGTAATTGTGTGTGTTAGTGTGTGTGTTAATGTGAGTGTGCTAAGGGGCCACTTAGCTGTACCCGCCCCCCATGTCAGAAGGTGCCAGCACTCCTCTGTCTATAATAATATTACTACATTGATTGATAGTGAACCAAACAGAACAATTCATCCATTTTATTCATTAAAATTAAAGTTTCTGTTAAGTGAAAGCTTATATGTTTATATTTGTGAGCTGCAGTTTAGTTCATGAGAACTTTGAAGCCAAGGTACTTTTTTAAATGTAATTTTATTGTACTGCAGGTTATGCTGGAATGTGTGTCTGTTGGGATGGAGTGGAGGCTTACATCCTTAAAGTGACTTCTTCTTGTAACAAATCAAGTTGAAACTTACCAGTAACTTGTATGTTAATACCCAAGATACCGGTGTTAACTCAATACAACCCATCTATCAATCAGTTTGGTTAAGTAAAGTTGAAGCCGAGTTACATTTAGTGAATATACAAGTTTGCTCATTTTTTCCATTTGATAGGAATTTGCCTTGAAATGTCTAACTCAATCACGCTCCACTAATGAATGGAATAAGATGGATAAACAGATGTGGTATGATCACATTGTGTTTTATTTAAAGTAATATTTAAGAATAATGACTGCTTTTAGTGAAAAAAAGAGTTATATTCTGGAGCACTCTGCATTCGGACAAAAATGTCCGAGAAATTCATGATATCTTTGCAATATCAGCCTAATACAGGATAAAGTGTCCAGCTGGAGTTCACACAATTTACTTTTTTGGCTAATAGGTGATTCCCCTCATTATAAACAAAAGCCATATAAAATCTATTAGCTCTATGTTAGGTTTTATTTTATCATCTATTCTGGTAACAACTAATATTTTATTTTAATTGTTCCATGAAGGTGGGCAATTAAGACGCGGACAGGAAAATTTAAAAGCATTTTATCCCAGAAACAGATTATTGTATACTTCTAGTATACGAAAAATGATAATTATCAAAACAATATTAACAAAGCTGCCATGTTACATCAAAACATAACAATTCATCATTGCAATAAGTCTAGAATTCTTTTTGGTGAAGGTGTTTTAACGCAGTAGTAGTTCGTTTTCAATCGGTAAAACGTAGGGCTTGATCCTGATATTATAGTGTTTTCTTCCATCATAACAATATAACGCGGGAGGAATCATTTGACATCCCTAACTAATTCTAGGTTTGTAATATAAAGAGAAAGTATATTTTAGAGCAGATGTCCAAGTGTTCATAGTCATGTTGCCAAAAAGGCAAGTCACAACCCCAAACCAAAAACCCAAATGTAAAGGAGCAAGAATTCCAACACTATGTAGAGTTGTCACTACATGCTAAAAATGTAAATAACACCACAACCGGTTTTATCCATACAGTCCGGCAAGTGCAGTGGACACCAATTATGTTGCTTTGCGAGTTCAGAATTGCAAGTTCAAAAATTGCAATTCTGTACCCTATATACCTTTATCATCATTGTTGATGCAATATCACTAAGTAAAATGATGCAACAAGTAAACTACTCCATAAATGTAACTAGGGAACCTACTGCCCTCAACTCTTCTACTCAGTAAAAATAACGATTGAGAACAGTACCAGCTAGGGCTGTTAGCATAATCCCTTTTTCTTTTTAGTCACAGTAATATTAACACAAATTTACCAATAGTATCAAAACAAACTTATAAGCAAAATAGAAATGATCATTACTGAGACAGCCAAGATCCTCCATAGATGTATAACCAGTGTGCTTATGGCTGGCAAGGCTAACTAGCTTTATTACATGTTGTGTCAAAAAAAAGTAAAAGCGCCCCCTAGGCTAGCACTTACTAACACATCTTTCAGTCATTTTTTTGGGGGGTTGGAATGTGTTGAACACATTAGAATAATGCGTATTGGAATGAATTGCTTCTTCCTTCTTTTTTACTCAATTCAAGTGAGCTATAGTAATTATTAGTGCGTGTATAGTTAATACTGACAGTGCGAAATTCTATCATTTTTGGTGAACTGGCCCGTTTGATTTTCAAGGGCTGTGTGGCATCTTAACCTTGCAATTTAATTCAAGTCTTCAAAAAGGTCCTGAAGGGCTTTGAGTATAATTTCAGACTGTGTTCCAGAAAATGTATGCAAATGGTGTTGTTTTGTTTAAGCATCACTTCTTGCCACTTGATAAATGTTTTTTCCTCTGTGTTGCTTCAAGGTATAGCAAAAACTGGCTTTTTAATTAAGAAACAAAACACATAGCTTAGGTATTTTACACTGATGTTACACGTGATCCCAGTTGCACATTTTATGGTATCCTTAAAGTTCATCAAGAAGAAGAAATATCATGAATAACCATTGAAAACACTTACTAGAGAAAAAGTACATTTATTGACACAAAGTTGCTATTCCACTTCTGGTAAGTACCAAAAATAGTTTGTCTGTTATGGGCTTTTGACAAGTCTTCTCTGATCTTAGATATTCTCTATGCCCATTCTACTAGGCCTGTGGTCCTGCTTCTGGTCATCCCAAAGTCTTTAGTAGAAGGATCAACATAGAAACAGTCACTTATTACCTGATAATTTATTTTCCTTGTCACTTCCTGGAAGCAAAAGTGGTATATCTGGCTATCCAGGTAGGACAGGACATAATAAAATCACCATAACCTTCCCCTCAGTGAATAAAAAGAACAGTTAAGCAAAAAATAAAATTTATTAGGGTGGGACAAAAATTGCTACCTGGAAGTGACAAAAGAAATTCCCTGGTAATAACTTACTGTTTCCAAGACACTCCCAGTAGCATAGGCGATATAACAAACCCAAAGGGGGCCTAAGAAATAACAGCATCCAAACTATTCTGCTGAACTTGGCATCTTCTGCAAAAGAGGTCTCTAGTCGATAATGTTTCCCAAAGGTGTGCCCCCTATTCCAGACTGCCACTCTGCAAATCTAGTCCCAGAAGACCCCAGCTGCCTCTGCCAGCCTGAGTGGAATGTTCAGGTGGAAATTCTTGTGAGTCTGAAATCGCCAGTATAAGCCACCGTGCTATCGAATTCCTTGAAACTACAAGTCTTTTTCTAGCTGAATGAAATAAACAGGTTAGATGATCATCTCCAAGGAACAGTTCACCCTCCAGACAGATCTTCAGACATCTGAGGATGTCCAGACAGTGAAACTGTCTTTCTTAGGTCTAGGGAAAATAAGCAGCAAAACAATGTCCTGCTGAAGGTGGAAAGGAGAGAATATATTGGATATAAACTCTGGAGGAGTGCTCAGAACTACTCTTCAAAGAATTGAAGATAAGGTTTCAATGTAGAGAGTGTCTGAATCTCTGCCACCCCTCTGGCTCACGTCAGAGCCACTTACAGAACTGTCTCCCAGCATCTTAAGAAAGTCTTCATCCAAAGGTTAAAAAGTAGATTCAGTTACAAGTGGTAGGACTAAATTCAAGTCCTAAGAATAGTTCTCTTGAAAGGCTGAATCCTGCTTGATCCAGGGGTGGAGAGCCAGTTGTTCATTCATGAAGACGCTTAGAGCGGCAATATGGATGTTCAATGAAGCTGAAGAAAGTCCCCTACAAAATCCTGACTGTAAAAAGTCTAGGATCTATATAGATGTTACCTAACTAGAGACCTCCAAAGGAACACCAGGAGCAGAGTGGTAGCCTGTTCCCTGCTTCATATCATGGTATCTACAACATCTTCAGAGAGACCAGATAGGATTAATGTCTCCCTTTCAAAACCCATGCTCTCAACGTTTGGTATGTTGGATTTGGATGAAGAACATGCCCTCATTATAAGCCCGGTTCAACATGTAATATTTTGGGACTCACCAATGAAAGATGGACCAAATCATCTTAGGCCAATCTGTAGCAACGAGAATCACCAGGTGCTGTCCCATTTGCCCCCTCTCAGGACCTTGGATATGAGGGGCAGAGGAGGAAAGATATAACTCACCCTGGGAGAAGGGTGATCTGAGAGGATTACAGCTTTTCCATGGAACATGTTCTGCCAGGAATGTAGGGCTTACCTTTCTTATAGGTACATGTAGATCATGGAGATCCAAAGTAGCTAGAAAATCTCCTTGATAGAGAATCTCTATGATAGACTTAATGGATTCCATCTTGAATTTTCTGTATGTGATGAAACAGTATAATAATCTGAGATCTATGATTAACCTGATACCTCCTGAAGTCTTTGGAACCGGGGAAGATATTTTCTTCTGTGTGGATCCGAAGGGCAGTAGGTAACTGAAAAGGAGATACATGTAAACTAAATAGTGGGAAAAACTGGAAAAAAAAACCAAGCCAAAAACCACCATAACATTTCTCAATGGTAGCCTGCATCCTGCTTCGAAACACTGTTCTTAGCAGACACAGAAGTGCCCCCACTCTGGACTGGTAAGTCAATATTTGAAATATTTGTCTGTAGCAAAAGGCAGTTTGTTCCCGAAGAGCTGAGAGTAGTACAAGAACGAGTGTTTGCAGGCTCCAGTAAAGTATGTTGGAAGTTCCTTGCAAGTTTTGGTGTTAAGGATTTGGTCAGAATGAATGGTCTCCTCAATGCTGATAAGTACAGGCAGATACTTATCCATCACGCAATACCGCCAGGGAGGCGTCTGATTGGCCCAGAATTTATTCTGCAGCATGACAATGACCCCAAGCAAACTGCTAAGGTCAGCAAGAACTATCTTCAGTGTTAAGAAGAAGGAGTCTGGAAGTGATGGTATGGCCCACACAGAGGCCTAATCTTAACATTATCGAGTCTGTCTGGAATTACATGAAGAGAGGGAGGGAACTCAGGCTGCCTAAATCCACAGAAGAATTTAAGTTAGTTCTCCAAGATGTTTGGAACAACCTACCTGCCGAGTTCTTTACAAAACAGAGTGCAAGTGACCTAGAAGAATTGATGCTGGTTTGAAGGCAAAGGGTACTCACATTGAATATTAATTTGATTTCGATTTATTTTTGAAAGCATTACTTTACAGTGTGTTTTCCACACTATTTTGCATAGTAAATTTATTTATGTACAAAATGGGCTTTTTAAAGTACAGGTGATTCATATGGTAGTTAGCCTTTTTCTGAATTAAGATGTCCTTTAAGTGCTTTCATGAACGTTAATTAGTTAATTTAAAGAGAAACATTCCTTGCAAAAACTTTCAAAGAAAATCCCCAAATGAATAACTTGATTTAACTGAATAATTATAACGTTGATTAAGCCAATTATAATTTTATGGTATTCAATAATTGGTGTATATCTATCATATTATCTTATGTTACTGCATTTTAATCTTTATGGTTCATTTCTACAGATCTAATGTGAGACAAACAGCTGTTCTGGCTCCTTGCCGATAAATGTGCTATTATTGTGAAATCTGTCAACAGGAAAATACACAAATTGTACCCCTGCGCTTTTACTTTATATAAAAAAAGTGTGCCTCTTGAGAAAGTCTTTCGATATAGCAGGTCAAAGGGGTAAAAAAACTGTGAAATCATGTCATTGCCCTCCTGAGATATTGCTTGTGAAAGCATATGGTATTGCCCTTCTGGTGCTTATTACTTGTCACGCATAAGAAAGACATTTTTACATTGGTTTTGTTTATAATCCATATGGTTCTCTGTTTGTCTTGTCAATGATTATATAATACAGTTTCCTTTTCTTTTTTTTTTTACATGCTAGACAACATTGAAGTACAGTTGTGTTCATAAACATAAAAAGATACAAATAGATGATGATAATTAACTAACTCCACTTGAAAATAAAAAAAGAATCATTTATAAAAAAAAAAGATGCATCCCATGTTTTTCCCACCAAGTGTAAAACTGCCAAAACTTGCACAATATTAGTCCAATAATTACTTTATTCACTGCTCAAATTGTTTACGTATTGAGGCTTTAACACTTCGGTGCTGAATAAATTAAATGGTTAATAAAATAACCCAAATGTATAATAATAATTTATAATATACCCATGAATTGGATTAATTAATTATTAGAATGTTTGTCTATTTGTAGTAGAAAATACAAATAACACCATTTAGATTTTTGTTTTTTAAACTAAAAAAATGGTTCGCTCTAATAATTACGCACAACAAGAAATATTTACAAGTGTATTACATACTTCATTACTGAAGATATGCACTGATAAGATCTCAGTATAAACTCATTAAAACTGTATATTGACACAATATTATTTCATTTCGATTGTTTTTGACAAAGAGCCGGCCTAATGACTAGCTACTTTTTAAATATATTTTTGGTAAAACAGTAGCATTGCTTATTTTTTAACATCTATCATTTTTCAAATGATTAATACAAGGTTATTTTATTTAATGATCACAGTAACATAGTGAACTGTCTCTGTACACTCTTTGCTCGTTACAATTACTCATTCGAGAAATATCTCTGGCCTATTCTGCAAAAGCCAAATTTATCTAAATACGTTTTAAAGTGACATCAAACTTTTTTAACCCTTAAGAAAACAATTCAGCAAACCTTACTTATAAGAAAAAAATGCACATTTGTTATGTTTAGCGTTTTGGACAAAATGATAAATATATATTTTTTAATTACAATTTTGCAGAGCACCCCAGGGAAGGACTGGCACCTTCTGGCTCAGGGGTCATGCACAGTTGAGTTTTCCCCTGGACTCTTGCCCCCCCTTGGTAACATATACACTCATTCTAAAACACACTTATACTAAAATATACTCCCTCTATAAATCCCACCTCTCACGTTACACCCTCACCTTGCCTTGCATGTAGCTGTACCTTAGAGCTTCTCACACACTATGCAAGCAACCGCAATATTACCATGAAATCACATAACGTCACTGCTCTCCTGCCTCTGCGAATGGACTGGTCCAAGTCGTACCGGCCTGGGGGGACAATTGCCTCCTTTCCCTCCTAGGGCCAACCCACCACTGGAGCACCTCCAGCTGCCTGCCCCCCCCCCACCAAGAGTAAAGGTGCCGACATTGTCCATAAGAACTGTCAGATCTTTCCTTCAGACATTGATGATTGATTGATGTATTATGGACACTGCTGGTTCCTGTACTGTTTGAGAGAGGGAGCAGGCAGCTGGAAGTGCTCAGCAGCTCAAGTATCATTGCTCAACAGCCAGACTCCACACCAAACAAAGTACCCTAAACATGTTATTTAGAAAGGTAGCCTATCTGCCACAATTATGCAGCTAGGATACGTCGGTCTTCTTGCTGTAATAGACAGGAAATTCAACGCAACTCTTTTAATACAAATATATTTAAAACTGCCATATTAAAAAATGTTTACACCACATAAAGACATTTTGGACACTCTACTGCTATCAAGGTGCATTTCGGTTATATTTCCACATTAAATTTCTTGAGTCTTCTGCCTGGACTATGGAGTAGGACACGTCATCAAGGGCTGGGAGGCACCCCAAAAAATAGTGTTCACCATGCTGTTGTCACATCAACTTCTGGAAATGGAAGCAGAAGGAGTCTCAGGTCCATTGCCTCTGTGTGGAGAATGCATGGACTCAGCTTGCGGCACCTCGAGCAGCTGTTCCTATTGCCCTGTTTAAGTTACGGCCCTAATAAAATATTGTTGCTGGAGCAAGAGCCCTCAACTAGTAGCTCTGATCCTGTTGTGTTCAATTTTATAGTTTGCTAAGCGTAATATCATTCTGGGGTGAGCCTAGGATTACTGGCACCTGGGTGCAGGATTTCCTTGGTGCCCCCAAGCAAGTAGCGTGTACACACTTACACATAGGCATACTAACGCAAAACTTGATCTAACATCTACACACTATACATTAGTACACAAATTACCATTGAATACTTACACCATATGTTAACACACACCAGTTTACATTAACACCTTATGTTAATACTCTAAAACATCATGCCCTAATACACACGCACACTCTAACGCATACAACAACACACACTCACTCTAGTAACATATGCTAACTCACCCCTACACACTATTAACACAACACACTTAGTCTTACCTTGCACACAGCCTATCACTCTCTGTGCAAGCTGCTGCAATACTATTGGCGGTTACATAGCTTTGTTTTACGCGACCCAACTGGGTACCGCCATTTTAGGGGTGCCTGGGTGTGATGTGCCTGGAAAAACTGACTGAAAAGGTACAGATCACTTTAATCCAGTGACAACAAATTCATTAGGTCCATATAAGAATGTGCTGGAGAAGGAAGGCATGGCGAGGATCCCAAATAAAGAGTTGAATTAATTAAGATAATGATGTAATACTAGAAGCATAGAATACTAGACACCAAGACAGAAGAAAGAAAATAGCCCCTACTTTTATATTTTCGATATGGCTAAGTTTTACAATTTTAAGGTTATCCATACTTTTTTCAGGTCACGAAAAATCACATAACCATGGTTTCATTGTGATTCAGCTTGTGTTTTTTTTTTTAAATATTTGTAAAGTTTAAATAACCACGTGAAAAATCACTGCAGCTGTTCACCTTGTTGACAGCTGGCTTAAATGTGGGATTATACTGACAGCTACTGATAAAATCAAATAAATGAGCTGAGCCACAGTGGCTTTGGAGTAATGATCACATTTAATACACCATAAAACTATGATGGCATACTTGAATCTAGAAATTCTGAATCTTAGAATTGTATTAAACCTTTTTGGGATTTCCAGAGCAGTGTTCACAATCTATAACATTCCCACTTGGCACTATTAATGAATGATCTTAAAAACGCAGTTAGATTTTTCATGCTTTTGTATCTTTTTGGTTATCTAGTTATTATGGTTGACTAAAGACACACATCTATTAAATTCAACTAATTGCATTGATCTGGACAATGACAAAACCCCCTTTTAAGCACATTCAAGAATGTCTTCATAGTTTTTATCTTGAGACAATGGCAAATGTTGATTTTCTTTAGGACAATATACACAACCATTCAAACAAAAGGCAATAATTGTAATCAATGTACAACTATTAATTTAACCTCTCCTTCCTGTAATATTATTGAGACAGACTGTCTGCCTGTTTGTACATTATAGCTTGCTTTGCAATCTGTATAGAATCTAATGAGGTGTTCAGTTCTGTAAACATATTGATAGTGATCAATCCAAACACTAAATGCATTTTGGATTTTTTTTAATTTTTCATTTTTTATCCTTTGAAATACGTCATTAATGGAACAAAATGTATACACAACAACATATAGATTTTTAATTTTGCATTGATTATGAATGGAAATGTTGGGACATATTATTGTATACAGATGTAGAAAGGCGTTAAAGAATAACAATAAATATTTACTTATTAATTTGTTTATGGCAAATAATTTTATATATTTTAAATAATTACAGATATTGAAAAAAATGAACATAAGGAAGCATATTCTTATAATATGGACATATTACATTACTTTACATTTTACTTGCAAAGTGCTAGCAGGTATTGTAGAACTATTGCAATAGGAGAGAGTAAATTAACAATATAAAGTTGACAATATATAAAACTGTCAAAAACTGCATATTAAGACATATTGGTACAGAAGAAGAAGATTATCTGGTTTATGATTCAAATAGGCATAGACTAGGAATCAATGCTTTCAGTGTTTGCATTAGCTGCAAGAAAGTTTTCCAGATCAGTAGACAAAACTACACTTTCAAGACAAACATAACATATCCCCCCTTCACAACAGTTAATGAAGACAGAAATTCAGTAGGCCATACTGAAAAATTGATGACAAAAACAATTAAGAAATAGGACTGACAACCGATGAAGTAAAACCACAAAAATAAACTGCTGTGATTAAAATAACACAATAGCAAGGGCCTGCAAATCCATACATTCTCCAAGGATATACAGTAAATAGTTATGTAGACATAAAGCTAAATCAAGTGACTACGTAATGAAAGAAATGTATAATAGAAAATATATTGATCTGAGCAAGATGAACACTTTTCACGTTAGTTTAACAAGTTTAATAAGTCACGGGTTATAGACCCCTTACATCAAGTGAAAGAAAATCTTAATGCTTCCGCATACCAAGACATTTTGGACAATGCTATGCTTCCAACTTTGTGGGAGCAGTTTGGGAAGAACCCTTCTCTATTCCAGCATGACTGGGCCCCAGTGCACAAAGCGAGGTCCATAAAGACATGGTTGGATGAGTTTGGTGAGGAACAACTTGGCTGGCCAGATTGTGGGCCAGGCTTTTTCATACAACATGACACTGACTGCAAATAGGAGTTGATGCATTGCTGCCTTGCTCAGGGCCAGTCACCACACATTACCAACATGGCCAGGCCCTAGTTCAGCATACCAAAGGCAGGTGTCTAAGGTGCTTCATACATGATCCAGCTCTGTAGTGTCATAAGTAGGTATGCCAAGGATGGAAAGTGGACAGGAAGCCTACATGTCAATACTCCAATGTCAGTCACTCTAAATAGATAACATATAATATCTACCAACATAGGCCCAAGTAACTGTTCCTTTCCACTAGGACTATTTAGAAAAGTATGAATAAATTGAGAATGCTGGCATTGTTTATTAGGACACTAGGACACAGGAGTCTGTCACCATATTACCTTTAGCATGAGCTCTAGTGAAATAAAAAATATATATTTTCTTGCATGAGGTGTTTCACCTTTAGTTGAAAAATACATTAAATAACTGTTACAATTGTGATCAGGATAATGTAAAAAAAACTATAATAAGAAAACACTTCTTCAAGGACATCATTATTTCAATCATCAACATCATAAGAAGACACTGAAGATATCTTAATCACAACAATCATAACAAGTGACATATGATTAGCTTGTTCAGTGCTTAAGGTCAGTATTACAATTTCTGGAATCCTGATTTATTAAAATAAAGTATTAAACTTAACCCTTTCATGACCATAGAAGGTACATTAATGGCATAAGAAAACAATACTTAGGGCATAATATGTACACTGTGCACTACTATCCACCAGTCCCTGGTGTAAGGAACCAAACTGGGATTGGACAACTCATGTGATTACTGTGATCATGCATTGATGTGACAAGGTTAATGCAGTTATATTGCATGAAATATATGAGTACTTGGTAGAAGATGATTTATATATACATGGTCCATTGCACCAAACTAAGCAAGAGGGAAAAGTGAGCATATGAGATTAAAAAGTATCATGAAGAACAAATTGATGTTGTGGTGGGCAGACAATTATTAAAGTGAGTGCAGGTTTGAAAATGGAGGACAAGGATGCTAGGGCATAACAGATCTTTTTGGGATCTACTTACAGAGGTTTGCCATGGGCCCCATTAACTTTAAATATAGCCTATTAAATAGTAAGCTGCAGATTTATTTTCAGTTTATTTAATATTTTCATCTAAACCTGTTAACATTGTTACTAGTGGCATCATCAGTGATTAAAATTGAGTATTTTTCCTCACATTCATCCAGTAACATTTGTTTATCTTTATAGAAGGATATAGACTCAAAACACATTCCCCAGATTTATTAATAATATATTTCACATTTTATAGGAGTAGATCAAGTAAGTCTCACGTGTATTGTAACATTTTCAATATTAATAAAACAGTCAGTGTTTCAGGGCAGGAATACACCATTCACCAAAGGGTAAATTGATCTTGGAGGGCTTAACCCTTTCTGTCACCAAAAACTATTATATTACAGAAGAAAAATATATGAACTATAAAGAAGACTCAGAGTGGGTTCTTAAAAAACCTTAGTATTAGAAGTGGGTGAAAACTTTTAAGAAGTGAATAGAATCATTGAATCAGTTTCTGTTCTTCTTTTGAAGGCACAGATTAATGTTAAAGGTAAATCCCATGGAAAAATATTTCTCCTTGAGCATAAAATCCAGTAGTGTGGGTTAGCATGAACAAAAATCTGTTTTTATTTCATGTTGTTCCAGTAAATGACCTTTATCTGCAGACCTAGGGGCACCATTGTTGTAATATGATATTTCGAGTAACTTTTCTACTCAAACAGCACACTGAGCTGAGATGATGGGTGATTAGAAGTGAGCCATTCTATTAGTCTAGTCATGCTGTTAGTCTAGTAGATTGGGCTAAAATTACAGATCTAGAACACATAACATTGGGTAATATGCAGATGTCTGAAAATTGCCAAGAGGGCCAGATGCTAACCAACAGTGGTCACACACTGTGAGACTATAACAACACAACGGTGCAGGCAACGTGTATGTCAATGGTGGCTGCTATACCTAAAATGCCAGGGCCACTTAATTATCCTCAGTCCAGCCCTGATTTCAATTCACAAACTCATTGGGGGGGGTCTTCAAAATGAATGATGAAGTTGGGTAGCACAATACAGTAAATAGACCTCAATGTCATTTGCATTCTTGTCCATTTTGTCAATGCTAGCGTATAACTGTCGGAGTCAGCATTTGTACTTCCGCTAACTGTCTCTCTTTTCTGGATAGCATAACGCACTGCGCAGGGAAGCTCATTGCTGTTTAAGGCAGGTGCAGATGAGACTGTGAATATACCTGGAACAATAATACTCTGAAATGCACCTACGTATATTACACTTATAATTTGTTTTCAATATGCAGCCAACATTTAATGTTATTTCCATGCAGTTGAGCTCTGTTAAACTAGATGGCTAGACAAATATTAATAAAAGCAGACATCTTGCATCATCTGAAATACTGTTCATAATCCTGGCAAAATGAACATGCTTAGAACATTGCAAGACAAATGAAAATATTTAACAAGCATAATTTTCTGTTTGATTTAATAGTGCCCAATAAATGGAATCTATAAAACCACAGTAATGAAATGAGCACATAATTTATCTTATTCTGTTGTCCTCTCCGTGTTCTTTTGTCCTTTGATTGCACTGGTGGATAATATTATTTTGTTCCCAAGGAAATATGTCCCTTTGATTAGGTTGCTGATATTCCCTCATTTGTCACTGTTCTATCAAGCTAAGCCATGTAACAGCAGGAATCCTTGATTATTTAATTGCTTGTAAGAACTCATTAAATTTTGCTATCAATCACAGGACATATGGTGAATATCACCCAATGGTGTGAGATACTCTAACAATGTTCTTTAAAAAATACATAGTGTTTTTCAGCTTTAAGACATTTTGAGATATAATTATATATAATATCTTTATGAGTACATATTTTTTACAGTATGTAGTGAAAACACATATGCAGGTTGCTTTGTACATGCAAGCATGCACTACATATTGTCAACAAGCATGGATAAGAATGTTAATGTAAAATCACATTTATTTGGATAGTATAGGTGATTTGCAAGTGAAGCATGTAGTTTTCAGTGCATCTCAATATCCTTTAATACAGTGTTTCTGTTTCTTGGCTATTTAGTGCATACTGATCAGTCATAACATTATGACTACCCCCTTTCGCTGCCAAAACAGGCCTGACCCGTCGAGGCATGGACTTTACTAGTCCTCTGAAGGTGTGCTGTGGTATATGGCACCAAGACCTTAGTAGCAGATCCTCTAAGTCCTGTAAGTTGCGAGGTGTGGCCTCCATGGATTCATTTTGGTGCCATGTGTTCTCCAGGTAAATGACTCACATGCCCCTGGCCATCCACGTGATGTAACATAAAACGTGATTCATCAGACCAGCCAACCTTCTACTCATTGTAGCCGCTTTCGTCAGTGAACAGGAGTCAGCATGGGTACCCTGACTCCTATGCTGCCCCATACACAACAAACTGCGATGCACTGTGTGTTCAGACATCTTTCTATCAGAACCAGCACTAACTTTTTTCAGCAATTTGAGCTACAGTAGCTTGTTTGTTGGGTTTGACCACATGGACCAGCCTTTGCCCCCCTACAGGCATCAATGCGTCTTGGCCGCCCAAGATTCTGTTGCCGGTTCATTGCTTTTCCTTCCTGACCACTGCAGACCGGGAACAGCCCACAAGAGTTGCAGTTGTGGAGATGCTCTGACCCAGTAGTCTAGCCATCACAATTTGACCCTTGCCCATTTTTCCTGCTTCTAAGACATCAACTTTGAGGATGAAATGTTCACTTGCTGCCTAATTTGTCCCACCCACAGGTGCCATGATAACAAGATTATCAGTGTTTTTCACTTCACATGATAGTGGTCATAATGTTATGGCTGAGTGGTGTATATATGACCGGTGTATAGCACAGTATATCACTGCTTCACCTGCATCATTGGTTTAAGGTTAGCTGGGCTTATTTATTTCGTAAATTGATTCTTGTTAGATGTGTTCTTGGTTCATGGCTGCACATTAGTCTAGGTTGTGATGGCAACATCTCCAAGTCACAAAAACAACAACACTATAACTTCTCTATCCCACAAGACAGAGATAAGGGAAAGGCATGAGATGGGAAAAAGCTTGTCTGGCACTTTAATTCCCATGCCACTGAGCTCTTCACTCCACTACCTCATACAGTGTGGGGAGTAATTGCTGACCCTTTGTCAATTACTTATATTTTTGTTATACTTTTTTTTAAAAAAAAACATCCTTTAATCTGCCCTAATATTTATATCCCACAAACAATGCACCATTTTGGTTGCACTCCTGTGAACTCTTTAAAAAAATCAATATCCTTCTTTCAATGATAATACCAGTTATATATTATTATTTTTTGTTTTATATAGTGCCATCATATTCTGTAGCACTGTACAATGGGTATACAGGACATAACAAGTAGTGCATAATATAACAAAATAACAGGTGAGAAATCTGTAAAATATAAAATATGCCATATTTTTTATTCAAATTTGTAATTTGGTGCAGAACAAATTGAGTATGGGACATGAGGTTCACTCAAATACTGTAAGCTTACAAGAGCAGGTCCCTATTTTCCTTCTGTACCAATATATTAATATTATTGATAATCTTGTATTCTCCCCTTTTGTAACATTGTTAAAAATAAAATTAATATGTTATTCATAGGAATTAGTGCACAGTAAAAGAACGCCACTTGTTATTCATTAATGTATTGGATCCTTGAGGAATGATCTGTCTTTTGAAGTGTTGCCCATTTCTTTTCGAAGATATACAATTCCATAAAAAACATAGGATGGAAACTCTAGAGATCTCCTGGAAGATATATAAAAATGATATCCTACAGGCCACCAGATGGACAATAGATGGGAGATAAAGGGCTAAATATTTTTAGGAGGAATCATCTAGTAGAGTTGTAAGGTCATGGATTCCTATATGGGTTACTGCACATGATAAAGGTTAACTTAGCTGAAAAAAGAGCAGCTCATATATTTGGTAAAGCCAGCTTTTTATTTGCAGTTGCACATATGGCCGCCAGGGTTTATATTGGACAGGGTCACAATGTGCCCATTGGGCAACGTACTCTTTTCCTGTTGTTAATCAATGTTTGGAACACTATACTATTGAGCCTCTATCATAGGCTTGCCCCTGGGCTGCATGGTGCCAGCTCTTCCCTGGTAATATTGATGTGCCACGTCATTGATGTGCCACGTTATTGAGCTTTCTTCGCTCAGCTGTGTTGCTGCAATGTCCTCGATATCGCTCTCTGCAGCAATCACATTTTTCCATATAGAAAGGCTGTATGAAAGGTTTTCAAATAGGGTGGCGCCCTGTTGCTTTATTCACTCAGCCAATGTTGCTGAAATCCCTCGATATCAAAGTATTCAACAACACGGGGGGAAAAAAACCAAGGAGCCAATGAACTCTCTCCAGAGCGAGCATAAGCGCCATATTGGAAGGCAGCAAGCCTTTACCAAGATGCTGGCCAGAACCAATGAAAGTGAATAGGTTCCAAAAGGGGCCAAACACCTCATGTTTGCAGTTTTTTTTTTCATTAGCTTTTGTAAATGAATAAAAGTCAGAAGAAAAAAAAATATCACCATATTTTATTATGTTTTATAATACATTATATAAAATGATCGAAATAATGGTATCTAAAGAAAGCTCTTCTTGTCCTAAAAATAATATATACTGTGTGTGTGTACAACACATGATAGAATTACACCTAAACACAAGCACTGTAGAAATGTTAAGAAAAGTTAAAAAAAAAAAAGACCCAAATTGTCACGAAGGGTAGAAAACTTGAAAATTGGTCTGGTCACAAATGGGGTTAAATAGGTCAAATAATTCTTAACATTTGTGTAAAGTTATTACCAGTGATTGTTTTTTCAATAAAACAATATGTTAAACAAATCTGGCTGACCTGTTCATGGCGTATCAAACGCTTTTCTATGAGGCCTTTAATAATAACTTGTGATATAAAAGCTTTAGGCCGTTAACGTTTAGAAAAGCAAAACGAGGAATTAGATTTGATGGAATGCATGTAAAAATATATCTCCTGTGACCCACATTTATTGCAAAGAACACCATTAGTATAGCTGCACTGTGACCTCGCTGTAATACTTGTCTAAATGAATACATACTGTTTTCATTATCAAAGACCATGAGAACGACACAGGACTGCAACCAAAGTAAACCAGTGACTCCAATCTATCTGTTATAAAAATGTTCATATTATCCTTAATAGATTTTTTATACATTTAACTGGCAGTCTTTAGATACTGTTATTTCCATTTATAACATTGACAACTAAGCTTTTTGGCACATTTTATTCGTGCAGTTTTATTTTTGCATAAACTATGAATTTATATTTATGCTTTTATAATGAGTATGATCACATAAGGTTCCAAGCCAATTAATATTTAGTATATTTATTCATTTGTATATTACAAAAAAATACCCACAATGTTGAGCAATACACAATAAAAGGTGTGGGATAAAAAGAAATTAAAAATAGAAGAATAGAAGACAATGCTATGCTTACAACTTTGTGGGAACAGTTCGGAGAAGGCCCTTTTCTATTCAGCACAGCATGACTGTGCCCCGGTGCACAACACAAGGTCCATAAAGACATGGTTGGATGAGCTTGGTGTGAAAGAGCTTGACTGGCCCTGCACAGATCCCTGACTTTAACACCATAGAATACCTTTTGGAAGAACTGGAACTGAGATAGCGAGCCAGGCCTTCTTGTCCAACAACCGTGCCTGACCTCACAGATGCTCTACTGGAATGGGCAAAAACTCCCACAGAAACCCTCCAAAATCTAGAAAACCTTCTCGGAAGAGTGGAAGCTGTTATAGCTGCAAAGGGGAGAACAACTTCATATTGTCTATGTATTTAGAATATGATGTCATAAATGTTCCTGTTGGTCTCAAGGCCACGTGTCCAGGAATAGTGTAGATTATGCCAAGTTTTTTGTTATCAAACTGTTACATTTGGGTAAATGTCAATACATGACATATTACACATGTCATGATTTATTTCACAAAAATAAAGGGAAAATTTAGAAGCCATGTGTAAAAAACTAAATACACCTTATGATTTAATAACTCGTAGAACCCCCTTTAGCAGCTTGGAGTAACCATTTTCTGCATGAGTTTATCTCTCAAATCATTGTGGAAGAATTTTGGCCCACTCTACAACGTTGCCTCAGTTCATTGTAGTTTATGCACAGCTCTCATAAGGACCTGCCACAGCGTTCCAATCGTTTTGAGGTCTGGACTTTGGCTGGGCCATTGCAACACCTTGATTCTTTTTTTTTGTAGATTTGCTGGTGTGCTTGGGATCATTGTCCCGTCACATGACCCAATTTCGGCCAAGCTTTAGCTGTTGGACAGATGGCCTCAGATTTGATTCTAGAATATGTTGGTATAAAGAGGAGTTCATCTTCGACTCAATGACTACAAGGTTCCCAGATCCTGTGGCTGCAAAAACAGGCCAAATCATCACCGCTCCACAACCATGCTTGACAGTTGGTACGAGGTGTTTGTGCTGATATTCTGTGTTTGGTTTGGCCATGCATTATGGCCAAACATCTCCACTTTGGTCTCATCTGTTCAAATGACAGTGTTCCAGAAGTCTTGTGGTTTGTTCAGATGGAACTTTGCAAACCCAAGCCATGCTGCCATGTTCTCTTAAGAGAGAAGAGGCTTTCTCCTGGCAACCGTTTCAAACAAACCATACTTGCTCAGTCTTTTTCTAATTGTACTGTCATTAACTTTAACATTTGAGATGTAACTCATGCAATTTTTCTGGGCATTACATGGTCTGACCTTGGGGTGAATTTGCTGGGATGTCCACTCCTGGAAAGATTAACAACTTTCTTGAATGTTTTCCACTTTTGAATAATCTTTCTCATTGTAGAATGATGGACTTTTGTTTGGAAATGTCCTTATAACCCTTCCATTGATAGGCAGCAACAATTGCTTCTCTAAGATCATTGCTGATGTCTTTCCACCTTGGCATTGTGTTGACACACACCTGAATGTTCCAGACCAGCAAACTGCTACAACTTCAGCTTTTATAGAGGCGGGCACGCATGTTGATCACCAAATAATTAAGGGCATTTTATTAGCAGCACCTGTCTGCTACTTAGCATCTTAATTCCTATGTAAGCAGGAACTGTACTCAGTTCTTCACGTCTTCTCCATTTTTGTTTTATTTGTGTTGAATAAATCATGACACAGTGTAATATGTCATGTGTTGTTATTCTTGTAAGGTTCTACTTACCTAATTGTTAGACCTGATATTGTTATTATGTACTGATATGTAAAACCGTAGAATTCAAAGAGGGTGTACTGTGTTTTTCACAGGTATATATATATATATACATATATATATATATATATATATATATATATATACGTATATATATATATATATATATATATATATACGTATATATATATATATATATATATATATATATATATATATATATATATATATATATATATATATATATATATATACGTATATATATATATATATATATATATATAGTGACTGGACACAACTCTTGACAGAATTGTAATTTGAAAAAATTTCTTGCTCAAGCAAATAAATCATTTCTACACCTAACACACAAAAAATATACAAATATTTATCCCAGTAGACAGAAAGGGAAATATTTTTTTCTTCAACGTATTATAAATATAATTCATTGTGAATTTACCCCAAAAAACAGAACATAAATTTGATAAGGCTTTAAAAACAGATAATAAGGGAACTCTAAAAAAACACTATAGTATAATTATGTAGATCACCAGATTCTTTGTTGTTTAAATACTTTGCAAATTCAAATGGGTCATCTAATGTTATATTTATTAGTAAATTAATATTTTAATTTGATCTCCTTTATAGTTGGTTTGCTTATGGCAATTTCAATTTTACTCTTCAAGAGTAACGATGTTAAGTAGTCTAATTACCATATTGTACCTCAGGGTTGTAAGATAACAGACTTCAGTGATAGCTATTCTTAGGAACGTGGCAGGTTTATGATGACACTAAAGCATTTTAAAATGTCACTTTGCTGTTCATTTGTAATGCAATTGTTTAATAGCTGAGTCACTGGATTTTCAACTTCGTGGCTTCCGAGTTATGTTCTAGAATGCTTGTTCAGAAACATGTTCAAAGTATATCAAAATGCCTACATCTTATTTCTAGAGAAACGGATTACACTACAAGGTAACATTTACAAATGTAAACGTTAATACACCAAGTTAAAGAGAATTAGAAAGCAAATAGAGCTCCTATACGACAAATAATCATGGTAGGAATTCAAGGGAATAACATAACTGTTAATAGATTAAAAAAAGTCTTTACCTTTTTTGTTATATTTGTCTAGATATATAAAACATAAATATTTTTACGTGCCTAGAATAGTCCATTAAATAATCTTCATAGTAAAGCATTTACTATATAAACTTCTCTTTGGAAGTATGGAGTGTGGAATATTCACTATATGTCAAAAATAAAACCTATTAACCACATAGATAGACACCCATTTCTCCTAGAACTCTAATTTTAAGCCCTGATTTATTTATCGTCCTGACAAAGTTATGTTGGTGGACTTAACATTTTATTATAATTCTGCTCTTTAAAAAAGTGATAACTGAAGGCTACCCTGGAGCCTTTGAATAAACCATGAGATCCAGGGCCTGCAGGGCATTCCACCATTTTGTTTGTGGGGTCTACATAAAAACAAGACGTTCTTAAATATTATTAAATATACATGAATCACGTCAAAATAAAACAGTGATAATATAGGAAGCACTGGAAAACTTATAGATTGTAAGCATACAACGACAGGGCCGCCTCCTCTTTCACGTGTTAATATTACTGTCAGTTTGTATATTCTCAATTTTAAGAATTTTTTTCCCGTTAATTAATTTTCACTCTCCCCTTTTATAACAACACCATGAGATCTGCCGGCTCGCTCTATATATAAAACGTAATCTAATAATGTAATCATGCGTGTATCTTATACATCTATTACTTTTGAAATCAAAGTTATCAAATTATTACTTTTGAAATCAAAGTTATCAAAGATAACTTAAGCAAATGTGTTTTTTGCATGGAAGGAACGATGCATTCTAATATTCCTGATTTGCTGTCATTCCTTTTCTATTTACTGTGAATACATATAAAAAAACACGATATTGAAATGAGACCCTTTGATCCTGAAGATATAGGGAATCTGCCTAAGTGCCATCGCACCAAAAAAAAAAAGTATTATATATCGGTTGATTAAGCACATTCTAACTCATCATCCAAGTGAAGATATGACAACAGCCTTTTTATCAATAGGTAATAAGACAGATAATTTAACTGTAAAAGCTCTAATTGGTCTAATTCACTAACTGACCTCTCGCCACTTGATTCACTAGTACAATTGAGCTCTGATAAATCCTTTAATTGTAAATTGCACACAGCTGTGAGCTGTTTCTCACGCTGGCACAAAAACACTATCATCGACTGTTTCATCTCTGCGACCTGCTAATTTGGAGCATATGCAACTGTTTTTAATGCTGAAGGCTTGACATACCACAAACAGCAGATGTTGCAGCTGCCCCTGAGATTCTTTATTTAATTCAATTACGTCTTTTTGGAGATATGTTAAAAAGCTACAAGGGATGAGGGGAGGGCAGGAGAATGTTAAAAATGGAGCCCCTGGTTGAGGCCCAGGTGGCTCTGTAGGCAAATGATTGGGTGAATGTCTAAATGATCTTTTTAATTGAGTAGACTGGCGGCTAATCAGGGTCATGAAGTGTTATCGCACTGATGAGCTGAGTGGAGCCCTGGGCTGCTCTGCAATTAATGAGGCTTTTGTGAAAGGAGAAAAAGAAAGATAATGTATGCCATCTGGCAATTGTTTATGATAAAAGCAGCAGTTTTGTAAAAAAATTCAAGATAAATGTTATTCATATTTATTTGGATTATTTTTATCCGGGGGAAAAAAAACCACCAAATTCAGGCTTGTTTACCAGGTGAGTCATTTGTTTAGTGGTAATCTACATGTACAAAAGAGCAACAGTGGTTCAAAGTAATAAAAGTCGACCCAGCAGCAGGAACATTGGTTGCTAAAGTGATTGCACTACTTTTATCACTTTACAAATGAATGATTTTTTATTTCATATGTGCCAACAGGTGCTAAACTGCTAGGCTATCATATGTAAGTTCTGCTTTACCTGTGTGGATCAGTTTTAGAAAAATACATATTAAAGTATCATATGAATGATTATGATAACAGCATGAGGGACTCTATTGTTACCTTAGGATATCACAGTGTATGCTTACTTAAAACACAACGAGCACAATTCAAGTCAGAAAATACAGAATTGTCATTCTATTCATAGTAGCAATTCAATTCCTCAGACTAAAAGCAAGTTAACAATCGTCCTCAGCCAAAATGCACATAAGCAGTAAATGGCCTTATCACTTAATCAATCATAGCACCATGAGAACGGACAATCTCTTAACCACCGGTTAGATCAAAGGAAAAATACAAAATAATGTTGGAGAGCACTATTGACACAACACATGCTGATTACAGACAATCCTTGGATGGAAAACTTGGAACAACCTTTCCAATCATCCTACAGGTATGATCAACATAATTAGTACCCTTGAATATTTAGTACATCATATACAATACCTTTAAATATAATAGGAAACGCACTGATATGTAGTGATTTCACAAAAAAAAACCATAACATTTGACTGGGACATTATTAAAGGAACCCTTCCCTAATATTTGGTTGCACAACCCATGATAACTAGACTTGTGCATTCGTCTTCGGGCGAACATGAAAACGAACACGAAGAGTGCGTTTTCGTGTTCGTTCCGAAGACACGAAGAAGAGAAGACAGCGGCGGTAAAACGTAGACGAAGACGAAGACACACACCACGAAGATCTTCGTGATCGTCTACGTCTACTAATCTCCTCGGTCCCTTCCCCATCTAGCCTACCTTATTTTCGAGGCATCGCGGGAGTTGACGGAAGCAGAAATCTGTAAGCTCGCCGTCAGGGGTTACAGGGCAGTGCAAGTGAGCCTATTGGTCGCCTACAGGGACCTCCTCTGGCATCAACCAATTGGTTGATGTCATGACTTTTGAATTTGAAAGGGTTATTAGGACTGTCATAATTTAATTATTGTTTAGCAAATGTTTACCACTCAAGAATAATTTACACTGTTTTGCAGACTGTTTAGCAAATCAGTTTGCACATTTTTAGTTCTAATTTTTTTAGGAGAGCTACAAGTGTATTTGTATGTTTATTATACACTGTAAAAATTATTTCTGTGTTTTAAATATCTTTTTTTCAGTAATTTATTTAAATAAACTTGAAAATGATTAATTTCATACTTAAAATATTTTTTAGCATTATTTGAACTATACCAATGCTCTCCAAATTGGTCCCAGCCCACTGCGTGATGTCATAGGCCACAGTCATATTAAGAACTATGTGTTTTCAAATATATCTTATTTATGTATCAAATATACTTTAAAAATGCATGGTTTGTCCCTATTCTAAACAAAAAAAGAATATTTGGGCTGGGACCCATACATATGCTGTATGCCGTCTGCACAATAATCAAAATTGTTAGAAAGATGTCAAAACTAAAAGTGTATCCCCTACAACAATTTGCAATGATTCTCTTATTGTGACTACAACTCTGCTTAAATAAATTAAAAATTGCTACACATATCAATCAACATGAAATACTCTTATTATTAAAATTACTTAATTGTAACAGCTGTATCCCATTTGAATTGGCATATTCCAGTATATGTTTAGCATCCTGTTATGAAAAGTTTAAACTATATCAAAAAAGTCATTTTAAGACTGGGGCAATATTCACTTCCTGGTATACACAGCAGTGTTTTTTGTGATTACTGTTATTATAAAGCTTTTCAAAATAGAGTCAATTATATTTATGATAATGTAAATTAAAATAAAACATGATTAAAGTTTTATAGCTCAATTTACCATACAGATAAGGTAGGAACATTTTCATTATCGTGATCCATTGTGCATATTTTTTGTTGTTTTTTTCCCTTTATTTATATTTATATTGTAAAATCTCTATAAAATCTGAACCAATCAAGAAGTTATTTTTCCAGGGTCTTCCACTCATACCTGGGAACTCCTCGGTTCACTAAGGGGAAACCCATTAAAATAGGTTGTGCCCTGCAACGTCGGCGGGACCACCCCCTGACATCAGCGTGACCACTATCAGTGCCTACCTCAGTAGTAGTGATGAAAGTTATGCTGCACCATCGTCTGTGTCTGTATCACTGCATAATGATAGAAGTTATGGTATACAACAATCTGTGCCCGGCTCAGTATATAGTCATGCGAGTTACGCTGTACGATTTTCTGTGTCTGGCTCATTATATAATAATATGAGTCGTGCTGTGTCACCCTTGGTGTCTAGATTGCTGTAAAATTATAGGAGTCATGCTGTACCACTATCTGTGTCTGGCTTGCTATGTAATGATGGGAGTAATGTTGCACCACCACCTGTGTCTGGCTCACTATGTAATGATAGTAGTAAAGCTCTATCACTGTCTGTGTCTGGATCACTGTCTAATGATACAAGTTGTATTGTACCCTTGTTAGTGTCAGGACTCATGCTGTACCACCATCTGTTCTTGCGTCGCTTTGTGAGGGAGCACTTTTTATGAAGTGTGGCTGGTGTTTCATGCTGCATATATGTGTGTGTGTGTGTATGTATATATGTATGTATAACTATTGTGCAAATAGGCCAGAAACGATTCGGACGCATTTTTTTTGTTCGTTTTTGGCCCATTCATTTTAAAACAACAAATTTAGTTCCCTGCCCATTGAGTTCAGATGAAAAGGGGGTCGCTTCTGTTGACGTCCTCTCCCCTGATCATCCAATCAAGGGAAAGGATGTTAGTGGTGCAATTTGGGCAGATGTTAGCCATAAGCTAAGTGAAAGTGCTTTCAGTGACGTCCTCTCCCACGGTTGGATGATTGGGGGAGAGGACATCAACAGAAGAGCTGCCATTTTGTCCTAAGATAAACTTTCACTTTTATATTGTGGCGCATTCACTGATGTAGCAGTTCACCTTAGGTCTAAATGGCGGTGCTTTCAGTGACCTTCTTTCCCCTGAGAGCAGCACCATTTTGGCAGAAGTTCGGGCTTGGTTATGTCCACAGAGATTTAGACATTAATGGCTGTGTGTTGAGTTATTTTGAGGGGGCAGAAAATTTACACTGTTATACAGGCTGTACACTCATTAGTTTACATTGTAGCAGAGTGTTGTCACATGAAAAGATATAATAAAATATTTACAAAATATCACAAGGCTTACATTATCTCAAATTAGTTTCTTGAACATGACAATGAGTTCCCTGTACTCCCATAGCCTCCATAGTCACCAGATCTCAATCCAATAGAGCACCTTTGGGATGTGGTGGAACGGGAGATTAGCATCATGGATGTGCAGCCGACCGAAATCTCTGAGGAATGTTACCAGCATCTTGAAGAAAGTATGCCACAAAGAATGAAGGCAGTTGTGCTAGCAAAAAGGGGTCCAACCCAGTGCTGGACTTAAACTTAGACTTAAATGAGTCATTCATGCTTATACTGGGCCAGACCTAGGGCAGTGCCAAACTTTAATTTATATCTGCTTAGAAATGTAGCAATATGCAAGCCGATTTGATTAGTTGCTATGATGGTGGAACCAACACTCAGTATCCCATAATTGATCTATATAATACTTGTCTGATGTGCTTGTTCCCCTGGTAAAGGAAGATGTATTTGTCACTAAATAATAGGCTAGCAATACAAGACTCAAACGTTATCAAAGTCATCTAAGAAAAATAAAGTGGGTTATCCCTCAATACTTACTATGATATTCTAAAGATTAAAAATGGGAAAAGAACAAAAAATAATAACTAAGAAAAAAAGATGGGTGAACTAATACTACAGCTAACATTTGATATTGTATTTAAAAAAATATATAGATAAGCCTTGAATGGATGTTAGACACAACTGTTGATGTACGGGCAAATATAATCACTCGTTAAAAGCAAATTTAATATAACTAATTAGAAATTATGTATGAAAGGAATAATGGAATTAATATGATTGCATTTTGTACAATAGTCCATTTTATGTTTAATGGTAATACCTTAGAGGCATTGTAAATTTTGACTAAGCATTTGTAAGAGAAATAAAATTATTGCTTAAGCTACGAGAGCAAATATGTTCAATAATTTGTGTGGCCTTCGTGTGACAGTAACCGGAATATTCTTACTGTGACTTGCTTGCAGTTTTTGAAGTGGCTTAGAGGTTAAATCCTGCAAGCCTTTCAATTATAAGAGTGGGTCTGAGGATAGAATAATAAAGACATTCCAATTTCATATAATAGTTCTCAAAGTCATTAAAAAAGTAGAATAACACAAAGAACGCACATGATTTAATGTTATTGGATTTAATCAGGTGAATAAATGTACCTTATGTAATACCTATTCTTGACGAGGATTGTTTCTAGAAGTGGCATGCAAAATGTGTATCAAGTTGAAATGAAACTATAAATTATTTTTAATAATATAAAAGTAGGGAGGTGCGCTGTAACTTCATAAAATAAAATATAGGCACTTATCTTATAATTCCAAGATGATATATGGAGTGGATATATTCTGCATCTGTAAAGGAAAAGAGCAAATGAAAACATAATATAGTGTAATATGCATAAAGAAACAGGGTTAAAACTACCCACGCCCAAGTGGTCACTCACCTTTACTCTACTCTACACTTTTAGTGGACTGCTCTGTATAATGTGCCTTCACCAGATGAACTTCTTGGTATTTTCTATTGATCAGTTCCCCAAGGGTATATACAGCAAAGCAGAGAAAGCAGCAACACAGGTAAGAGATATAAAATGTATTTAAACAAATATAAAAATACATTGGTCAACATAAGTGAAAATGATCACCACAAAGTCCAGATCTCACTATAACCTCCTCCATTGAAGAGGTACCTGAGACTGGTGACTTTTACTTTTGTATTCATTTCGGATATCCACTGGACTACACAAAAATTTTAAGAAGCCATGCACCTATCATATGCATTAAAATAATCTTTGTAAGGGACTATTAAAATGTTTTATTTGTTTTGTTTATAAATATCCCACTATGGGTAGAAATAAGGCCATTTTTACTTTTCGTGAGTTTAGATTTATATTTTGATGTGTCAATAAAAAGACGTATTCATTTTTTTAATTAGCAAAAGGTAACAATATACTGTTTAGATATTTTCTTTATGTCTCACTAATATCTTATCCTGTCCGAACAAGAACAACAATCCCTAAACTTACATTATTATTTTATTTTTTTTACATATTTCTGGCATTTGTGATTATTACCGCTTTTACATTATACATTTATGTTAAATATGCCTGGGCTGTCAAATCACATCAAATTCTCTAGAACATAAAAAGTATATACACTGATGAGACTATAAGTTAATATTCCGTTTTCTACTTTCAATGTAGGTTCGAAAGTGAATTCATCACTTAATCACTTTGTTAGCCTGTGTGGACAAATCAATTGTTAGCAACTCAAGCAATGTAATGATTTACATTTAGTTGAATTATTCACAAGCTTCTATCAAAGCATAATCTAAGTTTGCTTTGGTGTTTAGTGCTTTCCTCTGATCTTCGGCAATCATGAATTATTTAAAACATTCATAACATTCTCAAATTTCTTAACAGAAAAGGTGCCATATATCTAGAGCCTTGGGGGATAGAACTTTACAAAATACAAGGTACAGCTAACTGCACCTTATCTAAAATAAACACTTAAATAACAGTATAAGTGGGGTACGATGACTACCAAACTGAGACGGTTTTATCGCACAAGAAGTAAATCTGAAAGTTTGCCCTTGTTAATGTAGGTTGAATAGACATTAAAAAATAACAATACTAAATCAGTAGAAACAGAAAAAATGTTTATAAAATAAACAGATTCCATTGTAATAAATATAACACATCTACAAATCACTATATGAATTATATAACTGAGTTTTGCTATATTCACCAAAGTTTTTTCATTTAATTTTGTCATGTGTTTTGATTTTGAAATCCAGGACGAAATAAGGATGTGAAATTGGACATCTCAGCCTACAGCAATTCACCGTTTACAGCATCAAACCCCACTAAAACGAACACTGCCCTATGATCTCCTTCTTTAAAAGGCTGTTACCTTAATGTGTTAATAATGACATAATCTGTATTATATACAATTCAATATACAAGAAAATCATTACAAAACAGCGTATGCTTTATACTGCTACTACTCTTGCATGCAAGATCTTTACAAATGATTTTATACATGGTGATTTCTATAATAAAATTGTAGACAAACTTATTTTTGATAATAAAAAATTACAGCAGGAAAGCATATTTGAAAAGAGGTCATAGTCTTAAACTAGAGGGACCAAGGCTTGTAATGTAATAATCTTTAACTTTAATGAGATGATGGTAGATAAGTAGAACAGCCTCCCAGCACAAGTGGGTTAGTACAGTGATAGAATTTGATCACGCGTAGGATAGACATCTAAGACAAGACCAAGGGCCGATTAAGGTCTGAGACTTTAAAGCAAAAAAAAATTGGCAGAATAAATGGGTTCGTATATGCCATGAACTTCTACATTTTAAAGTTTCTATGTGTAAGTTGCTTGCAAAGATTCTGTAACGTATTTCAGGATGCAACATCAAACAAAAGTGATTTCTCTTCTCGGGAATTACCTCTTAACTGCACGCCTGAAAACAAAGATCACATCTACATAACCTATAATGTATGTCTATAACTGTTTACATTGAATATTTAGAACATTTTCAGTTTCCAGGCAGTAGATTTATTTCCTGGTGTTAGTATGAGATAAAAAGACAGATGGCTCATGCTTGATGCTTGAATGAGCTCAGTTTGCAATGATTGTTTTTTACAGTTCTGAAAAATTTCGATATGTTATAAAATAGTAAAGCAATTCCAAAAGGGAATTCCTGCAAGCAAATATTTGGCTACATCTCATTGGCACATTTCAACGTGAAGAGGGACCTAGCAAAAATATTTGTAAATGCATACATATATGATATGTAAAATGTCATGGAAAATTCCAAAGATCAGCAGATTATACCAACCAGGGGAATTCTGGCATTCAATATGCCACCATGATATTGTAAATAACAGACTTAGATAGCATAAGCCAAAGAAGATAACCAGCAGAGATCTACTATGCCTAGTAAAAAGAACAATTTTGTGTTAACTACAAATTTTAGAATGATATGGGAACAAATTTCATAGTTTAAAAAAATGTCACTAATTTTGAACAGATAAAACTACAGACATAAGTTGAAGCTTACAAATACAACGATCAGATACACGTGGTGTTTGTTCTGTAAACTTATATTGATCTGGAAAGTAAAATTAAACACTAAGGGCAAGTCACTAATAATGGGAAATTCTACTCCTACACGAACTAGTATCTACTTAAGTCCTCTCCTTCGGGGAAGTGTACTGGCCCTGATGGGCTCCCTCTGAAATATTATTCGGAGTTTAGGGAGCTATTGGGTCCCCACTTTGTGGGTGCTTTCAACTCCATCTTGGAGGGTGGCCGAATCCACGATCATACATTGATGTCTCGATCGCTCTGATTCCTAAAGAGGGTAAGGATCCTGAGCATTGAAGCAGCTATCGTCTTATTTCCTTGCTGAATGTTGACCTGAAGCTATTTGCCATGATCTATTTGCCGAGATCAATAGCTCTCTCTCGGAACCCTTTAAAATACAGATATTAGTGGTCTTCAGGTTGGGAAGACTCAGCTTAACACTTATGGGTTATGCTGATGACCTTCTGTTCGTGATTACCTGTCCAAGAATCTCACCTCCTAACATCCTTCGGGAATTCTCGCTTTATGGTGCCCTTACAAATATTAAAATTAACGCCTCCAAATCCGAAATCCTTAATGTGAATTTGCCCCCTGGTGAGGTTGGCCATTTCAAGACATTCTTCCCCTTTGCCTGGTGTTGTCCTAAGCTTAAGTACCTGGGGATCTGGTTTTCTCTTGACTTTCTGCGACTGTTTCATTACAATTTTTACAATTTTTCACCCTTGCTGACTAACCAGACTATTGTCACGGTGGAAGCTGAATGTTTCCTGGGTGGGCAGGATTAACATAATTAAAATGAATATTATGCCCCGTGTTTTATATTTAATCCAGACTCTCCCTGTTTCCATCCCTCCTTCCTTTTTCGCCTCTCTTCTGACTAGCTTCTTGTGTGAGGCCTTGGGGCTCTGCAGATTCGTTTTACCATACTGATTCTCCCCAAGTCTAAGGAGGGCTTAGCCTTACGCTGTCCCCGCTTTTACTACAGAGCTTGCCATTTGCTTGGGGTTCTGGAATGGTCACATGTACCCGGCCTAAACAATGGGTGGAGATTGGGTCTATTTTGCTGGGTCTTCCTGTGGAGGTGTTGCCCTGGTTGCTGATCCCAACAGCTAGGAAGTTGTCCATATCTAAACCCCTTCATTTGAGACACATGGCTTTCGATTGTTCGGAAGACCCAATTGTCCACCATTCCCTCCCCTTTGACTTCTATTAGGGATAATCCTGATTTCCCTCCTGGGATGGGGTTACCCCTTTTTCTACCTCCCCCATAGAGAGTATTTGCTTGTATTTATCGGTGGAGGGCCTTAAGTCCTTGGATCAGCTCTTGTCCTGCTTGTCGCCTATTCTCTTGGACATGCTTAGATATGCCCAGTTGCGCAGCTTCTACCGGTCTCTTCCCCCAAAAATATGCTGCAAGGCCTTACGGTGTTTGAGGACCTTTGTGTGGCGGCTGCTCTTCCGGCTCATGGCATTCAGCGTCTATATGTTCTGCTCCGTGACGCCTTTAATCCTATGCCCCCCTCATTCATGGGACGCTGGGAGTCTGAGCTGCAGGTCACTTTCACATCGGAGCAATGGGAGAAGATTTGTGTCTTCACCCACCGCTGTCCCACAAGCAATAGGGATCAGGAGATGTCCTATAAATTGTTGGCTAATTAGTATCGCCCCCTGTAGTCGCTTCCGCTTATCTAGCAGATGTGCCTAATCAGTGCTGGAGGTGTGATGCTACTCCTGGTTCTCTCCTCCACCTGTGGTGGCATAGCCCCTTTTGGAAAGCTATTCACTCCCAATTGCACCACTTAACTGATAGGGTCCTTCCTTTCACGCCTGAGTTTTTTCGGCTTCAGCATATGCCCCACTCAACGAAATGGTTCCGGAAATCGTTAATTCATCATCTTTTGACGGTGGCGAAGGCCTTGATTCCCCTCTGGGGTAGCCCTGCCCCCCCCCACGTTCAATGAGTGGATCCTTAGAGTGGAACAGATGCAGGTATTAGAGGAGTTAAGATTATTGGCTACTGGGGGAGCTGAGAGATACCGGGCTACGTGGTCCTCTTGTCTTCTTGGTCCACCGTGCTGCCCTTCCTGTATGTTTGGCTCTCTTTCTTCTTGTCTTTCTTTCTGTGCTCTTTTCCTTCTTTCCTCTCTTTTCCACCGCCCCTCCCTTTTTTCCCTCTCGTTCCCTCCCTCCCTCCCTTCCTTTCCTGCCTTACTGTTCTTAGCCCTTAGTATGTATAGCAGCTGGCTTTGCTGATGTGCACATGTGTTACTCTTCTAGATTCTAGGTGGTACACTGCCCTGGCAATGTTGCTGCTTATTAATATCTCTCTTCCGTTTTGACCTGCCTTACCCTAATTCTACCAAATTTTATTTATAATGCTACGTTATAATTTTTGCTTTATCATAATTACCCTGTGTCCCTTCCCCTCCCTTCTCTTCTTTTTTGCGCCCTTCCCTGAATTTAAAATAAAGAAAATTTGATTCACTCAAACTAGTTTTGAATGTCAATGCTATTTATCTACAAATATTTAAATATTTTATAATTGGACCCAGGTTTAGTAATAAATTGTGATAAAAGAGAAAGAACAAGACATAAAAATATACAAAGATTTTTCTATGGAGATTAAAATGATGTGGTTTAATGGGTAGTAAAAGCAAAGCAAATTTAATGACAGTCACTACAAATCAATTAGAATTTTAATGAACACATTGGATTTTATTCACTTGAATCATTTTTGATAAATTTGGCCACTGGCAAGAAAACCTTTCAATCTCAGTAATTTTGTAACAAAAAAAATGATCTCTCAACCTCTACTATTGGCTGGACAGGGGTCGATGCCAAACTGAACATATAGCTCCATTGACGTAATACTATAAATAATACTATATTCTATATTAATTTCACCAATATACCTATGAGATTATCCACCTGATTTTTGTGATAATTTGTCCTCATTAATTTATTTCACGCCTTTGTTGGAAGATGATAGTAGCTTCAGAACTAGGAGTAATGGCACATGGAAGTTCTCTACATACATTTACAATGATCATTAAGCATTTACTCCAAATTATTCCAAACACAGTGACGTTTCAGGTGAGAGTTTATTTGATGAGAGGAACTGATAAAATGTGTTGATACGATTACTCAACAGATGTGTGTAGATAGGTGACCGATGAAGGCAGAGTGCCTACAGAAAGACACGTCATGACAGGGCTTGGAAAAGTCATTGGCGCCCATTAAGTGTTTGCCACAAGGTCAGTAGCCGTCTATACCGGTAACAGATCTCTTAGATTGGTTGAGTTGCATTGAATAAACCAGACACTTAAGCCTTCAGACTTCACTATGCATTATAAACGGCTGACCCCACTCAGCCTCTCCTTCAAGAAGTGCCAAGATGGCTCAGCATATTCCTCAGTTAATATCACAAAAATCCCCTACAGTAGTTACGCATTTTGAAGGCCAGTGCCATACATACTATTTACTCCTTTTTTTTACCTTTTTTTCTAGCTTTTAGTAAGGTGCTATTTTGGAAAAAGTTCAACAACATTGTCAACAAAACAAATTCAATTTCCTTTAATCAGGTTTTGTTTTGTTTAATGATCCCTTGCATAAGGATATTTTACTAAAACTTTTAATTTGTTTTCTGATAACGTTAGATACAGCACCTTTTGTTCTGTTTTTTTTGTCCTAACTTAAAGCTTTTTTTTCAAAACCATTTACATTTTTAGCATAACTGTGATAACGCTGAGTCATAACAACACTCACGAAATAACACAAATAACATCAGAATTGCTTTTCATATCGTAGATCATATGTTCTAAAATAATATGTATCGACAATTATTTAGTGATTGTATGTTTATTATCTAAGTGTGATTAAATAATCCCTTGAGTATAAGAAAAAAAAAAACACATGCAGTAATGTTTCCCAAATTTCCACCTTGGGACATATTGTCCCTTGTCACGAAACCTGAGGGACAGAAGGTTACACCAGAGGGTGCAACAGCGGGGAGCTGAGAACCTAATGAAACTGTGTTCGGTTAATGAAGGTATGGCCCATGGCCTCTGCTGGCATGCCATATGTTTGAAGAAATGTTAATCTCTTCAACCCAGATACTGTTTTCTCATCGTTTCAATCTAAAACGGATTTGTAATTGTTCTTAGACTATGCTAACACTTGCAAAGAACAAACAAAGCTAGTGTTGTTTTCACATGCATTCTACACAATAATTAAAACTTAAGCAACTCTGTTTAATTATACCTTGTGGAAACTATAGACCATGTTTCAAGAAAAGAAACAAAGATCAACCACTAAAAAGGCCAATGTATAACAACTGAATAATTAATCACCCTGATAATTAGGATGCCAAAGAAAACAATTGTTAGAATATGACTGAGGGCCCATTTCTCAAATCCGATAAAGCTTGCAAGTGTATGATTAAATATAGAACTATGAGCGCCGCTGATGGAGCTGCTGTAGCAGCTTATACTAATTGTGTCAGTTATTACGGTGACATGAACACCAGTTAGTAAGTTACATGACATTTCTAAACCAAAAAGAACAACTTTAACATATATGCCTGTTAGCAACATAGGAGTACTAATTATTCTTAACAACACATTATCCCTAGAATGTATACTTGTTTTAACCTCTTAGGACCTTTTTGTGCACAGAATGTAATGCAATGTAAGGATGTTCTTGTTTACTGAGAGAGTTGTAGATAAATGGAACAGTCTCCCGGCAGAAGTGGTTGAGGCTAATATAGTGAGATAGTTAGGGAATTTAAAAATGCATGGGTTAGGCATAAAAATATCCTGACTAGGGGACCAGACCAAAGGACTAATTGGCATCCTTACATCAGGAAAAATGGGCAGACTAGATGGGCCAAATGGTTGTTATCTGAGGAATTTGCTGATGCACAAATGTGATTTTTCCGCTGTAACTCTGTTCAAGACAATAGCCCAGAATGTAGCCATTTATCTTCCTATTTCTGTATTTATTTGTTTAGCTTTTATACATATAAATATTATTATATCAATTATATAGATTACATTAGCACATTTTTGCCTCTTCTTCCTGTTTCCTACTTTCTACTTATATGATCATTGATACCGTATGAATAGTCTATTGTATTTTTTTGTTTTGGTGTAACAAAAGAAGCCTAGAAATACACACACTGAATGCTTGCAAGTTGACAAAGACATGCAGGCACAACAAAAGTCTAACTCACAAATTCCTTGAAGCCAACTTGCATTCTTGCATAGCACTTGCACATACACCTCGTATACCCTCGCCTGCAGAAGCGTCAAAAGTATGCAAAACAAAAAAAAACCTCTTAGCCTGTTTTAAGTGGCTTTTTTACCCAACTGAATATGGATAACACGTAATAATATCTTGTGATGTGTAATGATAACTACTTAGGAATGTCTCCAGTGTTTTACTGGTATATTGAATCTGTGCTGGGCTATCTCATATTTTGTAATTGTAATCATGCATGAGCTCTCTGTGGAACTGAAACATAAAAGTTATTTACCTATTTATTTGGAATGCCGTTCTTTAAAATGCAATGTTTTTAAGTAGAACCCCTTGTCATTAACACAAACATTCAAACCATTTTTTGAAACCCCTTTAAGTTTCTTTAAAATAACTGCATAAACATAGCAAAGAATAACATATTTTAGGAGAAGCAAATAGATCAGAGATTTGGTTTTTGAGACACGCGCGATATAAATTGAAATTAGCTATGGATGCTCTTAATGCAATCAGTATTTTAAAATGTATATAACTGCATTTTTTCGGAAAGGTGCATTGTGCCGCTATTGCTTGTTTTAACACAGCATATTTATGTTTGCTGAGCCATAATTTATTTTACTAGGGGTATACTCAGTGAACTAATTATCTCCTCAGAACTTGCTATAATTTTAAGGGTTATGCACAAGATGTTAATTAGTCACACGGCTCCCAGATATTTGTAAGATGCAGTGTGATTGTGAAAACGCATATAAATGAGGACCAGGCATGACTACAGATGAGCTTTGTGATAATACTCTACTGAAAGCAGAATATTGTATTACTTGGTGGCGTTCTAAGGATACTATTCAAATCGAATAGGTGGTTTAATATAAAAAAAAAATGGAAGTTTAGAAGATAAACTGTAATTTACTCAATTTTTCCTCAAAAATAGAAAAATGTTACCAACAAGCATATGTTAAACATTTCAAATAAAATGCGCAATTTTTCCAAGTTAGTTTTTTTCAGGACAAAAAGACAGCACATATTTAATTTATGTTTGGGTTTAACCACCTGAGCATCTGTCGTGTTCCACAGTTCAGATTCTCCCGAATTGTGTTCCTCACATTCAGCCAACTGCATGGCTACAGGCACTTCAAATTCTAATGATGATTTTACACGAAATCTGTTCAGCTGCACAATTCATTAAAATGTTACAATGAAAACTTTGCCGGTTACAATCACTGCAAAAAATCTGCAAGAAAAAAAGTCTACCTTATGCCTATAATGAATGTTCTACGTTTAGGGAAATTTGAACGCTTTGTGTAAGTTATCATTGTTTTTCCTGGCTATTTAGTAAAAGAAATCTGTAAAAGGTACTATTCCATACTGAGGTTATTTTAGGTTTTTTTTTAATGAATCCATAGGAAAATTTGCAGAAAATTTCTTCACCTTGGTGTTAAAAAGTGTCACAAAGCAGTTGTTCAGGGCAGGAGGAAGGGGTAGTTTTGATTTGGTGGTTAGAAAGGAAATTGGCACTAGTGGATCAGTTACCATCTTTCATATTTTTTACTTTCAATAATTTTTATGTGGTGTTTATTCTTAATCTGGTACATGGTTAATTACATGTGTGCTGGTACAAATAAACATCAGCCATGCAAATGGTGTTGTGGCTTTCGTATATGGCATAAGGCGGTGAAGGATATCTTTGTGGTTGACTATGTTGTAATTCTGTGAGTCTTTCCAAACCAGTAGTTGTGTGCTACACTAACATACGGCAGGACTGAAAATGGTTAAAATTGATATTAGTCCCATTGGTTGGTGAAAGATACCTTTATATCATTCATTTGAGTGACTTCTAAAATACCCCCCTCAGCTAAATCTGTATGACAATTCAAAGACCCTGTTTGCTCAATGAAACCCTTTCTTCTGTAGGCTTTCAATAGTCAGTGTGTTTAAGACTGAGCCATTCTCTTGTTTACTAGAATGCGGTATGATAACTAGTCAGCATTACTGTGTTGTATAAAACAGAGCTAGTTCATATACAACTGACTGATATGCAGCTGTCTGAAAGCACCATATATTATGAAAACACATTTTAATGAAATATTACTCATACAAAAGGGGAGCTCCCTTTAACTCACTTGGATTTACATAGACATTCATTTTACATTAATTACCATGTTAAATGTATAATCCTTGATGTATATAGTGCCAACAGATTCTGTTGAGCTGTACAACTAGTTATCCAGACAAACTAAATGCAGGCATACATGTGTGTTTATGTTCTGCCACCTAGGAGTCTGGTTTAATCATAAATAAACTGTAGATGTGCTGGTTGAAATTCCTATTTTTTTAATTATTCAAGACATAACTGCATTAGGGCATATTTCAAGTTTCCAGTTCTGCATTGTATAATCTAGGAATGAGTTGTATGTAGTCTGGGTACATTCACTTTGTTATTATTTTCCTCTATACTGATCTTTGGCTTTTCGGTCATTGTAACAGTTCTATTTTTCTGTGTATCAAGCTTGACTTTGTTGTCACTATTATTTTTCCTATATTTTTTCTTGCATGAACTTTGCCTGTCCTGATACTTGGCTATTCCTGACACTTAACTTGCATTCTCTCGGTGTACTTTGAACGTCTTTTCATCAGCTAAGCCCTGGTGTCCAAACCCTAATACTGAACTCTGAGTGACTTAGTAGTTGACATAGGTGAAAGTTTTGTTTTTTTGTTACCTCCTCGCCGAGGGTCTTTAATAATACTGGCATTTTTTTGGGTTGTATCAGATTAAACACAAAAGTTTTGCTTTTTCCTTTTTTAACAGTTCTACTTTTTACATAAGATAAAGGCCAGGCCAACTACAAAATGGGTAAAGGCCTGTATGACCAGGTTTAGCAGAGAGTTTCCTGAGCAGGTTATGGGTTGGGAGTTCTTGTAATGGTTTAGAAGGTGGGATGTCTTTGGGAGGAGTTAGGATGCCATATTACGACACCATCTACTGAATTCCCTCCTTTTTGTACAGCGCACAAAGCAATTACTTTCCTGCCACTCCATCACCCACCGCTCTCTTATTTGTGTTTTGTTATAGGTGGCGAGTGTGGAGTTGGTTAAGAAGAGCACCGGGGGGCCACCCTAGTGTGAAGACTGGTTGTTTCAAGCAGCAAGCTCATGTTACCAGTCTAGAGATCTCGGTTTGTACTCACCCAGTTTGTGGGGTCCCTTGGGTGCCAGTGTCGGGCAGTGCTGTGCCTGGAGTACACCAGCGTGCTATTTTAACTGGCAAGATCTTATGTACATCTAGGGTGGTTTCCCATGGGCATGGTTGATTAGGTGTTTACAGAAGGTAATTTTTAGGCAAGGGAATGCAGGACTTGATGGTACTTTGTCATGTTTTTATGTAGGTTCATATTAGTCGTTTGTATGTGCTCTAGTTCTGACTAAACACCCTGACATCCTCTCGTACTGTCTCACTAGCAATCATCCAGATGTATACTCTGACTAATGGAAGTGTATGGCGTAAAATACTTAATTAGCATTGCTTTCAATCAGTTCAGTGTGGTGACTGAGCAGGAAAAATCACCCAAAATATCACATGACTGACAACAATGGCGGCTAACAGGTCTGCAGATAAAATAGGTTTATAGGAACTTAAAGCTATTTTTTTCAATGCACTGTATTTAATGCTCAAAATAATATACATTTTCCCATAAGATTTCCCCTGTAAACTTAAGTGGAAACATAACTGTCTCTTTAAACTAATTAACCGTGTTAAGATATCTGTCTTACTAAAGTGATAGGAAATACAGCGATTTAAATTATTAGCCTTTAAATATTTGTCGATCTAATAATTTAAATTTAGAATTGTTTTACATGTCTATTGGTTAATCACATCACTTGCTACCCTGTGGTATAGAAAAATCTAGTGAATAGTCATTTCCATGCGTTAACAATTCCAACTATATTTTAAAATTAATTAGCACCCTTTTATGCTGCTGAATTTATGTAGACACACCACAGCAGTGCCTTTCCATGTACTCTTCCATAATCCATCCTCTAAAGTCTTCATTTACACTGCACAAATTATCCTTATCAGCAGGTAGGCAACAATCAGCAAGGTGTAGCTGACAATAGCTCAATTTTTCCTATAATACAAAAAATAATCACTCAAGAAAATTGAAGGATTGCCAAAAATGTTATAAAATAGAGCCTAACAGAGAAAAATAAAGTGGGTGATTTGTAATGGGAAAGTATGATAGCTTTTTTGTTTAACTACAAAAGTGATAATAATGCACATCTTTAATCTATTGTTGTTTCTAGAATTAACTTAAAAAAAAAGAAACTTAAAAACAATATAATTAACAGTGGCATTCATGTATTTCTCTTGATAAATTTGACATGACTGTGTTTTGTTCATTTTTATTATTAAGTTAGTGACTGGTGAAGTGAGGATGTGCCATCAAATATTTCTTAAAAAATGTCTAAAATTAATTTTTTAAAGTATGGATATAAAGCAACTTAAAGGACGTATTACTTCATTTTAAAAAAGAAGTCCCCACGAAATAAGAATAAGAATTAAATGTACAAATACTATAAAATGTAAAAATAATACTCATTAAAAGAAGAATTCACACCATGGGTTTTTAAATGACTAGTAATTTTCTGTTTCAACACAACATCATTTACATGTGTATTTGGTGCCTACCTTGATAACCTTCTTGTTACTTGAACAATATGAAATAAAGCCTACTTTTTGGTGCTATATTAGCTCAAAAATGAGCACACTGCCACACTGCCACATATGGCTAACAGACAGAACGCTGCCCTCTATTGGTTATACATTGAGTAGCATTGAGTAGCATTGTTCCATATGCTTGAAATCCAAAGTTATTATGCTACTTAATGTATCTAACCAACAGAGGGCAGCATTCTGTCTGAACATATATAAACCATATATGCTAGTGTGCTCATTTGTATTTATTCAAATAAAATATATTCCTTTCGTGTAATGGTTTAATACAACCCCCCCCCCAATAAATAGAAAAAAAGAGTTTGCAAGTTTGACAGAATTAATGTCCGCAAGTGCGGACATTTAACTGTTGCAGCGGAGAGACCAGCGAATCATGGGAATATATTTTATTTAAATAATTAATAAATGAAACTGAACACACTACCACATATGGCTAATATATCATCGGACAGAATGCTGCCCTCTGTTGGTTATAGATTGAGTAGCATAATAACTTATTAAGCTACTCAATGTATCGTACCAATAGAGGGCAGCATTGTGTCCGAATTTATAATAAGTTATTATGCTAAGTTAAATGTCCGTACCGGCGACTTTGTTGGTCCCTGGCACGGACTTTTAACTGTAGCAGCAGGGTCCCAGTTTTTTTTTTCTTTTTTCCTGCATAGCAACTAGTGGTAAGGGGCCGTGTGAGTGAGCCTATTGGTCACTTGCACGGCCCTTTAACCTACGGATTTCTGCTCCCGTTATCCAACGCATCATCACAGGGGTTAACGGGAGCGGAAATCAGGAGTTAAAAAGGCTGTGCGAGTGAGCCTATTGGTCACCTTCCTCTGGCATCAACCAATTGGTTGGAAGACCCTGCAGTTGACCAATAGGCTCACTCGCACTGCCCTGTAACCCCTGATGGCGAACCTGCGGATTTCCGCTTCAGTCAACTCCTGCGATGCCGTGAAGATAAGGTAGGCTAGATGGGGAAGGGACCGGGGAGATTAGTAGACAAAGACGATCACGAAGATTCTTTGTGTGTGTGTCTTTGTCTATGTTTTACTGGCACTTTATTCTCTTCTACGTTTCTTCGGAACGAACAAAAAAACAGACTCTTCGTGTTCGTTTTCATGTTCACTCGAACACAAGTCTATTTCCTAATCCATGTTTCATTTGCTTTTCTATCAATAGTTTTGATCTGCTGTATAACACAGTAGTTGATTCACTAACAACAAATATGATCCAAGTTGCACCTCACTTGTGGACATGTTTGATTTAAATTAAAAAAAATAGTGGTGTTAATTAATTACTGTTAACTGTTATCTTGGTGACATGCACTTCGGGGTAGCAAATGCACAAGCAACCTACACCCTAAACGGTAGGGAATTAGGGGTAACGACAAATGAGAAGGATTTGGGAATTGTTAGACAACAAACTAGGCAACAATGTGCAATTTCAGTCTGCGGTTGCTAAGGCCAGTAAGGTATTGTCGTGTATAAAAAGGGGCATCAATTCGCGGAATAAAGATATAATTTTGCCTCTGTATAAATCAATGGTAAGGCCGCACCTTGAGTATGCTGTGCAATTTTGGGCACCTTTTCTAAAGAAGGATATCATAGCACTAGAAAGGGTGCAGAGGCGGGCTACAAAATTAATAAAAGGAATGGAGCACTATAGTTATGAAGAAAGGTTAACTAATTTAAATCTGTTTAGTTTAGAAAAACGTCGCCTCAGAGGGGATATGATAGCATTATATAAATATATTCGGGGCCAAAACAAACCATTGTGTGGAAATCTGTTCATAAACAGGACTATGCATAGGACACGTGGTCATGCATTTAGACTGGAAGAAAGGAGATTTAGACTAAAGCAGAGGAAAGGGTTTTTTACAGTAAGGACAATAAGGATGTGGAATTCTCTGCCTGCAGAGGTAGTTTTATCAGAGTCTGTACAGACGTTTAAACCGCAACTGGATGGATACCTGGAAAAACATAATATTCAGGGATATAATCTTTAATTATGGGGAAACAGCTTATTGATCCAAGGAGAAATCTGACTGCCATTTTGGGGTCAAGAAGGAATTTTTTTCCCTGGTTAGTGCAAAATTGGAAAGAGCGAAGCCGGGGTTTTTTGCCTTCTTTTGGATCAAACAGCAACAAATTAACAGATATAGGAAAGGCTGAACTTGATGGACGCATGTCTTTTTTCAGCCTATATTACGATGTAACTATGTAACTCAGATCCTCTTAAAACCTGAGCCAAGTAAATGTGAAAATGAGAAACTTGGGTATTCCTAGTAAATTCATCTGATCCCAAATTACACCCCTGGGTTGAAACCAACCAGTAAAGGAAAGTAAGCATTATAGCATTATATTTTTATATGAAATGAGGGGAAGTAGATAATCTATGAATGGGTAATATGTCTGAGCACAACAAATGTGGGATTTTCAACTTTTCTTGATAATAATAAATATGCAACTGTTTATTTGGACTATTTTGCTCCTTAAGTTTGTGTTGAAACTTAAATTTTAGGGAATTAACTTTTCACTGTGTCCTACTGTCCGTGTGATATAAGATGAACTGGAATATAACAAACCAGGCAATGTTGTTCAAATCCTTTAAACATTTTTTTTTTTATATTTTATATATAGACTAGACTATAGACTATGTATGCCTAATGTTCTTACACTCGTATAGACACTTTTAAATATTCTTATGAAATTTAGTTATAAGAAAATAAAATGAAATAAATATTTATAATTTACAGCAGATTATACTAAATACAATTGTAGAACTAGACCATATTGCTTAAGATTCCCATTATATCCTAACTTAAAGGTTTCTTTCATTTTCCTAACGTATTCCCTTATGTTCACCTTGATATTTTACAATAGTGTCATTTTGCGGCTTGCAAAAGAATAACTATATTGGAACCTCACTTTGGACGATAAAATAAAGTTTCCATATACAGTTAACATGAATCTATTGAAAGCTGCAGACAGAATTCAATTAAATTAAGTTTATCTATTAAGTGTCTCATTTATTACTCTTGAAATGTCAGAATGAAATCTGTGGGGAGAAATATTTTAAGTGGCAGTTTTGTCCTGAAGTAGCAGGTCATCACTGTTAATTTACAGCTGCTAAAAGAAAACTATATGAGTTATACCTTGTTAGGCACCAAACGTACTATCTACTCATGAAATACATTCACTAAAATATCTTAATTAATGCCAGAAAGGTAATGCCACCTAAGCCTTATTTCCAAGTAACAACATTTATTATAAAATAAGTTAACATTAAAATGTCCTATCGACACATAATCAATATAATGGATATTATATAAAACCGCTATATGAGTTTGTCATTAAAATGACATGCACTCCTTTCTCTCTCTTTTCTTTCTCTTTTTTACTTTTTTGCGTTGTCTCTCCCCTCTTTCTTTCTCTCTTTTTTCACTCATCTATTGATTCGAAAAAATATATTGCTATTGCCATAACTCAAAATTCCCAAGGGTAGGCTGACCAGAGCTCTCCCTTTACAAGGGTCAGGCTAGCTGTGTGAGGGCTACGGGTAGCTGCGGACAAGGAAGGGGTTAGCTCAAGACACCAATTAATAGGTTGGGAAGGGAAGTGGGAAGGGACGAGCATGGTAACTGCTGTTCCCCTGCCCATTGAAATAAGTTGACCCGCAGATCTGGAGGAACAGCTCTTCTCCTAGAAAGTTTCCAGGTATAGGGCTGGCCCAAGACATTGTGCTGCCTGGGTCCAGTGATGAAATGCTGGCCCCCATCTAAACGCTGCTCACATCCATTAGGTTATATCATGATTAATAAATTCACTCTCTCATGCTCTATCACACTCTTTCTCACACTCTCCCATGCTCTCACACACTCATTCATGCTCTCAATGTCTTCCTACCTTCTCTGCCGCTTCTGCTTCTGTCTAGTATTCTTTCCCCCAGATCCAGGAGTTATAAACACCTATCTTAAGCATAAATGTTGCTTATTCTGTCACACTATATAGCTACTTATTGCTTAGTCTGCCAGTATGTGAAAGTGCACCGATCTTGGAGAGTCACAATTAATCCTAACATAGCCGTATTACTTATCTTGGAGTTGGATCAGTTGCACTGCACTTATTTTAAACCACCGTGTGTCTCTAAACTCACCAATTATAGGATCCTCAAAGCAACAGATCAGATTTATTTTCAGGAATATAAACCACAAAAATTGATGCATCATTCAGGAGTACAATCTAACTCTTTCTTTTTATCCTTGCATCATCTAAAAATATTTCTTCCACGAAGCAATCAACCCAATTATAGTATAATAGCCTAGCACCCTAGTGGAAAAGAGTTCCTTCTCCTGCTGACTGAAATTATAATAATCACAGATGTTTAATGAACAGAATTAATAATATATAACAAGTTTGAAGAACAAGATGAAGAAATAAGGTATCATTTGTTGAATTGCAGATCTATAATATAACAAACTATTGTGGAAGAAGGTCTGAATAGGATGACAAGTACACATGCCATAAAGATTTTCTCCTTGTGAGAAATTACTAATTTCTGCTTTCTCTGCCTATTTCCTTTCTATCAAGATACATTATACAATGTGCAGGAAAGTATTTTAGACATGTGACGTGTATTTCATCCAATAGGTTATGAGCAATCTTTGAGTTTTAGCTTAGGACCCCTTAAAAACCTAGAGTCATCCCAAAAAATAGTGGTTGTGTTGGTATTTCCCACCAAGATTTGGTAAGTTCTCCCACGGACATTTACTTTTAGCGATGTCCAGCCACCATACTTAAAAGTCTGATGTGCAGACTACGCCTTATGGTCTGCGGTTCAATATCTTTGGTTCTTTGAACAGGACAAATGAGTAGTATTGGAGGGGACAATAGTGATCATGTGTGGGAATTTAACCTATTTTTTATATAATATGGAATGTGCTTTTCTGACATAATTACATGGAGATTGATATTTAATATTTACTGTTATGGCCAACAACTATTTATACTCAACTTACCTTACATATATTTCTTAAGCATTTGTTTATTTCTACAAAGTGTTTAAATCTCTGTGTATTGCAGGAAATATCCATTATATTATGTTCAAAACTGTAAACGCTCACGTAATTTTTATCCTTCCTAAAGAACAGTAATTTAAAAGGTTCAAATCGTATTCCGAATGACAATGTTCTAGAGAGAAACATTTTCTTTAAATTATTTGTGTCAGATTGGTCCATCAATTTGAGATTTACAGTGCAACAAATCATGGAGAGGGCTATCGGGGTTGGTCTGAAAAGCTAATAAAACCAGGACTATAAAATTTATTAAGGCGAAATGTAAAAAAAAAATCAATTAATTGATGAGTTAAATATGAAGAAAGTGATTGTTGTGGCCTTTTAAATACAAGATGGGTAAGAAGATCAGTAAGAATAATAAAAAGGACAATATCTTATATAATTTATTTTCATTAAATTGCTCTAGGGAGCTTTATGGGATTTGATCAAATAGAAAAGAGAGGGGCAACAAGATATATAAGGGACATTTTGGAATGAAATCCAGAAAAAAATAACTTAACTGCTATATCTGCTACTATTTATCTCATAATGGGAAGATCCTACTTTGCTATTGCCACAAAATTATTTTTATATTCTTTATATTTCCTTTAATTTCACTTTCAGGCATTAAATTAAGATACTGGGATGGTCGCTAAAAGGCTTTATATTTTTTACTATTAATACAGAGCACGAACAATTTACATATGGTTTCATAGAAGGAATGAAAGATAAAATATGATGAAGTTCATAAACCTAATATTTGGACATTAGATGGTATTGCGAGTTAGCTGATTTATAAATTTGCAAGTTTTCCAAAAACGTGCACTATATTTAATGGTAATCTTAAAATGAATCTCAATTATTTGTTTCTGTTACATAAAAAGAGGTGGCACCTTGTCATCTAATATTAAACTATTTGTGGTAGAGTCCAAACATATTATATACAATATAACCAAGGACCAGAAACACTTGTTGTGGTTCAGCACCAGCCTTAGTAACCAAATGATTCTGTAACCTAAAATGGCTGAAAGAGAAGAGTGTTGCTAAATTTGGTGTAAACATCAAACACTAGACGAGTTTAAGTAAGAAAGACATGGGTTATACAAATATTAATAGTGAAGTGGCCCCTATAGCTCCAGTACGTAGTGTGTCTCATGTCATATCCAGACATTCAAGTATATTTGGTACCCAACATGTCCATGGATATGGTTCTAAACGCAGTGTCCTGGATGCTAATGTTGCCTCTTACTAAGAGGGCTTCACTTTTTGTCATCCTAATTATGTGGAGGGCTGAGTTTATCATAACCTCAGATTATTCTTTATGTCATTTCTTTCCAGTATTGACTACAGGGGAGGATATAGTAAGTTAGAACATAGGAGGTCTGCCTATAGTAATTAGTTGGGAAAGGGTTAACTGCAGGAAGATGGTTGTCAACATTGGATTAGTGAACTTTTATCACACTAAAAAACTATTCCACATCTCCTGCTGCCAAAGGTATGTCTCCGTATTTATAATCTGGACACCAAAATGTCTTGTGTCTGTTGCAGGAAGGACATTTTCAAGCAATCGTTTATTCGTAGGTAAGGTATGAAAAATATATACAAGTAAGCAAGATAACTATAGTATCCTAAACTCAGGCAAGACATACTGTCTCCAAATCTCTTGTAATTAAAGTAATTGCCTAATGTATTCAAAATGCATGTAGGAACAAAAAGCTATTATTATCAATTGAAAAGAGAAATTGTACTTGTATTTACTGAGAAGAGCTAAATTGAGAATCGTGTACTACAGTAAAGATGTATTCATGGAAAAGAGGACAAAGTAAAAATAATTTTTTTAGAGGTCAAAAGGTCTATGAGTCATTAAAAAAAAGCACAAGTTCATCCAACCATACTTTAGATGTGCAGTGAACGGTAGCATGTATTATTATGGATCATACTCACTAGGCAGTTTAGTTTTGCAAAGAGAAATGACACTGAAAATGCTAAAACAGTAATGTTTGATTCTAAAGAGCTCTATGTTAAAGCCAATGAGAAACTCTAAACAATTTAGTCTCCGATAAATAATTTCTTCGAAATCTACCCCAATTTTATAAATATGATATATAATTGGACAAATCTGTACCAGAAATTACGCTAATGTACGATAATGCTGAAATTGAAAGTTAACATGAATCTTCAAACAACGTTGACCCTTTAGCCCCTTCATGACCAATGACGTACCCGGTCTGTCCAGGCAGACCAGCAACAGTGAGAAAGAGCTCCCCTGAGCTATTGATTCCGCCTATGGTACTAATAGGCCTATAGACAGCCAGCTTACCAGAGATCAGGTCCCAGCTGCTGTAGGCAGCTTCAGGGACAAAGCCCTACATTTCTTTGGTCCCCACATGAGTGTGGTGAACAGTTCTGACCCACTCCTGCTGCACGATCGCTTCATGACAGGGTCATGCTCTCTTCTAACTTTCCAGGATAGGCTAGCCAGAAGTTCTCCCTCTTTTGTGGGAGTAACATCAAGAGGGACAGGCCAAGAAAAATGTAAGGTCATATGTTCTAGATGTGTATATGACAGAAGCCAGCGGCCATATGTTCTAGATATGTCTATATGTTCTTAGTCTAGAAATAGTTTAACGTAAGAAGAAGACAACATCGAAATGCGTAATCTAAATTTATGTACAAGCAATTATATTATATGTTCATTTTAAAGGGTTAAATTATGCTATGCCCTTTCATGTAAGAATGCCGTTGATATTGATATATTGATAAGATTTTACAACTTAATAGGATAAAACTTCATTAGTGTTAGAAATGAGCACAATAAGTGCAAGATATTTATGGATTTCAAAATCTTTATGGATGAGCACATCGCTGGTGTTGTATAACAACATTTTAACTTGAGTTAGCATAAATCATTTATGTTTTTATTCAGTGTTTATGTTGTTATTTAAAGCCTCGTGCACAGTGATATGTAGTGACAAGATCAAATGTTCTTTGGCTGAGTTTCAATGTAAAAATTAGAAGCTGTTGATTTTATTACCACTTTGTCAATATATATGATGTAGTGTAAATGATTATGAGTAGCAGAGAGATAAGCCAAATGCTTCAATGCAGTCACCTTTAGCAACATCTCCTTTTGATCTTACGTATAAAATGCCTACTTAACATGCAGAAAGCACATTTCTAGGGACTTTTGGTTTGAACCGGCTATAATAGAAGTATTTTGATGACAAGTGGATAATATGATAAAATGAGTGGCTGCCTTTTCAGAGCTGGCCGTCATTAAAAATGTCAAGGTAGCCAAAATAAATCACCTATGCAGTGTGCATATGTGAAAAGATATTCTAACAAAAAGCTATTAGGCTTTCTATAGGCCATAAGCTATCTCTTATCATCTTTTACATGCAATAAGCTATCCTGGGGGGGGGGGCAAGCAAAGCTAAATGTGCCTCTGGCCCGTGCCCTCCATAACTAACACACATACTTGCACACACTCAATTACACGGGCACTCACTCTAACACACACAACTTGGCTGGAGCCTATATTCACAGTGGCTTGTAAACTATGAGAGCTGCCATGCTACACAAACTTGTTACTAGTTTGTTAATGTCATTAAGATGTTGTTGATAATAATTTGATGCATAAGTACTAGTAAGGTTCCAAAATGTTCCCTCAGAAATCAAAGATGTAAACTACATAACATCTTTGTTACTGAACTACCGTAGATAATATTATACATGTCCATTTTTAAATATATGAAGGGGAAAATATGAACGTATAAAAAGAGCCCCCCCCTTAGAACTATTTTTCTGTACACACAGACTAAACAAAAACTTGAATAGTGTCCATAGACTTGATTGGGGCTTATTGAAGTCAATAGAGGACGTAATGTATCTTCTAAACATTGAAATATATATACATATATACGCACTCTCCCATACAACCAGTGAATATTTTTCAATTCATTTCCATCGGTAAGGGGTGGATTAAATAGGGGGATTTTGGTGTCTTATTTTTTGTGGTGGGCATCTTTATGTTTATACTTGTTTTTCAAACCTGCATGACCCTACTAAAACTGGCAAAATGTATAGTCCAGTGGTGTCACTAGGTTACTGGGGCTGAACCCCGAATCTCAAACTCATAGCCCTGAATAGACTTGGGCTAAAGTATGCTTTCGAGGCTATGGGCTGGTTGGAGAAATCATATATGTCTCTAACTGGCGCCAAATGAAGGATACAACACCGGCTATTAGTTCTGGGCATCGGGCTTTGGCTTCCCAGCGCTCAGAACCAGTGCTGTACATAGGAGGGAGGTTCACTAGGGGGGGTGCCATAATTGCCTTAAGGGTCGGTCCAAAATTGTTCAAAACACGCTGGTCCATCCTGGTCCGAAAGGGGGAAAAAAAGATAATGAGAGATAAAGAGGAAGGTGGAAGATAAAGAGGACACAGAGAGATAAAAAGAAAGGGAATAAATAAACAGAACGTGGGGAGATAGAAATGACACAAGGGATGTGGGAAAGAATATGGAGAAAATCTACAGCATACAGTAGCAACCCTGATCATATAGCTTAAAAAACAAAAAAAAGCAGTTGCTAACACTTATAATATGATCCTGCTCTTTACCCCCCTCTTGTGATTCCCTTGACTTTTAACTGGTACATATTTGTCTTATGTTTTCTGTCTTTTTTCTTCTGTATTTTGTTTTGTCTATTTATATTTCAAAATGTATTGAAGATTATAATAAAAAAAATAAATGACAGAAGGGGAGATATAAAGAGAAAGAGGAAGGGAGAAGAGCAAAGGAGATAATAAGGAAGGGGGGTCAAAGAGAAAAGGAGATATAAATAGAAAGGGGATAAATAAATGGGGGGGGTAACAAGAAAGGGGAGAGATAATGAGAGAAAGAAGAAATCATGAGATAGGGTTGAAATTATGAGAAAGGGGAGAGTGTGCTTGTGTTTATATGTATATATGTGTGTGTGTGTGTGTGTGCAGTGTTGTGCAGAGACCACTCCCAAAGCAGTGTCCACTGCTATCAAATCTGCTATGGGCTTTAGCCCTGGATCTTCTGGAGACCTAGCAATGCCACTGGTATAGCCACAAGCACACAACTCACACTTTAGTGAATCTGCCAGCGGTTTTGCAAATGTTAGAATGTGAGCAACCTCAGTCATTTCTGGTCAGTCATATTGACTTCACTGCTCGAATTCCTACTAAATAGAACCTTGTTACACTAGACACCCTTGTGGTACTGGAACAAAATATTTGAATAAGAACATCCCAACTATTTATCCATTTCCTTTACTAAATGCTAGCACCATCTGACCTAACCATTTTCCCAAGCCAGCTCTTGTACCTTTGCTTCAAAGACTCTGTGAAAACTCTGAACATGTAGGCAGACATACTCCTTCTTGTATACAGTATGCGTATAGTTGTCTCTCTTGTTGAAACATCCAAATTAATTAAAAATGAGCTTAAGATGAACAGTAACTGAAACATGTTTCTCATTTGATCTAATCCTTGAAGTATAATATGGAAATTCAAGCTAATTCAGATCAAAAACATCATTAGTATGCACCTGATCCTTTCTTCTATTTTATCAAAGATACATGTCATTTTATGATATATATATATGTTTAACTTTTCTCTGTGCAGAGCAACCATAACATATAAACAGACAGGTAATGGGCTTAAACATAAAAGCATATCTTCCACATGTCCTGTTTTCGTGTGGGGCAGTCCCAATTTTCAGGCAATGTCCTACAAAACTGTCAGACTGTCCTGCTTTTGCAGGATTATGGGCAGTTAGGGAGATCCTCTGATTTTAATATAATAATATGTAATATATTATATATTAAAATAGCTTCAAAAAAACCTATGCAAATGACGTATTTCCAAGCTCAAGACAAGTAAATTAATATATTATGAGTATTTTTTTCTGTTTGGATTTTGTGTATAACTTGGGTAAAATTGTGACAGTTTACCCTTTCCCTACTCTATGAGTAACGGAACAAGCATGGTGTTAAGAAGATGGTGCTCCTTTTTCACTAAATATAAGGTGATATAACAATTTACATTTAATGAGGATGTATCCTACTGAGTTCAGCATTACAGATATGGAGAGATGGAGTGTCTTCATCAATAGGCATCGCACCAAGCTCCCAATTCATTTAATCAATTTGATTTAGTCAAATAAACCTGCAGAGCAAGGCCAGATTAAGGAATTTGGGACTCTGGAGCACTTATACAAAAGGGCCCTTCTTTTCTTGCTCCCAACTATTTTTCCATGTCAACACGAATAAAACAATGCAAATTTTTTTTTAAAAAACCACAGTTATATTTCTTTGTGACCTAAAGCGCTCCCACTCTTCCATGGGTACAGCTGGACACTGGGAGAGAGGAGCTGCCTCTGTACTGTTTTAATCAGGTAATATACATACCTGCCATACATTTTAATACTGTGAATGAAAAGGTGTTGGAAATAGTAAGTAGTAAACACAAATTTGTTAGCAACTTTTAAGTTACAATTTTCTGTGTTAGAGAAGAACATTTCCAGAGCAAAGCATCTTCATCCATCTCAACAAGTCAATCCATAAGTAAACCTGAATATGTGCATACCGTCACTGGCAGAAGTAAAACAAAAAGGTTCCTAACTCCAGCAATAATTGCTAAATCCGCAATCATAGTGATATAACATCCCAGCTGATTTCAAAATCTGGACCTTTGTCTGAAAAATGTCTCGATCATTAATCTGTAGTGATTAGCAAAATAAATATCAGGTTGTTAATGGTATTACACATTACTATTGACTTCAATCTTTATTGAATTTTGCTAATTTGTGTACTCAGATCCTGTTTGGCTGATTTTCATTTGTGCAGAACTAGTCTTGGAATATTACATTTGTAATTAATATGCTTTAATTCCTTGACACAGCAGAGCTATTGATCTTTAATTTGCAATATCAACAAGGTAAGCTGAGGACAAGTGTTTATTTTTATCCTCTTTGAACTATTTTAGGTTGATAGACTGACAAATAATCTATTTCATTCAATGCTGCCTCCTAATTATGCATGCTTGAAGTCTAAATGTTACATTCCAAAGAATTTTAGGAATATGCAATAGTGTCAGCATATAAACAGCCATTCAAAAATGTTAATTATTAAATATAACTAATCTGCCACATGAATTAATATTAAAACTCACAGCAACACACATTATAAATGGCTGTACCAAGCATACCTTGAATATCATATATAACATGACCAGTTCTGGCATTTTAAAGCTGTTCCACTTAAGCAACACATAAATTGAGCTAACATATTAATTGTATTCTGTTTCTGAATGTTTTCTCACGTATAAACAATATTGAAAATTGTACGCCTATTTTGATTGTGTCACATGACAATTAAGCATTCCTTGAAGTCATTGTAAGTTGCATTTTCAGTCAAATTTGGGGAAACCACTTGAAACATTCATTGTGTTGAGCTATTTCAATTGCTTTTGTTTGCTTTGTTCATTGTGACCAGCTAAAAGTCACTTACAGAACCGCATTAGACAATTTTTCCCAATTTATTTTAGGGCAAAGCCTCTAGCTTTTGGTCAACACAAAAATATGTGCTATTCCTGAGTAGAGTTTAGTTGATTAAGACAGTTGCCCCTTTTAGCTTCCAGTCAAAATTGTTTTTACTATCTTCCTATCATATCATATATTATGTTCCATTGATAAATAAATATTGGTGACAAAACGATTCAGTTGTTTAAAATGTAAATCCTGCTCCTGAGTAGTTTAAGACAATTGTTAAGCAGAACTATGATGCTCTCCCGTTACCAGTCTTGTGTGTCATTGTTGAAGGACAAGCTGTCCAAGGCAGCTGGACAAACCATCGACTTCACCTCCAACATATAGAGTGCCACTAGTTCACATCATGCCTTCCTTTCACTTACGGCACACTGGTGGCTGCCCGAATATTTGGAGGACAATACCACTGTAGCCGGTGTAGGGACACTGGTGAAAGGAGGGGTAGAACTGAGGCAGAAGGGCATATGTCTTGTTCCAAGGGGCTGCATGTGCCTATCATCTGCCAGTGCCTGCCCAGGCCCAATACCCTACCACTACAGCTGCTGTTCTTTCAACATCCTTACTCTGGGGAAACATTTTGTTAAAAATCATAATAATAATAATGATATTGGGGAAATCAAGTCTTGTTCCAAGGGGCTACTATCACCCAGTATCTGTCAGCCTGCCCAGGCCCAGTGCCCTACTACTACTGCTGCTCTTCTTTTTAAATTTCTACAGTATTGGTGAAATTCAGTTTTGCTCCAGTGGGCTTCATGTTCCTATAATCTGCTAGTGCCTGCTGCCAGGCCCAGTGCCCTACTACTACTGCTGGTTCTCTTTCACATCCTCACCCTGGGGGATCAATTATTGTAATGCCCTCTGCTATGCTCTGGGATGGAGGGCATTTATTTGCATTGACTCACAATTCACCTTGCCTTCTTTTGACATACAAATATATTACTTATGAAGAAAAGAGGATTAACTTCACAATAATAAAATGTTAGTTTATAAAAAAAATCACAAAACTGTTACCAAGGGACGTTATATTGAAAACAATACTAAGTATTAAAAGGAAATGAATATAACATGGTTACACAATGTCATTCTGTTAAGCAATAAATAACAAATGCATAAGCAGCACAGGTGGACATTTCAGTCACAACGTAAACAGAGAGAAAGAAAACATATATAGATATATATATTGATAATCAGATACACAAGGTGCTAGACATGGTAATCATCCCCCGGAAGCTCTCTCTTTGGGTTCTAGCTCTAATTGTCTTTACATGAGCCAAGGGGAGGCTTATTTACAATAAGGCTAAAATATGGGGCAGGTATAATCATAAAAAGGATTAAAAAGGGAACTCAGTGGGCAGAACATGGGTATGGAGTAGATGGAAACTGACCCCTGGAAGTCAAACACTGACCTTTGACACAGTAATTATCTCTGATTTCTGGAGCATCTGGCTAAAAACCCAGAAAGTTCAAGGGTAAGCGGAGGGACGTAGACGCTCTACAGAGTGTTTCACATAGAAATATTCTGTAGGGCACGTGGAGCTAAGAAAAGTCATTTTGTATTGGCAGCTAAATTAATAAAAAAAATGGCATTGCAGTTTCTTTAAGGTTTTGTCAAAATTCTCAAGTTGTACAAATGAGTATAATCTTCTCCAATAACTGTACTTAATATTTCCTGCATGAAATGTTTCCATGTTTTTAAACACTTGTGCAAATATTCTGACTTCCGCACAGAAACATTTTATTGCTTTTGTTTACTTTTCCGTAGGATTGAATCAGAGCTTACTAGAATGTATATTTTATGTAAAGCTGTTTTCATTTTATTAAACTCATAACTTGAAATCTAAAATAATGTTATTTTAATCATCAATTAAATTATACATTTATATGAGTATGATATACATGAGTCAAAGTCTTTTGGTATACATATATTTTTTTTATTTTGACTGTTTTGAATAAAGTATTAAACATTGAATATATTAAGTTGCTTGTGTGAAGAATATAAATTACACTTAAGATGCAGTTTAGTGTGCAACAATTCCACATTTAATTCGATTTATTAATTCATTTTATCAGGACTTGAAGCTGTACACTTGCATTAGGTATTTAGCGCCCCCTAGTGACAAGACCTTATAAATCCGACGAGTAAAGTTAAAAAGCAAGGCTGCTTATGGTACAGGACTAGTTACAAACTATGTAAGGGGTTGAAAGGGGTTGTAGTTATTTAAAAGCTGGAGAGTTCTAATGTAAAATAAAGTTCACCAAGGGCTACCACTACTAAGCTGTGCAATTAGGTAGATGTGGGGAGCCTTAAGTAATCTTTTATTGCAATAATAGCATAAGTATTCCATATATAGTTTCTTTTTATCTGGGATTTACTCACTCTGAAAAGAAGCAAAACTAAAGGTACAAGTAGCATTTAAGGACAATTTGGGTCTGAGTGCTATTGCAATGCCATGGAATTTAAATTTAGCCATATTTAACATACACCGATGAACAAACTACCAGCACTCAAATCCAAACCTTCAAAATACATTCAGTAAAGGAACACGATGCTTTAGTGCACATAGAAATTAATTTTAATACCACTTGAGATATATATATATGTATATGTCACGCACCCAGCACATCCGCTTTTGGAAGTGAAAGAGGCTTTGATGGCAGCCCCTATCACAACTAGTTTTGATATTTTGCCAAGTGTTTATACTCATTCCATACTATAGGGTCAGGGGTGGTGGTTTGGAAGCATGTGATAAATCTTTGCTGTTACAACAAGTGTGGTGCATCAGACAATGGGACTCACAATTGGGACAGGTTCTGAATGTGTTACCTGAAACATTTACACCCCATCACACACGCATACATCATGCTCCTCCATATACATGTACATATGTGCAGAGATATACAGGCAAGCAGAAGCTCTCCCTATGCCATGTACAGTAATATCTAGTTCATTTGTTTGTATTTTTACTTCTGATAAATGCCTCCTTTTCTTTTTTCACAAGGATATCTAACATTAGTATCTTTGTGTTTGCTCTTTTGTGTTTCATACAACCTCTAAGAAAATAATTGAAGACAAAAAAAGACCGGCATAAAACAAATTGAATTTAATTTACAGCCCCTAAATAGATTTTAGATAACTTCTTCACCCTACTATATACGAAAAATAGGATTTCTTTTTAAAAAATAATACATGTATATAAAATGATTGGGTTTGATCACTCAGAAATTGCCTATATAACAGTCACGCATTAAATATTTACTTTTCTATAATTGGGATGATTTAGCTATTCAGAACATATGTGCATGGGAATAGAATATGCTTTGGTTCAGATCCTTGAGGCAAATTGAATTTAATTTGCTATTTAGGATGGACAGAAGATGAAAGAGACTAGAATCTGTGTAGATCACTCACATTATCAACTTTCAGAAGCAATAATTGTGTTAAATTAAGCTCCTAATAAAAAATGAAACAGTCACAGACCAGGGCAATGAGCTTAGAAATCAATTTAACTTTCTGTCTCAACCTTAAATGCTGCTCAATAAATTAGTTTTGATTATCTTAATCCAAATTAAAAACAGCAGGTCACACTGCATGCGAGAAGAGGTATAAGTGTAAGATAATAGGGCCACCAAACAAAAAACTCAGCGGGTATCCCCAACTTAAATTAAAATCACACTTGATATGCAGAAACAGACCGCGTACAATGGTAGGAAGTCTAGAAAACAAAATGAAAACTTGCTGTCACGTTCATAGTTAGCCGCGGTACTCTTGTGTGAGCATGGTGTTTTCCATAATGCAATCAATAGTATATTTTATTAGTTCCAGAACGCGCCATGAAGTAATTGTGCTCCGTTGTTTTGAGCATGCATACTGCAATTAACATAGGAGAAATAGATTAGCTTACCTGGAATCTGGAGAGTTTCCTTTTCAAAATGTCCAATTATAAATGAGAAAATTACAAGTAGATGTTTTTCCTTTTAAACCCTCTATAATTTGATGTGAATATCTTTAAAAAGTAACATGATAATAAATAACACAAAAAACACTATTCGGCTTGTTCTGTGCACTGCCCTATAGGTTTTGCTCATTAATATACTTGGGGACTCTGTGTTTGACCTGTAGTCTCTGGGTGAAGCGCTGCTTCTCCGGGTCACTTTCCCATTTCTCTGGCCGGGGGGGCGGTATTTTGCCGTACCCACTCTTTTTCCAATTTCCCCCTACTTAAGACTCCCTGGGGCTAACACACCTGGCCATATGACCCTCCTCTTCATTAAGCCAAGGAGGGAGAACATCGGATTGTCTGCACTGATAATTCGCAGGTATAGTTATACAGATGTAAAATATTTAAGGTGAAATGTATTTGGGGCACTTGAAATGTTAAGACAACATTCATTCAAAATACAATTTAATTATTAGTATTCTAGGTGAAAACATTTTTATATTATAGCCCGAACACAAGCGATCAAATGAGACATCACTGAAAGTGAGCACTGTTCAGGTTATTTAAATGCCTAAACTATTGTTCAGGCATTTCCTTTCCAGTGATGTAATTGATGATGTCACAGGGGGATCCCCTGGGGTCTCTAGTTATGGCAAAAAAATATATATAAAATATATTTCAAAAATATTTTGTAAAAGAAATGTAGCTTTCCCAAAACATTCCAAACCAACGCATATAGGGCATCACTGTACCTGGAGAATGTTGCTGAGAACAAAGTGGTGTTTGCTATTGCAGTTGCACATATCCTGGCCAAGAAATCCAAAAGACCACTGCAAAGTGGGAACGGCAATAGACTTTACAAGGGGAGATCCCTAATAGGCTCATGATCGCTATCTGCCTGCAAAGGGACAGTAGGCCGGCTATTCTACTGCAAAAACTGAGACACTTGGGAGGTATGGGTGTGCCTTAGGTGGGTGTCGAGACTAGAATACACACCTGAATCATTTATAAGCTGAACATTAAAATATAATAATAACACAAGTGATAGATGGTAATGGTTTTCCATGATGACTTCAATCACAATTTTATTTCAGTGGTGACAGCGAAGACATTTTATAAGCATGATAATAAGAATATATTTTTTAGGGTCTATATTGTTGGGCAGGAATAATTAAAAATTTAATAACATTATAAAACATAATTGCTGTTTTAAATTGCAGCATGCATTACGCATTATTATTATTATTATTGTATATCTGTAGCAGTACACTGATCACATACCATTAGATTCAGCAATATAAGTACCAGAGGAACAACATTTGCCGTGAAGTGACATTATCATAGATGGTCTTTGTAGATGAGTAGTGGTAGAAATTATTGTCTGGTGCTTATGGGAGTAACCAGAAGACACAGGCAGATCTGCTTTACTCCTGGTATAGAATTAGACCTGATGTGATCAAATCAAACAGGAAATCTGGATATGCTCATAAAAAGCATTACATGGAAGTGATATATTGGTTTTAAAACGCACAATGAACATGTTATCCTGCAGGAACTATGTACCAGATTCTTGGCTTTGAACACCATGAAATAAGTAAATATATCATAGTCTCCAAAATTTAATTAAGCAAATATTACCAGGTCCCTCACGTTAATCTGATATAGCCCAAGTATATTGAATCATATGAGAAATATACAGATATGGATTGGAATTGTATTGGATTTGTATTTGATTAGCACTCACTCTACCAGTGGCCCCAATGTGTTCATTCATCACCTGGACTGAAACATCCATAAAAATACTGAAGTGTGTGGTATACTGGAATTCAAACTTCAGGCATTCATTATTAAACAGGTACATTCTGGTTTTTAAAATCTGAATTTATTTCTAGTATGTCTAATATATTGACCACCAACTGCTTCTGGTCTATTATTGTGAAAGATTTTCTCCTAGTGTAACAAAACCGTATACAATTGGTCAGCACTGGGGCTGATTTATGAACCTTTCATAGATGGTAAAAACCGGAGTGTTCAAAAAATCAATAATTTTTAGAACCCCCCAGGGCAAGATCACAATCCAATAATCTATTTATTATTACATACCACTTTCTGTTGTAAACTTAGTTTTTGTTGTACAGTTGATTGGAACAGGCCTAAACTAGTACTTTTACCTGTAAACTGTATTGAACTCATTTATCATGTTTATCTCTTTGAAATTCAGACTTTTCATGTTCTGCTAATTCATTCAACATAAATAATAATCCAAATAGATGGAGAACCTACTTTCACCTCCTACATAGTTTATAATGCTACCAAAACCTTATTGATGTGTTGGGGGATGAGGTGAGAGTAGGTTCTTACCCTATTGAGAGTGTGCCTTGACGTGGCGGGTGAGCTTAATTATGCTTTGACCAATTATATATCTGTTGCCAACTTTATTAGGGTGAGAAGTGCAGACAGCTTTTGTTTTTGTATACATTGTACAGCCAATAGACAGTATTTGCTGCATGCTCACACCTGTTTGGCAGGCTTCACTTTACACATTTGTATTATTTAAGCCTGGGCTTAGTGCACCAACATTTTTCTTTTCTATGCTTATAAATACTACTCTAATTAAAATTACTGTCTCATTCTTGAACTCTAACTGCATGAGCATTTAAGGGTTAATTTCATTTTTTTAATATACTAAGTTCTTTTACAGGCAGTCTCCATAATATTATACATATAAGTACTTCAGTGTATGTTCAAGTAATCCTGGTCTCCAAGTATTCTTGCACATCCTCAAGGCGAGCATTGTTTTTTTTTTCACAACGACCACTAGAACTTAAGAGTACATCCTGTGTTTTTTGTTAAAAAAAAAAAACTCCTTGCTAATGCTCAAGAAATTGTCTCCTAACAACTCTGTCGGCAGGGTCCAAAATATTAGAATTGGTGTGATCAATGTTATCCCCAGGCCTGAACTGGCACACCGGGCAATCACTCACACAATCTTACTTTCCAGTTATGCAGTGGGATGCGATTTGTCTAAAATCTATGAGTGTGTTACATTTATTGCTTGTAATGGAAAGGAAAATATGTCAAAACAACAAACTACAAGATACTACAATGCTTCATAGTCTACGTAAGTACACAAAGTAAGGTATAATAAAGCACCGGTAATAACGAAACTGAAGAAACTGTGACAAAGTTATCTGGAAAACTTGCTTTTTTTTGCTTCTTCTCTTGTACCTCTTCTGCTAGAGCATAAAGATGTAGTGTGCGCATGTGCATAACCAGCCATTGGACATACGTCACCAGGCAGCTTCTGGCTTTAAAGTGACAGCTCTGCCCGGTTAATGGCAGTCTTGGTTTACCTTACAATGTTTGAATGCCTAAGCAGAATTCCACTGCACAGGTGACAGCGGTGACATTGCCAGAAGGCTAAAATTCTATAGAAGAAATCCTTGGCAAAATGTGTTTCATTTACATCCACATTTTTTTATTTTAGTGCTAAGAAGTCGTGTGTTATATTTATGTTATATGGTTTGGAAAAAGCCCTAACGACCTAGAAATAACAACATATAATTTGTGTGGGTGCATGAAACACAAAAAGTTGTTGAACAAACATATGGTGAAAATGGCAAAAAGTCTCCAATCTTTAGGTTACAAAATACCCTTGGTTATGAATATGTTAAATCTATATTTATTTTCCTTCTCTCTGAACAAAGTATGTTTTTTGATTGTATACAGCCCATAAAAAAGTGTTGTGCATATATAAAACTTTAACATCTTACCCAATAAGTCTTCATTGTACTTATTCTTCATTGATTTATTGGCATTTATTTTGCATTAGTAGAAGGACAGAAACCAGTAGATGTATAAGAAGAGCTTTAAGGTATTTTATAATTGCACCTTATTCCTGTACTTAACCATAGATGCATTAAATTTGCACAATAAATTAAACTGCAGGCATTATAAGTTTTTAAATCAGACACATGTGGCCGATTATTACCTCAACAAAACAATTCTATGTAGTGTGCGGAAGAAGCAGAAATAGCCATAACCCATTTCATGTGTTACTTAAGGAAAATCAACAAGCAAACCACAGCCCGACATTTCACAGCACTGCCGCTGACTTTTCAAGGGTATTGGATTGTCTTATTTCTAATCGATAAGGATCTGGCAAGGTTCATCTGGATTTAGGTAACACATTAGTATACTTTCTTCTCTGTTAATGTCCAGTTTGTCTTGTTCTTACAGTAAATAAGCATTATATTGTAGTAAAATGCAATATACACATACTATTTTATAATAATCCATGACAGTTTAACTTAAATTTAGGTGCAGCTACACTTCAATTACAAGTTACAATAGAGATATTTTAGTTTTCTTGCAAACGATCTCCCTCTAGTGGCAATTTAATGAAACAACCAGTGAAATGGTGCATGTATAACATTTACTGAACAGTTTATTGAGCATTATGAGAATTGTTTGAAAGAAAGCCCTTGCCAACAGAACTTGTTTCATAAAATAATCCTATTTTAATACACACAGTAGAAAATATACATTGTATTTTTGACAAAAGCTACTGCAATCTCTATACTGTCATATTTGTGTCATATACATATGTTTATATATTATGAAAGATGATGTGACATTTTCCAGCAACTCAACTTTATGTGCTAGAACATCCTTCTTTTTGGTGAAGAGTTTCTTCTAAATCTGTTCATTCATCTGATTACTAAACAATGTTGTAAAATACGCTCAGTGATTTCCCTAATGAACCACCTTTCATTAATCTACCCCAGGATACACCTATTTCCTGTAGAATTAGAGGGCAATACGACTCTTTGGCCCATCTAGTCTGAACGTTTTTCCCACTGTAAACCTTAATCAAGCCTTGGTCTCATCTTAAATACAGACTAGCCATATGCTTATCCCATGTATCTTTCAATTCCTTTACTGCATTAACATGTGCCACTTCATTACCCTTAATGCTGAATTCATAAGTATAATAACGATCAAACAACATATAATAAATATCAGACAAGGAATGATCATACTACAATATTTAGATTACATTAGAGACTATATAGAAAAACTATTTTTCATTAGGGGAGTATAATGTTTGTGTGTAGAAAGTAATGTAGAGTAAAGCCATATGAAATATTATGTTTGCGTCTTAAGAAAAAAATACATTCTTCATTGTTTGATAAAAATATTTAATTTGAAATAGTATTATTTCCATTTATATAATATTTAGTTTTTTATTTATTAAACTAACAAACTAGGTGTTAAATATTAACAGCATTTTGTGTGAGAGTACAGCCCCACCTAGTGGGATTTTTCTGCAGCTCATGCATAAACTTGTACAATCAAAAAAGTGTGTTTCATTTAACATAACTTGTTACCTAAAAATTTTTTTATATTAAGAAATGTTTATCACTTGATTCTGCTCATAGATTCGTTATGAAGCATAACTACTTTTTTTTTAAAAAAAAAAAACCTTTAAAACCGTTTTACTCCTATTTGCAAAGAAGCGACATGATTAAAATATTTAAATATATAAAGTATTTTTACAGAGTAGCTTAGGTGTTCAGTAAGCCTCCAGAAGTCCAATGTTAAGTGAAAAATTGCTTTAGTCATTCAGCTTGCATTAAAAGTATTGAACTTGAAGATTCACTATTGTTAACTGACAATTATAAATAAATAAATAATCGTTTAGTACTGTATTGCCCATAAAACTCAATTCAACAAATTGCTCCTGAGCTGTAAATACAGAAAATAAAAACTTAAATTCCCCTTCCTTATTAAAAATAACACTCCATATCATTACATCTATATTTAGGAATAATACACAGTTAAAAAAAGGGAAATGACATCTACTATCCTTAAGTGGAGCACCCCAAGTGTAAAGGTACCATATTTGCTCGATTATAAGACAAGGTTTTTTCAGAGCAAAAGCTCTGAAAAAGACCCCTCGTCTTATAATCAGACCTCAAATAAGTCTGACTATGAGACAGATCCCCTGCAGCGCTGCAGGGGACCTGGATCCTCCTGTCTTATGCCCCCCCCCAAACTTACCTGTGCTTCTGACTTCCCGGTGTGTAGCCGGGGCAGCGTGTAGACGTCAACGCGATTCGCGTAGACAACTTCTGCTGCAGCCGGAAGGAGGTGCAGTTAGCAGCGGGGGTTGTCTGCGTCCATCGCGCAGACCTTCCCCGGCTGTCAGTGAGGAGAGTTCCGGTGCGAGGAATTCTCACTGACGTTTCTTCAGTGTTGTCACATGAAAAGATATAATAAAATTTTTACAAAAAAAAGAGGGGGTACTCACTATACTCACTAGGTACTGTATATATATATATATATATATATATATATATATATATCACATAATTTGTATCCCCTATCCCTTTATTATTAATCTGAAAATGGAGGACCTTGGATACATGGACCTTTATATTTAATTGTTTGGTGGGGGGCATTGTTTTATATTGTGACAACTTTATCTGGTACCTACACATCCATCCAATTACAACTGGATTACAGTTGTAACTGGATGCTATTGCAAACCCTTCTTTCTGTTAGCAACTGGTTAGTTCTTTTAAAAAGTCCCCATTCTTCCTGCACTGAATTTGCAAATTAATATATGACCCGTTCTTTCCTTCTCCTTCTGAGCACAGAAGGACTCACCTGCCAACTCTTTCATATACTAGTAGTACATCAGATGCTAAAGCAGTTTGCCTATGCTGGCAAATAACCAGAACAGGCACAACTCAGTTCTTAATATACATTTATAAGAATAACATTTAATTTTATATAAACAGATTGCCTCTTGTAAAAATGAATTATTCATAATGATATAAAGGTAATGTTAACTTGTTACATTTTACTTATAGCGTGACAGCAGATTCTGTATTACTGTAATAACTGTAATAACATTATTACACGTTAGGCCATACTGAGATATATGGTGCAATGTACTTTCTTTTTAGCTTTCACCCTGGCATAAGTTTGACGCAAACTAGTATAAGGGACTTCTTGTACGCTTCTGCCACCACTGCCAACTGTTAATTAAAGTGTTAAGGATATAGTCACAAGACCATCATTTAGGGAGACTATTTTTAAAACAGAACGTAATAGCTCTCAATTCTCACCTGATTACACGGAAATAAAAAGTTTGCACATTTTCAAGAATCATGAAAATATATGTAAAAAACTGTAATCCCAGATTTTCCAGACATTTAGAGAGCTTCAGTGTTTTGTTTCCAATAGGAACCAGACAGAAACTTGGATAAAAATAGTCATTTCTTTGGGTGTCAAAGGGAATTATGTAATCCTTTCCTGGCAAAGTGTTAGAAGGCAGATTAAGTTTACTTTAACATCATCTAACGCTTATGTTAATAGTACAGAAAGCTATACAAGAGCAGAAAAAAACTAAATATCCATGGGTGGTCGGGGGGGCAGTTGGGGGCACTTGACACACCTGGAAATTCAAAGAGGCCCATTGGAGCAGCAGCAGGGGAGGATGAAACAGTAGGCTGTTTAGAATAGGTTAACTAGACATAGAGGCAGAAAAAACATATTGTAGTAATCAAAATGTTTTTACTTAATTATGTACACCCCCTGGTGCCAGAGTGGTTTGGTCTGCTCTCTTTGTTTCCCTCTAGCTGGTCTCCCCCCTTCGCGGTGGTAGCTGCTTCTTCATAGACACAGTTTGCAGGCTGCAGACACAAGGTTGTTTTATTTCAAACATGTATTGCAGCTGGGATTAGTTAAAACACCACCTCCCATGACTCTCAGCCAGTCTGGTATGTTAAGCATAATGGGAGAGTGAGGTTAGTTTTTATATCATTATGGATTAGCACTTTGGCTGCTGTAAATAGCACATCTCATGACAAATGTAATAACAGCCCTTTAAGGTGCCATATGTTACCACAACTGCTGGAAAACTACCAAGTGTCCTATTTTGGCTCCAAGCCTTTATGTTGCTTTTTTTACTCCCCTTTAACTCCCCTGTTTTTTGTAATACTTCAGATTGCTACACAACCCAACACAACATTAACCTTTCTTGACTGTAACTCTCATGATATTGAGCCAGCCAGAGCCGGCCTTAGGTGTTGTGGCGCCCTGTGCGGACTACTCCTCTGACGCCCCCCCCCTCTGCCCCTTCAAACTATCCCCCCCTGCCCCTTCAAACTAACCCCCCCTGCCCCTTCAAACTAATCCCCCTGCCCCTTCAGGCTACCCCCCCTCTGCCCCTTTAGGCTAACCCCCCTCTGCCCCTTCAGACTACCCCCGCCCTCTGCCCCTTCAAACTACCCCCCGCCCCTTCAAACTACCCCCCTCGCCCCTTCAAACTACCCCCCTTCTGCCCCTTCAAACTACCCCCCCGCCCCTTCAAACTACACCCCCCCCCTTACCTTGTTGCCGGAGTCCTGCGGTGAGAGCGGGAGGCATCCATCTTCACTCTCTGCCGCGGTGCAGGCATTTCATTTTGAGCGCCGGAATAGTCCGGCGTTCAACATGAGATGCCGGCACCGCGACAGAGTCACAGAGAGTAAGGGGCGCCGAGCGGTTGCTGAGAACTTCACGAGCAACCGCTCGGTGCCCCTGCCCAGGACTTAGATTAAAGCATCGTTTTTTTTTAAAAAACTTTATTTAACATGAATGATGTTAAATAAAGTTAAAACAAAAAAACCCCGATGTTTTAAGTTAAGTCCCGGGCAGACGCCCCTGCTACCGCCATGGTCGCACACCCCTAAGGCCGGCCCTGGAGCCAGCAAGAGTAGGATTGGTAACTGTAGATTTTATTTTTTTTTTGAGGGGGGGGGCTACAATAGCTCTTCAGTACAAATAATAACTTTTGTTGACTGCATCTAAAAAAAATATTCAGCAGCCAAATTACTAGCTGAACTTCATGAGAATTATAGTTATAGATTGAGGTTGTGATGACCTACACTGCACACAAACGTATTAGTTGTTGACTACAGCTTCCATGATATACAGTCAGGCATTACTGGCTGAACACCATAAGAACTGTAGACTGGGGTAGTTGTGGCTAATCTTTACTACCCCAGTTATAAACTTAAGTTCTTATGTTGTGCAGATACATGATTGTTTGTTAGCTACTACTACCATGCACTGTTTCAGCAAACTGCTCTTCTGAGCCAGGATAGGCAATGGGGATGAGGTAAGTAGGGGAAAGATGGGGAGGATATTTTGCCGCACCTGGAAAAAAATCATGCAGATGTCCATGTTATGGTTTTCTACAATTTCACTATGCACAAGTGAAAATCATTAATATTACAGGTCAAACAAATATAGCGTTAAGATGTATGTTCTAAATTAAACCATTTTAAAGAGATTTATGTATGCCCAGAGAAATTTGTAACAAATAATTTTGATGGAACTTTTTCTTGTATGCTTTCTTTAATCAGGGACATGGTAACATGGGTGGTAACTGAGGCTCTGAATGGGTCATGTAATGTTCCCTATTTGACCCTGTAGCAGTAGGGAGGCAGCTCATTTGTGGAGTGCAAGCTGCAGTAAAGACATGGCTCAATGTGAAGTATGATTGAGGGGTTGAGGAGGGAGACTGCACTTATGGTGTATGGTATTATTGTGAGTGTGTTAGTTGTTGGTGTTGGATAGTGTATGTCTAAGTATTTGGTGTTTAGGGATGTGTTACTGTATGATATTAGAGTGTGCATGTGTTAGTGTATGGTGTTATGTGTGGCACTATATGATAATATGGTGCCAGCTTATGGTATTAGAGTGTCAGGGTAACCTAAGGTTGGTGGTGTGAGAGAAATGAGGGAGGGGCATACTGTGTGTATGTATGTGTAAGTGTATGGTGTTAGAGTGAATTTGTGTGTAATGATATGCATGTATTTTAGTTACTGGGAGGCCAAATAAATATTACACCTATGAGCCACTTACCCTAGGTCCATAGAGACAAGGTCAGAAGACTTGTGGAAGAGCTTGACTGGCCTGCAAAGAGCCCTGACCTCAACCCCATCAAACACTTTTGGGATGAACTGGAACGGAAATTGCGAGTCAGGCCTTCTTGTCCAACATCAGTGCCTGACCTCACAAATGCTCTACTAGATGAATGGGCATAAATTCACACAGAAACACTCCAAAAGTTTGTGTAAAGCCTTCCTAGAAGAGTGTAAGGTGTTATAGCTATAAAAAGGGGGAACAACTTCATATTAATGTCTATGTATTTGGAATGAGATGTCATAAAAGTCTCTGTGGGTGTAATGGTCGGATGTTCCAATACTTTTGTGTATATGTATGTATGTATTGAAGAATATTGAAGACAACATTTTCTAAATTAATATTTATTATAGAGAGAGTGGTACTGCAGCAGGCAGCATCCAAGATGTTCCCAGCAGATATCGATAAGTTTAAATCACAAATAAAAAACAAGAAAAATAAAATCCATAAATCTGTTAAAAGTAGTAAGGCAGTTCTATAGAAAAGGCTTCTACTAGGCGTAAATTAGATGTGCAATAAGGTCATTTTTAAATCCTGTGTACTTTCGGGTTCTCGTTGAATCATCTTGGTGTCTATACCTCCTGCCGTCCATACATGCAGCGTATCACGAGTCCCTGTATGTGGAAGTGTTGTATAGGTCTCAGCTACTATTTCCCACACAGGTATCAGTTACTGTATTTAGAGTGGATATTAATTAATTAATGCATATACTTTGGGAACATGTATACATCTCTACAAGCTTGGAAAGGAAACAAATACTTTCTCATAATAAGGATATAGGTATTGGTATTGTAGTAACTTGTTAAAAAATACATTTAAATAATTTATATATATTTAAAAATATATAATAAAAAATGGTGTTCCATTAAATGATTACAAATATACAATATGTTGATTGATATAAAAAGTATTACTGAATATTTCAAAATATAAAAATCTATTTCAGTTTACATTTATAGATATATTCTATTGTATGCTTTTGAATGAATACATTGTACCACCATAAAAAAATAAATAGATTAAACTCTGCATTAAGCTCCGTTGGTTGCAGTGTCTCTAAAGTAAAAACCCATTTCATTTCTCTTTTTCCAATTTATTTTATGTTATCCTTACCGCTAAAAATATTATTTATATGGTAACATGCCCTTGTGGGTATCAATATATAGGAAGAAGTGACTTTAGACTAACCACTTAACCTGACTATAGGTTCATATTTAGACTAACACGGTATATTGTCGTCAGTTATAATGTTTAATTGAATATCACAGACCAGCATTTTTTAAAATGTTTCTGAAAAAAAAAACATTTGGACCATTTCGGTAAAATATTTTATTAAAACAAACAAGATAAATTAGGTGTCTGATCAGCTGAATGACACAGGCTTTAGTTCTAACTAGGGCAAATCGTTAACTTCTTTGTGATGCGTACCCCACAATTAAGGCTGCTGGATTACTTCAGCCAAGTGTTGCAAAGCACAGATTCCTTATAGTAATTTCTCAATTTTGTGTAATGAATAAATGCATTATTTTATTCCACCTGCTCTTACTCATATTGTCCTCTAGATGGCAGTTCAAAGCTTTAAAGTTTAGCATTTGTTTGTTTCATATGCTTCAGTGCTCAATATAGTTGTGTCAAATTGGACCTAATAAAGGCTGTTTCTTAGTAGTCAGTCATAATATTAATAAAGCAGAAATAGAAAGGCCCTTTCTTCAGATAGTGCTGCCATAACAGTAATGGTCTTTTGTGGGCCAACGTTTGCAGATTAAGATGAGTTTCTTTCTTCTGAAAGGACCTCTGAAGTAGAGCCCTGCACGAGACTGTTTTTTTAATCCTGTTTAATTTCTGGCCATTACCGCCCGCAATTGTGTGTTCCACTCCCGCCCGTGCGCAGGAGTACTGGGACCCGCAGTTACATTGTCTGACTGCCCGCTCCCGTCCGCAACACCTGAAAAACTGCCAGCAAGTTTTGTGATGGGACCCGCATCCCAATGCAGTCCTCTACTCTGAAGTATTAAAAGTTTAGGAGATTCTACATCTTAAAGGCATTTCTTAAGACTCAAGCTAAAAAGTTATATGTATTTAATTCATAAATCCTGGTAATAAACCTTAGGTACAATCACATAATAATCCCAACTGTAAGACTTGGGTTGTCCTCTTCTAGTTTTCCAATTGTTAGACACCGCTGCACTTTTTAAGTTAATTTGTATTTTATGGGTGCTACCTTTGGCCTAAACAGCATGTGAGCATCAATTGTGTCCTAAATAGCTTGTGAGTGCATTTGCCCCAAGCAGCTAATCAGTGCCATCCTAACCTCCAGCCTGTCTGTGCTATCTTTGCCCCTGTTTCTCAGTTCCCCAAACAGCTTATCTGTGTCATCTTTGTCCCCAAACAGCTGGTCTGTTTCATCATTGCCCCAAACAACTTTTCTGTGCCTTCTTTGCCCCTAACCCTTCAAGATACATTCTGACACACATTTGTAAACACACAAGCATACATTAATACTAACACATTCCCTCCCACACCACTCATGCTAACACACACTCCATCTCACACCACTTACACATCCATGGTCACACACAAACACACATCTATGCTCACACACAAACACACATCCATGCTCACACACAAACACATGCATGCTCTAACATCCTCTCCAGCAGCTTTCTGTCCGGCTGCACGCATACTTTGCGAGCAGCCTCGGTTTCACTGCTGGGTCACATGACCCTAATACCTTCTTTTCTCCCAGCGCCAGTTCAAAATTGTTTAGAAAGGGCCAGGCTGGTCCAGGTCGGAAGGGCCCTTTCTGAACAATTTTGAACTGGTACGAGGAGAGGGTAATAAGGGGTCACCCAGGCCCCTTAGAGAGACGGGTCCCACCGCAGTTTTGACCAATGCAACCGCTGCCGCTGCTTCCTGGTTATTCGGATCATAAGAGACTGAAATCAATTATTTTATATAATAAGGCCTCTTATATCCTGTAATAACAAAGATAATTTTTCAACAGAAATTGTGTTGTATTTATTACATACTATATAAGCAACCATCCATGTTTTATCAATTGCTGACCTGAAGTGACTCTAGAATAATATTTTCTCTGAGGGACCTGATTACTACCCTCATTTCAAATGAATTGATGCTGAATTTTAGTTACAAGGAGATGTCTTTCTCTCTTGTACACTTGTATTTTTCAAGAAGGAATGTTGAGAAAGGAATGTGGAGAATGGTGTCTTGGCTATAACAACGGTGTCACCTGTTCTGTGCTATGATGAAAAACAAGGATTAGTTAACATGTGTCTGTACTACACCAAGCATAGAACATGGAACGTATCCCTCTCTTGTCATTGCCTTAACAAGCATTGCTCCGTTCTTATTCTGTGTATGTGTACAAGTGGTGGAAACAGCTGATAAAAAGTAAAGTCTCTAGCACGGAGCTGGATAAATGTATGTAGACAATTCAATATAACATAGCATAAAATGTTTAGTGGCCGCAGTAAAGGCTTTAGGAGCCATGGCTACCTGATTCCTGGGATTTGTTTAATGATTATATGCCCTTACTAGGGGCTTCTTTGTCATGAATATATGACATGGTTCAAATTTGTACATAACTAAGTAAATACATGGGTGAGAAGTACACATTTTTTGCAGGAGATGTTAGCACAATGTGTAGGCAAAGCATCATGAAGTGCACCACATTTGTGTATTAGTTTGAACTTGTTATTTTTTTAACACACACAAGTATCTTAAATCATCAAACGTAAATTATATGACGTCATAGAATAAAAGTTAACATTTGCAAAAAAATATTTATTGGCACGTGTAGAGCCAAAACAAATCCTGGAATTAATTCATAATAAACGATATATACTGCCTTCATCAAATACAAAGACAACAATTCCCGGAAAATGAACTGAGACCCCATTTCCTGTTATGTTGTAACAGGTGAAAATTAATTCATGCTGTGTGAAAGTATGGACATGTTTTTTTGCTTCTACAGTAAAAAAAAAAAAAAAATCAAAACAAACAAAAAAGTAGAAACTAGCTTGGACCTTATTTAGATTACTCTGGTAATTTTTATTAAATGTATGATTAAATGATACGGTAGTGTTAATGCAGCACTTAGATTATCACCCCCTAAGTGAGGAAAAAGGCACAGGGGAGAGCAAAATTAATACATTGTCGCATTGTACCGATCTCCTCATGGGGCACTTACCTAAAGGTTTGTTAATTATGGTTGTTAGATGCAATGAGCCGAAGAGACCACCTTTAAACATACCTGTGTAACTCTCTATGCTTGACCTGTAGTTTCTGCGTGAAGCTCTGCTTCAACATGTCTCCCGTCAGTTTCTTCTTTCTCTAGGAAAGGAGGAGTACATGAAACAAGGCCCACTCCTCACCCACTTTCCCTTCTCCCTGCACGGTTCCCTCTCACTAAAGATCTTCTGTTAGGAATGAGGTTCAATATTTAATTGGTTATGAAGTAGATATTCTACTAATGCAGATCATATGCTTTAAAAACTTCATATATTCTGAATAACATTTTAGCAGAACGTCTAAGAATTAGCCCAAGGTGTGACGTGACATCTCTCATGTGTTCAGTAAAAAGGCTCTCCATTGGCCCATTATGTAGCTGTTCCATGACCCATCAGTTTTATACGTTATGTATAAAAAATATATTTTTAACGTGATCTAATCACCATAGCATGCAATGTTCCCATACCAGTAATGGCAATGTTTGTGATGCTTAGGTACGCTTTACATCATTGCTGGAAAAATTGAATCCAGTGAAGTAATACAAGCCCGAATGCCCCCCTGTGAGTTGTGCTAAGGGCCCCCTTCCTGGTCCATGTTCCCTGTTTTGCATATAAATGGCTTGTAACATGCCGATGTGCACGTGCAATCTTATAGAAATCATTAGCTGTATGTAAGATGTAAGTAATGCCAGACACAAAGGACACGCTTGTGTACAAAAAGTCTTGAGGGAGCCCCCTTTACACTGCAGGGGCCTGTGTTATGACCTGTACACTGCATACGTTCAGGCTCCTTTTTATATGATTCTCTGTGGTAAGTGCTGTATTGTATCATTCTCCCAGAAGCTGGATCAGATGTAAACCTGTCCACTACTATAGACACACCGGAGCTGTTCATTTGCCGCCTGATCATGGATCCCACCATATGGCTTTCCATTTAAATTGAATCCCTCCTCCAGCATGTATACAGCATTGTAGTGCTCCCATATCTGAATGTATCTACCTTGTAGTCAACGGCTCTTACATTTGTAAAGTATGCCTGTTGATGTTATATAGAATTACTTATTATCCTTCTTCTCTCCACGTACCACTGCACTTGATTGCCTTCAACACCTGGTTTTTAATTTGAGTCACAATTAAAAATGTGCCCAGTACATTTCCCGTAATTAAAAACACTAGAAGATGTACGTATTTTTTAAAAAATGCAGCGCAGTGAAAATTTCTCTGGCTGTCAACACAGGAACCTGATCTAACTGTACTTTCCCCATCCATTCCTGTAAAGATGCTGTGTGCTCATTGTACCGTAAAGCGGTGAATACACTTACATGACAATGTAGAATAAGTCTTTCATCAATGTGAAAAATCAATGATTCACTGCTTGGATTTTAATTATGCTGGTTCTTACCTGCCCACATATATATATTTTTTAAGCACATAAAATGAGATAGTTTATTTGACTAATTTAAAAGTACATTTCATACAAAGATTTGTGTTATTACATAATTTATCCAATAACATGAACTTATACAATTAGCAAGCTGCCTCACCCAACGCTATGAGTATGTTCACTTAGTTTAATTCCTTTGAGTTGGTTTTATTATATTGTTTGCATGCTGATGCAAGCGCTAGATCAGTGATGAGAGACTTAATTAATAAAGGATATGACCATAACACAAAAAGTACAGATCTTGCTGTTTTGTGTTTTCTAATCTTTGCATTTCCTTTCTTAGGCCATGTATAACCTAACACGCCCAAGATCAGTGTTGTTTTCTGAGAAAACAGCAGATACTTATACAAGTATATGAAGAAACTTAGACAAAGAAATGGTAAGTTTGGCCCCAAAATGTTGCGTATTTGTACATCATAAGTAAGGCCTATAACAATGTTAAACATAAAAAAGAAATGGCAGTATATTGCAAGCCATATAGCTAAAGTTTGTAGCAGAAGTTTGTAACCGGATGTCATATGAGGGGATTGGAAAGATGATTGGAGCGAATGACCTTGCAGCTGTACATTCTCCCACACATCGTGGTTTTCAATGGAATCCCATTGCTAAATGTCAGATCTGACCCTTAACTCTTTATGTGACACCTAAAAACACCTTTCACACAGGTCTGAGTGCACTAAATAATATGGGTTGACTCCGAAGTTAGTCAGTCCATCCAGTTCCCTAGCCCAATTGAACATACCAGCCGCTGGAGAGAAGTGCCAGACAGTGGTCTTTTGTGATAATACAAAGTATTAAAACCGTACATACATGTGCACACCATGACATAGGGTGAAGAGACACAAAAAATTGATGGGTTGTTATATTTAAAGGGCAGTGACTTATGTTGCCCATGGTTTGAACCAATAGCACTCTTTAATTAAAAAAAACGCTTACTCCATGCGCAGGGCCGGCCCTATAATGGGGCAGACTGGGGCAATTGCCCCAGGCGGCACTTTAGAAGGGGCGGCACTTTGCCGCCCCAAGCAATTTTTTTTTGTTTGTTTGTTTTTTGAAGCGGAGGAGAGAGAGAGAGAGAGAGAGAGAGAGGGGCACCGAGTGGTTTTTGCTTACCCGCTCGGCGCCCCTCTCTCTCTCTCTCCTCTGCGGCGCGTCTCCCTGTTCGGTCCCGGTGCCGGCTTGTAATGCAGAGCGCCGGAAGTGACGTCAATTTCCGGCGCTCAGCATTACAAGCTGGCACCGTGGCAGAGCAGGGAGACTCGCCGCAGGACTGTTTAAAGGTAAGTACCGGGGGGGTTTATGGCGTCGGCGAAGTTTAAAATGCCCCCCCCGGCGTTGGCGGGGGGGGCGGTTTTAAACTTCGCCCCAGGCGGCGTTAAGTCTTCGGCCGGCCCTGTCCATGCGATATATTAACATCTCACATGTATACTCTCATATACCAATCCTCCCTGATTTTCTTGACCCTGGGCTTTCCATGGTGACATAAAAGCAAAATTGATATTTGTATCGCTAACTACCAGATAGAAGGACACCATCAACAATGCATACAAATTTACATGAAAGCCCACCTTACTTCACACTGTTAACGCATAAACTTAACACTCAGGGTTTTAATTCCATTAGCCACTCTATGTATTTATCAGAGATAAGTAGTGGAATCAGATGTTATCCTTGTTCCAGCCTCTTCCTAATTTGAGTTTAGTATCTTAGTTATCTTACAACATTCTAGCACTGTTGTCTAAAGACAATACACAAGAACTGGAATTTTAAATATGACCTTTGTTTCGACATATTACAAAAAGTCCCAAATATTTTACATTAGTGGTAAATAGAACAATGGATGTATTATTGCCTAGTAACACCTAATAGTTTTAAAGTGCATAAACATGAAATTGTAATAACAATGGCCAAAGACCTCTCCTTTATTGAAATATCTTAATAGGGGGCAGTTAACATATCTCCCAGCGGGGAACATGGCGATATCCCTTTTAATAACTAACCTGCTAAACTGTCTAGGACATCTGGTTGAAAGTGATACAGCTTATGGTCTATGCTGTACATTTCACTCAGAGACACTTGTGTCAAAAATATGACTGCTTTTTGAAAAGTGGCTTCTTTTTATTAAGTGGTTTCACCATCTGTAGAGCTCTACGAGGCTCACAAACCCACTGGGTGATAAGCTCATTTAATTTTATAGGAATTACAAAGTTTCCATTAATTATTTTTTATATAGTTTACCAGCATAATATTATTTGAAAACCACAAAAATATGGTTTTCTATTAATAAATACCGTACTGGCATATACTCCCCTATTTGGTAATGCATTTATGAGGCTACAATGCCACATTCCAACACTTTAATGCATCTATTTATGTGTGAGTTATGTAGTAATATAAAATATATATATATATATATATAAATATATATATATATATATATATATATATATATATTTTAAGTAAACATGGAAAACTCTTGGTAAAAAACAATCTTAATTTTGTATAAATATATTTCTAAGGAAAAAACCTTGTACAATTACCTGAAACACTGGGTGTGATTGAGACCATAATAGTTAATTATATGTAAACATCATCTTTGATACCTGTCTTACAAGTCAATTCTTGAAATTCAAGGTTCAGAACACAGTGCTACTGACATTATGTAATGTACATGTTTTGATTTTAATTATATTGAGCTTGTAATTATATTGTACCATTCCTGCGAAACTGGAATTCTGTTCACGGGCAAATTTTTATTACATTAACAAATGAACATATAGTCTTAGAACTAAGCAAAGCCTAAAAAAACATGAACAACGATGGTCATCTTTGTACTTTGGCCATATTTTTGGAACAAACTGATTGAATGACACATCTGTCTGTATCCATTCCATACTTTAAATTCTAAGCATTTAACACACCCTCCATTACATGATGAATATTACTTTGGGTTTGGGTGGAATCTCCAAAGCGAAACAGAAATGATTGGCATGCTTTATCCATCAATAGAGTGTATTCTGTAGACTGATCACATAGGAATCAACAGTGACAAGCATGGGGGGTAGTTTGGGAAAGGCATGTATTGCTGGGTGGGGTGTGTCCATTGCAATGCATCCATAAAGGAAAAAAAAATACAACACCCAGAGACGTTTTACATAAAATATGCATTTCTAGTGTATCAGAAAACGTTACGTATCTGTTAAACGTGTTGTATATCTGCAATGACTTAGTTTAGAACATATTCAAGACATATGATAAGATATTCATATCTAATTAACATAGTTGATTGGCTGATTTGTAGCAAATCAGTGGAGGCTACCTGCATTGATTTCCTTTGTAAATGGTTTGATGTGTTATTTTGCATTTATTAATTAAAATGGTGGATTCACAGAATAACACAGAATAACAATTGATAACACAAGGAATGCCCCTATGTAGAAACATAGGAAGCTTTGATACCGGAAACCAAAACTGTAGACGGCGTTCCTCGTTTTCTCCACTGGTCAGAAAATTCACAACTTTTTTCTTGTTTTTGCAAGTTTTCTGAACATGTCCTTAAAAATTAACAGACCTATATAAATTCATATCATTTTTTTTTTCAAAAACACTATTATTTTGCTATTAAAGTGTCCTTGATTTATAGAGGATGTCTTGTGAGAATGTCATAAAGTGTCTTTTCATAGAAAAACTGTAATTTTAATGTATCAGCTTGTTGTTCTAAATTCCACTGGTAAACTGTCTGAAGACATGCCTACATTTTTTATAAAAAAAAACCCAAATAGGCCCCCCAGCACATAGCAGACAGCTGCCACATACTTGTAAAAGTTTGTATTAAACTAAACTAGAATAATACAATTTTTCTTATGAAAAAAATGATTATATATTTTCCTCATGTAGTATTAATTTCATAAAATAGGAAGGAATCAAATTTGCAAGCAATAAAAATTTAGATTTATAAAATTGAGCTCCACATAAAACTCTACACTTAAAATCTTAAAAACCTATGGCAGTGTTCCCCTACTAAACGTGTCCATTACATAGGCAACATGGAAAACAGGTCACTAACAAATACATTAACACAGGAAGCCTTTATAATCCTAAAAACTAGATAAGATTCTGAATACAGGGAAATGTGAATTGTTTGCTTCTCACAAAGTAAGATTATGCAACATTCTTCAGACATCTATACATGGGGAACATATAGCATGTTATCAATTTACGACTGCATAAAATGACAAAGTAATGCCTGGTCTACAAATTTAGTATGAACTAACAACAAATCAAAAATCTTTAAGCCATAATCCAGTGGCATCAAGCTAAAAAGAACACTGCAGTTAAATCACAGAAATAAAGATATTAACAATTAATGTTTTAAATATTTTACAAACATTAACATCAAACATCATCATAAATACTGTGTGTGGCCAAAATGTAGCTATGTCTGTGTAGTACCGTACCAAAAGAGGATGAGATGCTCACAAAGCAGGGCCACACCATAAAACAGGCTATGAATCAGCTGTCTGTTCTTGCTGAGCATCTGGCACCTTCTGGTCACCTGGAGTGCTGCCCCCCTAGCCCCTTGCACCCCCATCAACATATGCACTAGCACACACGCACTCACTCCCATGCACACTTGCACATACACCTTACACTTGCGCACACTTACACACCCATTCTATCACACCTCACTCTATCACACCCTACACCTCACACTATCACTTTGTCAGGGGCTGTGCTATTACTGCTGGATCACATAACATCACGTTGCGTAACCCCACTGCGCATCAGCATCCAGGTGTAGGTCAGTCCAAGTCAGACCAACACAGTTTGAAGGGTTTGGAGCAGCCTTTGGCATTGTTGGGACATTGTTGTCTATATATTGTGTGCATTCAGACAATCTCAATAATTTCCTACCCAGTATATGGAGTAAAGAATCGTATTTTACAAGCAAGACTTTATTAGCATTGCCATAAAGAATCAGCTCAGTGTGGTGTTTGGGCAGGGAAAGTCATCCAAAAATCAGAACTGACAAAAATGACAGCCTCCAGGTCCGCAGATAAAGGAAGTTTATTGGAGCAAAATATAACAAAATTATGATTGTGTCAATGCTAATTACTGTTTTTATGTTCCATGTGACCCTATAATCTTCCAAATAAAAGGTGAATCCTATGATCTGGACCATACTGTAATCTGTGCCATATAGTAGCTGTTGATACCAATGTGCTTGTTGTACATGATCACGAGAAATATTGAGATACGATGATAACGCAGGAACCTAAGGGCATATCTTGTTTATAACTAGACATGTCCTTTCACATAGAAAAGAAAAACTGAAAACTGAGAACAATACAGTGGTTCTCAGAATTGTGATACATTTCAATACCTTTGACAATTTTTTCAATTTTAAGTGTTAAGGGGGTAAAGAAAGCACATGGAAATATAAGATACATTACAATACATGGAAATAAACCCTCAGGATCTGCATGTTTTTCAGTTTGCGTACCACAGTGTTTCCTCCAAGGAAAAAGAGTTGATTTGTAGAATAACTGACCGTATTCATACTGTGAAACATTGCCAGTAACTGCGGTTATAGAAGAAGCTAAATTGGCTGGTGCATGTATCCCCCACAGTTCTCCTTGGACATTGTACTGTTTATATTTGCAATGCAGAAGTGCTGGGTGGCTTTTGTTAAGAATAATCCAACAAACAAATGTCTTAGATTTAAAAAAAAAAAAAAAAAGATTTTGAGCATAAACCACAGGTGGTAATTATTTGGCTAGTAGTCAAGTGTCTGGAGCACTTGAAGGATAAAACCTACGATCCATCTGCTTATTCATTTACAAGCAAAAAGGACCCAGTTTTGTCCTATGAGGGTTATGAATACACAATGAAAGCCTCTTATCTCAATGCTTTGTGACTGTGCCAAGCCTGCCCTGAATATTAGTAATTACATAATAATAGATGACCATTTACTTCTATTTTAAATTCATATATGTGATATTGCCTCTTATTTTGCACGTGTACAATTGATATTATTTGTTATTATTTTGAAATGTTTTTTATGATAGAAAGTCACTAAAAGTGATTTTTTCAATGCAAATTCACTATTAAAACCAGTTGTCTGGGTTGTCTTGGGCTCTTCTCCTGCCAAAGTAACAATTTCAAAAGTTCTGCTTCTAATTGTGGTGAGTGAAGGGTGCTTTACACATATTGTACATGTATAAAAGAAGGGGGCATAGTTTCAGGACTACCTGGAAATATACTGCACCTTTATAAAAAGTTGTGAAACACAAATACATATAGTGTTTAAAATACATTTCAAAATAAAAATAATTAATAATTTAATGTTTAACCTAATAAAAGTTTTATTAGTTGTTAACTTGCCTCGACGACTGCCATCCTCTCTGCTGAGTCCCAGCATAGGACCTGTGGAGGAGCAAGTTGCTACAGATAAAGATACTATGGAGGTTATGCTGCCTAGTAAATGGGCTAGTTGCAAGGTTCAAGATTTCCCCAACTGACCGACCCATCCATTGAAGCATGATTGCTTAATAGTGAGATCTGCCCTAGTTTTGCAGCTGCTGTACCTGTCACCTTGTCGACTTAGTCCAGTATATGCCACTGTTATCTACATAAACATAATTTTGAATTAAGATATTATCCTCTTTGCGTGTCTTGCAGCAATCTATTTATTTTGCTCTTTTTTTCTTTTCCAAGAGTATAACGTCATTAAAATTATTGGTTTTTTTATGTAACGGTAAAATTAACGGGTGTGTAGTTATGTGGAGTATTGAAGATCCCAGGAAAGCAGATATATTTCCGGCAGATGAATATTATAAGCAATCAGTTATTTGGTGCCCATTCAAGATCCACAATAACTTAATCCACTCACCAGCTAAACAGTTTATATTAGCCAATTATTCCTTTAATTACCAATTAGCTATTGTTGTAGATTTCCTCCAATTAGAGGTCATATGCAAGTTCAATGTAATGTAAATTAAATCAGTTTTATAAATAACCTTTATTAGGTTAATCGAACTACTGTGCACTTTATAAAATGGCATATGAATAATTGAAAATACAATATAGGGAAGAAACACATATGGAATATAAGTAGTTTTCACTGCATTTTATAATGTTTTGGGGCAAAAATGGCAAACAAAATAAAATACATTCATGCCAACATAGGCCTGTCTAAAAACAATCCTGCTATCATTTCACAAAAGTGCAAAGCTTTCAGATCACTCTTGGAATTTTAAGCAGAGACAAGTAGATCAGGACAAAAGGCATGTGGTATTTTGATTACTTGCCAACTGTTACATGGGCTCCACCATTTGCGTATGTTTTTTACTTTATACGTATCTTTGAGCATCGCATAGGGATGGAATTGTTTGAGCGTTTCACATACATACAGTTGTTTCAGTCTTGTTAGATTTAATGAGATGATGAAACTGAATATCTGAAGTGAGTAGCACTTATATTATTACTAGGAGAGTCAGTATGCAGGTTCAAAACCGTTATCAAAACTTTTTTTTTATGATTCTTCCTCTAAAGTTAACCTTTGATCACATCATGTCTTAAATTTATGATTCCAAAAGACGTCCCACTTATGTTATCAATACCAACTCATGTGTTTGCATGAAGCCTCTATACACAGACACGTACATCTTTGTATATAGGCCCCATTCAGAAGACAGGAGAACCCTTTTAGTTTAAAGGAAACCCACCTCTAGTTTCTACCCATAGATCATTATTAATATTATTTTTATTGCTTTCTATAGTGCCATGATATTCTGAAGGACTGTAGTGTACAATGGGGGACAGATCAGAAATAGGAAATCCCTGAAAGTTTATTGCTCCAATGCTATAAATAACACTACACAATTCTAGTTAACGGACAACCAGTTCTTTTACATGAGCTCCATCGGGTGGATTCACTAAACGTCAGGTTGCCAGTACAGTTAACACAAATGAGAAAAATTGATACAGCTTACATGCACCTCCATGCCCCAACTCAAAGGGGAATTCAAATATTCATTAACATTCAAGCTGCTCTCAAATTAAAGCAATTCTACAAGAGATTAGGTATTATAAATTGCAGTTGAGGAATCAGAGGGTCAGAGAAATTGCTCCAGGGTCCCAGCATTGTGAGGGGCCCATTCCTCAACGTGGTCTCCTTTGACAAAGCAATGGCAATGATACTCTCCCTCACTGACACTGCACACTGGAAAGTGATGTATTTTCCGGGCCTCCAGCAAAGTGAGGGAGTTTTTTTTTTGGCTTAAGGACTTGCGAGAGGCAAGCAGTGGATGTGGTAATTACCCCACCAGACTGGGAGCAAGAGTGGCTTGTTTTTTTTCAAACTGTTCTAAGGCCCCAAATGGCTTAAATGGCCTCGGTTGGAAGTTAAATTAAACTCCTATGCAACTCGCAAGTGTTCAACCTGACACAGTCCCAACTTGCATTTACAACTCAGTTGCAACTTGTAGTTGACAAACCCCCAAGGCACTTTATACTTTTAACTTGACACTAGTCAATGGTCCTGTGAAGCTGAGATTCTGTCAAGTTGGTAATAATGAATTTGCAGTAATATCTCTAGGATGCTTGTAGTGGTCCTTGGCAGGGCCCTGTACTCATCTAGGTTGCCTTGGAGATAATTTTTGCGTATGCTCAGAATTAAACATTTCACCTTACTATTTGTCAGTGCATTTACTTTTTGACTACAATAGCATCATTGAATGATTACCAAGCCAATTTAATGCCACATCACAACTGCAAAATGTTATGCTGGGAGATAAAGCTACTTTTTATTTTCTTTCACTTCACAGTGGTGTTAAACGCTTCTGTGTATTTGTTAACACACAGTATTATGCAATTTCATGCCAAAAACGACTTTAAAAGCTTAACAGTTAGACCGGCACAAGTCTAGACATTAATATTAGTTTCACTTGTATGGCTTAAGTGATTTGAATCTTAAATGTCAGCTGCATTTTCACACGGTATTTAACAGGTCTAGCTAAGGCACATGAAACGCAGTACAATCCGCTTTGGCCTGGCCATGGCATTGTTTTGTGTGGATAAAAGCTGAGTGAGACAAAGGTGCACTAATTTAATAACTTGTGAGCTAAGTTTTCACTAAAAGCAGGTATGTATGTTTGTACACACTTAACGTTATTGTTATTAGTAGGGCTGGTTTTAAATCCCAGCCACCCCTTTGTATATTATTAACCACACTTCCCAGTCATTTTAAAAAGAGAAGTATAATTAAAGACAATGAACATAAATTAGATACTGGCATAACATATTGATACTGAGATTGAGATACTGACATAACCAGAATAGGTTGAGGTGTAATAAAAATGGACATGGCTATGAATGGATGCAGGAGTAAGTAATTAACCACAGCTAAGGGCAGATGAGCTAATAGGCTAATGAGCTGCAGTTTGTTTTGGGGTTTTCAATATTGTTCAATGATTTTCATGTATTTTTTTCATTTGCCTCAAGATTGTAAGCTTGCGAGCAGGGCCCTCTCCATCTAATGTATCGGCTTGTCTTAAGTTTGTAAATTCTAGTCTTGTCATAGCCCTTGTTGGCGATATATAAATAAAAGATAATAATAATAATAATTTGCAGAACCTGCATAGGATAGGAAGCAGATAAAGCAGATCAGTTATATGGATAAAACAGAACAAATTCTGGGGATACAGCTTTAAAAATACTCTGTAAAGAGAATAAAAACCACAAATGGTGCAATAACGTTTAAAAGGTTTAAAACAGCCCCCACTAGTTGTGCCACACTCACAAGATTGTAGTAGGAACTGCGCCTTAAAGATAGCCTGTATCTTAGGAATCCTGAAGATTTACTGGAACTTTTTAAAACCACCTCAAAGTTTTAAAAACCGGTCATCTGCTGGATACAAACGGATGATAGGCAGGCAGGGTATCTTCCAAAAGTTCTTTATTTAAAATAGCCCATTAAAAATGCTTAATGTTTTAAGAAACTAAGTCCAACGCGTTTCGTCATATGTTGACTTCATCAGGGACTAGTTATAATACATCAAGAAGCATAAGCTAACAAAATATATGTACATTTATACATATATACATATATTTTGTTAGCTTATGCTTCTTGATGTATTATAACTAGTCCCTGATGAAGTCAACATATGACGAAACGCGTTGGACTTAGTTTCTTAAAACATTAAGCATTTTTAATGGGCTATTTTAAATAAAGAACTTTTGGAAGATACCCTGCCTGCCTATCATCCGTTTGTATCCAGCAGATGACCGGTTTTTAAAACTTTGAGGTGGTTTTAAAAAGTTCCAGTAAATCTTCAGGATTCCTAAGATACAGGCTATCTTTAAGGCGCAGTTCCTACTACAATCTTGTGAGTGTGGCACAACTAGTGGGGGCTGTTTTAAACCTTTTAAACGTTATTGCACCATTTGTGGTTTTTATTCTCTTTACAGAGTATTTTTAAAGCTGTATCCCCAGAATTTGTTCTGTTTTATCCATATACCTGTTATAAGGGGCTTTTTGAAGGAAGAGTCCTTGGGGAAGCTACCACATATGTGTTCCGAGGAATGAATAGAGGGTTAAAAAGCTAAGTACCCTGTTTTTATATTTTTTCATTCTTGTAGAACACAGTTACAACTGTAAAGCAGATCAGTTGCAAGCAAGCCAATCTCACTAATGTTGGTGGAACTGAACAGGGTAGGGGGTGTAGCGGGTGACATTATTATGTAAGCGTATACTGTTAACATATGTGAACATATGGTGTTAGTGTGTGTGTTGCTGTATGGTGTTAAAGTACGTATGTCAGTATATGGAGTGTGTGAATGTTAGTGTATCGTGAATTGAAGGAGTTCTGTCTAACTGTGTATAGCTGGCTTGGGCTTGTGCCTGTCTCTGTCCAATTGTTCTAGAGTAATGAACTTTCCTTTGCAGGCTACATGGAGTTCTAGTGGAGGTACTAGCATAATTAACTCTAAACTCAAATTTCACAAAATATTTCATGAGTTGATGCTTTTAAAATATGAGTTATCGACCCTCTGTACATTTGTAGTTTCTTAAAGGAATTTATCGGTAGTAAAGCGTAATTACAGTATATTATTTTAGATAAGTGGTGACAATGACAAAGCCAGAAGTCTTCCTATGTCATGTCCCGAGCCACCAGCTCAACCAGAATTACTGAAATGTGCAATACGAACCTGCTATTTATCCTAACTAAAACACTTGGAAACGTAACGTATGGTTCACAATTTATAAATGTCAAAATTAGGTTCTTATCAATGTCAAGGCAAATTGATGCATTATGGGTAATTTACAGTATTGTCCAATATGGCACTCTGAAGCTGCATTCTGGAATAATAAAAAAAACTGTGACATACAAAGATCCAAAAATAATTATGTAGCTCCATAACAGTGTAAACAAAACAAAAATATGTATCACATACTGTATATTAAAGGGTTTTTTCACTAATATGACAAAAAGTGTAAAGTTGTGAGCTCTCTAGTTTTGTCGTTCCCCTTGAATATATGTATTTCAAGAAGACCTGTGTTATTTGTTGGTCCTATATAAATAGAATATAATAATAATAATAATAATGTCCACTCATACAAGATATACCTTTTATATATTTAGTGGTATTTCCATGTCAATAGGCCATGCTGATCGACCATCTCCAGAAAGACAGGGACACCCATACAAAAGATTATTTGTGCGTAATACTCTTTGTTTTTTATTTCTAGCATAAATATAGGAGCCTTACTATTTAATTTAAAATATAGTGGTAACAATAAGAATGTGTCAGTGCTGAAAAATGCTACAAATCAGATTTGGATAAACATGAAAAGGTAAAACTGACAATGTGTTTTTTTTTTAAACTTTGAAAATACATGATGCTTTCATAACATAGCCATTGGATTTAAAGGTGTTACAAATGAAAGCACAACTGGGAATTTACATTATGCACGTACAGATACACAAACCTGACAGCTTTGTTATAGCTATATAATGAATACTTTCCGAGCTATGTGTCTAGGGACTATATGCAAGAAACACCAATTATCAAGCATCAAGCTTTAAAAGTAATCAACAATCTTATTTTTACTGAAAGACACTAATTTTCTGAATTATTTTTCAATAAAAAAGGTTAAGAATCTACATTTATGGTTTTTATTAAAATGCGTTTTTTGAGGGGTTTTTTTGGTAATTTTCTTCTAGGAAGACTATAATTAAGTCTCTGTAGTGGCTCTGTAGATGGCTTCTATCCATCACAAGATATGTCCCAATTGTCCAAAATCTTGTGGGACAGTATCTTTTTTATCCCTAACGAAGCAAGGGATACTAACAGTGTTTGATTAGGTTCCTCTGGGGCTTCTAGGCTCATGGAATTTGCCCCCAGCCACAAAATACTTATTCTCAGTATATTTACCTGTCAGGTGCTTAGTTGGTAGGAGATATCATGCTATTACAATGAGGTCGCAATACATGACCCCACACAAGCCCAATTCTTGAGCAAATATCACACCCTGTGTTTTAGATTTAGAAAGCCAGCATGGGAGTAGACCTTTTGAATCCATCTCCCACACATTGTGGCATCATATGCTGACTCCTAGGCAGTCAACAGACTTTGCTTCTAAACATTGCAGACATTTTCTGGGTTGACTACCAGTACCGCCTTGTCCATATGCACAGCCCCTGACCCCGAGTCCACTGAGCACCCATTATTGAGCTAGAATAGACTGGATGGCTATTGTTCCTATGTATTTGGATTATCCATTAAAACACCAAATGGGCTCGTAGCTAGGGGCCCCTGGGCACATGCCTAGTGTGCTTTATGGTTAATCCTTCATGGAATGCTAAATGTCAAAAGGATACTTTTTTGTCTCCTTATAATTAACCATTTTGGGATCTTGATATATTATTTTAGTAGTCCACAGAGAAAAGGCATCTATACTTTAACATTATACAATTCTTATATTCACGTTTGCTTTTATTATCATTATTTGGTGTGATCTATATTAAGAAAATCTCCAGAATCTATGCTGTATGCCTCTTGATTCTGGCCTGATTCCAATCTGGTCTTTATATAACTGGACACATAACAGAGCCACAAAGCTATTAGGCATATGTTTAGTTAATAAAACTCTATCAATGCATTCAGAGACAGATTATCAAGCATCCCAATAGCTTACTAGAATATATTTTCTACATTTGACGGTTTGTGTTTGTAGTGAGTCAATTGCTTATTTGAAACAATGTTAAGGCATGACTTGTTTTGTCATTTTACCCTTAAGAGCTGCCAATGTGTTTGGTGTAAAGATTTTAAATCCTAAGAAACCACTAATTAGCCTGTTGTACTGCAAGTACATGGTCTTTAATTATCTCTGGAACCTTATTACATTGGCAATCTGATAAGAGAATTATCACTAGATTGTATAAATTGTCTGAATCATCGATTTGCTGATTTGGGAAGGATTGATGTCCGTAATTGGATTTTTGCCCAATTTGTAAAATTGAATCACATTTTATTCTTCATTGTGCTAAAAAAACTAAAAGGTAAAAACAGCACCAACTTCAGTTAAAGGTCCCATGGTTTCTGTGGAACTCATTCACCAAGCTAAAAATGTTATACATTGCTTCATCACATCAAAATTAAAATAGTTTTGTTGTTACATAAAATGTTCACGTAAAGATCCCACTAAGATCAAACTCTTGAATGTTGTTGTTCTATAGATTAAATGTAAATATATAGTGTATATATGCCGCCAGATTATCCATTAAAGCACAGAAGGACTCATATTTGGAGCCCGTAGGAACGTGCCTGGTCTCTAAGTACCGTATTGGCTCGGATATAGGCCGCCCCCGTATATAGGCCGCACCCTAAAAGTTTGGTGCTTTTTTAAAGAAAAAGTTTTTTTTCTTTAAAAAAGCACCAAAAAAAACATGCTGCCACTCTGCCCCCCCCCCGAGATATGCTGCCACTGTCCTCCCCCCCGAGATATGCTGCCGCTGTCCTCCCTCCCCGCGATACGCTGCCGCTGTCCCCCCCGAGATATGCTGCCACTGTCCTCCCTCCCCGAGATATGCTGCCGCTGTCCTCCCTCCCCGAGATACGCTGCCGCTGTCCTCCCTCCCCGCGATACGCTGCCGCTGTCCTCCCTCCCCGCGATACGCTGCCGCTGTCCTCCCTCCCCGCGATACGCTGCCGCTGTCCTCCCTCCCCGCGATACGCTGCCGCTGTCCTCCCTCCCGCGATACGCTGCCGCTGTCCTCCTCTGCCCCCCCCTCCTCGACTTACCGGAGCAGACTCCCGGGTGTCTTGCGGGGCCGGCGAGGGACATCTACGCAATACGCGTATGCAACTTCCGGTACCGGAAGTTGCATGCGCGTATTGCGTAGATGTCTCCCGCCGGCCCCGTAAGACACCCGGGAGTCTGCTCCGGTAAGTCGGGGGTGGGCAGAGGTAAAACGCTTAGATAACCTCCCGTGCCGGCACCCCCCCCCCCGTGGGAAGTGCTGGCAGGGGAGGCTGTCTGAGCGTATCGGGGAGAAGGATGCAGGTCCCCTGCACCGCTGCGGGGGATCTGTATCTTAACCCCGCTGCCTGCCCGGCGCCCGGGACTGCATGTCCCGGGCGTCGGGCGCTAGACCCCGAATATAGGCCGCACCCCCACTTTAAAAACTTAAAGTGGGGGAAAAAAGTGCGGCCTATATTCGAGCCAATACGGTATATAGTGTTAAAACAATACTTTGTTGTTTTTGCGTCTACTGATAATTATCCAATCATTTTGGGATCTTGATATATTCATTTACTAATACACAGAGATAAACCATATACACTTTAACATTATATTATTCCCATAGTCACATTTGTGTGTATTTACATTTGTTTAGTATGAACTGGACTAGCAAAATCTCCAGAGATAGTGTGACTGTATGTTTGAATTCAGACAGGGGTCATGTATGTGTTTTCTGTTATTCTGCAAATGTATTTAACATAAACATAACATGAATAAGTGGATTTCAACAAGAAGTCTGGATTTTGATCAAAACATGTTTTCTATGTTAGTTATCCATGGATAATATAGTAAAGATGCTTCAATTATAATCTAAATTATATAGTAATCTTCTGAAAAAAAGTACATGGAAATATAAGCAATACATTAATAGGAAGGAGATAATATTGATATGTTTGCATGCAATAAAAAAATAAGTATTCATGCTAAATTTAAACAGTATACTAGGATGTTGATGTTATATATAAACTTGTTTGTCATAATTACATTTGTTGTCTTGTATATAAGATCCAAATAAACTGGGGTATAAAATGTGAAACTGTCACTCATTCATTTTCTTTATCATTTTTATCAGGTTAATTTACTACTCGAAGACTAAAACACAAATGGGGTTTATTCACTGTATAATGTATAATTCAATGTGTAACGAGATGAAGAAATATTCCTGATTAGCTATACATTATCAAGGACTAGCAGCACAAACTCACCAAAATTGGCCCCTCATAACGTATAAAGAAGTCAAAAGGCTGAAACAAAACTCACCTGTAAACTGTGTTGACACTTAAGTGAATGGCCCCAAAGATATAAAAGCTTTAGGACAATAACAAATAGCAAATTGTGCATTGGGATTTGTAGGAACTGCAAATTTACCGAATTAGGCGATTCACGTGAAGCCCCGAAAATGAGGCCAGACCCCTAAGAATGAGACGAAAAAAATAAAAAAGTCAACAATTTTGTCTGACATTAGTGGGTCCACATTAACTCTTTCACGCTCATTCTAGTTCACCCACACTCTCTAAATGTTTCCCTACCTTCTCTGCTGACCAGTTCCGCTTTTGCGTCTTCTTCTGCATCTTCTATCTTGTACCTTCTCTTCTATCTTCTATCCTTAATCTTCTTTCTTTATCCTCATCTCCTGGTACATAACCCGGCAACCTCCGCCAAAATGACGGCGCTGCGGTGACGTATGGCGATGATGATGCAGTGATATAATCCCCCCGATTCTCCAGCCGTGTAAATCAGACCTGTAATTAGACCTGTAAATAGTAGTATGAAAAAGTGTAAAGTTTTATTGTACTATATGAAAAAAACTCTAAAAAATAAGGATTCCTTGTATCTTTTACTACTTAAGAAAAATATAAACAAACCCCATGTAAACCCCAAATTATGTTATATATAAAAACTGAATTGAATGTCTTGTCTCCACTCTCTTCTTTTGCACCAGATGAGGTAGTCCTTGGGTTACATCTGCTACAATGCAGCCTAAGAAGGGTGACAAATAACAACCTTGTCATGTGGTGTACAGAAAGAATTTGGAGATAAAGTAAAGAAAAGACCAGTGCCTTTTGTTAACTTTTGTTATTTCCCTTAAAACAAATATTAAAGCATATATTATAACAGCACAACATATAACATATATCTGTATGCTCTAATTACTCATTTCCCATTTTCCAGATCCATGATATACATATCGATAAAAGAGAGCTCATTTTAGCAGTCTGGACGTTTTTGTTATTTTTTGTAAACGTAGACAAAACACATCTCATTCCAGAAAAGCACATGATATAACGTAATTTGCTGGCATTTATTCAGGACTTTCATGAAAAAAAAAACTTGGTACAGGATACAAGGCCATAAACCATCTTGAGGAAATCACACATTTTCTGATGACCCAAAATATGGTTCACTGAACTTTTGGCTTTGGCAATATATTTTTCATATGTTATAAAAGCACCAGTGTAGACAATAACAGGCAACACTAAAAATGAAATCTTCAACAATATTTTCCATATGTATGTTAAATGTTCTAAGGGAAACAAAAAATATTGTACTACTGTACAATCTTTACTGAGGTACGGCCATTTGAGTTCTTGTATCCTATGATCAGTGATCTCCCTTTTATCTGGTGCATTTTTTAATTAAAGTCATGAAGCAAGCAATTACAAAATCGGGAACATTTCATCTTAATCTGGTACTGGACACTTTACGAAGCACACTTGCTTTATGTCTGCATTGAACATTGATTTCAGTGGTTACTTTTGTCATTAACGCAGGAAGTCTGATTTTCTGGCCAGTGGTCCCCCGGGTTGTTTTTAAAGAAACAATGTATGTAGTATTTTTACTTTCAGGCAGTTATACATTAAACAGGGCCCTAGGGTTTTTCCTTATCCATTGATCGTATGTCGTTGCAATAATAATTAATCTCTTCTTATTTACAATAGGGATTTGGTTCAAAGGGTTTATAATTCTCGATGCTAGTTATTTTTTTCGAGCTCAGTAATTTAATTTAGAGCAGTGAACACGTAACATGTTATGGCTGTTTTTGTCACAGGTCAAATTGGGTATCCTTCTTTTGCCCTCTGAGCAGCCATTAATACATTTGTGATTACTCATGTGACCATGGAAACTCCTTCCATGGTCACATGAGTAATCACAAAATTATTAATGGCTGCTCCAAAGGAATAAAACTGGATTTTGGCTTAACTTCTTAGTTCCAGGGTCTTTTCAGTTCTATTGAGTAGATATGTACTTTAGAGATCATCTTCTATCAATTTTTCCAACACCAAAAGGAATCACTAAATGTTTTGGACCAATAAAGATGTGTTTTATAGAAGCACAAAACACCAGTATTATTATGAGCAAAGATAGCTATCAAGTCAAAAGAAATTACTTACATTCAAATAAAAGCTGTTGTCTTCCCCTACCCTAGTCGTAGTTTAGTATACTTTGTACTTTGTACAGTTAAAATGTCTATCTGCATGTCCGTGATAGAAGCCACCTTCTGAGATTTTCTGAATTGTTCCTCCTCTATTTCTCCTCTTAATGCTGATAAATGACAGTATATGTTTGTATATACTGACTTCAGGATTTTCTTTACCACATATTAAGTCATGGTTTACATAAGGACCATTAATATATCTGCTGCTGCACTTTGCCAGTCATTGCATAGAACCTTTACGAATGACCATTCAATTGCCTACATTTACAAATTCTTAGAAGGAAGATTAATGAAAGAAGCTGTGTTTGTTATTTACAACATGCATCTGTCACCAAATCAGCTCTTCTAAGGTAAATATGATATTTCCTATTTCAATGGATGATTAGCAAGGGGTTCGGGGGTGCATTTACCCTATGAGCTGTACTTATTTTAAAGTGTTATGCCAGTACCTGCATACTTTTGTGCCACCTGGATGTAGAAACATATAATTTGACAACACATAAGAACCTTTTGGTCCATCTAGACTGCCCATTTTTGCCTGATGTAAATAATCTTAATCAGTTCTTGGTCTATTTTAGGTTCAGGATAGTTTTATGCCTATCCCATGCTTGTTTTTATTCTCTCAATGTTTTAGCCTCTACCGCTTCTGATGGGAGACTCTTAATAAATGAAAGTAAAACTTCCTTACATTAAAACGATATATATGTCCATCTTATTTGAGAGTATGACCTCTTCTTCTAGCATGTTTCCTCCTTTTGAAATAGAGTAACTGGGCCTCTGTTTATTTCAAGATTTTCTTTCGGTAAATGGATAGACCGGACTAGTGCACGGTGAATATGGTGTCTCTAAGGTGTCTTTTTGGGCTGCTTTTGTTAAAGGGCCACTTGATTGCACTTGCCCCTTGGTAGAATGGTGCCCCAGCCCGTCACTGTTTACACTTTAAACCAAACCTCTGTATGAATAGTCCCGTAGGGACTATTTAGAACTACATTTAACAATTCTAAAATAAGAATGAGGTTTATTGTAAAAAAAATTGGGTTTTTGAAACAGACAATTGGTGGTTAATTTTTCTTCAGTGCCTCTGGCAAAGTTCCATCATCATATTTACTTGCCTCACTGTTCGTTTTTTTCTATTTTCGTTTTTGTTATAATGCATAGAAGGTAATCACTGTCCCAGAAAGACTGCATTGTTTCAACAACTGAATGATGTGCCAAACATGTGCAGCAAAGCGTCTACATCCTGCACAAAGAACAAAACAGAATATTATAACAAAGCTCAAGCATTATGGTACATAGACACTAAAACGCGTACCCACAATGGCATTCACAGGTAGAGTTTGGTAAACTATCATATGTTGCCACCACGTGTTAACACTCATTAGATTTACAGGGGTGTGAAGCATGAAAATGTATGAAACTGAGTTTTCGAGAGAGAAATTAATATTTTGAAGAGCAAAACAAGCACAGTGGGAAAAAAATAGTGAACATGTTTATTTGAGCCCTGAATATTTTGTCAAAATGTGTGATTTTTTAAAAACATTTTGACAATTTTGTGTGTTTGTACGAATCTCCAATAACGAGAAGGGTCTCCCACAAAGCACATACAAATAAATGACAAAACCTACGTAATTTTCTTCTGTCCAATATATGGGTTGTAGAGAAACCACAGAAAGAGCAGAAAAAGAATGTAGTAATGTTGGAACATCCATCCTATAGACCTGACTACATCTTGATCTAAATGTGCCCTTTGACCATATTAGGAAATGTTTCTTAAACACAGAAAGTCTGTATCCTTGAAAAGCAGACAAGAGGGCAATTGCCCTTCTGCCCTCCTTGCCACACCTTCTCTGTGTGACCCCTGTGATTTGAGTACACAGGTGCAGCAACAGAACACAGCACATGCCTTCTAATAACCATATGCTACAAAGTGCCTGTCCCTTTAAAAGCAAGAAAATAACACCACTTTACCATGACTTTTGCTGGAAAAAAGGCTTACAAAGCCTATTATGAACATTTTTGTCTTGTCACATAAAAACTTGAAAATCAGGTATAATGTAATTCTCCATATAGTTGTTTTTTTATGATGCCACAAATTTTTTGTACATTGAACTTGAAAATAAACATGTTCTGGAATGTGCTTTTCAGTGAAATATGATTCTTGACTAGTGTTCATGATGCTGTAGTGAAATAGTGTAATGAATTGTGGCGACATCAAATATTTAACAAACACATGCAATTATTGCAGATGTTTGTCATCAATGTACAGTTATTGATTATTTGTCCCTAACACAAAAGCCAATTGAAAAAACAGAGCAGGTCATGGGAAGTTAGCTTAGGTCTCACATATATTTGTCACCAGTTTGTTAGTGCCCCCACACAACTTGTATGTGCTTCCAAACAGGTTGCCTGTGCCATTCTTGTTCCCAAACAGCTTGTCAGTGCCGCAAACTGCTTGTCTGGAGCACTTTTGTCCCAAACAACTGCTTAATGCTTGTTCATGCCATCTTTCTTCCCAAGCAGCTGTCAGTGCCACTAAACAGCTTGTCAGTGCCAACTTTGTCCCCAGACACATTGTCATTCTCCCCAAACAGCCTGCCTGTCCAAATGATTTTTGGTCCATTTGCACCAGTCTATCACAGAGGTACCTTACTGTCCTTTCACACAATGGCACATGACCCTGTGCAAGTCTGCATGAGCTGATACAGCCTGCATCACCTAGCCCTGTCATGCTTGCGAGAGAATCAGAAGCAGTGGCATGGTGACTAAAGCCTCAATCTAAGATATTGTACGCAACATAACAGGAGTTTTGAATTGGTGGCGTGAAAAGGGGCTGAGGGCATATATGAATACTTTTTTATTTTGTGTCCATTTATCATCGCAGGAGTTGACGGAAGCGGAAGTCCGTAGGTTCGCCGTCAGGGGTTACAGGACAGTGCGAGTGAGCCTGTTGGTCGCCTGCAGGGACCTCCTCTGGCATCAACCAATACAACCTCTGTACTTCTGAGCAAAGTGAAACCCTGGTAAAAGGTAACACAAAACCCCCTCAAAACAATAGATTACTGCTTTCCCCTCATCTTAAAATCAGGTAAAGTGTGCATCGGTTGGTAGTCTGGGTTCATTCATTGTCTACTACTCAGCTTGCTTTACTTTTATGTTTTCCTGCAACACAGGACATTTGTTCCAGATTTAATAGATTTTGGTTGTTTAAATAGTTAGCTTTGTACTATCCATGATATAAAAAATTTACATCTAAATTATAAGCATTGTTTTTTCTCTTCTTTAAAGCAAGGGCTTCTTCTACGTATACAAAGCTTACATGCTATTTTCGTATATATTGTGTGCAATCTCACATTACTTGCCCAAGGAAACCTGACACAGGAATGCATTTGAACAAAACAAACTTTTTCATAATTTATTCCTTTTGTGTAAAGAGTAGACCATTTACCATCTAATGTCGTTTAGCTTGCTTTCAATTACTAACATTTAAAAAAAAAAAATAACAGCTTGTGGGAGGGTTTCTTGTAAATTAATATTAAACCATAAATATAAACCCGCCTTAACATTTGTTTAAAATAGTTAATGCTAGTCATTAATACCACAGTTGACCTAATCACTTTCCTAAGACCAGAAGAGTTGTGGGGGTTGTTTAATGCAACTCTACTGACATGCTCTTTTCTATAGTTCAGGTCTGGGCTGGCCATCTTGCACACCAGGCAATTGCTCAGTGGGCTGGTGGCCAATGGCGCAGCATTCTTACCTTTAGTGCTGCTCCAGCGGCAGATCTGGTCCTTCAGTGTAAGGCCAGACATGCATGTAAGCAAACTACTAGAGTGTAAAATCTAATTATGCAGCCATGTGTATTCAGCCATGAATACCAACTACCTTGGCAAATCTTTGGCTTGCACTACCACCTATATGTTGATGACTCTCAGATCTACCTTTCCCGTTACTAACTGCCTTGCCTTTTATTAACTGGATTCCTAAAACTCAGTTTCTCTAAAACAGAACTGTTTATCTTACGTCCCTCCCTCCAATGCTACAACATCAACAGTTCCCTTTGATGTCAATGGTGCAATCATCACGCTTTCTCAGCACGCTCACTGCCTTGGAATCGCCCTTGACTTCGACCTCTCCTCCACCACAACAATACAGACTGTTTCAAAAAACTCCCACTTCCATCTTTTGAACATTGCCCACATTCATTCTTAGCACAGGATGTAACTAAGGCTGTTGTTTGTGTCTCCCTCATACTCATCTTACCCCCGTACAATCCATCATGAATGCTACTGCCACACTTATCTTCTTTACCCATGGCTCCAATAATATCTCTCCCCCTGTTAATCTCCGTACTGGTCGTCTATATGATCTAGGATTCATTTCAAAGCTCTTCATAGCAGTTTCCCTATTTATATCGCCGCACTTATCTCCAAAAATACTCTTACCCTTCTCTCCACTCATCTGATGATCTTCGTATATCCTCTTTCCAGATTTCTAGGTCTCGTGCAAAAGACCTCTCAAGGTCTGACAGAATCCTCTGGAGTTCCCTTCCCCATCTTACCATACTCTCCTCTTGCCTTCAATCTTTCAAAGAAGACCCATTTGTTTTGTAAAGAAATAAAATTACTTACTTGTGTTAACACCAAGATCCACTTGTGGCTGGTCCATCTCAAATAGAATGGCACTTTTTCCTTTTGTGTAATATACTCCAACTCCTAGATTATGAGTTTGTTTGAGCTTGGCTCTCCTTATCGTTTCTTTCTATAAATCAAAACTGTATGCTATGCACTATTTAAACTGGGATTACTTAACCCCTGCAGACTAACTCAATGCATAATGGCCATAACGCAATATAAGCAGACATGAAAGAGAGTTCCTGCTGGTAACAGTTTCCAGTGTTAAATTAATCATTTGCTGTCACAAGCAGTTATATTGGTTTCCTAACATGATGCCTGCGCAAGCTTTGCTGATTTATCTAAAGAAAGTAATGAATTATGCAAATGTATGCGTTCCTTTTTTTCGAGCAACACATTTTTTCATACTAAACTCTTTGGAGATTTGGTTGAAATTTTGTTTTTCTGGAACAATATCGCCAGTTGTAGCAGTGTCCAAAACAATATGCACACTCACAATATATTTTAGGTTAACTTGAATTGTTTTGATTTTTGATACCTGTCTACAATAAGGGGTATCCTGCAAACAACCATGGCAAGCTGAACCCACACGTTCTTATGATGTCATATCCTGCTCAGCAGTATTGAGGTCAGCTGCAGTGGGGAGTTCTGGGGGCAGCTGGGGTCACTATCCTGGGTCATGCCTAGGACAGAATCCATCATAAATTCATCACTGGCATACACACATATCCCTTACCTATAATCCATTTTCTTTCTTTTCTTTTCTTTTTTTTAATTGTGTGGGGAGACAGAGATCTTTTTGCCTGAGAGATAATTTGCCTTCTCATAGATTCTTTGACAGTACCATGCACCAGCAATTTAAGCATTTGGGAAGGCTATAGATATTTACATAAACATGCTCCAAAAAAAAATATTTAGAGCATGATCATTTTTTGCTTTGTTTCTTTTGTGTATATTTTGGCTACTCAGGTGCAAATATGTTTGCCAATAATACTCCAGACGTCATGCCTATTGATTGAAACAGTTGTCAAGATCTAACAGAGATTAAAATGTTAGATTCTTGGTTACACCTGCTAAGTTAATGTATTACTTCGGTGTACAAATGCAAAGTGAGGGCAATAATCATTGTTTACTTAAAAGTAACACTATTACAAACAAAGTATTTAGTTTACAACCTATAAAATTAGGAATTTCCTTAACCCAGAAGCTTGCTTGAATCTGCTGGGAAACTGAGCATTTCAACTAACTTTACCATACAGTATAAAGGCCAACACTAGTAAGCTTGACTCATAATACATGAATAGTGCAGGGTGATTTCATGAAAGTGCCCTCACAGATTCAGAAAACTCCTGTAAAATGAGTTACTGAATACTTCTCCTGGGCCTGATTCTATTCCCCAACTAAACCTTAAAGGGACACTCCAGTCATCATATGCACTGTAATGTTGTCCCTTTAAATGTTTGTGGTATCCCCTTGCAAAGGCATGGGGCATTGTGACGATTGCCATTTGACCCTTTCCCCACCCCATGCCATTTGGTGTGTTGGAGATGTGTTTGGCCAACACATCCCTTGGCACGTGGTTTACTTACTAACAGTCCGTCCCAGTGCTGGTTCAGTGAAAGTGGCAGATGGAGGTCTAACAATAGGGGCACTTTCCTGCCCCTGACAATGGTGAGACTCGTTAGACCGCAGATGACTTAGGATGTTGCACATTTTTAACAAATGCATATTAGAGTATCTCATAAAGTACCACTTATTCGCTATTGTAAAAAGTGACAGCAAATATTGTACATTCCTTCCTACCATTTAACGCACCTGTACCTTTTTGGACATGTATATCACCTCCATATCAAAAACATATGAATTTATCATTGCCTGCACCACTAATCACTGACAACACATAGCTCAGCTTCCATCTTTTCAATGCCTGAAAATCACAAGACAATCAGCGTGTTTACTCCAAGCATGCAGAGGTTATCCCACCAAGCATGCCAGCAGAGTAGACTTCTGCATTCGGGTTCATACAAATTTCAAATGTAATTAAATTTTCCAGTTTCATTAATTCATACAAATGTCAGAAAACAACCATAGGACAAACATTAAACATCTAGCATGTACTGTACCTTTACTTTTCCTACCACAGGATGGGTTATTGGTCCTAACACCATTTGCTAATGTATATACCATTTCCCAGGACAGGTACAATGAGGCTCACTAGAGAGCAAGGTGAATCATATTCGGTCTCCTCAAAAGTATCTAGATACAGTCAAAGGAGGCTAACAATAAAAAGCCCAAAAATGTTTCAGAACATCAAGAACATTCTCCATAACATTTCCATAGCTGCACAGCCCTTGGGGGACATAGAAATGCTACCATTTGAAGAGGCCTGTGTTGCTGAGGGAGTAGTAGTAGTTGCTAATCCATCTGTTAGTCCGTGTGGATTCTTTGGCATTTTTTTAAATAAAATAATATTTGATATTACCTACATTCAGAGTATATTTCTTTGTGCTGCTCTTGTGCACTTTGGAGAGGCACCGTAGGTCCCGTGTGTTTGTGTTCGGATTGATGCTCCTAACCGAGGGATTGTAACAGTGAAAAGTGTGGCGGTGAGCAGCCCAGAAGATAAATTTTTTATACTATTCAAAGGGACACATTCATGACTTCATGTGCACGATACAAATCCTTTATGTGTCGTGCCATGCCAGCCATCTTCCACATGAGTGTTTCTAAAAAAAAAAAAAAAAAGGCTTAATCTTTCATGACCTCTTTTCCCCTCTTGACTTTTACCGCATTGTTTACAGTATCTCCAAAATGAACAAACAGTGGCTTCAATAGAAAACTAATGGTGCCTCACTCAGCTACCATAAAATATGATATAATCCTAACTTAACCACAGAGGTTGAACAACTAACCGGGACCACAAGCGTAACGTGTAAACCATTAAACCCGAGGCATTTTAGCTTTTCGTCATTACAGCTACGTTCCATCCTTTAACATTTGTGGTCAAGAGAGGATTCCATTATATTTTAATGGTGGTTGAGTGAGGCAACATTAGTTTTCTGTTCAAGCTACTGTTTTGTATTTTTGAGGAATCTTGTGCTGCCCCCACAGTAGTACTGTGGTAGTACACACTACATTTTCAAAAGTAGCAGCTTGAGGTCCACAGAAGTTTTACTCAATGTAAGGGAGATTTACTTTACTAAGAGGCTACTAGATTAGCCTCCTAGCAAAATTGGTAGTGGCTAATATAGTACAGAAGTTAAACATGCATGGGATGGGCATATGGGTTCTGAATATAAGATAAGACCAAGGACTGATTAGTGTTTTGAGCATTTACAGCAGATAATATATTCAGCCTAAATGGGCTGAATGTGCCTTATCTGCTGTCATTTTTTTATGTTTATCTCCAGAAAATAGAAAGAAAAAGTTCCAGGGACACTGTGCCACCAGGTAAGCACATCTTTCCATAATATTGGGTTCTTTATACTTTATGGGCTGGTGAACTACCTAAAAGAGCAGAATTAATGTACAAAAAAAAAATTTCAGTGTCTGCAGGGCTGCCATCTTGTTTTGGTGCCCCTTACAGAGAGATATAGGGGGAGAGAACAGGGGGCACAGACAAGGCAGGAGGGACAGAAAGTTATTTTTGGGTAAGAAATTTTGTTTTTGTAAAAAATAGCCCTCCAAATTCCGTCTGAACAAAAAAGGGCAGGAAAACAAATTCATTGTTCAGTGAGACAAAAAAGAAATGAAAAATTACCCTGAAATGATTTAAGGCCTTGTGTACAACTCTAATGCACAGTGGTTTGGTTGTGAAATCAGTGGATGCTGCACTGTGATTAAGCTAGCTAAATGTTTTCCTGAGAATTTAGGGATTATTTTTGGATTTGTGCTAACTAGTGAATTTAATTTTAGCATACAATCTTCATTTTCTGTAAAAGCCCCTTAATTCTTATTTGTTTCTCTGATGAGCTGCTATGTTTAAATTTCGTATTTGGGCGAACACACGAAGGGTGTGTTTTCGTTGTTCACCCCGAATACCGAACATACGAACATGGCGGCAGCAAACCATATATGAAGACTAAGACACACAACACAAAGAACCTACCTTATCTACGCAGCATCGCAGGGGTTAACGGAAGCGGAAATCCCTAGGTTCGCCGTCAGGAGTTAAAGGGCTGTGCGAGTGACTCTATTGGTCGCCTGCAGGGGCCTTCTCTGGCATCAACCAATTGATTATAGGTTATAGGTTGTAGATATTTAGTTTCAACACAGAAGGTGGACCCTCAACACAGCTTGCACGAGGCCTCGTCAATTCACACCAGTTAATTAGCCCAGCAAACGGTATCTGTGCGCAAATCATTGCTGACACTCTAAAGCTAAAAGGCAATCATCTTCTACATGTTCTTATTCAATAGTAAAGATTATAACCTTTTTTTGTACCTTTTACATGAGTGTAACCAGACAGCCCCTCTAACTGGAGATGCTTAAATACATTATACAGGTCATTATTAATTTAATGCAGCCCTGTGATATACATTTTTTATAAGAATCCCGGTGAAAGTGACCATCTGTTCACCCTAGATTGTGTGCAGTAAAGTGCCTATCATGTTCGTGGGAACCATACACATCCAGTATCACTGATCTCTCTGCCCCGCTCCCTTGTGTAGTCTCCATTGGCACAGGCTGAAAAGTGACATTTAACTACTGGGAGTGCAGACCTCCTGCCTCATTAAGAGAAAGAACATGGATGTAGGGTTGCAGGTGGTATGTCGTTGCTGGTCCCTTTGGTACTTGACTTCCCATCTGACCATTGATGAGAACAGGAATCCAGAAGTGAATGACTATGACCTTAAGCAACCCTATTATCACAAGAATAGTATGCAACTCACTGACCGAGAATGCCTAGAAAGTTCTTTCACAATCAGATGACTGACAAATGCATCCACCGCACCCAGCAATTTGCCAGTTGCTATACTTGAAAATACAAATAGACCCGTTTCATTGTGAGCATGTTTTACATTTCAAATAGCTTTTGTTACTTTTGTTTATAACCTGTATTAGATTGATATCTTGGCAACATGTATCTGGCATTTTCTTTTGAAAGCGTCCATCTGTTTAATGAATGGCTATCAAAAGGTTTCCAACCAGAAGAAGTCAAAGCACTGAATTTGACCCTAGTAACTTTATTTAAACAGGAAACACCTCACGGACGTACTGCTCTCGTACTAAAGGATTTCTAAGCTGCGTAATGCCCATTGTTTTCTGTAATGTCTTTGTGGCCAAAAGCCAAGGATCAGTCCCACCTCCATTTTTTTTTACTAGCTTGCAAGCGACTGGAAACCCAGAGAGACATAAACACACAGGAAAGTTTTCTTTTATTACCAATTAAGGAAAGGCATAGAATTCAAGTAGCTGTTCGTCCTTCTTCAATGAGTATCAGCGGCTTTAGTGAGTCTGGAAATACAGTCACTACAGATTTTCCTACTACTACATGCTTAGTGAATCAGTTATGAAGCGTGTATAGTAGTGAAATATTTTTTTACTGGTACAAAATGTCAGAAGTGTATATATATATATTAGACTCGTGCATTTGAACAAAAACGAAAATTGCTGTTTTGTGTATTTGTACGAATCTTTGATAATGAGGCCGATCCTGCAAACAAAACTGCCGAAAACAAACTGCTAAAGTGACGAAAATTTGTCATGATTTGTCCATTCATTGTCACTTGTAGCCGCTGCCATCACAAGCCATATTGGCACCATTACAAGCCTGTCGGAGCTTGTTGATTAAGTAATTCTTATATTTTCTAATATGCGGTCCTGCGCTTGATGTATCTGCCTGATGGGCCTGTCCTGCCCTGTTCCCTCCCTGTGCCTTAATGCCCTTCCTTACCCTGTGGAATAAATTCTTATTTTTTCTAAAATTGGGGCAAGGAACAGCCTTGTGACTGAATGTGTCTTTTATGCCAGTATCTGGCCTGTGCCCTGCCTTTTTCTTCAATGTTCTTTGTTACTCTGGTGGATCAATTCTTGTTCTTTTTTCTACCTAATCTCAAAGAGGGATCAAATAATCAAACTGGTCCAAGTTTTGGAGAAATTGAGTCCCATAGCATACTGCTGGATGTGTTTTTCCATTGGTACAGTGCTGCTGTTGCTGGTGGTGCTGAAGTACAAAGCCTTAATCTTGAGATGGTACTGCTGTAGGTGAAAGGTGAGTCCAGAATCTGTCAGGTACCTTTGGCAACGCTCCCTGAATGTTGTTCCTGAATAAAAAATGCACTTAAATTTCATCCGAGCCAAACGGCTAGGAAATGAAATTCATTCCCAAAAACAAATGTTACAAACAGTATATACATGTCCACGTTACTTTGACACTACATGATGTGAACATTTAGACAAAAATATATAATGTTAACGTTAGAAATAATATAGAGCTAATAGTGGTGTACTAGTCATCTGGCACATACAGGCAAGAAAAATGGTGTTCGCTGATGCAAAACAGTAGTAACAGCAAAATCTTCAGAAAAATTAAAAAGTAATATCAGCGTATTCAATATCTTAACACGTTTTGTTGGACTTCTAGCTTCCTTGGGCAAATGCATGGGGTGTGCTGGTTGATACTGCATCATACTCACGCCTTTTTAGTGGCAGATGGGGAGTTGCCAGTCTTAAAATTCCAGGGCCACCTTGTCTTCCCCAGTCTGGCCCTGGTGGTGTAGATCTGGAAGGGTCACGGCATTTCCTATATTTAATTCTGAAATTTCACTTTCTGTTTCATCTTGACTAAATGCTCCATTTAATTATAGATAGATGAGAAAGCTAACAGATGAAAACTTTTCTATTTTCTCCTCACCTGCTGCCACTTGAAAACACTCCTCTTAAATGTTTTTTTTTATCAATCTGAAGCATCAAATGATGTGGTGAGGGATAAACAAATAATAATTTGAAGCCTGTTTAAGTAAGGATCCCAAAGTGTCTTCTTGCCTTCAACACCTCTTTTAATTAAAAATCCGTGTTTACGTATACTATTTTGAGAATATTGGGCTGTCTCCAAGATCATATTATTGATCTTACGGTATACCGTATTTGCTCGATTATAAGACAAGGTTTTTTCCAGAGCAAATGCTCTGAAAAATCCCCCTCGTCTTATAATCGAGGTCGTCTTCTAATCAGACCTCATTCTGCTGGGGCCAGGCTGCTTACCAGGATTTGGTCGCGAGCAGCGTCCAGGAGAACAGGAAGCTAGCACAGTCCTCACATAACTCTGCCTCCCCCCTCCTTCCTCTGGGGGCGGGGCCAGAGAAGTTGCTGGCACAGCCGGACCCCTGCAGAAGTCTGCGAGTGGGAGATCTGCAGTTCAGGTAAGGGGGTGGGGGAGGGTTTTTGCACAAGTATGTAATGAATGAGTATTTAAATGTTTGTGAATGAGTGTGTGTGTGATAGCATGGATGTGTAAGGGGGGTGGGGTGGTAGCATGGCATAGGGAGGCTGTAATCACACTACTATCATCCACAGGTTCCAGCATGTACTGGCTGCCTTGGCTTGATAGGAGTGTGATTGCTGTTAGCAGTTATATACATATATATACCTCCAGAAATGCATTTTAACCCCCTATATGCAACTCAGCCCCATGATATGCTTTTTAACCCCCTGTATGCCAGAGTGGCATATAGGGGTATAAGGCATATCATGGGGCAGAGGGGCATATAGGGGGTTAAAAGGCATATCATGGGGCACAGTGGCATATAGGAGGGTATAAGACATTTCTGGAGGCAGAGTGGCATATAGAGGGTTAAAAAGCCACATCATGGGGCAGAGTGGCAAATAGGGGGTATAAGGCATTTCTGGGGGCAGATGTGCATAATTGGGGGGGGCAGGTTGGCAAATAAAAAATATATATTTTTCTCAATCATAGCTTTTATTAAATATGAAAATTAGTTTACATGAATTAATATTTACTAGTAAAACTTTTTTTCCTATAGGGTAGTCTTATATTCAGGCTTTTTGGTTTTTTCCTAAATTAATATTTTGATTTTGGGGGGTCATCTTATAATCAGGGTCGTCTTATAATCGAGCAAATATATTGGCAAAATTCATCAACACTCTTCAGCTCCGGACACAATGCATCACCATATCTGGGAACTCCCCGGGTTTGAAGCACCGCTTCTCCGAGTCAACACCTGAATCCTCCCTGATTTCCCTTTTAAATGAGGGTGTTTCCCACAATGTCAGTGGGAATGCCCCCCGACATCAGCGGGAACTCCCCTCATAAAATGAGGAATACAGTATTTATGACCCCTAATTTGTATTAAAGAAAATACATCAAGTTACAGTGAAATAACTTTATAAGGAATCTGTGTCACACTTGAGGGTCTCTTTCATGATCCAAGGGGCACCTTAGATCAATCTGTTTATATGCTAACACTACCCCTAGCTACTGGAGTCTGAAGCAGGAGTGCCAGAGAGGGTGCAGATCTCCTTGTTCTTTCATAGACTATAAGACCACCAAGGGTTGGGGTACAATATGGCCAAGCCCTCTATACATTGGGGGTCTGTTCACAGCTACATACTCAATGTCTCATTTGATTACAGCTTCACTAACCTGTTATTTGTTTCTTTCATACATATGCACCCTGAGTCATTCCAAATAAAATGCACATGTTTTTATTAAAATATGTTTTTGTGGTAGTGTCTTGTTGTGTCTTTAAGTGAACAGAAGCTATAGGGTTAAAAAAGCAGACGAGGAGACAGGCAATGTAAAGAAAGCCGTAACTGAGTCAATATGACCAGGCGAGGGAGAGCTTGTGTATGAGTGCATATTAGATGTTGCAGGTAATACGAGTGGTGGGGGTTTGCAGGGCCACTTGGCTGCTCTTGCCCCCTAGACGAAAGGGTACCAGCCCTCCTCTGTAAATATGAATTTCTTTGGATAAAAGTATAGGAATATCTCGCACTTTTTCGTTATACAACATTCCCTTTAATTGTAATATAAATCCATAGCTATTATAGAACATTTCTTCTGCAGTGTTGCAATGTACTATATGAACTGACAAGTGCACGAATGAGGTTATTTTTCTTACTGCATATCAAATGCAAAATATATGTCTGCAATCTTTTCTTCGCATTACATGCAGAGCACATCCTTGATTTCAAAATCTCTCATTGTAGATGCAAATGTTTCAGAGGTTTTACACGTTTAAAGTTTAAAAACGCATTCTGACTTTTAATGAGTACATTTTTAATGTTTTAATGCAGATGCATTTGTAAAACACATTTTGCCCTTCTAAAGTTCCTACATGAAGTAGAGTTACTATTTCATAACGTAAGAGATAAAGGGATATTTGTAATTATTTTTCCTTGCTTTGCATGCCATAGTATGAAATGCTAATCTTTGGTGTCCAAAGAGTTAAAAAGATGTGCTATGTACATACATACCAACACGGATTCAAGTAGTTTTCAATACTATACAGCTGACTGCTTAAAAATTTGAAAGCCTAAGATCAAAAGAATTGGTGGCAGTGTCTAAAAACAGAGGAGGAGATACGGAAATGAACTGAGAACATCTAATTCAATACAACTCATGGGTGTGTTTATTTAATAAAAAAAGCAGGAAAGAACTTCCAAATGTCACGTACAAATAATAAGGACTGTTTGTGTTAAGAAGGAACGTGCGTAGCAGACAGCTGGAAACAAAGACACAAAGAAACATTAAGGAAAAGTTCTCGGATTGCATAGAAAAACAATAAGTGTAATAATATGGGACAATCATGAAGGAACTGCTTGTGCAGTGCTAATACCTTTCTCTAGTGTATCCCAGAGGAGTGTGATCTAGAAGATAGACTCGGATCCATGGACTAAAGTCCCATAACATTACAGCCCCAGGTGTGCTAAATGCAATAAAAGAATACCAAATGGAATCAAATGACTCACATCCTGAATTATGCAAGCCCTTTAAACTTACATATTTGGTTCCAAAGGGATGGAACAGCTTGTCTGATAGTTGTATATACGGGGGCTATGTAACTTATTCTGAACAATGTAGAGGAAATACCAACAACTATTTTTGCCACACACGTTTTTCTAACCATTTTAGGCATGCACATATTCTGGTTCCCTGAAACTTGAATAACAACAATTGAGCTACATTAAATTATTACATACAACACTTACACTTATTTCATATTATAACCAGGCACTTGTCAAGGGTATAAGTAATGTTATCCAACTACTTAAGGTCCTAATCATTCTTTTAGATATAGTGTATAATACAATGAATGTTTTAATAAGTATCTGGAAATACGTTCTAATGCGTAACATGCAATTGTGTTGTGTTTTTTGAGTTTTTGAGCAGACAGTTTTTATCATTACAGTAATTTATTTGTGGATCCCCCTTTAAAGAATAAATAAATGGAGAGAAAATGTGTGCATGATAAATTTCCTTTTTTTTCTTGTAATTGATAAATCTAAAAATATGCACCAAACATTTTTCAGGATAATAAAAAAGGATATACTGTCCATATTGTAGAAAACATCTGTAAATAATAAAAGATAGTGAAATTATACAATTATTGTAACCAATATACATTGTAATGGCATCCATATATTTTTGGGTACAGTCCTATACTGTTGTTGTTTAGTCTTGACCTTAGTAAGTAGGTTCAGTGGATTTAAGGGAAATGAAACGTAGCGTTATTATCCGCAGCACAGTGTACCCAAAGGAGCTGAGTAATGTGTGCTCACATGATGCTGACCCGGCTAACATAGTTTTGGCTTAACACTAAAAAGTTCAGTAGTGCATAGCCTGGAGTTTAAAGTGGTAATCAGGCATTCAGCTGCTAAAGAGGTAAGGAAAAGAACATTGGACAAACCACAGAAATACTAATCAGAAGTATTTAAAAATGTGCCAGTGCAATGAACTATGATTGTAGTCTAACCCCAGACTGTCTACATACAGAAAGCTGAGTTGGACCAAGGACAAGGCTAGGATCCGATATGTAACAATATTCAGGGACAACTCAACCAAATTTTGTTGATCTTTCCCATTCATGTATCATGTAAACACATTGAAAGTTTGATAAAATCCAGATGACTGACATCTCAAGGTTAGCAAGATTGTCCCCTTTATCCCTAGGAAGAGTCTCCATTAAAAGCCATGGGTTCTTGATTTGGTGGAAGTCAGAGCTACTCAATGAATAATAATTTTACCAAATTCCATAAAACCAACATAGTCTGGGGTCACCAGACTATAACAAGATGGTTAATTTATTGTCTTTAATTTAGTGTTTTAAAATTGTTATCTCTACTATTATACTAGCCTCTAATTCTAGAGGCAAATAGATGCCAGCCCTCCCCTGTCTATTTAATTCACCAGTTACTGAAAATGTATAAAAAAAATACATTCAATGTCACGACCCTGGTAAGCAGGTCGGGTAGGAGCCCAGTAGCAGGGGATACAAGGGGTTCCGTTTGTACCCCACGATGCATGACGGTAAGTGGGGTGGTACGGACAGGCGCAATAAAACACAGCACAAACAGAATACGTGGAAAGGTACTGTATTGATACAGGTGATATGACCAGCAAGTAAAGGCAGTAAGTCTCTAGGCAGGATGCCCACTGGCAGGGCTGACGGATACGGAGGCCCACTGGCAGGGCTGACAGTAGGAAGCCCACTGGCCGGGCTGATGGGTACGGAGGCCCACTGGATGGGCTGACGGCAGGAAGCCCACTGGCAGGGCAGGCGGCTAAGATCCCCACTGGCAGGGCAGGCGGCTACGGAGGCCCACTGGCAGGGCAGACGGTACGGAGGCCCACTGGCAAGGCAGGTAGCCCAGGTACAGGCAGGTAGCTCAGGTACAGACAGGTAGTCACGGTACAAGACACGGGTTCAGGTACAAGGCCAAAGCAGAGCGGACCATCACACTACAATGCAAAGGCCCTGACTAAAGAGCAGGGCAGGTTAATAAAGGCCAGGTTCCACTCAGGTGATCAGACTCAGCTGTCCTCATCATCTGATCCTAAGCACTCCAGAGGGAGGGGAGGGTGGCCACTAGTAGTAGCAGCCAGACAGAACGGCAAAAATAATCATGCATGGTCCGGGCTAGCAGGGTGGAATCCTGACATTCAACTAAAACATTACAAAATTCTTAAGAATCTATTTCCTTCCTCTGCTTCATGAACTCACATACTCACCATGAATGAGGCATCGAGAGCTGTTACTCAAAATGCTAATTGTAGAATAAAATATGATGTCATTTATAAACTGAAAGCTGTACTCGCATTCTACTTTTCCTGGAAACTAAAATAAACCTTGAATCTTTGGATTGCAGAATATTTAGCTTTCATAATGCTATCAACCTTCAGTGTCGTTCTTGTCAGTCTAACACTTTGCGTTTCATAGTAAGTGTACTCTGTGTCCTAGTACAAAGAGTCTTGTTTATCTAAGAGAGGTGTGGTTTTGTACTTTGTCAGAAATTTGATCAGAAATCGTTTTCCTTTTGTCAGAGTCCTGACTCAGTGGAAATGACAGAAAGGAAGTTTGTTCTAAGATTTCAATCCCCGCCAGGGTAACGTAATTCCTTAACAATATTGTCGATTCTTGACAGAAATGCTTCTCTGCCCACGGAAACTGGAAACCTTTCATTTTATTTAAACTTTTGATTCTTGTCAGTTTTGGGGGGAGGAGTGCTGCTTGTGCTAAAGTGAGCAGCTTGTACTTGACTTCATGAAACTTAGATTTCTCTGTGCTAATTATACTCTATTGTTTTCGGTATCAGCTCTTACAAATGAGATACGCTGTACTCATTGCATCAAGCCATTCAGAGAATGTTGTAATGTTCCAAGACTGATCATAGTTATTACTATGGTGCTGATTTGTTGTAGTGCTTTTACTGCAACAAAAGAACATTTCTGATTTACACATTAGTATATGTAGGTCACGGGAGGATACAAGGATTGCAGTCTTCTATTACTAATGTTTTTCCCTTAGTGTGAGTCAGATTAAGATTCCATAGAGTTCTAAGAAGCAGGGATGTACCTAGAGTATTTGGCACCTGGGTGGATCTCCCCCTGCCCCCTCACTTTAAAATGTAAAAACACCCACACTCTCTCACGCTCTTTCTCTTTATGTCTCCCTACCTTCTCTGCTGACCACTTGCATGTCCTTGTCTCCTTTCCCAAATCTCCTCTTCTTCTTCTTTCTACTGTCTTCTTTTGTTGTCCCCTTCTCCCCAGTATCAGCTCCACTGACCAGGCCTAATGGAGGCCCAACCAGCACCTGTGAACTCCAAGGGGCCCAATTGGCATTTACAGACCCTCCGAGGCCTATGTACCCACGAGCCCCCCAGAGACCTGATCCTCACTAGCAGGCCAAAAGAGCCCAATTTAAACTAACTTAAAAACCCAAGTACTGTGCCTTGTGGGTTTAAGGGGTTAAGATATTCCTAAACTGGGTTGAAGGGACCCTGGCCCATCATACCTTTCATGGCCGCATGGATGCACTGCTCTGTGCTCATGGTTCTATATGGGCTATAGACCCACCTCCTTCACCAATATTATGGTGAGAACAGATCATAGATGGTGTTTTCAGCCAATTTGAGGTCCTTTAAATAGTAGAAAGGACGTACTGTACCAGCACTACCCAACCTACTATGATGGCAGCCTTGATGCCCAGTGACATATTCTGTAGTTAGCCTAGGGCACCAGGTCCAGAGGGTGCCAGCCTATCTGCCACAAAACCTTGATGGAGCAGATTGCCCAACTGGGTGATCAGACACAGTGGTGCAGTGATATCCCCAACTGGCTCTAATATCCCCAACTGGCTTATTTACATTACACATTCCCACACAATGAGCTCCATAGAATGATGTTCCCTGCTGCTATGCTTACTTAATAAGTACAGTACAAGGATGTGATGTCATATCCCAGCACTCAGAATTAGGATGAGGCCACCGCGCAAAAGAGAAACAAGTTGCTGCCTATGCTACTTGCCGTTGGTGGGTTCCTTCTTTACGTTCCTAGGTTGTAGGATTGTAGATTACAGTATTTCTGCTACTTTCTTTCACCCTTTGACTCCGACATTAGCCTCAGCTTTTCATTCCTTGTGTCATCTGGTGGATGTGGTGCAAGATCTCCTGGATATCTAAAGCCTTTGGCAAAATATTCTTTATCGCAGGGTATCTCCAAGCTTCCTCCTGCATCATAAAATTATAGGGTCCTAACAAAAAAAACAACAAACGGCATGATATTATTGCAAAATGTGCATTTCTGTCTAAACAGATACTAAAATGTAATAGAGCAAAGCACAAAATATAGTCCAAGAAGATTCTACAAAAAAACTAACCATTAACTTTGTGATCGCTAGGTGTTACCATGGCAGTACAGTGATATATCAATGTCTTTTTAGCCATAACTCAAACACATCACCTACACCTGGCTCCATGTAATCTATACCACATTCACTACAATTTGAATACAGACTGAATGCAATGTTTGAAATACATTAATAACCCTATATTTACTTTTCAAACAAAAAGAAAATTATACAAATGAAAGCGTGGATAAACAACTACCCTAATGAGTAGTTTATTGACACTTATTTTGAAATGTTTTATATTACTCATCAGTAAACAAGAACAATGACGGCAGGAACAAGATGACCTATTTCTTTAATTGTAGTTCAATTCATATGATTGCATACAGCCCTAGCTAGATTTCCCAATAATAATACACATTTATATTATAAGTAAATATAGAGCTTTGTTTCTTATAAGCATGGGTTTAGAATACAATAGCCTATGGTTTGTAAATATGGAAGTCCTATGGGACTGGGTATGTATGAGCATACATCATACAGTAGTGTATATGGTACTGAAATATAGTTTAGTACTGACGAAAACCTTGTTTTGTCTTGTTTTGTTCAAATCAAATCAACTTTCTTTACCTGAGACCTGGAGGCTGCCATTGTTTTCCGTCATGTGATACGGTGACTTTCCCTCTATAGACTTTTATTATACAGAATATCCAACTGGGTATTAAGATAAAGCCAATTTTGATCACTAGTTGTTTTTTATACTGAGGCTTTTGGATGATTCTGTTTTCAAAGCTTCTATATTACATCTTAACAAACACAACTAACCTTTTTAACAATAATGCATGGTTTCATGTGAATAACATACAAATGTTTAACCGCTCAAAGAAAAAAGCTTTGTAAGAATGGTTATAACTCCACAGGCAGTACGGGTGACGTTTTCTTTACAGGCTAATAAAACACTACACCCAGGGGTGAGGAAGATTACTAATCCCTTAATGACTGAGTCAGATTTACAACTTTCACTTAAATATTGTAAACATAAAGGGAGTCATAACTGCGTTGTGTGAAAGGAAATAAAGTGTGCAACGTTGCACCCACCACCACTTTTGTGGTGTGGTTATAGGTATGACTAGGCTGGCAGATCTATACTGAGACCATTAATATTACTTTGTAATGCATTCATAGCTGTGTATGTAATTAAGTAATGCATTGAGATATTTAGTAAATATTTATTTACAAATGTTATTAGGGCCAGCTCCACCATTTAGGCGACATAGGCAGCTGCCAACAAGTTCACTCCTACGTTGGTAAGCAAGTACATGTAGAGGTGGGGTGCCCAAACCTCAGTTTGCCTAGGATGTTGCCTGGAAACCCTTGGCTTGACTTCCATCATTGTGTCAGGCTCCTGGTACTTCTGTACCATGGCATTGATGATGCCTACCCAACCCCTCCTCAACCGCTGACAAGCTCTGGTGGGGGAGGCCACAGCACTGGCCTCTACCAGGCCAGTCTCCCCAGGATCGTGATCACTGCATTGCGGAGGCCCACTGACACCACAACCTTGGTGCCATGCAGTTTTGGCCCGGGAAATGTGCCTATGCTAATGGGGTCCCAAATAGGTGGATAAGAGGTTGCACAGGTGAATAGACAGGAGAATCATCACTAAATAGTCCTTGTTCCAGCTCTGCTGCAGCCTATTATTTAACTCTAGCTCTCCTGATGACTTTGCTGTGTGCTTACCGGACTTTTGACTCTTTGTCTCTCGTCGCTGCTGGTTGTCTCTGGCCCTGAACTATGCTACATCTTCCGTTCCTGAGCCTTCACTGCCGATACCGACCTTTGGACTAAACGTTCGCCTGTTCCCTTTATGTCTATAAACCATGGGCTTATGAAAATACTGCTCTCCCTTGCCAGTTCTCTCTACCTATGCTGTGAGTGCCATGATGTAATGTGAAATTAACATTAAGAAATATCAGTTGCAATATTGTAGTTTCGATTGATTGCTATGCATTAACCCCAGTGTATAATAAAATGTAAATGAGTTTGTGTGTATTTATATTCATAGAGCGAAACGTGGCCAAAGAAGAACATTTTTTTCTCAAGGGAGCAGCAAAGGGTGGAGAGTTACTGATCAGCCTATGTGACTTCACGAGTTATTTATAGCAGTTTATATAATTAGGGAAGCCGTTTACGACAAGATTAGCAATATAATTTGCACACAGATTAAGTACAGTTTAAATACACATTACTGTGAGTTGTATTGTTGTGAAGTACTGTGTTATCCTCAACACAGGGACACAAGTAGACATGGATTTTATTTGTATTTATTACACATTTATTTATCAGATGCTTATACCCCAACCTAAAAATCTAATAAAAATAGATCTATCATTTTAACAAAGCCTCCATTTTTCAGTTCACTACATTAAACACTATCCTATATAATGGCGTTAAGCAATGTGTATAAGCAATATATGTATTAGAGGACTGCCTTAACGTGTACACCATAGGAGAAGTTTCTGTTCTCTGTAACTGCTGTCCATGATGTTATTCTTCCCATTTAACTTAAATGAATGAATGCGGTTATGCTAAAAATATATTAACCACATTGTTACACTAAAAGTTGTGTTTTATTCAGTTTAATTGTGTCACAGATGGGCTATAAATGCATGAGAAATTCTGTGGATCTACAATAGAAGTAACTCAGATCCACAGTAGGCAATACAGCAATGTTATACTCACTGAACTGGGACAACCAAGCACAGCGGCCAGATAAGAAATGTATGGATGAAATCATCCTTTTTCCATCAGTTTGAAATATATCGTATGGATATGTGCTGGTCCATTTACGTTTTATTTCTTAAACATTCTAATGACAATCAGTGCCAATAAGCCATTATACCTCTGCCAGCACTAATGACTGGGTCAGTAAAGTGAAGTGGTGTAAATAGTTAATACACCCATAACAGTTGATTTAAGTTATCACACTCACTAATGGTGTCAGTTGGTGTTGGATATGGCAAGGGTTTAGTAAGTAGGATATACTGAGTTTATGTTTAACTTTTACATATTTGTGTGACAGACTAAGGCCTGAGTATTTTTTTTACATAAATAGAGATGGATGAACAAGAATCATACAACATATCACACAAAATGAAATACACTTATATGTTATGGACATGTCTGGACTGAAACATGAACACAAAGTTGCCAGATATGTCACTTCTTTTCCCTTACCTATGGTTACAAGGACTCAGGGGTGACCCTGACTGTAAGCTCGTTTGAGCAGGGCCCTCCTCACCTGTTGTCTCTGTTAGTCAATTTGTTATGTTACATACTACTTGTTATGTCTTGTCTACCCATTGTACAGCGCTACAGAATTCGATGGCTCCATATAAAACAATAAAATAATAATAATAATAATAATATGGATAGTGATGCTTGAAATGAAAAAAACAGAGAAAATTCACATGGCCATGTTCATTTTAGTTTACTTTAGTTAAATACTATCAATATGCCGTGTATTCTATGATACGACTGCTAACCTATTTTAAATAAACCTCCACTATTTCTACAACAAGAACAGGAAGGGAGGGGATTGCTGATTGAAAGTAAAAATAGGTTCATTAGTATTTCCTGGGTTGTGGTATGGAATTGTTTCACTTTTTCGCATCAATGACATCAATGACACTTTGATCACCAGCACAAGCACCAACATCACCACTGCCATCAGTTTTCCTACTGTCATTAGATGAAAGACATCTCTTTCATTAGTTCTTAGAGACAACAATGATTTAAAGAGTTTCTTCATGGCTTGTTGTTCTCAACAATGCAGGATTTTTGTTTCCCATTTCAGACAACGTTGGCATAACGAGACTAGACAAACATACACCTTTTTTGTGACCACACCTTGAACACTGATGCCAACACAAGCATCAGTATAAACATCTCCCTTAACAAGGTCCTAAGCTTTTATATTTTGATACTAATATGTATACTTGGGGATGATGTTGTAGACTTCTCTAGATGTTTGGATACTGTTGGACAACATGGTAGGAGTTCATGGATCATGAGTGAATGGGCTGTTAAACATACCAGAATCGTTAGAGAGTGAATGTAGCACTGTAACCCGTATTCTCCCCAGGTACGAGTAATGAATGAAATGGAAACAAAAATAGAACTAATCCTTGCCAGTGTTGATGGAAATAACAAATCAATTGGTGAAAATCAAATACACTGATGGTGTTGAGGGTGGTGATGATAATTTATCATGAACTTTGCAATAATGTTTCGCAAAATGCCTCTGTACTTAGGTTTCTAAGTACAAGCTGTCCTGGATGGATTTACAAGAATATGAAAGACCTGAAAAGCAACTTTTGAGATCTGGTTAGAAATGTCTATTTCTCATTCTACAAGTGCACCTGGTTTTCTTTCATTTGCAAAACCATTTTGCATTCTAAAATGTTATTATGCCCATTGTTAGGAAATGAGCAGAGCATTGTACTTTTTTTGCTATTCATAGCTTGATTTTTTTTAAAGAATGGTAAAATCTATACTGATTGGTCCCATTACAACCTCTCACCCATCAGAGACCCACATTAATTATTCACAGTTTTATATGGCTTGGATGTTGTGGGGGGATTAATCTGTTTCTCTGGCCACTGTTTGATAATTATTTTGATCATCTGGCATTATTACCATTTTTTAACTAATGTTTTTTTCCATTAAAAAAAGGAAGCCTGAGTGGGTACAGGAGGAATTTTCACATATATATATATATCATGTCAGCCTCCGGGTGGACATGTCCATGGAACTTGTGTAGGCTTGAAGTTCTTAGTGAACACAAAGAAAATGACAAACAACAGTGCTTGGTAGATAAGACATTGAATATAAGGCTAAGGGTAAAGAAAATAATGTAAAATTTATTTTTTATTATAAAAACATGTCTATAATGCCATATAATGTCTATTTGTCTCTAAGGTCATCATTACGTGAAGAAGTGTTAGGACAAAATCTAAAATTTAAGCAGATAGGAATGACTTGTAGTCAATTATCTAACTTACACCATTATCACGTGCTTTCCAAACCTCACCCTGCCTGCCTAGAAACATATAGTATTCTATGTATGACCCCCAGCATTCTGGAGATCAGCTTACTCCCAACCATCCTATCTGTTAGACTATCCTTTTCAGTGTTGTAAATGATGTGCGTTTCACCGAGAGAATTATGCCAGGTGAAGCCGGCATTCTCTTGGGGCAACCAGCCTTTGCATTTATATATATATATTCCATACATTTTTTTTTAACAAATTAACTCTCACACTTATCTGTGTTTTGTAGTGTGTTTTATGAGTATGTGTAAACCGTATGTATCATTGCCAAACTCGTGTGATCACATAACCAGGAACTGCAATTATAACCTAACCATTCTTCATAAGTACATACAGTCTAAAGGGGAATATAATGAGTCCAGATGGCTCCTGTCTTTAACCCTTGGACCTCTCATGGGTTATATCCATCAACTGCCCATCTCAACTTTCTTCGCAGATATCACCTTGCATTCTCTAAAACATAGCTTATCAACTCTTGTTCTAAATTAGTTCTAGGCTATCTGTTAATGTTCACATCTGCACTGGTGGCTCTCTAACTAGCATATGTCTAAAAAGGCAAACATGGATCAACTCACCTGAAGAGATCCAGAAAATGTGCACCTGCGGAAGGGCATGATGATTTGATGTTGTAATAGGAGACATGGTTCTGGACCTTTGATGATCATATGGGGCACATGGACAAAAAATAAACCTTTTAGGGGATGTTCTCCTTCACTGCCTAATATTTACCCACATGGGCCTTTTATTGTATGACTTTGTGTTATAACCAACTGCAATACAATTAAAAGAAAGTATAAAAACTACATATATATATATATGTATATATACATATACATATATATATATATATATATATATATATATATATATATGTGTGTGTGTGTGTGTGTGTGTGTGTGTTTAAACAGCTACTTATAAGCTACCTTTTTTGGAGAAGATTCATTGTTATAATTCCCATTATAGTAATCCTCATACACTCTCTGACTTTGATGAGTTCTTGTTTTCATTTTAGATTCATATCTTTATGCCTATCCTGGGCATCTTTCCATTCCCTCACTCTACTAGCTTCTAGCACGTCTGCTGGAAGGCTGTTCCTGCTACTAGTACCTACTACATTTCTATACTAAACCATAGCAAGCTAAACTTAAAGAGGAACACTGGAATGCCATGTTAGTATATAACAATATCAAGCAATTGGCAGACTAAATGGGCCAAATGGTTCTTGTCTGCCATCAATTTCTATGCTTCTGTGTGAGTCCAGTTCTACGTTTATCAATTGGGATAAAAAGCAACAATATTTTAGCAAGTGGTAATACTTTTGTATTGGAGTAACAATTAGTATTAGCATAAGTGTTTCTTATTTTGCATGGCACCAAAAGGATCATTTAGCATATGCTATGGAAGACTTTTTTAAGAAGTGCATTAAAAGAGCTTCCAGTATGCCAACATACTTTATTCAGTCCTGAAATGTATCACCCTTTACACTCATAATTACAAAAGTATCACTGTTTTTTTGTGTTGTTTTTTTTTTTTTTTTTTTAGATGGATGCCGTAAACGTGTTGGGACGTTATTATAGATGAAGTTGCATTGATTCATACTTTTGCATTTTACTTGTGTACAAAGGTTACTTGGTTAAAGGCAGGATGGTTTATAACTTCACGATAAAGGCCTTTGGCAAGACATAATCATTGTAATAAAGGAAATCGATTGTATGCTTGGACTTTGTCCCCTTAATTGCATCAGAATGTCACAAAGCAAACATAAATTGTACCGGATTAATGCTACAAATGTCTTGCTGGACTGTACTTAAATGCTGTATTTTATTGAAATATCAAATTCATTTGAAAAGGTTAAGTCAGTAATGCTTTTATTTAATGTATACTAAAAAAATACTTAAGTCTTGTGTCTCCATGAGAAGGCTGTCAACTTTCACCCTTGGGCAAGACCAGCTAAACGGCTGAGTAACTTAGCGGTCCACTCTTATTTGTCAGACAATCCGCTCAGAAGGAGGAGGCACATATAAAATTGATTCTAGTGCAAAGTTTTAACGGGTCTTCTCACCATAGCAACCAATGGAATGGCCTGGATGAGTACACACCATTCCACCAGCATGGATTTAGAATACTATAAAATATTTCGTTTTTTCACAATATAATGGAAATTACCTTTATTTTTTTTTATTTCTAGAGTTACTTCAGATGGTTTCTTCAAAACATGAAGAGGCACACAGCTTGGTCTAAAAATTTAAAATATGTATATATCTAAAAACTTATGACCAGCATTTATGTATGTAATACCTGTAGGCTCCTTCATGTGTAGAAGAACTGTGGGTATATTTGCAACTTGTGCTTTAGGCTGTATTTGGTAGAACTACAGTTGTTATAAAGTGTGTGCTAATCCACTGTTATAATATTGACAGTTAACAGCTTGTTGACTAGAAAATGTAGGTGTCCATGATATCTTTTTATTGTTTTAATGTAAATTCTAGTGCATTGTACTTGTTTTCTGGTCTCTCGTTTCTCAACAATTTGATAAGCAAAATAGAAGCCTATTTTAGTTTTAAGCAATGCTGCCTATGATTAGAAATATATGTTATCATTTAGTTGAAAAACCAAGCGAGGTTTTATTATACTAGGTTTTTTACAAACTTTCAGAACACGCTCATTTATAAAAGAATGGAGAGTACCGTGAAAGATATTTATACGTAACATACATAAAAATCTGTTGTTATGGATGTCAAAGTAAAAAAAACTAATAATCTTGAAAGGGGTTGGGTGCTAATTACAGTTATAAAAAATAATCCAAATAATTTATGTATTTAACATTCTTCGAAAAAACAGAGAGGTTGCTGGCTGAGAAACAGTGGTGACTTGACTAACTACTTGACAGTACTCAACTAAGCCAACTTGAACAGAATCTAGTTTATTCGCAGAAAGTTGAGTTTGATATTGTGCGTCTCCACTAGGTTGAGATGAGTGGACATTGAGATCACATTGGTGAATAGATGGACAGAACAGCTCAACTCAACTGGCACGTAGATGTTTGGTGAATAGATCACATGCTCTAAAGTATTATGTTAATGATTTAGTGATCCAGGTCATACTGTTCTTAAAATACTTACGTGTTTCTTCGTTAAAAGTAAGTCTGTGAAATGGCTTTGGATAAGGGTCATCCATAAATTACGTCACCTCCATTCTTTTCTGAATAATTATGAGTGAAACTTGAGGACATATGTGGGGCTGGATATGCTCAACATGCCAAGTGTTTGCAGGTGCTCAGAATCAGCTTTAAGATGGAAATATTTTTTTGGCCCTACTTGTATTTTTCACAGAAGTGATTGAAAACTGAAGGCTTCTGTCTACAGCTGAGATAAAGCGCGGACAGCTATAGAAAGAATTTGACTACATTGCCCTCCCAATGACCTCAGAAAAGAGGCAATTGAGTCCAAGGTAATTGAGGAGATGAGAGAAGTTTTTGTTAGCTCTACTTATCCACTGTTTATTCAGTCAGCTGATGAGGAAAAGGGAAGTAATGCAACATAGAATTCATAATGAATGTCATCCAATAAATAGAAACATTTTCACACTAGATGTTAGATCTACTTAACATTGAAGCCATTCATGTTTAGATAGACCAACGAATGGAACCGTAAATGCTTTGATATAAAGGTAACATATGACTTATAAAGGACCAGGTGCCATAGTTATATATTGTATAATATATGGCTCATCATATAATTTTGTGCAATGGTAACCAAAAAGTATTTGTGTATTTGGTTCACTAATATCCATTGGGAGTCCAATATGAAAACATAACCTTTGTAATGTTTGAGGCTCCAAGCATTGGATAACACACAACATCTTTATTTCAAGGTAAAGCACACACAGCTGAAGATTTACCATGTCGTAAGGTCTGTTTCTTACGTATAAGGGGATATTTGCGTGTGAAATGTAATTGATGATACCACCAAGAAGAAAGGTCTACCACGCAAGCCATAGATCAACGTTTTACACGCTGTTAATCATTTCTGAGTGTGGTTTATATTGTAAGTTTACCTTTTACGCAGCTGCTGGAAATAATCTATACAAATCTGTGAGTTTAAATGTATGTTCAGTCCTTAAGTGTTTCATACGTCACCCGAGAGACAGAAATAATTACAGTAAGGCTCCACAGGCATAAGTACTGCGCATTTAAACATTCATTTCATGCATATCAGTTTACAGTAAGGCAGAGTCTGGCCAGCGTGGCATGCAAAACAATATGTGAATAACGCTAATAAAAAGTAACAATTTAGTACATTACATTTTAGTAATGGAGCGCCAGAAGATCACGCAGCGCTATTACGATAAGGGAGAGTGAAATTTAGCAATAAAATAAAAAATGACAATAACCTTAACACATGCTAAGACTGTTTTGAATGCTTTTCAATAAAGCCTTTCTTCAATTGTTGAACTGCTCCAACTTATGTGAATATAAATGTACGTGCACGGAGAGAGAAATAAGACACACAACACTCTCTGGGTCAGGTCCAAAATCACTCTGCTTTATTACGTTTATGTTATAGGTTATATAGTGTCCAGAAAAAGTAAAGTACAGAAGAAGAAAATTAGTGACCTGATGTCTCAAGCTAACAATGGAATCTTCGAGTGGATCGCTTCATATTTAACAACAATAAAATTACTGTTTACTAAATTTAACCCCAGTTATCTAAATCTAGACCTGGTGGTCACATATGGTTATTTCCTAATTCCTGATGAAGTCTTGAGCACCATTTTCTTATGGACATAACAAGAGTTATAGAGGTTGGGTCTATTGATAGTGTAGCCCACTTTCTACCATAGCCTGACCCTTCTGAACCCTTTTCACCCCCATTTACCAAATTCTGCCTGATTCCTACCTAGACCTTAAACGGCAAACCCTTCAAGTGTGTTCTTTTTGTTGGAATGCTTAATGCATGTCAAGGCAACTGAGAAGTAAACCCAAGTCTAAGTAAGATGCAGCTCTTGAGGACCAAGCTACTGAACTGCATGTATTAGTCAGGCAGCTTGGACTCTGCCAAGTTCAAGATTAAGTCTTTAGTGGGGTGTTAGATTCAACCTGCACCACTTAGCCAGCTCAGCTAAAAACTGTCTTATACAAGTCTTATACTGTCTTACACTGTTTTTCACCGAATTGCAGGCATATACTTCTATTTAACACGGTTCTATTTTATTTCAATGTATTGAATGCAGCTTGAAAAATGATCAATAAAAATAATAATATGACCCTCTTGTAGCTTTTAATATACTTCTGTTAAATTTGTAATTGAAGAATAGATTAAAAAAAAATATTGCTATTATGTATTATAATTTATTGATTTCTAAAGCACCATCATATGTTGCAGCCCTTTACAATGAGCAAATAGGTTCTAACAAGTAGGGCTTCACATAAGAATTAAGGAGGGTCCTGCACAACCAAGCTTTCGATCTAGACATATCACAATGGATCATGTCATGTATTTCTTGCGTTTTGATATCCACCAGAATAATTAATACTATTGATTTCTGACAAGCAGGAAAGCACCAATGATCCTTCAAACTAAATACGTTTTGCAGTTAACCTAGAATACAAAAAGATGATTATTTGTAAAACATTTTCATTTTTATTTGTAGGATTTGAAAGTGGTGGTGCTGATATAGGATACATAAATGCTATATTTATTGTGTGATTAACAGACATACGAAAACTTTTTTTTTAAAAGATTACATTTTAACCTTTTCCATACATTATATACACACCCCTCTGGCGCCGATTTGAACAAGAGCTAATTTGGCTGCCAACATGTGATATTTTGTTACATGTATACAGAGGATGCTTTAGATAATAACACAGCAGAATTTTAAACACGTCACTGGCTTTTGTTCCACCGACATGCCCCGCACAATCCCATTGTTCGGAAATGGTAGTTGACTTGTTTCGCCCGTGGCTTCTCAACGCAGTCGCATACACACTAAAGCACTTTAGTTATCGCAAAAGTCTAGCAATAAATTATAGGCTTTCGGAGTTATCCGAGTAATGTGGTAGCAACAGAAATTGCAAAAAGCCATTGGTCTAAGCTACAACTGAGTTACCTGTCTACTTGAGATCGTAGCAATGTATGTGAAACGCGCAGGGAAAAAAATGTAATGTAAATGAGACTGTAACAAAAGTGACTGCATCAGCTCGGATTATATGCCCTAGTTCCTGCTCTTAGTTTTGGAAAAGAGTCATTTTTTTCCGTGAGAACTCAGCTCCATACAGAGCCACCCTGGGGCTTTCGGAGCCCACCCTTCACTTTACATTATCGTCTCCTGGCAGTCACATCCTGTGCAGACTGTTCATTATAGGGCCGAGACTGAAAACCAGAGGTGGCGTTACCACAAGAGACAGCAAAATTGCAGACTGTCGGATTATGATCCTTTTCTGCAGGGCTGCAGTTTTTGTATTAAAAATGCAGATACTGCAGCTAATGAGATAAAGTTATTAAACAGTCGTACACCACAATACTAATAATAGGCATGGTTTATAATTATTATCTGCTAAAATGACTGACTGTGCAGAGTAAGAAAGACCCAAAAGGAATCATACTGAAACTAAATAACCAGATTTTATGTTTCAAAGTATTAACCTATTTCGATTTTATTACGTTTGCACGTTAATAATGAATGAGGGAACTGTATATGTGCCCATAATGTGGATAAAATTAAGCCATTTAAAAAAAAAAAAGAAATCTTCTATTCTGCTGTGCCGTAAACGGATGTAATTTTTGTGAATAGACTAAGAATTGTTTTAAAATGATTTGGAATTTGGAAATGTATTAACATAAACCTGCACAAATGCATCATATGAATGGGACTATAAATATGCATAATATATAATATATACACTACCGTTTAAAAGTTTGGGGTCATTTTTGGGAAATTTTCAAGCATAATTGCAAAAAGGTTTTTTAATGATCAATTGGCCTTTTAAATTGAAACTTAGGTTAACAAACGCAATGTGCCATTGGAACGCAAGCGTGATGGGAGTGATAAAGGGCCTCTGTATGCCTATGAAGATTTTTCACTAAAAAATAACAGTTACAGTTATAAACTTCATATTGCAAAAGCTGACATGCCCAACATGTTTTGGCAATTTTGTTTCCCCCCACATAACCTCCTCCTAGAGAATGACTTTGTAAAACAGAGTTTAATGACAAATTAAGACAATAGCTGTGTATCCTAGAAGTCTATGCAGAAGTGGGGTTTTTGCGTCTGTGCACTCATCAACACGATCAGCTACACATTATGACATCGCAATTTTCCTTTCTCAGGCCAACTAAACCGATATTTCCACACTGGGCTCCCTTATCTGCCATCATGGGTGGAAGCAAATAACCTAGTAAAAGCATGGATTAAGTGAAATGTAACATAGTAACATAGTTCATAAGGTTGAAAAAAGACCAAAGTCCATCAAGTTCAACCTATATACATATTGTGTCCCTACTGTGTTGATCCAGAGGAAGGCAAAAAACCCTTATGAAGCAGATGCCAATTGCCCCATACCAGGGGGAAAATTCCTTCCCGACTCCAAATATGGCAATCAGAATAAATCCCTGGATCAACGTTCTGTCCCTATTAATCTAATATTGCATGTCTAAATATAATAAGTATATATATATATATATATATATATATATATATATATATATATATATACCTGTACAATTTATACAGTATATATATATATATATTCTTTTCTAGAAAGGATATATAAAGATTAACAGTAAGCATCAAGATGTTAATACATTTTCACACAAAAATGCCATACCGGTCCCAGAGAACATAATCCAAGGTGTTTAAACCTTTAAGCAGGCCGGCACTTATGGAGTATGATATAAAGTATTTTAAAACGTTAAGGCCTCTGATCTCCGCTTTGTGAGAGCAATGGACTGTCAACAAATGTACTGTATCTCAAAGTTACTTTTATGTTGTTAAGTTAACACATATGTGGACCTTTTTTGTGATTTGCTGATAAATTGTTATCTTTTAGACAGGAAGGAAAGTGTCTTTCTTCTTTATGTTTCTCTTTGAGCTCTCAGAATTGTTTAGATTGCCTATCGATGACTTTATGAATGCCAACACCCCCCACCACCCCCCCAACTACTACCAGTCCCCTTTTATCTGTTTCTCACATTCTTTTGTTTTCTTTACTTTGCACAGACCTATAATTAAAATGTACTTTTCCGGACATCCACCCTCTCATTTCCTTTTTTTTCCTCTCTCAAGTCCTCTCCCTGTCTATGGACTGTGTTACAAAAATGTCATACGGTCTAGTTATCAGCTATATGTCTTTTGCTGTAAAGGGTGACGTCTGAGTACAAAAAACATGCTAAAACTGATTTCATTGCTACTGGGAATATTTAGGGAAAGGTCCAGTAAGCAATAATTTGAGCATTACCGTAACACCTAAAAAACTAAATATTTCATTTCATTACCCAACATTTAAACACCTGCTTTAGGAGTCTTAAAGTATAATAACATAATAACAGTTTCAATTTGTAAGATATTCATTTCTCTAGGTAAATGGCGTAAAGGTACAGTTGCTTTTCTAGTATGTTAAGCAAAGTCGTCTCTGTAATTTTATTATTTCCTCTTAAGGTTTAAATCACATAAAAACATATTTTAAGAAGCTAGTTTTTTTGTATGGCAACAACATCAGTGGCTGCTTTTGTGTCACATGATAAATACTTTATATTAAATGAAATAATGATTTCCATGAAGGTTTTGGGCTCCCAACCATACCAGCACTTATGATTCGAATGCTGTATTTAGTTATAAAAGTGTTACATTTAGCAGAGCAGGTGGGACAGCATCTTGAAATCATATATATTCCATGTATTGATGTGCCATATGGTAATTGTGCATCACAAATGCCCCATACAATATAGAAGATATTTTGGGGATTATTTATAGAAATCAGTTCTAGTGCAAATTGGTACAGATGGTGCAATCACCAAAGCATCCAGTAAATCCTGCAAATTTTGCACTAGAATACAAAAGCCCACTTTGAATTCAATACATCAAGAAGACATACGATATGCTGTGAATATATAAGTGCTATAGAGCAAATATCACTCAATATCTCAGACAACGGCAGATATGACGTTTTCATATTTAAACTCTTAAATTCTTTTACATCGATTCAAAGGTAAAGCGTTGTTCAATAATAACAATTCACTTCTAGATAAAGAAAGCAACTTTTATTGAAAAAAAGGCCATAAACCCACTGGACAGCAGCAGAAGAGTTAATTTCTAAACCAGAATATATGTTGGGTAAAATAGAGGACTTTCCGGTGCTGCTATGTTTTCATTTCATGTAATACCAGCTTGTATATGCACACAAAGGAGCAAACTGCAAATCTTATGATTTTAATAATATACTTTTAACACTTACTTTAACAGTTAGAAAACGCCTTTTCCTTATGTAATTACAGTTTTTGCGGGAGAAGGGCTTGCAGTAGCTAGCCCTTATATGACTGAAATAAATTTAGCAGTAATGTACACTATATTTAAAACGAGCCCAGGGCTATTTTTGTAGGGGAAAAAAATCCACCCATTAATTTCTATTCAGCTTATTCTGAGAATTGCCCAGGTTTTAACAACAAAACTAATTAATGCTGCGTTGACCTCATCAAAGTTGACTTCAAAGGTAGGTTTATAAGGTAAGTATTTTCAAAAAAAGAATGAATAAAACATGAACTATGATCAAGTATAGTACACACATGACATAAGAGCTTGCCTTTTAGTCCTGCGGGATATTAGTAAATCCTGGTGTTTTAGTCACACAGCAATTCAACTGAATCTGTCAAAAAAAAATACATAAATTATAATAATAAATAAATTCTAAGCATACGCTTTATCCAAAGCAGCCCAGCCATTTTAACATTTTACTCATATACGTTACTAAATGTTGACTTAGCAGCTATATAGAATAAATTGGCTTACAGAGTCACAGATGCTTAGTTAGCAGGACTGTTTCTAATACATTATTTCCTGATCTTTTATCTGTCTTTCCCATCAGGGGCAAAAGAGGAACAATCACCTAACAGAGAAACTTGCCTAAGAGGGTAAGGAGTTCCAGCAGCCAAAGTGCCTGGAGGGCCAAAGTGCAAGAAGAACAATAAGGGACACGTAAAGGACTGAGGTCTCAGCAAAATACCAAAAGGCCCATCCATCTCTATTATTAGTTATTTAGAGTTACGTTGTCTCCAACCACTGTTACTTCATTTTTAGGTTCCTCCCATAATAAACCCCAGAACACTTTATTGTGGTGACATTTATTTACCAAGAAATGCTCTATCTGTATCTGTTTAGTTCCCCGTGAAATTCTCTCTTAGAGCCTATTCACACCAGTATTTTAGACGTGTCGAGGCTTTTTGGAAACTGTTGTCTCTTTATCCCAGCTAGGACAGACTAATGTAACTACAGTGTAAGCGATGACAGCAATAAGTAAATATATTAATGACCATAATGTGATAAATCTAGAGGAAGACAAAAATGAAGTCCCTGGGCAACTACTTCACCCTTTGAACGTCAATTCAATAAAATGTTTTTGTGTGTAGTTTTTGTTCCAGAATTTGAAAGGTTTATTATTTTTTGTACACAGCTCTCAAAAATGTGTACAATAGTGAATATGTTTCGGGGTTAAGGTTGGATTCGTTAGTTGGGTTAAAGAGGTTGCCATTGAGTTGGACATTGAAAATATCTCATCAGGTTGTTGTGGTGTTTAGTGTGACTTCTTCTGCTTTTGGGATGCACTCAACTCATGCAGTCAAGTGGTCATGTACGCCTGTCAGTCAAGTCTGGGGTTAAACTGGTTGTCAAGTCAATATGGTGAACAGACAAATTGTTTGTTTTCTTAAGTCTCTTTGAAGGATGTTGTCTACCTGCCTCAGCTAAGGATGCCACATGGACACATTTAATTTTTAAATGTTGCTGACACCAGCTATAAAGTGTTTGAACGCATAATGGGATATATATCAGGTTGTTGTCTCCTAATCCTCATTGATCTCAACCAATTACAAACTGAAATATTCACTCAACAAGAAGTAACACTAAATAACAGCAAACATGATATTTGCAGAATAAATAATTACTATAAGCTGCCCTTGGAGACAAAAATAAGTCTGTACTTGACATCCTAGACCTATAAAACTTTTAAGAGGCATAAACCTGCCACATAATTACTATAATGTTGGACTACATGGCTCCATTGTACTGTTGGAAAGTATAAAAGACATTTTCTTGACAGATTCCCTTCAAATTAAAGAAGAACATTTCCTTGGACACTTTATGAGCCTAATACAACCTTTTTAAAGGCTATATATTGAGCAACTGTCCTCTTTAAGTACAGTGGGTAAACAGAACAAATTGCTGTGATGTACCATTTTAAAGGAAAGTACCTTAGATTAACCAATAGCAAAAGTCTTTGAGAAAACATCCCAATACAATGGGCAACTGTTTGAGATCTAAAATGCAGGAACTGATCAAATTGTTCAATATAAACCATTTTTATGTAAACTACTGTGCATTCACGCATTACAGCTACATCTGAAATCCCAAAGTAATTTGAGATCCAAGTTTATAATTCAGAAGAATTATCTCATGCTTTTGAATATTTAAATAGGTACTTGAGGACATGACCTTCTACCGCAAATAACAAAACAGAATCAGAGAAAAAAAAAATTATGCAGCCTCTTTTTTCATACTATTTATTACGGTATTATATTATGTATATATATATATAATTTAAATATTAATAAAAAAACATTGATATCAACTAAAGCATGTTGGGCATCTGATAATGTAGTAGCTGGTAAATTGGTAAGATGATCCTTTATCCCCTGGTTTGCTAAAACCTAACAAACCTAAACACTGGAGAGTCCTCCATAGTGTTAGTGGGACATTGGGGAAATCAGTAATCTACCTTTTAATCAGTCTACTGAACAGTGGTACTAGGGGAGCCTGATTGCCCAAGAGGGCCATAGGCTCCCTATATTACAGCAGGGGGCTGCCACCCACTAGACCTGTCACCCTAGGTCAAAATATACCACTAGTGGTCATGCAAATCAGTCATTCAAGTCTGTGGTCGAACTGATCAAGTCAAAATGGTGAGCAGATGCATTGTTCGTTTTCTGTTGACGTGACTGCCTACTCAATTTTATCGTGAATAGACTCCTTTGTGAATAAATCTGAATCATACATTTCATTATGTTACTGTTTGTTATTGTGAAATGCATAAAAAATAATTCTGGAGAAAATTGGTAAAAGTTGGGCAATCAGCAGGAACACTTCATTGGTTGCTATGAATATACAATTGCCATGTTGCACCATAATTACTCTTAATATATAACGCCTATAATTTAACATATTAGGAGGATTGCAGTTACTGAACATACTGAGCTAGATACCTACACACATTAAACACAGTGGCTTCCTTTTAAATTGTTTTATGGAGAAATAATGAATGATGCATGTCAATAAATAATGCAACACTACCCTTATGTATGAAACACTTTGTATGCTTAGCCTTTTATAGAAGAAAAAAAACAACACGTAACCTTTCATAAGTAGACTGAAAATCAAAATACAATTAATTTGAGAATTTCCTAATCTCCAATATCACTTGTAGCATTCCAAAGCCGTCTTAACATGCACTCAAGCTGTACTGGCCAGCTGTTTGTACTGACATTTGTTATGTGCAGAATATCACAAACCCATGTGCCCTATGGTCGATAGATGCTTCACATTCCTTTTCTTTGGATAGGAGTCTGCAGGGCTTTGTGTTGACCTACAGTGAGATTGATTTACAAGTTGAAGAATGTTGTGTTGAATTGTTTTCAGTCATTATTCTGGTGCATGGTGTTCTGTATTCAGCACCAATTAAGCTAAGATTTATAACGAGGGGGCTACAGTGAAAGTTAAAGGGGCTGCTATATGCTTTAGGGAGTTATTACCGTAGTCACTTTCAGTTTTAAAAAAACCGAAATTTTTATATATATATGTCAGTTTGCTTTAATATATTTTAATCGTCATAAAGCCCCTGTGATTAGAATGCATGCATATTTATCTTATTTATACCTAACCAGTTTGATGTCAACAATTAGAGGCTGTTATACACCAAGTGCAGAAAATAGCCAGAAGTAACAAATATACATGCAGGGTAACAAGAATTTTTTTTTTTCAATATACATTATGTCCTCCTCACCTGGTCTCTTTGCCTTAGATGTCTCATCCTACTCCTTAATTCTTCATTGAGGTTAATTGCGCTTGAGGGAAACAAAGAAGGGACATTAGTGATATAGTTTTGCTAATCAAGGAAGCCATAAAATGGCCACTACTTGGAGTGAGATAGGTAAATTAACTATGCCTCTAGCAAAACAGTGTTCAAGCATCAACATCCAAAAAAAGAAAAATGTTGTGTGATTACAACTTTAAAAACTAATATTCAACAAACTGCTAATTGTTAATACCTTGTTTGCACTGATTAAAGTTTTTCAAATTCAAATAGAATTATACATTGGAACAGTGTAGACCCAAAAATATTATAGTCGGAGGATAGCTGGCACCTTTGAGTAACTAACATACGCACTAGCATACATTCACTCTAACACACTCACCATAACACACATTCATTCTAACACTCACACTAACATACACTCACTCTAACACACATACACACACTCATTCTAACAAAGTCACATCTTCACACTTCCACAATTCATACACCTCTGACAAATCTCGCACCTCCTACATCGCCATAGCTTGTCCAGAGACTTTCCTTAAGGCTGCTCACACAGTGGAAGCAGCAGCAGTATCGCCTCAATATTACATCAAGTTGCATGACCCCACTGCACTCCTTATTCATATAGTAGCATCACATTCCACAGAGCTGTACAATGTGTAAACAGGACATAACATGTAGTGCATCACATAACAATATGGACCTACAGCTGGCTGGACTAGATGCTATTATTTCTTTGCATCAATGCCCCTTGGAACTTAAGCCTAGGAGTGGTTAAAAAGCAGTTTGGGGTCTGATATGCGTATGCCCCCACAAGGCAGTATGAACTATAAAAAAGTAACAAATAACCAAAAGGAAAACAAAACGGAAATAATTGCAAAAAGGTTTAGGTTTTATGATTGTCAACCCTGTTACCAGTCTAGTACTGTTTCCTTTGTCCAATACTAAAGCTCTCCATAAGTATTTACCAATTTGTCATTTGTCCTACTGTCTAGGGTTTGTGGTTACCATGATGGTTGATTCAAGCCTCAACGGGCAATAACCCATTCTTCTGTAGTGGTAGAAGCAAGAAAACCTGGAGCCCATACAGTGTTTTAATGTATTGTACATTTAGGTATGGAGCAGCTGATCTATGGCTGAAATATAAGAGGACAGGGCAGTGGTCTGCATTGATCAACATCTAGCATGTTTTCCGTCCTCTAAACTATCCACGGTTGACCTCTATAAATTAACTAGGGCAGTAAATTGCCTATTGCTGTGCTATTCTCGGGGCTGTTATTTGAATCATCTGTGATATTTGCAGAATTCCTGACTAATGACCTTGTGTAGTACAATGTGGGGCTTCGCTGACCCTTTGAATGTTAGTAGCATATATTTCACACCACTCAACCCACTTGCTTCAAAACTAGTAAACCCAAAAACAGCTGTTGGGAGTCGTGGTAAAATTAAATTATAGCCGTTTCAGACTTCAACATTGTTACAGCTGCTCCGTTAAAAAACTTAGACTAAAATGTAAGAAAAGTAGTTAACCTGAAAACAAGAATCCAGAATATAAAATAGACACACAAAAAATAGGAATTCAGGAAAAATAAACAAGAATAGCAGAACACAGTCACTTCAAATAAAAAGCAACACATTTCAACTCAATAAACATACTTAAAAATATTTGCCAATCTTCCGAGACTCTTCATCAGGACACTTGATGCGTATGGTATCACAACACAGCTCCACTCTCACTGTTGTGGTTTGTACATAGAATTCAGATTCGATATTTTGGTAGTTTACTGTGCAACCCAAAAGATCTTATGTTTTTAGGATTTGCTTCCCTTTTTGTATTTTTTATGCATATTGTGATGTCCTGACCTTAGGGTTAGGTAGCCTTCTCACCATACAGGTGCCTCATTAATGGTGTCAAGGGAGAGCTATAAATTGCAGGAGAGTCTTAGTGGGTTAAGATGTAGTCCAGTCCCGTTGATTCAGCTCCATGGTAATCATTGCAGCTAAGATTGGGGTACTTTGACATAGTTCTGACATAAGCAATATATGGCCATTTAGTGTGACCGTATATTAATTCTTGAGATAGGCACTTTTAAATTGTATTTTCTGTGTGTGTGCTGATTCCTTGCTTTGTTGTATATACAATGGCTTCACTCATTTTGTGGTTGGGTAACAAATGTCTGCCTTACACCAAGAAATACCGGTCAACTAGTTTACTGATACCTACCGCTCGCCTCCTGTATGGACGTACTATTAAATTCCCTGGTTTTCTTTGAAGGATTGGCTAACGAGCTTTGAAGTATTGGTTAACAGTTAACGAGCCTGGATGGCTGGTATTGGAACAAATACAACGTGACAATGCCAAGGGGGTGGAACCCTGTCCACACACTGCCTATTAATTTTGCAATAAAAGTAAACAATGGGCATTCTAGAAGGTGGTATATACTTTCTAGTAGCCCTATCACTCTCAGAGATTATTACACAAACCTGATGCAGACATTTTGCCAACTTGTAAGATAGATCTTTTAAAATAATACTTTGCTAAGCAAATCTTATTTAGTATAAAAATGTACAAATGTGAACTTTATGTTAGATCAGCCTTTTCCGTACATCTATGGGTGTTCCCATTGCTGGTAAAGAAATAAACTTTGGTAAAAAGAAGTTCCTTCATGTCTTCTATCTGGCTCTTCTACAACATAGTTAGCTTCCTCCTACAATGTATCAGCATGCTGGTTATCCCGACTGGTCTGGCTTTTTTTTAAACTTTTATTCTTTTTTTAAACTAAATGGTGTTGTAATTGGCAAAAGGAAGGTAAATTCTTATGCGTAAGAACAATTATGCTCAATTTCTAACATTTTTTGTGTGGGCATGGGCGCAATGTTATTTTTAGCGGGTTATAACATTGATTTCAGGGCAAAATTTGAAATTTTTTTTGTTTTTAATTTTCTTTTCTACTTTAGCATTCAATGGAATTCTTCTGCTAGTTAGACCATTCCACTTTTTCAAATAGGACCACTCTTCAAACAGTGCAACAAACTTACTAACACAGAAACACTGCTGTATCATATTTTCACTTCACGTTCTGTTTTAGAACTAAGATATTCTCAAACCTTTGGTGCCGTGAGTACTATGTTTGAAGAAAACATCCTTCCACCTTTCCAACCTGGTAACAAGGCACTAAAAGTGTCTTTTATCTTGCCACTGAAACCCCAACAGTCATGATCTTCAATTATTAGAATAAAAAGTGCATTTATGTACATCTGCAGTCTGAAACTGAAACTCCTTTTCAGCAGCACACATTATCGATGATCCAAAAAATGGTGCTTTTAGTGCATAATAGCATATGGTTGAAGTGAAATTAAATCAAATTTGGTCCTGCGATGCTTTATTCTGAAACACAGGAGCTGTGCACGCAATTCAGCAGTTTCTATTTTTTTTTTATTCTGGTTTAGGCAGATTTTGGGTAAGCATAGATACAAATAAATCTCTGATGGCCTCAGGAATCTTTACCTCGGCAGGCTGAAGAAGAAGAAAAAACAAGTGGGTTTTCCGGTAATTTCTGAGAATCATCTGGCATTCCAAAGAACCATAAACTCCTGTGTGAATCGTCACTGGTCAATGTTTACCGATGACTGATCGAATACTGCCTTCGTAGATCACGCTTATCTTTTGTAACTATAAAAACCCTAGACCTTTTATATAAAATTGAACTTCACCCCAGAGAGACATGGATTAACACATGTATAAAAGGTTAAATAGTGCCTTTTAGGAAGTCTTGGAATAAGACAAAAACACGTAATAAACCCCCAGTCAGTGAACCCTAAAACAGGCCGAGCATAGGGTTAACATGTAAATATTGGGTTGCTTAGGGCAAAGCTAGTTTCGTGTACAAGCTTGGTTCAATATGGTCATCTCTACCACAGGACAAAGTCCAAGGGTGTTTCAACAGAAGGCTAAGGTACATAAAAAACATAATTTTACGTTTTAAATTAATGTATTTTGGGTAATAAGAGCAAGTAATACTACTAAGTCAATCAGCCGTTGCCATTAGCCTTAACACGTTATTACCCTGCTTTTTATCAGCCTCCTAAAAAGACTCAAGAGCAGAGAGCAAAAGACAAAGCACAAACATAGGTTTCTCAAGGAGACTTTAGTTTATTGAAGCTTTAGACAGTATTCACATTTCTATATAAATATAGACATTACTGAATTAGTGACTTATGTCACTAAGACATACAAATACATATACAGAAGCTCCACCTGAAGCTATTCATTTTTAACAAAAAAAAGTCACCTGTGCCTATTAACCCAGCTGCCGATTGTTTATTTATTTTTTTTTATAAAAAAAGGGTATTAATAAAGTGCAGTTTGGCATATTTCTAGAACAGGGACAGCTGGCATGCAAATAGAACGGGTGTGCAAATAAATCCACGGGCAGGATGGACATCAGTGGCTCTCAGCATTTGATAGAGAAAAAAAAGTCAGGAGGTAACGACTCAAGTAAGATTGATCACTATAAAAAAATAAATAAAACACCATGGGTGCGCTTTAAGACAGCAGTCAAAACAGGTATAACGAGTGGTCACGTTTGCAGTGTGGGACAAATTGGTAACTTGAACATAAAATCCAAGCTAAGATCTAACATCAGTGTTAAGAACATGCTCTATATCTTAATGTGCATTGCAGCGTACTGACTGCTGAACAGTGAGCTCCTCAAATTATCACAGGTGAATCAGAGAGGTTTTTTCTCAGCTCCCCTTTGGAAAACAACAAAACCCACATATAAAACTTTCTTCAAGGTTAAAAAAAAAAAAAAAAAAAAAAAAAGTCATAACCAGGAACCAATTGCCATATTAGCCCTTGATTTTACATTAGAAGGTTGGTTTTACTCCCAAAAGTTTCCACAAAGTAGCATTGCGAAATTCATTTTCCAAAAACGTTCCATCACAATCCCGCGAGCGGTGAAATATTAGCTTCACCCTAGTTGTGTCTGTTATGAGAGGGAGGGAGTGGTGCCACAGGAGTCCACTGGTCGTCTTCTTGGACAAAAAAAACATTTCCTCCGCTAAATGTCACTGGGTCAAAACGAACAATCATTGCTTTCACGGCAGATTTCTGTGTCCTACATAACTGCAGCTACTGGTGGAAAGGTTGCTTCTTGCTTTGTTTTGGTACACAGAACTACGGAACCAGATTTCTAAACAGAGGACATTTGCAGAACGTCTATAGTTCAGAAAATACTGTATGAATGCATAGCATTTCTTTGTGAGTTAACGCATCTTGTCGATTGCACCCCAACCCCCCTCAAAAAAGCAAATACCCCCCATCCATTGCATGTATACACCACCAAAAGAAACAAGCTGGATAAGTTACTCCCATACATCTCAAGTTGGACTGGCTCTTTAGAAGCCAGTTATATTTTATTTGGTTTGATAATAAAATATGTCATTTTACGTTTGTTCTGATCAGCATTATAGATGGTATTTCTCTAGAGGATTTAAATAATATATATAAAAAAGCAACCTTAACTTTTATTCAATTTGTTGCAAAACATTCACAGTTTATCATTCACGATGACTAGATTATATTTCAGCCTCTGACGTACATCATACGCTTTCCTGCCATCTACAAAAAAAACAGACACACTTCAGTGTTTCTGGATTTGGAAGAACTCCAGAAGAGACGGCCTGAACAACTTAACAGAAAAGACGTGATGAAGCGTAAACAGCACCGAACCAGGCAGCCCAGGCATCTGATACAGACCGGTTAACGTCAAATTTTGACGGCCGAACTACTTTTCTCAAACTAGAATGTAATAAAAATGAAAAACAAAAACGGATAGGAATTCATCTTTTCTTTTTCTGTTGTCTGAGCATTTTCCTCCTCTTGATGATCATTTCATATAACTTTTCAATCCCCTCCCTTAGTCCGTCTCCAATGATGGCACATGTAGGCTGTAGATGCCAAGGTGTTGATGAACTGAGTTCATTGAGTGCCAACATCTTCTCTATTTCGGAAAGAGATAGAGAGTTCCTGAGGTCCTGTTTGTTAGCTACAATAAGAACAGGGACTCCTTGGTTTTCAGATATCTTGGTAATCTTATACAGTTCAGTTTTTGCTTCCTCCATCCTCTCTGTGTCCACAGAGTCCACCACAAACACAATGCCGTCCGTACATCTCGTGTAGGACTTCCACAGCGGTCTCAGTTTTTCCTGACCACCCACATCCCAGAAGTGAAACGTAACAGTTTTTGAGTTGCCCAGCGGCACTTTAATTTTCTCTGCGTTAAATCCCTTGGTAGGTACCGTATTTACAAATTCATTAAATTGTAGTCGGTATAATACCGTCGTTTTCCCGGCACAGTCCAACCCAAGAATAACAATATGGAGAGTTTGAAAATTGGATAAGCCCGGGAGGATAGGAGTCTGTTCTGAAAGTCCGTTACCCATCTTTCTTCTTCTCAAAAGAAAAAAGTTGGCTCTAAGTAAATCCACAAGTGAAATTATATCCAATTAAGACGGTCTAGAAAGTTTTCACAAGTCACCTAAAAAGGAAAAAAAAAAAATCATTAAAATTTGGATATTTATAGAAAAAGAACAAATTATGACCTTTACAATCACTGTTCTACTTCAACCAGCTTTAAATGGCAGTTACCCCAGGGGTAAACATTACTGCCCAATAAAGTTTAACAGCCCATTGCAGACAAGCCTAAATTAATAGAGAATCTGCAATATAATTTACTAAAAAAAATGACATTTCTACGAAGCAGAATCTTTTCACAGATCCAAACTTTAGAAATCTCCTTAAGAAAAAGTTCCTTGAAAACAAGAATATTTATTGGCAATCCTTGCAATGGAATTCCTATGGTGGGTTTTAAACAGCTCCTTCTAGGAGTAAAAACAGGTATTTCATCAGGATGACAAGCCCTGCAGAAAACATGGGGTGTTGGCCTGCTACTCCACACCACATTACACTAAAAACAATATTTTTACGGGGAATCGTTAAAACCCTCCGAGGACCCCCATGGCTGAGCCCGCAAAGTGCAATTAATAACATTAATCACATCAAATGGAAATACTTGTTTTTCACGAGCTCTCCGGATAACGCGGAGCCCGATCTACCAACTTAGTGTTACAATCCGCACACTCCAGGAGGCCGATCGGGACCGTGGGGGTTAAAACACAGACGGTGACCGGGATTACCCACAATCAACATCTCGCCCACTCGTTGAACTAGGCTGACCCTCCCCCACCCCGGCCGTGAACACCCTGCACTGAGCCGATAACAGGGGTCCCCCCGATACATATTCAGATGGGGGATTCGCCCTTACCTTGTAGTCAGCACAGCCCCGTCCTAAACAAGAGGCGACTGTTTCCACCCCGATGGCTGGCCCCGATCCGCGATGAGCATGGCACAGCTGGCACGATCCAACTTACAGCGCGGTGCCCGTTTTAAAGGGCATGCATTGAATGCACCTGCCCGGTCGCAATAATATAGCTGAACGATAACGGCGGATCCGTACAGCAAGCCCCTTGCTCTGCACTCCCACGCACTTCTCGCAGCTGCTTCGTGCCGTACAATGGTGCAGTGGCTGTCTCCGCAGGGTGCGCGCATCACTCTACATCCCCCACCGACTCCAAGCGCAAAGTCTGAGCCCAAACACATTACCAGACAAGTGACTGTGAGCGAAACCACGCCCGCAACACAAGCGCCCCTATTCATTGGCTGGGACCGCGCACCCCCCTTCCTAGCCGCTGATTGGCTTAGCGCGGTGCTTATGTTATGATTCCTCTCTACCTGTTGGCGCCAAGTAATAGCCAGGACAATGCATTAGCATACAATGCTGCAATTACGTGTTATTATGTGTTACGTATAGAAATAGGTGAAAGGAGTACAACGTGTGTTCATTAAGCTCTTTCAAACGTCAAGAGTATTTCTAAAAGGTTAAAGACGTTAACGTACCCGTACACAGTGTTTGTCTTTCATCTTGTTTGCTTCTCAAACAAGACTCAAGTTAGAAACACCACACTATATTAGAGCAGAAATAATGTTCTGCATCGAAGGAATTTAGGGCATTAACAAATTACATTAGATGAAATCTAAGGATGTTTCACTTTACTAAAAGGGTGGTAGATTAGTGGAAGGGTCTCCCAGCAGAGGTGGAGAAGGCTAACACAGTAGGGGAAATTAAACATGCATGGGATAGACATATGAATCTGAGACCGGACCAGTGAGTGGAAAAACAGGGCAGACTAGATGGCCCTCATTCTCAGCCTTCTCTCTGTAGATAGATTTGATTCACAGAAGTCCTGTTGATCAGAAGACAAAGGATAACTGCACTTATACTAACCAAACTGGCATAGAATTCGGTGGTTCAGAGCTACTCAGGTCAAGGGAAGTGCAAAATCTTGGAGTACTCCTTGACAGTTTTTTGTCACTTAAACGTCAAATTTGTGCTGCAACAAAATCTGCCTTCTTCCACCTGAGGAATAAAGCCAGGATAAATGGCACCACCAGAAGATACTGCCCACCAGAAGATACTGCCACCCTAATCCATGCATTTGTGACATCTCGTCTGGATTACTGCAATGCACTGTATGTAGGCCTCCCAGAAAAAGAACTTCACAAACTGCAGTTGGCTCAGAACAGCAGCCAGACTATTAACAAATCAAAACCCCGCTCATGCCATATTGCACTTATTGTACGGTCTCTCCATTGGCTTCCTATAAAATGGAGAATTCACTTTAAAATAGGCGTGTTGTTATTTTAAGCCCTAAAGGACCAGGGACCCTGTTACCTGAAAGAGCTATTAACACCCTACATCCCTGCTCGCCCCCTTCAATCCACACATATACCCAAAGTGCGCAAAAAATCAGCCCCCAATGCATTCTGTCATGCTGCTCCCACATTCTGGAACTCTCTACCATTGTCAATCAGACAGACCCCATCTTTAGAGACTTTTCAAAAAAGACTTAGAACCCATCTTTTCTCCCAAACCTTCCGATAATTCACTATTTTTCTCATGAATGCATATCCCTGTAAAGTGCTTTGAGTCGCACCGGGAGAAAAGCGCTATATAAATACTTGTTGTTGTTGTTGTTGTAAAGGGAGAGTTGTGGTTTCTCCTTCTTGATTTTACTATACATCGGGAAGGTCGAATCCCAGAGAGCTTCTGCTGCAGGACAAGCTTGGCTGGCCCTGTATAATGTATATATTAGTTAGATTTCCTCAGTCTTCTTGTTACATTATACAGGGCCTGTTCAGCCATTCTTGCTGGTGAAACTTGCTTCTGTTGGACCTTTATAATGAGCAGTGAAGCGACTATCCCTTTACTGAATAATCCCCATTCTGGTATTACAACCGCATCATGCGATCTAGGATGCGTGGTCATCCTGCGGCCTCTTTATCTGGTATCCACCACCCTCTCAGTGGCAATATTTGCACATATTAACTCAAACCTGCTAGTTTTAGACTATGACAGGCCATTTGAGAAGGTTTCCCATTCTTTGGACGTATAATAAAAGCGCTTGAAGAAGCTTAAAAAATGATTTTAAAATAATTCTAGATCAGTGACTGCATGGAAGAGCTGAAAACCCTTTGGCGAGATTTGGATATATAAAGTAAAGGCAACATCTGGCGAAAGTAATTATAATGATATCTTATTAGGAAGGTTTCCGTGAGGAACTGTTTGCTTAAAGAGCTGCCTTGTCCGTGGACGCACAAATAACAGCACAGTCTTTCAGTTCTACCTTCCTTGTTGAGTGAACAGGAGCTTGCAATGCATGATTGGAACAATGCAAGTCACTTTCCCCCCAGTTATTGGGATATATATGCTAGCAACCTTTGAATCGTGAAGACATTGTACGGTGTCGGTGACGCGATGGACACCTGGGAACTCTCTGGGTTTTGCCCTGAGTCTCCAGGTGAATTGCTGCTTCTCCGTCTCCATGGAGAAACTCCGGGTCGCAGGAGCGGCGTTGCAACACAGACTGCCCAATAATGTCAGTGGAATTGCCTACCGCCATCTTGAAAAAGGAGAACTCTGGGTAGCAGGAGAAAGAATGCTCCCAGTTACGATGATCAGGCAGCCCTGGCGCTTTAAGGCCGCTGGCTCCCAATGACAGTTGGATATGAGAGGACACGCATTAGGTTTTTATGGTCACGTAGAGTGCGGCTGGGCATACCAGTCGGTGGCCAAACATTGCACCTCCTGATGCGCTGTTATTGAGACAGATCGGGGGAGCCTAGAGTGATGTTGGCCAGTGGCCTACCAGGAATTGGCCCAGCGTGCCAGTCCGGGTCTTTCGTGATGATGTGTGTTCCTTAAGGTTATATTACTTATGAAGCAGCAGCATCTGAATTAATGGATCCCTGGACAAAAATGAACTATGGCTTTCACATAACCCCTACATGTTTGAAAATAAGGGTTCACATGTAACAGCCACTCTATGTTCCAGCCTTATGCACATTGTGTGCCGTTACAAAAGCTACATTTCCGAGAAGAATTGTGTTTTGAGAGGGTAGAACACCCTTTCATACAGCCCGTTGTTTCCATGACGGCACTTATTAATTAAATAGTAACCAATGAAGCAGAAAATGAAAAGTTTGAAACTCAGAAACTTCCAGTTCCGGTGAAACTTTTGGAACAGAATGTTTTAGCGTTTCTTTCAGAATTAAAACCCTTGGACAATTTGTACACGCAATGTTAAGTTTTCAAGGGCCAGAGGTTTTACTAACAAACTGTTCCCTCTATCAGCATACAGATGCTACCTCCAGACAACGTACTCAAGTCTGTCAGCAAGTATGCACAGAAAGCAGAAATCACAGAGCTAAGACCATTTCTATTAATGCCAGTTATCCTGAAACAATCAAAGATATTTTTAATTGATTAAATTGCATATATCTTTATGTATTATAGAAACATATAATTTGACTGGAGAGAAGAACCCATCTAGTCTACCCATTTTCCCCGATATAAAGACCTTAATCAGTAATTGGTCTCATCAGGTCAAGATAACTTTATGCATGTTTAAATACCCTCACTGTTGTAGCCTCTAACACTTCTGCTGGAAGGATGTTCCACTTATCTGCCAACCTCTCACTAAAGTAAAAGTTCCATACGTTACATCTAAACCTCTGACCCTCTAGTTGTAGTTTTTGACCTCTTGTTCTAACTTTTCTCCTTTGAAATAAATGTACTTTGTTAAATCCCTTACGTTTTTAAATATTTCTATCACCTCTCCCCTCGCTCGCAGTGATGTGGTCGGCTTGGGGTAGATACTAATATTAAAGAGATAATTCTGTAAATACATTTTATAAATAGCTGTGCCAAATGACATAATCCTAATTCCTATGGCATAATTAAATTATAATTATAGGGTTGGAAGATATTGTAAAACCAGTCTTTGAGCTGGTTATATTCCCCGAGGGGTAATGCATTGTGCTTACCCAGAACCACTTTAGACAATCGCATTATTGCTTGTAATTCTAATCAGTGGTCTACACCATAACACTTATAACTTCTTTTCCCGGTCTGTCTGATGTATTCAGGTCTTTCGGCTTTTCCATTCTAGCTAAAAGAACTCTGCCAGCGACCAGAATTGAGAAGCTATTCTCTACCACACCCAGATATGTGCTCTTTGCTAACACTTGAACACCCTGCTGTACAAACTTCACAGAGAAGAATACTCCCAGATAGAAAGCAGACGCCAAGTAAAAAAAAAACACGTTAGCAGTAAGGAACACGAACCCTTAGCTACCAGGAACATCTTAAAACATTTGTTTCTGATCGTGGAAAACATTTTTTATTAAGCAACAAGTATAGCAGAGATGGATTAGGGACATTATCTGCTAACTTGGTATTTATTTGCTATAGACTCCAATGCAGGATCAAAGGCTAATGGGGGAGGGTGACGTGTCTACCCCCTGTATCTCCCCAGTGCGTGTGACGTGACAATGAGCAGAGAGCAGGCTGATCCTATTTCCTCAAGGCAACAATCTGCTACAGTGTTTAGCAAGCTCCAGTCCACACAGCACAAAGGAGTATATTCACTAAGAGAGTTGTGTTTCAGCAACAATGCATTATGAAGGACCTTCCCTAATAAGTTTCTACTGTATAATGTATAATTAAATGAGTGGGATTTCTTCAGTCTCATCATATATATTGAATTATACATTTTACATGGCCAGCTCACACCTTCTTACTGGAGAAGTTTGTCAGCGTTGTCCCTTCATAATGAAAACTTTAGCGAAGAAGGTTTTGGGAACATGATCAGCACAGGTGGCTTTATTGGTGATTTTGCATTAATCACCTGTGCTAAAGCAGACTCTTCTGCAAAGGTTCATTGAAGACATGCGGTTAAGAAACACTAATCGGATGCACAGCTATGGATGACAAGCAGGCTGGGGGTGTTTGCAGTACTTACAGTCAATAAAAACAGTGCTTAGAGCTGTCAGTCAAGGGAAATAACAGGGTGCTTTGAGGGACAAAAGGTTAAAGACACCAGCATCATTTGCATCCAAACCCTTTATGAGGTCAATTATAGTAAAACCCCAGACATTTTTTTCATTGATCAGTCTATCCATGCCCTCTGGCACCAAAAGTCTTAAACTTCATTTTATTATGTTGTGTTCTTATCAGTTGTTGATCATTGTAAACAATTTGAGTCCTAGCAGGGCTTTTTAAATATTCATTTTCGATTCTTTCATTTACTGATGTACATCTTTATTTATTTAGCATGTGTCCTGTCTATGGTAGCACTTCTATCTAACTATCACATTTTCATTGGTCAGTCATCACGGATTGCCCTGGATACAGAAAACACACGAGCTGTGAAAATTGTAGACTGTTGGGTGTCACTTTCCCTTGTGATTGTACAGTTGCGTGGAACAAATTGTCACGTTTCTTTATTCTGCACCTCAGTGAGGTAATTGCATACATAAGGAAGGCTGTGTGTTCCCTTAAAGTTGAAAAGAGCTGCAAACTGAGTTCAATTACATCATATGAAGGTGACAAAAATCTATCACATTCCTATAAAGGGAATGGTCAAAAGTTTTATTGTAGGTCCCAATTAACCATTTTTAATCTGTTTAATTAGTTACATTTTAAATGCAAAATTAACCATTTTTGTGGTAGACCAGGTACTTGTGATGACTACTTGTCAATGTATGACATCATGCATGGTGTTTAGCTGTCCACTGTGTGCCTAAAGGGAGTTGCATGGACTATTACTAAACTTTAAAAAAAAACAATTCTACATTTAATGTTCTACATGTCACATAAGACTATAAAAAGTTATTTTCTTTTTTTTTCTCCTTCTGATTCATTTACAACTATTTTTAACATCTCTTCTGCAGCTGTTTGTTCTGCAATCTGTATTCTCCTAAATTATGCAATGGCCCTCCTACAGAAACAGCTGCCATCCCTCAGATTTCTTCTTAAATCTAGAACATTTATATAAAAATAAAACATGCATTCATCATGACTGCACTTTTTGCTATTTGATTTTGCAGAATTTTGTGTCCTGAAATGGTTACAATATTTCTAGGCAACATACAGGGTTCTCCAAATCATGTAATTAAACTATACAGGCCAGTCCTTGGGGTTAGGCAAAATGTTTTCATCTCCCTCGAGTCCCTTGCTTCTTGGGATCCCATAGAAGACCCCCAAAGAGGGGACCCACTAGAGTCTTCAAAAGGGATGGCACTACCAACTCCCCCCACAAAAAAACAAATCTCCACCATGGCATTTTCAGTCTAAAACCGGTGCTCAAGAATCAAAATCCTCATGTACACAAAAACAATGGCTAGTAAAAATTCCCAGAGTCAAACAAGCCAAAGGCTAGGGAAATTTAATTAGTAGGGAAAAAAGACAAGGTGTAAACTAAAGGTTTCTGGATGCAGATGGCTCTTACCCACTTGTGCTTGGAGGCGTAAAAAGTGATCCCACTCAGCCACCCACATGCTACCTGGCAGACCAAGCCAGGAGACTCTATAATTTTGCTGAAGGTTAATCAGTCTGAGTCTGACAGAGCAGTGAAGCCATGGCGTACCTTGGCTATCAAGGACAGTAAAGTTGACCCTGGTTGCACACTAACAGCTGTAGGGACGTTAAGGATATCCTTGCATAGAAACTCAGCATGAGACTGGTGCTGTATACATATCAGAATTAGGTAAACATCTAAAAAATATTAAAATTATTTTATGGACAAACATTTTCCCCATGTACATCTGGAGTTTGGTAGAATAAATCTGATAATAGAGGAAACTTCCAATCAGTCCCATGTACAAAGACAGGAATTGAATAAAATTATAAAGATGTGATTCACACACAACATGCTTCCTTCATTTCCATGTAATCCCCTAATTAACAATCCATTGCTCTCTGTAGGTGTCATTTTGGGCAGTTTATTCCAAGGGCTGAATGGGCCTTGTTGTACTCACAAGGTGATAAATTTTAAGCTAATTAGGGCCAAGTTATTTTTGGAAGCGTAACTACCTATTTAATTGACTTACATTGCTGATTGGGTTAAACACGTGTGATTTTTTTTTCATATTTGTGGAAGAACTACATTTTAAAAAGTGTACACTGTTATTCAAATAACATCGCTAAAAACATTTAAAGTTTTTAGCGAAACAAAGCATTCTGTTAGACTTTCTGCCATTTTTGGAGTAGACAGTATTAATGAGGCCCGAATGTTCCAAATGTAAAAATAGAAATGTAGCATGATATACCACAGCTTATTCTGATTTTGCTTTTTTTGGAGGGAGATAGATCCTTCTCACAACATCAGTTTCTTAGAATTTTTTTCAGGTGATAAGCAGCTGTGCATTTGTCATTATTTGTCTGTAATATGTAACATATTTGAAAGATTCCTAGAAAATTGGATATTTTTCAGATGTTACGTAAGTATCCAAATGAGCTGTAAATACCATCACTATAGCTCTTAAAAACATACGTATAATTTGATCTTGTTTTTGCATATGGAGAATTTATTGACACCTTTAGCATCTATGTTAATTTGCCTGTCCTCTTAAATACTTCAAAATAAATGCCTATGCTTATTGTAGCGCTAATCTCTGGAAAAGGTGTAACATAGACCCTTGAGTCCCTCTGGTGCAGATTGGTTTCCAAATCTTAAAGGTCCCCCCAAGCCTTTTTTGTGCATGAGTAAATCCTTTGAAGCTAGCATTAATGACAAGTGTTACTAATGACTTCTCTATTTGTCACTGGACATGTAAGAGTGCTAAATTGCATAAGGTGACCAGATGGCCCTTCCACAGAAGACCCTTACAAAAGTGTGTGACATGCAGGGGCAGCACAGATTTTGTTCCATTATATATTACCTGCATGTTCCCAGTCCTTCACAAGTATTTCTATGTCAGCTCATATAGAGTTCTCAAGTCTAGCTTGGTGGCCCATTAGTGGCCCATTAGTGGGTTAGTGTACCATCATGTTGGACGGATGCTGGCAGTAGTCAATCATGATTCCTCCCTATAGCAGACAAATCACTTGGTCTGCACACCAACTGGGGGCATCTGGTGGTACTGCTTGCCAGGAGGTGGGAAGCAGTAGTCAGAAACCAAATGAACAGTGAATGCTCTTTCAGCTAAATGCTGAGTATTAATGAGACAAACACTGTTAAACTCATTTATGGCAAAGAGAAAATGCAGAATTACTGCTTCTTTAATGCAGCTATGTGGTATACATTTTTTATTTCCAGATTAAGGGAAACATCTGGCCACCATAACCTAAACTCATTTCGCAAGTGCACGATATGATGTTCAGAGACATTTAAATACTAAATACAATACATGCACGGTTTGTGACTATTAACAGTTTGTCTTATAAGGAAACTGCATGGAACGCCTTTACAACCGTTTATGTAATAGCAATTTAAAAAATTAGTTTTTGAAAATATTGTTTTGTTTTCTGGTTTAAAATTGTTTTTTTTTTTTTTTTACATAATACAATGTTTTGAGAGAAATGCGCTAAGTAGATCCCATTAGCATTGCTATAAAGAATAAACTCAGTGTGGTGTTTGAGCTGTGAAAGTCACCCAAAATATCACATGACTGTCTACAACTGTCTGCAATGGCAGCCTCCAGGTCTGCAAAGGATGTTTATTGGAACAAAATAAAATAAAACCAAGTTTTCTTCAAAGGTAAACTACACTACTATATATAATACTATGTCTAAGGTTCAAAGAAAAATGTGACTTCCCCACTATTCTCAGAAAAAAGGAAAGTGCGTCCGAGGGACTAGAGGGGATGTTTCTGATTCCTCTACAGTGTGGTGTAGGCTTTTTGAAGCTGAAGAACAGCGACCAAAAAAGATGATTTCTACTGATGGAAGCATTTTTATTTTTCATTATTTTATTAATTATTTATTAAGTCCTGGTGAGCTTTTTTAGTTTGCCACTCATCTTCAGCAAACTGCAACACATTCAACCAGAATACCCTATATAATTTACACTCTAAGTAATTAATTAAAAATAATGAGAGTACAGTACGTACTGTTGGCAGGTTCTAACCAGTACCATTGTATTAGAGTAGAGCCTGTCACAATACCAGAAGAACTGGCTATATTAGCGATATTGCGCTCCCTAAACACATGCGTGATGGAAGAGAAAAAAAGGAAAATCCTGGCACCCTTTTTGCTCACAGATACAGCATCAAGTCTGGCTCTTAACAGTGCATGATGGTTTATCATTCTGCTTTCTTCCCCAAAAATACATCTTAACCTGTATTACGTAGATCCCATCCTATGTGGTTTCTCACATGTTATATTTTGATGCACACCACCAGTTTTTAAAAGGCCACAAACACATTTGGTACCACCATCTCTGCCATGTATTTTTCTATTTAAACTGGGATTCTATCATTAGTATTTGTAACAGAGACATATTATAAGCTAAATGGAGACCTTTTTGGTGAACTGACTTTAATGCATTTTATCCTGGTGGACATCTGGTCACATTTATTTTTACCACAATACAACCACCCATCTGTAAAAATCAATTTCACGCATGCATGATGACATGTTCCAAGATACAGCCATTTGACTCCAAAACAGGATACATACATGGAATATTCTTGGGGAGTCCGCAAAACAGCTTGTCTGGGAAAGGGGGTGTTATGCTATTGCTCCTGGATGAACTAAAGGCATACTTTTCAAATATTGGCCAGAAAACCCTAGGTAGCCTTCACATTTTTCACCTTCTGTGGAAGATTAGCCTAATTTCCACTTTTATCCATAACACAAAATAATCCTTTAATTCTTCATTGTTGACTCTTAGGTAATTACTATTATGTAGTGCCCAGACGCTTAATTTGCTCTGATTTAACTAATCTCCTAGACTCCTGCTCATATGTTGGGACACAAAGTACATTTCGTTTTGTACATAATAAGCACTGGTCTGTTTTAATCATCTGGGCTGCTATTGAACATGAACTCTTTTTTTTCATAATGTACCGGAATTCTATTTTAATATATGAAAGTGAATAAGGCTTTACTTTCATGTTAGTGAGTTGGCTTAATACAATGCTGTCACAGTTATCACTTATGTTTTTACTCAAGTGAATTAAGCTCCGTAGTGTTCAAGGTGCCTAGGCACCCCTGGGGTGATTGTAGTTAATACCAATGGTGGTCACATCCAGATCTATTCAAGTCAGATTAATGAATCTACTTGTTTGCTTCAATAGGAACCAGCTCGTTTTCTGGTTCGCTGCCTTTTAGGACTACCATGGGTTTAGAAACACTTTCTTTCCTACTGAAAAATGGATGGTTATTATTGAAGTAATAATCTGGCATGAGTGGGTATGGGATCTCTCCCCTCCCTGTCAATAAGAACTACCGTATTTGCTCGATTATAAGACGACCCTGATTATAAGACGACCCCCCAAAATCTGAATATTAACTTAGGAAAAAAAGAAAAAGCCTGAATATAAGACGACCCTAAAGGAAAAAAGTTTTACCAGTAAATGTTAATTCATGTAAACTATTTTTTTTAATAAAAGCTATGATTGAGAAAAATATTTTTTTTTTGTTTTTATTTCTTGTATTTTCCAACCTGTCCCCCAGTTACGCACATCTGCCCCCAGGCTTGCCACACCAATATGGCACTGTGGCCCATGATATGCCTTTTAACCCTCTATATGCCACTGTGCCCCATGGTATGCCTTTAGACCCCCTATGTGCCACTCTGCCTCCAGAAATGCCTTTTACCCCTATATCCCATTCTGGCATTTAGGGGGTTAAAATGCATATTATGGGGCAGAGTGGCATATAGGGAGGTATAAGGCATTCCAGGAGGCAGAGTGGCATTAAGGGAGTTAAAAGGCATTATATAGAGCACTCTGCCTCCAGAAATGCCTTATACCCCTATATGCCACTCTGGCAATTAGGGGGTTAAAAGGCATATTATGGGGCAGAGTGGCATATAGGGAGGTATAAGGCATTTCAGGAGGCAGAGTGCACTATTAAATGCCCCCTTAACGCCACTCTGCCTCCTGAAATGCCTTATACCTCCCTATATGCCACTCTGCCCCATAATATGCCTTTTAACCCCCTAAGTGCCAGAGTGGCATATAGGGGTGTAAGGCATTCCAGAAATGCCCTACACACACACACACACACACACACACACACACACACACACACTTACTTACTTACTTACCGGTGCTTCCAATTTCCTGCTGTATTGCCGGGGCAGCGGGTTGACGTCTCATTCCGCGGCAGCCGGAAGCAGGTGGAGTTGGCAGCGGGGGTTTGTATGCGTCCGTCGCAAATACCTTCCCCGGCTGTCAGAGATCAGGAACTCTGGAACTCTGATCTCTGACAGTCGGGGAAGGTATTTGCGACGGACGCATACAAACCCCCGCTGCCAACTTCACCTCCGGAAGCACCGGTAAGTGGGGGGTTGGGGGGGGCGACGACAGGAGGATCCAGGTCCCCTGCAGCGGTGCGGGGGATCTGGATCTTAGTCTCCTAATCAGACCTCTATTTGAGGTCTGATTAGAAGACGACCCCGATTATAAGACGAGGGGTATTTTTCAGAGCATTTGCTCTGAAAAAAACCTCGTCTTATAATCGAGCAAATACGGTATATACATTACTGTAGGTGAGGTCTGACCAGAGATCTTTTTAAATGTAAGAAATAATTATGATACATTTAGACATACACCATTTAGACACATTAAAACCGTAATTCTCCTGCCACTCCCCACCAGCTTTGTAAATGGCTAATACACAGTACTGCTAATACTGTTCAAACATGTCAGACACCTGCTAATTTGGTTAGGGTTGGACTGCTTAATCAGCTGTCCGTCTGGGAGTATCATGTTACAGTTATCCTCCATATTTACAGAACTTGCCATGGAAGTAGCTTGGATGCAGATGGATTCTCGTTCGGTTTTTGGTTGTAAGGTAACAAACAAAGCTACTGATAATGTTTTCTGTATTAGAAAAAAATGCAAATATAGCCAGATTTACCTTATCACTCATAACTAAGATTTTTAAAGGCAAGACTTTGTGTCCTAAATAAAGATGACTGGAAGAGACTATGAAGCTACTCTGTGATCACTGTGAATAGAGATTTTTTGGCACGTACACAACCTTTCTGCCAAATTCCTTACTGCTCTTTAGACATGTGCACAGCGAGCAAAATCACTTTGCACGTAATTTTCCTTTCCTTTTTTGACTTTTTTTTTCATTTAACATTCCGTGGGGTGTTCCCAAAGGGGGAGATCCCTGAAACCTTCTGGACTCTCCTTTCATTATAGAAAATAAAAAAAGGTTCCCCCAGAGTAATGACGGTCAAAGAGGTGCAGCATTAGAGCACTGGTCCTGGGCAGGCAGACACTGGCAGATGATAGGAACATGCAGCCCTAATATTATATATTATAATGCTTGGTTTTGTCGCCAATATTTATAAATGAAGAATAATAGATGATATGATAGAAAATTACAGGTTTGGCCAACTGTGTTAATCAACTTAACTCTACTCAGGAACAGAGGAAAGGTGTCTGCTGCAGTCCCTGTAATACACTACAGTAGTCACTACAGCTTCTCCAATCCACTCCACAACTGTACATTTTCTGCACTAAAATAAACCATTCGTTAACTTTCAGTATTGTATATGAGTAATGAGCATGAATCTCAGTCTCTGCTAAACTGTCACTGTCTCACACTCCAACTCCCATCAGTCTGTAACTGCTGCTGCTAACAATGTCGTCAGCACAACATATATCTAATGCTTGTCCCTTCCCATTGTAAATGCTGATTGGTCAGAGTGAAAAAAGTTAAGAAATGCTCCCACAGGTTGTTGGACCCACCAATCACACCATTACCATCAATGAGACCACCTTCATTATTTTGGCTACTTTACCTCATGAATGAGCACTGAAACACCTTGTAATGGCGGCGGTTACATGTGGCAATGAATCTTATGAATCCAAATGAATTTTCGTCACTTTTGCAATTTATTTTCGTTATCTTTGTCGGAGATCACCTTCGTTAACGTTGATTCATAAGAACGCACCATACAGGCAATTTTGGTTAAAAATCAAGTTTGAATGAAAATGAATACACAAGTCTAGTGGACTTATCCAGATGAACATAGACAGGATAATTCTTAAATGACTATGTCTGCCCCTAAATATTCTTTCTTGCCAAAGAAGCAAGAAAGCAATTTATCCTTAAAAGCTTCCCACCTGCAGTCACCACCTTTACAGGTAATGCATTATGTAGCTTTATGGTCTTCCTGTTACGACCATGCTTGTTTAAGATGGGTCTGTGGCACCTCTAACTTTAATAACTTGTCTCTTTAAGATCTGGTTTGTTACTTCCCATAAACCAATTAGTTCAGACAAACCACCTTTCCAGTCCAGATAATAGACGCAAGATGGCAAGAGCAAGGCCCTCTTTTCCGTTTGTACTGGTTTGTTTTAACGAGTGTGTATGTCATTTTCCATATTGTCAAAATGTTGTTGTTAATTTTTACTACCCTTTTTAAGGAAGAATCTGCTGGCATGCTATACATAAAAAGTAATTTCATTCTATTCTACCTAAGATCCAAATTAATACAATCTGATCCTCTGATAGTTTCAAGTAAATGTATTTTTTAAGCCAATTGGATTTTCTGCTAACGTACATCTTCATTTCTTTTCCAAATTGGAATTCTTTTCCATTCTTAAAATGAACCAAGCAGTTAACATACTATATCTGGCCACATAAAATTCCAATTTAAGAATTTGTGACACATGTTACAAAATGGCAAAATCACAAATTCCTCAAAGCGCAACTTCATTTGAATACATTTGCATAATAAAACCCTGTTGTTTTCATCATTTTCTTCAGTTATGAGAGAGAGAGGAAGAGAAAAAAGCTCTTTAATTTGATCACAATACTATTGTTTCAACATTATCTCCTTCAATCGCTGTCATATTGTATAAGAAACTGTATCATAATGAGACTTGAATGATTGATGCTCAGATGTAGATGGCTGGACACAGAACCACTGCCTTGATGGGATTAGGAAAACTGAAATTAAAGTCATAACCCAAGACAAACTTTAATCCAAGCTAAAAAAAAAAAAAACATTTGTGAGAATCGTGTAAAAAATACACTTGGCCATAATAACTATGTTTGGTAAAACGTGGCCATGCCCTTAAATAAGCATTTAACATAATCTGATAATTGATTTCTATTAAACCACATTTTTTGTATATTTTGTACTTTTACAATAAGAGACATTAAGTAAAGACTCAGGAGTTAAGCCAGCATAGGACACAACCTCTTCATAATGATGACATGTGCTCATTATGATGACGTCATTTTGTGGTGAAGGTCTTAACTCTAACATTAGGCCAAGTGAGCCACTGGAAAAATCTAGGGCTTACGAACTCTTGGTCCATACGTGAAATGTGGATTTACTGCAAGATCTGACAATATGCAACAAAAGTACATAAGCGTTCACACATTATGGTTCTTGGAACTGAGTTTGGCCCACCAACCTTTCCATAGAGAAGATCTACGGGCCACCGCATGAAAAGGTCACATCTTACTGACCTAGCAATTTTGTCTTTTAAGAAGAAGGTGAACTTACACTGAGTGCTAACAAGGGAGCTAAAACCTTTTTTGTGTATAGGTGTGGGGGAAGGGGCAAAATACAAGAATTGCTAATTGTATTGTGAGGGAGCTTACTGTGAGCCAGATAGTCCTGAAGACACTAAGTCTTTCAATGTTTCAATTAAATTTCCAGACACAATCACTTAATGACTTACACACTTAACCTGTTAACTCCCAGAGGGGTGGGTAACACATTGTTTGGAAACAAAATAGGCACTGAGATGCAAAATGATGTTCAGTTATATGGCAGTAGGTGCGTTATTTGTGGCTCTTACATAATTAATAAAATGCCTCGTATTTGGGAGATAACCGCATTATATCCGCTGTCAAGTTCATTTTACTAAATGAACAGCTTCTGTAATATTTAATTATACATCAGTTCATTCATATTCCTTAAAAATAACCAGGAAGCGGCATTAAATATTAAAATATCTATGTCTGAAACAAAATAATTGCAAAAATGAAAAAGTTAAGGTCTCCTTCTTTGTTATTTAATCAGCAGTGCTAAATAAATTATTTGAATTATAATTATTTAAAGACCTTGCAATAAGAAATTTAAACCTTACAATTTAAAGGCCACAATAAGAAAGTAATTTAGACTGAATATTATTATGTTTGAAGTGGTTGAGCTGGGGGTGCACCAAAAGCCATGCCAGTGCTGAGAGAGTCCCTGGGGCTCGCTTGTTGGGCTGGATTAACGTAAAGGGTAAGGGAGGTCTTGGGTTACTATGGATCCATGCGAGGGCCAAAATATTGTAGCGAAGGGGGTGTTTGAACTGGCTGAGTAAGATGTAAGAGCCAAGTCAGACAACCGGTTCAATCAGATACTGACTTGACCAGCTACATAACATATACATTTAGGAGGTATGAATAAAATAAGTGATTGAGGTGCAAATTTTGAAAAATGTTGCTTGAATAATTCTGTTGGTTGCCATAATAATAGACCAAAAAACAAAAATCCAAATTCCACGTGTGAAGTGTAAAAGGTGTAAATAACAATAAATAAATAGATACTCCCCAAGATAGCAGCTTCCCTCTCCTCGGATTTGTTTTAGATACTGCACCATTTGTGGTCTTTTTCTATAATTTGTTTTAGATACTGCACCATTTGTGGTCTTTTTCTATTTCTATAGATTTTAGAAGATATTAAATTCTGCTACTACTGAACCCTGATGAGCCTGATTTATTCAGCAAGTTTGTGAGTGGATCTTACACCCTTTTTTATTTTTCATTTTATATACATATTACACTATTAGTGTTGTTTCTGTTTTCTCCTCATGTATATGCGCTCCTTGGTTGCCATAATAATTAGGCTATTTATCAATCTACTATGTAAACTTATGAGAACATCAAGCCCTAGGTCCAGCATTCACCACTGGTCTAGACAGTTTGTCCGATATCACAAGCTATTACGATGAGAAAACTAGTTTTGTACAGCAAGGATTATCATCCATGCTAATAATGGTAATATTAGGTCTTTGTCTAAACCGGTCAATTAAGAAATAAATGATTGTTAAGCGATTAACCTGAATTTGCATTATGAGACCTGGGAATACTAAAATATAAGCCCCTACATGACATGCATTGTAATATGTGCTGTTCTAGGAAATAAGAAGATGAAGGAACAGAATTCCCAGACAGCTTAGATTATTTAGAACTGTTACATCACTGTAGTACACCATGTTTCTGAGTTAACACGCTTACACAGCACTGTATTCTAACCCACATTATGAGACATAATTACACCAAATTGATTTTCTCATTGTTATCTGCTTATTGCTGGCATATTCTGGCAGCGTAACAAAAGCCGGAGACGTGGATTGTATTCTTTAACTCTTTCCCTAACATTATCACTACCCCATCTGTTTTATTTAATTATTCAAATGGCTGGGTGCCCTCTAGTAAATAAGAGTCCACAGATATATGAAAGTGTCTAGTACTCTAAAATCTGATTAGAATTCATATGATGATTAAAATCTGCATTGTTGTTATTTGATAAAGTATGGCATTGTAAAACATTTTAATATGAAAGGAGTCCCTTTTAAACAGGGAAACGTCATTAGGAAACCAGTGCTTGACTGTACTCTACTATAATACATATATGATATCATCAGACAAGCCAGACATATCTTCCTTAAATCTGTGATCATGTTCTAGTAGTTTAACGAGTTTTATTTGTATTTGTGTTTTTTAGGTCTTCAACCACTCTTTACTGATGCTGAAAAGACTTGCATTTATGTTCATTTTGTCCAGTCACACAATGTGTAGACCCCCTGATGGGCCACATACATGCTGGCATTGAAGTCCTTTGACTGTATAAGTAGAGGTCAAATGTTTAGACATAAATTGCGTCCAGCTGTTTATGTGGGACTGGAAGAAACAAAAACTGATAAGCCTAAATAACAGACAGAGCCCCCAGCAGAAAGTTGTAACAGGCATCTCAACAAATGCGTAATTTTAATTAAACATTTTTTTCTTCTTCTGGTAGAAAATTTCAACTAAAACCATGTATTGAGAGTTGCGTGGCCTGATTGGGTTACATTGCTGTTCTTTGTTAGATAAAGCTACAGAAGTTATCTCCTATGACACATAGAGCTGCCATATTGGAATGCAGCCAGTTTTATGTCATAAACTAATTTTTAAAGTCAGAGACCGTTATACTATGTGTGCTTTTGTTTTGGGAAGATCAGAAATAAGCATATGAATATTACTCTAAGGAAATGTGTATTGTATGGGGATCACAGGTTTCGCTGTAATTAAATATTTAAATCAGCTAAGTCACTAAAGGCCACATCCTTTTCAAATTCAGCAATGATGTGGTAATTGAGTTTCTTGTCATGGGTGTTTTGTTTAGATCTGTATCAACCAAGGCCTTTAATCATATAAACTTAAGTACTGTTGGTATGGTGGGACACTGGAACCATTTTAATATGCCGAAGGAAAGATAATTATGTTTAAAGTAAAAATATATTATTTGATATCTAAAAATAACTAAGAATACTTAATGTGTTTAGTAACCATTTAAAGCCATACCACCTTAAAAAATATTTGTTGCTTATAGATATATATATATATATATATATATATATATATATATATATATATATATATATAATTTTTAACATTTGTATTGCATATATACTTATTTGTATAATATGTTACTAATACCAAGTGACCCTGTTTAGGAGGAACAGTGCCTCTATAGGTCCTCAAATCCTTCCGTCCTTCCTTCCCTGATCTCCCTTGGAGCTCAGAATGTTTGCTAATTATGAGTGTATCTTGTGTTCTTCATCCCTAAAAGGCACAATAATAAATAAATTGATGTGTAAATAAAACATATTACTATCCTAATTTACTTATTTACATAAACAGCAGGTTTCAAAGTCACTAGTAAAAAGTCTTGGTAAAGCACCCATCCCATGTCTATAACCACTACCATCAAACAAACATTTAACATATTGGGAGGTATGGTTTTATATGAGGATAGAGGATCCAAGGTCAGGAAGTGGTTCATTTATAAATATTAATGAACATATAGAGTATATTGACTAGGTTTATGCCACCACTCTTTTTATTTTTAAGGGATAGTGAATATGACCCTATGATCTACCTGAAACTTAATCTTTCTAAAACTGAACTCATTATCTTCCCTCCTTCCATCTCCACTCCACTACCTGAATTCTCTATCACCATTAACAACATGACTATCTCTCCTACTAACCAGGCCCGATGCCTTGGGGTCATCCTTGACTCAAACCTCTCCTTCATCCCTCACATTCAGTCCCTCACCAGATCCTGTCGCTTGCACCTAAAAAACATCTCTCCCATCTGCCCATTCCTCACCCAAGAATCCACAAAAACTCTGGTTCATTCACTTATCATCTCCCTTCTTGACTACTGCAACACTCCTCTTCTGCTTGGCATTCTCGACTCTCTCCTCTGCAGTCTGTCCAAAATGCTGCTGCTAGGCTTATCTTCCTTGCACGCCGCTTCTTTTCTGCTTCCCCACTCTCTGAAATCCTCCACTGGCTCCCTATTACCTTTAGAATTAAATGTAAAATCCTGGTACTAACATATAATGCCCTCCATAACACTGCTCCTCCATACATTTCTGCCCTCATAAGCAAATACTCTCCTATTCGATCCCTACGTTCTTCCCATGGGCTAAGGCTCTCCTCCTCACTTATAACCTCTTCCTTTTCCCATCTATGGCTGCCCCATATCTCTGGAATCTACTTCCACCCAACCTTCAGCATTCACCCTCCCTCCCAACATTCAAGAAACATCTCAAAACTCACTTCTTCAGAAAAGCCCCACCATCTTAGCTGCTAGAACCTCTTTGTCATTGATACAACCACCACACTTCCTATCACCCTTTCTCTGTGCCTTATGTTTGTCACCCCATTCCCTCAAGATTGTAAGCTTGTGAGCAGGGCTCTCTCCACCTAATGTATCGTCTTGTCATACCCCTTGAATATATGTATTGTATTAAGCCCTGCATAAATTGTTGGAGCTATATAAGTAAAAAATAATAATAAGGATCTACCCAAGATCACCAAGTGGTACTAAGTTTTTTACTAAGTAAGCTTGTGTTGTAGATACTTAGTTTCAAAGTGGAGATGAGGGAGTGAAACTACAGTGTACATAGGAGTCATAAAATTCCAAAATCATCATCTTCTGGGATCCTAATTATTGAAGGGATATGCAACTGGGCCACTAGATTCTGGAGATAGAAGCCCAAAACAGCAACCTTTCTGCCTCACAAAAGAAAAATCTTCAAGTGCTCCACATTTGCACTGTGAACAAAAAAGTTCAATAAGTGACAGAAAATAGAAAATGCAGTTGCAGTCAACAAAAAAGTGTATGGTGTACCTTTAGTCAAGTGGTTCTATCAGATGCAGTATGAATGAATTGTAACCTTGTATTTTAATACAAGCTTACATAGTTAAAAAATATCCGGAACCAGAGTACCATCAAGAAAAACTATATATACTTCAATATTTGTCAACATGATCGTGTCCAGAAACCAATTCTGCCCAGAATCTTGTTAAGTCTCAAGTACTCTTAAGGTTTCGGACAGAGATTTGCAAATGAGAACACAAAATAGTTACATCTCGGCATCCTTCTAATTGTTACATTACATTTCCCAGTCTGCGCTTGCAGGTTACTCCTGTTTTCTACATATGCTGCCATATATTGTATTATTGTATTTTTGATGTTGGCATAATAAAACATGGGATTTTATTATTTACTACCATCCTACACTCCCTCAGCTTTAGGAGTGTTTTCCTGGAACTGTGGTTAGTTTTACGAGTTTTAAAGTAACAGCCCCAGAGCAATGCCTTGCATTCCACACACAAGACTTGGCGTTGTTATCCTAAGATCTCCAATGTAAAAATATTTTGGTGTTTGCACCAGTCTAGCTCCATTATCAAAGGTTTTGAAGGTATTACTGTTTTTTCTGATTATAGCCTAGAAAAAACACATGTTTTCTTTCGGGGAATCCTTTTTATATTCCTGGCAGACTTTGGCACTGATGTTAAAGTAAGACAACACAGAAATCTGCAAATAATACTCCCAACTTCATTCTTCTGGGGATGCGGACACAACCGGATTTCGTGTGGATATACGTCTCATTGTTCAGTGTTAATTGTTTCTTTGTATTTGGATTATAAGAAAAAGGCTAACACCCTAGCAAGTTTTCAGCCCTTACTGACTGTGGTAGACAAACCAGTATCAGTTACCGTTTATCAGAGCTTACCGGACTTCACTAGAGTAAAACTGATAAAACGGTTTCTGCTTTGGTGTGTGCAGATTAAAAAATGCAAACTCAGCTATCAAAAGAGTTTCATTCTTGGAAGACAGCATTCAAAAATATACAATTTTAAGCAAATAGGAAACTATGTAAAAAAAAAAGTTTCTATTCAGAATATGATTATGCAAAATATTTCGACAATGAATTGCTTTTGACAGACAATTCATAGGAGAGAAGCAGTAAACAATTAATAAAGGAAGGGAAAAAACCGTAGGCTGTCAATGATATGATGGACAGTGTTATAGTTTGACATTTAAATATTTGCTCCATTGGTCCCATTCAACTCCTATTATGTTCAGAAAGTAGCACCATTGGTATCATCAGCAACTGGAGGGGCAAAGGTTGCTTGTTGCCTTGTTTGTTTTGCTGAAATATTAAATTATTCAAGATTAAATATGGAATCTAGGGTGCCAACTAGATTGACCACATCAACCATGCTTTCCAACAGCCTCATACAGGCAGCAAGGATTAGTCACACTAAAATCTGTAAACAGAAAAAAGCCAACCACTTCAAAAATCAGAAGTGTGATGCCAAGGGTTTAACCTGGAGGTCAGTCCAAGGCATGTAAAAACTTACCAATTCCTTGTCTTGCACATGGGTTGCAGAGCATGGGAATGTACCTAACAACGTTAAATTAAAACTAAACATTTGATTAATAAAGTCATGAGAAAGGAAGGTGGAATAACGTCTGTTGCTGGACGCGCCTATTTATTTCTCACCCAAGACACAAGCAGATTGTACGTTTCCTCACGTTGAACCTACTGATGCTATAACTTTGTTGCTTTGTAATAAGCATGCTTATGACTGATAACCTTAGCAAAGTGTCAATGAAAATTAGCTCTTCACAATTCTTCTCTCTGAAGGAGCCAATGGCAGAGGACAATACTGTATGATTGTCACTTTCTCCAACTTTGTAAAGGTAACTAATGGAGAAGAACAGATTCAAACTTCTGAAGTAACTCAAGTGCAGCAGAGGACAAAGGTGAGCAGCAGAGGTAAATGTGAAGCCTTAGGGAATTGAACTTGGAACCTCAAGAAGCCAAGCTCAACACCTTAACCACTACGCTACAGAGACCGTGAGCAGCAGAGGCGAACTTCCAAAGTAGATGCTGTTTCACATAAAATAGAGTGAAGTCAAAGCTCAACCTCCAAAAAAAATCCAATAAATGAACTGCCTACCGTCCAGACAGTAATAATGAATTTGTACATCAACAAGTATTAAAGGTACACTCCAGCCAGTGACGTATTTACCTTCAGCCACCCCCTCCATGTGCTGTCCTTGCATCTAGGCATCATGATATTAGGTGACATCATATCAGGGCTCCTCTCCTTTAAATTAAGCATGGCTTGGAAGGAAACTATGTATCGGTATTACTGTGCGGAATCAGACGTCTATAGTGTTAATGGGCCTGCTGGGGAGTTAAGTGATCCTGCTTTTTACTGGCTCATTGAGTATTGGGATTGCAGGGAGTCTGAGGTTCCCTGTTATGTTTATCCTGTCACATCATGTGCTGTGAAAACACCACCACAGAATGAGTTAAAAAATGAAGAAAACCAAGAAATCAAATAATCACACATGATTATTTGGTACATCTGCACCAGGGGTACATCTGCTGTTTGCTCCAGGGAAAAACGAAAGCTAATAGAAGTAACACCTGACAAAAAAAGGTACATTTATAGATACATGTGATCTTTCACCTTGACGCAGTGCATGATGATTAAAAGCGAAACAAGGATAAAATGAGCTAGAGGCTGATAAGTGTCTAAATATAGGAGCTGTGGGAAAAACAAACTCACAGATGCACAAAATCTCAGAAAACCTGCCAGCCTTTAAGGGGACCTGTCACCTTCACAGCAATTCGCACAACTGCATTTATTTATCAAAACTACCTGTAAATTGTGCTTTTTGTTTATCACTCAATGTGTTTGTTTTAGATATATGTTAACCCTTACCAATCTTTAGGTGATGTGGTTGATGATCACAGTGTTTATATCACCTACAAAGGATGCTATTGATCTCATATGCCAGGGATTAATGGGTAGCAGTTATTGCTCATCATTACTTAACCACGACATTACATGCCGTCACAGTAGGCTTTAAAGGCCACTCTTTTTATGACAGCATAAAATGCATTACAAGTTTATCTCCTGCAAAGTGAGACTGGTGGCTGCCTGTGGCAGTGCCAGCATTATTAATTTTCTGAAGGTCTCCTCACTCACCCTTACAAAGGTTGCATGAACCAGTCAACAACAATCAGCAACTTAATGATACCAATGATAGATGTATTGTATATATAGTCAATTGTATATATAGCCATAAGCAATTTATTATGGGAACAACTGAAGTACACCTAGAAAATACTATTTAAAATCTGAGGCATTCATATTGGGGATTCTCAGGGGCGTTGCTAGGTCTCTAAAAGATCTGGGACCAAAGCAGATTTGATAGCAGAGATGTCCTCTTCGGGAGAAGTCGCCTCGCACACTGCACACACGCATAAGCTGGAATGTTCTTCTTTTTAACCCACTGACACTCATAGCCCTCAATGGACACCATTAATGAGGCATCCATATGGTAGATTGGGTGCTCAACCCTAAGGTTTAGTTAGAACCTGCAAATACACTCAAAAATACAGAAAGGGAAGCACACATATAAAGCATGGCTTTCCTGAAAAACAAACAAACAATATAAAGTTATGATGAATGCTATAAATGAAAAAAGTGAACAAAGACTCAAGTAAAAAGGATGAAAACATTTGTGCAAGTGTAAAAGCGTTTGTTCCTAAAGGGGTTAATAGATTATCTTACCACATCTTCCAACAATGACATGCAATTATTATTAAAGAAAATACTAAGCACCATTCAACAGGTCTGCATTAACCCCTGCTATGCCTCACTTTTTTTTTAAAGGGGGTATTTTTGTAGGTATCTTTTTTTTTATGTCTGAGGGGATAATAACAGCTTTCTTTATCTACTACATCCAGCGAGTTAGTAAATCTCCGATGTAGTTTGAAATCCGTAAATACAGATTTGTAGGCAAATCGCCAGATGTTACTGTATTTCTTTAAATCCCAGGATTAGCTGATCCTGATGCATCATGGGAGAGGGAGAAACATATAAGCAGTGGGTGCTTAGCTTTTCACATTAGAACACGAGCCACTGTGAAAACGGCCATACTTTATGATAATACATGGTTTTATTGAAATAAATTTCATTTATTTACTAAAAGTATTTACTCATAAAGTAAAATCGAGCGCATTCATTCCGAGAATGAATACAGAACTTTGCAAGATATATAATACAAATTAAATTGGGTTTTAAGATTTTCATCCCTTTTTTGTTGACCGATTTTGATCTATTAGTTGGAAGAATTTGTGGCAGATCTTGGGCGAGAAAGAACTTGCTACAACATGCAGTAATGTATTTTCAGCGGTCACCCTAGCTCTAACGGAGGGCAGCACCTTAGCTACCAGTTGCAGCTCCTCAACTGGCCCATTGAGCTGTGCCGAGGGGAGTCTGATCTCTTAACAGGGACATCTAGCCACGGTTTTTGGAGCAGAGGGGCTGCAGCCTCCTTCCAGGACCTGCAGCCCTAGGCCGGGCTAGTTGGCAGGCCAGTATATTATTTTTTTTTGTTTTATATAGCGCAATCATATTCTGTAGCGCTGTACAACGGGTAGACAGGACATAACAATTTGACTTACAGAAACAAAAGGGGAGGAGGCCCCTGCTCAAACGAATTTATAGTATATGCCACTGGCATGTGATTATTCCATAGACAGTCTCATTCCTTTGTGGGATGGGTATGTGGGCTGCTGGTGGCCCCTGAATTTTAACATGGATGGTCTGTTCTTCCACAGACACCAACCCATCTTTGACTGTTTTCTCATTCTAGTGTGAGATATACAAAGCCTCACACTATGGAGGATTTCTGGACATCCATGCTTGAACACAGGTAAATGAGTCAGGTTCAAGTATTTTGTCTGGGTCCTTTGTGTTAAAGCAAAAGCATGTTTGGTTCTCGAATACCCATCACACCTGGTATAGTTGTATATACTGTATGTTCAGATACAGATTCCCTTTTTCATTCTAGTAGACTAGAATATGGAGTTGTAGATTCCCCCCCCCCCTTAGGATAGGGCTCATTTGTGGCAGCACCCCTCTCTCTGCAAAACAGCCATGATTTCTGGATATCTCTCTTTAAGTAGAATTAATGCAAATGTATAACTCACTTGTTTGCGGCTGGAGATGGAAGAAAAAAAGGACACTTTTCAATGAGTAGAAATTATTTGCTTTTTGACAATTATGAATCCATGGACAGTCAAATGATCATTTAATCAACAGCTTTTAAATGTGTATCCCTGAATACCCCGTGTTATCAGAAAACAATCCAGTGACAACACTCAACAGTCACTGCCGCCATATGTAGTGCAATCCAAAGCATTGGGACCTTTACTATGAAGAACCTTTGTTTTGTTGGTAGAAACGTGGCACATCTAATCTTAAGAATTGCCTTCTTATATGCTCTGTTGGTCCAACAAAGCTTGGACTTGGACATTTAAATTCATACAAACTAAATGTTTAATGAATCTCTGAAAACTAGGGGAGGCCCCAACAAAAACAAATGAAAAACCTCATAATATTCGTTATCCATTTGTTCATTCGTTTGTCCATTTTGACACTCACCCTTCTTCTTCTTAAATGAATCACTTAGAACCAGACCACCATTTCTGGGATGTCATCTGTCAATGAATGCTTGTTACATTTTATTGGAGTCATACATACAGAGTTAGAAATGTTGAAACAAAAAGGTCATAGTTTACAATTAGAAGGTCAAAGGCTTAGGTGTAATGTAAGGAAGATTTACCTTACAAGAATGTGATAGATAAGTGGAACATCCGCTAATCAGAAGTGGATTGAAGGGAATTTAAACATGCATGTCATAGATATATGGCTACCCTAAATCAAGACAAGACCAAGGTCTGAGTCTTTACATGAGGAACAATGGGCAAACTAGATGAACCAAATGGGTCTTATCTGCTCTCATATTTTGTGTTTCTGTTAAATACATGACAGTTATAATAAGTACACAGTACAATTATAGGCATCATGTTCATAAAGTGATAATGAAAACCAGAATAGAACAACTCCACTATGTACTGGTATAACCAGAAAGACTGTTTGAGTGTTCCATGTGTAAATAGGCGGTGGTACGAAGTTAAAATATTAAATCATTTTTTCTCAAGGAATTACAAAATGAAAAGATTATTATTATACATTACTAACAAAGCATTATTATTATATGTGATACTTTTTCACATTTCCACCAACTACCTAAAATCATAGAAGGCATATGTTACTTTGATAGGTGATCCAATAACAGTATTTGTGATGTCAGATATAAAACCCAAATAAAAGCTGATTGCGTATGGAAAAAACAGATTCCTACTGTATATCTCATGCTGATTGCATTATGCAAGGAAATAGCTAATCAGCTTCTATTTTAGTAAACAATAAATAAATAAACACGTTCATGGGAAGGTGACCTTTACATTAGCTAGGTGTATTGAATTTAGTACTCCTGTTATTAGTACATCAGTCCTTGAAATTCAATTTTTCACGTATAGGGCTTAATTTCATTTTGTAATTTACTGACACAAAAACATAGATAAAAAGATGCCAACCACTGAAGATTATTTTTTACTCATAGTATGTTGAAGAGGCAATACTGACCATGCTTTTCTTTCTGTGATCAATGTTTGGCAACAATGTTTTTGACAATAATGGTAAATTCTTCTACCAACATCCAAATTTCACTACTTTTTATTGACTGTAAACAAATTTAACACCAATTGGAAACCCTGATAGACAGAGTTAAGCGCTCTTCTAAAGTGAACATTGTTTGGGATTTTTTTTTTCGTATACACACAATCACACAATATGATTCTGAAAAGTGATCTTTAATTTAGAGATAAGAAATCATTTATTACAATTAAGGCTTTCAGACTGTAGAACATGCAATACGCTTAATGCAAAAGTAAAATAGAATGTATTAAAAAATAATAAAACAAATATACTGCAATAACAGCAAATTCATAGAAAGACATAAATGTTACATACTGTGCTAATAACGAAATGGTTTTCATTTACACAGAGGCCGTGCATGATTCATCAGTCTAATAGTAAGGAAGAAATAAAACTGATACAATGAAGCAATTAATTGTTATGTTATAGAAAAGTAGCTCAAATATTCTGGTTTTGGTCCCTTTCAACCATAATAGTGCAATTTTCTATTCTTAAGTGCATTCACATTAGGCACCATGTATAACCCTTTAAGTGCCAGCAGACTTTTTAACATTTCATGTGCTATATATGCCATTTGCCTATGAGTGTTAAGTTAGTATGGTTCACACTCTTTCCAGCAAGATGAATATAACAAGAGTAATTGGTGATCATACTTCCATTAGACATATTTTTAACACAGATGAATTTTTTATACTTATCATAATGAAAACGAACTTTTTTAGGGTTCCTAATCTATGTCCACTTAGAATTTGTTGATGAGACATGGCGAGTTATTATGCAGAATTTATTGATGTGGCATCTAACACATAATATTTCAAGGATTTTGGAGTTGTTCATCAGGAATTTGCTAGGTACAACCATATGTATCTGTATCTTTTTGGCTCCTTAAAGGGACTCTGCCAACTAAACAGTTCTTCTAGTGAGTGTACAATATTTAAAAGGATACATTATACTAGCAGAACTGCAGGCAAATGTATAGATAAGAAGATGAGTCTTTGTATTTGTTTGTATTAACCCCTGCATGTGACATCACTATAAGGCAGCATATGCAAATGATCTACTAGGCATATAGTGGCAAAAGGTCGTGTCTCAAATGCTCCACAGAGCCAGCAAATGTATCCTTTTTTTCCCTCATCAAATATATCATGGAGTGCTGCTGATTTTTGCAGCCTGCTTCAGCGGTGTATAGATTGTTTCCTATGCCTTCCATTTACAATGTAAACTGTTTGTGTGAAAGAGTCCATTTAAGGGTTATCATGAAGCTTCTAGCATTTTGGCAAAACAAAACAAAACCACAAAACATTATATTAGCAAATAAAATAAAAACAATAACGCAAATGTTGGCTTGAAGTATGTCAAGGTGCTTTTAGTACTCTTAGCTCTGCCATTTTGCGGAGTCCCAGGCCAAAAACCAGCCAGTGAATGTTGGGGGCTCATGACCTTGCTTCACTGTGATTATAGGAATGCCTTTATCTCTTCCAGAAGGGTCAGTCGCAATATACTGTTTGGCTGAAAATAAGCACATTAAAAGTAACAATTAATGAGGAACTGTAGGCTACAAGGGGGGGGGGGGGGTTCAGACTGTGGTGGTAAGCAACTCCATTACTCAGAGAGTTAAGAAAAAATATATATTTTGACAGGTCAGTAAGTTACAATTGCTTAAACTATATTACAATGGGAAATAGGCTGGTTCCATACCTGTTTTCAAAGATTCCTTCTTTTCAACTTCATTGGCATCTTTTCCAATCCATAGAAATAGCTAAAGATGGAAAGTACAGAGTTTAAAGCACAACATAACTATACACTAGCACCTGCATTTTTAAAACAAAACAAGCTGACACTCTTTTTCATGTTGACACACATTTGTTTGCAAAAAAATACATGTACTCCCAAGTGTCATGTTGCTCAGACAGTAGATCACAATTTTATCTTGAGGGATAAAGATTAACCACCCACTTGTTAACCACTGCACAGAAGCCATGGCGAATGCTTACACAGTGTGTTATTGGAGGACAGGGGAGAGCTGTCACCTTTTGACCAGGGGGCAGGCAAAGCCAAGTGGTCCCATCGGCCCCTTGCTGACCTCCCCAATACAAAACAAACTGGCACATATTTTACACACTCACACACCCATACATACACTAATACACTCATCCTAACGCACACACACTGATGCTAACACACACTTACATATACACGCACATGCTGAAACATACATTTACACATATGCAGTCAAGATCACACTCCCTCTGCCACACACATACACACTCATGCTAACACATATATACACACAGTTAACTGTAACACATACTGTACATGCATGTGTCGGGCATGTGTCCAGCATGCCCAATGGCCAGTCCAGGCCTGATACAAAATCTAGACAGTGTATCTGGAAATGATTTTGGATCGCGTATACCAAATGCGTCATACAGTAAAAAGAATTTCATTTTACTTAAAAGCAGAAAGAACACAAATTCTTCAAATGATGCTTGAGCTACCCGAGTGGAAACACATAAACTAATGATAAAAAAAAACACATTTCCATAAACAAATATGTAGCACCTCATAAATCAAGAAAAAAAGGTATATGTTCTGTCCCTTTTGTTTGTTTGCATGTGGTTCTTCATGGTGATCATAAATAGGGGACAGTGCAAACAAGTGTTTGCTTGAAATTTACAGATCACCTTACATGCTCTACACTCTCTTCAAGTACAATGTAGGTGACCATTTTACTAATAATGAGAATAATGAGGTTTTGTTTTCCATGGTTTAGAAGAGTAAAACCGCATCTAATATTTGCTAATGTAAACTTGGAATGTTACCTGTTCCCATGTATCCAGCAGCATGACATCATCTTCTGCTAGATCATCTTGTGTAAACTCGCCAGGAACCTCTTCTACCTATCGATTTAAATTATATTATGAGTGGAAACACATTAGTGCATGTAGTAAATGATAAACAAGATAATTAACCCATGAAACATACGGTTACTTGAAAAATCGACACCTTAAAATTGTTGGAAAGAACAATTATAACTCACCACAAATCTTCCAGTCTTATTTGAACATCCATATAACCTTGGAGGGTTATTTGCCAGCTGGGATTCCATTAAGGGTGATGTCTGGTATGGCTTTTTACCTCCCAGCGAACTCCAAAATTCATCTAAAAAAGAAAACACACAAAAATGCTTTAGAGTGCTTTTCATACACTCCAATGTCCAGAAAATAATAATATAACTCATTTTCAGTTGACGTTCAAAGGGTTCCCAACATCTGTATCGTTTTCAAAGTGTTTCAGTGAACCAAATAAATGGATCACTTGATAAGGAAATCACTTGCACATTGCAAAATTATGCAAGTAAATATGGAATTGTGCAAGATTATAAATATGTTTTTGTTCCTTGATCCGCAGTAGCAGACAGGGGAGTGTGAAGGTCTGCATATGATGGGTTTGTGTCAAATTCAGTCATATGAATACAACATTAGTTAGTTCTAGGGTTGCTAGGATCTTAGGTGAAGTGTCTCTCGTTCCCAACTGCATGCCTTTGCTTTATAATAGAGAATATGGTCGCCAATATGGTATGCTTATGCAAAGAATAACATACTTGCCTATTTTTGGAACTGTATAGTTTACATGCTGAGACAGATCTTGATCTAGTTTGTGGAGCTGAAGCTGAAATTGAACCTACAGTCTTCTCCTATGGGGCTTCTGAGGACCCATCTCTAAGGAGTGGACTTTAGTTTTTTTCTGTTCCCCTACTTGGCTGCAGAGGGTATTTGGCTTGAGCTTGGATACCCCTAAACAGCCACAGTCCAAAAAGAAAGAACGTTCTACAAAATCTTCCCAGAAAAATGAAGCGCCCTTGTGAAGGGCATGACTACTGTTAGTGGGTCCCTATGAGCTATGTTGGCCCAGTTGTCTTACTTTTGCAGTTTTACCCAAGTATCATATTAAATAAAATAAATAAAGAATAAGCCTTCTTTACTATGAGATTTATAGATAATAATTGCACAGCTAAGATAGCAGATGTCAGGAATTGTATTTTTATCACACCTTTTTATTTTTGCAGTTAAAATAAACAGTACATATTACTTGACGTGGCATACTTTTCTGCTGTTTACATTTTCATTGAAAACAACGATTCAAAAAATCATGCAACTGAATTAGTTTTATAGAAATCAAATCCACCCTGGGACCTACCACTTTGAATATGCCTTGAATACCCTTTTTTACTGCAGTCAGAAAGACTACACTGATCTAAATATTATAACAAACTACACCAGTGTATACGATTGTGTATTTTGTGTTTATTGTAACCCTTTATTGCCAGGGTGCTAAGGAATCCATTGTTCTGTTTCCTTCTGTAGCACTGAAAAACATAAAATCCCAGACACACTTTCCAAAATAACATCATCATCATCATATCCCTTACACGCATAATCATTATTAACTCTGCAAAGAACATGTCTATTTTTGTGACATCATTGAGAGCCCTCAGGAGACATGAAGAAATGTTTCCATGAAAAGAAAATACAAACCTGGTTCCTGTCCTTCTGCTACCTTTGTGGCATTGCATTTTAAGATCTTAGCTAAATAATCAGCTCCCTTTTCCTCTTCTCCACTGGCACCTTTTCCAATCCATTTATAGCCAGAGTTATTTTTCAGTTTCAGAACAAACACATCATTGGAATTAAGAAGGTTGGAGTCTGCCTCTACCTAAAACAACAGGAAAAACATGGAATGTTAGTATTTTAAATTGAAGTGGCTGCATTTAACCCTTCCCTTTCGAAAAAGATGAGCAGCACATTGTAACCCATTGGTTTTCTCTACTACTCAGAGGTAATTGATTACCCTCCAGGAGCAGTGGGACTGCGTGTAACATTTCAATGGTGCTTGACATAACTACATACCAGTATAGTTATTTTCAGCAGAACAAATGTTATCACAAATAAATGATACTTACAGTCAATGTTAGGAATGTTATTGCCTAGGGTTGCCAAATGGCCAGTATTTGACTAGCTTGAACATTTTTTAAAGGCCAAGCAATCTGTTGGTTGGATCGACTCATGATTGGGTCTAAACAGAGATGGTTTTTGAAAGGAGAAGGCTGTATTCAAACAGTATAATCTCTACTCTGACAGTAAATAGATACACTGTAACAGTGCTCACACAGAGCACTGTTACATTTAAAGGGAAGGCAGGGGGCAGACAGCCTCTGTCAGGGAAAGATAAAACATAACGGATACTTTGTAACTAGCCAAATACACATCACAGCAACCACCCTAACCTATGCCTTTTCAACCTGCTCTTTGTTTGTGTGTGTAGTTAACCTCTTCGGTGCTGAAATGAAAATGTTGTTTCAATGCTGGAGTGCGTTTGTTTGTGAGGGTTATGGTATAACTTCATGGGTGGGTGCATGGCACGATGCGGGGTGCTGATACTACTATGTGGTGTTGAGGCCAGTTTTTTTGTTTTGAATTTGGCAACCCTAATATAGCTTCCAAGGCTGAGTCTCACACGTGAGCCACGTGGGCAATATTATTTCATTGTGTAGGACCATTCAGCGGTCTCTAGGCTTACCAACAGTTCCAAAAAAACGTAGTCAGCATGTGTAATCGAGTAGCCAACTTTACTTATAAATCCTACATACTTTAAGAGAGAACCATAGATGTTCTATTCACCTACATGTGAAATGTAAATGCGTACGGGGAAAATACTAGCTGATGTGGTCACCATAGTGGCGAATAGGCTTATAAATCCAGAACCTACAGCCATATCAGAACATACTGCATTGCAAGTTTGAATCTATTTTTTTGTAAGATCCATAACTGCTGATGCACAGTGATGGATTTAAGTTTCCACCCCAGGCTTAGTAAGTTTAGGCCGGTATATATAGTTCATGGAATGGAAGACTGTAGAAAGCAGTGAGCTGTTTTCAGTACTTGAGTGAGCTATCTCATATGTGTACACAAAAGTGTTATCTCAACTCCCCTAGCACATATTGTGTTGTATTACCTGAAACCTCATTATGTATCTTTTTTTTTTAAAACTGTGTAAATGTTGTGGTACAAAGTGCTCACAACAGATATACAATCCTTATTTCACTGTGTACTTAAGTTATCCATGTGTCTACAGAACTTGTTTCATGAGGCTAAATAGGAATTGAAGTGTTTACTCTTTAAATCTAAAGCATTATCATTTTGGTGATAATACTGTAAAATACTGTACACAAGGGTGATGTTAATATCACTTAGGTTACTGTTTTCACTATTTCAGCATTCAATAGAACCATCAATCAGAAACAGACTGACTAGTGCGTAAATACAGAGTTCGCCTCGGAAACTTGGCTATAGCACAAATTATTTGTCAAAAATAGGGTTACTAAGGGTCAAATACAACAGGCAGATGTATCCTACACATCAGAATGAACCATGTTTGGACACTTGCAGTAAGCATTTATGTGAGCATAGCCAACTCCATGACTGTTGGTTTTGCTCTGAAATAATCCTGTGAGTTGCTAATTAAGAAATGTCAGGGCCATTTTGAACTCTAATCTCACCTTAAATATGCTAATCCTAATAGAAATGGACTGGGGAGTAAAACTGACTCTGGCTCTTTAAGGTTGACACTCGACATCTGATAAACCACATGCAGCCTCACACTACACGCTTACACTTGCAGCGTAAATGGGAAGCACTACAAGGCACCGGCTCATTTGGCGTTTTCCTGGTATGCCTGATGGTCAATGCTGGCCTGGACATTTAGTGTTTTCATTTCTACATCATTTTCTCCTTGGCGGACTTACAAATCAGAAAAAGATCTAATTTCCCATTTAACTAGACTCACTTATGAGAAGTATTTAGTACAAGGCTGCATCAATATCACTGTTGCCCTTCATGATAGATCCTTAGTAAGCATGGATTAAAAGGGTTTAACTGTTCACTCTTTTATACATATCAAAGACATTTCTGGATTCTGCAGTAGGTTTCCCGAATTCCTTATAGGATGCTAATCAATGTATCTAGCACAGTTTCTGTAAAACATTAATTCTAAAAATGACTGCTTCTTAAAAGCACAGCCTTGGAATTACAGTAGTAACTGCATATTTAAGATATGCTATTGCAAGTCATTCTGTAACATATTGAAAAAAAAAACACTGGACCGCTAGCATATTTTCCATATTGTACAATACAACTGGATTTAGAGGAAATTATATATGCTTATGAAAATTAAACAGGTGAATTTAAATGTTCAGATAAATTAGAATTATGAAATTTCCAGGTGTAAGAATTCTATTTTTGAACAAAAAAAATAGCTTTGGTAATAAGGGTGGAATCACAGAATTCTGGCTTTATTAAAATCAAGTAGACAAAAGTTAATGAGCAAGAAGTGCCATCTTCTCATTTAACGTTTTTTGATCTGAAACAGTACAAAAAAGCAAAATAAATAGTTAAGGTATGAATTTAGTTTTAAGACACCACGAGCACAGGTACATCCTGGTTGCTGCCTTAAAGGTAATGTGATTATAATGTGAGTAGGTCAATAAAAGGACCTCTCAGGACAGCTGCTAATCTCTTGGAGTGAGCAAACAAACTAAAGGATGTAACAAAAACGTTTAACACCAAAACAAAAAAAATGAACTTGCTTTTAACTGTTATCTGTAAAGCAAAAAGAAATGATGGTGGCTCAATGAAAGGGTGCTCATATCCAGTGTTCTGCCACTGTCACACCAGCATACAGGGTTTAGGTGCAATTAAAGGGGGGAGACACAGACCATAGTGTTTCTTCCGGACATTATACTTTACTATAGGGATGGACAAGGAAGGCACTAAAGTCGTTAGTGTTGAAGATGGGCCTATGTACTAAACCACTCATGATGCATAACATATCTAATACTTGTGTATGGCTTATGTGATTCTGGTATAATGTGAAAAGTGGTCGTAGAAACCAACAGAATGATCTGTGGGCCATTCTAGGGTTGCTACAGTGACCGTTTTTAAACCTTTCATATATAACCCCCTTTTACGCCATCTACAATTTGATAATAAAATACAATTACATCTCGTAAACATGTCTTCTCTCTACAGTTAAAATGATCTAGAACCTCTGCCATCAGCGCAATGTTTATATAACAAGGTAAGGTAAACTCACTCTGTATTGACCTTTTGATGAAGCATTGAGTTACACAGACTGTAGGTTTATAGTCCAGTGACGCAAAACTATACTAATTAATTACTTCCTGCTTGCAAGTCACCATAGAAACTACATAACCATACAAACAATTCTAATTAAAAAGCTGGTGATATCTAATTTGGGGTTTAAAGGTTTTTCAAAGGCCACATAAACACTAGGTTATAGTTGTAACACAAAATAGTGTACACAGCACACACTTAACGGAAAGCCAGATTCCTGAACAAATATACGTAATGTTACTGAATGTTGCGGTTACCTCGACTATCCGGGTGATAAATGACAGGTTTCTGCGGACTTGGAAAAGACGTACAGCACTGGGTGGCGCCTGCCCACCCTTCCTGGATGTCCCATCTTTGTATATAATAAGAGGTTTATCTTTGAACAAACTCAGTAAGTGTCCAGGTTCCTTCCCTTGGGTAACACGGACCTATAACAAAAAAACAGGCACTTTCATCATACGTCACAACTAAAATGCACTTAAAATAAGAAACAGAAACTTGTTGTTGGGAAACAGTACTAGAAATCAGCAATGCCCATTTACCGTACTTCAACCCTAACCATAACAAGAGGTCATAATCTAAAACTAGAGGGTCAGAAACATCGGTGTAATGTAAGGAAGTCTTCACTTTACTGAGAGGTTAGTAGATAAAAGGATTAGGCTCCCATTAGAGCGCTAGAGGCTAATATGTACACTAAGAATTTAAACGTGCATAGAATAGGCATTAACTTACCCTGAAGCTAAGACAACATCAAGGACTGATTAAGATCTCTACATCAGGAAAAATGGGCAGACTAAATGGGCTGAATGGTTCTTATCTGCCCTTAAAGTCTATGTTTCTATGATTATAACAGCAAAGGCTACTCTCCAACTCCCACACTTGGATCCCATGCCCCGACATTAACATTCCAGCCCATTACTGATTCCTCTTCCAGGAAGCTCCATGTTTAAATCAAAGTCAGTTCTCTACTAAATTATCAATGATTATATTTTAATAAATCATTCACTTTGATTTAAATTCAGAGTTGTCATGCAATAATAAAAATCTAAAAAAAGAAAAGAATTTCCTTTTGATATAAAAGTTGCCATGGATTACCATGTTGCCATGGATTACATGTAAATTTAACATTTGAAGGGTTAGAACATAATTGAAGAGGTGTTTGTCTAATTTATTAGGAAAAAATATAAACAAGTCAGAGATGCATACTTTATAATAATAATGACGAAATAGGTGGAGAAAAATCTGGATAATGGCCAACTGCAACTCAAGGCCCAGAGCCAAGAGCTTAGAACTCCAGTATTGAAATTCCAGGGTTTTATTTTTTGGATCATTTTGCAAAAAGATAAATGCTCATTATGCAGTGCATAATAAAAGACTATTCTAATTAAAGACTAAATGTAGAACATGCACATGATTTAAATGATACTGTTTGTACACACAACGCATAAAGAATAAGGAGTATGTTGTACTTCACAATGTGTCTTACAGCTATTTATATATGAAATGCCCCGACTGATACTTTTGAAGGCAGATAAGTGACCTACTTTACAACAAAAGGTATTACAGACAAACAGAGCGAAAACAAATATGACAATCTTGCCAGAAAAGAACATTCAGTGAAAACACAAAGAAATAGTAGGAAAGCTTCTTTATAGATCTTAGTAACCATGGGAAAAATTATACGACCCTTTCGCTCTTTCAGTTTTATAACCCTGGCATTCATCTTGTCTCTGCAAGATAAACGTGCTCAACAATAACACAGTGCATCCCGTTTTACAACCCCACCAAAGCGGACCTCAAAGAATAAGACACAGAAATTACCATACCACATTATATATATATACACATCGTATATATATATATATATATATATATATAGATATATATATATAGATATACGATCTACGGATATCTGCATTAAGGAACCATTATAAAGTGCCTGTTCCACTTAAACAAAACAGTAGGCTAAATAAATAAATGAACCTTTATTTTCTGTGCACGCGAAATCATATAAAAAGAGAATCCTTTTCCATTTCTATGGCAATGACCTACCACTGCCCGCTTTTAAGTGTTGCCAAAAAAAATATGAACAAGGGAATATTTGACATGGCTGAATAATCATTTCTGGGAAACGTTTGGGCTTTTAATCATATTAGAAATTATATTTCTAATGCTACATTAAGTTACAAAAGTGTGAAACAAAGCAGACAGAACAACACATTGAATCCTTTCTTCAAGCTTTCAGGACCTCAGAGGTCTCTTTTGCTGCTCAGCTCCAAAATTTCAACATCAGCCTGCAGCCCTTCCTCTTGAGAATCAAAAAAGTCTGCAACTGTCTGAGTTTAGGCTTTGCGCTTCTGATTGTCCTAATTATATATATAATATATATAAAGGGAGGGCCCATATAATAACTACTATAACACTGGCTGGTTCCTCATATTCGGCTGTATCCAAATCTAAAGAAAAACTTCAATTGAATACATATTGTTAATGAAATATCAATTATCTTACGGTCTTCTGTTATTTATGGGCATTGACTTCAATTTTCTTTTATTACCGAATCCAGCCCATTATTTTGTGCAATATGTGCCAGATATAGGTGAAAATTCACAAGGCTACATACACCCTTTCCTAAGGCTGTAGGTGTGTGTAATTAAAGTTTTTGGTCTACTGAGAATGTCATCATATTACAGTTCCAGGAGAGTAGTTGGCAGACTGAGTTAAAGCAGGAGGGATTCTGTGGTTCAAAGACAATAAACACTCAGCCTGGATAATCAGGATTAAAATAAGAATGCATGCAAAATAAGGCAGACTTGGTTGTGTGAGGAAACAAAAAATAATAAACATGGGGGTTGGAAATAATACATTTGAGACTGGAGAAAAATAATAACAGGGAGGTGAAAACAACCAAACTGAATGTAATCTTTATGCACATAGGACCAGATTAAAACCAGTTTACTGATCTATAGCAAACATTGTTTATCTTATTATATGTGTGACACCTAGTGGCCATATTGAATATTGCACTTAAAACTTGAACAGTGGCTTTAAAGGCATTGCGTATAACAATATTGCCCACTAAGCACTATGTGCAAAGCTTTTCTGTATTTGAACAGAAATGTGGTCTGCGGCAGAACATACGCCTCCTTACAATGGATTGGACCTATCCTATTTGGTTGTCTGCAAGTCATAGGGGCAGTTATATGTTTCACTCACCTGCATGCAGATCATTGTACATTTAATGCATATTGTAATGGAATGTAGAAAATGCTGTAGCAGAAATGTTACCCCTTTGCCCTGTTTCAACTACCCTGGTGTTGTCGTGATAAATATGCTTACCATAACCACTCAGGTAAAACAAACACTCATTATTTACAACTAACTTTCTTTGGTTTCATAAGATATTTGAGATACATTTCCTTCATCTAAACAACATTAGTTTTACGTGCTATATTTCAGAAATGTTTTCGCACCATTGTCTCCTTTACCTTCCCAGATTCAGGCGAGGCAAATGCACCGATGTAAGCAGCAAACAAACCTTTAAAACCATAATTCCAATAATTCCATAATTATGCATACAAAAACTTGTTTAAGAGGGAATACCAGGAACATAGTTTTAACATCACTACATTTATTTGTTAAATAATGAAAGTTAAGATCTGTGACAGAACCAGCATTTCAGTCCTGAAGATGTCTACCGTCTGCCCTTTTACAACGGCTTCCACCTTAAAGGGACTGTAACTTAACAAAATAGGAGTGATAACTTAATAAGAATGAATAATCATATATATCTGGAGAACAAGAAGTTAAGTTGGCTGCTCCATGATCCACACATGAGTTTTCTAATATTTTCTAATATTACTTGAAACTGTTTTTTGTGTGTGTTTAATAGATCCACTTCAACTACTTGTGATTGTGTTTTGGCATAAATCATGAAATTAGTGCACTGAGCTTAAATACCGGTCTTCTACATGAGCCCAGATAAATCAGTAGAAAGTGAAATACAGAATACGTCAGTAAAGTATGTCAGTGACATGTTTTCCTTTCTGAAATGTTAGGGGACTTGCTTGTTAATGTCTAAACTGTCTGCTAGCACTATGTATATTAAATTTAATATATATTAAAAATTAAGTTGTTTTTCAAAGAGAACATCAATCATGTTCCGCAATCTAGAATGAGTTTAAAATAAATATCTGGACAGAAATTATGAATTCTATTTCCTTTAAAGGAGTTTCTTTAAATACACGTGCCACTATTTAACTTTTTACCACCCCTGTAAGACATTTATCCTACCCAGGCCTGCCTACAAATGCATGGCTAATCTGATGGCTTCTGCTTTATGTTTGAAATATTCCATTTGTTTAGAGATTCTATGTAAACCAACCTGAACAGCTAAGCCCCCAAGAGACCGGTCCAGCTGCACCGTCAGGAAAGCAGATGTTGTTAACTCATCTCTTGTTGCTTGGGCTCCCTGCCTGGAAAAACAAAAGCACAAAAAAGTAAGTGGATTGCGATTGGACTGTTTTTGACAAATGTTTTACTTTTGAGGCATGAATTACTATAAAGATAGTAATGAAATGTAATCACCAAACCTTAAACCTATATTTTGTTCAGCTTAGAGAGACCAACAGCAATAATATCTCAATAACGGTCCATTTTGATCTTAGCCAGTGGTAAATGCCCCACTACTTCCAACAGAAATCAGTCGATAAATATATATATGAAAGAAGGCATGCAGCAAGGTTTGATTTCCATATTTAGTTTATGAGCTGATCTACTAAACATAGGTTTCAGCAAATAGTTTCTAGTAGGGCCAACGCAAAGTACAGGATTTGGTCGTTCAAACAGAACGTGTATTCGCCTCAAGGGTGTGTGTTCCATTCCAATATTAGTTTTTTGATAATGAAAATACAAAATATGCGCGGTTTGGTCCAGGGCCAGACTAACAGTAAAGACTGATCTTGGCATTTAAAGCACTCCAACCCATGGTTCATGTGACCACATGGTTTTGGGAAGCGATTACATTTATAAGGTAAAATGGGGGATTTTTTATTTTTTTGTATCTTGAGCACTGCTGTTTATCTGCTATATGTAGCTGCAGCAAAACTGTGAACAATGGCCTGAACTTGTTTTATATAAAATATGAATTATAGCAACTTACCACGTGTAAATGATCTGTCCCTTTGGATATGTATAAAGAATAATGTAACAGTCGCCTCCATAAAATTGTCCATAAGTACTGGGATCTACCGGGACTCTGCCGCTACTTTCCACGCGCCATATCTAAAAGAAAATATGCACATAAATAACCAGCATAGTCAAATATATACTATATATATATATATATATATATATATATATATATATGCTGAATACAACATAATCATTTCATACATTTCAAGTGTGATTCATGTAAATGTTACCCTTTTTTCTGATAACTATTCCAGTTTTCTTGATAAATATGCCTTAATCTTGGGTATAATATGCAAACAACTAAATTGTCAGTATTTCATGGAGTATTATATAGAGGTCATGTTGTTTCATAAACGCATACTGCCACCCTAAGTGTCCTAAAAAGATTTTACAAAATATGAGTATTATACATGTGTTACACATGTATACAATGTATTATAGGTGAGATTTTATAGTAACTAACCTGAAACTAGTTAGAATACATTTGTGATCACTAGTTATATAAGAAGAATTATTTTAATTAATTTATTTCATTGGGGTGATTTATCAGATTATCACTGGAGCAAAATTTTTAGAACACTGCAATCACGTCTCCAAAATAATAGACCAGTGAATTACTCTGTATAAAGTGGTGCATCTCATGTGAGTATTTGGTTTCCCCCCCAAAAAAACACAATAAAATTAATAACACAACTGGCGGTATTAGTAGTGCTAGCATAGCCCATAGCACTATTACAATAATAGAGCAGTGGATATTTTAAGCCATAACATTGACGATATACAATTTGACAATAAGATTAAAGAATGTTAAAACATACTAGTAAGGAAGGAGAAGAGGACTCTGCTCGTGTGTGCTTACAATATATTAGATCAGACATTGGACGTTACAAAAGACACATGTATCAAACTGATAATTGCCGTAAGCACTATTTCAGACTGTGTATCCATCATGCACTTGTAGCACCATTATAAATCAGCCACACTTAGTAATGCAAGGCTAAACAGCCCTTTGCGGTGGAGGAGCTTGCTGGGTTTGGCCCATAATGCATAGGGTGAAGTCAGTGTGTTAAAACTGCAACTCAACTGCAAATTCCCTCTTTAGTGAATAGACCCCTTAAAGAATCACCAGTATTGGAGACGTACCTGTACTTCTCCTGATCCATCATCCACCATGTTGTGCTGAGCTGCCATTTGTGGAGATTCATGTAATTTTGAAGCATCAAATTCAATCTGCTTAACGCTGGCAATCCTTTCTGTGGCAAAGACCTTTCCCAATCCTACACTTTGATCCTTATCTTTCCAGTCCTTGAAAAACTGTTTAAAGATTGGTGTTTCTCCTCCTTCTGGAAACACTTGAATCTAAGTTTAGAGTTTGGTGTTTAAAAACACAAGTCATTAATTACTAAGATGTGTCATAAACAAGCTATTATCACAAATAACCTTAGGTGAGAAAGCGATTTAAAATGTAATGAACAAGATGACAACCTTCGCATACAGTCCAATAGAATGTAACTTTTTTTTTAATGATAAAATTAAAGAAAGCTTAAACTTAAATACATAAATACTTTGTATGTGAGACACGGTAGTTAGGACTTGATTGGAGTGTGATAATCCCTTACATTGTGATACCACTAGGTGGCACTGCATGCAACTGAATGTTCCCAATAAAATTCATGTAGTGTAGTAGATGAAGGCAAACCAAATTTTGAACATTTCTGTAGAGTGAATCGCTTTGCATTATTTTTATGATTCATACAGAGGAAATAGATCTAAAATAGTTTAGAGAAGTTTTTCTTTACTGAGAGGCTGGTAAATAAGTGGAACAGCATCCCAACAGAGGGAGTAGAGGTTAATACAGATAGGGAATGTAACATGGATGAGATATGAATATGGCTCCTATTGCTGGTTGTCAGGGTTTACATAGGACAGGGATTGGCAAAGTGTCCTATATAAATTCTCACAACCGGCAAATGTGCTATATCTAAACCAGTCATTTACATAAATACATACATACATACACACACCAATTACATGTGTGTAATGGTGTCATCTAGACACACATGTATTTAGTTCTAAACATTCATTACGAAAAAAGATTTTGGCAACATCACTCCCCCATCTCAAAGAATGCAAATCAGAAACAAGTTTCATGGCGGTGTATTCTGAGGCAGGAAGAAACAACCAGACGAGTATTATGTGTGTTATCATATGTAGCATATTACATTAAAGGCTTAAAGAAATCCGTCTGAATGGCATTCACTTTAATACATTCATTTTGTATTTGATTCCATTACAGATGGATCTGAAATTATAATTATTATATTTTAATCAGTGTTTATAGCTGTTTATACTTAGTCTGTTCCAGTGTATACTTTGTGGATCAATATATAAGGATACTAAATAACACGGGCAAACCCTGACACTCACATGCAAACCATGGGCATTTGCAGTAATAAAGAATATGTATTCATCAGGTTGTTATTAAGGATAAAATAGGACTGGTCATAGTTATGTGTCTAATTAATATCAACTAGACTAACACACAACCTTGGAAGAACATCTTTTTAATGCATATCATTACATTATTTATTATGCAATACCTGGGTGTTAGGAGGGTAATTCATTTGCTGTATGAACTGTTCAGCTGTCTTCATTGCAGCCTTCCTTTCGTTGACATTGGCATCCTTACCTGTAAAGACACATCACTCATCACTTATTATGCTTAATACGGCACTTAGGTTTTTCTACAAGTAATTACAGTGACGAACCAGTGGAGACTGAAAAACACCAAATGCTATTCCTTCAACTAGTTTTGCAGGATTTTTAAAATACACTATATTTTTCATTTAAGCAATAATGTTTTTCAATTATTTACGTATTTCAACAAACCTAGTTTGCAAAAGGGATATTTACAGTTTATATATATATATATATATACATATTCAATAAATCTTCTGTTCTGCCTTTATGCTAAATTATGTTCACAGCAGTGATGGTTTTATTGTGCCTTAAGTCGTATGTTTTATGATGCCTCCGCTTGTATCTTACAGTGGCATTGCTGGCACATTATGATGGCAGTATATTATTAACAGAAGTTTTCACTGTCTCTGGCAATTGCTCACTGGTCTAACCTGTATCTGCAGCTGTTGCCGGATTGTTGTCTAAATAGTGTCGTTCTCTGGAAATGTTTACCATGACCAACGTACCCAGTAGTTAAAGAGCCAATTAATATAACTATGTAATGTACTGTAAAAGATCAGGCATAAGAATGAACCGTGCTTAATTAAGAGCTTTTGTACCTTATTATATTATACGTGATGTTTTACAGTAGGGAAATTCTGCCTTGACCATGGTTATAAACAGTCCTGTGTTAGTATTTACCATGTGTTCTTATCTACCATGTCAATTCTCCTAGTGACCAAAAAAGCCTAGGGAATCATGGGGAGACTATATGGCTGCAAGAGGGAGCGGTGGATACTGTAGTCAATGGCACAGTTGAGTGCAGGGTGGTTATAGGAGATGGGAATGTTGGAAATCCTGCCACCACAGAGTAAAACTAGTGCAATGGTTTTTAGTGCAGACTTGGAGGGGATACAAAATCACAGATCTAATAGAACAAGAGGATTCATAGCAACCCTGAACCTCCAACCCATGTGGTTATTTCACTTTTAATTATGGCCATTTATCACCTACTTTTATTTATTGGCATTTATTGATCGTGGGTGCATTATATAGTTACACTAAATGTTAACCATCAACTCTCCTATTGATATGTCTCAAATGTATTTTCTCAAAATTCCAGGGGTATCTTAAAAATAACCTTCGGTTCTTTAATAAGTGACTCTTTAATATATGGAAAAAACAAATGCAGCCAACCAAGAAACAACCACCCCATTATGGAGCGGGACCGTAAAGATGTAATTATCATGGTTGTTTTACAAAGTGTTTCTTTTACACTAGAAACATGGGAGGTCAGAGAACATAACATTATTTGAATTAGGCCCAAAAGAAAACATACACATGAAGTCTGACCTTTCCACACAAAGATCTTTTTGTCAGCAGAGTGGTCTAGAATGAAACACTCCTCAGAAAGAAGCATGTCTCTGCAAAAGGGATTTTCCTCGGCAACTACAGACACTTTCATAGAGCCGCTGGCATCCGACACCTAAGAGACAAACAGAATGTCATACTTGAGTCAACCGTTCCGCTATTTTTCATTTCATTTCTACCACACACCTAAGCTGTGGATTTAGTTAAGTTTACAGGTTCAGCATTCACAAACATCTGTTTCTAATTTAAGGCAAAAGTAAGTATTTTAATAGTCTACCTGGACTCATCCGATAAACCTGAAGGCCTTGGTGTTAAAGCAGAAGACTCTGTCTTAGCACAAGTTCAGCATTTTCTTGGGCAAGACTAATTTGTTTAGGAAGCAGAAGAAGCTTCTTTCGCTAATACATTTCTCTACCTTAAGCAGAGAAGCTGCTTTCCTTTTTTTTAAAAAATATATGTCAAGTAAAATCCACTCTTTCAGCTCATTATGAAGCAATGGTATGTTTAAACAGCTATTTTTAAACAGCCTGGTTACGAGACAGCCTTACTTTGGAAACAGAGGCTGGACTGATACATATGCAGAATAGATTTTAATTATAAAATATATATATATATATATATATATATATATATATATATATATATATATATATATATAGGACAAAACTGAGATATTAGCAGCCAGACAATGCAGAGCTAAGATGTGTATATAAAGAAACCAGTTTTTACACACATTAGGTCTGCTATGAAGCTACGACTTTAATAGCATACCATAGGCAGTGGCATGGTCTGGGCTTCGCCTAGGGTGGCAGATCCAGGGGCCGTTTAACAGAGGGCTACTGGCTCCCTGTAGTTAAAAGGGAGATCATTGATCTCCCTAACCTGCCTATTAACACCATAGATGACAGTACTGTGTCAGCAGAGCCTCCATAGCTCATTTCCACTTGAAGGGGGCAGCTGGTAGAACTGCCCTGGCTTATACTTATTTTACCCTCTTCAGTGGTGATTATTACAATAATTTATAGTAGTTTCATCTTAATCAAAAATTATAAAACGATTCATAGTGTTACAGCAGATGAGGCCAACAGGTGGCACTTTAGTTTGCTGAACTGCAACTGCTACAATGTTGTGACAGTCCCTTGCTAGCCAAAGACTGATTGTAAATCATATGAAGTGACCTCCCAGTTGGCTAATTCCATGTTACATTTCTTATCTCAGTAGGGTAACTATAGTTGACTTTAAATGGATTGGATTGACTCGCTATGTTGCAGAAAATATAGCAGCGCTTAGCATGTTAACACGTGTAACCTATACATGATAGAGCACAGCCATCTTACCATATATAGTTTTGCCATTTTCCTGTTGGAAACATCTGCAACATCATCATTGTCATCTCCATCGGGCAGCGTTGGCTTATTTCCTAAAACCTTTAGAAAAGAAATTTTGTAACTGATTAATATCATTTTGTTTATATTATGTTTTATTTTCGGTTAATAGAGTTTGACTAGAAATCATTTTGAATTAAGAGATCTTTAAAAGCACAGGAAACTTGAAAATGAATTCCTTTGAACCTATTACAACTGAAAAGTATGGTGGGATAAAAATGTCAAGATTTCTTTGCAGACAGAATATTGTATGTATAGAAAATGTATATACTTCTCTTATGTTTAAAATATCAGTGTCACCAAGCGTCATTTTGTCTCTACTCCATTGTAGAGTACAGACAAATATAATTTCAATATATAAATTAATAAACAATAATAGTGCTGGACTTTCATTTTTGTAGCATGATATCTGCCGGGATGGCAGCCTTAGGCTGCTGCTTACTATTCTTTGCTTGTGGTTTCTAGAGGTCTGAGTTAAATGGAGCACTGAGATATGATGTCATGTTCCATCATTCTGCTCCTCTCAGATTTGTGAAGACAACAAGTGTGAGGTAGAGCTGGAGCCCCTGCTTTGACCTTTGCTAAGGGTAATGGAGCCTAATAAATTTTGCCCTGGAACCTGCAAACCCAGGGGTTAGTACTGTCATAGGTTTAAAGCTTTCTGACAATCATCAGACACCATAATTTTATTGATTCTGTTGTAATGACAATTTTTTTGTAATGCGTAATCTATAACTGACCCCCAGCAATAAGTGAAGTATACCTCTCATTAATCTAGATTAGCCAGATGCACAGCAAGTGTCTGACACTGCATATGCTTTCACTGAAGGCACCCCCATATCATTGCATCCAAACCTCTCTTCATTTCCCACGACTCCACTGGATGGTGCAAGTCTACTATACACTTCGGATTATGAAGTTTGTCAGTTGTAATTTAGCAAAGCCCTATCATTTTACCACTAGAAGCACAAAGTCTATGTTGTATTATGGTGTGGCACAGATAAGATATGAAAATGAGAAAAGCCGTTTTATGGTTGACAGATGGAAGCTGCAAATATTTGAACCTTGGGACTTTAGATCAAAATCTTAAAAGAGTGAACAAGCTTTAAAGGGTCAATACAGTTTGTTCCTGCTAATCGACTCTGCAAAAGCCCCAGTGATGGAAGGTTCTGTCACAGTGTCCTACCATTTCATGAAGAGCATTATAAGGGTAAACTCAATCTTCCTTACTAGAAACACATCCTCAGATTAGGACAGAATATTCCAATATTTTATTTATCAGTGAGCCAGGAGCAGATGTTGCAAAGAAGGTCCCTTAAGAAAACATATTACTCATTACAAGATCATTATATTTATTACAAACCCAAGCTGCTGCCTCAATAATATGTATAAGTTCTTAACTCCCATTTTTCAGACACACATTGTAAGCACTTTTCGAGTGAATTCTGAAGCTAAGCACTGATCAGCTGGAAAACAGCGAAAGTTTAAACAATTCAACAAAAGCACACAATTTACCACCTCCTACAATGCAAACATTGCTTTGTAAGAGAGGCAGTTCCCATGTCTTCTATCCGTCAGCAGATGTATTCATTGTGAAGCCATCTACTGATTCTATGACGGAGGCTCATTTAAGTTTGCTATTTGGATCCCCATGTGACAACTGAAAATCAAATAAATATGAAAAAGACAAAAACCTCAGTAACATTTTTATTTATATGAAATTGGTCAGAAAGAAGTGAGCTGATGGTTTATCCCAATAATATAATAAAACACCTAATAAGCATATAAGGTTCAATATGTGCCACTTGACAATTTGTATAATTATAAGGAGAAGGCAGGTGGTGAGCAGGGAGAGGAATAACCACATAACCCCAAAGCACACAACTGCACTATAAGACCAAAGTATGCGACTACCCGATCTAGAACAGCCTCCACTCCACTCTCCACTCCAGAAAGTCTGTCTATAAGATTTGGAGTGTGTCTGTGAGAATTTATGCCCATCCCACTAAAAGAGCATTTTTTGAAGCCAGGCATTGAACTAGAAGGCCTGGCTCGAAATAGGAGTTCCAATCTATCTCTAAGGTGTTAAACGGAGTTAACGTCAGGGCACCAGTGGAATTGCACATTTTTTACCTGCTATGTGCTTCAGCACTCAGCAGCCCCTCTCTGTGAGTGTGCGTGGTCTTCTAAACTATTTCTAAACTATTGTTACTCCTTGACACTTACACTTCACAATAATAATGCTTACAGTGGGGCAGTGCAGAAAGAACCTCAGTACGACTCGTTCTACTACCAACGTTTGTCTGTGGAGATGTCTATGTCCTTAAATATAAACACCTAAACTCAATAATTAGGAGGGATGTCCATGTACTTTTGGCCTTTTAGTGTACATACAATTTAAGTCCATTTATGTTCTGATTTACCACAAATGTTTTGGGTTTACACCTTTCACAGACATTAGAGTGGTCTCTTGCTTTTGATATCATACAAATAGATATTTTTTTCATTGTTAAACAAAGCAAAAATGTTATCATCAGCAAGTAAATTATACTTACACCCAGTATAGGAAGCCCACTTAATATCATCTTGTCTAGTAGTTCTAGTCTAGCTGTTCTGAATTAATGCAGAAACCACCTGTGCTGTTTGTTTTGCTGGCCTCAAAGTTTGCACAAATATTTCAATAAAGCTGCAAGCTTTATTCCCCCCCGTGGGTCTGGTGTGGTTTATTTAAGCAGCTGCACACATTTCAAATAAAGATGTCTTTCTTAAGAAGGTTTGAATGACTAATACAAATTAGTGCCAGCGGTCGGTAGGAGGGACTTTGTTCTTCATGAAGTCAAACTCAAATATAAACCACGCTTAGCACTAATGTCACTGCAAAACAGGCAATGCTGTAAAATATCATATTGTCCCGATTATAGGCCGTATTTAAAAAATAAAAGCACACTATGGTAGTAGAAGAGTCAAAATGTATTTTTATTTAATGATCAGGGACATGTGTATTTTTGGTACTGATTATGGAGTTAGTCCTGCGCTTGATAGCATATGTTATATGCTCAAAGAAATAAGGAAAACAATTGTGTAGTTATACATAAAGAAGGGAAAAGGAATGGACAGATAGGACATTGAGATGGGCAAAAGACTAGGAAAATTAGTAACTGGGGAACACATCTCAGAACTATATTTTGGAAAGACATAAAATAGATCAGGAAAGCATAAATCAGAATGTGGTGGGAATAGTCCAGCCAAAAATGCCAACAAGAAGGCTGACGGGAACAGTCCTCACCTGCTCCATACAGAAAGACAAGCCCTTTATGATTAGAGCCTAAACATTATCCAGAGGAGACTCAACTGATCTCCGAGTCAGCTGTGTAGATGCAGCAGATGGGAGCAGGAAGTGGAGGTCACGTCTGCCACACTAGCACAGTATGAGCACAACCGGACGGAATGGATTTTATCACTTCACTTTGCCAGGGGACGGCATTACCGAAGGATGAGCAAGAACAGACAGCACAGAAATATCTAAACCCCCAATATAAGATTTAAATTAGGAGGGGCCTATAATCGGGACAATACGGTAAAAAGACACAATTCTGTTTTTACGTGTCTTTTATTGGACCAGATACCTCTGTTCATTCTGTAAGGTTGATAAAAAGGAGTATGGCTCCCGTTATTATATGTTATTATTATGACAAAAGTTGGATATTGAAGCAACTACTACAGTTATTATCCCGTTAAATGGGCAAAAAAACATTATATGTACTTTGTATAAAATACGGAAAAACACAATGATTACTTGAATAAGGCTATGAGTTAATATGCACACGTCAAATAAAAAAATAATAGTCTTGGCAATATGGCAATATGTCAAACCACAATTCTCTTAAGAGATTATGTAATCTCTTAAAAGAAGAAAACAAAGGCCATATTTCATCATAGATCAGTTGATAAACTATTCTGAGAATTCCAAATTGAGAACATCTGCTCAGTTTATATATTTTTAAACATCAATATACATTATTACCTAGAGATACTATTAAACATGTATTGATATAAAAAGTGGATTTATTGCAAAGGTTTTTTTTTTGTTTTTTTTTTAAATGGTCTTGTGGCCATAGCAACCAAAATTAAATGGTCCCAACTACTGGGATTTTTTAGTGGTTGTTACGGTTCAAGCAGTCTAATAAACCAGATTGTTACTAGAAAACACAGCGAAAGCATTGCAGTGACTATTTGCAACTATACATTATTTTAACTTTTGTAACCTATTAAAACTTGGAATATACTTACACAGTAAAAATGTTTAGCCTCCATCACTTATTTACATAATATATATGTTGCTTACCAATCAGACACCTAAAGTGTCAATATACAATGTCAGCGGAAAAACATCTCCTACATGGCAAATAGCTGGGGGTGGGGGAAGGGACAAATACCAAATACATATGGGGAGATTCTGCAAAGGGGGCCTCCATGCAAAGGGTCCACTCAGTTATCATACGCATTAAAGTGTGTGTGTGTGTGTATATATATATATATATATATATATATATATATATATATATATATATATAATGGCTAGAGGGTACCTTTAAGGTGTTAAATCAGCAACAAACCTAAAATGTAAGCCTCCTAACACAAGCACTTTACTTCCTTATTGGGACAGCTTGAATTGCTTGAAAGGTTATGTAACCCTTAAGCAATAATGTGCAAGAAAGTGTGGGGAGCTATGTATTGTGCAAAATGTGGTTTTACCTTTCACTGTTTTGAATTCAACATATTAACCTTAATTTATACAAGGACTTAGATGTACTGACCTTTTTATTTAACTGATTCTAATTTATATATAAAAAAGTACTAGGACACCTGATCATTACACCAACACTGGCGTATGACATTGCATTCTAAATACATAGACATTAATATGTAGTTGCAGCTATAACAGCTTCCACTCTTCTGGAAAGGCTTTCTAGAAGATTTTCGAGTGTTTCGCTGGAATGTTTGCCAATTCATCCAGTAGAGAAGGCCCTTTTCCATTCCAGTTCACCCCAAAGGTGTTCTATGGGGTTGAGGTCTGGGCTCTGTGTGGCCAGTAAATTTCTTCCACACCAAACTCATCCAACGGTGTCTTTATTGATATGCCCGCTGGCATGCTAGAATAGAAAAGGCCTTCCCCAAACTGTTCCCACAAAGTTGAAAGCGTACCATTGTCCAAGATGTCTTGGTATGCTGAAACATTAAGATTTCCCCTCACTGGAAGTTAGGGGTCCAACCACTGAAAACACCCCCATACCATTATGTTGGCACAATGCAGTCAGGCAGGTAACATCCTCCTGGAATCCACCAAACCCAGATTCGCCCATCAGACTTCCAGAGACGTGTGATCCGTCCCGCCACAGAACATGTTAACATTGCTCCAGAGTCCAGTGGCAGGGTGCATGACACCACTCGATCTGAGGCTTGGCATTGTACTTAGTGCTGCTCGGTCATGGAAACCCATTGCGTGAAGCTCCCACCGCACAGTTTTTATGCTGAAATTAATGCCAGTGGAAGTTTGAAACTCTTTAGTTATGGAATCAGCAGAGCGTTGATGACTTTTATGAGCCTCAGCACTCGGTGACCCTACTCTGTGACTTTAAATGGTCTTCCGTTTCGTGGCTGAGTTACTGCAGTTCCTCATGGCTTCCACTTTTGAGTAATACCACTTACAGTTGACCGTGGAATATCTTGCAGAGATAAAAATTTCTTGAACTGACTAATTGCAAAGGTGGCATCTTATCACAGTACCACTCTTGAATTCACTGAGCTCTTCAGTACAACACATTTTTTTCACAAATGTTTGTAAATGCAGAGTGTAATCTGATTAAAATTCAATAATTAAGAGGTGTGTCTCAATACTTTTGTCCATATAGTATATATGGGTGAGAGATACCCTTAGGGCAATGCTACTGGCTGAGGTTGCTGTGAAAAGTGGGTGAGAAGTTCTCTGGTGACAATGTATGCATTGTATAGTCGGTTTAAGCTACGTAAAACTGATCTGAGTTTACCAAAAATTGGCTGCACCTAGTAGGGGACGGTATCCACAGCAATCCTGTGCAACTTGTTTAGCTGCACTGACTAACTGTATGAAAAGGTCATTGTGTTTCTACTAAGCAGATGAGAATCAGACACTTCAACTGATTAAAAAGTATTTATTATTTTTCTTATTTTTTTGTCACTTTTAATGTGATTAGTTCTTGAAAATTTGTAAGCACATCAATATTTTAAATAGCTAAGTGTGCCATACAGTGAAGGAATGTACTATGAATTCATTTATAGTTGTATGTCACCTTGTCGAGACTGTTTGAAGGAGTGTCCAGTACATCAAGAGAACAACTCTGCCTCACTTGGCTCCAGCTGGTCTCACCTTATTTTTTCCACAAGGACATAGAGACTGATCAGCAAAACTCACAACAGATCAATTGAGTATCGCAGCAACCTTTTCGTAAAGGAAGTCTTGCGTTTGTACAATTACATTTTTATTTGCTAAAATATCTCACAATTAAAGTCCAGCCACCATATGTATTACAAGACAACTGATAGCTGCATGGGTCCTTCACATTTTCATGATGTCTGTTTTGCAAATGCACCAGGGGATTCTGCAGTATCCCTATATGTATTGCCTCTTTCTGCCCCTTTAATTTCAAGCAACCAATCAGTGGCAACAAATTTCAGACCACGAAGGAGGAGGGCTGCAGCTTTCTTTTAGAAAAATGCATATTAAAGTATTTATAGGGTACTTTATTATGCATTCTTTAGAAGGGGCATCAGGGACTCCTTCTTAATCCATAAAGAAATGTGGATTATGAGTCATCAATTCTAAGGTTTTTAACCTTATATTCTTTAAATATGAGTTGCAGAAATGTTTTACAAAAGCATTGATCGTGCATGTCATGTGGGAATTCCAGAAGCTTAGCAATGTCATGTTAAAGACAGTTGCTTAGTATATATTAGTCATACTATAATGATAAATGACCTTCATATTTGTAGACATGGACAAACAAGCTGGACTGGCTTGACAGGTTAGTCTGAAGTCAAGGTGCATGTTGGGCTTCTTACAGATCAGGCTTACTAGTAGTGGCTCCAAGCAAACTATTTTTATAAGTTTTATCACTTCCATTATCATTTCCAACCAATGGAAGGAACTAATAAACCCAAACTGTAGTGTTTTTTTGTTATATCTTTTAAAAATAATAAGTCATAATTTCTTTTGTCCATTAATAATTCTAAAAAAGTTAAAAAAAAAGTTTTATTGAGGGAAAGCTGGCGTGCACAGCTAAAGCAGAACTGACGTTCTCAGTGGTAACCATTGTGGGATGTGATACTGTAGATGGTTAGACAGATTCAGAGAAACTCATCTATGTGTGAATTATAGACATCTGTAACATGGTTGGTGTTACTTCCTTTGTCTCTGAGCTAGCACGCTATCCCATATAGCATTCTCACGCTCTATGAACATATGTACCTGAATCTATGAACCTGCATAGGTATAAAAGACTATTATCATTCTGGGAGCAAGGTTATTTTACAGATAGCGGGATTAAAACTATTACAGCTATTCTATGGAACAAACTACAGGCTATACTCGGCAAGACTGTAATGAATTGGCAGAACCACTGACCTCATACAATGCAATATGCAGAGTTATTATCAATGCAAATGTTATATACATGTTATATAATGTAACATACGCCGAAGGTATAGCCATGACATTCCTAAACACAAATAGGCTTTTTGGAAAAATAAACAAAGGCTTAATGGGCTAAAATATTAACTGAAAAGAGGGAAATGTTAATAAAAAATAGTTCATTATTAACATTGCAAGCTCTGGTGGATACGGCTAGGTTTTGGTCACACTTCTTACTAAACAGTGCTCTAGATCCACATTTGTCTGGTTCAACCAGGTACAGAGGATATTAAGCATAAATACATTTCAAATTGAGAGCTGTACTTCTATGGGCATACTGCTTTTCCCATACCCTTGGGACCCTTGTACTTAAATCCATGTTTCTTCCGGTATATACATATTTTCTAATGATATGTTATCTGTATATCATATGTAAATATATAACATAAACAAATATCTTCCCCAGAATAATCATTATCTTGTATTATTTTTTCATAAATAAAAAATGTACCAAAGGAGGAATAACAATACCTTTGTGAGTTCACTTGGTTCACTTCCCTCTTCCACAACTATCAGCTGAGATCTGCCTTTTCTCTCATTGTTACGGATACCATTAGAAACCTGCGCGGCCTTAAATCGTTCATACTTATTGCATGAGGAACCACACCACTGATAGATCACCTGAAATATGAAAAAAAGAAAGTGGGCAGTGTTATAGAAACAGTACTGATACACACACTCCCTTTTCATATAAAGATAGTTAGAAATATAATCTACAAAAGTACTACCCCACAGGACTGGGATGGACTAAGTGTTATAGGGGCAAATTGATGCACAAGTATTATCATTATAGCTGCAGCAGTGAACACTAATGTTTAAAGGAGACAGTACATTCTCTACTATGTCAAGAGAATACATATTAGCATATCTGTCATGTTAATGTTTTGCCTAAAGCTTTCTCTGAATCACCTACAAATAAATGTTCCAGTTACAGCAGTGTGTTACGTCACATGATAAGTAAGTGCTGCTGGCAAAAATTATGAATGAGGAACATTTTACATGATTAAAGAATTATCTGTGGTAATGAGTCTGGGCAAACACTAGGAATTGTGTTTCTATTATTACATTTAATTACCGAATATAATTTTGATCAGAGTAGGTAAAACCGCTGTATTTATCAAATAGGTTTCCTCAAATTTAATGGAATGTCCTCTCTCATAGTCTCACCCCAGGGAAATCACAGTTTCTTGTTTTGGAGGAATTCCATGTCCTATACCAGGATGTGGTGCTTGAAAATTAAAATTCTTATCGGTTTATAAAAGTCATAAAGAACAGGATTTCGCCCCGATTCCTACTACCATGTTTTGTGTCCTAACCTTTGTGCTCTCCATAATATTAGGCAGAAACAAAGACCTTCTTAGCTTTGTTTGACTATATCCTACACAGTTGGTCCTTTAGGACATATGTAGAGACCTGCAGCTTGTCTCGGGTACTGGTTCTATGAGCCGGGTCAGAGTCTGCTTTGGTTTGTGCCATGCTTCAGCTGGGTACCGACTGACAGGACCAGCACGTACATCTGAACTTTACACCATTGGTAAATGAAACAGACTTTGGATGTTAGAGATCCCTTTTGTATAAAACAGTAACAGGTACTGGAAATGGACAAGAAATAATATCCTGAGTTCTTCATTGACTTGAAAATAAAAATAATGTCCAAAATAAAGTAGCTCCTGAGAAAAATTTAGCCAAAATGCATAATTATGGATAAAACATGAGCCAGGTCTTCAATATTTTATCCCCTTACGTCTCCAATATAACTCTGCAACTTTAAGATTCAGAAAGGTCTCTTCTGCAAACTCTCAGAGCTCAAACCACATCTCCTTTGCAACTAAGTGTCACCACTGACTAAGGAAGCTCATCATATAAGTATGCAACTTGACCTATTTCTTTAGATCCCATTTCATGAATTTATGTTTAATTATAACTTTTAATGTACATCAGATATTTTCAGTAATTTCTATACTATTAAAGCATATTCTTTATTAAACTAGTCAAATATTGTTTTTTATAGTTTTATTCAAATGAAATGAAGTGACATTGAACACATGAGTTGCTTCAGAATAAACATTCTAGATAGGACCTGTTTTAAGAGCTAATGAGGATTGGTGGGTATCTACAGCCATGAAAAGTAAATATTACAGCACCCTCATACTTACCGCTGAAGCTGCAGCAGTGTGCAACCCGTCATATCCAGCCGTTGGCCATACTTACATCATTAGATGACCGCCAGTCTTTTTGCACATTTTTTGCTACTGCCTGCTGATTCTTACCGCTACTTACTTTCTACTTTTCCGGTATCAAAATAAGCTGTATTATAAACTATTTTATCAGCAATAATAATTTCAGGGTGGAATTTTTATCCCCCGTAATACAGGCAATTAAAGGTTGGCTACACAGACTGGATGGAAAACCTCCAATGATACAAATATGTTTTCACACAGTCAGGGCTTGTTCTGTAGCACAGACTCCTTTTGTTAGCTTACTTGTTAAAAAAATAACAAGTAAAACAAGCCAAAGAAAACTTAACTAATAACAACCATTATGTCTGCTAAATTATTACTTGACTACTTCTCTTTTCAAGTGACACATTTTTAAAACGAAAAAAAAAACTACTGTATGAGAAAAAAAGGCAATATTGTGAGTGTAAATACAGTATATACCTTTAAGGTCCTATGTAGGTATTTCATTATTTCATGCTATGGTTTTTCTGGCTAACATAGGAAATTGCATTGGAGAAGAAATTGTTCTGGTTGCCCATACCTATACCTAGGAACCTGCTGGATTTCATCTAGAGTCTCCACGCCAGTATGGTTCATTCTCAGGGGGGAAGTTTGGTCCAAGTTCTGCCTACTTAAGATCTAGTTGGTGGTACCACCACCCCTATGCATAACTGCCCCGTAGCCTGATCACACCCCCAGAAAGCACATCTTAGAAAGTCCCCAAGAATCCCAATATTAAGTACAAATAATAATAATAATAACCTACAGATTGCCCTGTAACAGAAATTCACTATATTTCTAATTTAATAATTCTCTGTGCTATGAATATGTTTAATTCATCTAAACATATATGTGTACAACTACCTTAAGTAGAAAACAAATTATTTACATAGATAATGCAGAAATGCAAACATTATCACTACTGTCTATTTTTTTCTTCCTTAGAGTAATATTTACATAAGAGAATGATTAAGCCTTTTTAACTTATGTTACATAGACTTCTCAAAAGGTAACAAAACCACAGAGTGTTTGGAAAAGGTTGGGTCTTTTCTTAAGGTGTTGGTATGTTTTGCGAGCAAACCTCTTGATGATCACACTTTAACTGTGAGTAAATTATATTCAGTGCAAGTTAATATCAACAGAGCCATTATTTTCTTTTTTTGGGACCTGGGATGAGATCCGAGGTCCCCACCATTAATCATATCTTGCCTCATAAAAGTTACAGCTTTGAATACTGTAGAACATAATGTCAGTTTACTTACAGATCCCAGATCAACGATAAAACAATCTCCACTGTTGAAGCTGGACCAGCTAAGAGGGACTTCGGTGGCTCGGACCACTCTTCTTCCTTTAATGTGCAGAAGTCTCTGGGCACTGAGGTCATTGGTCACCACGTGTTGGAACCCAGATGCTACACCTCCAGCCTAAATTTAAATGAAACGTTCATATAAATACACGTATATATACTGTAGTTATGTATAACTGCAATGTGCTAATTATAATGGTAAGAATATTACTACTGAAATGGGTATTGCAGCAGAGTACAATCTCTTTTATATTACATAATCATCAGCAATAGATAAATCCATAGATGAAGATTTCAGATAAGATTTTTATTTTTTATTTTTATTCATCTTACTTCATTTGTATACCAGAATCCCCTGCTACATTTAAAGCAGTACTTTGTGCTGTCCCACTGTGCATCTTTCTGCCATTCTGTGCAGACAAATTGTGAAAACTAGTAGGCCAGACTGGGACAAAAATACCGTAGCGTGTCTGACGGATACGCTACAGCCCTATTGTCCATTAGTGGGGAAACGTTATCTTAATAGGTGGGACATTTTTAAGTGTTTTTACATGACCCCAATGCTGCAGGAAAAAAAAACCTAATCTGGTTTACGTTATCTCCCATAAAAACTCAATGTATTTATGATCACTTTGCATCTCAATTTACCTTGTACTTAAGTCCACCTTTAAAGTATCCAACGAAAACACTAGACTCGTATCCTTGGATTTCTCTATACTGCACTGGCTTTCCTCCAAGGTAGTCATCCAACTGCACGGTGAATATGGCGGCAGAGGTGCTTTCATCTTGCGAGCACTCTTTTCCTGGAAAGAAATCATGTTGAGTAAGAACAGGTAATATAATATGCTTGCCGTGAGTCATAACATTTTTAAGGATTAAATGTCATTCACCTAGAGAGAAATTGAGAAATTAAATGGCATGTACAGGTGACATTTAACATTATCCGTGTTTTAAAATGCTAAAGGATTTTCAAAACACTAAGCATGATAATAGTGAGATCTGGAAATCATAATCTATATGATCAAATTCCCATATCTATATATGCTACATACGTAGTCAAAATACACTAATACTCTTTGCGCTGCATGGATTACGTTTTTCTTATATGTGTGTGCGATATCATAGAAAATACTCCAGAAAATTGAAAATGGTCCCGGAACTTAGCTTTTCCTGCCTGTCTCGTGAAAGCATGCGTTTAGTTTTCTGCTTATCAAAAAATATGATACTATAAAAAGGAAAAGCTGGTTTATTTCTGATTTGAATGGACAGTAGCCAAGGATAGCCGTTTCCAGAAAAGATATTCTCAGACTTGCCCTTCTGTCTGTATCAGTTTTTGCAACAAATAAGCTAACACAATTAATACATTGGTAAATATGTCTAGCTTTTTTTTTTGGACATTTATCTATTATCACTTTTCTTGTCCGGTGGATTAACAGTGGTTAATAAAGACGTTAAGAAAAGTTAACACTGCAAAAGTTGCAAAAAAAAAATAATATATATATATATATATACTGGTATATATATATATTAAAAAGGAAAGAAATGTTAATATGTTCAGCTGCTGGTATTGTAGTTTTTTTCCAGAGAACTGGGTATTCATAATGATCATAACTTATGATTATGATGACAATAATAATAATAGTTTCTAAAAAAAAACACACAAAAAATTCCCAACAGCCACTATACAATTTATGGCAAATGGTGTAGTTTTGATACATTCAATATCTATAAACCACTGTTATGTTAATCTAAAATTAATCTTCAGTAAAAATATGTGTGGTCTTCTACTTTATTTTGATTGATCTTGGCTTGAGGATGCACCCAGGTAAACTTTCCTGAAGGAGTATATACATATAAACAGGTATATATATATATATCATTAATATTATATGAGTTATTAACAGGCGTTCCATTAATTTTCACTCAATGATCAAACTCAGCTGTGCTAAACAAAGGAGTACTAAAAGGCACAACAGATTCATTGTGAGTAATACTGGAGGTTAACAGGGAGAAAATATAAAGAAAACTTGAATATCCTGGAAGTGGCCCAAATATTGCATCCTCTCACAGGTGACCTTTCCTCATCCCCGTAAACTGAAGGTCCCTCTGTCCCATTTGCTGTCTCCTTTCTTCTCCAGCCAGTTACGTACCATTCTGCACAATTTGCAGTAATCGTTGAAAACCAAATAAACAATCAATAAAATGCAATATACAAGTAATGCAAATGCAAAAAAAACAACAGCCTGCATTTACTTCAAAATTACCATTACCATCAATTACACATTTTTAAATAGTTCAGACTAACCTTTGAGAAGCGCTCATCTCATCAATTATTAGTTGTTGAAATGCACACTAAATGCAGTCTAATGATATTGTAAATGCCCTGGCAGGAAACAGCCTAAGTGCGTTTCAGGACCATTTTCCGGTATGGTATTGCTATAAAGTATTCCTGTTGATTTTAATTACACAGGGTAACTCTATAGTTGAGCTGTACTTTTTCAGGGAACAACCAAAATTAAAAATTGCATAACCAATCAGTGTATTTAATTCCAGTGTTTAGTAGGTTAAAAAAGTGTTGAAATAAGTAAACACGTGTGGGAATTTTCTGGAAGAGTATCAGGGACATTTTTTTTTTGATGGTCAATGAGGAGTTCTTCATTTTCCTTTCCGCAATCCTTCCCGGTAAGAAAGCCTACCATGTAAAGCAGATGTGCTTATAAATGATCTAGGCCCGGACTGGCCATCTGGCACACTGAACAAATGCTGCTCCAGTGATGCACCACTCCAGCCAGACACATGCGACACAGTATATCCAGCCATATATAAAAACATTATGAATGGCCGTGTGTATCCAGGTGTTGGTCACACTTATGTCACTAGGAGGCCACTGGCCTTAAGTGCCGGGTCCACCTTTTCATTGCCAGTTTGTCCCTATATGTATATGTATATATACTCACACATGGAAAAAAATGAAAAAAGTGGCCAGTATGCCAGTATGCTCAGATATGGCTACTGTAAGAGGTCAAACTCCAAGATTTGGCAACATGGGACAGCTTTTTTGGGTGACCTCTATAATGTATAAATTATATACTGTGAGAGGAACTAAACACATAGATAGCAAGCCAATCTTTATGGGCCTACTTGTGAATGTTTCAGGTAAGGCTACTAGTTTTGAGGGCGTGGCTTCAAAATGGCGCAGGACTAGGAAAATGTGTGGAATCTAGGGCTGAGGCTAGCCCGAAACAGCCTTCAGCAGATGGGGAGTGGGTGGTGAAGGGAATGTGGCTCTCCTGCCTGGAGAAAAAAGAAGCTACACGGCGCATGCATATTAGTGAATAACTGGTTTCAAGATATGGCAACTAACCCATTACATGTAATTAGTGAGATCAAATTACAAATTTCTTTTTTCCTAATTCACCATTAACAATATATATTTTACCTACTGCCTGAATCTCAATCTAATAAAAATAGGTTGTTCCATAAAATGTGAACCTAAGTACTACAACCTTGTGAAACGTTTTGTGTGCAAAAGGGCAGTCACATGTATTTAGAATACATGATAAAATTGAACATCATGTGTTGTGTAAACAAATGGCTTATTCTGGGACATAATGGATGTTTTAATGCTACCCTTAGCCATCTGGTGTGTGCGCACACAATCATTACCATATAAGACTGGTTAATTATTTTTGGAAAGTTTTTTTAATGCCAGCAAAGGGGAATTTGCTGTTTTTTTATTGTTTCCACAATTTAGCTTCAGGCAAGCCTGGAATTATTAACCCAACTCATCTATAAAATAGGAAGTATTGCATAATTAAAGAAAGGCATAACTAACTTTGAAAGCCACGATCATCGGCTCTGTTTCCAGTTCATGGTCACATAAATCGTCACATTGGTCAAAAGATATTTCATTCAAAATAAGTGTCTATCATTTCCCCCCATCATTGATAGCAAGCATCCTGAGGGAGCTTTTTGATGCACCTAATCAACAGTCGCAACATCAAAAGATTTTTTTATGAAATTAAAGGATTCATCCCACTGACAATAAACTACAGGACAATGCCACTAATATAACTCTAGACTGTAAGCTCGTTTGAGCAGGGCCCTCCTCACCTGTTGTCCCTGATAGTCAAGTTGTTATGTTATATGCTACTAGTTATGTCCTGTCTACCCATTGTACAGCCCTATGGAATTTGATGGCGCTATATAAAACAATAAATAATAATAATAATATAATGTACTCCAGCAGGACATGGGGACATATGCACTGGAGGCTGTTCATTGTCATTGGGTGACAATGAAAACTCCTGTTACACATAATGTCCTCAGTGAAAAAAAAGCATTATGCATAAACTAATTTTGAAGGCATAACTTTTACAGTACTGTAGCTATCATTTGTATGAATAGTGTGCCACATTTTCTTTTGCAACCAAGCACCTCCCAGACATCTCCTTTTCCAATCATAAATATTATGCATGTGCCACCTTCTTCAATGTGACCACAACTTGTACACTGATGCCACTAAATTACTAAAACCCTCCAAATGTATATTCTAACTAGTTACCTACAGAACGTTTTTTTTATTGTAAAAAGGGTATACGAACTCAGCAACCACTTTATAAGAAATACCTAGGGCCATGGTCTTCTGCTGCTGTAGACCACCCACTTCAAGGTTCAAGATGTGCCTATAGAAACAGCTTTCTGCAGTTAGTTGTTGTAAGCAGTGGTTATTTGAGTATCTGTAACCTTCTGTCAGTTTGTTCGAGTCTAGCCATTCTCTTTTAATGTTTCTCGTTATGAAAGTACAGTTCTCTGCAGAATTTAATGCCACTTGTTGTCTTTTGTTTAGCACACCATTCTAGACACTGTAATTTTTGGAAATCCTAGGAGGGTCAGCAGTTTCTGAGACACTCAAACCACACATCAGGCATTAACAATCATACAATTAGTCACGCCAATCAACGCCTCTTCTCTGTCCTACTGTTTGATCGAGCAGCATCTAAACGACCATGTTGTTCACATGCTTAATATTTTGGGGCACATGTTTTGGTGTTTGGCTATTTCTATTAACAAGCATGTGTACCTTATTACTGAGTCAATAAGGTACAGGTGGTTATATATGATCAGCTTTTCCAATGAAATCTGCAAATATATATGGTGATTGCACTACCTTCACCAATTTTAACAAGAATTTATTCCATTATGCACAGCACTGGAGTGTGAGAGAAAGGCTGTCTTCCTCACAAGGCAATGTGGCCATCTGCCCAGTATGCAAACACCTTCAGAGGCCAATGGCTACTCTTACCTCCACAGACTGTTACAGATGTACAGGGGAGGTGTTTTAATTGTGTTTTATGTTGTTTACATGGAAAAAAAGTGCAAGCATTTCTAAATCATTAAAATTGAGTTGGGAGTTCACTTTACATCTGCACAAAACAATTTAATGGAGATATGCCATGACAGTTTTGGCCAAGGCCCCGCTGGCATTAAAAAAAGCCATGAGAAAATTTGTATATGAGGAGAAAAAAGTCTGAGCAGGAGAAAAAAATCCTGTCCTCCAAACACCATTTTGGTACGGAGATTCTTGGGAGACCCATAGTGTTCCACAGACTTTAAAGATTGACAATCAGTGTATTATGTCTTATACAAAAATGCAAACCCTGATAAAGTTTTCTAGATATTGTTTAACCCGAGTTTCTGAATATTATGTGTCGATGAACATCACCCAGTCTGGATCTGACCCTAACTGACTTAACCTAATGAAACTGCATTCCATTTTTTATTACAATTTCATTTGGCTCACTTCCTAACTCCAGTCACTCAGTCTGTCCTTTGGCAAGGCTTACATACAGAGAATGAATGCACATGTATGTAAAAAACCAAATGCATTATTCATGCCTTGCTTTTCAGGATGGAGACTGATTATTTTTTTATATTGTTCCCATCTGGTGCATAATAAAATTCATATTGTGAATATGGGATTGTGAACTCGTTACCTAATGTATCAATTCATCTTAGTGTGTCACTTCTAGTTTTGTCGTTCCCTTTGAATGTATGCACTGTACGAATCGCTTTGTTAATTGTTGGCACTTATATAAATAAAAGATAATAATAATCATATGAGTAAATTAAGCATAGTGTATGAATTCCCAGAACAAGTTCAGCGCCAGCTTTTGTTACGTTAACCCCAATCTCTGTTTCTATAAAAGTAACACAGTTTGATAGATGAAGCCTGCAATGTGGGTTTCTTTTCGCTGTCTACCAATCTCCGTCATTTAGCAGGACACATTTTGTCTGTAAATATATCTGTTATGTGTTACATTGTCTACACCTTAGTAATAACACAGGTAGTAGCGTGTTCTTTTGCCAGTTTTGACACGTTTACAATAAACACACCTTTTTCTTTAACATGTTTGCAAATTGTGTACTTTTTAAAGCAGGATCAAAGTAAATGAATGCTTTATTAACAGTATGGTTACTGTGGCTACTACTATCCCCAGCAGATGAAAAGATGATGTCTGTACATTAGTAAAGCTGATTTTTAAAGGCTGTTTACCCATGCATTGATGTTGCAAACAATAAACACAATAAAGAGATATTTACCCAGCCAGAAGTGCAGATCATAAAACTTGTTGTTGTTTTTCACAATGGTATGCAGCAGAATGTATGCATCTCCTACATAGAAGTTCCCATGTAGATTTTCTGGGACAGGTACCAAGTCCATCTTCTCGATTCTCCAGATCTGAAGTCCAGATTTCTGTCCAGCATCTGCAAACTCTTTGTGATAGAGAACCATGATGTCTTGTGATACACAGGCTTTACACAGAAAGTAAGATTTCTGTCTGCAGCTGCTTCTTGCAAGTTTGCTACACTCTGTGCAGAGTAGGAAGCAGTGCAGCTTAAGACAGAACAGGGCTTGATTATTGTGATCAGGAAGGGGAGTGCTTGCCTTGGAGAGGTGTGCCTTGTTATGATCTTCCTACTGGAATACAGCATACAATCTTTTAGGCTGACATAAGCATATTCTGCAGTATACACACTACAGCCCATTCATAGCAAGGTCTTGGTTTAGCCATGGAATTATTTGACATTTAAAGGACACCAGTACAGCTCTCTTGTAAACAGAATTTGACAGTTGCTTAATATTATAACTTACAACATAACAACAGTGATTTATAGTATATATATATATATATATATAGTTTAATATTATATAGTTACTTTTATTTCAGCGCATACCCCCCTAAATAAAAAAATAATCATTAAGTAGTAAATAATTTCAAGTACTGACATAGAGCTTAATGTTTGTTGTGTGTATGTTAGTATTTGGTGCTAGCATGTGTGTTAGTGTGTGCGTCAATGTAAGCCTTGTGTTGGGGAGGAGGGAGATAGAGTGTGCGTATGTTGCATATGTTGTTTAAGTGAGTGGGTGTTAGAATGAATTTTCATGTTAGTATGTGTACGTTTTAGTTAATGGAGGTACTTGCCAATACAACCATCCCTAGGCCTACCCTTGGCTACATTTCATGCAACCTTTTTTATTACCCAACTGAGAATGTTTCGAGAGGTAAATAATGAGCACCTAATTCGCAGCCAAAGTTCTTAGGGCAAGTCACAGTTGCATTGCTTCTAGCCCTTCGCTATTATGAAGGTTTAATTAGCTATTTTGGCTTCCAGAAATTCCCATATGACATAAGCTGACCCCTGAGCTATGTTTCTGTCTCCTCTTACCGGTTAAAAATTGTATAGAAAGGGCCCCTCCGACTTGGGCAACATCAGTCCTGGTTGGAAGGGTCCATTCTAAACCATTTTGAACCAGCACGGGAAGACAGGAACATATCGGGGGTCACTTTATGTCATGTCACCCCACGGTGAAGCCTGTGCAAGCAGCCGGACAGAAAGTTGCAGGAGCAGCGAGAGGTAAGTGTTTGCAGGGGGGGATAGAGGGGATATGTATGAATGTTTGTTTGTATGTATGTTAGCATGAATGTCTATGTGAGCATGGATGTGTAATTGTGTGTTAGCATCAATGTGTAATTATGTGTGTGAGCTTGGATGTGTAATTGTGTGTGTGAGCATGGATGTGTAGGTGGGGTGAGATGGAGTGTGTGCTAGAATGATTGTTTATGTGTGTTGGTGACTATGAGTACCAATTTGGGTAAATGTGTGTAATTTGGGTAAATGTGTTTACATATGTGTGCCAAAGTGTACGTTGGAGGGAGGGGGCAAAGAAGGCACAGACAAATTGTTTGGGGGCAAAGATGGCACAGACAAGCTGTTTGAGGGCAAAGGTGGCACAGACAAGCTTTTTGAGGGAAATGATGGCACAGACCTGCTGTTTGGGGACAAATATTGCACAGATAAGCTGTTTGCGGGCACTGACCAGCTGGGGCAAAGATGGCAGAAACAGGCTGTTTAGGGGTTAGGATGGCACTCATATGCTGCTTGGAGGCAAAGGCACTTACTAGCTGTTTGGGACAAAGGTGGCGCTCACAAGCTGTTTAAGGCAAAGGTGGCACTGTGGGACATGTTGCTTGGTAAAGTTGGGGGCCCTGGGGCAAATCTTTTCACCAGGACCCTGTGGTTTCTAGTTACACCCCTGGACATAAGACATCACATGTCACTCTAATGTTACCCATACTGGTATCTTATGTATTTTGCAAATCTCTCATTATTATTTTTAATTTTTTTGTGAGTGAGCTTTGCTTACTTCTCATTCTCACATCTATTCTTAGTCATATTGTACCTCTTGTACTTACTCATTTTCACAGACCTAGTTTTTTAGTTGTTATATGATGGAATAAGACAATATGCATTTCCCCTTTTTACACTTTTCATACTTTTCTTGTTGGGGAACACAAAACCTAAAAATTATTAAATAAAATTATGAGAAGGGATGTAGACATGGTGACCTTAATAGCTGCTCTTTTCATTTTACCTATAGCATAAGCAAGAAGAAGCATCTAGTCTGCCAGCAGGGTATTTCACAATCTTTAGTTTGTGTAACCTTGTGGTTTGTGTAGCCCTTGGAGTATTTCAGGTGGTACTTTAAAGCCTGGTTATAAGAGGGAGGGCTTGCTAAAGAAAATTTTCCATTGGTATACTTAGTTGGAGAAATCAGATCTCACAGTTTATAAAAAGGGGAAAACTACAGCAATGTAGTGTTATTTTGCTTTAACCACAATAATGAGTGCTTCTAAATAGTTAATTTTAAAATGTTTCCATCCCTGTATACTATAATCAAGTGCTGTATTTATTTAATATTCTGAAACGCACCCCATGTATGTTTTGAATATTCAGGCAACAGACACGTCATAAAATAGTTTTTAGGATAAGAACCTTTTGTTTGTCCTTCTTAACATTAACAGAATAATATTAGGCTGATGACTTTAGGTAATAAGGTGACAAATTATCCCTTTCCTGATCGATAATAAAATACAGGAAAATGTAGTACTATAACATGCACGGTTCGAATGCAGCACAAAGAATATACATTTTCAGCTTCAATATACAGTATGTCCTTTGTTTGAAAAGACATTCACCAGGTATTGTTTCCAAGGAATTGGGTGATACGTATATAAGATAAAACCATAAACTGAGCTCATCTACTGTAATGTATTTATTTGCCTATGGTGGACTTTGAATAAACAAATGAAGTCCAATGGTTATATTTAAACAATGGTATATTAGCACAAAGAAAACAAACATATTATTCAGTTGTTTGCAATGGGTGTAATGGATTGCATTTACCGTATATTGCATTTTCCTTATTTAGGATTGCTCGGACAGACTCTGTGATATTACATTTCTTGACATGCATTACAATGAGGCAATACTTCTTTCATTATGAGAAATTCAGGAACGATTAACTTAGTAAATTGAATTCCTTATTCTAGGTGAGCCAACACTGGTGGTTGGTCTTCTTTCTAGTGGTGGGAATTAGAACAGGCCAGAGGGCCATCCATACCCAAAGAGTTGGTTTTTAGCATTGTGTTAGCAAGAAAAAGTGGTTAGTTTATTAAAAATTCTTTCTGTGCAAAGGATGTGGGTTAACGAGCGTACGCCACAATCTTATGTAACAATCACATCATCTGATTAGCAAATGATGGCCATGAGGTTAACCATTTAACAGTTTACAGTTAATGCACAAAAACTAGAACACAACTGCGTTACATGGTTTTAAAACAACTAAAAGAAAAACAATTAACAACATGTATGCTCACTAGTACAAGCTTATTCACATTAACCCCTTAATGACAAAGCCCATACATGTACAGGCTCAAAATGCATTGTTTTCAATGGGTTTAGTGACCGCCCGTTGTCCTTAAGGGGTTAATGTATTGGGTTACAGATTCCAGATACAGATACTGCATGTAAGTGTAAAATATCTTACTTCTTCAATTTAACATAACAAACATACATGTATATGTATGTATGGGGTGAGGACCTGGCTAAACACGGCTCCCTCTGCCCAGAGAAAGAGAGCTGGAGATCCAGCGAAGTAGCGGTTTAACCAGTGATTCCACATCAGACCCAGAGCATTTCCACAAGTGTATAATACAAATTTAAAAATTCATTAGTAAAAGGTATGGCAACTTGTAGTAGAAACTCAATGTTGTTGGCCCTCATGATGCATATTGTATCGAAGTCAGAAATTTAAAATGTAGGCTTCTCCTTGAATTTATTTGGTAAATTAATTCATGCCTAACAAATCATAAGGTTAATGAGGTACAATTCAAATTGCATAATGATTAAGAAAACATAACTTCATAACCAAAAGGCTGGATTTGTGTTAACACACTGTCAATAAAAGTTCTAAAGTCACTGCATATGTTGACTAAAGGTAGATAAGCATTGAATATTAAATAACATACAAATGACCTTAGGCCTTTTCTGAAAAAAATAAATATGAAGAACGTTTCCATGGATAGTAATGCAGTTCCATTACCTAAAGTACTGATGTTAATAATTGATTGGCATGGAGCTTTCTTCACTAAACATATGGAGTTGGCAGAGACTACTGTTTACTCTATATAATAACCTACCCCCTGTGTTTATCTCCAATATTTGCTAATGTACAGTGACGTCTCTAATCTTCTGTACACTGAATTTTACAACAATATTTAAAAATAGGCTATCCTTTGTGATATGCTTGATAACACTTGCTTAGGAATAGCCTGCTAAAACGTAAAAGATAATGATAATTAACAAAACTAAGATTTCCGATTCAATGAATAATTTTGCATATTTTGATTACTACTATCAGATAAAAATACTTAGTTTCATTTGTTTGCATAGCATAATGTTTTCAGGAAGCCAAGGCCAGATTAAGGTACTTGGGGCCCAGAAGCAATGAAACAAAAAAGGGCCGTACTCCTTTTCATACTGCCTGTGTCGTTAGAATGGCTCAGTGTTAATCACACACAGTAAAGTTCTTTACAATGTAAATCAAAAGCATTTCTTGCATTGTGACCTACTCAGATCCTCGTTGATCCACAGTTCCTTCTGGAGATACCTGGGGCTGGACTGATACCAAGAGGCCGCCTAATGATGTAAGCATGGCCAGCGTCTGGATATATGTGACCGCAAGCTATGTTTGTCGCTGTGGGCCAGTGGCCAACAAAACTAAATGTGAACTTTTGAGTTGTTAGTTTAATGATATTTAAATTAATAGTATTAGAAATAGTCCTCCTAAAATATTTTTATTGAAAAATCCAGAACAGATTAGGATTTAAGATAACAGTAGATTATATCAATTATGTTGCTGTTTGCGTCGAGGCCAGTATGACATACTAGTCTTTCGGCCTATGAGTATGCCTCACTAGAGGAAACACATGAGGAACTTTATTAGTTTGTGGTAAAATAAATGGATCATAAAATGTATTGTTGACAGATGTTTAATAAAAGTTACATTTTAGGTGCTCCAATCTGGAAGTGGATCGGGGCGCTGGCACCTTCAGGTCAGGGGGCAAGTAAAGTCAAGTGCAGCTTGCCTTCACACAGTACCAACTGAAATGCTAACACCACAGGGTCATGTAATGTGCCTTAATGTGTGCCCACTAAGCTCCCACCAACAGAATCAAGCTTGTCCAACCCCTGTTTGAAGACAAGGTCCATGTCTCCATTTCTCCAGCAGAGAATGAAGCATGGACAGAGAATGGATGGGACATGGACAAAAGAAACTACTAAATGATTGAATATGAGTGGGTCATATGTGAGTGTAGGCCAATGTAACATTAAGGAATATACCAAGTCTGCTTTATTAAAAATTTGCATAATTAGGGCATCACAGTTTATGAACAGGATATTTCACTAGTTTGTTGCACACATAGTTTTACATAACCTATGTCAAGAAACATTGATAATTAGCTTTCCCTGCACCATACACTTAATTGAAGAAACATGTAATGTGAAAGTAGATCATTCTGTTGCCTTGGCATTAATCAGTTTTCCAAATTTGCACCAAAATATTTTTTAGACATAATTCCCAATGGGTCCTATTCAATAATCCCGCTAAAATGGCCAATATTAATCTCACAGGGCACATAGTCAACTAACTTGTGCTAAAGCTAGTCAACCATAGCAACAACCAAACTTGGACAGTTCAGGATAGTGGAAATATCTAGCTATGTGTAGGTAATCATTTTTTTTTTTCAAATTGTATCTTAAAGTAGGATTGTAGATTATATCACTTTTTTATGTGTTAAAATAGTGCTGGAACAAAAACACTATTCACATGAAATCTTGATGATACATATTTTATTACAAAAAAAAATTGCAATAACCATCATATGTGAAAATAAGTTAAATATTAAAAAAATTAACTAATTTCTTCAGTTTTTTTTCCTGATTATCTTACTAATATATTAAAAAACAAATTAGTACAAAAATATCTTAATATATCACAGATTAAAATATAACTATAAAAATCTACATGGTTAAGTACATATCAGTAAACAGAATTTTAAAATACAAAAAAAATACATATTTATTATAAATAAATTATATAATAAAGATTTATAATTATTGCTGCTTCCATTTCTGATTGAAATACAGTATGTAAAAATATTTCAACATATTCATATATTATTAAAAATATTTTTGTTGATTATGCTGGATCTTGGAATTTGCTGTTTGCAGACTGTTTTGGAATAACAGTCCTCTCTTTTTTGCAATACTTTTCTAAGCTTTTTGGCTATTCTACCAACTAAACCACTAAACCTAAATTCAGCTTGCTGTAATAACCATATTATTGTTTCTGATGAGTATTGAATGCTATAAATATGAATATTTTAAAATATTTTTAAACTTGTTTATACAAAGCTGTGGCATTCAGGGTTCCGTAAATCCTTTAACTTTATTACAGTTTTTACCTCAAATATCAATGGACTTTTTGAGATCGAAGAACAGATCTCTGGCAACTTGTTGGGGTCATGTCTGGTATAGGATATAAGCCTGGGGCCTCACAACTAGATTTTTTTCAGGCTTTTAATTCTGCCTGCCACTTGGCAAGCTTTGCTGCTAATGTATTTTGCTGCAGTTATCTGTCCTATATTGATGGCCACATTCATAATATTTCCACATGTATCCACTGAGTACTGATCACTTGCAGCTACTAGTGAGGCTATTCAAACATGTCCCTGGCCCATATCACTTGCTCGGTGTTACTTTGCCTGTTGAGCTTGCTCTGTGGTCTGGTTTGTTGGTATTGATTTCTTGACTGCTTACCCTACATCTGTGCTGCCTGCCCCTGAATTGGGACTGTCTAACTATGCTTCAGGTTTATCCTTATGTACTGTGCCACTGGATCTGCCTCCTTGCCTACTCACACTGCTTGCATCCTTTGTGGCCACTAAAGTTGTGGTTCCACAAGGATATCTTGTGTGTTCCTTGCAAATGGACTCCACTACCAGACTGAGTCCTTGGGTGGGATCTTAACAACCCAATAAAAGACATTTGACTAAAGACTCCATATTATCTTACAGCATTATGGCTATATCCATTTTTCATATTTTAACGTCTACAGTCACCTATAGACTATAGTAGAAAATCTCACATAAAATATGGCATCAATTACCGGTAAATTAAAACAGAGAACTGTACATTTTATAAAAATAGGCCATTCATCTTGGAGTGCTTTATACCATTATACTTAACAGCGTTAGGTGTATATGTGTGTTTGTGCTAGTATGAGTGTGTATATGTATATTTTGTTAGAAGGAATGTGCCATTTTGTGTGTATTAGTATGGATCTGTATTTTAGAAGTGTGTTAGATAGAATATGTGTATGAATGTGCGGAGTGTGCTAGCAAGAGAGTGGCAGGACTCTTGCTACTCTTTTTTGAGTGTGTATGTGGAAGTGTGTCAGCAAGAATCTGTATGTGTGTGTTAGATGGAATATGTGTGTTTCCATGAGTGTATGTGCAAGTATGTTTTAGAGGGATTGTGATAATTAATTTTGCATATTTAAACATTTGTTAATTATTTTATAACTGGTGCATGACTCTGTGAGAGTAGAATTAATTAACACATGTGATTTATCTGCTATTAGAACCACGGTTCCAAAGCAAATGGGATGAAATTACAATGTATATTTATCAGTAACATTGTTCTGTTAAATGATTTACGTTTCATTTTAGGAGATGTTGCACTAAAACATTTTCTTTACTTCCAACTTTGTTTATAAATACTTTAGCATAATATTGCACTATTCCCATTTCTTGGAGTCCCATGCCAAAAACCAGCCAGTGAATGTTGGTGGTTCGTGTCCTTGTTTCACAGTAGTGATTGGAATCTCCTTGTCTCTCCCAGAAGGGTCACTCTGAAGATATTTTTTGGCTGTCAAGCAATAAACAAGAATAAGTAAGCATGTTGTGGAATGGTACAGTAATTCTGCATCCATCATAGATGTTCAGCAACACCTCCTGAGTACAGTGATACTACCCATGCATAGGTTTGTTGGGATGTTTCGGGCTAAAAGGCCACATTTGATAGGTGTGCATTTTTTCAATTTGGAATTTTGCCATTTCTGACATCCTGCACCCATGTCCTATTTGGGGCACCTTTGATACCAGACAATCCAATTTATCCCATCAAACAATATATTATTGAAAACAAGACACCCCAGGGTATTTCAAGTGGTTGCTTTGATACTTTATATACTTTACATTATTTCAACTGTCGTCTTTCTTGGTCCCCTTCTTTCGGCTATCAGCTCCATTAAGCTGGCTTCCTGGAGCCTCCGCATACACCTTCTCTCCGACTGGAGAAATGGAGAGAGGCTGCCCTGGGTGGCGCGCTTTGGTTCCAAATTGAAAAAGCCCTCCGAATTTTATCCAAACCGAAAGGGCAGGAAATTAAATTTGGTGTCCAAAAACAAATGGAACAAAAACAAAGCGGAAAATGTGTCCACATATAGGACACAGTAGCATGCAGCCTTGCTTTAGTACACAATGCAGCACAGAGAAACAATATCCACTGTGGCTTCATTACAAGGACAGGATGAACACAAGTAAACATTGCTCAGTGTCTCATTACCTGATATTAGAGATTCTTTCTTCTCTCGTTCATTGGAATCTTTTCCGATCCATAAAAATATCTTTAGAGATATAAAATACAATGCATTTAAAAGTAATATTAGCAAACCCTAAGATGCCTGCTTAAGAACAATAAGAATCCAGTGTATCTTTTTTTCTTATGATTAATAGTTTTATTAAAGCATATACGTTATCCAGCAAGAAAATAAAAGGACAGTATATAAGGTGCTTCTAAACTATATCTTTCTTATCTATCTTTCTATCTATCTATCTATCAATCTATCTATCTATCTATCTATCTATCTATCTATCTATCTCTATCTATCTATCTATCTATCTATCTATCTATCTATCTATCTATCTATCTATCTGTCAGCATGGTTTCTGAAAAAAGACAAATTATGAAAAAAATGGTAGGTGCCTGAACTACTGTTGACCAAATATATGGTGAAAAAAAAAAAAAAAAAAAAAAAAAAAAACTTGTGTTCTCCACTTCAAAAGGCTTCATCCATTAAAAAGATAAGTGACATTTTGAGTTGTATAGGTAGCGCTGATTTTGCAATTCCCCAAATGGGTATCACTTTTACTTCTTCTACTGTAAAGCCTGGAACATTTTTTTTTATAAATACCTGATCCCATGTATCAAGCATCATTACATCATCCTCTGCTAGGTCTTCTTGAGTAAATTCACCTGGTACCTCTTCAATCTGAAACAGATCATTTGTTGTTAGTGTTATACATGTTTACTATATTAAAAGTAGATAAACATGGCTTGAAGCAGCCAATCAGTGGCACACCCATAGTGGTCTAAAATGACCCAAACCCACAGCGTTAACTGAGTCAGTGCTGGAGCTCAGTAACAGTAGATATATCATGTGCATCAACAAAGCTTCTACATGATAACATAGCTAAGGGGGGGGGGTCTGCAAGATCCCCTCATACACCCACAAGGGGGACACAACAAAAACCTAAAACGGAATTTTCAGTGTATAGATTAATTAAATGTACGAACCAAGTCCGGTAAATTAAATAGCCAAAATTATTAGGTCTCGCAAATTTTACTCACCACAAAGCGACCTGATTTATCAGAGCAACCAAAAAGTCTTGGTGGATGATCTTCAATAGATGATTCAAGGAGTGGTGAAGTCTGATATTGCTTTTTCCCTCCAAGCGTTGACCAGAATATATCTGTAATGTCACACAAGTTCAAAAGCTTTCTAAGTTAAAGGTACAGTTCCACCTACTCTGCCGCATTTATAACACAACACAGTCATCAATTGTCAATAATACAGACCTGGTTCTTGCCCTTCTGCAATTTTGGTTCCCTTGCAATTTAGAACTTTGACTAAGTACTCAGCTCCCTTTATTTCATCCTCATTTGCACCTTTTCCAATCCATATGATGGCAGAGTTATTTTGCATTTTTAAGACAAAAGCATCATTGGAATTCAATGCTGCTGAATCATTTTCAAGCTGCAAAAGAATCATAATTATTATTTTTCATTTTTTTACTAGCTTAATTATGATTTTTTAAAACTTTTTTTAAAGGTTTGCTTTCAACTATTTTTGGAATTATCAATCCCCTGACAAATACAGCCAACAATGTGAGAAACATGCATCAGGAATTTATTTTATCATTTTTCTTTTTTTTTGCAGAAAATATGAGCAGGTGAAGACTTTTATGGGCTAGACAGACTCCGTCTACCCTTTGATAATTTGATAGTTATGTTTTAGATTCAGGATTCCAGTATTTTTCAGATTGATTTTTCCCCCAAACGCTTTGGAGTTGCTTCAGATTTTTGCGTAGGTTACATGCAATAGTTTACTGCCAGGTCGTTTTTTACTACAGCGTAGTGATCATCTGGGCCATTTTCAATAAGATGTAATAATATTTCCTAAGGTTGTTAATGGGTTAAAAAAAAAGTATGAAATATAAAGTGGAAATTGTCAATAAATTGTGTTTTACCTCAGCAATCCTGGTAATTGAGCCTAAGTTTTTTCGTACTTGAAAGAGTCGTATGGGTCGTGGAGGTGTCTGGCCCCCTTTTCTTGAGGTCCCATCTTTATATACAATAAGGGGTTTATCTTTGAAGATACTGAGTAAATGTGGGGGCTCTTTTCCTTGGGAAACACGAGTCTACAACACATGAGATAAATTATTAGGAACAGCACAGACTTAATTGGTGTAATTTTATTTGGATTGCAGCGGTCAATGCATAGGACATACTATTTAAACATTTTGTTTGTGCAGATTCAGGGGTGCAATTAGATAGATCTTACTTATATTCAGATAGACAGTGATACGTACATGAGTAGCTCCAGCTTTCATGGAACGATCCAGTTGAACTGTTAGAAAGGCAGAGAATGTGATCTCATCTTTTGTTGCATGTGTTCCTTGCCTATACAAATAAAATATTAAACATTAGAAAATTGGAGTCTGGGCTGAGAAAGTGGTCATATTATTTCTATCTGCAGAATGATCAACCTCTTTTTCTGCAAATGGAGGATGCAAACACATTGAAAAAAAAATCAAAACTAAAATGTTAAGTACAATTTAATTATAAAAATTAAACATTAAGATAATTGGACTCTGAAAGATGCTTCTTTGATTTTTACTTTTCTCTACCCTGACTACACATAGAATGTTTGACCATTTAAGTTGCACATTAACTTCAAGTATTGCTTATGCATCCTACAGGTAATATAGTCAACATATAGAGGGCATCTACCAAAATCATGATATAAAAAAGGCACAGGTTTTTATTATTTTGTGTACACCCCCCTGCCAATTCCTTAAATAAATGTGAATCCTTTTCTTCAGTTATCAGTTTATTTATATTATGGTTGAAATATAAGATTACTGTGTTTTGGTTATTCTTCTCCTCACTTTCTCTTTTTGTATCTTGGTCATTCTTCTATTTTTGGCACTTTTGAAAGACTGCACTTTAAGTATAATTGTGCAGTAATTGTAATATACTTCTATAAATTGCCACCAGAGGGCGCACTCAGCTTCTTAATGATTTTAGTGATTTGGCCATGATTTCATGTTAATATGAGACTTTAGTTTTTCCCCCAAGATTCCTGTAAGGTTGTCATACTAACCAGGTGTAAATTATGTTTCCTTTTGCACAAGAATACATTATTATGTAACAATCTCCTCCATAGAATTGCCCATAGGTCTCTGGATCTACCGGAACACGGCCATTGCTTTCAACACGCCATATCTAATTCATACATAAAATGCAGGTTCAGTACAAGTGTCACAGATAATAATTAGTCTCTATAATGTGTTGCAAACATTGCAGTTCATTATATACCAAAAATCTGGAATACACAGAAAACTAAAATGCTGCTTCATTAATGGCAACAACTACAATAATAAACACATGTTATAGTTAAACAAATATAAATAAAATACTCATACACCATGCTTGGTTTGTCCAAATCTAAGAATTCTAAAATGAATCTACGATTATTAAATAATTTAAAATTATACAAAAATCACCTTGATTTCTACGAATAATAGTCCAATCTGCCTGTTTTTTGTTTTTTTTTTTTACAAATATTCAGAATATCTATTTTAATTTGATAATAATAAAAAATAATTATGTTTCCAAAGGTTATAATATGTTTTAGAAATCCAGCCAGCTAGTTTTCTGGAAGCATGAGAGTCTGATATGCATGTTACTAATCATCTTGGTTCATCTATGATTATATAGTATATCGCAGTTTACAACATATAATATTTGAAGTTCAAGGTTAGAAAGAATAAGGCAACATTTTACATTTCATTTACATTTCCCTGTAAATTCTTCTAAAAATATCATTACAAATGTTATGTATGACATCCAAATACCTGACATTGGCCAGACCCGTCATCTATCATGTTGTACTGAGCTGCCATTTTTGAAGATTCATGTAACTTTTCTGCATTAAATGGAATTTGCTCAACAACAGCTATAGCTCCCTTAGTGGTTACTTTTCCAAACCCAACACTTTGATCTTTGTCTTTCCAGTCTTTGAAGTACTGTTTAAAAATTGGAGTTTCTCCACCTTCTGGCAATATTATTATCTAAAATGAAATCAGATAGTGGCATTTTAAATAAATAAATCATGGTACATGTGCTTTAATACAGTTTTTTCCGTGTAAATTACATTATGAGTCATTTTTTGCACTAGTGTCCAAGGTGATTAAAAAATATTTGTCTACATTTTTGACACTGAGAAGACACTACGTTTCTATTACCCCAGGTAAGATGTGAAGGTATGCTGCAGTCAAAGGAACAGTCATTCATTACGATCAAAGTTCTAGACTAATGTGTGAAATTTCAATCAGTGTTACATATATATATATATATATATATATATATATATATATATATATATATATATATATATGTCTTGCACATTGATTCCTTAAAAAATGACAGGATACATGTCTACCTCATTTCCTGAAGGCAACACCACTGGTTTATTCTGTTGAAAATTGATCAAAAGATACCTGAGTGGTAGCGGAGTAATTCATTTTCTTAATGAATTCTTCAGCTGTCTTCAATGCAGCCCTTTTTTCTTCACGGTTGGATTTCTTACCTAAATACATAATCAACTGTGAAATCAGGGCATATCTTTTTTATTTGCTTAATAGAATGTTATCAAATGCGTAGACATTATTAGAATTATATGCATTACTGTAAACAAATTGAAAGCAGCTATATATATATATATATATCATTACGTTAGTGTCAATGTGAGTCTCTGATTCACAATAGATCTTTATTACTATATAAAGTATGTTTGTAGGTCTTACTTTTGAGTCAATGTCTGAGGTTTTTATCAAAGTGATCATTTAATAAAAGCTCCAATCAGTGGCTAAAAAAGTGTGTGTTGTTTCCTTACCAATGAAATAAACTCTATTTCATCAACTTTAACCATTTCTAAAGCACAGCAAAGTCTGGCCCACAAAGTCTCACGAGACACAGGTTCCTGCATGCATATGGTAGGACAACTAAGAGCCCTCAGAGAAAGAATATGCTCATGCCCATTTATTGTCTGTTTTGTTTGCGGGGACTGGCCAAGCCAGGCATCTAACTCAATCTTGGCCTACATTGGCCCATCCAGTTATTACACATTTTTCTGGAATATATATTCTTGTGGGAAAAAAACACTTTCATAAGATATAATATTCATAATGCTAGATGTTTTCTCACCTACGACAGGGTACAGAGTTAGTAGAAAAATATTTATCTCCTATCTTTGATGTTTCTAAATGTTATTTTGGATCACTCTCGCCAAAACCATAAAAACAAAAAACATATCTGAAACTGAAATTCAAATTGGTATGACATTTTAAATGTATAAAATGATTTTACTTGGAAATCTAACTTAGCATTTGTTTCTCAATATAGTTTCCATTGGAAAAAAAGAAACAACATTACCTTTCCACACAAAGATATTCTTGTCTGCACTGTCCAGAATAAAGCATTCCTCAGTCAGTAGCATGGACATAGAAAAGGGACTTTCCTCTGAAACAACTGTGATTTCCATAGATCCACTGGCATCTGATACCTATAATATTATAATATGCAGGTTAAACAAAACATAATTAAAAGAAGAGATGCCAACTAAGAAGAAAATTATGGCAATCAGAGGTGGACCTAGAGTTTTTGGCACCCGGGTGGATTCTATATTTAGGATTCCTATTAGCCCCATGCCCCCCCTCAGGGAAACTTACCTAGGTACTTGCACACATTTTAAGCACACTTTCACATTTGCACAAGCTAACACTAACACACTTACACACACATACTCACTAACACATACTTACACTCTCATGCTAACATGCACTTATACATAAACATTCATACTCATACACACACATCCATGCATACACACCAACATTTACATACTTATGCTCTTACACACACGCATTTGCACATATACAGTATGCTCACACACTTATATATACACATCCATGCTCACAAACACTTACACATATTTACACATGCTGACACACAAACACATACATTTTGCATCTATTTATATTTTGCAGCTATATATTGACTGGTATCAGAAGAAATGTGTTTCAGGAATGTCATAAGGGCACCTAAAGTGTGGGTGGTTGGGTATGTTAGTGTGTGTACATGTTAGTGTGAGTTTCTGGGTGGATGTGTGTTAGCGTGAGTGTCTAGGTGTGTGTTAGCGTGGGTGTCTGTGTGTGTGTGAATGTTAGCATTTGTGTGGGTATGCTAGTGTGTGTCTTTGTGCATGTGTGTGAGTGTCCAGGTGTGTGTCAGTGTAAATGTAGTTATGTTAGTGTGTATGTGTGCATGTGTGTTAGTGTCTGTGTGCATGTGAGTTAATGTGTCTGTATGTGCTACTGTGTGTGTTAGTGTGAATGCACCTCCTGAGATAAGGCTCTGTGGATTTGAACATGTTGTGCGTGTAGTCAGCAACATTGAATTGCTTCGCAAATTTGTATACAGAGTGAATGTCCGGTATTTTCTGAGTATGATTAACTTCAGGAGCATTGAGTCAACTTAATTATCTTTGGATAGAGCACTGTATATTGCATTTTACCATATGCAGTTTTGCTTTTTTTCGGTGGGTGACATCAGCAACTTCATCAGTATCATCATCTCCATCTGGTAACTGTGGTTTTGGACCTAAAATCTACATAAATATATGTAATAATGTATGAGATGTTAACAGATCTTATAAAGCATCAATGATTCATATTGTATAGCAACAATTCTGTTGCACTATGCAGCGTTGCAGTATGCAATTCATTCTACAAATTTTCTCACCAAGAATGCTCCAAGATCTTACATAAAAAAATTATAAAAAGTAAAATATCAACATACTCTGATCCTGTTCATGCTTTTATCCACCCTGCTAATTAAAATGTTGGCGGGGACACTTTTCATATAAATATATTTAGGTCAAAAACTTAAAAAAAACAACTCCCGCTTTTCTCAGTGACAATTTCATTACAATTTGATGTATTTATAAATGCTTGTATAAGACAAAGGGTCCATGACATTACATTATACAACAGTGTATTGGCTGTACAATGTATACAAAAAACATTTTTTTGTATACATTGTACAGCCAATACACTGTTTCTTGCAGCATGCTTACACCTGTTTGGTAGGCCTCATATTACACATTTGTATTATTTGAGCCTGAGACTAGCTTAGCGCACCGACATTTTTTCTTTTCCCTGTTTGCACATATTTGAGGTTGTTGGATCCTCATCAGTCTGGTTGCAGCTTGCTGTCCAGGGGTTAATAGGGAGGAGGTTTAATTGCACCTCCCCCAACACATTAATAAGGTTTTGGTAGCAGTATAAACTGCTTTGTGTGCCCACTATGTAGGAGGTGAGAGTAGGTTCTCACCCTATTGAGAGTGTGCCTTGACGTGGCGGGTGAGCTTAATTATGCTTTGGCCAATTCATATAACCAAAACCTCTCATTTATATTATGTTTACATATTTGTTGCCAACTTTATTAGGGTGAGAAGCGCAGACAGTTTTTGTTTTTTGTACCCATAATATTACATTCATAAACTGCATACAATATGATATTTTCATTTATAAAACCATTTTTATCTGCCAACCAATCAGTTACTGGTTTGGAATTATTTACAGGACATTTTCATGTCCTGAGGTTATTTCACCATATTCTTACACAACATGCGCAAATCAGATGCCACCAAAGTGGGAGAAACTATTAAAAAATAGAATTAATTTAATAATTCCTGCAAATAATCTGTGAGTGTTATTAAACGTTGGCCTTCACGTTGATTTATTGGTTAGTTTGTAGTTAATAGATAACACGTGTCTCAATGTACAATGAAATATGTCAATTTGGATCTTACCGTTGTGAGAACATGTGGTTCGTTGTCTTCTTCTATAACTGTCAGCTCAGCTCTTCCTTGTCTTTCATTGTTACGAATTCCAGTGGCAACTTGTGATGCCTTCAGACGCTCAAACTTGTTGCTTTTAGTGCCACACCACTGATAAATGTGCTAATGAAAAAAATAAAGACAGCCGAAGGAATATAGCATGAATATAGCGTCTTACGCGCCCTACAGAACGTTAAAACCCTATGAATTTGTTAAGCAAAGGCCAGCTAGATCAACGTGTAGTGCTAAAAATAACGGTGATGCATGAGCTAGACTGTTTGATTAAAGAAACCAGTTGTGATATTATTTTTGTACCCCATATAATAACAAATCTGAAACCTAACATGCCATAAAATACTACACCAGTTCAAAATCTTCACAAGCAAAGATTCACCAGATAAACTGTATTTTACGAGGTCAACACTTTAATATGTATTCTTATTTAGTTTAAAAAATAATATTTTTCAGGTTTAAGGGTTCTTAACGTTTCCTAACTTTAGGCCATATAAAGTCAGTGTACGATATCTAAACTCTTTTATAAGTGCAGCAAAGGTGTCATAAATACTGCTGATGATATGCACACGTGATACAGATTATACGGTATATACAGATTATAAAATACAGTGCCCATACACATAAGGATTACCACCGACCGGTATTTTGGATATCAACTCAGAGGCACTTGAAAATCTGGTTTACATGTCATGAAATTCTATGGATCCTATTTTATCACGCCAATAATTAGACTTGTTAGACTAATACAGCAAAGGCAAGCATTAAATATTTTTGTTGCAAAATTCACTATTGTATATTCTAACGTGATAGTATACTTACAGATCCAACATCAATGATAAAACAATCTCCGCTGTTGAAGCTGGACCAGCTAAAAGGGACTTCAGTTGCTCTGATGACCCTTCTTCCCTTAATGTGCAGAAGTCTCTGGGCACTGACGTCATTGGTCACCACGTGTTGGAACCCAGATGCGATACCACCAGCCTACAATATATTTGCAATTGCTTACATTATAAGGTAGTAACAAAATGTGCTGCAAATGTGTTTGTGACTTTTTTTCAGTAAAGTAGTACTTTGCAGGTGAGTCTGTAAGAGACCAACTTCTCAATGCATTGTAAAGGACCAGCACCTGTAAGTGCCTCTGGCAAGAAAACTTGGATTACCCTGTAAAATGCATTGTTAAATCTGTGAGATAGTAAGATGTCTCCCCAATTAACAATGTTGTTACACAGGGCTAGCTCAACACTTGCACAAGAAATGTCCTAGGAGTGGCCCATTGTAGGGGGGGTGCATGGAGGAGCATGTGACCAATTGCCCTCCCAGAAAATTATTCAAACAGGGCCAATCCAACTTGCACCAGCCCACTTGTGGAGGCAAGAATGTGTCAGGATCACATAATACAAGCCTCACAAGGCTTGTAATAGGCTCCGAACAAGTAAAGGGGGCAAGGGAGTGAGTTGGTATGCATGTGTGTTAGAATGAGTGTGTATGTGTAAGTGTGTGTTAGAAGGAATGTGTGTTAGTGTGAGTGTGTATGTGTATTGCCATGAGTATGTATGTATAAGTGTGTTAGAGGGAATGTGTGTATGTGTAAGTGTAACAACTGATAAAATAGATATTGTAGAGAAATTTCTGGATCTTGCATAATGGGACTAAAGTCCAATATTCAAAGTCTGTTGCGGAAAGCCTTATGTCTAGTAGATTGCGTGTACGTGAGAATATCGTTACAGTAGAATGGCTACAAAATAAACTGTTTATTTTTGCTATACCTGGTACGTAATGCCTTGTTTAAAATAACCAAGAAATGTGTTGGACTCGTGTCCTTGTAGTTCTCTATATTGGACTGGGCTTCCACCCAGGTAGTCATCCAGCTGGACAGTGAATATGACTGCAGCAGTGCTTTCATCTTGGGTGCATTCATTTCCTAAAATAAAGTAAATGTGATAAAAATACAGTGACGTGAAATAAAAGCTTTGTATATGTAATATTTGTATATGATTGGCAAACTTAATAAGGTGTTAAAAATCCAGCTGAGTTTGTCCAATTAAACATATTTTAGTTCCCTTAGTATTTTAATTATTATTACTATTATTATTGTTAGTAATAATAATAATAATGAGGTGGTTAAGGCCATCGGTTAACTGCTTTTTTCTGCTAGATGAAATATGATATTTTAGATGTATTTGTACTTATTTGTTTATCTTAAAAAAAGTATTTGTTTCCGGGTAATCAAGAACAATTCATATTTAATTTAATCATTACTCATTTTCAGTTAACAATATTGCAATCACATTTATAATGAAAGGTGTGTGCTCTTCTTTTAATGAATTTAGCCACAAATTGTTGAGCTAACACTGATACTCACCAAGCCAAAAATGTAGGTTATACAGTTTGTAGAGTCCGCGATCTACAGTATTTAGTATCACGTAGGCATCACCCACAAAGAAACTTCCGTAAAGGTTCTCAGGAACTTCAGCAAGTTCCAGTTTCTCGATTCTCCATATCTGCAGTCCATGCTTCACACCAGCTTTCTCAAACTCCTTGTGTTTCAAACCCATAATTTATCCTTCAGAGGTACAGATTGTTTGTCAGTCTGCACAGTATGAACAGTACTATTAACTGACTTTAGAGCACCCTTTATACTTACTCAATCATATTCTTATCTAATTATACTTTGTGCCTTCCTTTTAGGAAATAAATAACTATGAGAAAATGTTTCACTAGCTATAAGGAAATATCATATATTAAAAAATATGCAAAATAGTTTAGAAATTGCTCGAAATGTATATTCTATGCGTGGATATACAGTATATCTTTGCCAGGAACTACTTGCCTGTTAAGAGTCACCAGAAGGCCTCCTTAATTGGACATTTTTTTAAAACAAAATACAACATAAATGGCTGAAATAATTTTTATGAAGATCTGTGGGACACCTCCGTAAAGCTGCTACAATACGAGGCAGTGATTTTTTTTTAAAAATAAATACAAATTGAAATTAAAAATGACATTTACATAAAATAAGACATATTGGCACAGAACGTGAAGAAAGTCCTTCCCATGTGAGATTGGATGGTCGAATCGTAAACGAGCCATAGGGCTTTTCACATAGGCTTGCTTTGGGAAGTCTGGTTGCAATTTTTAACGGACTATGCTAAAATAAATTAGTAAGAGTATCAGCTCTTTGTGGGCATTTATATATATAGTCTATGACCAATGCTAGAAATTGGTACAAATGGAATGTCCATCTTCAGTCATCATTGTCTGTTTTAGATACCAGTATGAAGCATATTGCTTAGAATCCCATCCTTGGTAGCTTTATACATACCAAACTTTAAGGAGTATATGTAGTACAATACTATGTGATAACATAATTATTCTTTAATATGTGTTTTCTTATGTTTAAAAGAGCATTGTATCAGACAGAATGAAATATGTTGATTATATGGTGTTACGGAAGATATTGAGTTTCTTTGGCCTTTGTTTTTAGAATCTCCAATCATTATATATTGTAAAAAAAAACAAAACAGTACATCTTGGCAACAATACCAATGGCAACCAAGAATGCTAACAGTTACCTTTTGTGAACAGGTCTTATATAAGATGGAAAACCAGTTTGAAAGCCTCATTCTGGTTGGTGTCCAACGTCAATTGACGTATGTGCATGAAAAACATGTTGTGTATTTTGCAAACGGTGCTTCAGAGAGCAGTTCTGTGACCAGAGAATTTGTATTACCTGTCATGGAGCTGCTTTCCTTAACACTGCCTGCACTGTGTGAACTGAGAACATTTCTGTTAACAAAACCTGCTGTATATGATTCATTGAGGCATCGGAAAACATGGTTGAAGAACAGGTGAGTACATGGTACAATTATCTGTATTCATCTTTTTTTGGCAAAATGTTATACAATCTTCATTTGTTCATGTCCAGCATTTCACGTCTATTAGCTATGGTATACTTTATAGATAATCCTCCTTGAAAACAAGTTATTCCCTTTTAATGAGAACACTCAAATGTAAAGAAAATGACTTCAGGACAGGACAGCAATGCATTTGGTACTGTTATGTTGTGCATTGTGATGGGCAGATGGACCCATTCAAGGGGGATATGATTAAAATGCATCTTGTTAGACAGCAATGATTTTAATACATTTCTGCAGTTCACTTTTTTTAAAATAAGCTTTTATTGAAATCGTCAGTTACCTGCTTATATGTCTATGCCCAGGTAAAAGGCAGCTGTGGACACCAATCTCATTTTAATTTTTAATAACATGTTGTGTTTGCTCTGTGTATAGTATAATATAAATTATTATTATTATTATTATTATTATTATTATTATTATTATTATTATTATTATTATTATTATTATGGCCCTTTTGGCAATGATAATAAGTGGAAGTTGGAGGCCTGGAGATCTTGAAGGTTAGACAACAATTATGAATTGTAGTAATTACCCTTGGAACCTAATGGTGATAACAGATAATAAATAATAGTACTAAAAAATAAATTGGGCAGCCCAAGTGCTGCTCTACAGCAGTTCCTAGCCTATGGCACCCATTTATCAGTGTGCAAGCTGCCTGAAGAACATGGTAGATACAGTTTAGGAATACCTAGAGAGCAAGCTGGTGGCTTTCCATGGAGCCCATTCATTTACTTCAAATAAACCTCAAGCAATATATGCATTGTTTTTATATAATTTCTGCTTATGGTTAAAATTAATTGTTTATTACATTTATTCAACATATTATTATATTGCCTCACCAATACCAGGAAAAAAAACACATCACTACTCGCCTTTAATACCGCCACAAAGTATATGTTGTATATAGACACGATGAAGGTTTCGTATATTAACAGCAAAGTAGTCAGCTCAATTGTTTTATTTAGTAGATTGAAAGAAATGATTACAGATAACAAAATCAGTTTTTATATGAACCATTAGACCATGAATCATGACAGCTTGCCTTTTCAGGAAACTACTATAGAAACCGCACAAGAGCAGTCATTGTGTGAAGTCACTGATAACTGCTTCAGGTTTTTCCCCCAGTTAAATCCAAGGCTATGACACAACTTCAACTATAGTCAAGGTTTTGGCACACATCTCCAGAAGAATTTCCCACTCATTTGTATGTCAGCAGACTTGGAGGTTGACTATACTAAATCTTACATGGAAAAAAAATAAAGGTCAATGGAAAAATGAAAAACTCTGCATTTGCATCTTAATGTTCTGGAGGACAGTCCATCAAGCAATGGTTTCATCAAAGTTTCTTACACGGGTTTTTTTCCCAAGTGTTAAATGATGGCAATGGAGTCTACTCACTAAAGGGATTGTGGGTAGGAGTTTGCCAGCAGTTGTGTTTCAGCTCACTAACTCCACCATAGATCATGGAAAGCCGATTCTTCCGAAAGTCTTCTTACATATTGAATTATGCATTATGCAGGGCCAGCTTAGCCTTTCACACTGAATAAACTTTCGAATTTTTACCTTTCATCATGAATACTGAAACAAGAGAGACAAAATTCCAACTCTTTTCAAACTCCTATCAACTCTCCCTTTAGTGAATAAATCTCAATGTGAGTCAAGAGGCAGAGCTCTTTTTCTATCTTTCTAAAATCCTATCATTCTGCCTAGTAGCCCATGTTTTTATCCTGCAAGTTTTCTCATAATGGTTTACAAGATGTCAAAGTGACTGTCATTGTATGATAATATAATAAAATATATTAAAATGTATGTATGTACAATGTTTTGTGTCGGTTTCATTTATTTTATTAAGTTATCTCAAATGACACGGAAATAATGATCAGAAGGTGTTATAACAGTAAAATGGAAAGTGAAAAAGGAAGCAATTCATTACCGGTCTGTGTAGTGATGGAGGTTATAGTATGAGTGGACTCAATAAAAATGATTTCGACATAAGGTGTTTGAAACAGAGAGGATTTACATGTGTATGTAAGTGGAACGCAGGCAACAACTTGCTACCTTGTGAGAAGATAGAAGCATGCCTGGAGAAATTTCCATCAAGAAGGGCTGTGTTGGTGATGATTATAATGCTGAAGATATGAAAGGTGAGACTGATCATCTAGTCTGAGATGGACATGTGAAGGGAGGATTACTGACTGAGTAATAAAGCATAATGCAACATTCTCTAATGGAGGCTGGTGTGACCAGATGTGAAAATATTAGAATTCCTCTAAGCTCAACAGCTGTCTAGTTGTAGTTGCTGATGTGCCACAGGGCTAGTCTCTCTACTTTTAAGTCAATCCTCTTGCTAGGATAATCTTTTCACTAGATGATATAAACTCATCACTCAGTCTTGGTGTCTACAAAACTTTTACATTTCATCACCAATCATTTACCATTAAAATCCATCAACAGCAGCAGGACTATGACATATAGTTCTATAACTTAGAGCTCTAACTATATACCCTATATTATCTTTTTTATTCTTATAGTTGGGTACCATAATATTGATAAAGATCTCACACATGGATTAATCTAAGATTTTATATGCTTTAAGATTATATTTTGTACACTTAATGAATTACTTAAAAAATCTGTTTTTATTGTCATTATGTATTATTATTATTATTATTAATATCATTTTATTGTTGTTATTGAACCAGACAATATTCTTACACAGATACACAACCATGCTTTGTACAGTTGTCAACTTAATTATACATTTATTGTTGTCCTGCTGTAAACTTCTCTTCAACACGATCCATGAATGCAGTGTACACACCACGTCGTCTTCTATGTTTCTAATAACAAAGCAGAATGTAGATATATAGATGTTAGCAATTTTACTGTTAGCAAGTGGAACCGAAACAAAAGGACTGTCACAACAGAAAAATAATAGATCAGACCCACACCTTGCCAATAGCACGGACTGGTCAGGGCTAGATTTAATCCTTTAACCAGCTGCTAGGGAGCACGTATTTGTTGTGCAACACAATTTTACTTGCTCATGCACAGAAAACTGCTCAATTTCAATGGGCAGTCAACAACTAAATTAACGTCTCTCACTAAGGCTTTCCTCAGGTTTCTCTCACAAACTTTTACAATCAATATATTTTATTTCTGTGACAATGAAAACGACATTAATAAGATTTTTCCGCTGGTAATTCTGTGGACCAAACTGTTGAAAACGATGAATGACATAAAAAACAGTACTCTTATAACGACTCTTGAAAAGCTGATTACTAGTGTATAGATATAGGGAGGAGTGTTGATGGATAACAACATTACATTATAACACTTTAGCTTTATTGGTATTCTATACCTAGATTTTAATTTTGTTCCTGAATAGAAAAAAAAAGAATCACAACAAAATAAAAGTGTAGTTTTACTTTAAATGATCTATTGGATTTTTGAACAGTGCCTTTTTTCCCCATAGAATACGTACTTATATAATGACTGGGCATTTAATTCTATTCAGAATGGCTAATTATTGGATGTTGTTAAATATATCACAGATGAATGTGCCTTATGATACTAATTAGCATACTGATACAATGTAGTAAAATAGAATTCACCAACCGTAAATGATGCAGATTTAGGTGGCCAAGGAATCTTCGGAAGAATTAGAGTTGAATCCCATGTAGGATCAGAAGGTTTATGAGTTTTAAAATTATTAGCATATGATTTAGTCATCTTTTCTGGTAAGTGTCCATAAACTGGTAGAAAAAAGAAACACATAAACATTATATATATATATATATATATATATATATATATATATATATAAATATATATATATATATATATATATATATATATACATACACACACACATTGTATATAATTTATATATATATACATATATATATATATATATATATACATACTTTAAATCACAAATTCCCATTTTTTTACCTCTTATTCATAGATGGAACAGCCTCCCGTCATAAACAGTACAGGTTAGTACAATGAGGGAGTTTAAACATGCATACAATAGGCATTTTGTTATCCTGGATCACAGACAAGACCTGGGGCCAATTTGTATCTGGTGTAAAACTGTATGTTTATTTAAGTTTCTATTAGACCATATTCAATGATATTTTCTATTCAATCTTCCTGTGTCTCTCTCATTCATTCTTTATTTGAATATACTGTATTGCTACAATCAACAGGAACGCGAGGCCAAGTATGTACTACCTCTTCTGAAGCACTAAATACGTATATACTGCAGGATTGCGAAGCAAGAAGCCATCAGCACCTTTGCATTTTATTACAGAATAAAATGATCTTCATTTGACTAAAAACTCCAAAAAATGCTGCAGTTAAGATTTCATGGGGTGTAAAGTGAGTCTATAGTTTCTTTCAATGCCATGAACATAAAGTTTCAATGACTCATAAATACTCCAATGGTAAATATTCAACAACGATAATAATATAGTTAACAAAGTTTAATGTATCATGGGGAAATACCCAAAAAATAATTGCAACAATTACACGGAGACTTCAAAACACGCAAGGTTAAGATAAGTATATGTTAATCTAGGAATTCTAGTGCAAAGTCTGAAAGCCTGGCCTTACCACCATAGCAATCAGTGGAATGTTCCTGCATACTTGACAATGTCATTGGTTGCTATGGTGATAAGATTTTTACATATTGCAAAGTATAACTAGGCTATGGCAGTACATCCTGAAAGAGACACTCAGCCCACAAAAGGTTCCACAGATGTATTGATCAGAATGCATGGCACCGTTTTCTTTTAGACTTTTGAAATTGTCCATCAGATGCAGCAGTGGTATTTTGTATACTGTTTGGGAAAGTTGTTAAGAAATGTCCAGTGAGAACTAATAGGACCATCTTTAAAATGTAAAAGTGGTCAGAGGGAAACTAGAATGTGCCTGAGAAATGCCTGACATAGATCTCTGCGCTAATGCTCACTCACTCACTGTTTTGTTAACAAAGTATGTCAATGCCTTTTTCTTTTTCGAGGGTTGACCTTACTTCACAGTCACTGTGGTTGTCAGAGTAAGTCTGTGTTAGTCTGTGTATAAGTGTGTTGGTGTTTATGTGTGCATGTTTTTTTTATAGTCGGGCTGGGGGGGCTCTTTGATTTGCATACCTCTTGGTCCAAAAAAGTAGGAGCCCTCCCCTATAGGTAGCCTTGCGTGTACCACCTCCACTTTGAGAACCTTGGATTGGAATGCTTAGTATGAGAGGTGTACTGAGCAATAATGATGACCAGTAAAATTTGGGTAGTTATTTCCATTTCCAAAGGTGTAATAAAGCAGCAAGAGCAATGCTTATCCCAGTGCTTAATTAACACATCAATGGTATGCACCCTTGTGTAATTATGCATCAATCTACCTTTAATAAATCATTACAGAGTAAAACCGTTACTCACCAAAGCTTACATTTTGAGACTTGAGTTTGATGTTGAACGGATCGCGAGAATAACTTGTATTGAAATCAGGAATGCCCGTTTCATACTGAAAAAACATGTTAGGTGCTACAATAAAACTTTGATCTATAAGAAGCCAGTCACAGAACTATGAGTGCCGCTTACATATGCTGTAACTCACAACCTTTATAAACACAGCAGGCACTGTAAACCTAAGGTAAAGCTCTTTTAAGCTCTTAGGGAAGCTAGATGTCAAGCTCAATCAAACAATCAAACCTCCTTACTGCAGACATTAAGATTGTTACTTGGTCAACAATTGTTTCAAGCTTTTTTACATACATTTCCTACATGACGTTTGCACGTGTTTAGAAGACCAATGTTAGCATTTTAACACAAAATGAATTGCCCCACCAGATATTTTGTTTCATTACAAGACCTCTTTTGATCTACAACAAACTACACCAACCAGTTGGCCAATAGTGTCCAACATGTATAGAACCACAGAAGCTTATTTATAACGTCTGGAAGTTATTACGCTTTGGATACGGTATGTTAGGACCTATGCTTTTTCATACAGGCTTGAACTGCATAAAACATTATTAGTTATTATTATTATTATTTATCGTTTTATATAGCGCCTTCATATTACGCAGTACTGTACATTGGTTGCATTAAAGAGGCAAAAGGTAGAATATTTCACACAAAGTAAGGATACTTCAAACTTTGCATGTTATGTCATCATTGCTGTATTCAGTCAAAATCACTCCATCATATATCAACTTTGAGATGTAACTATTAAACAGAAAGCCCCCACGAACATTTCTGTGACCAATTTTGTACTAACCTGTCTAAAATCGTGAAGCTTTGGGTCTTTGTATTTGTCTTTAGGGTATTGGCCATTTTTAACAACCATCAAGGCGTCCTCGAATTGTCCGACATGTTTAAATTTTGTTTGGAATTTTGGGAACTTCTCTTTTCTCATTATATTAGGAAGCTGGTCATCCGGTATCACTTGTAGACTGTTCCCTTGCTTAGGTGCTTCCATTTTGTTTGTGTGTTTTTTGCCCCTTTTATCTACTTCTACCAATTTTCTTGGCAAATGTAAAGATTTGTATAGCTTGACACTGAAGTCTGGAGGCCGTTTCTTCCAGATGTCTTGCTCCGGCATGAATCTTGGTTTCACAAAATGGTCACTTCTTTCAACTGCCAAATTTTCATTTGCAGTAAATTGCAATTGTCTTGCAAACAAGTAACGATGCTCATTTTTGGTATGAAGTTCAACGTTGGCACACATCTTACTGTCTATTCAAGAATACTAATGGGAGGACAGAAACAGCAGTTTGGGAAAATGGCATTACGTTTATTTATATATCGCCAACAGATTCCGTATGAACTATTACAATAGATGATAGTGAAAATATTCAAAAAAACATTAACACATTGAAACATACTGGTACAGAAGGAGAAGAGGGTCCTGCTTTTGCACACTTTACAATCTATTGGCAAGAAGTATCATTGGAGCTTTTCTTTGGAGTAATAAAAATAATGTTTATTTTTTATGAAAAAAATTGTAGCATTTAATATGATATGGATTATTGCTTGATAACTACCCCCCTTGCATTGGCAAATACATTAAAAGCTGATTGTAGGTCGGTTTGACATTTATATTCTGATTTTGTAGACTACTAGATGAAAACAACTAAACTTCATGCTGCACGAGCAAGGAATGCATTTCACAGTTCTCGTCAGATAAAACATATTAATAATCAATTAACTGTTATTATATATAAAGATCAAAAGCATTACAACTAACATATTACAAGGATGTATATTACGTAGGCACAACACTATAGGCAACTGCTAACTAGTTGTTAACTTTCTCTTGCTTACACATATAATAATATTCTAATACATTTATTATTACATGAATAATATCACTTACCTCTTACAATAAAAAATCCTCATGTTAATTGTAATTGACTAGTCTTCAGTCTTTGAGAGTTTGATAAATTACCAGGCGAAAGATGGGACACTCTCTCCTTTTTTGGCAATGAGACTAAAGAAATTTGCTCTTCCAAACTGAGTTGCTATGAGACAAGGTCATTTGCCTTATCCACCTTGTAGAAAGGTAAACTGGAAATGGTGTCTTGTGTTGACTGTAAAATGAGCATTGACTGACTCCTAGCAACAGGCCAATCGTATTGTTGCACTTTTTAAGGTCTAAGAAAAGAATGAAACAATGTTAGGAATGACAGGGTGGCTGTTAACCATTTCTCCATATATATGGCAAAACACATTTTTCAACTTGTACGTGTTGCGAACAATAAATAATAACATAAAGAAATGTCCCCAGCATGTTAAATTATAACGATTTAGACATTTTGGATTATATGTAGCACGTTTGAAATTGAAGCAGGAGTCTACAACTGAATTGTCAAATTTAATGCAAGGATAGACAACAGGTTAGGCCTATAGTCATGTCACAACACAAAAAAAAACCCTTACAATCCCTTACACAATAAACACACACATACACCGAATTGTGGGCACTCCAAACATCACTCCAAGCCTGCCTGGACCAGTAGTTCTTTACTATATTGGTTGGCCTGGGACAGAAAAAGACTTTGAACCATCCAAAGATGGCCCAAAAGCCATTTGGACCATCTAGTCTGCCCAGTTTTCCTGTTTAAAGACGCAAACATTAGCTTCTGTCACTTCTGCTGGGTTGCTGTTCCACTTATCTACTACCCTCTTAGTACAGTAAAACTTTCTTACATTATAGCTAAACCTCAGACCTGCTAGTTTTAGATCATGGCATCTTGTTCTAACATTTCTCCTCCTTTGAAATAAACATTTCTTTGGTACTTTGTGAAATTCCTTTATATATTTAAATGCCTCTATCACACACCCCTCTCCCTTTACATAAATTGCAACTAACAACCTTTACTTATACTAAAACTTTTAGTAGCAGTATCAATTTTCTTAAAGTAGGACACAATATCAACATAATTCTTGGTATTTCAAGTTAATTCAGTATGTTTCATTTGTCTGTCCATGGCATTAGTAAGCAGACTCCCGTGTGTTTTGACCTGCATTTGTGTAGTTACTGTAATTATCAATCAGTGACTAATAAATGGCTAAACCTTTTTATCAGGTGTAGGTAGCAGACAGCTCCTTGCAGTCAGAGTTCAGCTCAGCTGGCATTTGAAGATACTGACACAGTTTGAAAGTCTACTAGTCTGCACAGTGGAATATGATACTTTCGAGTAGGGGGACTTTGGTGTAGAGGCATAGCTTATTATATTTTCCTATACAGGACTTACTAGATAAGTACGATCCCAATTTAGTTTTCTATTATTGAGTTACCCGCTAGACAGGCATTTTAGGTAGGACTGTTCTAATATTTAAATAAGGCAGAGTTTTGGAGTCTGTTGACAGCTATAGCACTGATATGTTTTGGATTCTTTCTTCAAACAACCAATCACTATTTTGATTTTTAATAGGTTAATCAGTTAATTAGTTTCTCAGACTTTTAATAAAAGTTATGTTTTTATTTTTTATATTCTGATGACCAAACATTCTATGTATTTGAGAAGTAAGATGACTTCTGTACTGAACGTTATAATATATATTTGCAATACTAATAAGTGAGTTTATTTAAAAGACTACTTTGCTTTTATTTTAAATGTGCAGACATGTGCCAGAAAAAGTCTCTGAGACAAGCTATTTCATTTCATACCCGGGGTTAGTGTGCCAACTTTTTTCACATGCCTGCAAGTTGTACTATGTTATCACATGTTTAGAGAGTGTTATGGTGCGTTACAATATACAATACATCCACAATCATAGGAATAAGGCTTATACAATATTTCAGTCTCGAGCATACAACAGAACTGGATAATTATAAAAAGTTATTTTAGCAATCATTAGTTTAGGTGTCAGGGTTCAAATTAAGTAGATGCAACCTACAGTTGGAATTGACTTCATCGCCATCTAGTGGTTCAACACATTTCCTACATCTACTATTTTCATCATAGAAAATAAATAAATGTGCTGTAAAAGAGAATAAGCACTAGATGGCAGAATAGCACCAAGTGAATTATCATGTACAAAGAGGGATTTACATTTTTACTGTTGTAGGGCCTTGAACAAACAAATAATTGGAATTTCAAATTAATATATTTAACCCCTTCTATGTCCCAATCAGCTGCAGATCATTTAGGGACCCTTTAAACGGTCTACGAGCATTGAAACTGTAACCACAAGATGGCCTAATATTTATTTTTGTTATTACATTTTGTTTTGAAGGAACCAGGTGAACACTTGCTTGGATTACACAGTTGACAGGTTATATTATATCATCCCAATACTACATCTATAAGAAAAGCAATCCTGTTACTAGATCAATACTATATAAAACAATAAATAATAATAATTTAAGTGAAAATGTATAAACAATATAAAGTCAAGTGATATAAAACTGGCAGGTTATGTTATGTTGTATTTAAATTAATGCCATCCTATTTGATGTGTTTATTTAACACTTACATAGGGACTTCCCAGGGCTGGCACCAAGTGGTTTCCCTCAAGTGCTCCTTATTGGAGGGACACGGCTAGCCACACATGAGGCAGGCTAGCACTAAACAGAGGGGTTATGAATGGGCAGAACTTGGGTATGAAGTGGCACAAACTCAGCTATTTTATATAATTTACAACTTAGAATGAGAATACATCACATATTTAAGTGCATATGATCCATAACATGAGAAGCTGAACTGAGCTTGTTACATTTTTCTGAAAAAAAATGCTGCATCATATTGTCTCTTGAGTGTCAAGAAAAAAAAAGCTAAAAAAATCACCACTACACCATTCGTGGTGTATATGAAATGGAGTTTCTTTCCTGTTGTTTTATCCAGGTCAAGTTAACGACTAAGCATTTTAATCAGCATATCCACACACACATCACCCATCCTGAGAGAGCTATTTAAGGTAATTGACTGTTAATTAATCTGGAACACATGAGAAAACACAAGATCTTCTAACCCTTCTCTAAACTATCTAGGATTTTCCCATTTCTAAGATTATTCATTTATAGTTGCGAAGAAACATGTACAATAAACAGTAGAATAAACCAATGGTTGGCCCAATGTTCCCTTGAAGCTGTTTGTGTGTGCATGCACATATGTGCACGCAATGCTGCCAATGGAGGAGCACAGCCTGTTGGGGAGATCATGGATCTTCCTCTAATTGTCCCAAAATAAAGGAAGCACAATATGGGATATGATGTCACATCTGGCGCTCAGCATCACTTGCCAGCAGCATCTCGAGAGACCAGTAAAAAGATGGGGTCTGTATGAACAGACGTGGACTTCCTTGCTCACTTGTGTCTGGAAGGATACCAACTGATGATGCCCTGCTGGGCACATGTCACCAGAAGCGAAGCTGTGCTGGTTATATAGTGCACTATTTGGTTTTGATACTGCTGTTACGCACACCATACACCACTGAATCCTTCCAAGCACATATCTGTCAGTAGTTCCAGCCTTTTGGCTATGTGGTGGTGGAGACAATTTTATGCTACCAGCCTAAAAGGTAGACCTATAAATTTACTGAAATATTTAATTAAGGTACATGGATTTTTTGAACACTGGAAAAAGCCTCAGATGCTCCAGTGGTCCTTCTCTACATAACAGGACCAAAAAGATCCAGCCCTCCTTTAAGGAGGGAAGAGAAGGGGTTGCATATCCCTTCAGGGAGTGCAGCCTCTGAAGATGAACTTGGGGGATTTGGTGTCCATCATGGCCCTTAACAGACATTTTGGCACAGTCCACATTTTTTTTTCCATCAAATCGAAACACTGAACCCCAATGTTTCAGAAAAAGAAACATACATGATCTGACTAATATGTTGATGGACACAATTGAATTAACGCTCGAGACACTCCTGAGTGAGAACGTACTACAAGGCAGGCTATTAAGTTGCTGTCCAAACTCAGTCCAAGCTGCTGTCCAAACTCAGTTGAGTGGTTCTCAAGCTTTTTTTAGCATAACTCTTATAATTTACAGTTAATGTAGGGTAAAGTGATTAGATTACTATACATATTCCCCCCAGGGATGACTATATTTCAAGCCTTTTATTCTGGGTGTTGAGTAAGGTTTCATACCAGTGCATCATCTCATTCCTTTGCCATACTTTAGATGAATAACTGCTCACTTATAGCTGGTGGGCCTTGATTTCTCGATATCATAGTATCAGGTTTTTTTTTATTATAGCCACACAGGAAACAAACATTCTTTTTTGCCAAAAAAAAGTAAAATAACACAATTCATTGACAAGAAAATATGGCAACAGCTTATTAAGTTAATATTTAATTGTACTGTGGTTATTATATAATTTTATATAGTGAGCATAATTTAGTCCTAGTAAACACCTTGGACTGCTAAGAACACTACTTATAGTTATACTTCCTGGCATCTGATTAACATGATAAAATATGGTGGTCACGTCACCATGTAAATCAAATAGGAATATAGTAACCAGGAACTTAAGGAAACATTGTAGTTGGAATAGTCTGGTGTCATCTGTTACTTATATCCACCACTTCATTATCTATACATAGGATCAGATTCCCAAGCTAACAGTCAAATTCATATGCAAACAGTTTTATTACACAAAGATTCAGGGGAAAATAGGACAATATATTGCTTGCTCACACCTGTACACATTTCTACAAATTTAAATAAATATAAAATGTAGTTTGGGAATCATACATCTGGGTATCATACAATAAAATTACATATATAAAAAAATATTATATAGCACTTGCTTTATATTTAATGTGGGAATATAACCCTGCAAATATTCTTGTATAAAAGTCCCATGCTGTATCAGAGGCATTTATAGATTTGTCAGAGGCATTTATAATTATAACCTGATTTGAGACCATCTGCAAAATACTGTATGTATGCAGGTGTTTTCAAGGAGGGACTGAAGCCTACAGGCTAATATAATGATATATACAAGTCAAGGCCAAAAACATAATAATAGGTTTTGGACTAGATGCTGAATATTACTCAAAGACTGCAAACAGAACTGTGGTAATGGACGACTGAGACTTCCTAACGAAAGCCAATAAAAACATGTAAGTTAGGAACAGCCATGGACAACTTGTTAATACAACAAGCATTTCCCAACACTATCACTAGAGAGCATTAACATACGTTATTCATATTACAAAACGCAATTGTATTCCATATGACCACCCCATGTCAACCATGGTGAACTGTGGGCATGTGTCCGATGTCTGTAATCTCTATTTCATACGATCGGACTGATCAGCAAGATAACATCATAAACAATCTAGCAATCGGAAGAAGAAGAAAACAGAAAAGAGAGAACCCTTCCAGACAGGGGCGTAACTAGAGACCATGGGGGCCCTGGTGCGAAAAATTGCCCCGGGACCCCCAACTTCAACAGCTGGTCTGTGCCATCATTGCCCCCACACAACTAGTCTGTCCCTTCATTGCCCCCTCCTTCCAACATACAACATATGTAAACACACTTACACAAATCACACACACACTCATACTAACACATGCTCCACCTCACCCCACGTACACAATTTCACATCCATGCTCACACACACACGTACACATCCATGCTCACACACATACACATCCATGCTCAAACACACACACACACACGTACATATACATACATAAATATACATATATATCCCACCTCCTGTCCCCGCCTACCTTTCATCGCTCCTGCAGCTTCTCTTTTGGCTGCGGGCAGCCTTGGTTTCACCGCGAGGTCACGTGACCCAATGTGACCCCGAAACGTTTCTGTCTCCCCATGCCGGTTTCTAAATAGTTTAGAAAGGGCCCTTCCAACCTGTATTAGTGTGGTCCAGGTCAGAAAGGCCCTTTCTAAACTATTTTGAACCGGTACGAGGAGACAGGAAGAAGAGGTTGCACCGGGCCCCCTAAAGGTATGACCCCTGTAGTTACCCCAGTGCTTCCAGACCATACCTATCTCACTAACTTCCCATCCTAGCCCCCCCCCCCGTTTTGAGTCCTGTTCCTGACTTTCTGTGCCCCTTTATACCCATGATCCTCACATTCTGAAAACAAATTATAAAATAAGTTATCAACATTATTACAAACTCTGGATGTGAAATTTTGATCTTAACATCTAACTAGAATATGTAGATTCTGATGTATACAGCAATCACTATGTTGAAAAGATTGATTTAGATTAAGTTCTAGGCCACCAAAATGTGGGAAATATGCTGTACATATCTGGATCACGGATGCTGTTGTTCATTTTTAATTTGTGTATTTCTGTCTTTACCTTTTTTTAGTTATATGACATCAAAACAGAAGCTATGCATGGAGAACTCATACAGTCCCTATAATTGTAACCCAAATCAAAGTAATTGTGCCTTTTTGACAAACAGTGATTGTCATAGCAACTGTCTGTTTTATAGTTTAATCTACAAAATAATTACACCAATTTTATGAAATTACTGTTTTTGGACTGCAGAAGGCTGTTTCTAGAAAGCTTTTTCTTTACTTAAAAAATCCATACAAGATATCACACTATCCCCGTTTCTGGTAAATGACTTGCTTTTGTTATTTTTAACCATATATGTGCCAGAGCACTAACAATGCTGAAATGTAATTTATTGTAAGAAACATAAAATATGTAAAATTACTAAAATATCAAATTACTGTGATTTAAAAGTTTACTAACTTAGCAAGGGTGTAAATCTACAATTAATCATTCAGTAGTCTGATCCATCATTATTACCCATATCTGCTCATCTGGCAAGTTGGGCAAGTGGCGCAGGTCACTACCATTTAGCGTTCCTCGTGTGACAAATGTGACAAAAGATATTGTATAGATAGAGAATGGAGTATTTAGTAGTTGATACATTTTATTTGACCAATATATTTATATAATAATAATAATAATAATAATAATAATAATAATAATAATATTTGACCAAGAAAAACTTCTGAGGTTATCGTCAGTTATCAAAGTTAGTTTATTAACATTTCCTGGGGCACAGTTTATTGTCAGGATACCCGGTAAAAATCCTATAGTGGCTTATTCTCTATGGTTTTGAATTGTATGGGTTTGAGTCCATTGGATGACTCTCACAATTCAAGGATGGTGATGTCCTCTAAGGACATATTTTTCTATGTTGGCTTAATGAAAGGTGAGTTTAACTAAAGACTCCCATTCATTATCAGGTCAATATGACTTCCAAATTAGTTAAATAGAGACAGACTCAATACGATGGAATGTGTTCTACTGAATGTATAAAACATCATCCTTTTAGGCATATGCTTTATGGGCCTGGTGCTTGGTAGCATACAATTTCCTTCCATGACCCTCACGGACAGAAATACCATTCATTTCTCTTTAGAGAAGAACATTTTTACAAGAAAGGAACACTGCAAACTATCTTTATGTGACCTGAAAATCAACGTATTGTCAACTACAGCACTTAAAATATAAATAATTAATGTTAAGGTCAAGAACTACATTTTTAGAAGAGCAATCAAAGGACTAAAATCTAATAAATGATATATATTGATAAATAAACCTTTTTTGGTCTATTCCTGGCAACACATGATTTTTTAGGTAAAACGTTATATTGAATATCAAACTTATGAAAAATGCACCCTCCTGATGTGGGGATCATGTTGTACACAAATGAACAAAAATATTCCCTTGAATTTAAACTCATAGGGGTTTAGCCACCACACAACAACCTTTCTACCAGGAGTCCTAGCAATGTGTTGTGCCCCTCAGGGAACATTAATGGGCTATTTTATACCAAGGGTAGAAGTGTACGGACCAAGTTGGTTCCTTACATAAGGCATGTCTGTGGGGGCAGAGTGGCAAATAGGGGGTGAAAATGCATGTTAGGGAGGCAGAGTGGCATATATGGGTGTATAAGGCATATCTGAGCGACAAAGTGCCAAATAGGGGGTTAAAGGCATATCTGTGGGCAGAGTGGCTTATTAGGGAGGCAGTGTGGCATATAGGGGGTATAAGGCATTTCTGGGGTCAGAGTGGCAAATAGGGGGTTAAAAGGCATATTTGGAACAGAGTGGCTTATTAGGTAGGCAGATTGGCATATAGGGGTATAAGGCATATCTGGGGGGCAGATGTGCATAACTGGGGGCAGAGTGGCAAATAAAAGGTAATAAAAACAAAAAAATCATTTATCTCAATCATAGTTTTTATTAAATATGAAAAAATAGAATTAATATTTACTAGTAAAACTTTTTTTCCTATAGGGTAGTCTTATATTCAGGCTCTTTTTTTCTAAATTGATATTCAAATTTTGGGGGGTCGTCTTTTGAGCAATTGAGCAATTGAGCAAATACGGTAATACGTTAATTGTGTTTTTTTATGGATTAGCAAACACAAACTCCACATAACTGCATCCTTACAACAAAATGCATTCTTAGTAGTGTGTCTGGGAATGCTTTATTGTCACACAGAAGCATCCATTGATGAGCTTGTTGCCATAGAACTTAAATTAACAGATCATCTGCAGATTACATACTTATGGTGCTAAAAAGAGCAATTCATGTTTTGCCTGTGTAGAACGGCACAGACATTTTTTTAAAACATCAAGTCTACCATATGTATAATAATAATAATAATCTGAGACAGAAAACAACAATAGCTTCCCTACATGTGAACTAAAAATATAACTGTATGATTTTGTTAATATTGCTTTAAAGGAAATGAATTCTGATTTTTTAAACTGCAGTTATTGGGACAAAATCTAGTTGAAAAAAAAACTATTACAATATAATTAAGAACAAAGAATTTCCGTCGGTGAACTAACCTTTTTTGTCTCCTGGGATCAAAGAGAATCCCACTCAAATCAAGCACACATTTTCAAACAGTATGATACTTCCTCTCTGGAGTATGCTTCAATCTAACTGATTAGACGTATAACCTATCTCTGGTCTTAGACATGTCAACATCTAGAAACCTTGATAGATCTGTAAACCACACATTGTTCTTATATGTGTATGTGTTGATAGGATTCCTGGTATGACCTTAATTCCATCAAGATGTCGAGGTAAAGAACTTACAGCACTAGACAAGAGACGTTCTTATTCATTGTTAGTATACTAAGTCTCTAAGGATTTTATTGAATCTTAAACTGCCACTAATGATTATTATTAATAATAGTACATTATTAATCATATCTTTTTTTTTTTTTTAGCATGGTAGTAGGAGAAGTTTTGAACTTGGTTGGAAAAGGAAAGAAATATACACAATTGGGTATTTTTCATGACCTGAAATCAGAAGATTCCTGCCCCCCTCCTTTTTCTTTGAAGGACTGAATGTTTTGTTTTTTGGCCAAGAGGTCCCACTTGTAAAGGTTACGGTTTCAAGTGAATATTTGACTAGGTAGGCAGAGACCATATGGCCATATGGGCTTGATGGTGGTGAGATGTGTTAGAGGTTAGAATCTTGCCCAATAGGAGATGGGGTGGTGTAGCAGGACAGTTAGTGTCCTGCCCCACCGAGTTAAGGAAGACCTTGTGACAGGTGGTATTAGGCAGGTGCATGGGTCAAGTTAATTTCCAGATAATACAATTTTATTTATACTACTTCTAGGTTCATAATGTAAAGAAGAACAGTATCTGCTTTAGATGGCCTAGACAGGAAGCTCACAAACTTGTATTAGAGAGTCTTTTTGTCTTCTATTGGAGATGTCTATCAAATGGTCTTGGGGGCTGTTATGAGAATCACAAAGGTGATTCTTAAAGTAGCTTTCACTTCCTTTTAACACCACTTTTACACACCTTAGATTTCTGCATCTGACCTCTAAATGCTCTTGTTGTTAGTTTGTCTCCATGGAGCTGGGTGAAGAAAGAACAGAAACTCTATATTCTATATTGTTTGAAAAATGTTTTATTGTATCAAAAGATGAACATTAAAATAAAAGTATATAGATACTCAGTCTGACCCTTACCTGCTGGCAGTTTTTCAAAAGCTGAAAGGTGGTTAAACCGGGTTACTTAAATCAGTCGGATTGAATAAATCCCGTTATTATCTGTTGTTTGTATATCTGCATATTCATTGTTTAAGTTAAAAGCATTATTCTCATATAATTTCAATAAAATTACATTCTCGCTGCTTTATATAAAAGATTTTCTTTTTAAATCTAAGCACAGTGTATTACCATTTCATACTGACATAATATATTACTGTTACATAATAGCTTATGACTCTCATTTTAACCAATATACTTTACTTAAATTATGTATGCGCAAACCTGTTGTTTTTTTGGGCCTGAAATGTAATTATGTGTTGCTAATGTTAACGGCCTGCAACTCATTAAATGTATCTCTTTGTTACTTAATCATGAAAGATAGGATTTGTGGTGAAGAACCATTTCCTTTCCCAGTTCCTTTTTACCTAGAACCATCAAAGATCCTGTCATTTACTGAAGACTTGCTGTCTGTACCTTATTTATCTTACTTTCATGTATTTTCTAATCCTGCTTGCTCTTTTTTTTTTTTTTTATTTAACTTAGGTTTATTTGTAGCATAAATACTTTTTGTTTAGACTTGCAAGCTTAGAGAGGTTTTAAATAATTATGTAAAAATTGTGGGGCTTTGTGAGTCAACGTTTTTGACTTTTAGTGCTGCTTGGAGCCTTGCATTAAATCATCCACTAAAAAGAAAATAGCTGTAAATAAAGAAATGGTAGCCCTCTTTTAGCTATAAAAAAAAAAAAAGAAAAACCTCCCAATTTACAGGTTTTTGTTCTCTTCAGGCAATTGTTCGACATTAAACATGCTCTCATTTAAAATTATGAACAAACCAAGAATAGTGAGGCTGCCAACTCATTCTTCTCCAGCACAGTGGTGCCCCAAATGTGTCAATGACAAGACAGGCTAATCTACAGGTAAATGGAAAATGAGGCCGCCGTGTCACATTGTTCAATATAATGTAGGCTACAGAAAGAAATAGATTACATTTTTAAGTAATGTGGGCTGCACTAAGTAGGGTTGATGGATCTTAAACACAAATTACTCTGCCCCTAATATCCTACTCTCCCACAATGTTCTACACCAAAAAGGCCACAATAATACTGTCAATATAAACAGTAAAAATATCTATAAACAAAACTGCCTTACTTAGTTCAATTTGATGCAAAGTCACATAAAATGTCTTGGTAAAGCCCCACCGCTAGCCACACTGCCTAAAATAAAATTCTCCTTCATAGACATTTCAAATGTTGGGTGATATGTGCAAGGACAACTAAGCATGGCCGTAGTAATTGACATTCTTAAGTCCTGCTCCATGGCCCTACATGTTTACTATCTAGAAATGAAGAGCTTTAAAATGATCTGTAGCAGATGTTTTCTCTTATTTCTGTTATTTACCATAAATTCCGAGTGGGATTCTGTTCTGGCAGGAATGAAAACATCTGTATAATTGTAAACCACACTTTGTCTTGCTTTTGGATTCCTCGGCTTATCCGACTATCTTCTTGCCTTCAGTCCTTTAAAGAAATCCCTGAAGATCCACCTCTTAGGATCCCTAAACTAACTCCCTTCCTCCAACCACCTCTAGCTCATCGTTCTCTCTTCTGCAATAGAAATAGATTTATATCCAGCAACTATTTATTGAACTAATGTGTGCACTGGGCTACACTTAGGGGGAGTACCACTTTTAGATGTTAAGCTTGTTTGAGCAGACCCTTTTTGTTTTTGTAAGTAAATATTGTTATGTTATACATTCATTGTTATGTCTTGCCAGAGGAGGGCTGGTACCTTCTGACCTAAAGGGGACATAAAGCCAGACAGCCCCATCAGCCCCAGGTAACTCATATACACAATGGCACACATGTAAACACATGCTATCACACTTACACAAGCTTATACACTCAAGCTGACACACATTTATACACTCATGCTAACATACTCTGGCTAACACACACTTGCACATTCATGCTAACACACATACACTTTAGCATACACACACACACCCTCTCTCTCCCCTTACCTTACCCACTTTGGTTCTGGCTGCTCACATATATTGTATGACCAGCTCCACACAAACCATTGTTGGTCAGTGTGTGCATGAACACAGTGAAACAAAATGTTATTATGAAAGGAACATAACCACATTTTTGTAAAATAAGAAATAAATCAAACTTTGTTTTGGACTTGTTCATTCCAGGGTTGTTTATGGCATTTCTGAGATAAAGCATGTATATTTAATCTCTATTTAATTTAAATGTAAATTCACTTACTAATTGGGAAACATCCTTTGTGAGCTTTAATGCTAAACTTTCTAACATTATGTGTCAATTTGCAGTTGACTATATTGAGACTGACTATATCATTCTTCAACATTGGATCCGTTGACAGTATATAAGTAAAATATATACTAATATATCTAGCAGTTCATACTAATCCAACATGCTGCCATAACACCATCTTGATCCATGTTCCACTGAAATCCCGTAGTAAGGGTAACTTATTGAAAGTAGGTAGGTCTTCATGCCGGAGGAAATGAGCAAAGTCTTTAGACAGCATGGGATCATTGCTTGTAATCAAGAAGTATACAACAATCACAGAATACAGAGAAATTCAAATATTTATCTATCTATCTATCTGTCACGGAGCTGGCTAGTCCGACCGACTGCCTCCGCTGTCTTGTGCTCCCTTAGCCTGGGACAACACACTTTCCCCGGTTCCCCAGTCACTCGCCGAGACTCAGTGTAGGGTAAAACCAAACGAAGACTGATTTATTTCACACACACAGAGCTGGATATATCCAGCAAAACACACATTTACATAAAACAAGATATTGGGACACAAACAACCCCCTTAATCTGCCTCCCAGAGACAACAGGGGCAGTAACGGGATTAACAATACAATAGGTGGGGGAGACTGATTTATACATTAGACTAAAACAATGGCGGTCACTCCCTGGTGGCAGACCCTGGCTGTCTGCTGGAGATAATCCCCTCAGCTAGTGAGGAGATGATACTGCTGGGGGTAGCCACAGAAGTCTCTACAAACCCAGGGCCCATAGTCAATAGGGAGGAGGCTGGCAGTCAGGCTTCTCCAATGGCCCCAGTGATGGAGGCTTCCGTCACACTATCTATCTATCTATCTATCTATCTATCTATCTATCTATCTATCTATCTATCTATCTATGATATTTTACAATGGTGGGCAAAGTATGATCAGGAAACCACAAATCCTGCAGCAACATTTTGAGCTTTTCATCAATTTCTTAAGCTTTCATTACCGTTTGAGATCCCCCATTATTGTTGTCAATCTGCATCCTCTTCAAGACAAGGCATGTTTTATTCCTGCAGCACACGTAATTACATTTTGAGCTTGAACCCATAATCTGAACAATAACATATAAAGAAAACTCATGATCACAGATGTATACCACACATAAACTGATTTAACAACCAGACAATTGCTGAGTTATTTGAAGAAACAGCAACGCACCTTCAATCATCATACCCAGTAACTTATTCTTAACTACCAGAAAGCTTTTTCCTCTGTTAAGTCAGAGTGGACCTTTTCTAGCTGTATAAGTTAAATTCTCGTAGTTGTTCCAGTTTTCCTGTAAATTTCATATTCTTTTTCAACGTCTTATTGCAAAAGATAACATATACTCTAGTTCTATAAAACATGTTGTTATAATTACCTTTTAGGTCGACTTATTAGCTTTGTTTTTTTATTATTTAGCAAATATATATATATATATAAATATATTGTTATATAACAAAGTATTTGTTTCAAAGCATTGCATCTGGAAGATTCACTAAAGCACCACTGTCATTTTTGCATGTTCCCTGACCTGTTACATTTTACTATTTTGTCCTTCTAGGGATACACCATCTTTTGTCCCCTAGGGATACAGCCACTTTATAGCCACTTAATGTAGTAATAAAAAAGACAGATCTAATAAATGCATTCTTACCCACAATTTAAAATAAGCTTCATTGTGACTATTTGTGTTTGCCTTACAAAGCAGGTGACACAGTTTGAAGCAAAAAAGCCTTTATCTTTATTATTATTATTATTATTATTATTATTATTATGATACTACCAGCAGTATTGTACAGCTGCCTCATTCCATAACCCATGCTGCATCTTAACTTAGATCACTGGGAGTTGAAATTCAAAGGGTTGTATCCCTAGTTCGATTCAAGTTTCTTAGTGGCTTGACCATTGGTGCAACTTGATGATTTTGAACTCACTGAAACTTGAGAATACTTTGCTCTACTGATGATGACAAGTTTGGTGGGAAAACTAGAACCTTAGTGAATGTCATTATAGAAAACTGAGCTCACACTTGAGTGACCCTTGGTATCTGGTTTCACATTTCTTATTATCATTTCAGTTTTTGCTTTCAAATAATAATAATATTATAATATTATAATATGCTGGTATATAATATAATAATATTTACCAGCATAAACCAGGCTTTAGTTAATATTTCATGATTGGCTGGTCTCTTGTATCTTTAACATTTTAAGACTGGTGAAGAAAACATGAACGTGGAGGTGTGTTGGACGAGTGTCCAATACTACATACCTTACAAAATTACAAATGGCGAAAGAGGGATGCATTTGTTTGGGGGGATGCTAGGGGACCAGGCTTTATCAATACTGTTTATGTGCACTTGCTACTTACTGGTGGTAATTTAATATATATTATTGTGAGATTTAGAACTGTGGGACACCATGATGGATCCATGTGCACCAAGCATACTGAGCTCCAAGAAAAGAGGGATGTTCGGTAAGGGAAGAGGGACAGTAGGATTTATCTCCAAAAAGAGACCAATCTTCATAAAGAGGGACAAGTGGGACAACAAATATTAACAACGCTAATTAACAACTAACATAACAAAAATGTGAACTGCCAGGTTTTAATTTAACTCATTTTACGTATATTTGTCTTATGAGTTGTTTTTAATAATATTAACGGTAATAATACTATGGTAAGTCTACATCTTACCATATCAGTATATCTACATTATCCTGGCCAAAAAAATCCTGTAACATGTATTTTCTGACGAGCATTCTAAAAATCATGGCATGCTTCCAGATGGTGTTTGGAATGTGTGACTGGCTTGTACTGTTTAAAAACAGATGTTTACGTATGACTAACAAATGGTAATCAGCACTGTAAATGTTCAAGAAGCTTTGAAGCCAAGAATGAAGCATTTTATTTGAGGCCTTTTTTCCACAAACCTCTATAGGCCCTTGCATATTAAATAAACTGCCTCTAATTTATATACTAATTTTTGCTATTTCCGTAATATGGAATGCTTTTACTGTGTGAACTTTAAATTTAAATGGTAGAGCTACTGATCATAAAGTTGGGTTTGAATATATAAAAAATGCAGTTACAGATGAGTTTTCTTTTTTTTTTGCTGCTTTTTTAAAACTAATAGGTATGAAATTTCATTTTATGCATCTGATTCTTAAATTTGTCCGTGGAATAGAAGTGTTTACCCTGGCTGCGTCCTTCTTCATCTGTTAGCTGTATTTGTTTATACACAATCCCGCGTGCATGAAATGGGGAAAATTGTCTGCCGTGCTTGTACGATTTTAATCTGTTTGGTGCAGCAGCTGCGGGAACCTGGAACAGGCATTAGCCTATACGGCAGGGGCGGGCTGGGCCGCTGGGTGCTGATACCGCCGGCCGGCACTACTTCAATACTTTTTTTTTAAATTTAGTATGGCAAGCCGGATCGGCTATTACATGAAAAAAAAAATAGTATTAAAGCAGCGCCGGCCGGCGGCATCAGCACCCAGCGGCCGTATGCGATGGCCGCCAAGTGATGGGAGCAGCGTGAGGGGTGAAAGCTCCGCCCCCTCGCACTCACCTTTCACCCCTCACGCTGCTCCCATCACTATGCGGCCATCAGATTGTTGGAAATCGAATCTAAACGGCCGCTGGGTGCTGATGCTGCCGGCCAGCACTACTTTAATACTTTATTTATTTATTTTTAATATGGCAAGCCGATCTGGCATATTAAATAAATAAAAAAAAGGATTAAAGTAGCTCTGGCCGGTGGCATCAGCACCCAGCGGCCGTTTAGATAAGTTTTCCAGCAGTCTGATGGCCGCATAGTGATGGGAGCAGCGTGAGGGGTGAAAGGTGACTGCGAGGGGGCGGAGCCACTTCACTTGACTTGCCCCCCAGGCCTTAGGCTGCCAGCCCTCCCCTACTGTACGGCCTATATCGTTTTCACACCAAGATACTGTGGACAACTCTGTTTTCGGACACATTTGTCCACATTTTCTGAGAACAACGCTGACAATTATTTATTCCAGTACCAGTCTTACCAAAGCAAATACAACTACATATTAGCTGGCGAGTAAACTGGTAGTCTAGTGCTTCCCATGCAGTCTAACCAATGAAGAAATGTATGTTAAAGTCCTTTGTAAATAAATAAAGGGCTCCTGCAACTCTTTTGCGAGCCAACAATACTGTTAAATGGGCTGGCTGCCAGTTGGCTACAGGGGTCTCCCTATGGAGTCTCCTAACCCAGTTATAAAAGAAGCAATGTCAATATGTCTAATTAGATTCCCTTTGAGTGGAAGGTTTTATTTTTATGAGTTTTTTAAATGTGAAATATTTTATTTTATAAAATGAAGAAAAGGTTGAGGTTGAGTTTGTTGGCAAATCATGGAATTTCATTGCCATATGGTTATTTTCATTAACTGGAACACCGTGTTTAGATTCGTTAAGTCAAGGCTTAAAAAATATGAAAACAAATACATTTTGTTCTGTTCTCTATTTTTACTCATCCTCTATTCTTAAGGAGTATAATTTGTGTTTGTAAGGATATTTATTTAGTTGAAATATTGGATAACATGTTCTCGCCAATGCTTTAGAGAGGCAATAATTCCAAATTTCTAAAGAGGAAGTAAGTCTTGACTTTTATGCCCTTCCCAGCACAAAAAATGCTGTTACCACTAATTATCAGAGACAAGGGATACATTTTGGTTGTTTAAGTAGCTGTCTAAGCCACCAACAGCTATTCAAAGACTATCAGATGTTATCACATCACAGAGGCACCAAAGCTAAGGAAGTAAATATATCATTAGTGCCTTCTCATCTATATGAGTTAGGGTCATTAATTTTCTCACAAAGGAGAGATAATCTGAAACATGCTGCCTTGATCTGCCTGAACTGCGGGGTTGCCAATTATGTATTTAACTGTTTATTGAGTACACAAGAATGAGGCGGACAGTGGTGAGTGCTTTATGATTTATTTATATGGTGCTGGCAGACTCTGTAGTAATAGCATTAACGTACTTTAAGACATATCGGTACAGAAGAGAACTATGGTCTTGCAAGCTTAAAACCTATTAGGTAGTTTGGGGGGGTGTTTAAAACCGTTTTAAAGGAACTACTTGGGCAAGGTAACAGAAGTGATTTGGAGAAATTTAGGATGAAGATTTGAGGATGTCAGGGGGCTACATTGTATGCTTCTTTGAATAGGGTGATTTTTAGTGAACCTTAAACGAATCATTATCATTAGTCGGAAGGAAAATAATGTAAGAATGGAATATACCTTAACAATAAACAATTGATTTGCCCAAAGACTGCTTTGTTACTGCAACATGTCCATGTTTCTTTTACAGTATTATATTACCTTAGATTATTTGTCAATAGGGTAAGATTATGAAGCCTATTCTATTAATACTAGAATAGCTGCTAAGCACTGGTGAGTTAATGTTGCTGTGAAGGGGGCAGTGGCTCTGGGGACTCTTAGTTCCAGATTTCCCAGTCTTGCATGTAGTGCGCACAACCATAGACTGTACAGGGCCCAGTAGTGTTGATTTAGTAAACAATTATACATGTCCCATATATACCACTACATGTATGGATTGAAAATGTAATTTTATGAATTAAGACATATTAGCATTTAATCTCAAATTTATGATTGTGTTTGTGAATTCAGTCTAATGAAAAACAATATTTTTGAGTTGGTTTAGCCACAGATGTTGATGGGCTGTAGCTCTTAGACAATATATTATGTTTGTTGTTTGCTGATGGAAGTCAAATTTCACAAAGATGAACTGATCTTTTAAGGTACTGTCCAAAATGATTAACATTTTTGTGTTTTGGAAATCCACTTTGAAAATCTAGATTTTAATAAAAAGTTATCTAAACAGAAGAGGCTGATGTGGTGTTAAAACACATGGTATGATATCAGACATTCTCACAGAGTGAACAAGTAGATGATTCACACCATGTTACTGTCCAGCCTTGAAAGAAAGTTGGCTGTACCTTCCATTACACTATGTTGCTAAGTGGTTCTTCACATAGTGATCCATTTTAAGACTATGGTGGGAATGAAATATTTTGTCTTTGAAAAAGACATTTGAGTACATCTAACCCAAAGAAAACTTCAACAAGTTGTTGAATTATATAAACATTCCGTCAATCTTTGGGGTTTCTATATACTTCTAGATAATGGGCTCTCCAAAGCTGCACATAGTTATAGATGAGGTCTGACTGGGGATCTGGAAAGTGGCCTCTTTCTGCTACTAATGCCTCTAGTCTTACAATCCAGCACCCTGTTTGTTTCATTGTCTGCCTATGAGTTCTCTGAAAAAATCATTCCCTCTCTTTTGTTACCTAACCAGCTTTTCCCCATGCACTATAGACTATTAATTTTACCAGAAACATAGAATTTGATGACAGAGAAGAACCATTCAGCCCACCAAGTCTTTTTTTCTTGCTGGAAAACCTTAGTCAGTAATTGGGCTCGTTGTAGATTCAGGATAAACATATGTCTATCTCATGCATGTTTAAATTCCATAATAAAGGGCAGTTTAGCAGATAAATGCTCTAAATTACACAAATTAACCATTAGAGTTTTTTTATCAAATGCATGTGAGCTTAAAAGACAGTTTCTTAACTAAAACAAAAGACACAACAAAATTAGAGCTATAAAATGCATGCAATTTGGCTCTTTAAAGGTCTAAAGGGAAATGAGATATGGTTGTTCAGGATAACATCCAAAAATAAGGTATTATTATTCAGCTCACAACTTTTAAATGTGTTGGCTGTAAACAATGTGAAAAGAAGTTTTTTTTTTTATATATTTTTCAAAAACAGTTTTTAAAACTGCAGACACCATTATTGAGCTTAATTAGTGATAGAGCTGTAAAATGCTGAATTTAGAAAACTGATAAATCCACTGTAAATATAATTGGACCAGGGATAAGCTGGTCTTGGGGGCAGTTGCTCCTTGAATCAGTCTATATTTTTCAAAGGCCATTCCAAATGGGCTGACCGGCTCATGGAAGATGGGATCTGTGACACATGACCCCATGTAAGTAGTGCAATAGATTGCACACACTACAAGCTGTTCTGAATACAGGCTCCTTGCAAGTTAAGTGATGGCATTAGAATGTGGCACTGGTGTTTTTGTATGTGTTTATTTTAGCTGGAAGTCCCATTGTCTTTACTTGCCCCCGGGCCAGAAGGTGCCAGCCCTCTGCTGAATTAAACGTAAGAAAGAAGATAACATTTATAACATGCATCTTATGTTTAAGCTGTGACTGAATACATTTAGAAGACTGAGGTATGAAAGTAAATTTAAGAATACCTAGTTTTTAATCTTCTTGGGAAGCAGTTCTAGAGATATTAGCAGCAGAAGGAGAGAGGTGGTTCTGCCACATTACAAATCTTTGGTCAGACCTCACCTTGAGTATTGTGTACAGTTCTTGAGACCCCATGTCTTCTGAACACCCCTTCTCTAGCAGGGAAGACTCGGCCAACTACAGACCAATTAATCTTAGGTCAATAGTTGGCTAATTAATGGAAGCCATGCAAAATTATAGAATTGTTAAATACCTGAAAATAAAGGGTTTGTATGATCAGAAACAGCATGTGTTTACTACAGGGCTAACTAAGATAATAGACCAGGGAGGGACTGTTTCTCTAGATTTCAGCAAGCCATTCAACACTGTCCCCATAGAAGACAAATAAATTGCAGTTTTTGTGTTTGTATGTCAAAATAGTTGAATGAATAAGGCAATGGTTGAGTGATAGGAGGCAGAAGGTTATAGCTTATGGTGTATATTCAGTCCACGGATGTGTTACCAGTGGGGTACCTCAGGGATCAGTATTTGGACCCTTACTTTTTGCAGATGTAACAGGGTAGCCCTTCCGGGTGGAGCAAATCAAATGGCAAAAGTAAATTAGAAGAATGGTGGTGAGTGTGGCTGCTGCAGCTTAATGTTGATAAATATAATATAATGAACTTGGATCATAAAAATCCCAAGGCAGAATATAGCGTTGGGGATGCTGTTTTGTCAGTGACAATGGAAGAAAGTGATTTAGGAGTAGTTATTTCTGATTACTTAAAGGTAAGCAGACAATGCAATAAACATCTAAAAAAGTAAGCAGGGTGCTAGGTTGTTTGTGAGAGGTATTAGTGGCAGGAAGAGGGGGGTGGTTCTGCCACTTTACAGATCCCTGGTCAGACCTAGAGTATTGTGTACAGTTCTGGAGACCTCATCTCCAGAACAATATTGACATATTGAAGAGAGTTCAGAGGACGCTAAGTGGCTTGCAAGATTATCATAAAAGACTCAATATGAAGAAAGAAGAGAAAGGGGCAATGCAATATAAACATTTAAATACTTAAAGGGATTTAACAAAGTAAAGTAGGCAAGCTTATTTGAAAGGAGGAGCAATGTTAGAACAAGAGGTCATAGTCTAGAGGGTCAGAGGCTCAGAGGTAATGTAAGGAAGTTCTACTTTACTCAGGGAAGTAGATATATGAAACAGTGTCCCAGCAGAAGTGGGTTATATAGTGAGGCAATTAAAACAGGAAGGGGGTAGACATAAAAACTCTCCTCACTATGGGACCAGATGAAGGACGTATAGGGGATTGAATACCTAACATCAGGAAAAATGGGCAGACTAGATGGGCCAAATGGTTTTTATCTGCCATCACATTCTTTGTTTCTATGTTTCTTTTTTTTCAGAAAAATATTAACATTTTGGAGGAAGTTCATAGGAGGGCTACTAAAATGGTAAATGGTTTACAGGAAAACAATATCAAGAAAGACTAAAGACTCTTATTATGTATAGCTTGGAGGAAAGAAGAGACAGGGGATATATGATAGAAACATTTACATACTTAACGGGATTTCACAAAGTATAGGGGGCCAAGTAATTCTTACCTGCCATCAAATGTTTCTATGTAAAATAAGAGAATGTATGACAGGTCAAAGGCAAACCAAGGTCAGTAAATTTGACCTAGCAATACATTTTCCAAGTATGCTGACCCAGAGTTCTCCATCTCCATAGATCAGTCTATGAGGAGAAGCTTGTTGTACATAAGGGATCAATTTGTTGAATAGACAGGGAGCATGAAGACTCAGACCTTGAGTAGGAAGAACACCACCATTCGCACATTAAAGGCGCCCCTAGAGGCCAGGTAACAAGGTACAGTGCAGGAAGTGGCTAGATTTGTGAAAGAATGGCCATTCAGGTGTATACTGCTGCAAACCTTTTACAGAAGCACGGATTAATGGCCACTATGAATTAATCATTGTATTGGAGTATACTTCCACTTTGCAAAATTTACTCTATAAGTGCACATCACAAGAAATAGTAATGTATTTATGGAGGTCGCTGCCCTTAACCGGACCAAGGAGCATGCAGTTCTTTTTTCTTTGTGCAGAGAGCGCAGAGGAAAATTGTGGAGACCCAACAGGTCCATGGAGTGTTATTGTGCATTAGTGATGTCAAACGACCCAATAGAGTCCTAGTAAAGCAGATCAACCCCACCTTTATTTGGGACCACACTGTGACAAACAAATATATTGTTTCTCTCTTGGCTTAATGTCTTGAATTTTATTGAAATGGTTAACTATATTTTTCAAAGGTACAGTGTAATTAGAGACAGCGAGCCTTTGTTCAGGAGTCAGAGGTTCAAATGTGGCCCTAGGGCATCATGTTTGACATACCTGGATTTCAACACAAATGAATAATGATATAGACGTTCCTAAAATATTAGAGGTTAACCTTAAGTTCCAGGGGGTACCAGATTTTGTCACAACCAGATTCTACCATCCAAAAATATTCAGTAAGTAAAAATTTTTTTAAATTTTTTTTTTATTTGTAACTTGACACTCTTAAAAAAGTGTTATAACAATAGGGGTCACAAAGAGTGCACAGACAGTTTTCATCACATCTAATCATATTCATAAAGATTTGTTTTCATGTAAGAAAGTTGTTGTAGGGCTAAAAAGTACAGTCAGCCGGAGGGTTTTTGTAGTAGTAAAGAAAATGTGCTTCGTAACTGAATCAAATTCTGTATTTCATAGTCACATGGAGTTTTGTTTCAGAAGCTCGGTGAGGCTTACCCTGCAGTATACATTGTTATATGAGAGAGTTAAAATGTTAACTCTATCTTTGGTGAATAGACCGTTAACCTTTTACTGACCAAATGTTCAAAGGCAGGACGGGTCTCTCCAGTGAAAAAATCTTTCTGAAGAAAATTTTATTCTGAGAAGCTTCTCTTTCATATTTTCATAGACACCAAGTGCAAAGAGTCCACATGATATCAAAAGAAACAAGAAAGCTTCTCCTTATACCAGAGAATTCTTTCAGCAGAGTGCATTAAGGGCAGAGACATGGACCAATAACTATGCCCACACTTACATCTTCATATCGAGAGTAAAACATTCAAGAACCTTTAAAAAGATTAACACACATACTTTACTAACAAGTTGGCTGACATCTCGTCAAAAGGCCTTTCGATTTACAGTTTCTACCTAAAAAACTTCAAACAGATGATTACATTTATCGTGAACTTTTTCTGCGAACGTGAAACAGACAATGCAGTCAAAAGTGAAATAAAGCAAAGCTTAACATCCTTCTAGAAATGAAGGATTCTAGGTTCATGAAAATATTTTCCACGTCACACAGAAATGCCTCTTAATAACACTGAAGTCTGCTATGCGACTCTATAATAAAACGTTTTACTAAAACATACATCAGTGACACAAAACACAGTCTTGTTCTAGACAGTACAATAAACTGAAGCAACTTTGACCTCTCACAAAGGCATAAAATTATCCAGAGTTAAACTGTTGTAAATTCCAGCGATGTGATAATGACTTATTTTGCTTTACTCTGGAACAGTGAAATATTCCTTGCTGATAATGTTCAGTTTGTCTTTTTTTTTTTTTCATTTTCCCCTCCGGGTCCCTTTGTTTTTTCCAGAAAATTTAAACTATAAAAAGTTCAGAACTCTGTGAGATCTCAGTGTGACATTAACCATATCTTTGTTCTCACAAGAGTAAGGCCTATTTCCCCATCCATGGGCTACAGAATATTCTGGGCCTATATAAATAAAATGTAATAATAATAATAATAATCACCTAGCTCCCACATGCTGTTCGGTAAAGTCAGCTGGGTCAGCCACATTCCAAAGCTCCAACATTGAATGTCACCCTAGCAGGCCATCCCAACTTGGACTTGAATTCCTCATAATGCATTTTATAGAATGGGCTTCTTCTTCAGAGACCCATTGAGATCATGAAGATTGTTAAAAGACTCAAGGAAATCTGTTATCTATAAGCTTTTCGGAAAATGTATTTCTCTTTGTTCCTAAACAATGCATGTCTGTGATATAACACTTGATCCTAATATTTATTTTTCAGGGATAAGCTACTTTGTTTATACCTCTAACGTCTGCAGGTAGTTGCTTGATATAGGCAGGGTCATAGTTGAGTGTTATGGGAGATCACTTTTAACAGTAAAGCAAATACAACATTTAGACTTGGTTACAAATATTCTGTCTCATCATTGATACTGCACTATTTTCTTAGTTTTTTTTTTAAATTTACTTAAAGTAAAATCTTTGTAAATGCATCACAATCAATAAAGAGTATTTAAGGAAAAAAATTGCAAAGGTACGTAGTTTACATCTACACTGTATATGTCTATTGAATGAAATAAAAATAATAAAATAGATAGTAAACATAAACCAGAGTAAGGCTCTATTTTATGGACTAACACGTTTTTATACTTTTTAGAATTTACAAAATCAGGAAATAATTAATACTTTGTATTAAATGCAATATTTATTTATTCTCAAGGGCAGTATTATTTACTAAGAAAGCAAAAAAGGCAAAGTAAGTAAATTACAACATGCCATGACTTCTCAGAGTTGATTAACTCTAGCAACTGCTTGCCAATTACATTCAAGGAATGCATGGCCAATTCTTTAACAAGAGATCACTCAGTCTAAGAAAAAACAGTGGTTCCACAGCAGGTGTTCAGGAATAACATTGCCAGTTACATTAACTACATGCAAGGGAAATCCATCTTATGAAAGCCAACCTTGGATTTCATTATTAAAAAATCTAATGTTAGGAAAAGATGCTGCATTAGACTAAAAAAAAGTCTATAGGATCACCTTAGAGCTTATCCACTAGACAAGTTATATTTTTAACAATCATGTTGACTACAAATGATAACGTGCTCAGAAGGGTCGACCCAATGAAGCCAACAAATAATAAAGAACCTCTTGGAAAAGTGCAGTTTTTAGAAATATCTATGATTCATTGTCAACAGCCCTAAAAAAGACTACATGTGTCTATAAGCACAGTTAACCTGATGTATAAACACATTTTATTCCCACGATTGTGCTTCTGTGTAACTTGTAGTAAATTGCAGGACACTGAGATGTTTTGTCCTATCCAATAACCTACATTAACTACTGCTGTGTGTCAGCAACATTGCATAATTAAGTGACCTTGTACTGTTTGTTATAAAAAAAACACCAATTTGTCAACTTTGCCATCATAAAGTCTACAATCAAATGTATGGTCATAGACATTAATACAAAACTCTAGAAGATCTGAGTATTATTCGTAGTGTGAGTATGAAGAATCCACTGCCATTATGCAGGACACTTATAATAAATATAAAAAAAACCGGATGTGTTGGGACTGACACTTAATCCTGTATTTACCGTATTTCCCCATGTATAAGACGCACCTTTTTTAGAAAAATTTGCGGTCTAAAAATTGGGTGCGTCTTATACAGTGGTGGTACCTGCTGCTTACCTCTGTGTTGTTAAGCAGAGTCTCTTGATCCGTCGCAGCGACACAGGAACCCAGTGGAGTCACGTGAATGTACATTGATAAAATATTGATAGATTATTGCAGATTACTGTTAAAAGTTGTCTCCCAAAACACTTAACTATGACCCTACCTATATCAAACAACTACCTGCAGAGGTTAGAGGTATTAACAAAGTAGTTTATCCCTGAAAAATAAATATTAGGATCAAGTGTTAGATCACACTGCATTGGTTAGGAAAAAAGAGAAATACATTTTCAGAAAAGTTTATAGATAACAGATTTCCTTTTGTATTTTAACAATCTTATAATGTCTTTGCGGTAATGTAAATGCCAGTAAGAAGAACCTTACATCAAGTGAAGATGTATTGAAGAAATCCTCTAACCTGGAGAAGGAGTATTTAAAAATATAAGATCATGACTATGCAATAATTATTATTAGTAGTAGCTTTTATCTTTATAGCGCCAACAATTTACGCAATTTACGCAATTTACATATATTCAAGGGATATGACAAAATGAAAATTGACAGACTAAGACAATCCGATACATTAGGTGGAAAGGGCCCTGCTCGCAAGCTAAGAATCTATAGTATATTAAATGAAAATCTCAAGGTTTTAAACTAAGCCTGTAAACTTTGCAATATTTTTTTGGGGGGTGGGGTAAAAACCATAGGAGAAATCTACCTAGTCATTGGAAAACCAATAACTTGCATACACCTTACTGAAGAGTCTAAAACAGAGACCAGTGTGGAAGGTGTTTCCAATCATTTCTAACTTCATACAGACGGCTTCAGAGTAATTTATTTTCAGAATACAATCTGAGAAGACTCTTCAGTGGTCACATTGACGAGGACATTATATACAGCTTGTAAACAAACAAGAGGGCCTTCTTATAGTCAATTTGTGGAGTTTCAACACAATGTGTTTATGATTCTCTCTCTCTCTCTCTTATTGATGAATTAACAATTATACATCCAGAGGAATGGAACATATGGTGTCCTGCTCTTCACCAATGCATATTTTATAATTTCAGTTTTTTTAATTGAATTATATGAAGTCAGTCCAAGTCAGACCATTTTGTGAACAATTTTGGACCAGCCCAGTGAAGCAGGAAGGCAGCAGGGTCACATAATGTCAGGTTACGTGACCATGCAGTTAAACACGAAGCTATGTGAGCATGGATGTGTATGTGTAAGTGTGTCTGATTATGTATGTGGAAATGTATGTGTGAGCATGAATGTGTGTATGTGTTTGTTTGAGGGTTCAAGTGTATGTTAGTGAGTATGTGTGTATGCATGTGTGTGGCATAAGTGTGTAAGCCTGTGTAAATATGAGAGTGTGTGTAAAAATGTGTCAGTGCATATGTGAGTTAGCTGGGGGGGGGGTAAATACTCTAAATACACCCCTGTGTCATTTTTAGGTTTAGACAAAGACAGGTCAGTCAGACAACCTGCCTTTTCTTCTCCACCTCTCGTTCATATTGCAAAGAAAACATGTTTTAAAAAAAAAACCTCCTGTGCTTGGCACTCTATTATCTTTTTATCAGCTACTGGCAAGATTTAGTATAAAACCTTTTCATTCCGAACTATATATTTCAGCTGCATTACATTTCTTTGCATAGTGCCTGCAGATTCTATAACATGTTACAATAAGGAATAGTGAAAATATTTAACAATTTAAAATTGACAATAACATTAACAAATCCCCATCATGCTTAGCTAACCCATACTTTTTGTGTACACTGCATTTGCTTTAAAAAGTAAAATGGTTAAAGGGAGAGGGCAAACATTGACTATTTAACCTCTTTCATACCAGTTGTTGATGACTCCCACTCCCATCATGCTCAATCACACTCAGATAAATGTAGTGAAAACTGCTATTCTGGGGTAGTACTGCTGAATTTTTGGTATCACAGTTACTAGGGGCTCTGAATTTCTATTTTAGATCTGAGTATGATAGGAGTTGTATTCTCATGCAGCCAAGTGTGCTGGAGGTTTCCAATTTCTAAACACATTTTCTTTCCAGGATAGTAATTCACCAACTCAGCTTGGGGCGTTTCAATACAGATGAAATCCATCTCAGATCTTCCAAAAGCCTTGTAAAGGTTGGTGTGACATGTTTCTGGAGGCGTGTCTGGCTAATATTACAGCCCTGGACACACAGTCCCTACATTCTGACTTCACTAGCCTTGGTCAGTACTTGGAGAGTCCTTACTCGCAGGAGTGTGAGTATCTGATCCAGCTCTTCTCAAAAGTGAAGGAGGATCCCTATCATCAGCTAACAAACAGGAGTTTCTTTCTGCTCTACAGGCTGCTTATTGCAGATCAAGGATTTTTTTTTTACTGCATTTTTAATACCCTGGAGGGGGCTCAGCAATGACTTCACTGCAGCCATGCCCCATAGCCTGGATACTGTTAATCATTCTGCAACTAACCCACAGTCAGCAAGGTAAGAATAACACGATTTTAGATGGTTTAGAATATCATTTTCAAACTTGTAATAGAAAGTTTCTTTTTACTCTGCAAACTAGTTTTTTATAACCAAATAAGCCCATTCAGCTGTTATAATGTAACCACTTAAGGTGGTGATATTAACAATATTTGAAAGATGTGATTTTTAATATAATTATGTTGCAATTGGGTTATTCTTTCGCCTTATATGATAAATGATTGTGACCCATAGATCTGATTACTGTTATTATTGTTTATATCAACAACAGTGTATCAATGATAAATATGGACAGGATACCTGATAAAGTGATTTAGTAGGGTAGTCATTTAATGATAATGGGAGTGAGTATTGCTCAAATTAGTTTGCATGTACTGGAGTAGAGTGGATGTTTATTGCTCTTTAAACATAATGGTGGTGTGTGCTCTCTTATCTCAGCATTTATCTAACACTTTGAAGTCATCTGGGATGTTTTGACTTGTTACAGATTTAGGTGAAACATCTGTTTTTACTACTGTGATAAGAGATCTATATTGCTCTTGGAACCACACACTTAAGAATCAATATTTTTCAGTGACATTTTGCAGGTATAAACATACTGGTTGACAAGTTCCTATTCATTATCAAAATATTTTGAAAAAAATAAACAGTATGGATTATTATTTATTAATCCTTAAAGTGACAGAGAACATGATGTGAAGGGTTTCTTTAGGAACCAGCAGGAAAAGGGTGACATTGGGAAATATAACCATGTTATCAAGCAGGGAGCCAGATCCTAGCCTAATGCTGAGTGAAAATGAAGTGACCAAAAATCAGGTAACCTGCTACTATTTGTTACTCCCATTGAGGTGCCCACCACGCTCCAATCTCCTAACTACAGTAGTCTAGATGGCTACCTCTGCCATGTCACAAGTGGTAGTGAGGCAGCTTTATTATCACATAACACACTGGGTGGCCAACAAAGCTTGTGTGCAGACCCCTAGTCACAACCCTAGAGTGCATAATAGATAATTGAGTGAGGAATGTATTGCTTTGTAATAGTGCATCATGTAAAAATAAGACACTTGGTTTTACATAAACAATTTTTTATAGAGTTGAGTAGGCAACAAACCAAGATAGTTTCATACAATAGTGTGTTACTAGATATGATACACAGGAGTATACAAAGCCATAGCTAGCTCTATTTGCACCCAAGACAAGAACAGAAAAATGTGCCCCCCCCACTATATTTTTACAGAGGTTATATTGAGGAAGGTAGATAAATACAAAGATATAATTGATATTAGAACTGCAGTTAATTTAAAAAATAGACACATTTCCCCAAACCTAGTGATTTATTCTCATTTTATGCTGGTCTTGGGATATTAAGGACATTTGGATGCTATAGTATCTTTTTACACTCTAGAGGCTGTGTACTATAATCCCCATTATGTATATGCAGGTGTTTGTATTATCCTCATAAGCATACAGTTAGCCAGACATAGATATGATACAGTGCAGCGTATAGTGAGCATAAGCACATTGTGAGCCTGGCATATGTTATGCAGCATAAATCCCATTACTATATATTGAGCCAGACACTGACAAAGGTACAGCATAACTCCCATTATTATATAGTAAGCAGGACACCGAAGGTGTCATTATATACTGAGCCTGACGGTGGTAGACCACAACTTTAATTATATAGTAAGTAAGATCCAGACTGTGATACAGCAAAACTCCCATAATTTTATAGTGAGTCAGACACTAACACGACTCTTCTTCTGTATTTTGTTTCAAAAGGGCAGAGCTTCAAAGCAACCCTGTCTCCCGATTGGAGGAACAAGGGAGAGGTATTCACGTGGTGCACACCATGGCTTCACACTTTTGCGTCCCACGTGGACTTCCTATTCCCCTGTACCTCCAATTGGAGAGGCTCCACCGTTTTCAGGACCTGCTTTCTGCTCCCCCTCACAGCTGTGCTTAAGGCGTGTGCATCACTCACCTTACACCTCCTGCTGCTCTGTTCATAGATCACATATTTACAGAACATACCTGATAAGATAAATCCCCCCAGAAAATGAGAGACTGTTTACCTAGGGTGTCTGTGTAATTTAGAAAATAGTGAATATTGAATGTATGGACATTTCTGCCCATGCTATGCTAGTTATATAGGCCAACACACAGCTTTTAATAAATTGTTTACTCATTTGACCCCAAAAAAAACAAACAAACATATAAATGAAAGAGATCCACAAAGGGTTCTGGGGGAGTAAAAAAACGTCGAATAAAACTTTAACGTATGTTATATATATCTCCACTCCATAGACTGGGATTACAATATGTTTCTACCTCAAATGAACAATTCTATTTCTTATAGTCTTGTATCTGACATTGCTATGTTAGTAACCTTATAAACCTATAATCATTAAATTGATTTCAATAAGAGTGAATTCCTGCGACTGATTGGCTGCTGAAGTGTGTAGCCCAGCTGCACCCTGTGTGTGTATGAAAATGGAACGTGCAGCCACACTTATGTCATTTGGCAGCCACTGGCCTTAAAGTGCCAGGGCCACCTCATCTTCCTCAGGCCAGGCCTGAACGGAGCTATGATTCTCTAACACCAATAACTAAAGAATACGTTCTCCAATTTGCATGCAGTAAATGCATTGGGGTCCAAGCAAAACATGCATCAAAAATAAAAATACAATTTTTATCGCATTTGTTTAATATGTGCAAATGCAACATTGCCTGGGTATATAGTCATTGCTTTGCAGGTGAACCAGACTTTACATGTCCAAAGATAATTTGATTGCCTTTTCAAAGAAGTACCTACATACTTTACTTTGAAATAGTAAGGACACCACAGAGTGGCTATTAAACTCAAACCGTTTGTCAAGAGCACTTATGATCCTACCTGGAAACTTTCCGGGTTGGGCTAACATAGAATTTGATGGCAGATAAGGCCCATCTATTCTGCTCATTTTTCCTGATGGAAAGTCTTTATTAAGTCCTTGTTCTTGTCTTAGATTGGGGATAACTTTATGCCTATACCATGCATGTTTACATTTCCTCACTGTATTAGCCTCTGGAACTTCTTATGGGAGGCTGTTCCATTTATCTACCAACTGAATAAAGTTAAACTTCTTTACTTCTCTCTCTTTATGAGAGCGCTTTATTGCATTGCCTGCTAACTATTAATCTCTCAGAAATAATTATAATAATAAAATTACAGAAATACAGAACTAATCAATTACTAAGGACTAACAGTTTTTTCTCTTTTTGGGGAATGGCTTTGTATAGGTGTGGAGCTAGCCATGTGTAGGAGCAGATTAGCCCCAGGATTTAGTGGTGGGAAACTGGGTAGGGGGATAGCCAAACTGAACTGAAGGCTCTGGGAAGCAGAGTATTACCTGGAGACGCTGTGTCAAACCTGGAGAGTTTCCAGTTATGCTTATGATTTTTTTGATATCTTGTTTTGGACACAGCAATATAATCTGTTTCCCAAACCAACAGTTTAGTTTATTTTAACCCAATAAAAAGAAAAACACATTCTATAGCCTGACTTGACATATGACTGGCACCTGTTTGTCATACACTGACTCCTTGCTTTTATCATGTTTACCCATTGTGCAACTCTTCATAATATGATGGTGCTGTATAAATCAATAATAATAAGATAAAATGATATATGTGATAATGCTTAGGAGTTAACATGTTGATGATAACAACTGATGTTTTGTGTAAGAAGACCAGCACCTTCAAGTGACTACTCATTTCGCTGACAGAAGGATATTGGTGTGGCATACCCTTCCCTGATCCCTGTGGAAACAAAGGGAATGTTTATATTCACATCCAAACCACTTTACAAGTACATCAGGTGAAGCTACCCGCCAGAAAGTTGGTAGCAGCTGCTGGTGAAAGTGAACAAGTGGTGTAACTGAGTGAAACATTGCTAATTCCATGAAAGAGGTTCAATGAGGCACTTTTTGCCCTGCCTCTGCACAGGAGAGGCTGTCCATTGACAGTTCGGACTTGCTGGCTTCCTGCTGACCGATCATGTGTTAGCACCGGTTCAACACTATATACGTAATGCCCGATCATGAGATCAGGCATTCCCTTCTGATATGCATCACTGCTGACACCCATGCGAAGGACATTTATGAGAAATAAATAAAAATATAGTGAATTCAGTGATATCATTGTGACATTAGTGGCATTTATAAGATGTGTATTGAGTTGATAACTTTTGAGTGCAAAAGATAATGATAAATGTAAGGGATGTATGTGTACCTCTAGAACATCAAAAATAAGTATGTGAGTATGTCTGTAATCATGGGATGTTGCTGGACATAAATTGGGTCATTATTCATCAGTGGCATGTACTATGTAGTAGAAATTTTAAGCAAAATTGCAAAAAAAAAAGTTTTATTTTGGTAAAGACAAATAGCACTGATATTTATTATTTTTTTGTATCTATGGTTTCAAATGAAAGCCCTATTTTTCTTGCACAAAAGGAATTTGTGTGGATACATCAAACACGGAAAAGGAGAATCTTGATTAAACCCACATATGGTAAAACGTACAGCATGTATGGCACTAAATAATCTTGGTAAGAAAATAGTTAAGGGCTGTTGAAATTGTAATAGGAAAAATTTGGTTTGATGTGTTTTTTAAAGAACATTTTAAAGAACCTCTTAGAGATCAGATGATGTCTGGTTAACTTCTTAGATAAGCAAATACAGATAAAATTGTCACATTGCAGACTTATTTATTCAAGCAGTGATAAAAGGGTCTGGAAAGTAACTTAACATTGTTTTTACCTGCCTTGCAAAAAAGATATGTCGTAGCTGATAAACCCTGAATGAAAACAATTTCCTCATAACTTACCTGCAAGTATAGATTGAAAGCGGTCTTAGACTGCTTTAACTTTTGAACTGTAAATCTGACTATTTATGTGAGAGTATTAAAAATATAACAATTAAAAAACGCTAAACAATCAAAACTAATGTAACAATTTACAAAAGATTATATATAATATATAATATATATAATATATCTCATCCGCTATCATTTAGAAAAACAACACATGCAAGCTATTGGTAGTAATGTAGATAAAACATGCAGGCAAGAGTATTAAAAGTATGAAAAAGTCAAAGAATTGGCAAATGCTGTATGGTTAGCTCCGATCTGTTCAATAATAAACAGCTGGGTCTTCTTCATAAGAGAAAAAGGTCTGAAAACGTTACATCTTGCCAGTATTATAACACAGCTGGATTAGTCTGGACAATACTTTGGCAGGATCAAAGTGGCCCTAAAAGGAGTAGGAAGACAAAGTATTATCTTGTATTATCTTGCAATCATCTTTCTGGTTACGGTTCAAAAAAATATTTATATTAGCTCGCCAGAATTACAATTACTTTAGTTCAGTTTGGGTGACCATGCTGTAATACAGTTATTGGCACCGTCTGTAAAGCAGCTTCACTAACACTTTCTTGACACAGTCTATAAAGGAAGCCTTTTGATGACCAGGTACTGCAAATCTCTCAACCATCCCGTTTTCCACAGTACAGTCAGGATTTTTGGACACCATCTCGCAGTCCTGTTAAGCTGCCCACCGGCCTGCTTTGCAGGCAATGGGGCTCATGGGCTGATTGGGGCGATCCCCTGATCTTCCGACTGGCCAGTTGTTGCAGGACGCTCCTCATTGTCATGATGACTTTTCTTTCTAACCTTATATCCTTAGACCCTTGAAGTAATAATTCCCTCATAGCCTCAACTGTTTTATCTTCTCTGTACTTTCTAATTCTTGAATCTCTTTCTGCACTCTGTAATACTTTAGGACCTGTCTTCTACTGCTCCTGTAAACTTACCCCTCTTCTTAAGTTAAGATGATCATCTATTTTTACCTGAACTGTTTTCCCACTTTCTCTAGACACATATGTAGAGACATGGAGTTTAATATGATCTGCTCCCTTATGGTCCTTTGCTCTGCTTTACTGTGCAGAAAGCTAATCCCTTTGTTTCTTGCAAAATACCACTATACCAATCCTAGGCCCTAATTCCATGCTATCAATGGCCTTATTTTGAGCAAGACACAACCTATTAAAAATGATAGATAAGTAAAATAAAAGGATTGCCCTGAGGACAATTATTGAACATATAAAGCTCCAGTACATCCAACATGTGCCTGGGTGTATTTAAAATAGATGATCTTTATTCTTGTGATTTGTCATAAAAATTGTTACTTGAATTGTTATCTAGGGTGCACAATATATTCCTTTACATGCAGTGTCTTTATACTTTCTATTTTGTCGTTATTAAGGATTACAGGAATTCACATAACAAGGTTTTATAGTTAATTTTATATTCACAAAAAATATTTTTTTTAAGACGATAAAAGATCCAGACGCTTCCAATGTGTGACCTTTGCCCAAGTCAATTTATCTTTGAGACCTGGCCTTAGAGCCCATCATTTGTAAATAGTTTGCTAGAGCTGTAAACTATCTGCCGTTAGTTTACATTTTTGTGTCTACTGTCCCGTGTTTTGTCCGTATGTGTCCTGTGTGTTTCCATTTGGGCTCTTACATTTCATTGTTCATCATTAAATACCTCCCAAGTGTCATTCTTTATGAGGGATAATATTTTTTGCACATTATACTGAATAATATGATCATCCTTCTTCAGTTTCGATGTGTAAGTGGTCATTTCAGCTGTGATATTTGTTGTGCATATACTTTGTCAAACCTGTATAGAAGGTAAGACCAATAGCGTTATGTTTTAGACAATTATTGTGTGTTTATATAATCTATATGCATAGCTTCTGCTTTACCAAGGATGCCTAGTGCTGAGTCCAGCCCTGATCAAGCTCAAACATAACCTGATCCATTTCTGCAGTGCTCTTCTGACACCAATTTCCAATTAGTCAATTAACTTGTGTGATGAATTAATATGATTTGTATTAGATTTTTTTTTCTAAAAATGTTGTTAACAAGAACTGTTACCCTTGTCTGGGTTGGAGGAGTCAGGTCATTGTCTCTGGTAATACTGCTTGTTTAATATGTTCCATGTGTAACCCCACACCAAAGGGTAACACTTCCAGAGGTCCTCTGACCTCAGACAAGTAAAGTTGGCGGCAGGCTTTGTAGGAAAAGTGGGGGTTCAACTCCTTGACTTCACTATTCATTATAAAGATCCAATCCCATGGAGGTCTGCAAAGTCTCAGTCGGACACAGCTCCTCCATGGAAAATAGCTGGGGGAGTGAGTTAAGGAGAAATGCATATGGGGGGATTCTTCAGAGAATAACCACCTTTGATATACAAGGGGCACTGAAAGAATCATTTACGCCGTAAGAGAAATCTGCCTTTCAGAAGAATACCCACAAATAGAGCTTAATGATTTTAGTTCATGACCTTGGTAGGCTGGAAACGTTTATGGTAAACAAGGATCCCAGAAACATAGGAGCCTGAAGCACATTTGGTGGGCAGGATATACCAAATAACAGAGGTGGGCCTCTCTCTCCATTTATGTACCTCTTTTGTTGTGTCTGATAACATGGCACTGTGCATGTGTAAAATCGGTATTCATGTGCATGTGTAAAATCAGTATCTGTATGCACCTCCGCTATGGTACACCCTGAGCATTCCTGCTAATAAAATACACTTTTACTGCTTCTGTCTACCTGAAGCTCATGTCTTTGCTAGGCACCATCAAGAAACATTTGGGGCCTCTAAAACCTGTGGTAAAAACCTAAAAATTGGGGCATCTAAAACTGAATACCCCCTACCTTACTTAAATGGGGACATTGCAGCGCTCATGCTTAGAATGTTGAGAGGAGGCCACGTGGCAGCTTCTATGGAGGTTTGAGCAGCAACAGCAGAGACCTCCACTGATTGTACAGCTCCGTGGCCCAGTCAGAGAACATTAGAGGGTCTCCCCAACCAACCATATTCTCTGGATCAGCTGCATAGTGCCCAAAAATTGGTGTGTGGAACTGCACTACAGGGCTTCAGCGACCTACTTAACACCCCAAATGTTTCCATACACATGACCGTTTTTGCCAGAACACAGTTATGATAACTTAACAGGAGTGCGATAAAATCAATTAGAAGGCGCACATATTGTAAAATAACCAGTCAATTTACAAATACTGCTAAAAATCATTGCTGCAAAGAAACAGATGTGGATTTGCATGTTCAGAGAAAAGAATGCCTTATATTTGCACAATTCACATTACAAACACAATTGTTGTTGTTTGTATATTATTATTGTCACTTTTAGGCTTCTAGAACACTTATACCCACCAAACACCTTGCATTCTAAAAGAGGGAGAGACATATGTGTCCCAAAGAACACAGGTGGTCTAGTATAAAGTTGGTTTTCCAAAAGCAGATGTTAGCACATAATACAAAAACCTGTAGACATCAAACTAGTGAAAGTGAAATTTGGTGTCCTGTGCTATAACAATGACTTTTGTAAACTTGCCTTCAAAAAAATAACATTTATAAGAGGAAAAAGTGATGCACGGGAATTAGTCACACACTCTGGTTCCAGTTTCTTCTTTGGTTTATTAAAAACAGATTTCATCCTCCTATTGTTATTAAATTAAGTTATAAGAAGGGTTGTGTTGGAAACTCCAGTACTGGAAATTAGGCCCGATTATTTGTTCAAAACGCAGAATGGGAAGTAAACCTTTGATTTTGATGAATATTATGCCTGCCGTGAAACGAAGCAGAATACATGAAAACATATTAGTTGGATTGTGGCTAGATTTTTCCTTTAGAATAAGTTTTGCATTTATTTTTCCTTTTCTGCGTTTCCCATCAGTTAACTGATCTATCTATAAAATGTTGCTAAAAGCATAAAACGAAACAGGCGCAGATTTGAAATGAATGCCCATGCACTGATTGTCACTTAACACACATTTTCTGTAATGGCATCCGTTTTTTTAAATGTTATCATCAAAAACGATGATGCAATATTAAAGCATTTCACTGCTACATTTCAAGATTCTAAAATGCATATAATACGCTCTCAAACTAATCAGCGTTTCCTAATTACCTACTGTAAAACAAAGAGAACGTTTTCTTCTGCACGCAGATTGGACCCCCAGAGACATTGGTTAGGAACAAAATTGTCTACAAATTGTCATGTACAGTGGTAATAAGTGTGAAGCCACTCTAAAAGGGTGGAGAATACATTTAAAAATATTGGGTAACACATAAATAAATGAGTGGAATTACACTCCACATCACCTGAGGCTCTTGCTCCAGAGGTAAGCCAGAAACTTCCCAGGAATGCTTAGTATTTTACATGATAGCAATTTCACCTTTAAAAACAGGTGGTGAATTATAGTCATTATCCACCTAGTTCTATGGATGTCAACTCGTTTATTATTCAAGTGTGTCATATTTCAGAAATTACTAATTATTATTTGTGTCTTGGCAGCTCCAGAATGCTCTTCTAGTGGACACCAGATCCTACAGAATCCCTACCGAAGTCTAGATTTTGACTCGATGAAGCTCCAGCAATCTGCTATTCATGACTTAATTTGTGATCACTCATTGGCTCCAGGATGGTACCGCTTCATGATCTTTGATAAACCAGCTGAGATGCCAACCAAGTGCGTGGAGGTATTGGTGCAATTAGTCTTGACTATGTATTAACAAATATTAGATAATGGCAAAAACATTATGTCCGTAAGATGTCCATGAGATAAGTTGGGCTATGTCTTATAGAATGGGACAAGACAGAATAATTCTAAAGATACTGTTTTGAATTCAAGTGACAATGGAATAACTTGTGGAGTTGGGTTGCCTTGGGCTGTCTAGTATATTGGTGTTTCGCCTTGGGGGAAAAAAATCTAGTGGAAAATACTTTTGGATGATAGAAGCCTTCAGCAATGAGTGACCTAAATGTAGAAATACTGTTATATTTTAATTAAATAATAATACATTATACATTATACAAACAGTTCTTCAAATAGATTAAATTACATTTACAATGGGTACCTGGACAAAGAGTATAGTGCTTTTCTATCAATATCAATGAATAATGTTGCTAATTGCTATTTTGTACTTAAATATAATTAAAATAATAGTTGAATAAATGTACTAGTTAGAGATAATTTTCTAGTTCACATTGGTCAAGAACAAGCATTAACATTGGAGGCTATGTATAAAAAAAGAGGTTTTTTGGTGTAATATAGCTCAGTTGCTATGATGTATAGAACAAATACTACACAAAAGACACTTTTTATACATAACTTGAAATTATATCAATGCTGCCTCTCGATGTGAACTAGAAAATGACCTAGGAATGTGACGTGTTGCTGCTGTTACGGCTAAATGACAACTAATATTCCACATTGTCACCTACTAATTGGCGAGTGAATCCATTTGCTTAGTGGAACCGTATAGCCGGGTTATGCTGCCAGCTACTGCCACTAAACCCCAAATTTAAAACATCCAAAACCGCAAATAATATATTAAACACACAAGAACATCACAAGAACACAAGTGGCAATATCTCTGAATTAAAGTATACACAATTACAACACATGTTCTTCCTTTAATGCCTTTTATTGATGTAATAATGCAACTGAGTCTCAGTTAAATATAAGAAATAAAAGGCAATGATAATAGAAAGACAGTTTAAGGAATCTATATAAGCACTTTAACAAAACCTTTTCAGTGAACATAAGCATAACAGAATGTAACAATAAAACTTTAGCACGATATATAGATATGTGGGGGAAGTAAGCTGCACCTTATATATATATATTAATAATAATAATATTATTTCCCAACAGATGAATCATTGTGGTACCCAAGCTCCTGTTTGGTTGTCTTTACGCGACTCAGAATCTCTCCCTCCACCTGGGGAAATCAGACAACTCACGGCCTGCGCAACATGGCAGTTTTTCTTCAGTAGCACCAAGGACTGTTGCCTTTTCCGCATCCCAGTGACAGTCCGAAATTGTGGGGATTTCTTTGTGTATCTGTTACAGCCTACACAAGGGTGTATGGGTTACTGTGCGGAGGGTTAGTAACCATTACTTTCGTGTACAGTTTAGATGCACGTGTTTCTACTGAGTATCTGGAAGACTGTATTTCCTTTGACTAACGCAGCTTTTAGTCAGTGTAATTGTTTTGTGAATGTTTGTATTAGTAGAAAGGTACTACTTTTGTGTAATGGAATCTGTGGGAAACCGCTATTGCCGGTGGGTGACGCCGGTAAGGGATTCCTACTTTTATTTTGTGTATGACCAAAGAGTTACAGTGATAAAAATAATACAAAATGTTAAATTGTAAACTACACACGAGGGACTGTATATTCTTAATACAATTTTAATGATGTACTGACGTCTCTAGTGAGACAATATTATTTTTCATTTAGTGTGACTAATGCAGGCCCCATATAATGGTCACAAGTGATCATAAAACATACAGAATTGTAAATTGTAAATATATATTTTTATATTTTGACCTATACCTAACCCTTACCATACTTTGTCTCTTTTTTTTCAGCTGTCCCTGACACCAAATCAAAATGCAATGAGGGGGAAACTGAAGTTGACGGTGTGTGCATAAGTAAGTAACACATTCTAATAGGTTACATATTTAATTACATTTTTATATAAGAGATTATGCGCAGGACCGCTATCAGAAATATTGCAGTAGCATTTTCACACACACTAACATACTTCCACACACTATGACACACATGAACTAGCATACTTACACACGCACACACATAGTGACATACTGGTTGGGTAGGAGTCTCTGTGCAAGGACAGGCTGGGGTGCCCTGTGTGGGGCAGGCAGGTGTAGATGCACATGGATGCAGACTACTTTCTGCTTCAGCTCTAGACTTCTTCCTTGGCGCCATCTACAGGAACAGGACCGACACAGCTTGGGAAACTGGCAGCAGACAGACTCAGGATACCGGCAGATGGAAGTGGAGTCTCGGGAGACTGGCAGGTGGTACTGCAGTCTAGGGATACTGTCAGACGGCAGCTGGGTCTTCAGCGCTGTCCCTCCGGGCTGCTTGAATGTCTGTGACACACCATGAGGGGCAGGACAAGCTCAGCACTGGATTTAAAAACCTGAAACTGCTGACCTGATCTGTGTACCGTACCTGACTGTCCTGACTACCTGCTCTGTGTACCGACCTTGGCTCTGTCTGACTACTCATTTTGTGTACCACACCAAGCATTGGCTGATTACCTGCCTGTGTACCTGAACTGGCTTTGGCTGGCTACCTGTCCCGAGCAACTACTTGTGGCATCACTTATCCACATGTATTCGGCACTCCAGCAAGTGTTTTACGTTCAGTTTCTGTAGTATTTGCCTTTCCCTGAGCCTCCACACTGTTGGGATCATGGTTTCCTCCCTTAGTACTCAACCCTTTGGTAGGTTATCCAGGCTGGATAACTCTTGTGGTGTGTGATTCTGGAGCTGGCATTGTGATACATACAGTAACATACTTATACTGACTAACATTCTTACTTACACACACATACACACATAAAGCAACATATCTATACACTTACTCACAGGTGAGAAAGCAGGGTGGCTGAGTCTACTACACCAGTACCAGTTGTACCTCCCTGATGGTGGCCCTGATTGTACATTACAGTGTTGTTGTGGTTTCGTTTTACCAGAGTGCCTTCTAAACAGTATTTCTTTCTTTGTTTAGATATAGTGAACAAAGAAACTGTATTTCCAGACCCCCCAAGGAATCCAGAAATTGCAGCTGAATTGGTTGGCAACAATGTTTACCTCAAGTGTTCCTTTGATGCCCCTGATACCAACCTCTCCATGGGATTTTTAATAAAGTGGTCTAGACTCTCGACTGAAGGAGTAAAGCTAGAACTGAGGCAGGAGGCTGTTATCCAGACAGTTTCTACTGTAGAACTTGATGGGATAAGTGTGAGACTCGGAGACAGGGTAAGAACAACCTGAAGTAGTCCTAATACTTAGATGGCTTCCAATCTCGCACGGCGTGAACAACGAGTAAATCACAAGTGGGAACAGTTCCCAATTATACAGGCCTTAAAACTGCTTGCTATTAATGGAATTCAGTTTAGAGTTTTTTAACCTGAAAAATTGATGAACAACAAAAAAAAGTGGTCTGAGATCACTGTTGTTTAGTTTGTTTTCCATACAGCTACGTAATATATGAGATTTTCAAGCAATTATGAACAAGTCAAGTTATATAATTTTTTCTATTTTGAAAAATCCCCACCGTTTTATTATTTTATTTGTTTGCGCTGCTTTAACTTTATATAGTTTTGTTTTTTTCCTTCAAAAGTAGATAGGGGTATTTCTACTTGATTAAGTGACCTGCATGTAATGATTCACATGTAATCTTGATTAGCACCTTACCATCCTTTACACTTTCTAAAGACTGGTGCTAATTGACTGGACCTCCATTATCAACTAAATCGCTGTAACTGGTCAAATGGACTGTGACATTTGCCTAAAGCTAATTTGCCCTTATTTAAAACTTTATTGTGATTAAATATATTGTGTCCTTTTTATATTACATTGATTTAAACATTTAAACAGATAAATGGATAAAGGTGGTTTATTGTAGGGTTTAGAAATTAATCATTTTTATTTAGGGGGAATTAATGTTTATTTAAGAAAAAAAAAAACTTTTAAGGACACTTCTGGTGCAAGTTTAGTAGCTAATGATCCCATCAGCAGTAAGATTACATTGTTTGCTGTGACAATAAGGTCACTTTTCAAACTTTACACCAAAATGGTTCTTTAAATATAAATTTTGTCCATATACTTTCCATATAAGGAGCAAATGGACAAGCAAGCACATCCTGGAAGATAGATTCCTGAGAGACCAAAAATAATGGAAGGCATTATTTTGCTCATTAATCCAAGTGGATTTCCACTAGAGGCTTTGTTGAGGTTTGCAGAATGCGAACCCCTGGTAGAGAGAAGAGGGTGCCTACGCAAGTAGTAGAGAGGGGCTTAGGTGTGTTTTAACATGTTTCTCCAACATCATCTGCAGGGAAGGGTGTAGTTGTATTTTAACATTTTATTTTATATTAAACAACATAATGTATGGACTGTAAATTGTGAGGACTGTACCTTAAAGCTCCTGTTCCACTTAGACAAAACATGAATTGCACTGTTAAGCATACAAAGCACATACACCTTAGAAGATCTGTCATTTTGTAAGTTTTGGCCACATAAAAATAATACAGAACCTTTAAATAGCAGAAACCAGAAACCAGCTTTGGTGTCACATGACAATTTAGTGTCCTGAGGAAAACAATACTAAAGAAATAAAAGTTTACATGATTAAATAATTTTTTCTCGCTGGGGCATTCAACAGTACCAGGAAAGGTGCTTCTAATGACGTTACAAGAGTTAGTAAGTGGGACAATACCTTTAAATCAGTTCTCGGAACTTGACCGAATCTACAAGAACACCTTTTTAATAGAAAGAAAACATCAAAATATTTGTTAGGAATGTTTATATTACCTTAGGCTGTTCGAGAAGCACATAGATGATTATTATTTTTACTAATTACGTCCCAACTGCATTTATTATTTTACACCAACAGATATATTGCAGTGTTTCCAGCTTTTTACTAGAACAACCAGATGTTCACAGCGCCATCCAAGAAAGCAAGGAATTTTTCGCTGGCATTCAGGTATATTGTATACACTTTTACTGTCTATTATTACTGAAGTACACCCTTCTGAATACAGCCTTTGTACTTGAATAATGACATAGCCAAGGTTGCATTCCTGATTCCCCTACATCTACAGAGCTTAATTAATGGTCCTTCAAATTCTGTTTAAGTACTTATGTATAGCACTCACAATATGTCACTCATTCTAAGAAGGCTCGAATTGTGGGTTTGTATTACGTATGCACAAAAATGCTGCATCCTTCTAGAATTTGAAATTTTGGGAACACACTATGCACATATCATCTTAGGAAAATGGGAAAATGTTGCACGTTGCACAAGGTTACAAAATGAGTGTGAATGTGTTTTTGAAATAAGATTTAAATATTTCCATATTTCGTCTGTCCTAGATCCACCCAGAAGCCCTCACCATATCAGAAGATGGAAGAAGATATCGTTTGACTGTAGAAAGTACAGTACCAATTTCATGCTCTGGGACAACTGAATTGCAGAATGAATGTAAAATAACCCTGAAACTCCATACTGCAAATGAAGGTATGAGAATGTGCAGCATTCTGTCACATATGTTCTGCATTTAGGGGTCTTTCTAATGAGTTAGCACATTTTACAGGGCCAGCTAAGACCTCCATACAGGGAGAACGTTACTGGTGTTGGGCCTTCATAATGATGTGTGGAGTAGAGTGATTCATGGGATATGGTGTGCCATTATAAACTACACTGACCTTCATATCTGATGTTTTTTTCATTGCCTTTAATTAAAATAGTTTGATTCTCTAATTAAACAGCTAAATATGGGCTTTAGTGATCTTGAGTTGTCTCTTTACCAGCAAACACATGCCTCCAAACTATGGGACATTGTTTACAATCATTGACAAAAATATATTTTCCAAATCATGTTATTGAATTTTCAGATTTAACCAGGCTCAAACAAATATATGCCGTATAATAAAATCAACTTTTTGTGCAAGAAAAACATATTTTATTTTATTTGGATTACCCTGTGTAACAAAAGTTATCTTGTAGTCGTGAACTATGTTGTAAGCCTTATGTTTCTGTTTTGGCTTTAACAGATGAAGAAAAACATGACTCTGATTTGGCACTTTCTTCCTGCCAAGTCGACCTCCCGCAGTCCGCCTGCCAGAGTGGAAAGTGCAGTCAAGCAGTTCTTCATTACACTGCAGTGACGGACTTTGTAGCTGATGGAGACAAAGTTGCAAACATTGTGGTTGACGCCATAATTAGCTCAAGCTTTCTATGGAATGGTTATTCTCCATTAAGCACACAGGTAAAACAATCCATAATCCCTATTCATTGTGTATACTTATTACAAAACCAGCGCTAATCAGATACAACTCTACACACTTACAATTTTCTGTAGACTGGTCAGAGTCCAAGACATTTATTAATGACCTTACTGTTGAAATAGTACAAGCTGGTCAGAGTCCAAGACATATATTAATGACCCTAGTGTTGAAATAGTACAAGCTCCTAGGACTGTAATGTCTGGGAGATAGCCGTGTTGGCCTGCATGTGTGTGGGAATGCAAAGAAATATATCAGTGAGAATGTAAAGTATTAAAAAGGCAATATGAGATTTTAATAAAGGCATATTATATATACAGAATATATACAATAAGTATTATAACTATGAAAGCACATTTCTGTGTGCTCTTGAGAATAGATTATAAATGAGGCTTTAGTATTCATTAAGAAGTTGAGTGGTCAGTCAAGTTAAGAGTATACTTGACTTATCAGACTCCGTCCGTAGTATGTGAATACTCAGTTCATCTGTCCTTGGTCTCTTCTTTGATTCAGGATAGCCATATGCCTACCCCATGTTTAAACCCCCATAATGTATTAGCCTTTACCACTTCTGCTGGGGGCTGTTTCACCCTCTCAGACTCAATGGAGTATACATACTCTTCCAAAACAACTTGCTTATTCACTGATAATGTGAGTTTGTGAGTTCATGCAAATGAAAAATACACATCCCTTGCAAAATATGTTTTCATAAATCACTCTGTAAAAAATAAATAAATAAAGAAATTATTTAAATAAATTAAACTAAACCACTGATTCAGTAATAGGCAAAGATGGGGTCTGTACTGCCCATATATTACCTTAACCCCCATCCCTAGAACAGACTTACTTTATTACCACCACCACTTCATCATACATATATATGTATAGATAAATATACTGTGTGTATATCTATATCTATATAAGGGGGTAGTAGCAGTAGAAGAAGTATTATTATTATTATTATTATTATTATTATTATTATTACTCATGGGCAGCTGTTTCATTCTTAATGGGACTTGTCAGCATGAGGTTGGGATACTGGCTTAATACTTGAGGCTTGGGGCTTGGAGTAGCCAAGAAATAACATTACATAAGTTATGGTGGGTAAAGGTGATGGAAAACCCTTCCACTAAAATTAAGGGGGTAGTAGAAGTATTATGAAACACTCATCTACAGACACCAGATAAGCCAGAAGGCTTTCCTCAGAAATCTCATGGTGCTGCCACAACCACAAGGCATTCTGGGTAGGCGCATGCAAATAAGGTCACCTTTTGCCTCTATATCCAATTTATACATGGATCCCTTGAAAGTAATTGCCCGCTGTACAAGACAGCCTTTATACAAAACTCAGGAAGAGGTACAATAGCCAGATCACCACTCATGGACAGCTGTTTCGTGCAATTTCAGGTTGTGATACTGGCTTAATACTTAATACTTATCTACAAAAGTAATTTTCATATTTCAACACAAGTGCGATTTAAAGGGAAATGTTTCTGTATTTTAAGTTATTTTTGCTTAGATTACAGTAAAGGACCTCCCCACTGCCTACTGCTATTCATTTACGGATCCTCATGTCATCACATTTGATGGAAGGTAATAGTAAAAATATACGTTTCTTTTTTGTTTCAAAGGCTATGATTACACCTTATCCCACCTGAAATTGCACCTGTGCAATATGATTTCTCACAAAGTAAATAAATAATTTCATTGTATTTATTGTTATTGTGTGGATTCAGGGTTTATGATAATTTCAACACTGGGACCTTTGTGTTGTACAAGAGCGTGTCCCGCGATTTTGAGGTACATGTCCGACAGTGGGATTGCGGAAGTGTTCACCACCCAGCCTCGTGCAACTGTGGCTTTGTTGCTAAAGAAGACGGAGACATTATTACATTTGATATGTGCAGCGGACAGCTCCATGAATCCCAGCCACATCTGTCAGTGAAGAGTCAGGATTCCTCAACAACTAATTTCAGAATCACTGAACATTATCTCGGAAGAAAGATCACAGTATGTATTTCACTTTATTATTGGGAAATATTTGCATATTACAGTTGAGGAAAAGTGGGTTTTATTTTATATTGTTTCAATAAATGTCCTTTATCTGCCGACCAGTAGAAAGTCATGTAATATTTTGGGTGACTTTCCTTGTTAATTTTTTATGGGCATTCTAAAACAGGGGCTGGGTGGCAGGAGGGAATTGCCCCCTGAGCCAGTCCAAAATAATTCAAACTAATTGGATGCTATAAGAAACAGCACGAGCCAAGGTAAGAGATGTATGAGATGTGATCTGTGATGTGTCAGGTGGGATTGAGTGGGCCAGAAGGTGTCTGCTCATGAAGTCCCGTGGATGCTAATTAAGTCTTTTTTTTCATGGCCTATCCTGAGTCAGAAGCTTCCTCTGGAAGATTAACAGATTTCTTTGTTATTTCACTCAACTAGTAGATTGGGTTAACATAACAGAGTTAGAACACATACAGCTTGGAAATATGCCGTTGACTAAAATCAGTATTTTATGAATATTATTCTATTCCGAAAACTAGAATTGTTTAAAAATAAAAAAACAGCACAATTGTTTTAAAAATGTCCCTGACATCCAATACAGGTCTTCTCTGATATAGGTAGTAGAATATTTTCAAAAAATACATTTTCTTAGCTGGGGGTGGCAAAAGGGGGCAAATGCATATGTGGTGATTCTTCAGAATCCTCCCATTTGCAAGGGGGGGTATCATGTAAGTTTAAAGGGATCTCTCAGGAATCACATGCATTAAAGTGCATATGATGGCTGTAGTGTGCTTTTAATACTGGTAGAATTTAATATTCAATGCTAGGTTAGAATTCTTAGAACTTTCTGCCATGTTTTACTTTGTTACAAGTGATGTAACTGGTAGTCATTAAATGCTGTTAAATTTTTTTAAAAAGTGATTTTTGGGGGGAAGGGGAAACAGCTGAAGTTTTGTACATATTCAGGCCCCATCAAGTATTTATAAAAGAAACAAAAATGTTCTCTCTGATCAGGCCATCAATAAACTAAAATGTTAAAATAGCAGGAGATAACAACAAAACCTACTGTTATATGTTCGGAATCAGACTTATTGGAAATCTTGTGTTGAATACATAAACTATTAATCACTCAATTCTAAATTAATTTCTAAACCACTGCAAGGATAAGTGGAAACTGTCAAAAAGGAAGTCATAATATGAGTATCGGCAAGTGATTTATTACTGCAATATGGTGCTGGAGGGCTCTATAACTCTCTCTAATATGATTCATGACTTCCACCTATTAAGGGGTTAATTTAATGGCCTGTGGGAAAGTATTAATCTATATGCCAGAAAACAGATGTTTTTTCAGCGTGTCCTAGAGGAGAGCCTTCCTGGAAGCTGGTCAAGAGAGTGCATTGTTATATTAAATCAGCAAATATATGTTTCAGCAAATGGCTTTTCTATCACAAAGAACTAATAAGAGACTCATTCAAATTGTTGCTTTCCAGTTTTTATTGCATAATAAGTCTAAGACATCGTCTGAATATAAATCACTAGATAGCTGCCCTGATATTATTTCAGAATGTCTGCTAAATATGATCGTATATATATATATATATATATATATATATATATATATATATATATATATTGTACTCAAAGAATGAATTATTTTCCCCATAAATGCTATAAGGTATTCTGGGAAATGTTGCATATTTGCTTTCTGAGCATTGGCACCAAAACAGATATAAACAATATAATATAATATTAAGGCATTTAAAGCAGTTTGAGTATAGGCATAGGCAGTATAACCATCTCCTTTATGTCTCAGTACGTTTCCAGCTATAACCATCTAGTAGTACCAGCTGGGCTGATAAAATATTTTGGCACTGAAAAGGAAATTACATATGCCTGGATATGGGTTTATGAGTAAATATTATCTCACTATCTTTTTCTAGATCGCTTTCTCATCTGGAGCCTTTATCCGAGCAGATGTGAGTGAATGGGGGATGAGTTTGACTCTCCGGGCTCCTGGCTCAGATTTTAACAATACCCTTGGTCTTTGTGGTACCTTTGATGGGAACGCAGAAAATGATTTTCATAACCGAAAAGGAATTGAACTTGAAGACACTTCACTCAGCCACCTTCATTTCATCAGTCAATGGAAGTAAGTTTTCTGCTTCCAGAAGTTTTTGGTATAAAAAATGGATTTAGCAGAACAAAAATGTGATTTCCCACCTTTTTCTACTCTTCCAGATATGTACAATCATTACTTTACCTGAATCCTACATAGTATGAGAGAGAGTTGTATCCAATTCCTTATCAACTACAAGCAATGAAATGTAGTTCATACAATAATTTCATAATTAATAATTATTATGAATACATTATTGTGTAATAATAGCTTTTTTATATTTTCTCCCTTTGAGAATGAATTGAGATACTAAATAGTACGTTTAAACAATAAATTGTGTCCACTAAATACTCACTTAGTGTGTGGTCGCCAACTGGATAAATGAGGCCTCATGAGTGTAAGAGCAAAATGTGCGGCCGCGTTTATCCAGCCAGCGGATATACCGGTATGTACATAGTTCATTGACTACTGGCCTTAAAGTGCCACGTCCGGTTTAAATCCCTAATCCAGCCCTGGTTGTCTAGCAGTTTAAACATGTTTTACATGTCTTAAGAAAAAAAAAATTTAAATTGAGAGTTATCTCACCAGAGCAATCTTCCAACAGTCATTCGTATGTAAACATAATAAAAGTATATTTTGATTTACTGATATAAGATATACTGATGTTTTTTGGTCACATGAGAAAAAAAATCACCAATTCAAACAGAACAAAGTGAAATCCTTCTATCAAAGAGTTTCAAAAGCAGTTATGTTATCTCCATATCAGATAAGACTATATGGCATTCAATATAGTTCAAAGGAAAGAGAATTTAACACTGATTGCAGAAAACAAGATATCATTTAATGATGGATGGAAACGGTCTGAAAATTCAGCTCAATCTAAATTAAACTTACTATAGATATGATAAAAGTGTTTAACCAATTTAGTCATTTAACGAAGGACTGTATTCTTATAAATTATAAAATTTGGAAAGTTACTAAATCATAGAGTAGAAAATAGATGGATTAATAGATGTATGCCGAAAAAATTTAAAGTAACTTCAACACAAATAAAGCTCCTGTCTATTGGAATACTGTTATAGGTATGTATTATACAACATAGTATACAACTGTATTAAAAAAAACTGAATAATAATTTTGAAAAAACATAAAATCAGTGTTTGATTTGTTTAAACAATTTGTTTTCATTATATATCTGTTTCAAAAAGTTTAGTTTAGCCAAGGATATTTTCACCAATAATTAGACAAACTAGAAAATCAAATTGCCTTTAGTGGACCGAACTTAATAAATGCAGTTTGATCAAATAATTTGAAACGCTATCTATCAGGATCTATCTGGAAAGAGAAAATCTTTTTCAGAGACATTCAGAGTCCAGGATTGTTGTCTACTGAGCGTTGGATCCCTTTAGGTTTTTGCGTTCAACTCAACAGGATCCAACCAATCAAATGATCTTGTCAGTTCTTTTTATGGTTATCAAAGTCAGAAAAACTACAGGGTCATTAGTAACTTCAAAACTTAGCAAGATAACCCTCTGGAGCTCACATGTTTTTCATTTCACTTCAGCACATAATTATCCAAACATGTTTTAAATTATGCAATATGCGAGATATTACCATGTTAACCATCGCTGTTACTATTTTGTCATTACAGGATTTCTGCTGGAGAAAGTTTTTTTGATAAAGTGCCATCTTTTTCACAGTCCTCAAACAATGTGAAGTATTGTAGATGCAAAGAGAGGAATCAGATGTATCAACCTCCTAACACACTCTATACAACTTCTCACACTGAGGCCAGTCTTTGTAAAGACAATGATAATGTTCTGTTTCCAATACTGATACCCGGTCTGGACATTACCACTGAGTACGTCAACACACCAGATACTCTCCGGAACCTTAATAAGCGTTCTGTTGTAGATCGTTCTCTTAAGACAACAACATTTAATGATGTGGAGAATTCTACTGGACAAATACGTAAAACAAAGGAACACACCATAGGGAAAACAAAAATAACATATGTAAAAAAGAACACTCAACACAGCCATATTTCTACAGAGAAAGTTGTTAGAAACAGAATGAAACGTCAGAATTATTATGAATATCTTTCTACATTCCAATATCAAAGCCTAAGCCAAACTGACTTGGAAGGATTCAGCTACTTCTTCCCTGAAGACCACTCTACATATACCCACCAGGACTTTTTGCCTTCCTGGCCTACCCCATCAGGCCTAAGACATTCATATGTTTTAGAATTTTGCCAGCACTCTGTTTTGAACTCCAGCATAGGGAAACTGTGTGTTGATTTCCTTGGAACACGTCCTAAAGAAGTAGTCGATATGTGTATCACAGATGTATTATTGAAGGATGACCTAAGCTGGGCAGAAGCTGGTGTGGCCCTATTGGAAAATGAATGTGAAAGAAAACTCTTAGAATTAGGAAGTCACAGTACAGGATACATGGAACAAATGGTGGACCACATTCTTCTGGCCTTAAAATGTCCGAATCACTGTAGTGGCAATGGGCAGTGTATGGATTGGGGATGTTCCTGTTTTCAAGGTTATGGGTCCTATGATTGTAGCATTTTGATTGGTAAGTACTTAAATTATAGGAATATAAATACAATCAAATGAAATGTTTTCTGTCATTGGTTATGGCTTCGTTGTACTGACTGTGCTTTAACTCTTTTGAAGACCAGGTGCCTGAGATTTTGGAGCTGGAAAATTCTGGACTCTGTGATGTTCGGACATACGACTGTACTTCTGTGAGGGTGTTTGGACAAGGGTTTAAAGAGGTGCTTAATCTCAAGTGTGAATTTACCAAGATGCAGGTATGTGATTGTACAAGTTCAGTTGAAAACGTTATGCTATATTATTTTTCTCTATGTCCATAATCATACTGAGAATGTTATTCAGACCTTTTTCTATCCATATGACGTCTTAATTGGATTAATCAGCTAAGCTATACTATATGACCAAACATATGTGGAAACCCATTTCATAACGCTTCTGATGCACTGATGTTTCTCCAGTTTGGAACTGTAGTGTGTGAGGCTACATAGGAGGTTGATTTTTTTTGTGTGCTTCGGCACTCAGGAGCCCCACTTGTAAGTGTGGTCTACTCAGGGGAGGGCTGGCAGCCTAAGGCCTGGGGGGCAAGTCTAGTCAACTGGCCCATTGCACCATCAAAGCGGCTGCGAGCGACATTGAAAGCGGCCGTCGTGCGGCAGTCACTCCACCAGTGCCTAATGAAATTAAAGTGGCCGGCGTGCAAACACCGCATGCCTCAGCTCTTCATCACACCCCTTTTAAGACGTGGGAAGAGGAGCTGAGGCATGGCCATTGGGTCTGACAGCCGCATGATGCAGGGGCGTACCTAGAGTATTTGGCACCTGTGGCAGACCCTGTATGTGGCACCCCCCCACACACACACACTTTAAAACTGCATAGTTTCTATGGTTAGGCAAACATTGACAGGGGTACAGCATATTTGTTACATTACATGCTTAGGGATTACACGGTACCACCGTCAATGTGTGCCTATACATTGGGCCAGACACTGACAACCCCTATCACTATATACTAAGCCAAACATTGATGTGGTGTAGGCTTACCACTTTAGTGACTGGCATAGTATATAGTAGGGATGCACCGAAATGAAAATTCTGGACTGAAACTGAAAATTCAGCATTCACTTGGCCAAAACAGAAAAAACAAAAAAAAAAAACTTTAAAATACTTTATTAAAAGTAACACCAAAATTAGACAAAAAAATCAACAATAATATTATCACACATATATATATATATATATATATATACACATATATATAATAACAATCACAATCCTATCATGCCCAGGTTCTAGCATGTGCTGGCTGACTTAGCATGATAGGAGTGTGATTGCTGTTTGCAATTATATATATCAATATATATATATATTAATACTGTCATTGAATTATTCTGTCCAATAAAAGTGTTAACACACCGAAGTTGGACCAAAAAATAATTTATAACAGCAATCACACTCCTATCATGCCTAGGCAGCCACTACATGCTGGAATCTGGGCATGAAAGGAATGTGATTACGGACTCCCTATGCCAAGCTATCCCCCAACACCTACACATCCATGCTATCTGAAACCCTCATTTACAAACATTCAGCATAACACCCATCACTCTCACACACTTACATTCAGCATAACACCCATCACTCTCACACACTTACATTCAGCATAACACCCATCACTCTCACACACGTACATTTAGCATAACACCCATCACTCTCACACACTTACATTCAGCATAACACCCATCACTCTCACACACTTACATTCAGCATAACACCCATCACTCTCACACACTAATCCACTCTCTCCTACCTTTTCTTCTTTCATTCTCACGTTTCCTCTTCCTCCTCTTCTTCTTCTTCTACTTCTTCTTCTTCTTCCTGTCCTTCCGGTGCACTGAGCGCGGAAAATGTTGGGCGTGGCTTCAGTGTTGTTGCCGCGCGCACCGAAACGGGAGGGGGCGGTCCGCCCCGGCTGCCGCTCATCTGAGGAGTGCCACCATGCTGGAGGCGTGCCGGCATGGTGGCACCCCTCAGATGAGCGGCAGCCGGGGCGGACCGCCCCCGTCCCTCCCCCGCCAGGTACGCATGACGGCCGTATTCAATCCTGCTCGCGGCCGCTTAGTTTTTAACTTTGCGGCCGCAGCCGCATTGAATGTCTGTCTGCTGGTCGTCCGTCCGGCCCACCGGCCCGGATTTAGGGCGGCCTGGGGGGCAATTGCCCCCCTGCCCCCCGGCCCAGCCCGCCCCTGGGTCTACTGCTTTGAGGCTGAGCTAATGCTGTTTTTAGACGCTTCCACTTCACAAGGCTTGTGCTTACAGTGGAACGGGGCGGAATTTTCACAAACTCACTTGTGGCAAAGGTGGTTTTCTTTGACAGCCAGAAACACCTAAACTTAATAATTAGAATTAGTAAACCAAACATAATTATTTGGAGAATTTATATAAAAATAAATGTGAAAGTGTGTCTTAATGTTGCTTTACACACTGTTTACAATTCAACTATTCTTTACAACTAAACTGTTGTTATATCTTTGTATTGTCTTGCCTTTCTCCCAGTATAGTGGTGGCAAATGGATCCTTACTGACCCAGTCCTGATGGATGCTGCTTTCAGGAATAGTAGAACCATTGATTGTCAGGTTCCTGTAGATGCCCATCAGTCTGAGGGCATTGGCCTGGTGGATGATAAGCCAATTGCCAAGTGGCAAGTAAAGGTATTACTCTTATGTTTTGTAATTATGCTCCAACTAAACAATGTGACACAAAGAAATGATTACACATACCCATTTACCTTGATAATTTTGTGATTGTGTGCTTTATTCGCAAGAAATTAGCAAAATATTGTGCGTCATCCATATGTATATAGTCTGATGATTTGTCCAGCTATAAATACTCAGATCTTAATCAGTCCTTGGCCTTGTCTTAGATTCAGGGTAGCCATATGTCTATCTCATGCATGTTTAAATTCCCTCACTGTATTAGCCTCTACGACTATGTACCACCTTCTCACTAAAGTAAAACTTCCTTATATTACATCATCTAAACCTCTGACCCTCTAGTGTAAGATTGAAATCTTGTTGTAATATTTGTACTCCCCTGTAAACTCCTCTCCTGTAGTTTGTGAAATCCTTTTAATATTTAAATGTTTCTATCACATCTCCTCTCCTTTCCTCCAATCTATACCCTATTATGAGCCCTTAGTCTTTCCTGGTACGTTCTAATGTGTATTCCAAACTTATTAATCCACAGGTATCTAATGATGGTTATACCTTTAGTAATGTTAAAGCAATTACTTTATATGATGGAGCATGCCAAACCTGTGACCCAGGGTCGGATGGACTATGTACGTTAAAGGTACGGTGTGTATTACATGGTCTTTACTTTGTTGACAAAAAAGATTTTTCTGCACTGGTTTATTGTTTTTTTGCACAGTCAGAATCATATCTGGTTACAGCGTGTAAGTCTGTATAACAATACTGGATTATAAATCCCGCGGTAACGCGGACACATTGGATGGGATGATAATTCTTACGCATCAAAAATCTCTTGGTAAACAACATTTGGGGTATAAACTGTGCTAACATTATTTGTTTTTAGTACAGATTTGATGTAAAATGGATGTATATAATGGCCAAGGTTGCTTTTCAGGTAGTGGGCATTTTGATTATCTGCATTTGTAGATTATATGTAAACGAAGAGAACGTCTACTTAATGCAGCTGTTTTTTTGTCCCATTTTAATAGTTATAAATAAGCCATACAGGCGAAACACATATGGCAGCGATTGCTGTGATTGCTTTTATCTTTTGCACCCCAATATATTTATATTTCCACCTGGAGTATTTTTTATTTGAGTTCCGATATCAGTCTCATCAGAAGCATCATTTGTTTTTCTGATTTACTTAGTCTGACCCTGACTTTTGTTTAAGCTCATTGCAAAACCTAAATGTACTGTTTCAAAATGAAAGGACCATTTCATAAATTATGGTGGGTAAAGGTGATGGAAAACCCTTCCACTAAAATTAACTCATCTACAGACAGCAAACACCAAACAAGCCAAAAGGCTTGTTTTTCCCTCAGAAATCTCATGGTACTGACACAACCACAAGGGATTCTGGGTAGGAACATGCAAATAAGGTTAACAATGATCACCTTTTGCCTCTATATCCACTTTATACATGGATTCCTTGAATGTAATTGCCTGCTGTACAGGACAGCCTTTAGACAAAACTCGGGAAGAGGTGATTTACCGTTAATTTAGCTTGGAAAGGCTGTTACTGAGCTCTGCCGTTTGCAAACAGCGTGATGACGTACTGTGTTCCTCGTCTAGTTAGTTAACCATGTCTGTCAATAGAGATACAGTATAGTGTGGATGTGGACAAAACAGGAGTAGGGGTGGACAGAGTATCCATACAGGAACAGCAGAGTCATTTCTTCTAAATGTGGCTATTACCATTACTGCCTACCCTGAGCAATGGCTAAGAACGGCATAGCAATTCTCACACAACATGGTCGAACATAGAAAAAAATACACGTATATATAAATATATATATATATATATATATATATATATATATAATGCAAATGTCTCTGTTGAGCTACAGAGTCATTCAGGTGCATTTCTTTGAAATCATTAGACTGAGGATAATATATTCATCTAAATATTCATTAAGAATATATTTGTTGTCATTGCAATGAACCTCTTAATATCCACCTTGACTTTTTATTTGTTTTTTCAGGAGAAAACATGTAATATAGATGGACTTTGTTATGGCGAGGGGGACCCCAATCCTACCAGCCCATGTTTAGTCTGCAGGCCAGACATCTCAAAACTAACATGGTCAATTGCCGAAAGTAAGATTTTTTTTTTCTAACGTGACTGCATTTCTTTTTTTTAGTTTTGAGACAATATATTTACTATTTCTAATTCTTTAATTATTATTATATTTTATTTATATACATTGACAATGATTTACAACTAGAAAAAATGACAAAATATGGCAAACCAATACAGGCTTACGCTCTAATTTATATATGAATTAGATTTTTAATATATTATATTACTGTAGTATAGAGTGCCATATTATTATTAATTATTGTTTTATAAAGCGCCATCATAGTCCGTAGTGCTGTACAATGGTTAAACAGGACATAACACGTACTGAGAGGTAAGGGCCCTGCTCAAACAATCTTACCAGCTATACTCTGCTAAATAAAAAAATACAACAAAATACATTACCCTATAAGAATCATATAACATTTTATTAGTCTTATTTGACATTAAATAACAGCAAAAGGCTTTGTCAGAAATCATTTTGAGTGCTACATAATGGGTTTAGTTTGTCTCTACTTGAGGCAAATTGACAGCTAATGGCATTCTACATATAAGAAAGAATAAAAATGGATGTCTTCAGAGGATTGTGAACATAGTATCCGTAGAATGTAATCAATATATGTGCAGCTAGGCAGGTCTGCAGTTTAACCCTTTTTGACGTAATGGCAAGCTTATCAATTTATGGTCTTATAGTGTGATGGAATCCACAATATGTGTTTTTTGAATGGTATCTGCTGGGTATGCGCTGAATTCTTGCTTTGTTTTGTGTACTTATTGGTCATTATTATTCTGGCAGCAACCCGGGAATCTGAATGTGTATGGCTTTTATACTTTTGTGGGTTACCCTTTCTATTTATTTTTTCTGCGGTTTAACCTTATTGCCTTCCACAAAACGTAATCCTCAAGGTGGGTTTTGCCTTCAAATACCCAGTTCCCGAGTAAAGCTTATTTAACATTTTATACACTAATGTGAAATAAATAGATTTTGTGAATATGAAAATGCCTGACCACAGTCTCATAATGTCTTATTTCAGATAACAAACCTCCTGTGGTTCATTCCTTGCCTGTTACACTACAGACCTTCTACAGTGAAAACTTTGTATACCAGTTCATGGGCTCCGACCCGGAAGGCTCAGCCGTCCTCTTTACATTAGACTCAGGTCCGGAGGATGCCAGTTTATCACCAGCAGGGCTGCTAATATGGAAAGTAATGTCTCAGAGTACGCAGACATTTGTATTTTTCGTAGCCGATGATTGCAATGCCAAGACCAACGCAACAGTAGACGTAAGTTTTTATTTCAATAAGCTTTTATAATTACATTATGACGTTTATTACCTGGAGGGAATATTATTAGCTTGCTAGCTACTTAAAAGCCTTATTGTATGAATGTGTCCTCTCGTATTTATTTCCGACATCTAAAGTAGAATGTCCAAAAGGAGAGCAACATTTTGAAAAGGAGATTCACTGACATTACATTATATTTCTTTTGACATTTCCTGAACATTAAAGGCCAGACACTCCAGATAAGTGCTTGGTAATTGGCAAGATTGTTATATATCCTTATCGACATCCTTTAGAAGAGGAGAGAATTATACAAGCCGTATTTTTTATGCAGCATTGCTTCCAAGTGGCACAAATGTTATCAAATGGCAAAAGTAAAATAATCCGGTAGATGAACACTGTACTGATTTTAATCTAGAGTCCATGTTCAATGATGGGAATATGGCAGCTAAGTATTGAGCATGCTGCAGTTTTTTTAATGAATATATGCAATTTCCCTTATTACTCTCTCCATTTTTTAAACCTCACATTCAAAATGTGGACAACATACAAGTGTTTTGTGTTTGCATGTGAACAGTGAGTAGAGCACGTTCATGTTTCATGTTGCTTCTGTTGAAATATTGCTAAAATTACCCATATATTATTTAGGCATGGGGAATGGGTTCTCGTTTGGACATCTTGTAAATAGCATAGCAATGCCATGACAAGATCAGGCAAAGTGAGATAGCCCCACTAAGGAAATTCACAGGTCCCTTGGAGCTCTCCCCTTTATTCTTTTTATTGGTGATGGGGACATGGCTGGGAAAGACCCAACAGTGTAGAGATCGGGCAGATTTGGTACCAGGCCTCACCAAGATATCACAAGTTTAGCTGTAGATCTGAAAATCAGCCGTGATTTCATACCCTGTAGGCCAAACCCAGAGATGTCACAGTTATGGAAACAGCATGAAAACATCCAGTACTGGACATGTGTGTAACAGGGAAATGTATTTTATTCAAACTTATCAGTACTGTGGGTGACACCCAGCGATGATATCCACTTTAATGCATATAAAAGCTATTCCCCTCTCCCCACCTCCCAGGAGGTGTGCAGGAGACGTGTTTAGCCAAATGCACCTCCCTGCACATGATGTACTCACCTCCACTCAGCCCCAGCACTAGCTAGGGGTATACTGTGGTTGGGGACATATTCAATGGGAGAACTTTCCTGCTTGGACCATGGAGGAAGAGGGCAGCTGCTGGAGCAGGACTGCCTCGTCTATATCAGGCCAGTGTCTTATTATCTTTATTAAATTCATATTCATATTAAAGTACATACACATATAGTAATACATTAATATAGTACTTTCAGTGTTACATTACTGTTTTTATGTTTTCTTTTCCATGAAGGTTGTTGTGAAACCCTGTGGTTGCTTAAACGGTGGGTCGTGCGTCGCAAATGTTAACTTTCCACCAGGAAAAGGGGAATACCTATGTGTTTGCTCTCAAGGTTTCAATGGTGAATATTGCCAATTGGATATAGATGAATGCCAGTCTAATCCGTGTGGTCCTGGAAAATGTGTGGATGAAAGAAACAGTTACCACTGTGAATGTCCTCTAGGTCTTAAAGGTAAGGAACCAACTCAAAAGCTTATTATTATTAATGTTTTAATAGTCTCTATAAAATAAATGAACTCATTGACATAATTATTCTTGGTTAAGCAGGTGCAAGGCAAAACCAGATGACATCTGTAAGGGATAAAATCTTATTTCTACAATGGGTTTACATTTTAGGCACCCTAAGGAAGCTACAATAGGCTTCCTCTGATTTAATCCAGGAAACCTAATACTAAAGTCCTTGGAGATATTACATCAATGGACTGAACATGTGCGGGTTAAGCTGGGTGTGATTAACATTAGTCTACATCCCACTCGGGAGTTTGTAGTGAGTTGAACGAAACTTGCCGACTTGCCAACCCCAGCAAGCTTCTATTGGAAAAAAGGCTGAGCTGGCCCTGTATACTGTATAGATCATACAGGGAGATTTCTTGAACGTCAGCGCTCATATTCAAGCATTGTGCATGGCCGCTTTAGACCTACTTAGCAAGACAAGCTCACTGAGGGTGTTCTTTCAAGCTGCATAGGGGAGTCAGAGGATTGAAATGTTCATCTCTCCTGTAAACTCCTAGTTTAATGAATAGAGCCCCTCATGAAAAATTGATTTTTATCCATGTACGTAGTACAAAAGGGGTACACATTTATCCATCTACATACAGTCTATGCATATCTATAAACAATCTTTAGATAAAACACTGATATTGCCCATTGTTACTTGTTCATTTATTAATATGTTGATGTTTGTTTGTAGGAGTAACTTGCCAAGAGGATATTGATGAGTGCTCATCTAATCCCTGTTTTCCTAGTGTTCCTTGTTCTAATACATTGGGTTCATATACATGCGGTCTGTGTCCACAAGGATATGAAGGGGATGGAACCACGTGTGGTAATTATTTGCTGTTAATGTTCTTTAAGTGAAAACTGTAAAGCTTTGGTAAAATAAATGTCATATAATCTACAGTTTGTGGATGTGTTGTCCTAGGTTGTGGATAGTGGATGTCAATGGAAAATACGTGTTTATAAGATATGTAACGTGAATGCATAGTATAAATAGTGAATATATGGTGTATGTATGACGTTCTGCTGTAGCGGTCTCACTCTGTAACCTTTGAAGAGTAAAAGGAGTGGCTGTTGGCGTTATGTACTGCGACATGACTGCTCCGAAACAATGTAGTCAGTTTTACAGGTAAAAGAAGGGAGATAAAATGGTATTTTTTTCTGTTTACTTTTTTATTAATTTTTGGCCATGATGAGCGTAATAATTGCCACAGGATAGACAAAATAGTTTTAGGCGATGTTCCAGAATATTAATGGCACTTTTTAGTATGTTCAGCAAAAAAAAAAAAATCCCTAGCAGATCTGTCATTTTATTCTTTCACCTTAAGGTTTAATTACATAAATCCATCACAAAAGCTTTTCAGGAGCTTTTTCAATTTTTATTACAACAGCCAATTAGTGCCAGCCTTTGGGTAACATTATAAGTGCTCCTAGCGAAAATTATTAACAAGGTACATTTTTACAAAATTATTTCTAGGAAAGGTTTGGGTATTTAGTACCAGGAATAATGTTTCTTATGGTGCAATTGGTTACAAATGTGGAAAAGAACTATATATTTGTCAAATCAAGTTCTTTTGTTTCCTAACTAGTCTTTTTCATCTTTATTTCTTTATTTTATACAGTCCAAATGGTTTTGACAACTCAGATACCTTCAACTGTACTCCCTGTAGTCTTTACAGAATATTATGATTATAAAGGCAATGACAAGGTTGATGTTGGACATGATAAATACAACAACCAAGGGGTTGTTCAAACCGTTCTAAAACCAAATACGTCTGGTAAGTATTCTTTAAAGTTCTTAATAATAGAATATTTGAATAATACATTGTTTGGATATGGTAAAATATACCACAATTTATGGAATGTTGAATAGTAAAAATTTTACATGAAAGCATGGCTTTTTAAAGTTCTAATGGTTCTTTGGAGTTCTAATGGTTATTCTATGGAGATTTTTTTCCATTGTCCCTCAACCTATAAATGATTTTCCAAAATGTTATGTTGAATATATGAATATGTGAATACTACTGGCCTTCAACATTTTGTTATAGGACATTTCCTAAGGAATTCTTCCTATCCTTTATATCTAAGGCAATGGGACTTCTTATGATACCGAATGGATGTGGCAGGAAGTAATGTTCTTCACAACCCAACATTTTTATTACACAATGTTATTTCACAGCTGTTTGCTGTCCAGTTATATTAAATGTGATACAGATATCTGCTGAAAACAAGCTTAATCAGCAACCACAGAGGATATTTCATTAAAGTATAGTTCACGGTCTTTAAGTATGACATACATTTTGTAAAGTTTGGAATAAGAAAGCATAGTGACTTTTATATATAATTTTTTTTTTGCCTTTTGTGTTAACAAACTGTAAGCAATACAGAGATAGCATTTGCCATAATCCTGTCTTGATCTGAGATATTTCTAATCTTCAAAGAGGATTATCACAGGCGGTATGTTTCGGACAAGACATTTACCGATCTCTTTGAAGTCAAGTAAAACAGTTCCATGCTGTCTTGGATGGAGCAGAACAAATTGTAATAACAATGCTTGCCGTACGCAGGAGACTCACAGGGTTTCAGTAATTGGCTGTTTTACTGCACATGCTATGAAGAATACATATTGCATTTGCATGATCTCAGTGGTGTACTGCTTCCTTTTATTTAAATCCTTGTATCTCATATTTCCATTTAATTGGTCATAAATGTCTGACCCTTTCTCTTTAGCTCTTGCTTTGTAACTATATGTGTGTGTGTGTATTTATGTGTGTGTGTATTTATGTGTGTCTGCATGTGCTGTTTTGTCCTTGAACATCATTTTCACCACCTAGAATTGTAGAATGCTTAAAGTTCTAAGATGGCTAACCTATGCGCCGAGACATACCATACACCCATCTTACCTAGTTTATATAGTTTTAAACCGCATTGCTATTCACCCCAGCTTTCAACATTTTGTGTAAAGTGTAATATTTATCAGTTACCAAACTTCATGGGTAAAAAAGGATTTATAATAAAGGTTTACGTGCACGACACAGAGCACATCTTGTTGTGTCTCCCATAAATCTATATAATTACCATGTGTAATATATCTGATTGTGACCTCCTTGATCTTTCATTAAAACACTTACAACTTTCACAATTGCACTTCCAAACATTTTGCATCTACTACATCATTTTCATACTGAATTACACAACATTAATAACTTTAATAACTGGGTTTTATTTGCACATATTTCAGGTTCTTCAACGAAGCCCATCAATCAGCCAACAATCTCTGTAGACCCCAATCCAGCAGCTAATAGCAGAAGTACGGGAAGTGTTACTGTAAACACTTCTATGTCACTATTGTCGGATGCTCGTCAGACAACTGCTTATCAACCTCGTACGGCTTGGTTCACAAGTCACTTATCAAGGTCCAGTTACACAGGAACTAATACAAACTTACACCCCAGTGCAAAGAGTGGGGCCAGCCTCTCTCGGTACAGGACAGCATTGATGGAGAGGACAAAGGATGCTATAACAAAAAAGACTGAAGATAATATTGTTCAAGACAGAGTTAATGATTTCAAATTCCATGAGACTTTTGCAACACATAAAAATGGAACAGACCACAGAGGAGAGTTGAGGAGTGCATATACAGTGGCCCCAGTGAAATTAACTTGCGCTGATTCTCCTTGCTTCGCTGGTGTCGCATGTGAACCAAGCCAAGATGGAGGCTTTAAGTGTGGGCGATGTCCTTTTGGCTACTATGGAGATGGTGTTACATGCAAAGGTACGATATGGTGGATGTGAAACTGGGGATTTTTCACTACTAATGTTTGCCCACTGTCAAATATTCCATATGGAGCTTCTGTATATATGCCAAGTTTAGCCACTTATAGATTATGAACATTAAAGAAAGTGTGGCAGAGATTGGTCATTATCTTAAGGATATAGATTATAAGATGAAGTGGATGAAGTGCTTGGGGGGGGCAGATAGAAAAGGGAGATGAAAAGAGAGTGAGTCGGTGGGTTAGAATATGACACAAAATCAAAGAAGCACGTGTTTTAATTCAAATCTCTTTGTACATTGTTCACTCATTTGTCATTTTTTTCTGGAAACAATTGTCATGTGACACGTAAGCAGACACTGATTCGGCAATGCCATGGAAACTGAAAAGGACATTTTAAACGTTTCTGTATTGTGTTTAGGTGAAAAACCTTCAAAGGCAGGAATAAATAACATGTCTCCTAAGGTCTATTTGCTTAACATGCTAGTAAATACAGTTGATATTTTGTGTAAAACACCATTAAGTTATTGTTCTGCTGATCTTTGTGTCATGTGCTAGAATGTTTAAAATGTGGCTTTATCACCATAGAAACCAATGGAATGGTGGGAGAGTTCCCACATTGTCACCCCCCACTTCCAACATGGGGTCCTCAAGGAGTAATCTTACTCTTACCTGTAAACCCCAAACCTTATTAGGTTCTTATCTTTCTTGTATGTCCAAAATAGCCTTTTGCCTACCCTATGCATTTAACCCTAAGTACATCCCTGAATTAACCTTACTGGGAGGCTGTAATCGACTACTCCTTTAGCAATATATACTGGCATTAAAATGTATCTCTGCCCCTCTTGTTTCACAATATGAAATTTTGTCCTAGCTTCCTTTATTCAGTGCTGTCTTTACGCTATGCCAAACCCAGGCTACCTCCTTAACCCCTTAAGGACAATGGGCGGTCCCTAAATCCATTGAAATCAATGCATTTTGAGCCTGTTCATGTACGGGCTTTGTCATTAAGGGGCTAATTACCCGCGTTCACGTCTGTACTGCTGGCTTTTACTGTAGCTTTAAATGTCACATTAATGATCTGCCTTTTCTTTAGCAATATGCCGGCACCCATGTGGACGAAACATGGAATGTACAGCGCCGAATGTGTGTAGATGTAAGCCTGGCTATTCTGGATATAACTGTCAGACTGGTAAGCTCTCCCGCATAGTAATTTGTCTGAGTAAATGTTTACAGCTGAAAATAACATACTTCCTAATAATTACATTTGATCCCCTCCAGCTGTTTGTCGTCCAGATTGCAAGAATCGTGGGAAGTGTGTCAAACCCAATGTCTGTGAATGCGCCCCAGGGTATGGTGGAAGCACTTGTAATGAAGGTGATAGCACTTTAATGATGATAATGCATTCCACAACATTAACGTTTATAATACTTGGGAACATGTGATGTCACTGCCTCTGGGTTATGGATTTAATGAGAAACACTTCTAAGTTTGTTCATTCAAACTTATAATGTTTCATATGATGTCCTGTGGTTTAATATTAACCCCTTTGCATCCCGTGATGTACCAGGTGCGCCATGCCCGAGTGGGCTCATGAGTTCTGTGACGTACCTGGTATGTTATCCAAAAAAATGCCCCCACGTCGACAAAATTGTGGTAATCGCGGGGGCACTGCTGCTGTCTGCCCAGGTGTCTGAGCAGACCAGCACAGCCCCCCGAGCCTTTGATCACTCCCACGGGAGCGATTCTGAGGGCTCAACACGCAATCGCTGGTGAACCAGTGATCGCGTTTTAATCTTCAGAGAAGAGGGTTGTGTGTTGCTTGGGTCCCCACACAAGTGCCACTACATTCCCCTGCTGCCTGATCACTCCATGAGAGGGACAGTGCAGCGTTAACCCCTTCAGTAGGGCTGTTCAGCAATATGTAAAAATTATATGTGTCCTGGAAAACATGGCCGATGTGGTCACCCTAAGCTCACTGCCCCTCCATTGTCAATTTCAAGGCAGTTTTGGCTATTTGAGGCAGCCAATCACTGGCAGAAATAGGGCTAGCATTCTTGGAACTCTTGGTAAGCCAGCTATGAGTATAGCAATCGTAATCACAAGCCATCGATGTGTCCGGCCAAACACATCTACTGCAGGCCAAGGAGCTGAGGGTTGGTGAATGGATGTAATTGTACAGGAGGAATTCTTATGAAGCCTTCATGCACTTGCAAGGGAGGGGAAACAATTGTTTAAAGGGAACACTCCGGTATCATATGCATGATGCCTGGAATGTCCCATTAATAACTATAAGCTAATCACACAAATAATAGAGGTTTTTAGGCATATACTGCATATTAAGAGTGTAACTGGCAATCAAGGAGTAAGCTGTGTCTTCCAACAGTGTATTTAATTATTTGCAGCTTATTGTGATCCTCCCTGTGAACATGGTGGGTTTTGCCAGGCTAGAAATGTCTGTACTTGCCCATTTGGCTACGTTGGACCAAGATGTGAAACAAGTAAGTCGTCTGTGTACCTTAACACAAATAAAACTGCCATGCACACAAGACAATGATTTATTACGTTACATTGCTAATGCGTATAATTTTCCACTGACGGATCTACTTCTTATACTTAAATGGATTTGTGCTGACCCTTTAAAAAAGCCCAAGGTGTGTGGCACTGAAAGGGTTAGTTTCTCTACCCTTACAGTTATCGTTTTACGTTTTTTCAGGGAACAGTGAATTTTGAAAGCATTTTTCTGTGTATTTGAAATTCATGAATGACCTATTTTAAGGTGTTGAAAAGGCAAAAAAGTAATTTGCTGTACAGAGATCAAAGCTAAAGAAAAAAACGAATCTATATGCAGGTAAAATATATATTAAATACTGGGTCTATTCACTGGTACCTTGGTTACATCATGTATATTTTTGCTATTCATGTTCATATTTAGACATGCATTTGATATGTAGTTATTATATAAAAGCTTATGTTATTTTCCTATCCTTGGTGTAGTGGTTTGCAATCGGCATTGTGAAAACGGTGGAGAATGCGTTGCTCCAGATCAATGCAAGTGCAAACCTGGTTGGTCTGGACCCACCTGTAGCACAGGTATCTGCTCCATTTTCCGAAAATGAATACAATATAAAGCATGTTTTTTTAGAACACTGCAAACATATATTTTTACCCCCCCCCCCCGATTGCTGCGTTATGACCCATGGTTTTCTGTTTCCAATATTACTAAATGTTTCATGCTTTGAGGACCACTTTTTTGGCATACCAGGGAGAATAACTAGAGACAATGAGATGTATTCATTAAACTTTGAGTTTAAAGGGGGTCTGAACATTTGAAGTCACATACTTTTTTCATTTACATTATGAAGAACTAACCCCAGCAATCTGCTATTTCCATGAAAACAACTCCACAACACCTGTTGTTCCCATGGCTAGGTGGTGGACATCTGTAGTTGACATTTAGTTAAAGCAGATGTAGTCAGCCTGAGGCTCTTGCTGCTTCTGACCTACAACTTAGATGAGTAGCTCAGAGACTACCTGGCTGTACTTGCCATATAGCCAGCCTAAACCTGACCTGGGACTTCTCTACAGGTCCCAGGAACTACAGTCCCATGAAGAGCCACAATGTACACAATGTAATATATAGTACCTACAAAACTTACCTCAAAGTGCAAAAAGCATTTACTACTTTTATCTCATAACACCCCAGGATTTTAGATTTATATTTATCATAATTATAAGTAATTTCCAAAGTTAGATTCATTTTGTTTCATGTATTTCTTTTTCGGCTAGCTGCTTGTCACCCGGTCTGCCTCAACGGTGGTACTTGTATGAAGTCAAATATTTGCCTTTGCCCAAATGGATTCTTTGGTGCTCAGTGCCAAAATGGTAAGTTGATTATTACTTCTAAAACAGTTTTCTTTCTTAATACCTTAATTCATTCTTAATGCACATAGTTTTCACAGCTGTTACACCTTTATCACTTTGCAAGAGATTTGTCAAGAGATCTAAAATACTTTTAAATGCTGTCTCTACTTTGAAGTGGGAAGACATATAGAACATGCGCTAATAGTCTGAGAAATCCCGGAGAAGCTGTGAGAACACTCAAATTCGATTTTAATTTGTGGCAATTTATAATGGTTTAATGGTATGAAACTGTAACCACAGGTGGAAAGCTTGAGATAGTTTGTGCAGCGGTATCGGACTGCAGCAATAATGTCAGCCCTGGTACTTTAAGGCCAGTGGCCAATATACCACTTGCGTGTAGCCACCTCCTGAATAAGCATGGATGCAGGGAAAAATAAGTGAAATGTTGGAAACCAGCCCACCTGGGATTTGCTCAATGTGCCGGATGGCCAGTCTGGGCTTGCTGTAGAGTGAAATATACTGATACTATTCTGCTAAATAATGTTGTACAGCTTATTGTGGGCCGAAAGTCTTTAGATTTTTAATAACAATACGTACTGACTGCTGCTACATGTATATTTGTATTTTTTTTAATTTTATTGTAGCTGTCTGCAGCCCTCCGTGCAAGAATGGTGGTCAGTGCATAAGAAATAATGTGTGTGCCTGTCTGGAAGGCTACACTGGAAAAAGGTGCCAGAGAAGTAAGTGATATTGTCCAACATTTTGTATGATTAAAAAACAACAGGGTAAGTATGTAGTATATATTTTGTATATAGTATATGTATATAGTATTTTGTACATGTCTTCCAAATGTAAGAAACTAAACACAATATCTCTTTCATCTAGGTGTTTGTGACCCCATGTGTGTGAATGGAGGCAAATGTGTGGGACCTAATATTTGTTCTTGCCCATCTGGATGGAAAGGGAAATGGTGCAACACACGTAAGAGCTTGTTACTTAACTCTCACAAATACAGTGTTTTTAAACAACATACTATATATTGTTTATTAAAAAAACATTTAAATACACTTTACATGCTCAACAGTAAAGTCTCTGGTTTTATCCATAACTCACAGAAAGCCTACATGGTTTTGCATAATGTTTCATGGAACTTAAACATTTCGGTCTGAGGAAAGTACCAAGTCACCATCCAGTCTTGTGATTTATGTTCAAAATTTCTAGTTTTAGTTCTCATATATTTGTTTTCACCTCAACAGCTGTATGCCTTCAAAAGTGTAAGAATGGTGGTGAGTGTATAGGTCCAAACACATGCCACTGCCCGCCAGAATGGGAGGGGAGTCAGTGCCAAACACGTAAGTGAAACGCTTTGTCTTGGCAGTTCTTCAGCTAATTGAGCTGTTTATACATATTTGTACAGTAACAGAGAACGCTATTCCGTTTTCCAGCTCAATTAATTCTTAATTCTTTCAGCTGTTTGCAATTACAAGTGTTTATATGGAGGACGATGTACGTCGCCAAATGTATGCTCCTGCCGTCCTGGGTACACTGGAATTACGTGCAGCCAGAGATTACAGGTAAGAAAAATAAATACAATGCCAGTGATTAATTAATGCTATACATATGTTCATGCCTGCTACCTAGAAATGGCCCTTAAACTAAATAATGTATATATTATGTTATAATACATATGAATTACAAACTTATTTTAACTGTATTGCTCCCAATTAAGTTACTGTTTTCTTTGGGTTGATCGTAATTGTTTCTGGTAGGCTTTGAAAGATAATGCAGTAAAAGGGATGTGAATTCAGGAAATGGAAGACAAGCAGAGCCGGCCTTAGGCGTTGTGGCGCCCTGTGCGGACTACTCCTCTGGCGCCTGCCCCTTCAAACTACACCCCCCCTCACTTACCTTGTTGCCGGAGTCCTGCGGTGAGAGCGGGAGGCATCCGTCTTCTCGCTCTGCCGCGGTGCCGGCATTTCATGTTGAGCACCGGAATAGTCTGACGCTCAACATGAGATGCCGGCACCGCAACAGAGTCACGGAGAATGAGGGGCGTCGAGCGGTTGCTGAGAACTTCACGAGCAACCGCTCTGCGCCCCTGCCCGGGAGTTAGATTAAAGCATCCTTTTTTTTTTAGTTTTTTTTTAAAAACTTTATTTAACATGAATGATGTTAAATAAAGTTTAAAAAAAAACAAAAAAAACACAAAACAATGTTTTAATTTAGGTCCCGGGCAGGCGCCCCTGCTACCATGGCGCCCTGTGCGGTCGCACAGGTCGCACACCCCTAAGGTCGGCCCTGAAGACAAGTAATGGGCATACCAGGGAACTACCAAAGTCTGGTCCCCAAGAGTTCTCCCTCTCTTTATGTGAGGTGGCAGGGTCCTTGTTGGCAACAAGGTCTCCAAATACACTTGAAAAAGGGGTTGGATGGACAGAACCCAGAGACCAAACACTGCCCCAGAACCCTGGTAATCAGGCCTAATATAGATATTATGTGTATGTATGTGTGTGTGTGTATATATATATATATATATATATATATATATATATATATATATATATATATATATATATACAGTATTACTTTTCATCAATATGCAGACATTTATTATTTCAGATTTGTGTTTTTAAATGATGATTATTTAATATGATTACTTTCTAGCAAGAGGAGAGCCTTCTGAATTGCTATGACCAAGGTGACCACATTGGACACACACAACATACATAAAGTGTTGCACTCCAGTATGTCTGATGTATAGAGTCATGGAACAAAATCAGTTACACAGTTATACATTTCACACTGCAGAGCATAATCTCAAGTGTGCCGGCAAGTGTCCTGGAAGACATGGTTGATGTGGTCATCCTAAGCCGTGACCCAGAACAATATTTCTGGACCCACCAGCCTACTTTATAACACTGAAGTTTGACATCATTGTTTTAGGGTTTTATCATTTTAACAACATCTTACAATAGTTTGCATTTAATTTACAGGTACTGCGTGGTTGAGCATGAACTTGATTGTGTGAAATGGACACTGATAGTTGGAACAAGCAATGCTGGCATAGGATGCCATTCACATGGAACATCGAAAAACAAATACAAATTTAGGAAGCCAGATTTTTTTTTAAAGTAAGCATTATGTGCAAATATAACACTGGAGCAATGTTTTGCTCATTTTTTGTTAAACATGAGATTTTTTATATGACATAGGAAGCTGTTAATTTACCCTTCTTTCCTTGTTGTGATTGTGTAGTTTTGATATGAAAGTTATACTGTGTACTGTTTGCTACATAAGCAACTGATCGTCTGTACTATTTTAGCACATTTGATTTCCACCAACTATTTTCAAATACCATTATTTATTATTTATCTGGCCTGCACTTATCTAAAAAATGTAGAGCTTTTTAACTTCCATCTAGAAAATATGAATGTCAATTACCGGTCTATGTCAATATGTGTATAATTTAAATATGCATTCTACTTATCTTGTAAAGTATAATGAGCTGCAAAGTCATTGTGATTGGATGAAATGATCTGTTATGAATATACATATTTGGTGATTGCCATCTCTCTAACAGAACAAATTCTGCACATTTACACATTTTTTTTTTTTTTTTAGAAAATGGTTTACATAGCAATTTTTGTATACATAGCTGTATTTTTCCTTAATAAACATACCAATTTAAATATATATGAATTAACATTGTTTAACTATCCTTTGGTATGCTAATTTTGTATATTAAAAGAAAAAAAATGTTTTATTTAAATAAAATGTTATAGGAAGCTAAAGAGTTTTTTAAAGAAAATATGAAAGTAAATATGTTTCAGAGGCAAGAATATGTGAGGGGCTGAGCCTTATCGGTAAACATGACATTTCTTCATTAAATACTTTAAATGTAGACGTTATTATTGTTTTCACTGCTTTCATTGTCACATAATAAGTTTCAATTCTAAGAATATCCATTCTGAGATCAGTATATTTTAGCAAATACTGTATATTTAGATAATTATAATATTATTACAGTTAATGATTATTGCAGCATCTTCTCTCTTCTTATGTCTGAATAATATCTCCATACCTTCCATTCTGTGGACTGGTAATTCTGGATCAACGTGGGGCCATCGTAGCATTTGTTGCCAGGGAGGTTATTACGCTTTTATAACTTTGTATCCCAGTTGTTCTTTATTTAACTTCCTCCTTATACTTCATGAAGATTGTAGTGGCTTGGTATACATTGGCTATCCACTTTATCCATCTGCTATTACTAATAATAGTGTTTCATTTATTTCAACCTTTTATTTTACCTTTTGCCATTAAAAAAGTATAGTTAGGTCAGAATGAGTGGACCAGATATATAATGTCATCATGAATTAAAATGTTGTGTATTTATTTACTATTTAGTTCCTGTTAATAGGACTTTTGGATTGTGTTCCCGTCTTGTTACTTTTAAGGAAAAGGAAGAGTGAAGTTTATACTCGCATTTCACTCATCATTGCTTCCATGGGAAGCGGATGGAAAAAAAAAGCAACTTTTCACTATAAATCCCCTGGATGGGATTTTAAATATTTCGCTCAGTTCTACTTATAGTCTAGATCTTGCCATCTAGTGTAATAAGGTGCAGGAAAGGCGATGTGTGTATCTATTTACAACGCAAAAAAAAACAACAAACATCATAAAAGAAAAAAAATCTTAGCTCCCACTTTCCTTATTCAAGAAATGATTTACTGGTCCAGACTAGCTTCTGGAATACCTCCTCCTTAATTCACTCTGCAATCCAGATGGGTAAAGTGTAACACTTGGGATCTTTACAGAAACGAGCCTTGTGGCCCTGGAATCACAGCGGGATATTTAGGGAGTTTTAATATTCATGCCTTGACCCTGGTTGCTACTTGATCAAAATGTAATCCTGTACCAGATCTTTAACGTGGTGTGGACTTCCAGAGATTACTGTAATCTGCTCTTTGTTAATTCAACCCCAGTTACTGAAATTCCTTCTTCTGAATATCAAAATGTTCTTTTTAATGCTTATGGATAATTAAATATTTCAAATATTCCTGATATTATTGTTATGCATAGGGTTTTATAGGAAAAGCCTATTATAACTCTGGCTACATGAGTTATATTTACAGTTCTCATTGTAATTGTTTCCACGGAATACCTGAAGTGCTTACCATGTGAAATTTACTTCATTTGAAAATGTTATACTTCATTTTATGAGGTCTACTTTTTCATTAGAATTCTTTGTTAAATACGCAGTGACTGTATTTTTTTTTTTAAATAAAACACACTGAACTGTGTATAGTTCCTTCTGCGAATTACCTGCCAGCCACCTAAGCAACTATCTATTGACGTTAGTGAAGGAGTAATATTTTCTTGTTTCTAACTACCAGTCCTCAAGACTCACGGGAGCACCTGATTGTTTTCTGATTAACAAATAATTGAGCATTTAAAAAGTAATGTTTTTGTATGTATAATTGTGTGTATGTTAACATGAATGTGTAAGTGTTTGTGTGTTAGCTTAGATGTGTAAGTGGAGGGCAAAGATGGCAAGGGCAGGCTGTTTGGGGACAATGATGTTTGGGGTACTAACCGAACTGGCAATCTGGGGGCAAAGATGGCACAAACGGGGATCAAAGATGGCATTGACAAGCTATTTTGGGCGCAAAGGTGGCACTGTGGGACATATTGCTTGTGAAGTCAAAAACAAAGCATGCGTATAGAGATGATGAGAAGTTATTGGCGCATGATTGTGGTGCAACATGGGGTGAAAATGGTAGGGGATGGAAATGATGGTGGGGAGGAATATGACAATGAAGGTATGAATAAACTGGGGGAAAATGATTGTGGTTCGGTATTTTAAAATAAGATGTGGGAGGTATGATGACAGTCAGGACAGCTTTACACTAACAAATACGTACACACAGCCACCTTAACACCATAAACATTCATATATACACACATACCCAAAAACACTTTACACATACATGCATATACACACTCTTACACATACATAAAAAACTAACAGCCACTCTAACACCATACACGTACATATACATACACACACACAGCACATCCAACATGTGAACACAAACATATTTACATAGCCACTTTAACACCATGCACTAATACATATAAACATACACATGCAAAAACACTAACACCATACACTTAAACATACATGCATACACACTCTAAACCATACACTTACATATACACACACAGCCACTCTAACAATGCACACTTACACATATATACATACACACATTTACCCCTCTGAGAATTCCTGCAGCTCACACATGTCCCCTTCCCTCAGCCTCCCTCTTACATTTTTAGCTTTTTAGGAGAGCAAGTTTATTTGCGCTGTTTTTTTACCTACTGTGAAAGTAATATCTGTTTTAAATAACTGTGGTTTTGTAATTTCAATACATTTGAAAACTGTTAATGGGGCTGGTAATTTGTGTAGTTATGAATATATGTGCTGTAATGCATTGAGAGATGGGTTTCATTTAACTCGGGCTGGCTCTTACCCTCCAAAGTCACGTAAGTATATAAACAGCAACGTATTAAGCTTTCGTGCAGACCTACAGCAGCGGCCCTAGCGGCCCTCTCGTCGTCAGCTTCTGCACTGCATTAAAAGGCGCCCTTGACCCCATTTTCCAGAGTACTAACAACTACGCTAATGCATCTATTCAACCTCTACTTTACCATCTGCTCCAATCGCTCCTGACCTCTCATAAAAGTTGGAAGATGTTACTGAACATTCTAAACACAATTGTTAGCACTCACCACGATGACATTTACAACAGATGGGAAATAGCATCAAAAGGTCAATTGACAAATCAAGAAGCTTTGGGCCCTCTCACCTGCACCAGCTGCAGGAGTCTGTGTTATATCCATGAAATTGTCTCTAGTAGTCCTTTCTTACCATCACATCCAGTTACTCGCCAAATCCAGCTGTCTCTCCTGTTCAGAGACTAATGCATTCTATCATTCTAATACGCCTGTACTCTGGAAGAAACATTAGAGCACTTGACCTGCATGTAACGTTTGTACAGGTTTGTAACTTTGCAGAAGCAAACTACTCCTCGCTTTCTCTATTAGTATGTGTTATGTTTGTTCATGTTATTGCAAATATTGTGTATTTTTTATGCTAATGTTAACTTGGTTTTCTCCAATCATACTAATAGCGATATGGAATCTGATCGGGCTCTAGAAATAAATAATAATAATAATGCAAGTGATATTGCATGTCTTTCAGAGAAGTATACCATTTTATTTATATTAAAACTGTATCTTTCACAGGTTCTGTCAATTACTCTGGCTTCAAAATCTAATACACAATATTTTAAGCAAACAGCATACAGACACACAATGAGTAAATAATCAGAGGCAGAAACATGTTGATTATTTTATATCCCGTATTAGAGTAGACCATGAAGGTTTCATTTCCTGCAGCTGTGTGTGTTGTAGCTTTACAGGATATTTTGCTTTCAACAGCATCAAAATTCAATTTTACTTGCGATCTGGATGAATAACAAAAGATACCATCTGACTTTCTAGTATAAAGAGAGTATTCAACAGAAAGAGAACTGAAAGGCCCACATGAATGAAATCTTCTTGCAACATAACCCACTCTAGAGTGCAGAATCTCTCCATATGCATTTGACACTTGCCCCACCTGTCAGCTATTTGCCTGCAGATGTGTTCGACCAAACACGTCCTTAGTCATGTGATATGCTTGCCACTATCCAGCTCAAGCATTTTGCTGCGACGAGGGTGCGAATGTACACCATTGATTTCATTAGGATCACTTTCCTGCCATAGATTGGCTGCAGACAGGAAACTAACCAGTAGTAAACGTCTTAAAAAAGTGCAGCGATCATGAAAATTCCCAAAACAGTGCTTAGGCTTGGCAAAGAGGAAGACAAAACAACATGGAACCCGGAACAAAAAGGAGAGCTGGATTTGGAAACCCAGAATGGAATCAATGGGCCTGAGGTGGAAGAAAGTGCTTCGCTCTTCATATCTTTTTATGTGGCAGGACCAGACTTTGTAAGTTAAGTATCTATGACCTCACCAAACTTTTTATCTAAAATTACTTCCCTATCTCACAACACTTGCTTTCCACATGTAACTCATACTTCTGTCAGTCAGTATAGTCATCTATTATAAGTTCTCAGCCCAACACCTTGACAAACATTTTAAAAAATGCACTGCACTTTAACCATCATCATTGCCATAAACTACCCACAACTGCTTTTAACTGCCACTAACTTCCCGACTTAATCATAAGCTAATAACAACCAGGATTTGGTATTGGTGCAAACACAACTTGAAATCAATGTTTAAATGTATTAAAATACCAGCTAGGTTTACAAGAGAAAATGTGCTTTGAGATAACAATTCTATTTTTAAATTATATGGCAAGACTTAAAAAACACTATAAAGCAACCTTCCCAATGTCATCATGTACAATGCATTACATCATGTACTATCTAACGTGAATTGTTGATCCTTGACATGCTGCTTCATATTAATTATATTCTAGGAAAAGAGTTTTACAAATGGCATAATTCCCTGCAATGCATTTGACTGTTTATTTTGGAGTACCCTGTGGCCTTATCCGCCAAACACAAATTTCAGAAAAACAAAACTAGGCTTTTTTTGCCGCAGACATAAGTAGTTTGTTGAATATATTTGTTACATTGCATAGCCCAACACGGGCTTATAGTTATTCAATCAGGTGCAGCTTGTGAATTTTCACTTGAAACCCTTACAAAGGGCATGATCAAAAAGTACTGTTTATAGGCAAGTATTGTGAGAAAAAAAAAATGGCCAAAGGGGGACACAGGTTTTTTTTTGTGGGGGGTGTACAAATGGCTGATTTTTCTTTTAACCTATTAACTATTTATATAACTAAGATCTTTTTTAAAGTGTTTAAAATTGCATTTCCTGTTTAACATTTATTATGGTCTTTAAAACTGCAGAATACTCATACCCACCAAATATGTATTCCCCTAGAAAAGAGCTACAGATGATTAAGGTCACAGAGGTACTATCCCTAACAAAACAAAAAAAAATGAGGGATGTATTAGGCTGAATTATTTCAGGACTGGTAAGCGAGTCTGGGAAGGAGGGCGCTTTCAGCAGTGGGGTCTTCCTTCCAGAGGTGTGTGGTTACCTGTGCCCACTGATGGGAAGTGAAACTGGTCTGGCTCAAGCCCTGCTCATCCACTTCTACTTAAAAATACAAAATGATTAGTCTATACACAACCGATGAACATTTTTCACGATACAAGCGAGATGTAAAATAAAACCAGGGTATCGATTTAAAAAAACCTTTAATGGTGTTAATTTCATGTAACTGCACAAATACAGAAGCCTTTTGGTGTTAGATTCAACAAGATGTCACAAAGTACATAACAATTTTGAAATGCATAAACCATCAAATAGTACCTAATTGCACACATCCTCAATGATGGTTTGTGAACAATATAGATGGAACATCACTTTGCTGCATATCAAAGTTGAACCTAGATGGATGACATTTCTTCTAAAAATCAAACATTTTAGCATATATACACAGATCGGAATCATTATCTAAACACCCTATAGAGTGCACAGGTTATTAATAGCAGCTATGTTACTCGGGTACAAACCAAGTGGTTTTCTTTTATGCAAAAATAAGTTGTCACAAATAATTTCCTGAATTTCATCAGAGTATGGCAATTTGTAGCTAAAATACTAAATATAAATTAGCTCATTTTGAGCTAGTCTACTGATCTTTCATCACAAGCTTGCCTTAAAATACAGGCAAATCAGTTTAAAAAGCTAAAATGTTAATCAGAAGTGATTAATGGTAATCGTGCAATATTTTAATGCAAGAACAAAAATATAAACCAACTCACAAGTTCTCATTGCACAGGCATCGAAAAAAAAAACCATATTTCAATCTAAATGGTTTCAAGTTTCTTTACAGAATACTATCAATCTATATTAATGGGTTTGGTGGGGTTTGAGATGGAGATTACTATGAAGATTATGTAAATGGTTGATGGGGTGTGAGATTACCCTAATGGTGCTAAAGAGGGTAAGAAAAGTGATGGGTAAGTATATGGGACTGATAAGCAGGGTGATAATGACCTATCTGCCCTATCACCCTCTCACTTATCTACCCAGGTATGAGAGGGCTTGTTTCATACAGAAGCAATTATGGGCAAGTTCTACCCGGTAGAGACAGTCCCGGGCTCTGTCACGGTAACAAGGGGGCTTTCTGCACAGCAGTGTCTGTGGGGATCTCACACAGGAATGTTTAACAAAGGGCTCTTCACGTTTGATTTGCTATAAAATTAATCTAAGTGATATATATTTGGCAATTAAGATACATAGGTGGCAGTGAAGGAGTCTCGTGATTCTTCAGCGATTCCTTGTGTGTCTTATGTAATGACTGTCTATGGATTCTTTCTCCAGGCTCCTCTAGGAGACCAGATTTGAAAAGTGCTTAATTGTGCATGTCTTGGCAGCATTTTAAGGGTGGCAGGGGGGTGCTTCATCTTTCATTAATCTCAAAATGTCAGGGAGGGTTAGAAAATCCAGAATGTCCCAGAATTACACTACCAAAAAGATCTAGAATACTAAACTGGTAGCTATCATAAAACTAAACAATAGAAAAAGGAAAAAACGGTAGATATATCGTACATAGAATATAACAAATGAAGCAGCTTGTGCTAATAAGCAATCTTTTCCATTGTTTTTATTTAAATATGCCCAATAACACTTAATTATGTCCTGTTCATAATGCCCTTTTCCATGCATTTCACCGTATAAATGAGAACATTTGATACCGGGGGTTGAAAATGTTTTAAACTTGAACTGTATAATGTGTTAAATACATAAGGTTTTTCACTCAAAGAAAACTATAAATTAAACCATTACTGTTTTACATCTGCCTGTACATTTTGTGTAAAACATACTTATTCGATACCTTCTACTACTGACTCCTGATCATTCATACAATGAATGCACTGTTTCCACCGATCACGGTCTAGCAGTATCACATCTACAGTAAGTACTCCACATAAAGCATGTTTGCTTAGCCTGTATATAAATGACTGGCTAAAAATCTGGGTTCCATCAGATGTAAAAGAAGAGCTGTAAAAGTCTGCTTATAGGAAGACAAATTACTCCTAATGTTTAGTAACAAAGGATGCACTTCTTCACACTACTGTACCCATACTGGGAGTTGAATTGGGGAGGTTCCCAGCAGACAGAGAGGATTCAATTAAGAGACGTTATGGGCAATGCCTGTACTGGGAAAGCGACTCAAACTTACTGGGAGATAGACATACAAAGTGGAGAACATGGTCACTCAAAGTGAACAGACCTAGAATAAATAGGTATCTATGACAAACTCTCAATAACCAATGACTAATTTAAAAAAGGGTAGTAAACAGATATTTTGTACTTCTTGATATTTTTTTTAGAAAGGAAACAAAACCCCAGCTAGTAGCATCATTTTAGTGGCTTCAGTAAGAGTGATCAGTAGCATTAAATACTCCTACTGTAGAAGGGGGGGGGAGGGGGGTGTTGTAGGGTATGTTTCCTGTACATACGGTGATTGAAAGTGCAAAATATAATATAAATAACAAAATAATGATATTTTTTTAAAAATTCACACTTTTGGTATATTTGTATTTTCTTAACACCTTTTCAACTCGCTATAGATGGTATGGGGTGCAAAGAAAAAAAACCCTCCAAATTTCTTTAAAATTCACCGTTTGGTACGTATGGATTTTCCCACAGAAATCCAGGCCTAATAGTATTTAAAGCCAAATTAAATTACTTTTACAGTTTATTTACAGCGGTAAATGTGACGTATTCTCTAACAATTTTTTAGCAATAAACAAAAGACAATTTTGCTAAATTGTAAAATTATGCATTGCACAATTATTAGTAAAGGGAGCAAAAACATACCTAAAAAGATTAACATAAAACAGTCAAAGAACACAATAGCAACTTATTAAAATCAAACAAAATCCTACTTAAAACATGTTATATTAATCATTAGTTATCTAACCTACGGAGAACAGATCAACTGCATTCCTAAACATACATGGAAACATTTCCTATTTACAGGTGTATTTACATATACTGTAATTACTAAAGTAACAAGCCCCACACACTTGTGTTTGTGCACTCAAAGCTTAAATATCTTTTATACAGAATTATAACGCAGTCTACCTCTATCAATACCTCTGGTTACAGCGGCAGCCTCCTAAGCCGTATACAAAGCAAGCCTCAATGCAAACGCCACATTGAAATTTTGGCCTAAACATGCCAAAAACCAACAGTTTTTTTCCCTCAACATTTGATATTTCACGGCTGTTTGAAAATAGTAAGACCTGATTGGACAAGATTGTGAGTTACGTTTCCTCCGCAGTCTACATACTGGTAAACTTCTTGGGATAACTGCTCTGGGTGTCCTAGGTAGGAAATAGTCACCGTAACTCTGAAAAAAAGATAAATTGTAGATTAGATTCTGAAAGCATGTTCATTCACATATCAACCTCTACACACTGTGCCTCTAAAAGCTGTTGTAGAACAAATAAACATTCCCAATTAATAGCTATACCTCCAAAACGATTCAGTTTAATGGTTAATGTGCATATGTGTATTTTTAGTATTTATATGTGCCAGTATTGTACACAACATTTACAATGTAAATACTAATTTCCCCATTATGGATAGTTTTAATTAAAAAAAAAATGCCTCACGTTCCCAACACAGGAGTTGACGGTAAGTGACCTACAAAGAGGGGTAGGGAGGGAGAGGGTAGATCGTGAGAAGGGGAGGTAGAGAGGGAGAGGGGAGATCGTGAGAAAGGGATAGATGCGTTGGGGGGGGGGATGCCTTAACAGATTCTCGCACCGGGGCCCTGAGGTTTCTAGTTACGCCCCTGGTTGGCCAGGATATTTGCCTTTCTCGAACAGTGTTAAAACAAAGTCCTATATTTGGCACTAAACACAGGGCATAGGGTATGGTTATACATAATTATTATGTTTCAGTCTAACCCTCTTAAACCCTAATGCAAACATTGATTTTGGTATGATGATTTTTTTTCCTTTCTTTGGCTTAACACACATAACAAGTTAGGATTTACTCACATTCTTACTTATGGCTCAATAATCCAAATAAATTTGTTTGCCGTGCTTACATACTACAAAAACAGTATATCCCTGTTATCGGTATAAACATAATGTGTTACACGAGATACAGCTATATCACTAGTGCATTGGAGGCGTCAGGGAGAAATACACTAAAAGAGTAATATTAGACAAGACGATGGTAATATTGTCATACAGAAGTTACACAACCTATAGCATACTGACTGGAGACTTGCATATTGAACAAGAATACTTACTGCATGTTTACCACAATGTTATGAACTTTTATACTTGGAAGGGTACAGTAGGTGCTGTTAAGAAAATGAGAAAAATAAGTGAGCATTCTGGAAATTTTTATGTTGTTTAGCACATAATAAATCACCTGACATACGCATAAATGTATATATTTTTATCGTTCTACTGCATGTTTTGTGCAACTTAAAAAATGATGTAATGGAAAGCCTAAATCAGGCATTTCAACACACAAGGTTCAGTGCTACAGTGAAAACTTGTGTCCAGACAGGCCTCTCCAATCTTATTTAAGTGCACAATATTGTGGTACTGGGCTTATGAAGAAAGTCTGAAAGTGAATTTTGAGAAATCTAATTATTGAAGCTCTTGAAATAGGGGGCCATAAAGTCGATAGAATAAGTCTTGGATTCAGTCAGCACTGCAAGGATAATCTATAAAAAGAATTCCTTGTGCAAAAACAGAGCAATCCGCAGCAACATTGGTTATGATGATTGCAGCACAATTACCATCAGAAATGTTTGAGGTAGTGTTGTCAGTACAGGCTAAATCTTGGATATGAAAGTCAAGGCTGTCTGAATGCTATATGGAAAGTAGAAGATCTATTTCAAATTATTGTCAGTATAATCGGGAAGATATGATGGCCTTCTCAGTTCCATAAATAATTATGTAAGGGAATGTTTGATGGCATTAGCAGAGAATGTTGCAATACATTACTTACTACATATAGTCAAAATCTTTTCCTATTTTGGCAGGCACCATATAGTCAATCTGCCAACAGAAGAACACAAAAACATGTTTAGGGGTTACAGCAACAGAAAAGAAAAAAAAAATCTGCTTTAAAATGGTCTGCCTTTTATTTACCTGTTTCATGTCAAGAGGTCCAATCCTGGTAACATTGTTTAGTTTTGCTTTTCCAATAACCGTTTTGAAGTACTGAACTTGTCCTGTAACATTATCCACTTCAATAGAATAAAAATTGTTGTTTGTTATATTAAGAGTACTCTGGGGGGAAAAAGAAAAAAACATCAAGACGTCAGCCAGCAGGGATTTGAGAAATCCAGCTCACAAAAGACCAAGACATTAACAGGTTGTTTTAAAAATGGAGTATTTTCATACAAAAAATAAAAAAATAAAAAAAAGTAGAAACTTTTTTCTTTCATTCCTGTTTTAACTTAATACCCAGCTAATACATTCCTGGGTTATTCTGGTTAGCTTGAGGTGCAAAAGTGTGGCTACCTGAGAATGAGGGCAGATATGGAACATGCTTATCCAATTAACAGCTATTGCTACATGAAAAGCAAGTCAAAAACCCGGAAACCAAGAAATGTTTGACTGATAAATGTATTCTTTTACTTCTCATGTACCCCAGTGGATCAATGAAATGAAAGATAGTATCTATTCTTGGCTGAATTTAATTATTTAGATTTTTCTAACTTATAAAAGCCATCACTCCTGGAAGACTCATGCAAAAAGTCAATTGAAGCAAGACAAACATACATACATTTAAATAGCTATAAACCAACTCAACTCAACTAAGAACTTATATATTTTATTATAGTTGATTTGTAGACAAAACTTACAGTGATGTTCAAATATACCGAAGAGCCACTTTCATCGTAGCCAACATAAACAGACTTGACTCCAATGTACTGTATATCAACAGAACGTGGAAAAAGAAAAAATAAAGCCAGGCCAGAGAGGAGTAAACAGAGTACGACAGAAACCATGACATAGAGTTTTCTAGGAGAAGAGAAAAAAAAAACACAAACAGAAAATATTCAGTTTCAATACATTTTTCAGAAACCAAGCAACGTCAAAAATGTAAAAAAAAAAAAAAAAAAAATTAAAATTAAATTAATATAGATATATAAATATTTAGTTACAAAAAAAGTCAGATCTACACAGTTGATCGCCATTTAAAAGCACAATTGTGCTCCAAAAATGTTATTTACTTACGTCCGTCTGGGGCGCAGTCTCTGATCACTGTATGGAATCAATGCTACCAGCTGGTTTTCTCGACCTACAAAATTGGGGAGGGATGTAACTTTAGCCAAAAAAAAAAATTGACAAATAAACGTAATCCCTCAATGTATCTTGTCTTGTTTTTTTTATATTTTCTTTGTTACCTCTGCATAGCAACAGTGACTAAGGTACTAAAAGAAAAAAACTACCATTGTCATATTTAAGCTCCACTGTTATATGAGTTTACCCGGGTTATAGGAACATAGCTGATAGGAAAGACACATTGGGTTTTGCAGACAAGTGCTATTCGCCAAGTAATTTTATTGATCGGCAGATTGCTAACACTTTAACAATCCGGGAGAATACAAAACAACACTATAACAATACATCAATCAAAAATAAAATGAACAAACATATTTGTACAGAAGACGACGATGGCCTCACTGAAGACCTATTAGGAGCTTGACTGCAAATAAAAAATATCTGCTCTAATTCTATTGGCTCCTATCCCAAAATTTTTGGGTTTTCTGAATTAAATATGGCTAGAAATTAAAGTCTAAGAAACACACATGTATCCGGTGAACTTAGTTCTTTACAGTGCACAAAAGGGAGCAGGTACCAGTACAGGTACGCAAGCTGACCATTAGATACATTAAGCACACATACATTGGTACCGGAGACCTTAAATCAACAGGAGCGTACACTCAAAGAATAACTAAATGATAAAAAACAAACTTAGAAATAATTCAAGTATTGCCAGAAAATCGCATTACATGCATAGCAAAATGATTACATTTTCCATTTAAGATACGAAAACGATTCATGCCTTTGATACAGACATGAGATGTGAAAGCATGTGATGTAACACAAATTATATCCGATTAGTAGTTTGACCTCTGCGGTTTCATGCAGTGTGCAGCTACTGAAATCAAGTTAGCCATTTCTAATCACTTTATTTTCATTAAACACAATCTTCACAGCATGTTGCTTTCAATAAAATGCTACACAAGTAGATTTGATAAAGTTGTCAGAAGGGGCTGCAATATTAGCAGATTACACGCTACTGATAATTGGAAATCTTACAAGCTTTTTGTGACATACATAACCCATAAAAACAGACACATTTTGATAAAGCAAAAACATTGGGGGGGGGGGTTAATATGAATCCGACATCCCCTCATGTGCATTAATGAAGATTTAGGTTGAGTACTGTAGGGTGTTAAAGCTAACAAAAATATATCAATCAGATGGGAATGCGGGGAAATCATGCGTGCACATGCTCTTTAGGTGTTTGCTCCCAATGCACCCTCACATAGTGGCTAGGCTCAGGACAGAACCCAATGGCACCCTATGATGTCACTGGCAAAAAAAAAAACAGCTTGACAGATTGATGCGCATTCCATGGCAGGGGGAAGGTCTGCCACATACAGGCTGGTTATTTCGCCGTTTTACCTAAGAATTAATGAAAGGAATGAAATGACATCAGTTAAAAGAACTTAACAAATTGTGAAAATTGTTTCCATTCCTACTGTTTCACTTCCCCCCTCAACCAAGCTAATACGAGCAGGGCCCTCTTCTCCTTTTGTTCCGGTTTGTTATTGTTTGTGATTTTAACCCCTTAAGAACAATGGGAAGCCCCTAAACCCATTGAAAACAATGCATTTTGAGCCCGTACATGTACGGGCTTTGTCATTAAGGGGTTAAATTTATCCTGCCGAATGATTAGAAAGCGCTATGTGATCTGCTGGCGCTATATAAATGAATGGAATGAGAAATAATAGTCACTTGTTAAGATTAGTTAAAATAAAATGAAATGGTTCAAAGAAACTTCTCTGCCATAAAACCACCAACAACTTAGCTGTCATAGTTGGCAGAACTGTGATGTAAAAATAGACACAAAATGAATCAATGAACGTTACAGACTTCCGTTATTAATATAATTCCCCTTTTCAGCTTAAAAAACTGCAGTAAGCGCACAAAAGGTATGAAATGTAATGTTTAGGTGCTATAGAACTAAACCTATCATCAGTTATGCCACCTAAGCAGGTCAGTGCCGTTTATATACGCCAAGAAACAGCTATACGTTCATGAGCTGGAACAGCTGAACTTGAATATCATTAATAAAGGACATCCGATTCTCAGGAGAACTTGTTAGCCATAAATCGACCACAAACATGGAGGTTATTCTAATGGTCCATTTAAAGAAACAAACCATCAATATGCTATATGAGAGAGCTTAAAAAAAAAAATATATATATATATATATATAAAAACAGCAAGAGGTGGGGGGGTGGCTTCAATGAACCAACGGCACTGCATAAGGTGACAAATTGCACATTAAGTAAAAGTTTTAGCAGTTTGAAGAACGCCATGCAATGCTTTGCCCCAGTAACACAAAATGTTTAATGATTGTCATGAAAGTCCAACTATGAGCATGACGATTTGTATGCAAAGTAATAGTAACTTTATTTGGCCTCTAACACACAACAGCCTGAGCCTGCTCATCTGAGTAGTTTGATTGTGAGGACATTATTGGTCTGCTGACCCCACTGAGCTGAGCTAAATTAACATAGAAAACAACATTACATAATGCCTTATACATGATGTCACCTTGAGTATTGTTTGTTATTTTATATATTTTTTTGTCAGGCCCCAAGAAAATTTTGGGTAGCTTATTTTAACAGATAAGCCACCCAGTGGAAGTAGTAGAGGTAATACAGTGAGGGGATTTAAACATGCATGGAATATATAAAGAATCTAAGATAAGACCAAAGACATTAAGAGTATAAAGAGTTTTTACATCAAGAATAAATGGGCAGACTAGATAAGCCGAATGTCATCAAATTATATGTTTCTTTGAATGTAAGCAGGACCTCCCATGATACAGGAGGTAGAAGCAGAAAGAATCCTAAACGATTGCAGTAAAAACTATCAGAAAACTTACATGTGAAAAAACAGGCATTATTTTAAGGATCAAAAGCGAACATCATTTTATGAGCAAAGTAATTATAGGTGTACTCACCTCTTGGTATTCGACCAGTTCCTTGGCAAGTGGCACAAGTTACACTGTCTTTTCCAGTGAACTCCACGTATGGGAAATGGGATACATCACCATTCTTGTTCTCCTCACTGGCTTCTGGATTCATCAGCCTATTTCTATCTTCAGATGGTGAATTTCCTTCAGTAAGCCCGTCTTTTAAAGTTTGGGGTGGATTGCGAGAGAATGACTTCCCCATGGCAGAAACTGCAAGACATGAAAATACTATGATTGTCCTGTTTGAGGGCTTGTAACATTCAGCCCAGTAGGCAACCTTAGCAGCCCAGCATCGTAATATTTTAGCAGGAAAAACACATTATGCAAAACACATTCACAAGAAGAAACATCATAAAATATGCATTCAGAGAGCACAATATACAGTTGTGGTGTATATAAATTATATATTATAAATTATTTTTTTCTTGTAACAATATCTTTACGTGGAAGTAAAACCAGAAAGAGAGAGCGTGTGTGTGAGAGAGTGTTAGAGCATGAGTGGGACAGTGAGTGAGTTAAAAAGCAATGAAATGTCAAAATGAAAATGACGATGGGAGTTATGATGTATCAATGTCAATCTCTTACTCAGTATTTAGTGATGGGAGCCATGCTGTACCAGCATCTGTTCTGTATCACTATATAATGGTAGGAGTCATGCTGTACTACCATCCAGGTAGGGCGTGCTATGTAATGACAGGAAGTCATGCTGTACCACTGTCTGTCTGGCTCACGATATAATTAAAAGGTGTCATGCTGCATATTTTCTGTCAATGAAAAGTCAGCGTGGCCCATGCACACATACATTTCTGATGTTACCCACTGCAGAAAATAATTGGACACCCTTGCTTTAGTCATGAGCAGCTCAGGGCACAAAAAGCCCCACTTCTCCTTTTTTCTATCGCTCCCAGAACTGGCTTCAATGCTAAACATTAGTTAAATAAAGAAGGCTGCATGAAGACAGGTAACCGTCTATCGCTGATGGTAATGAAACTCATTGCATGCGTTAAACAGCAGAAAATAGCTCAGCCATTAAACAGAACAATGAATTTGCTGTTACCTGCATGTTATCATCCCACAAACTAAAAACAACCTCTTTATCTCAGTTTCAATTGCCCTTTAGATAAGCAAGTTGTCTCTCATACTTACAACCCTAACCCCCGATACTTAAAATACGTAAATAAAAACTAAGTTAGGTGTGAAAACAAAAAATAAGCCCACTAGGGAGCTATATATCAGTGAAAGAGGTCACGGGGCTGCAACGGCACAATAAAAAAATATATTATCGTATTACTATTGCACAACATTATTTTAACCCGCCAATGGCCGCTAGTTCCGGAATAAACTGAATAAAACAGGATCACGGACAATGTGGCAGTTAGTAAGAATACCTATTAAATATTACTTACCAGCGGATATAATAAAATCTAAACCGAAGTTGAGTATCGCGCAAATCTCATAAATCCTAAAATATTAATTTATCAATGATTTCCATGCTGGACAAACAGATATAAGAAAAAAAAACAGCCACAGCTACCCACTACCACTTCTGCTGGCAGCCTGTTCCACATATCCACCAACTGCCTTTATACCATGTGCTCATGTACAAGAAAACATAAACAATCAATGCGTCTTACTGACGACCGAATTTGTGGCCAAACAGAACGAATTGATCCCTAAGAATGCAGCCTGATTTATAGCAGGATATCATTTCTTGTCATCAGAGATTATTAAGTAAAACACAGCTATTGTATTACAGCTTTTCGTCGTCATCGTCGTTTTATTTCATAACATGGAAACGATTGTGTTTAGGTTACCCGACCCAGGCCAAAACTACAACTACCTGTATTTCACAGAATGACAACATAAAGGCAAAACATATGTCAAAGAAAGTGCTGTACACGGCTGTAAAATCGGGGGGACAAAGTCACCTTGCGCTATTAAAGACTTAAACCACCAATTAATGAAATCATGGACACTCACGATATGAAGGCAGCTGCAAAATCGCATCAAGTAAACACTCGAAACCAGCCTTTCTTTTCCTCTGTTGCCAGTGCTCGACAAAGAGACGCAACCAATCATGTCCCCCGGTTTAAGTCACATGACAATGACATCATGTTGTTACAGGAAGAGGTCTAGGACAAACCTGTTCGCCCGCCTTATCTGACTAATACTCCTGATGGTTAGGCGGCGTTCGGAATGTAAATGATATAAAACGATAACGTTTTGGGGTAATATACGCCGTAAGTTAGTGAATAACACTGTACAATAACTAACAGCGAACGTGAGGTATTTAATATGCATTAACATGTTAATGAGCAGGCCAAATGATATTAAGCATGGCTACCTGCAAAATATTCTGAATTCAAGGTAAAGTTCCTAGGTTTTGGAAAATTGTCTCATATAGGAATTGTCTACATATCTCCCCAAATAGTCCCTCTTTAGGTGCCCTGTAATGGCGTCTGTATAAGCAGCAAGAAATGTATTTAGAAATGAAATTGGTTATGTATTAGGATGTATTTGGAGAATCTTCACATTCTCTTTAAATTTGTGAACGTGCTGTAAACATGAGCAGTTAGTTATGGTTTGCCTCTCGAGATTTGCACAACATTTCAACATAACTAGTCGTGACTAATGTGTGTGTCTACGGTGGTAAAAACTGAGCAACCAACTGGATGCTAAAGTTTATAAAGACATCTGCGACATGACACGTGAATAACAATGATACGCTTGCATACATTTAGATGAGCCGAATGGTTCTTATCTGTCATCACTTTCTATGTAACTTTTGGCCCTGCTAAGGTATAATGCATATTAAAGTATTCTGATTAGGGGTTGTTTTCTGGCCCGAAACTGAAAATTCAGCATTCACTTAGCCGAAACCAAACATGACCCCCCCGCACACCTTAAAAAAAAAAAAAAAGGAACAACCACACTTTTATTAAAAAAAGTGGACAAAAAAATTCAATAATATATATATATATATATATATATATATATATATATATGATTTTTAGCAATCACACTCCCATCGTACCCAGGCTCCAGCGTATACTGGTTGCCTGGGCATGATAGGCGTGTGATTGCTGTTAACAATTATATATATATTAATATTATTGATTTTTTCTGTCCAATTTTGGTGTGTTACTTTCAATAAAAGTGTGGTTAATACACCAAAATTGGACAAAAAAAAATCAATAACAATACTCGTATATATATGATTGTTAACAGCAATCGCACTCCTATCATTGCTGTTCGATATAATCATAAAGCAATCATATTTAATATAGCAATCACACTCCTATCATGCACAAGCAGCCAATACATGCTGAGACCTGGTAGCTGCCCCCTTTGTGTAGTGCTGCCAGCAGTATGGGGTCTGCACATGACTTACAGCCTCCCTATGCCGTGCCCCCCACCGCTTACACATCCATGCTATCACACACAATTATTCATTCCCTCATTCACAAATACTAATCATTCACAGATACTTATTCACTCAATCACACATACTCGTTCATAGACCCTCCCCCACCCCCTTACCTGAACTGCAGATCTCGGTGTCGCTCACAGACTTCCGCAGAGGCCCTGCTGCTTCCTTCTGTGTTGCGCACAGTTGTCTTGCCCCGCCCAGGGAAAGCAGGAACGGAGCAGGGTCATGGGACGTGCATTCACGTGACTCTGTGTACACTTTTTTGGTATGATAATAGATATATATTTGTAGTATATTTTTCACTTCACTTTCAGATTTAGTCAGGCTTTGAATATAATATTTATTTATATATACACATTGGCTATTTTTGCACTGTCACTTTATATATAGACTGGTCAGTTTGCACTGTCACTTTAAATTATGTAGGATCGGGTGTGTCCGACCCCTTAATCACTTGTTTTGCATAAAGATTTGAGCGTGTGCACTTATGTTTCTAAGGCTTGAGAAAGACCTGTGTGTCAAAATGTCGCCTGTGTGAAATAAACTCACCTTACCATTTGAGTGCTGAGCCTCTGCTTCTTTATTTTGGATTTATTGAAGGACTTGGTGGTACCCTGGCTCGTACACCATCTCACTACTGCTGTAGTGCTGTATACCAATCTTTTTTTCTTTAATCCTTGTGACGCAACCCTCCATCACTGGGCCCACTGGAGAGGCCTGAGAGCCAGCCTCCTCCCTATTGACTATGGGCCCTGGGTTTGTAAAGACTTCTGTGGCTGTCCCCAAGTATACCTTGCTGAGGGGATTATCTCTGGCAGACAGCCAGGATCTGCCACCAGGGAGTGACCGCCATTGTTTTAGTTTACTGTTGTATAAGTCAGTTCCCCCCACCCCCAGTGCCACTACTACAGACATTTACCCCAGCCATCCCTGGAACTGATTTTGGCCATGATAGATAGTGGAGGTTGGGACCCCTATTGTATTGTTAATCCCGTTACTGCCCCTGTTGTCTCTGGGAGGCAGATTAAGGGGGCCGTTTGTGTTCCAATATCTTGTTTTATGTTAATATGTGTTTTGCTGGATGTAACCAGCCCTGTATGTCTAAAATAAATCAGTCTTTGTTTTGATTTCACCCTACACTGAGTCTCGGCTAGTGACTGGGGAAACGGGGAAAGTGTGTCGTCCCAGGCTAAGGGAGCCCAAGGAAGAGGAGGTAGTCGAGACTAGCCAGCTCCGTGACGATCCTTATGTAGTAGTGTGCCTTGTTTCTCTGCTCTGTGTTTCTGTGTAAAACACCTTTCGGAGCTGCTTGGCTCTGGCATAACTGCACATGTATATGCAACATTGTGCGTTTATACAGAGTGTAACTTGGGGGGCTTCTGTCAAGAGTGAGGCAAAAATTGTCAAACTGCACAGGTAATAGAAAATGACCGTACTTGTTAATGAAATATTGTCCATAGGATGTTACAAGGCTTAAACTACAGGGATGTGCAGTTTTGATAAACGTAAACAGTATTTTGTAGTAAATCTTTACCCACCATCGACAGTTAGCTCCCCACAAACACCTTTCACAGCACTTACCAATCTGTACTTGTCAGCAGAAAAAAAGTGCTTTGACATCACACCTTATGCATGCAGAGAGTAATAAGCCATTTGTATTTACTTTTGGTTGTGAAAGTTGTTCCTAAAATTAAATAAACCATAACTCAGGACATGATAATATATAATCAGAGGCCAGTCCATTAAAGGTCAACTCACACAAAGGTGTTTAGTGAGGTTTCCTGTTAGTTACACAATATTAAGGATTCAGTGATAAGTTCTAGCTTTGACAAATCGTTACTAAACAATACATTCACATTCGAGAGTGTGGGAAGGGTAACCACTGACTAGGGTGACTTTCCAAGACACATATACGTTTCACTTGTTGCTGACTAGTGTGTACAACGTACTATCCATCATTATAAGACAGAATAGTTTTTATGTGCTAGTCTTTAATGAAGGAAATGTGTCATGGCAATTATTAAACAATAATTTAATTGTTATGAGAAATATACCATATTAATAGAGGTTTTCAGTATCATACCTTATCCACATAAAACAATTTTACCACTGCTAATCTGTCGTGTTTTAACTTTTTTCATTTTTTAAATGTTCTTTTCAGATGGATGGCCAGCCTGTATGTGTGCTGTTTGGCATATGTACTGTATGTGTGCTGAAGAAGCTACATAACCATGAATTAAACCAGATATCTATCAGCAAGAAGTACCAGTATTTCATCTACTTGTTCGTGCTTACAAAAAATCAGCAACGCTTTGATACCTAAATTGTGAAGGTTTCCAGTACATAATTTTGACTGATAAAGCACATGGCACATTTTCCATGATATCTGCATACTATTGATTGATAAAGTACTTAACATCTGCACATCACAAGGGATAGCTTTGGATGAGTTAATAGAATTACATTGTTCCATAAAATATTAAAAATAGGCTCCAGTAATATCAGGATGCTATTTGGAATCTAGATGGTGGCAGATTGGGGGCCACTGCCAAATTTCGTTTTAGATTATTAAAATAAACAAGCCAATAATACAGATTGGATAGACAGTATGCTTGTTTGCATTATTCAGTCCGACCTAACACAATTGCCAAATGGAACTGCATAGAATGGATGAAAAGAACCTGGAAGTGATCTAGTATACATGCTGCCTAAGTTCCTAATAGCTACATGTGAAATTGCAAGTCAGATACTTAAAAATGTTTTTTTCCTTACATCTCAGCAGACCAGGGGACAATCGTCTTCATTGCCAGCTGTCCCCTACTAACAAATGAGGGATGAAGTTCAAGAAGGAATCACTGATTTTGTCAGAGAACCAAACATAAGGTTCATTTAACTGCACTCACTTTCCCAAATGAGTTATTTTTATATAGCAGTTGTTGTTTTTTCTGCTCTACCAGCTGAGCTATTAAAGAATTGGTTATTGCTTTAATCCAAGAGCATACCATCAACGCTATGTCACAAATGGGTTACCTCTATTTACCACTTACCACAGAAGGAAACAAAGCAATATAAGCATCCATAAGTCAGTCAATGAGTATGCAGTCTATGCTGACATAATATTGTAATTAGCACATTAGAGCTGCGGTGCAGTGTAACTAAGATTTAAGAAAGCGCTTTGTCGCATCTCAGTGTTTATATTATATATATATATATATATATATATATATATATATATATATACCGTATTGGCTCGGATATAGGCCGCCCCCGTATATAGGCCGCACCCTAAAAGTTTGGTGCTTTTTTAAAGAAAAAGTTTTTTTTCTTTAAAAAAGCACCAAAAAAAACATGCTGCCACTCTGTCCCCCCCCCCGAGATATGCTGCCACTGTCCTCCCTCCCCGAGATACGCTGCCACTGTCCTCCCTCCCCGAGATACGCTGTCCTCCCTCCCCGAGATCCGCTGCCGCTGTCCTCCCTCCCCGAGATCCGCTGCCGCTGTCCTCCCTCCCCGAGATACGCTGCCGCTGTCCTCCCTCCCCGAGATCCGCTGCCGCTGTCCTCCCTCCCCGAGATCCGCTGCCACTGTCCTCCCTCCCCGAGATACGCTGCCACTGTCCTCCCTCCCCGAGATACGCTGCCGCTGTCCTCCCTCCCCGAGATCCGCTGCCACTGTCCTCCCTCCCCGAGATCCGCTGCCACTGTCCTCCCTCCCCGAGATACGCTGCCGCTGTCCTCCCTCCCCGAGATCCGCTGCCGCTGTCCTCCCTCCCCGAGATCCGCTGCCGCTGTCCTCCCTCCCCGAGATCCGCTGCCGCTGTCCTCCCTCCCCGCGATACGCTGCCGCTGTCCTCCCTCCCCGCGATACGCTGCCGCTGTCCTCCCTCCCCGCGATACGCTGCCGCTGTCCTCCTCTGCCCCCCCCTCCTCGACTTACCGGAGCAGACTCCCGGGTGTCTTGCGGGGCCGGCGAGGGACATCTACGCAATACCGGAAGTTGCATGCGCGTATTGCGTAAATGTCTCCCGCCGGCCCCGCAAGACACCCGGGAGTCTGCTCCGGTAAGTCGGGGGTGGGCAGAGGTAAAACGCTTAGATAACCTCCCGTGCCGGCACCCCCCCCCCCCGTGGGAAGTGCTGGCAAGGGAGGCTGTCTGAGCGTATCGGGGAGAAGGATGCAGGTCCCCTGCACCGCTGCGGGGGATCTGTATCTTAACCCCGCTGCCTGCCCGGCGCCCGGGACTGCATGTCCCGGGCGTCGGGCGCTAGAGCCCGAATATAGGCCGCACCCCCACTTTAAAAACTTAAAGTGGGGGAAAAAAGTGCGGCCTATATTCGAGCCAATACGGTATATATATATACACCGTATTTGCTCGAATTTGTGGAAAAAACACACACAAAAATCACTACCACAAACCTTGGCAAAGGCTGATGGGGTGTTTGGTTTGATGGGGTTAAATTGAATTGTCTGGCTTCAAAGATGTCCCAAATAAGACACTGGGGAAGATTAGGGGAAAATGGTTTTGAAATAGCAATACTCTACTGCTACTTATTACCCTATAACTTGCAAAAAATAAATAAAAAACATTGGGTATTTCTAAATACAGGATAAATATTAAAATCTATTTAGCTGGGTTTTTTTTTATTAGCTTTAGTAGATAAGTAAAAGATTTTTCAAATAAAAGTCACAAAAAGATTTTCACCATATTTTATTATGTTTTTTATAATAAATTAAATGGTATGATCAAAATAGTGGTATCTGAAGGAAGCCCTTCTTGCCCTAAAAAAAACAGTATATAAATGAGAAGAAAATTACAGCTAAAAATGAGCACCGCAAAAATTTTGAAAGAGCCTCGGTTACGAAGGGTACAAGAAGGAAAAAACAGCTCAGTCCTTAAGGTGTTAATTCACATGTTTATGTTTGAGTATTGATGTGAACGTAATACAGTAATTATGCATCATGCTTGCATTTCTTTAATTTCATTATTTGATGACAAACGTTATCAAGTTTAAATGAGGTCTTATTTTGTAGCACCCCATAAATATGAACTTTTATAATGACAAAAATGTTAAAAAATATTGGAAACATACACCATAACACATATTTCCATTTGCAATACGTATTTAAGGAATACATCTTTAAACTCACCATATGACAAGGTCTGTCCTGTTTTTTTCAGGAACCAAAAATGCAGACTTTTAAGGAACCAGACGGTTAGGATAGTTAAAAAGAGAATACCACCAACAAACAGCATTTGCACCGATCCCCTTTTTCAAAGTAAATAGTGAACTCCTGTAGATTGTGAGGTCCTTTGATTGTCCAGTTTTGTCAGTTCCCATAGAAAGTCTTACAATAACTGCTTCCCTTAAGTTAAATACTTAATTAAAATATAATTATGCTTAAAAAACAAGTAAAAGCTGCAGAGAACATGACTTGCCTTTTGGCCACTCTTTTGTGGCAATGTGCCCTGCATTGGTTTCCTCACTGTAAACACTTCCCTATAATTATGCAATACATAACACAATGATATATATTGTCTATCATCTAGGAATGTTTTTATTTAATCAAATCCATAACTGCAAATATATAATCAAAATATTTATTAGTTAGTACAGTATTTTGCCCAAAGTACACAAGCTCAACTGCCATGTCAAGTCACCCCATGATAGGATGGGAAACTGTATGATTTAGATGATATAAAATGACTGATACCAGTTAACCAGTTAACCCTTAGGGGGCTCAAACCAAAAAAGGTTTAATTTTGAAGTTTAGTGACAAGAGGGTATACAATGGAGTTGTAGTTTTAACTCTCGACTACACTACTCAGTCCTAGCACCCATATTTCACACATAGGACATGCCCAGCACCAAGATTGCATCCACAGAACTGCCCAGCACCCAGATTGCGCACAAAGTACTGGCCCCAGCACCTAGATTGCACACATATGATTTGCCCCAGCACCCTGATCTCCTCCCATCTCTCTTTCTCTCTCCCCTTTCTCCTTCTCTCCTCTTTCTCTTTATTTTTCCCTCTTCTCTTTGATCCCTTCCCTTTATCTCTTCTTTCTATCTCTTCCGTTCCTCTTGATTTCTCCTCCTCTAACTGGTATGTTGACTTTGTTTATGCACCATGAATTCTTAAAGCTTTTTTGAGCAGAGAACTGTTTACAAAAGTAGTTGACAGTTTGAACAGCGATATATTATTGATAAGGAAAGCAGATTTAGCCATTGACATAATCAGATGCATTTAGGTCATTCCTTGATCAACTTGGATCAAAGACTAGTCCTGAATATGCTGATTAAAATGATATTCTTGCTTCATACCATATTTAATCATAAAGTTAAAATTATGATTATGTTTATTTTTCAGATGTAGTATTCTACCAACATTTTTCTGTCAAAAGAATATCAGAATATTAATGATCTTAAAATACCGTAATTTGTTTTCACATAAAACTGCACAAATCTGCATATATTTAATAAATGGTTCTGTAGCTTTATTGTATCAGTAGCCATTTCCATGAAGATTCTGAAAATCCATCCTAGTGAATTCTGCCAGAAATAAAGCCTTCTCTATAATAAGCTTCCATTGTTTATTATAAAGCTTTTTAAGCCGTCATGAATGTGATTTACAGTCTCACTTGTATTTACCTACTTACATAATTAAACATAATTCCCTTTTAAAGTAAGATAAATGCCTTCTGTTTGCTGATATTTTGTTTGCATAAAACAAATGAAGGGCACATTTATAATGTGCATGTTTTGCATCAAAGAGTGCTGATATCATGCTTAGTTTTTACTGTTTTATTGAACAATCCTTGATCTTAAAAACTTTTGCTTTTACAAAAAATTGTATGTTTGTGTATCTGTTTCTCAATAGCTACAATTGTTTTAGCGGTAGAAGGATTAAAGGGGATTCTATGTATACTGATTAGACCTGACCAACAATACCATTGTTACCAACAGTCCCGAATTTACAGAACAAACAGCTGGCTCATTACTGGGTGTCCCAGGGGTGTCCAAAAAATTAGGACAATGTGGGCACTGTGCATGCATAAAAAAGTACACCACATGAATTCATGTCATCACCCACATTTTAGTCCCAGAAGAGGATACTCTAACATTTCTAAAGTTATGGGACTACTTAAAAAGCATTTACAAGAAGTAAAAGATACAACTGCCTTTTGGTGTTACTTAATGTAATGGGCACCTAGTGACCAGCTCTTTGTGAAGATTATTTTTGGAATATCATTTAAAAAAAAGTAAAAATATGGACCTTCACATCATTTGGAGTGATCTGTAATCCATATGGCTCAACATTTTAGTTGTAGTAGTTTAGGTTGAGAAAAGACTTGTCCATGAAGCTCAACCCTTTTCCTATTCCTTTGTTGTTTATATTTCTATATGCATATATACTGATACATACCTATTTATAGATTTGACATTAAAATATCTATTTTTATATTTACTTTATGTTTATACTAGATAGATACATTTTGGGCATAATAATCACTTAGTCAGTGCTTGGATCCTTCCCTCTTGTCCTTACACCTGGCTGAGTAAATAACAGTGGAAATGTTCATAGGCATTTGCATTTCAAACAATGCACATTTCAGTTCTTTGTGTATATGAGAAGCACATAAAATCACAGTTTAAGCACCAGGCATTAGGCTGATGATTGGCATTTACACAGCAGGTCATTCAAGGTTTTAGTGACTTTGCTAACACAATGAAGGAGCTGTGCTTTGAGTTCCCTGAACTGTGCTAATTTATCTCCTCTTCACAACATGAAATTATGCAAGCAAGGAGCTTATATGGTTGTAGTTACAGTAAGAATTAGTGGAGGATAAATTACTCTTCCCTTATGAGATGTTCTCAATGCCTTTTAATTCCTAATTTGATATTTCATGCTTTTTACAATTGAACAGATATGAACAAATGAAAAGTAATTATTTTAATCGTGGTTTCTGAGCTCATAACAATACAAAGTATTTATAAAGTGAAAAAAGATAAAATCTTTTTTAAATTCACTGCTTAAGTTTCACACATTCTTAGTAAGTTTATCTGAAAACATTAATAAATGATGGTTGGAAATCTTTTTGTGAGAGTGTGGAAGATTAGGTCACCCATTGTCTCTTTTCAACTATAATATAAAATAGAAATAAAGCCATTATGGACAGGGTTCTGCATTTGTGCACTGCGTTTTCAGATGTCAAGCTACAAACCTAAAGCTTTATCATATTGTAGGAAATATATAACCCCATATGGTGCCAGCTACATACAGCCTACATAGCAATCGAAATAATTGATCAATAAAGCACATTTCTGTAATGTAGTGGGGTTTCCATCCAGCTGCTGAGCTGATAAGCAGTACTAACTCTCACCTCCAAGGGAAGTGTTGCACAGTTTTACTATACACCTGAAACTTCTTTTATACACTGCTGGTCTGGGTTCAAAATGGGATGAATTTGAATTTGAATCGCAGGTGCCCCCCCCCCAGGGAAGCCAGGCCACTTTTCATATTTATATTTAAGTGACAATCTTAAAAACAGCTCACATTTTACCTAGGGAAGCCTTGATAGGACAAGTTAAGCTACTAATGGGTGCCTAGTTGAATGCAAACTTTATGTAACATATTATGATATGAAAATAAAGGTAGCAAAAACCAAATCGTTTTCATAAAATACCCAAGTCAGCTTGTTAAGTTTATCATAAACCCCATAATTGACAGTACACAACATATCGTAGTATATATATACTAAAAACACTCTTAAATGTTCACTGATAAATTCAGTTCACTTTGAAAATGTTACATACATTACATTCAGTATAAAACTGAACACAGGAGAAAGGTGTTTGTAATAAATAATTGGGTCTTTCACCATGTTTAAATTCTGTGACAGTTGTGTCTCCATGTACTGATACATTCCATAGAGGGCACTGTTCTCCTTTATGAAGAATGGATACGCTTTCCTGCAGCCCTCCCCATCACTATTCAAACATCAGTTCATACCATTCATTATTTAATGCATTGTTCAGCTCAAATTTCTGCAGTGCATTGTAAGAAAATGCCAAAATGTTTGTTACTACAGTAAGTGCTTAGAATATCGCAAACATATACCTGCGCACAGAGAATCAAATACTTTTACAGAAATCAGCATTTAAATGGAAAAATGACTAGAACAAAATCACATTATAATCAAAACAAAGACCAAACAAGACAAAGAATATCTGACCTGTTTGGTCTATTAGTAACAAAAGATTCAACCATAGTTACCAAATAGTTTATGGTTTCTGCTTATAGGGGATCCATGAACCTTACTAAGTAGCATAACCAAGAGGGAATCCACTACTATTATGTTATTATTATTATGTGTTATTATTATTATATGTGTTATTATTATTATACCTTCTCTACAGTAACACAAATGGGCTCTCACTGGAGAAAACTCTTAGTAAGGTTATTGCTTATGGAGATACAACCAAAAAACAGCAAATTAATATATTCTTCCATATAGGTGAACTCTGCAAGGACTTCTTAATCCCAAAAGAATATAAAGCAGAAAATGACACCATCCACTGGGTCAAAGGATATGGGCTTGGATGTCTCCTCCTAGACTCCGTTATACATGTGAGGACGTAAAGGAACAAATATAGCATGTAAGTGTGTTATGTGTGTTAAATAAACTAACAAAATAAACTCACAAATAAAAACAGCTCAAGTGCAATAAATACTTTGGATGCCGGTTACCACTAGCTAATATGATAATGAAGTTCAGACACCTCCAGCCAGGGACGCCACAAAGTAACAGCTTCAAAAGCAAACTGAACCCTGGAACCAGCATCCGCATTAAAATAAAACAATCTATGCCATCTGCACCCTATGCATTTCATCTGAGCTCTTTTGACTTTCTCAGGGGATAAGCAAATGGCACATTAACCTTTTTATAGCTGCTATAAAATATTTACATTTATATATATATATGTATAATTATATACATTGCTAGTGACTGGTAACCCACATCCAAAGGGTTTATTGCATTTCAGCTGGTTCTCAATGCACACCTCATTTGTGAGTTTATTTTAATAAATTGAGAGAGTTACGCTATATTTGTTCCTCCCCACCTTACGTGTATACCTCAGTCTGGTAGGAGACGGCCATTTCTAAGCTCATATCCTATGATTCAGTGAATGGTGACATTTTCTGTTTTTGTTTTATAAGATGCATTGAATGCATCCTGAGATACAAAAGAATGTTTTATACATAATTGTAGTTTCCATGATTGCTTCTATATTACTGTCAGAAACCTTAGCGCATTTATGTCCTGCAGTTCTAAATGACAGAGTAATTCTTGGCTAAAGAGACAATGGACAGATTGCACAGGCTTCTTATAAAGCAATAAAGAGACCTGTATTGAAGGTTAATCAAATATTTGTAAAGGACAAAAAATGAACGAAACACTTGACAGCCAGAGGAGTGAGTACTTCATTAACTTTGCAAATATATGAAAAATAATATACGGAGCACTGCAAAAAAACAATTATCATATTAAAACTGGAGGACAAATATTACTTTTTTACTTCCTATAACTAGAAATAAAATTGTTATGATTATTTAAATGATTGTAATTAGCCCAGTTGGATAACATTATTAAGGGAAATATATCCACCAATATTATGTAATATAAATGTGTGATTGGATTTTTACCATTAAATATTTGTATAGTTATTTTAGAGGGGTGACCTTCATTTAAAGCAGATTACTGTCACATTACTAAACAATTCTATTTTGTAGTTCAATACAAAATAAATTTACCTATATATCAGAAACCCACATGAACAACATATATTAGTAACCATCCTAAACTCTTACATCACCTAAACAACTATTTCTTCCATTAGGTTTTATCTCTGTCTTTAACCCATCTATGTAAGGATGTAAGAAGGCGAAAACGAGATGACATGAAATTAATGGATATGTTAATCTTGGCTTCCAATGTAAAATAACCACTTAAATCAAACATCTTGAAAATAGGTCGTTTTTATAGATGAATGTGTAATATATACAATACTTTATATGACAAAAAAGGCATATTCAGAAAGCATATTTAAAATTGTTTCCTTGGAAAGCTGTTTATCTAGATCATCACATAGCACAGGCATCAAATATAGGTCTTAGGAGCCACAACTTAAAAGACAGTTCTATAGCTATAGACTAAGAGATAAAAAACCTCTTCACTTGCAATATTCACAGAAGGGAAGCAGCAGGGGGTGGGTAATTGCCACTTCTACTGCAAAACCATTTTCTCAATATGTCCAGTCAATAAAAAGACTGCATTCACACTTTTTTTCGATCATGCTACATTAGGTTTTGTTCTTAGCACTGTGCTGCTATCATCAAACTTATAAACAGTACTTTTAGTATTATTCAGCATACATTTGATTAAGTACTTTTAGTATCATTCAGCATACATTTGATTAAGTACTTTTAGTATCATTCAGCATACATTTGATTAAGATAGCAGCAAGCCCATTTAAATTCACAGACAGAGCCATAAATTAGAAGTGGTTATTACATGGTTTATATACATTCTGGTGAATCCCAAGAACCATTATAAAATAGTCATTCTCTTTTAAATATATTTCTTCTTGTACCAAAATAGTAATAGGTTAAGGAAAATACCAGAGAAGATAGCCTTTATCAGGCCGATATAGATAGAAATGAGTCACTCCTAGTGGTGTATTGAGGTCATTGCCCTAGGTTTGACTCAAGGTTGTGCCCCCTGCGGCTTCCCAGACAAACCTTGAGGAGGTTCTCTCTTCATGTTGTGCTTCCTTTGTGCTGAGAGCCCATACGTGATATCATTTCCTAGCATTCTGCTTCAGACGGATGCATGTGTGAAGAGATAATATTCAGGCCACAAGAAACAATAGATTTTACACACAAGCAGATTGAGAAAATAGTTAGTTCTTTAAATATCAATCCCTTGTTTACATCAGTTATGTTTGTAGCACCCCACGCAATATTTATTCAATGTACCTCATTGGAAATGAGAATGCTTGCAAATGTGTTTCAGTAGCTCATAAAATAAAAGTATATCCTTAAATAAAGAGGAACAGAGAAGTAAGTCTGGATTTACCGGGGACTTACCTCTCTATGCCTACGACCGAAGGATTTTGCCGTCTTTCCTGGTGGAGGCAATTGCACTGTTGCCCTGCTTGATCCGCCCATGCTCGAGAACACATTTCCCACTGCTCCAGTGAGCCAGTGGTGGTGTGCTTTACTCCACTCCAGCCAGTGCTTGGTATTGCACTTTGTGATCTTCAGCTTGTGTGCAGCTGCTCGGCCATGGAAACCCATTTCATGAAGCTCCTGGCATTAAGTCCAACTCATTGAGTTATTGCTTGAGTTAACACTACTTTGGGAACTGACAAAGTTCTATCACTGTGTTTATGTTGTATACTGAAGCGTTATCCACAGGCTTTTTTAGGGGTGTAAAATTATTGGGAACAGCAGGTTATACTGAACATGCCAAGGAATCCATTTTGTTCTCTGACTAACCCAAACGGCGGTTTGTCCTGTGTGTCCATGCATACTTAGCCAAAAGACCCAGTGGTGTTCTTGTTTATACATGAAGTTGGCACACATACAACTAAGCATACTGGCCAATACACATTAGTATTCATCAAACTGCCCACAAAATGCAGAGGACACAGGACATCTCTAGTATAAAATATATTTTTTCAAATAGCTAAAAGTGTCCATATTCAACGTTGATCGGTATACCGATTCAGTGCACAAGTAGTTACTGAACATATGTGGTTTCTGTGGCAAAGCCTTATGGTGCCTAAAAAATCTAATCATTCTAATTACTACACTTCTATTAGTATTACAGTAAGTATAAAGGAGTAGGAACAATAAAAAGCCACAATCTTAATCTAATTTATAATCATAAACTGTAGTATTCACCTCTAGAATGTAGTGGTTTTATTTAAAGCAAATTGATATAATGGTCTCTTTGTAACAGATAAAGTTGTTAAAATGCATTCAGTAAAACTATTTAATTAAATGAAACAGAAACAATTTAATAATTATGGTTCAAAAAGTTGAATCTGGTGGAAACAAAAACCATATCTTTATCTTAACTATGGAACCTAGAGCCCAATGAGCAATGCATTCATGGGGAAATGGACATCCCCTATGTCTCTACTCATATCTAAATACCCTCCGAACTGCCTTCTTTGTTCCTCCCATGACTTTTGTCTCTGCACCACTTCTCTGGAACGTCCTACCCCACTCTCTCAGACTTTCTCCCTTGTGCTCTAATTTCAGTCGTTCTCTGTGAAACCTACAACCTTTACTCCTAACACTCTCAACCAGCATTCTAAATAAGCCTAATGCAAGATCAATATCTCTCTCCATATCAACCTTGCTTCGATCAAATCCTCATCCAAGCTTTCCTCTCTTACTGTCTCACTTCCCTTGTCACCAAAGTAGATTGTAAGTTTGCAAGATGGGGCCTAAGGGGCCAGTATTTAATGTGGGCAACACCCTTGATCATGAAGGGGTTGAGATGACATCTTTCTATACATTCTCTATTCACCAATTTCATAACACATTTGAAATCTAACCTGATAAGACACTTTTGTATGTTAAAGTTGTGAGTCAACCAGCCAAAGAGTATCTGCCATGATGGAATGAAGATAGATCGAACTCTTACTTACAAAGGTGGCTTGAACGAACATCTGCAACTTAATAGTATGGGAGAGATAATGTAATATGGAGGAATAATGCAATTTTTAAAAATGTAGTTTTATTTGAATGGTAATAGGAAAAACCATGAATTACATCACCTGTATTTAAAAATAGGCTTCCTTTATAATTGCCAAGTAGAAAACCACAACATGACGCAGTTTTTACTACAGGTTCAGTATGCCTTATCCAAAAATCCTTATCCTCTTTTTTTTTTTTTTTTAAATCCTCTTAACGTTATTAATTAGATGAATGTTCTGCACTCTTGATAATAAATATGGTATGATCATCCTACCTTCTGTGTAGACTGTAAGGATAATTTAAATTCCCCCATACACATTACATTTGTCTTCCCCGTCCTCTATCCTCTTATACCGACTCTCTTGTTCTTTATTCAGCCCTCCCTCCTCTGCCAGCTTTCAGTCCTGCTCTGCCTCGCAGTCGCACTGCAGAAGGTCTCCTCTAGACTTGTCCTTGGCATCAGCTATTTCACAGTCACATTATAAACAGTGTTTGTTGGACAGCTCCAGAGATGCTACATTATCAGTAATCATCTGATCTGACAGTGGGAAATATCTTCTTAAAACCACAGACCACTAAGAGTTACAACTGTTCTTCCTGTGTGAGGGCCTTGCATTGTCTGATTTAATCTTGGATGAGAACAGGTAAGGATAACTTTGAAAGTTACTTTTCTTTGTATGTTAGGGGCATACACGTGCCATTTCTCATTGAAAACACCTACAAAATAGTTTCAAGCACAAGCTTAGTTTCTGTACCCAAATTTAACTCTAGTTACCTTAACTTTGTGTATAACTGGTATTTGTTGTAAGAGATTGACCCATCGACTGCATGTTGGTTGAGGAAACACAAAAATCCGCTTGACATCCGAGGTTGCTCAGCTAATTTAATGAGGTGATAGATTTTTATTATCCCAGCGGGTACTACTGAAGGGTTGCCAGACTGTCAGGTGCATGCTTTTATTTCAGAAATGGTTTTCACATTACTAGGATTTTATATTGATTGTAGGATATGTGACTTCATTGATTTTGCTGTTCTGGCAGAATGAAGTTTATTTTTGGGAGGGTAATACCCTTGGGATGTTTGAAATGCATCATCATAAGCTCCCCGATTGCCTCTTATTATTTAACCTTTTAAGCAGCATAGAGGTGAGAATTGAACATTTAAAGGGAGAAAGGTTATTACCTATTTGGATCAGAGGTAGTCACTACTGTATAGAATTGTAGTGTGTATACCCTGCATTACGAAGTAGCACAAGGTTATAAAAGCTCCATCTGCTATTGATCCATTAACAGAGCAAAGCTTTAGGTGGCCTAAACATTTACCAGCTCTGGGGTACCATCATTGATGAACACCCCCTACATAATATTGTGTAGGGGGGAAGGGTAACAGAATATCATTGCAGATCTCTTGACAGGCACACAATATGTGGCCCATAGGCTCGCAAGCCATGTCGCAAACACACTCATTAAAACCTCTGTGTGGATGCCACATAGGCAAGGTCATTGGTATTCTAGATGCTGTCTCTTGCTTAGAGATTGTATGTCAGAGTCTTGCAGTTAAATGGTTAACGCTTCAGAATGTGGCTAATTATTTATGTAGTATAGAAAAAAATTGTCTTTAGTCAAAGTTAATAACTTTTATTGGGACAAAATATGTAAAGTTACATAAGCTTTTGCCCCCCCGGAGGCCTCTTCTTCAGGTTCAATGTTTAAGTTGTACATTTTAGAGAATTTTGCCTAATTTGTGCATTAATATGAACCTCTGAAATTGAGGAGGGACCCCAGATGAAACAAACCAAAAAATGTTCCTAATATTTGTTCATTTGTTTTGGCTGGTGTCCCCTTTACTTTGTTTATCTTAACCACTTGGAACCTCCAACAGTTAATAACCACTTGTTACATTGTTTTGGAGTCAGAAAGGGTATGAAGTGGTAATGAAATTTTGGAAGTGTTCCCTGGAAATCTGGGCAGGTTTCCAAATGAACAACAAGAGAAAGCCAGAAATTAAAAGAATGTAGGTAAAGTAAGTTGTGTAGTTTTAATGTTTATAGAGTAGAGCAACAGTGTACATGGGTGGTATGAATGTGCATAGTAGACTTGTGCATTCGTCTTCGGGCAAACATGAAAACGAACACGAAGAGTGCGTTTTCGGGTTTGTTCCGAAGACATGAAGAAGAGAAGATAGCGGCGGTAAAACGTAGACGAAGACACACAACACGAAGAAGCTTCGTGATCGTCTTCGTCTACTAATCTCCCTGATCCCTTCCTCATCTAGCCTCCCTTATCTTCGCGGCATCGCAGGAGTTGACGGAAGCGGAAATCCGTAGGTTGGCCGTCAGGGGTTAAAAGGGCAGTTCTCTATTGGTCGCTTGTACAGACTTTTAAAATCCTGGTGCCGTAACGTGGCCGGGAGAGACCACTGGTCTCCCTGCTGCAACAGTTAAAAGTCAGAATTCTAGCTCTGATATCTTAGTATTTAGAATGGATATACTTACACTTTGTAATTTATAAACATATTTTTGATATTTCTTGTTTTTGTGACTTTTAGGACTATGGCACAGTGTGATGGGCTCAATCCCAGCAAACATTCTAAGTTGCTGCAAACGAGAGGCATCACAGGAGGAGGGTGGGACAGAGGCAGACACAATGGCAAATGCCTGGTCCACTGATGGCCAACATTAGCACATACTTACCTGATCTGTCACTCGAGAGACAGATCAGGTCCTGCAGACTGGATATGCAGCATGCTATATGAGAAGAAAAAAGTAGCGTATGAGTGCTCATATCCACCTGTCAGCCTCACTGATGTCATCAGGCAGCCGCCACCTAAAAGTGCCAGGGATGCCTGACCATCGCCAGTCCAGCCCCAGATAGAGGGATTTGAATCACAAATAAAGACAATGAGAGGCACATTATGAAGGGTAATCATTTTACCTAAGTACATTTGGTCTGTAATATTTTTTTATATCAGTTGTGGAGCCTTTTTGTCACCTTCATGTTTCTCACTAATGAGATACTCCACAGGCAGAGGAATGCTGCTGTCTCTAATGGAGAGAGAAAACTACATTTTTCTATCCATGGCAGCTTATTTGGAAAAAATGAATGCCTGATGTAATTGAAAGAAGGAAAATTCCATTCTTAATATAACTGCAAATATATGCAATATGTTACCGGGAGAATGTTTCACATGCACCTAGATATATTTTCAGTAATATTATAGTCTATTACATTATGTTTACTTAAAATAGAAAAATAACAAAAAAATGAACAGTAAAAAGTACACACGGAACAGTTATGTAATTATTTTTCATACACAAAAAGAGAGGTTGGAATGCAGCACTCAGCAGTGAAATGGTGCACGAGCCAGGGCACCACCAAGTCCCTCAATAATTCCAAAACAAAGAAGCAGAGGCTCAGCACTCAAATGATAAGGTGAGTTTATTTCACACAGGCAACGTTTCGACGCACAGGTCTTTCTCAAGCCTTGAGAAAGACCTGTGCGTCGAAACGTTGCCTGTGTGAAATAAACTCACCTTATCATTTGAGTGCTGAGCCTCTGCTTCTTTGTTATGTAATTATTTTTGTCATGACGGTTTCTTTAGTTTGATCTGCAGAGTGTTTCTTAGTGAAACACTAGGCAGGACTTATTGGCATACCTGAGAACTTCTGAGCTCCGGCTACCCGGAGCCTTCACTTGTGGGACGCAGCCAGAACTGCTCACTGACGTTAGTGGGTGGTCCCACTGAGGTCGGTCCCACTGGTGTTGGGGGTGTTCCAGCGGATGTCGGCAGGCGTTCCTGCTGACGTCAGTGGGTGTTCCCGCTGACATCACGGAAAATACCCCCACTTTAAGGGGAAATGGGCGGTGAGCGGGGCGCATCAAGACCCCCTGCTCCCGCGACCCGGAGGATTCGGGTATTGCCCCGGAGAACTGGAGAAGCGGTGCTTTACCCGGAGAATTCACAGGTATGGCTATTGGCTCTGCACCATTAGGCTTGTTGGTATGCAAGCCCATTTTTTTCTGCATTCCAGGTGGCACGTAGTGAAAAAGCTGTGTTTCAGGGTAAAACCCTGTATTGTTTGTTAGATTTCAAAAAGGGTGCCTTAAGAAAAAGAAAAAAGGTTACTGTCCCTGACAGATACACCAAACAAATGCATATGGGGAAGATGTGTTTGATTAAGCACATTTTCTTGCCCGTAAGAGACTTACTACCAGTCAGCTCAAGAGCTGGATTGGTCCATTGGTGTACGCGGTATCTTTGAGCTCATGCTTGGAAATACGAAAGATGAAAGGTGTTGGATGAGAAGGCCTGGCTTGCAATATCCATTCCAGTTCATCTTAAAGGTGTTCGATAGGGTTATGGTCAGAGCTCTGTGTAGGCCAGTGAAACTCATCCAACCATGTCTTGGTTTTTAGAAACAATCCAAAAACAATCCAAAATCTTGTGAAAAGCCTTCCTAGAAGTGGAAGCTGTTATATCTGCAAAAGGGGGGGGGGTTATATTAATGTTTATGTATTTAGAATGCGATGTCATCAAAGTCCCTGTTGGTATAAGGGTCAGGTATCCAAATACTTTTGTGCATATCATGTTTGGCATTGAAAAAAGGTGGGGAAAAGGGGCTAATGCAAATGAAAGGATTCTGTAAAATCCCTTATGCATTTTTAAAGAAAACTCGACAGTGTCCTTTTGGGGAGACTTGACCTCACACGTTTTTAATACATAACTTGTTGCAGAAAATAATAGTTAAGTCAGTGATACAGGTATGTATACCAACCCATTACACATTTCATGCCTAGGGACATATTTGTTTTGTTTCATGTTAGTTTGCTTCACTGATATCTGTACATACTACCAACTACAGAATAGAGTTGAAAGGTTTTGAAGTGATTTTAAAAGCTATATTCCTATATTATACCAAAATGCTTCTAAACTGGTGGACACTGGCGCCAAACTCCATAAATGCTAATGCTTATACCGGACAATCTAATATGACCCCTGTGGCTGCTTTTGGCCTTCATACATTCTTCTCTCTATATATTTTTCCCTTTCACCAGCCAACGCATTAGTTCTGGCCACAGAAAAAAAAGAACATATTTACACAGTTTCATTTCCTTTCTAATTGTAACACAGAGTTGTTCAGGTGCATCATCGTGCTTTGTGTTCCCCTATTTAATGGCCTGTTAATGGATCATTGTTATCTGCATTCATTATGCATCCACTCAGGTTGCAAATATGAAATGCTGAGTGCACCTGCTGGTACTTCTGTTTCGAGTTAATTGACAGTAGCTGTTGTGGAAGTTTCTACATGGTAATATATATAAGCATTTATAGCCTTGTCTGCTTGTCATGTTACACTTTGTTCTAAATAACCAATTTCATCGTTGTCTTCTGAAAATAACCTTTGCTTTTTGAGACATGCTAAACGATTTGCAGGAGGATAAACTACGCTTTTTAAAATTATAATTTCAGTATTTTAATGTAAAGATTCTTAAATGGGTATTGGGAAAATATCTAAATTATCTGGTACATACAGTGTATATATGTGTGTATATGTGTTCTAACATCATCTTTGACCAAGGGCATCTCCCATCTACTGAGGCATTTATCTGGGCTGCTGCCGTAGGCCTGACCAAAGCCCCAGGGACTCACCTGCAGGGCCACTGGCCTTACTCCCCGACACTTTTAAGAACATGCAGCGCATGCATGCTACAACATACTATGGAGACTCTGTCAGACAAGGCACAGCCCTCCATAGTGTAAATGGGTGTTTTGGGGAGACCAGAGATCTTTCATAACTTGCCTATTGAGCAGCAGTGCACCAAAAAGCATGACTGAACCATAGGATGTTCTACTCCTGCCTTTAAGGCCCTCTCCCCTGTTGGCTTAAGTCAGAATACAAAGCTTCTCCCATACCAAGACACCTCTTAATACAGTAGGGGGGCCCACCCTAGACCTGACCTAGGGCAGCGCCCCAGTCACCTCTTAATCTATGGTGGATGTACAGACCTCCACTGACTGTACAGGGAGCTGTGATTAAATTGACTACTTTCTGAGTATATAAATCCCATGTACAGCTCTGTAGTGCTTTACATGGGCAGCATGTATGTTATGGGGAAAAATGTGCCATGTGGCAACCCTTTCAACCACATTTGTGGATGCCAGTGGCACTTTTAAATCTCATGTTTTACTAGCCTTCTCTGTGTGTGTCAGCCAAACCAGAACGTAGGGTTCAACCAGTATTTTTGTGTAGTAGGAATAAAAATAGTTATTAAAGCACGATACAACATTACGTTCCTACACCAACTAGTCTCATGTTTGAAAATAGGCAAGAGAAAAGCTGCTGAATTATTACATGATACCACATTATACTGTATTATTTATTAATCCACACTATAAAAGGTTTTATTGTTTTGTGAAATTGTCTACATTTGCAAAAAAAAGTCCATATTTATTAATAAATGTGAATTTTAGAGACAATATTTCTAAAGTGCATCTCAGCTATCGCCGTCTGGTGGGTCTTTTAGTCGATAACATACTTAAATAAATATTGATAGTTTCACTGTAAACATCTGTGTTTTGCCATAGCTAAGCAGTATGTCTCTGAAGTTGATTTTGTGTTAGTCAGGCATTGCCTACATCAGCAGGGCTGTTTCACCGATGTCAACCTCTGTATTTTCTTATGATTTCATAAAATGTCGACATTCAAATACGAAAACAGCGTTATTGGTTTTATATCAGTTTTTAATGCTTTACAAGCAGTTGAAATCACTCATTGTATAGTTTTGCTTATGTTGGCGTTCTATAAAACTGCACATACCTTCAGATGAAATGACATTGTTTTCAATGCTTATATATATATATATATATATATATATTTATTATAATTTTTTTTTTTACAAAGCTATGAAACATTTTAAAGTAAATATTTTAATAGCCAAGACCATATGGAGAATGTCTTTCAACTTAAGGATTGTGGGGCTTCATTGCATGGCTCACATACAGTAGCAACAGGGAAGGGGTATCTAATTCTGGCCTGGGAGGATGGTAGCCTAAACATATTTACTAATACGTGAAAAAATCAAATATTGCAAATATTCCAGAAAGACTCTAAATGTTGTATCAAGTCTTGGTTTTCCTCAACATGGAGCCATCTGCAATAACTAGTAATAATTATTAGCAATAATTAGTGAAATAAACACAAACACCTGCTCATCCTTGCCAACACGCCACAGATGGAACAGCCCCCTCAAATGTTGCTCTACAGCATTGATACCATCTTAAATAACTAGTATATTCTCCAGTGCACCAGATACTAATACTGAAAAGTGAATAGCCTAATCCGGTTGAATTTATTGATGCCACATGCTTGCTTCTGATGTTGTATGGGGGGTTTATTTCATATATAGATTTGTAAAGTGTTGGTAAGGTGATGCAAATCATTGTTTACTGTACTTTCGCTATAAATATATGCATTCACTACTTGTTTAACTGTTTGTCATAGTTTTTATAAGGTTAATTGCCCTTTTTAAGATGGAAGAATACAGTTAATGGAGTTTAGTTTTTGGAAATGAAAGGTATGGATTTACCTCAAGCACCACAGCCAAAAGAAGCTATATGTACTCTCTTTTCAGACATATATTTGCTGCCGTCTCCCATGGCGTATTACTTACTTACATAGTTGAGCTGCATTATTTACCAGCTATGTCTCCATCACAGTCTGCTGGAAGTTCAAAGCATGCCGTTAATGATAAAATGGTAATGCACACTAGTGTCTGGGCACAGGTAGTTCATTATATCGTACTTTATGCTCTTGAAACAAATGTGTGCTGTAGTCTGAATTTTTGGATTGACAGTTGTTATTTAGATGTAGATGAGGACGAGGTGTTCCTGCAAAACAGGATCAGTCATGTAGACTGTAACTTGACATAACATTTTATACAAAGTGAATATTACTACAGGCCTTACATCCATGTTCTATGAATAAAATAATACAAGATTACTCAAGCAAGTAAAATAAATCATTGCTGGCAGATTCACTTCAAGGAAGACCATCAGTACACGACTGGAAAAAATGGGCCTAAAAATATAGTTATAGTGGCTGAAGAATGTACTGAAATGTTTTCATGTTTAATGTCTCCATTGTATGAATGTTATTTATTGTTACAAAGGTCACTCTTCAATGAGGCAACATGATTGATGGATCTGTACTTTTCAACCTTTTCAATCATCAAGCATGTAAATATGTAAAAGACATTATATTTTTACACACTTGGAAAAGGGAGATTTTCCCCCAACCTACGACTCTATTCTATATTATATTACTATCTGGGACATAACTCAGAATTCAACAGGCCCCCCTTTCCTGATTGGATGCTCATTTAACAATTTTTTTATCCAAAGGATTTGTATTACAAACAGAAACCTTCAATACAAGGATGTTAAAAAAAACCATATAAACATTTTGCGGCCATTCATGAAATTTTTAGGTGTCAAAGCCAAATTTATTTTCAAGTAGTAAGCAAAGATTTTGCACAAAATTTAAAAATACCAACCAATTTCATATTCCTGTTTTCAGTCTTTATATATTGTAACACTATTATTATAAACAGCACATCCACATAAGTCCCAACAGTTTTTGTGGGACAGTATAGATTTTTGGACTTTTGTTTTTATTTTATTTTTTTACCTATTAGGCATCTTCTGGTTAATGTTATATTACGTGATTCCAGACTTGTATGTTCCAATAAGAACTTGTGAGTTGACATGAAATGTATGTTATTAGACAGGAATCTTTTAACCAATATTATAGTTGCTTAGACATTTCAGCCACTCCATATTCTTTAGCAAGTCATTAATTAGAACTTGAATCCGTCAGAGACAATTATGGCTGCCTTCACACCATCTCAATAAAGTATTTATGAATTAGCTCTGCAAAAAGGGGAAAACTGGTTCAGAGGACATAAAATCAATCTCTGCGTTGTGAATGGGTTCAATGTTTTTAATTCATTACACTTCCTAGAACATTATTCATTACACTTCCTAAACATGCAGAATCACGAAGAAAGGGCACAACAAGCTAAAATTACTGAGGATACAAATGCTCATCTAGTGTGCATGATGTGTGACGTGTTTATGGTACTGGGTGACAAGCTCTGGTTTCAAAAAATGGAACCAGGAAAAGTTTTCCTGTTTGGTCAAAAATCCATGCAATCGGCAAAAGTTCTTAATAAAGTATGGTGGAGAAAAGCAAAGAAAGAAAAGTTTCAGAGGATTTTATTTAAACAGATTCATGATTCCATTATTGTCAGGGGCTGATTACCTGAATTTCACAAAAGCCACTGGGATGCCTTTAAGCAGCATTTACATAATATCTGGATAATATCTGGATTACTTATTTGCTTCTTTAATGCTTTTCATATTCAATCCCTTTTTGTAAATGTGTCTTGGACAGAGCAGGGAGCTTGTTATTTGCAAATTGTATTTTGGGGTGTTTTATTATGGGGCTGATCATTACTAGCCCTCTTCGTCCCTCCTATCTCCTTGAGCTTGGTTAAGAGGCATCATAAATGCAGATGTTGTTGCCATAGCTGGTATTAATGCGTATTTTGAAATTACTCCTTTATTAATAAAATGTAAAATAAAAAGCACAATTGCCATCTGATGATTAAATCTTGCAAATATCGCCCAAAATTTCCCCCCAAAAATATACAATTATATTACCAATGTTTTCCCTAAATGGAGGTCTATTAACAGTTTGCCATCACAAGATAGAGTTCTTGAGTTTCTTTAAATGACTGCATATTAAAGAGGCTGCAGCAATTAACAGTAACGTAATTACATGTTCCACAAAATAATGTTGAGTGTAAATAGCTCTGCTAAAGTAATAAGCAAATGTGCTGCTAATTAATTGTTAATTAAAAGCTATTTACTCCCCTTTAGAATGAGCCTATACTGCACCATTTAGCACCGAGACTGCTAAATTAGTTAGAATTAAGAAACGGGTATCCCACACATGTACATTAATGTAATGTGCGCTATATCTCATGTGAGAGTCTTTGCTTTTCTACTAACATCAAAAGACTATCAAAAATAACACTTTATAAAGGAACGCAGACAAAAAATGATACCACAGTGACCATAGCACATTTCGCAAAGAGGAAAATAGATACGGGCAATGTTTTTTAAGCTAGCTCTGTTTATGAATAATTGTTACTGCAATTCTACATGCAAAACTAAACCAACTTACATCAATTGTTGGGGACAGCACATTAGTCAATTCTTCCTATGGTACCTGAGAAGATGCCCTTTGTTAAAAAAACAATTGAGACCTCATTGTCACGTACAAGTAAATAGGAGACACCGTAGTCAGGTAGGACTCCAAGAAAGAACAAGTTCAGACAAGCCGAGGTCAGGATTCCGGAGAGCAGGATAGCCGATAAACGTAGCCGAAGTCAGGATTCAGGAGATCAGGATAAACGATAAACAAGCCGAGGTCAGGATACAGGAAAACAACGTAGTCAGGCGAGCCGAGGTCAAACACAGGAATCAGGCAGGTAAACGCTATCTGGGTGCTAGCACAAGGCATAGACGACCATCAGAAGGCAAGGTGAAACTGGTCTGAGGGGTTTAAATGGAGAACCGCGGAGGAAGTCTGAATCTCCCATCAGCCCCTCATGACATCACTTCCGGTGTCTGTGACTCGCGGCCATCTTGTGGATGGCGTAATCTCCCTTCATAAATTCCTCCAGTATGTGAGTTCGCCACTAGAGGTCGCGCATGCGCAGCAGCAGGACGCCGTGTACCAGGAGGTCTGCCTCTCCTGCGCGGCACTTCAGAGGAAGGCAGCGGAAGCGGCCTTGCGGTGGAGGGGGGTCTCCCTCGTGGTGGCTGCTGCGGAGGTGGCCGTGCGGTGGGGGGTCTCCCTCTCCTCCGTGGGGGCTGCTGCGGAGGTGGCCGTGCATTGGAGGGGGGTCTCCCTCTCCTCCGTGGTGGCTGCTGCGGAGGTGGCCGTGCGTTGGAGGGAGGTCTCCCTCTCCTCCGTAGCGGCTGCTGTGGAGGTGACCGTGCGTTGGAGGGGGGGTCTCCCTCTCCTCCGTGGTGGCTGCTGTGGAGGTAATCGTGCGTTGGAGGGGGGTCTCCCTCTCCTCCGCGGCGGCTGTTGCGGCAATGTGGGAGCCGAGGACAGGTGAGTAACACTCATGATGCCTTTTTTATTTCAGTATTATGGCTATACCAGGATAATAAACAGATTATTACCTGATCTGACAATTTTAGGGTGGTGGTGCATTTAGCTGTAACATGACCACTGGGATCAGGTGGTTAAGGGAAAACAGAATGGTTAGAGGGGAAAAATGTTACTAAAATGGCAATGGGTTGTTAAAAGTAATGGCTCTCGAAACAAGAGTATCTTCCTTATACCTTTCAAACAGGGAGGTATGAGAGAACTGAACGAGATTGAGTGACGGCATTATTTTGGGGTGTTGCAACACCTACGGGATTTAGCAGAGAAGCATGCAAATAGGGAATTAAACGGGGAGGCAAAGAACCAATATTATCAAGGGAACAAGAGGAATAGGAGGGACCATGTACAGAAGGGTGACATGGAGAGAGTGCTGCGCAGACAGTGTACTTATTCAATAAAAATAAACCTACATGTTCATACTCATTAAAAGGATCACTCAAAGGCTGGTCCCACACTCTGTGGCCACAAACAATGGCGGGTTTGCAAATGCTTGCACAACTACGGACCATCTGGCCACTGATCGCACGTTGATGTTAGACTTACCAGCTGCAAAGGATCACGGCATGTCCTAGAATGTCAGATATTCTAATAATTGCCAGGGTCTCTGCCACATCTATGTGGAATCAACAGAGTCCACCACTTTTGCTTGTAAACCAATTTTGTATCTGTAACATTTGTACCCATCAACAAAAAAAAGGGAAACAGAAACAGGTGGTAAAAAAGACTGGGGGAATTGTGGTAACAACCCCACCCAACAAAAGAACTATGTTTTTTGAAAGAAAAATCATATACAGGATCCATGTGAATGGCCAGAAAAGACATGAAACAGAGAGAAAGACTGAGGATGGGCACACGCAGAAGGGAAAAGGGGATTGTTGAAATATCCAATGGTAAAGGGATATGAGAAAAAGACGGTGCATTCACAACCAGAACATGTGCATGACATGCCAGAAAGCGGCACAGCCCCACGAAATCTGCTGGCAGATGAGACAGGAGATTTTCAACTTACCATTGTAGATAAGCATAATGCAGACGACCCTAAAGGAAAAAAAGTTTTACCAGTAAATGTTAATTCATGTAAACTATTTTTTTTAATAAAAGCTATGATTGAGAAAAATATTTTTTTTGTTTTTATTTCCTTGTATTTTCCAACCTGTCCCCCAGTTACGCACATCTGGCCCCAGGCTTGCCACACCAGTATGGCACTGTGGCCCATGATATGCCTTTTAACCCTCTATATGCCACTGTGCCCCATGGTATGCCTTTTGACCCCCTGCCACTCTGCCTCCAGAAATGCCTTATACCCCTATATCCCATTCTGGCATTTAGGGGGTTAAAATGCATATTATGGGGCAGAGTGGCATATAGGGAGGTATAAGGCCTTCCAGGAGGCAGAGTGGCAATAAGGGAGTTAAAAGGCATTGTATAGAGCACTCTGCCTCCAGATATGCCTTATACCCCTATATGCCACTCTGGCATTTAGGGGGTTAAAAGGCATATTATGGGGCAGAGTGGCATATAGGGAGGTATAAGGCATTTCAGGAGGCAGAGTGCTCTATTAAATGCCCCCTTAACGCCACTCTGCCTCCTGAAATGCCTTATACCTCCCTATATGCCACTCTGCCCCATAATATGCCTTTTAACCCCCTAAATGCCAGAGTGGCATATTGGGGTATAAGGCATTCCAGAAATGCCCTATGTAACACACACACACACTTACTTACCGGTGCTTCCCATTTCCTTCTGTATTGCCGGGGCTGCGGGTTGACGTCTCCTTCCGCTGCAGCCGGAAGGAGGTGGAGTTGGCAGCAGGGGTTTGTCTGCGTCCGTCGCGGATACCTTCCCCGGCTGTCAGAGACAGACAACCCCCGCTGCTAGCCACACCTCCTTCCGGCTGCAGCGGACATTGTCTACGCAGATCGCGTAGACGTCAATCCGCTGCCCCGGCAATACAGCAGGAAGCACCGGTAAGTGGGTTGTGTGTGGGGGGTGTTAAATGGAGGGGAGACAGGAGGATCCAGGTCCCCTGCAGCAGTGCGGGGGATCTGGATCTTAGTCTCATAATCAGACCTCTATTGGAGGTCTGATTAGAAGACGACCCCGATTAGAAGACGAGGGGTATTTTTCAGAGCATTTGCTCTGAAAAAAAACCTCGTCTTATAATCGAGCAAATACGGTAGATGGGCTGGAAACCTACCATGTACCACACTGGGGTCTGTTCAGTAAAGGGCAAGTTTGTTGGGGTCTGTGGTTTGATATACCCAGAAGAATATTGACATATTGGAGAGAGTTCAAAAGAGGACTACTAAGATGACCAATAGTTTGCAGCATAAAAATGATCAGGAAAGACTAAGGAATCTCAATATGTATACGTTTGGAGGAAATGCTTCAAATCCTTAAAGGTATCCCAGGAGGGATGCTTGTTTCAAAAGAGGAGAAATGCTTAAACAAAGTCATAAGATTACACTAAAGGGTCAGCAGTTTAGAGGCTTTACTTTGAGAGTGGTAGAGAAATGGAACAGCTTCCCAGCAGAAGCGGTAGAGGTTAATGAAGCGAGGGAATATAAACACGCATGGGATAGGCATAAAAGCTAACATGAGACCTTGGACCAATTGAGGTCTCACATTATAAAGAGAAAATTTTGCTGAGCTTTTGTGCAGGAAGAATTTAGCTACCCTGTACAACGAAGAGTTCAATCAGCGTCAGTTTCATAACCCCGTTGACTCTTGTGCTATACTCTGCTGCCAGTGTTAGCCCTTTATAATAAACAGCAAAGTAAGGTATTTGAAATGGAAACTCTTTTAAAAACTCTCCCTTTAGCAAATAAGCCCCGCTGTTTATACCATACCACCTGCCTTATAATGGGCCTGGTATTCACACGTTAAACCAGTTAGCTACAGAGACACAACAGAAAGGGACTGAACAGGACACATTAAAGCAATGGAAAGGAGAATTACTCATGATAAGTGAAGAAAAAAAGGCATTAGTATTACTGGGGACAACAAGGCCAGAGAAGCCGTGTGCCTTCATGAAAAGCAAAGGTGGAGGCAGGAAAAAAACAAACAAAACAAAAAGCATAGAACCAATGGCAAAATAAAACCAGAAACAGGGGAAACATTGTAAAAAGATAAGCCCTGGCCTGGACACATCCCATTGCAACCACAGCATCTGACACTCTCAAGGAAAATGGACATCAAAAGAATCAAGGGCTGAAAGTGAAGCTTAAAAAGCCCCTGGAAGTCAATCCCAATGCCTGATTGGCTGGTGCAGTCACTTGACCAGGTTCAGCCAATCAGGACACAGGGCCAGCTCCTGATTGGTTGTTAGAGTCAGCTGACTTGGCTCAGCCAATCAGCAGCTGGCCCTAGTTTCCTTCTGTCCGATTGGTCAACCCTGGTCAGGTGACACCACCCACCAATCAGGAGGCTAGGGCTCAGGACCAGCTGCTGATTGGCTGAGACTAGTCAGCTGACTCCAGCAACCAATCGGCAGCTGAGCCTGACTCACTTCTCTCTGATTAGTCAAACCTGGTCAGGTGATACCACCCAGCAATCAGGATGCTAGGAATCAGGGCCAGCTGCTGATTGGCTGAGCCTAGTCAGCTGACTCCAGCAACCAATCAGAAGCTGGCCCTGACTCACTTCTCTCTGATTGGTCAATCCTGGTCAGGTGATACCACCCACCAATCAGGAGCCTAGGACTCAGGTCCAGATGCTGATTGGCTGAGCCTAGTCAGCTGACTCCAGCAACCAATCAGCAGCTGGCCCTGACTCACTTCTCTCTGATTGGTCAATCCTGGTCAGGTGATACCACCCACCAACCAGGAGCCTAGGACTCAGGTCCAGATGCTGATTGGCTGAGCCTAGACAGCTGACTCCAGCAACCAATCAGAAGCTGGCCCTGACTCACTTCTCTCTGATTGGTCAAACCTGGTCAGGTGATACCACCCACCAATCAGGAGGCTAGGACTCAGGTCCAGATGCTGATTGGCTGAGCCTAGTCAGCTGACTCCAGCAGCCAATCAGCAGCTGGCCCTGACTCACTTATCTCTGATTGGTTAGCCATAGTCAGGTGACACTACCCACCGAGCTGTTAGTGTGACAAAATAGACGTGGCAATTCAAATGTAGCCTTTTAGCATTTGTAAATTTGTAACACAGGCCCACAGCTTACCGCTGTGGAGCTTGCACACTGTGTGAGGAAACAGTTTTCGGCTCCCCCTGGGTGGGGAAAAAGTTTACTCAGAGTTGGACAGCTTTCGGGCCTCATAGACGTCTGCGCAGCAAAAGTGATGCTCGGCCGGACCCCAGACCAATGAAATCTGCAAAAGAGTTAAAGGGTGTGGAAAAGTGTGTGAATGTGTGAATGTTTAGAGGCAGAAATGGGACAGGCGTGCTTTTAGATGGTGCTTCAGGGGCAGAGGTGGCACCGGCCGGCTGCTTCAGGGGCAGAGCTGGCACCGGACGGCTGCTTCAGGGGCAGAGGTGACACCGGGCGGCTGCTTCAGGGGCAGAGGTGGCACCGGCCGGCTGCTTCAGGGGCAGAGGTGACACCGGACGGCTGCTTCAGGGGCAGAGGTGGCACCGGACGGCTGCTTCGGGGGCAGAGGTGGCACCGGCCGGCTGCTTCGGAGGCAGAGGTGGCACCGGCCAGCTGCTTCGGGGGCAAAGTTGGCACAGGCAGACTGCTTCAGGAGCAAAGTTGGCACAGGCAGGCTGCTTCAGGGGCAGAGGAGACAGCAGGCTGCTAAAGGGACAGAGGAGGCACAGCAGGCTGCTAAAGGGTAAGTTGTACGTGAGGTACGCAAGGCCGGGGCTGCGGCCTAGGACACGGTGGTACCGACCCCCTTCGCGAGACCCAGAGGATGCGGGGTCGGTCATGGAAGGTAGGGACCCCCTGCATGACACGGCTGCGGGACCGGGTGTCTGACACCCTGGTTTCCTTCTCTGCGATTACTCAACCCTGGTCAGGTGACACCACCCAACAATCAGGAGGCTAGAGCCCAGGGCCAGCTGCTGATTGGCTGAGCCTAGTCAGCTGATTCCAGTAACCAATCAGCAGCTGGCCCTTGCTCGCCTCTCTCTGGTCATCCCTGGTCAGGTGACACCCCCCACCAATCAGGAGGCTATGGCTCAGCTTATCTGTGAGTGATGGGAGTTATGCTCTACCACTCTCTGTCTTGCTATATAATTATATGAGCTATACTGCACCAGTATATAGGGATGGGAGTTATGCTGCACTACCATCAATGCTGGCTCATTATATACCGATGGGAGTTATGCTGTACCACAATCAGTGTCTGAATCACTATATAATGTTATGAGTTAAACTGTACCCTGTTAGTATTATGCTATACCACTATCTGCGTCTGGCTCACTATATAATGATGGGAGTTGCGGTGTACCACTGTCAGGCTGAATATATATTGATGGGGAATTATACTGGACCACCGTACTGAAACCTTGTAAAAGATTCTAATACATTTTCTAACCTCAATTAAGAAATGGACCATATATAATTATTGGTATAGGCAATAGTCAAAGATATGTAATCATTGTTCATAAATAAATGATTATTAAGATATATTAATAGGTTTCAATAATAGGCTTCAGGGTTTCCTTGACCTTAAATATAGAATGAAGGATTTGCTAAACAGACATTCCATAGATAGGATAGTAACTTGCTAATGCATGGTATAGTTGTAACTCTAAAAGGGCATTACAATATACGTACAGTGACCACCTAAAATAGGGTTTCGACGTGTAAAGATCTTAGTGAGCATGTTTACCCAATTAGGTGAAGACCAATACACTGACATCACTATCCAATCCACATATAAGCTAGGCTTTTGTAAGGCATGGGAAGAGAGGTTGAGAGAAGATGTACTTGCCATCCACGGACTCTTCACGTTTGAACACTCCCTCCCTCCATCCTCAGGAATGCATAGGACAGATGTTATGAACTAAATTCCTTTCCAAGGTTTTGTAAGACTTGTTTCGTATTTTTGTTATCTACTTTTTATATTCGTCTATTTTTGTTCGTATTAAATGTTTCACCTTTGTTTGCATCTAAGTGACTTTGCCTATTTTTGACGCACATACATATTTATGTGTTCTTCCCGATCGAAGTTTGTATTGGCCCTATATTTTTATTACAAACCTGTCTTACCATTTTTAATTCACTGCAGTTTCAATATCATTAGTATCCTTGTTATTTATTTATTTACCTTCTTCAATATACCCTCTGTAAAAATACAGTGGGGGCGTATTTTTCTATTCTTACCTCAGGCACAAAGGAAGCTGGCTACGATGAAGTTTATTGTATAACAGAGAAGATAATAAATTAGTTAGCACAAGAAATCAATTTTTCTATCACATGGGAGTCTTATGTGATGAAGTGTTTGTTTCTTGACAACATTCACCTCATGTGCTGGTGTCTGGTTCCTGTACTCCAGCACAGAGTTGATTGTAACAGAAGCACCTCTTTGTCTAAAGCTGAACCAGTGACCCTGAGGATGATGCACCTCCCAATGTCACCACCAGGAGGCTCTGTAATTCCTGTCTCCCCCAAGTCCCCTGTCATGCTTGTTTCAGGTTTCTGACATAACTTGTGGCTCATCCAATAATGAGAGGTATATATATATATATATATATATATATATATATATATATATATATATATATATATATACCTTTTGGTACTTTCCTTGCTTGTTCTGGATCTTATGGAATTTGACATTCGGTCCCAACTTTAATTATCCATATTAGTTAGTGTTCTGTACTTTGTCTCAGTCCTCTGCTACCTGCCAGACCCCACCTCTGTCTCCTGCTGTCTTTCAGACCCCCCCAGTCTCCTGCCATCTGCCATACCTTGCATCAGTTACTCCTGTGCTTCTAGTAGATACCTCCCAAAGGAGGCTAAGGCTGCTGCCTGTTCTCAGAGATGTTTGTCCCTTCTCAGAGACTCAACTGCAACTCAAGACAATACCCTCTCTTCACCGCTATGGGTATATCCATTTTCCTTATTATACCCTTTAGGAAAAAGCTCTCTCAGAGCTCTCTATATTTTCACAAAAAAGGTATTTGCCTGTCAACAATGCCTCTCTGACCTTGGACATCTGCACATCATATGCAAACTTGCCTAAGGGCATGACAAGTTCATGGTCAAGTAATTAACAGCAAAATCATCATCCATTCAACATACAACATTTGCTAATGATTTTTATTAGGCACCCAAAGATGAATTATTTGACAAAACCTAACAATATGTCAAAGCCACCAGTACCCTTCTGTGACTTTATAGTACATTAAAAATTTGTTTTTCTATTTCATATTTTTCTGATTATTCCTTAAATATATGCAATTTCATAATCACCAACATTTTGTATTGATTTCAGGTAAAATATAATGCAATATGCCTTTGCAGTTTATGTTTTATAGTATCCTCCACAATAGTTTCCCAGCTGGGCAGTTTTCCTGAAATATCATCTCCTTAAATGCCTATGGTTGCTTAAGTCTCTAAACTATCACTCTGGGACCGTATTATAAATAGTAATAAGATTGCATTCCGGGTTCAAAGTCTCCAGTGTGAGTACAGTAGACCAATAATTCACACTCATTACCTTATTAATTATAGCATGATGTGAACAAACATGAATCCCAAACCACTGATGAAAATGTCAGTTTTTAGAGGCTGGTTCTTCTTTGGATTATTACCCAAACTTTAACACTTCTATGGCACTGACATCTACGAGGGTTCTATCAGATAGTATGTGGTGGCCTTTTCTGTGTATTTTTTCCATCTATGCATCATGTTAGACCCAAGTGCCTAGTGATCCTCACATAAGAGGTATGCAATAAAGTGGGGATCTCTAAATATTAATTTCAAAGTCATAATTAACATGCAACCAAACTGTAAGTGACTGAAAGCGGGGAGCATTCGTCAGTACACTTCTTGAACATGCTCAGTAGCAAATATATCTCATCTGATCACTGATGTTTTGCTAGCATCTAAGTGATTGATGCTGCTTCATTTACTTTAATTGAAGTGTTACTGAGTATGTACAAAAAGTGTACATAACTGGTTTGAGTAAAGGCAGCCAGGGGAGTTGAATGAAATAACTAAAGAATACCTGCACCAAATTGTATCCAGTAAAATGCAATGCTGCAGAACCAATCTAAAGTGGGCTGATGATGATCATTATGGCAGCCCTTGGATGGCCCTTCTCTAGAAAGAGAGAGAGGGGTCATCTAAGGTAATATTAATAAAAATAATACATAATTATTCTTACCTGATCACTTGTCAGTGACAGTTCAGGTCACTGAATATTGATCAGTCTCCCTGATCAATGTCAGTGGCCTAAACTTGTCACTTACAAGTGATCTGATACATATATATATATATAAAAATACAATATATATTTAACCTAAAAAAATACTATGTGACCATTGATTATTGACGTTTTTGGTCACTAATTATTGATCTGTCTCACTTTAGCATACCACATTTAAAAAAAAATCTTGTTTATAAACAGCAATATGCATCATTCATATTTAACCCTGTAAGTGCAGGCCAAAAACAGGACAAATACCTATATACACTTTTGAAGCTTTTTTTCCCCATTTGCACTGGTCATATATAGTTTTTATAGGTGAAACTGTGTTTTTATTTTTTTCCCATATTTTCCCCATATTTTTAGATATTTTTCATACTAAATGATGGTTTATATATTATTATTATTTGTATTATTATTATTATTATTATTATTATTTCAAAAGACAGCCCTACATGTGCTGAAACCAGGGCCGGCTCAAGACTTAATGCCGCCTGGGGCGAAGTTTAAAATGCCGCCCCCCCTCGCCGACGCCGGGGGGGCGGCATTTTAAACTTCGCCGACGCCATTATCTACCCTAACCCCCCCCCGTTTAAAGGTACTTACCTTTAAACAGTCCTGCGGCGAGTCTCCCTGCTCTGCCACGGTGCCGGCTTGTAATGCTGAGCGCTGGAAATTGACGTCACTTCCGGCGCTCGGCATTACAAACCGGCACAGAGACCGAACAGGGAGACTCGCCGCAGAGGAGAGAGAGAGGCGCCGAGCGGGTAAGCAAAAACCACTCGGCGCCCCTCTCCCCCCCCCGCTTAAAAAAAAACCGATAAAGCGCTTGGGGCGGCAAAGTGCCGCCCCTTCAAAAGTGCCGCCTGGGGCAATTGCCCCAGTCGGCTCCATTGTAGGGCCGGCCCTGGCTGAAACAATAATATATAATGTGTAGGGTGCACTAAATAATTACAGTTGAATAAAGACATAGCAAAAACACAAAAACTGCTCTGATCATTTGATGCAAAAAAAAAAGTTTGAAGGGGCTGGGAATGTCTGTAGGAAGTCAGAATGCTGTAATGTAATACATAGAGGAGGGCTTTGGAAGAATGACGGGACTCTGTTGCTAAACAACTCTAGCATCTGAGTAAACCCTTTAATGCTGTTTTTAAGTGACAGGGAAGATTTGGGAGAAAAATTAACCGGTAGCTAGGTTTCTTTAAAGTCTCTTTATACAATGCAACACTTTTAACACCAGAATAATTTGATAAATAGTAAATGATGTTAATGATCAGGCAATTATTCTTTTGCCTTCAATCAAAATGTAAAGCTTCATCATTTGCTGTAAAATATATATTTTGGTTCAACTGGTTCAATTGCAATATCATTTTTTGTGGACTACTGGATAACAAAAGTTATTCAAGAAACCGTTTAACAACAATGTTGTGTATGCCTTAGACATTGAAGGGTTTAAGTGGCTTAAGTGAAATGAGGTAAGGGCAAGTGGACAAGTGGGATTTTGTAAATTCAAAATGCTCATAACCTTTAAACCCCTACAATCAGAAAAAAATATTTAACCCTTTCTATCATTTAGCAGATTTCAAAACACACATTGAGTGGCAGGTTACAAAACATAGTTAAAGCAAAGGTTGTGACATGTGTGTCACCATTGCAGTACAAATAAAAACCTTTTACCAAGGCTTATTGAGTAGGTAAACAGAAAATAGAAGCTATCACCATCTGCTGTATACATTTTCAGAGTGCAAGACCTTGTATAATCTGGAAACATGGCTTTTGTCATCCCTGGTTTTCGTGGGTTTGAATTGAATTCCAATTAAACCTACAAGTTCCATTTCACATATAAATAATTCAATTATAAAATATATTTTATGTTGTGATATGATGGACATAATAATTTCATGCAATTTTTTGTGTCATCCCTTCAGGACCAAAGCTTTTTCAGATCCTAAAGATGTTTTGTCATTTTTACCATATGTTTGTTAAACCATGATTTCCCATTTTCAATATTTGATATACCCACATAAATCAGAAATACATACATCTTAATAATTATTAGTGCTAATATGTAAAGACCTATACTAAAATAGACAAGTTTACAATTTCCCTTAGTATTTCCTCTACACAGTAGATGTCTCTGCTGAACAATGACACATCCATCCCTTACATATTACCCTATGTTTTATGTTTTCTTAATTTCTTTTTTATTTCTATTTTTTTGCTATGTACCCAGTGCAATATGAATTGAAATACCTCTGGGGTCCCTTTTATATCTTACGAATGCCAGTGATGTCATGGTGACATCAATGGGCTCCCTATTATTTCTATTCTACTTGCTTTTCTTTAAAAAAAAGGATTTTTTAAATGCTGTTCCTTTATCTCATTCCTCTGATGTCTCTTTTGCTGATCACACTGTGTTTTTTTCTTATTGTGTTTATTGGTGGGATGGACTATATAAAATATCACAGAACATAGCATGTCTTGCTTTCATATAATTTGATTATAATATAATTGAAATCAAGTCGACGCAGAAAACAAACCAGTCCAATATCTTTTATTTTCTAACCATCCCTTTAATTACTTCTATCCCTGCAATTGTGGGTTCTGGGCAGAACGATCGATAAGATACCCTTTTGCCTAATGTAGGGTAAAAAAAAAAAAAAGATGATGGCTTTAAAAGGATATATATATATATATATATATATATATATATATATATATATGATGTGCTCCGGATCATCGCTGGTAAGTAGATTGAAATCTAGTTTCTATAGTCTGAGATAATTATTAAGATAATTGAGATATTGAGATAATTGTCAAACTAAAACATTTCTTGTAAAAAAGAAAAGTTGATGCTGCTATAGCGTAAATGTCCCTGCCTTATATTATCCCGGCTTTTAACAGTTCTACCTCAGCTAGAGAGTGCTGGAAAAAAGTGAAAAGGCACACAAAGTAGATAGGGTGCAAGTCATCCCGTTACTATACTTTCTGTATTAATATAGAGTCTGCTCTTGGTTTTACTGGCCGTCATCCATCAGGAAGTTCAATCATTGTGGGACCTCATAATATTAATTACTCTTCAGCATATATGTGACAGAGTATTTTGACTTTATACAAATGCAAAAGTACTTGATTTGATTATATAACTGTTTTACTCATACATATGGTAAGGTACTTCAGTTCTTCCAATTATGCATATCAATTCTAAGGAGATATAAGCATATTTACAATTAGTGTTCTGAAAACCATCTGCACTCAATTAAATCAGGCAATTGCGTGAGTGAATGTAATAGTGTTGTGTACTGTTTTTGTTTAATGAGGCTTAAATTCAGTGGCTGATTAGGTTAACTAATGGATGTGGCTTGAGAATTCCTAATGTTGTATAGCAGAAGAGTAGCAGGCAATACTGATGCTTATTTGGATAAATGGTCGAAATGAATGTAACGACAGGTCTGTGTAAAAGGTGTTATTATATCAAGGTTTCATTTTATAAAGATATCAGTAGATCATTGTTTGCCAATAGTCCCATGATCTGCACGCTGACTATAACTCTGCAGATACTAATCGAACACCAACGTAGGTGAATAGGACTCTAATCCTATCTTAAAACATATTTGCAGATCTTAACAATAGGTGGGTTAAAAACTTGAAGCCACTTGAGAAACCACCGTTTAGATTATTTACTTCAACATGACCATAAAAACCTTCTTGTTACTCTATAAGCAATGTTCATATCAGGTTTATTGTCATTCCTGGGAAATTACTACTTTTGTAGTCAAGGATTCTGGGTATGACAGTTGGTTCTTGGGCCTCTGTTGTAGTTTTATGATCTCTAAGAGACATTTAGCATGCCTTGATTCCCAGCTTAGTTCTCCCCAATTCCTCTCACTTGCCGCTTGCTCCTGTGGTCTGGCTTGCATGGGGAGACAGAAGGATGAGGTGCATGAAAAATGCTTCCAAAGTTAAAATAGTTGCATAGTTGGTTAACATGGTCTGTTGGATACCTAGCTGTTGCTGGACTATAATTCCTAGCATCCTCAACCGCATAACCATTAGGCAGAGCATGAAAGGGAAATGGAAAGCAAACCAGGACCTCTACTATGAAGTTTCATATAAACACCCATACTGTGAAGTTTCATATAAAAAACAACTTGTCTAGACTAGATGGTGCTGAAATATTAAATTATACTAAAACATCATGGGCACCTACCCCAAAAATGTCAGAGAGCAAAAACAAGTTCCTTACACTTTCACAACTTATAATTTGTTTGTACAACCCCTTCTAACACACACTCCACACAACATTATAATTTTCTCAGGCTGTGTGAAAGACCAACGGTAGACTGTGATATTTTGTTATTTTGCAAATTATTTGTTTAAAGTTTTTAAGACAATGTATCTACTTATTACATTTCTGTATATACATACTACTGGAAATTTGGCCAAACTTCATTTCCTTGCATGAGCTCAGAATTTATTTTGTTTTTTTAATTTTTTTTCCTGTTATTGTAAGTTTTCTATTCATTGTGTGTTCTCTTTTATAATATATAATTGTACTTCATAAGAAAGATTTTTATTTGTCTTACTTTAGGAGCCAAACCATACCATAAGTGTTATTAGCATATTGAATGCATGGTTAATGATAATGATAAGGTTCGTGGGTGATTAATGGTATAATATATATGCAAATAATTCCATTGTATGGTGATATTTTACCAGGACACCACATTTGTAGCTCCCATTGACCGCCTTCTAATTTATTTTCTATAGAAATATAGAATTTGACTGCAGATAAGAATCATTTTGCCTGCCTAGTCTTCCCAATTTGGCCCTACTATAAAAACTCAAACCTTAATCCTTGGTCTCGTTTTCAGGGTAGCAATATGCTTATCCCATGCACATTCAAATCCCTTACTGTGTTGACCTATGCCAATTCAGTTAAGAAGACTCAGCTCTAGCACAGATATATATTTAACCAAGTTACTTGAGATATTTTACCTATCATCAATGAGACCAATTACACGGTAAGATATATATTCGGTTGCAAGAATATGAGCTGCTTCAGCTACTCCCATGCAAAGAAAATTGTTGACCTATTGGTATCACAAGCACAATGGATTACCATAAAGGATAAATCAAAACCAATAAATGCCAACAATTAACACTTAACACTTAACATTTGCATAAGTCACAATATCTAACACCACTGATAATTCAAGTTCTAGAATTGCTATTGGTTTATATTTGTTCACATCTGCTAACTAGTTCCTTAAAAGAACTCTCCCCGATACCCTCAAAGTGTGAGCATGTGCCAGATATGTCCCACACATTAGTGTTCACCATATGGGACTGAATAGGGAGGCCACACAGGGAGCAAATATATTATGCATCCAGATTGCAAAGACATTTGGCTACATTGTGTGGCGACAGTCCTATTGAAAACTTGTAGGTTTCTTCTTCTTGTGCTTAACTCAAAGGCGTACCAAACCAAAGCACACCAAGGGATGTACAAGTGACCTAATAACAATCGGATTTTACCATTTTGTAAGAAAAGAAGTTCAAAAAGTAAATGCAGATTTATTTCTAAACTATATCATATAAATAAACATGTTTTAAAACACACCTGCCAATATGTGAATAATATTTAATAGGCTCAATTGTTAAACATACATGTGGAGTTGTGGACACCTCAAAACGTTTATTAAACTTCATTTAAAACAAATTGGGTCTGCAACAGGACAGGACTTATGCAAATGTAGGAGGTGATAAAACAGTGTATAAGGAATCAGTAAGTGACATACCTAGTTTCAGCCACTGGCCTAATGGAGACCCCTGGAGCACCTTCACTTTGATGGGCCACCTGTCAAGTGGGAGCCCCCAACACCAGCTCCTCCATCCCCCCTGCCTAGACATAGGGTGTGTGTGTGAGGACCTTGAGAGGGCAGAAGAGCTGTCACCAGCCTCCCCCTCTTGAGCTGAAAAGGTGTGTGCATGTAAATAAGTATGTTAGTGGGTGTAAGTATGTTACAGTATGTGTGTGTAAGTAGGGAGATTAGTCTGTGTAAGTATGTTACTGTATGTGTGTGTATGTATGTGCATGTTTGTGTGTATCTTACATACATAGTACATATGTTACTGTATGTGTGTGTTTAGTATTTTACTATATATGTGTGTGTGTGTGTGTTAGTATGTTAGTGTGTGTTTGTGTGTATGTTAGTATGGGTCTGTAAATATGTTAGTGTGCGTGTGTAAGTATGCTATAATGTTAGTATGTGTGTTTAAGTATGTTAGTGTATACATGTGTCAATATATACGTCGGTATGCCAGTATTTTACTGGGTGTAGGAGGAGCTTTGGGCCCTGGAAATTTTTGTAACGCCACTGGTCTCAGACAGAAACTTTAATCGTTTGTGAAATCAGAGCAGGATTGTTTTTACAAGTGTATATTATTTCGCTTGTCTGTTCTTGCTGTAGGATAAGAGTTATTTTTCTGTCACCGTAAATATACAAAATCTGTGGTAAGAATAGTAAAAGAGAATGCAACAAGTGACTATACAACTACAGTAAAAACCAATATACTTCACCTTATAGAGCAAACCAGTTATTTATTGAATCCATTAAATCTTATTAAAGTTTATTGATTTTTACGGAGATTGTCACTCTGTTCCTAGCCAGGGCCACTGAAAATAATTTTTCCTGCTCAGGAAATTTCTCCCCTAAGCATTTTCTGAGCCCCTTCCTGTGGAACAAGGGGGGGGGGGTCATTCCCAGTGATAATCTGAGAATGAGGCAGAGATCTGTGCCTCTGCAGTCTCTGGAGCTTTACTTTAGGACTGCTTGTATCTGCAGGATGGAGGACAATGGTCATGATGTCATTCCGCTATTTCTCTGAAGTGGGGGAGGTAGCAACAATGGGCACAATTCAATGACCCCTCTAAACCTTTATTGGTTTTACCAACAAAAAATATTTAATGTTTTTTTCAATTAAACTTGTCTTAACTAAAGTAATTTCAGGTGAGTGCACATTAACTTGCCCACATTTTTCTTTAACAAAGCATTAAATGTTTAAGTACTATTGTTTACTTTTTTAATTATTTTTTTTTAAAAAAAATGTCATCAGGATGTCACCACCCCATTGGTCTGTAGTCTCGCTTAAGTGCTGTGAAACAGCCTGCGCACTTAAAGGCAACCAGGCAGCCGGGACACTCATAGGAAACTTCAGGAACCATTACCTTAGCTGACAGTCATTCCCCAGTCCTATGTAAAGCAGCTCCCTCTTATCCCTATTGCTTCCTTGATTCCTATTGTTGCTCGAACCAGCCAATCAGTGTTAGGAAAGCACTGCCTGAGTGTATATGTAAGTGCTGGAGTCAGTCTGTGAGTGTGTGTTTACTGTAGTATTAGTGTGTATGTGTGTATATGTATAGTGCTAACATCGATGTATGTGTAAATGTATGGTGTCAGAGTCAGTAGGTCTACTGTATTGCAGTGCGAGATTCAGTATGTATGTGTGCATAGCATTAAAGTGTATCTTTAAAATACCCCTTGTCATGAAGGGGTTAACTGCAGTGCTGCACAAACTGCAGACCAGCGGGTAATAAATGAAAATAAAAACATTATTGGGGAAGAAAACAAAAGTTGGCTCCTAAATTTTTTGGCCTGCTCCTAGATCCAAACCAAATTATAAAGGCTGTATTTGTCTTGTATCAGTTTTAGTTCATATCAAGGGGATATGGGCATTTTTATGGCTGGTTTAGCTTAATTGAACCTATTTGTTCTCCGATAGTTCAGAATTTTGTTTTTCATCTGCTTAGACGGGGAGTGATTAAAAAGAAAAAAATAACATTGAGGAGTTTCACAGATAAATGTGTGGCACTTATAACTATGCATCCTGGGAGTTGTATCACTCACTAATTATTTTAGCAACTTTTTTTTTCTGTCATTGGTCTGGATGCCAATACCTGTCAGTGATAGGGTTAAATATATTTAACTTTCCTTATATTTTTCCAGCACAGGCATAGTTGCAGTTCGTGCCTTCGTGTAATTCTGGTTCTGTGGATTTTATGATATTGTATCGGATAACTGTCAGGATTAGATTGAAGCCTCATACAGACTGTGAATTTGTGAGGTCTTAATGTTCCAGCCTCAGCATTTTGACTTTTTGTTTGTTTTTATGGGTCACGATAGTATTTCTTTTGGGTAGGATTTTCCAAGAATATGTGCCGGGGGTTGTGTGTGACACAAAACAGTCCCTTTCGCAAATGATCTGTAATAAGCTGTAGTGTTGCCAGGGCTGGCCCAAGACGTAATGCCGCCTGGGGCGAAGTTTAAAATGCCGCCAGGGATCATTATCTACCCTTCCTCTCCCTCCCTCCCTATTATCTACCCTTCCTCTCCCTCCCTATAATCTACCCTATCCCCCCCTTTGCACTTACCTTTCAGCAGTCCTGCTGCGAGTCTCCCTGCTCTGCCAGGGTGCGCGCTGCTTTACTGCTGAGCACCGGAAATGACGTCATTTACAAGCCGGCACCGAGACCGAGCTAGAGGGCTCGCAGAGGAGAGAAAGGGGCGCTGAGCGGTAAGCGAAAACCACTCGGCGCCCCTCTCTCTCTCATCCGCTTAAAAAAAAGTGCAAAGTGCCACCTCTTCAAAAGTGCCGCCTGGGACAATTGCCCCACTCTGTTCCATTGTAGGGCCGGCCCCGAGTGTTGCCTTGATCAGTTAATATAGTCATTATAAAAAAACTTAAAATGAGAAGCTATGTGCATATTTTGTATTTATGAATGCATTTCATCTGTTTATAAAAAATGCGGGAACAAAACAAAATTGTATCCATTCACCCAATAACCTAAGTTTGTTATGTCAAAGGGGCAGTTCTTAGAATGTATTACATCTTTGAAGATACAGAAGCACAGATTCTAAGGTATAGTAACACTTGGTAGTTCCTGTATTTGATTCCCAGTGCTCCCTAAAACCATTCCTGCTCCATAATTTTACTTTCTTGTGTTTAAGAACGCTATGTCCTGTCCCTCTTGGTTTAGCTGTTAAAAGTTTGTATTTCTAAAACAGAGTGTACATTGTGGCTGTTTTCCAAATCAATTCACCCAAAGTGGAACATTTTGGGCAGGCGGATGAAATGATTTGTAATCCTAACCACAAGTGACTAGCGTACTTACACTTTTAGTGATAAGCAAAAAAAATGTACTTCCCTAGCCTGATGGAAAATATCTTGACATAAGATATTTATTGCCACAAATATTCACTAAACTACGAGATAAGCATTTCAACTCCCTGTCTTTACTATGTGTAAATGTTGATTGATATTTAAAGTTCAACCAGGGCAATTGTAATTCTTAAATATATTTTGGCTATGTACTGTTTATGCACTACCTGTTATAGTTACATTGTTTTTCCTCTTTATTGTTCAAGATTAAGTATTTTTATTGCTTTCATTTGCTAATTAACGGCTACTTTTGGCATTCTCCGGGACTCTTACAATTATTTGTTACTTCATTGTTACAGAGTTCGTGAAAAGGCCAAAGGATTTAAAAAGAGCTTAGAATAGCAGTACAAGGAAAAAAACAAGATTTGGATTAATCTTGTCACATTATAAGGATTTGTAAGAGAAGAGCACGACACTAAAAGCCTCATTTGGAGATAGCGGCAGAATGTAATGCATCATTCTAATTGCTTAAAGCTGTAGACCTGATTGTTAAAATATATTTCAGTTATATAGAAGGTGCTTAATTTAAGAATGCAAATAAATGAGTTACTGTTTCATTTTGACTTACATCTCTGATGAAATATTTAAGGGTATACACAAGACCCAAACCAGGTTTTGGGTGATTAACCCAATATCAATCACTAAGTTCAAATCTTTTACTCTTGCTATGTTTAACTTGCAATCTACTATGTGCTTTAACTTGACGAAGTTCGGTAGGATACCAACGGTTTGTAAAAGTTGCAAAGTTATCTTAGTAAGACTAGTCAATGAGTATAACTCAACCAAGAAAAAAAACGATCACACCAACAAGACAATTAGATTCAGACTAGGATAAATCTTTTTTTGTGAATCGAAGATTAAAGTTATAAATTATCTATCTATATTACATGGACGGATATATAGATAGCTACTATGTATATTTTGTAGCTTGGGTAAAACTGCTTTGCAGCCAACATAAAATAAATACCTAAAAATCATAGCAATCCATGACAATTTTACACCATGTAAGGGTGTTGATTTATTGCAGAGTAGGGCAATCCTTATAACCTAGCCTTACGTTGAACCAGAAAGCTTCTTCAACAATTATATAATTTATTGATATACCATTTCAGGGTAGTTGAAATTTAACATCCAGAGACTCGAAAATATACAACAAAAAGCAAAAAAGCATTAGGGTTGTTATTGTTAATATTGTTAGTGTTTTTCTTATTTGACAAAGTACATTTTGTAGTACTTTGGGATTATAACCTAAGAGGAAATAGGCTTGTTTGACCACATATTCCTAAAAACCCTGTTTCGCCCTCTGGCACCGTGGCAATGGTATTTGACTGGTATTTCCTTGTTTGGCACATTGGCTTCTCCTTACTACACTTCTGTCTCCTATTGGGTTTCAAATGTTAATAAGGAAACCAGTATGTTACCAGTAAGAAAATGTATTGTATATGAGCTATTTTAGTTGTCCCCAGCTGTTATACCACAGTGACCATAACTCAGAACATTGTCTAAGCATAGGATGGTTTGCGTCCCATTGGGAAAAATGTATGAGAATATTGATGAGTGAATATTACCAATGAACTCATATTTGTATACATTAATTATTAATATGACCATTACATAACATTAGATGAAACACCACGAATAAAATAAAGTAACCCTATGCTATTTAACAATTTTGTAATAATGTTTTATAAATGTTATCTTTATATGATGCCTGGGGCAAGCAAACCATTGGTGCAGCTGAGCATCATTTCTGTAGTCCTATAGTCTCAAGAGGTTAGCTTGGTGCTGCTAAACTTATTCCGATCATTTTTCAGCGAGGTTATCTTATGTCAAACAGGAAAGCTTTTGCACCTGAGCCCTACTATTAATTTTCTCTGCCCCACACCTTTATCACGCATCAGGCAATTAATGGGCATATTCACATAGGTCATGTGCAGATCACCACCATAAAAAATATACTGGTAAATTTGAAATGAGATTTTCATACATAATGATTAAGTAATAGGAAATATGCAGAAGTAGGATTATTATTCTCATAATTATTATTAGTATTAGTACAGTCATATTTTTCAAAGCTGGTATTAGCCCACTTGATAAAAAATCTGATTAGTCATTTGTTTTCTTAATAAATACAGATAACGCAGGAGAATATTTTATATTTCTGTTTCTAATATTATATTTGCATTGGTACATGTAGTGAATATTTTCCTTAATGCTAATGTTATTTTCTGCATTGCTATTACAATATTTCCATTGTTGTTTGAGATTATAATTATAAACCCTGAAGAAAAATCCTAAAAAAACAGAACATAAAATGAATATGCTCTGTGAAAATGTTTAAACTATTCAGAGTTTTTTGTAATACATAATTATTTATAATTATGCAAGTTTTTTTTATAACTTTTCTGTTAAGATGCTAAACTTAAACATAGTGAAAGCTATACCACTGAAAGGTGCTCTTTCACACAAAATATTAATTGCACTCTCAAGAATGCTAATCGAATAAACCTGTCCTTGCAAAAATAAGAATGAGGCAAAATTTTTAACAAAATGTAATTTAAGTATTTTATTTAAAATTTTAGATATTTTTATCTAAGTTTTGTCAGCCACCATTTTAACTACACTTTAAGCCATATTTCTTGTTTCCATGGCAATCCAGACAGATGAATGGGATTTCTGAAAACGAAAATAGTTGACAAGTTCATAAATACGAAGAATTTTTTCCCCAAAAAATGAAAAAAAACTTAAACCGGCGCCTAAGTCTACTCTAAACTGTAGCATAACATTATATTTCATGTAGGTATTTGTTCTGTATTGTTTACCATTGTTTTGTTGGTACAATAATCACCACATGGCTGATTTTGCAGCCCTCTACCTCTTGACAGTACATATGTTAAGTACAATTTGCAATGATTGTTGTCTCTTTCAACAGAAAATGCTGATATTTGCAAGTACAAATGTGAATTTATGTGTTGACTTAAGGTCACATTGCTCAGGGCTGCATTGAGTTAAGGTGTCAAACCAATTGACGTTTGGCTAAATTGCTTATTTTTTTTGTGAATTATTAGAATGTACCTGCGATATATGGATCAACAATGACCCATGCTTGTCCAACAAATGTATTATTAACTTTCATCATCAACAAATTAGTGTCGACTATGCAAATAAGTTATGTCTTCTATAATATCATATATTTACTCAGTTAGCCAATAAAGGTATCATTCAAACTCCACTTGTCTCCTGTAATTCTACGGCTAACACGGTACCAACTCTCATCTTTTTTCTTGTTTTATGTCAAGATCCTACGCCTATTTTTAAAGATAAATAGGAAAAGATTTTTAAAGATAAATAGGAAAATTAGTTTCAGTCTTTTAGCATGTGTTTGTTATCAGAAATCATAGCAATGTCCTTAGTATATGTCTGCAAAATAACTGATATTATAATTAAAGATGTCTTGTAGACACATTTGTTATACTAAAGTCTCCACAGACTGTGAGACATTCAAAATCTTAGCCTTAATACCCCTAGGAAATGTCTGCTATACACTCATATTAAAATTGTAGCGTTTATATGGACACCATGGAATACCAAATGTCTAGATTATTGTTTAGTTAATAAAACCGAGATAAATGTTAGCCGTAAACTGGCCACCTCTCGATTAAATCTAATAGACTATACTTTAAAACAAACAGACAACATTAATATATTTAAGGATTCTGCTAAAACAACCTTAAGCTTTCACACTAGAAAAGCGTTAAAATAATTTGGAGCTTTCAGACTTGGTAGATGTTGTTTTAATAGCTTGTATAACAACCAAATCAAAGACATCCTAAACATTTCTGTTAATGAAGCTTTTATTTCCAGTATCGCCTTGACACAAAACTGTGCCACTTGGAGAGCTACTCTACTACGGATGGCCATGCCTCAATCTGCTCTTTTTGCAGCCTACATTAAATACCGTATTTGCTCGATTATAAGACGACCCCCCAAATCTTAATATTAATTTAGGAAAAAAAGAAAAAGCCTGAATATAAGACGACCCCATAGGAAAAACGTTTTACCAGTAAATGTTAATTCATTTAAACTATTTTTTTAATAAAAGCTATGATTGAGAAAAATATTTTGATTTTATTTCCTTCTATTTTCCAACCTGCCCCCCAGTTATGCACATCTGCCCCAGAAATGCCTTATACCCCCTATATGCCACTGTGCCCCATGGTATGCCTTTTAACCCTCCAAAATACCACTGTGCCCCATGATATGCCTTTTAACCCTATATGCTACTGTGCCCCATGATATGCCTTTTAACCCTATATGCCACTCTGGCACTTAGAGGGTTAAAAGGCATATTATGGGGAAGAGTGGCATTTAGGGAGGTTTAAGGCATTTCAAGGGGCAGAGTGGTGTATAGAGGGTTAAAAAGTCATTTCTGGAGGCAGAGTGGCATTAAGGGGGTTAAAAGGCATTTCACAGAGCACCCTGCCTCCAGAAATGCCTTATGCCCCCCATTTAACACTCCCCCCCCCGCCCCACTTACCGGTACTTCTGAGTCTCCTGTCATGTAGCTGGGGCAGCGTGTAGACTCACGCTGCAGCCGGAAGGAGGCGTGGCTAGCAGCGGGGGTTGTCTGCGTGCATCGCGCAGACATTCCCCGGCTGTCAGAGATCAGAGTTCCCCGCGCCGGTGCTAGCCACGCCTCCTTCCGGCTGCAGCGTGAGTCTACACGCTGCCCCAGCTACATGACATCTGCACACCGGGGACTCTGAAGTACCGGTAAGTGGGGCGGGGGGGGGGGGGTTGAGATAGGAGGATCCAGATCCCCTGCAGCTGCGGGGGATCTGGATCTTAGTCATCTCATAGTCAGACTTTGAGGTCTGATTATAAGACGACCCCGATTATAAGACGAGGGGTATTTTTCAGAGCATTTGCTGAAATTTTTCATTTCTGAAAAAAACCTCGTCTTATAATCGAGCAAATACGGTAATATTAAAGGTATTCTTGAGTACCTACACATATACCTGGGAACTTCTCCAGTCTAATCATTCAGAACAACTGTTCATGATCTGGCTTGGGGTAATCATAATTCTCTTTACAAGTAGATTTTTTTTTCATATACAGTATATTTAACTTTTCATGAAGGTATCATCTAGGTGTACCACACAGACCACCTGACACCTGAATCTATGAGTGGTACACATTATTGTTGGAGGCATGGGTGAGTTCTGTGTGCCTCCATCCACAATGAATTTTCAGAATGCATGGTGTGCCACTGTTTTCTGTGAAGGTATAAATCCATTATTATTTCTCTTAGTAGATGTAAGCCAACCACAAGTTCTATAAATGGGTTACATGCTGAATTGTATTTACCATGATGAAGAAATGACTATTATTATTATTACTACTTTTTACTTAATAAGTGCCAACAAATTATGCAGCGCTGTACTATTTAAATGGGGCAGTTAACACATACATGACAAATATACATTCATAGATAGAGAGACATCAGGAGATCAGAACCCTGCCCGGGAGCTGGCATCTAGCCCTATGGTACTTTAACACCTGGCAGAAATGTTGGGCTTTGAGGGCACTGCTCGTGAGTTTACAATCTATGTCAATCTTTGCTTTATTACTTTGCATTATTTCAGGATTAGTGCCTTGCCTACAGTGATACCCTCTTCTATCGAATATCTCCCCCATGATGATACCAGTAACCCTTTGATTAAACCTCTTGAATTGAATTTAACCCAATCTTTGGTTGAGAGTGTAAATTCTCACGTTTATGTAGTCTTTAGCTGACTCCTTCGTATTCTGTTCCCAGTCACTGCATAAGTATTTTACAATTGAAATCCCTGCTTCACTACAGGTGACTTCAGAATATGTTTATCTACTGACAAGTTATGGTTTTCAGAAAGGCATTATTAGACCCATTTTGTTGCCACCATTAGTGAGTCCCTGCAACAGAATATTTGATGGATTAATAGATGCTTTATGTTTCAGACCTGGGTCAGCTCATATATAAAGTTTCAGGCTATACCCATCATAAGCGAAACCCAGACTGTGTATCCCTTATTAAAAGTTATATTTCTGAAATACTATTGTGTTGTTTTGTATAATGTATTATCATTAGTTTTGGTCATTAGTGGAGTAAAATGTTTCAAACTAGATTGGAGACGAGCAAAACACAAGTCATTAGTTGCAAGTTACCACCTGCCTTATTTCCTGATAATAATGAAATATGTTTAAACCTATTACAATCAGTGCCAGTCTCTGCCTTACTGTCAGCCAATTATAGACAATTACTGTATATATCAGTAATAGACGTGGAATACCGCAGTGTTCTGTATACTAATAGAACAAAAGCTATTTGTACTTGTACTGACCATCTATCTGTAGAGATTGGCAATACTAGCAAAACAACTCAATAGCTCTATTAAAGATTCTTATTACATCACTCAACTTTATAGGGTTTTATTCATTAACATTATTTCTACATGTTTTTTTTAGAAACCTAATATGCTGGTTATGTGATTATAAAATAGAATAAAATAAACTGACTCTGTTTACCTCTTGGGAGACATTTTGATGCTGCATCACATGATTAAACCTGACCCTCCCACTATTTGTTTATATATATAAATATATATATATATATATATATATATACATATATATACATTACATTTATTTATAAAGCGCCAGCAGATTCCGCAGCACTGTTAGTAGAATACATTTCAGATACAATATATATATATATATATATATATATATATATATTACTGTGCAAACATTTTAGAAAGGTGTGAAAAAATGTGTGAGTAAACTTTATTAAACCAATATATGATGTGACCACCCTTTGCCCTCTAATCAGCGTTAATTCATATAGGTATACTTGCTCAGCAGGTAGGCTATTCCAAGCACAAGCATCTTGAAGAATTAACCAGAGTTCATATTTTAATTTAGGCAGTCTCAGTTGTTTATCTCTTCACGTAATCCCAGATAAACTCAATGATGTTGAGATGACCTCCAGGACTCCTTGTTCTTCTTTATGCTAAAGGTAGTTTTTGTCTGTTTGGTGTCATTGTCATGCTGCAGAATACATGTGGCGCCAATCGATGCCTCCCTAATGGTATTGCATGATGTATCTGCCTGTACTTTTCAGTATTGAGGAGACCATTTATTCTATACATATCCCCAACTCTATTTGAAGAAATGCAGCCCCAAACATGCAAGGAACCTACACCATGCTTCACTGTTGCCTGAACTCATACTTCTACCGCTCTCCCGCCCTTCAGCAAGCAAACTGCCTTCTGCTACGGCCAAATATTTAAAGTTTTGAGTCCAGAGAACCTGCTGCCATATTTCTGCACCCCAGTTCCTGCGTTTTCATGAATAGTAGCTTGACCTTGTTTCGTTGTCAGAGGTACAGCTTTTTGGCCACAAGTCTTCCATGAAGACTACTTCTGACCAGACTTCTCTTGAGACAAGTGGAGTTTGAATGATACCTTTATTGGCTAACTCAGTAAATGACTTCTCTGGACAGCAGATGATCATACCAGGATCCCCATCTTCAGAAAGGAAGTAAGCATGATGTGTCTTTCATCTGCTCCACTAAGTTTTCATGACCGACCACTGCATATACAGTCAGCAACATGGTCTGTTTTTTTGTGTTTCTTCAAAAGAGCTTAGACAGAACATCTAGAAACTTCTGTCTGCCTTGAAATATCTACCTGGGAGAGACCTTGCTGATGCAGTATAACTTCCTAGTGCCTTGTTGTTGTTGTGCCCAGTCTTGCCATGGTTTTTGACTTTTGACAATAAACTGACTACAGCAACCTCACCTTGTTAGTAAGTTTGGCTGTTTCTCATATAGTTTTATCCCCCTATACAGCTGTTTCCATTTCAGTTAATGATTGTGTTTCAACTAACGTATTAAATATAACATTATCACCTACCTGTATACCTACAAAATCCCTGACTTACCTTACAGCATTTTAACTTATACAATACTGTATATATTTTTTAGATATAATTTTTAGATACATTTTTACGTACATGCTGGTAATTCCTGAAATACTGTATCATAAATTATGATGAGCTACAATAAAAATCAAGTGTTAGAAAACACAGGATACATCATAACAGTAGTTTGTTGTTTCAAGCACAATAATGTGTTGTAAATTAAAAAAAAAATACTTGTTAATACTGCTGAGACCTAGTAAGGTTGTTAATGAAGGTGTCTGTGGGAATTATAGTCTTAATAGTACTTGCTTGGTCCAAAGTAGAGTCCAGAACCTGTTTTAAAACAATAGAATAAAATGTAACATTTATTGCATTAGTATGGGATTGGTGATGTTCCTACGTATGAGTCACCCATACCCCCTATAGATTTTAATCAGTATCTCAGGAGGAGACAAACATCAAAAGCCTTTACTTAGCTTCCTATAAATGAACTCCTGCTGGCTTGCGAACACATTCCAATTTTAAGAAAGTTAGTGATGTTGGGAGTCTAATGTCTCCCACTTTTAGTCATTTGATAACTTGATAGCTGACAATTACACAGCAAGATCCTTTTTTTATCTATGCCAAAAAAAAGTAGTTTATACCATGATTAACTTCATTTAAAATTGGAATTTAAAAAATGAGTGTAGGAGCTATACAGAAGATTTTATTGCTGATTTATGTCACACATTCACGGAAGTGGAGTCCCCCTAGCTTCACTATACCCTGAGTGGAACACTCTACAGTGCTGCTAAGCTACTCTTGTTTCTACAGTCTACGTAGAATCTACAGCTGGCAGGTTACCATGCCAAAGCATAATCTTTCACTTGGCTACTAAGAGATAATGCAGAAAAATCACATGAATGTGCGCATTCAATACCTGTGTATGCTTATGTCCATATGGAAGTTGGCTATCCAGAGCTTTGGAGTGGGGCTTCACTCAGGGAATAGAGGTAGCCGCATGTTGGGGCAGAGCTTACCTCAGTTTTGGTAGGCTGAGTGTGGGTGGGGAGTAGGCAGTAGAGACTACCTGTTCATTGATTGAAGAAACTCACCTGGAATTCTGTGGAAGTAACCCTTCACTTGGAGACGCCTAGTTGAACCTAGCTATGCTTATGCTCACCACTAGTGCCAGATTATCAGCTGTCTAAAGAGTAATTTTGCTGAAAAAAGGTATAAACTGATAACTTTACAATGTTATTTTACCTAAAGAAATAAAATAGCCAACATGACCCCTTAAGAAACTATTTTAAAAATAAAATGAAAACATTTATTGAATGGTAGAGAAAATAAATGCCATTACTTGATGAGTTATATGTACTTCTTAAATGTTAATATTAACGTATGTAAAGACAAGCCTGCTCTCAATTCAAACACACTGGTCTACACTTTTACTTCTTTGTAGAATGAAATTAGATTAGCTTGACCTGACCTATGTTTGATAAAACCATGCTGATTTTTGCTAATAACACTGTTCTTCCCCATGAATCCCTGAATATTATCCCTTAATAGCCCTTTAAATACTTTCCCAGCCCCAGAAGTTAAGCTTGCAGGTCTATAATTTCCAGGCAAAGAGTTTGAACCCTTTTTGAATATAGGAACCGCATCTGCCTTCCTCCAATCCTCTGGTACAATTCCTGAAAGAAAAGAATCCCGGAAGATTAGAAACAGAGGTCCACCTATTTCCAGACTCAGCCCCTTAAGTACTCGTGGCTATATACTGAGCCTTATCATAAGCTTCCACATCTAGATGACTATTCATAGTTAAGTTTTGTAAGCATTTTTCTATTTTCTCACTGAATAGAGTTGAGCCTGAAGGCAAAAAAAAAAATCATTGATCTAAGGAAATGTAAGTAGCGTTCACAAGTATAATAAATGCAATAAGAGTCTTATTTCCAGCTAAAATAGAGACTCCAGTTAGAATGTGTCTGTGGTTTTGACACATTGACCTTTGCATTGACAATTGTAATATAATAAGCTAGTTGGACAAAAAAAAATGTTAAGAGTGTAATTTTCCACATTATAGAGTTATTAGAAAGGGATGGCTCAGGGTCATAGCACTATTTTATATTTAGTCAGTTGACTCTACAAATGTATCTAGGGGGAATGAGAACTCTACAGTTATAGTTTACACATATTATTTTATAGTAGTTAAGGGATTTATATTATGAGGAAAAAATAGTTTTTCAACACTGGCCTCTGGTTTTTAAGGAAGAAAAATGACCACTTTCCCCTTTGATCTATAGTTAAAATGTTAGATGTATACTGAAAAAAAATCACAGATATTCTAAATAATGTGATGAGCAGATTTTGACTGACACTGGAATATCTCTATTCATTCTTTCATAAATAAGCTCCTATGTGTCTTGTAAGACTTTCTGATTTGGGCATAACCAGTCTCTTAATCAGATATAACCAGATAAAGCCTGTGATATTTGCTATTATTTTTGAAATAAAGGATTCCTTGCTGGCTACAAGGGAAGACCATACCAATGATACTCATGGTTATCTAAACATAAATGCAATAATGAGTAATTATTTATATAGTTTTTAATTGAACTAATAATAAATAGGTTGATATGAGCTACAGTAAATAGCTGTACTTGTGTATAGCAGCATGTTGGAAACACTTGAAAACACATTTTAGGCTATATCTTTTGGGATGTTTATTAGCTATTGGTTTATAGTGGTGCAGTTACTTGAAACTGAACGTTATATTTTATATTTCAATATACTATATAAACTTGTGGTATAAACTTGTGCTTCCAATAGGGCAATAAGATTGACAAAGGCCTACATTTTTTTGCTAAAGAGGAATAGTCCTTTTTAGTATAGTTGCAAGGCAGGCAGTTATTTCTTGGTAGGCATTTTCATTTCTACCTGTCACTGTTTCCACACTGATACTGTTAATAAGTGCTATTATTAAATCAGTGTAAAATACTCATCCATTGATAAATACTTTGTGTTGTTTTTATAGTTATTGGTGACACTAGCTTACTGTATCTCTCTCTCCTATGGTTATGGTTATTATATACACTATATATACAAATCACTCCATTTGCTTGTGTATTAATTATATATATATATATATATATATATATATATATATATATATATGTTTATTTTAAATCATGTTACATAATGTGGTACAATGATTATTTTTCATCTGTCTTCTGCAATATGTGTAATGATTTTGATGTTTGAATAGTGAAATTGATGCTCCATCTTCTGTTACAAGAACCTGAATTCTGAAATGGTTGTGAAATTGCCTACATCTCAGCACAGAGCAAATGTGAGGTCCTTGGGGAAGAATAATGCTGACGACCGTTGTTGTCTCATTATGCTGGTTAGATACACGAATGCACAGCACATATCCCACTGCTAAAACAGACAATAGAATCACAAATTGGAAACAAATACCTATTAACGCATAATGCCATGGGAAATTTAACAATGTCATAGTATTTTCCAAACAATATTCTATATTGCATTTTAATTATTTCTACATTATTTCAACTCTCAAGGAAATATGTAAACAAGGTAATCATTTGTTAAGTCTCATTTTCCAATCTGAAATTCACAAATTAGTTGGTATAATGATTTTGATTAAATTAAGAATATAATATGGTGGACAGGACGTCTTTATACCTTGCAATAGAGCCCTGCACGGGACTATTTTTTAAATCCCACTCCCACTCCCACTGATTTTGTGTTCAATCCCACCCGCTCCCGCAATGTGTGTGTTCCACTCCCACCCACTCCCGCAACATGTGTGTCCAATCCCGCCCGCTCCCGCCACATATGTGGCCAATCCCGCCCACCCCCTTACCTGAACTGCAGATTTCCCACGCAGTCCCGCAAGGCTGCCTTTGCGTTGCTCCCTCACAGCCTCTCTTCTTTTGTTCCGCCCAGGAGCACAGCAGAGTCACGGGCGGAACCAGAGAAGAGACGCTGTGAGGGAGCAGCGCGAAGGCAGCCATGCAGGACTGCGCGGGATTACTGGGACCCGCGGTGTCTGACTGCCCGCTCCTCTCCACAACACCAGCAAGAACGCCCGCGCCTGCAAGTATTTTGGCGGGTCCTGCATGCCAATGCAGTCCTCTACCTTGCAACCCTCCAAGCCTAATAGTATCTAAAGGCCAGGTGGAGCTCTGTGCAACCATGTCCACAGACCTCTCCATCAAGTTTGCTCTTTCTCCTTCTGCATGCCACCTGGGGGTTTATTTCTAAAATGTTATATGCAACCTTAGATATATATTGCATGTTTTAATTTGAATTACACTATATTTTCTATATAATCAATAATCAGTTCACCGAATAACTTCACAAACACATATATAATTATATATATAATTGTGTGTGTGTATTTATATGTATATATGTGCAGTGTGCGCAGCGACTACTCCCAAATCTGCTCTGGGCTCTAATGCTGGGTCCCCTGCTGGTTGACATCCTCTAGAACTACAGATTTCAGTTCCCTTGCAAAATAATTACAAATACAGTATCTTAGACACAGCCCAGTTTATAACATGTGAAGAGAGTTTTATGATGAGAAAATGGTTAATATGTTTGATATATGTTTAAGAACTGGTGACAAAATGTCACAGTTCCCTTTTAATACTACATGATTTGCATACACTTCTTTCATCTTTTTACCTCAATATTTTATAACCGTTATAAATATCATATCCTAATTATAATACATTTTACAAATATTATCCGTAAAACTGGATTTTAGCAAAGAACTTAAGAATAACATGGATTCATCTGAGCAGATCTACTATTCCGTATTTTACTTGATGCAGTATTAGAAATTGTGGTTATGCAACTGAACTCTTCCTGAACCGATCAAGTACCCAGGTAGAATTAATCATTTAAAGATAAAATGGGCTTTCAGGAAAGTATAATTTAGTGATGAGAAAACAGGAACTCTTAAGGAACCTTCCATTTAAGCACAGCAGCACTGTCTGTTTGAAATGTTCTTTTTTTCCACCTAGATAAATGCTGGTGAAGCAAAAATACTAAAACCAAGAACTGGCTTTAATTGCCCATCAGCACCAAGGACAGTGGCTGGAATATACTTTTCCTTTTCATATACTTTTTATATTGTTTATTGCATATGGCAATGTATTATCTCTTATCAAGAATACCAGTGCACTGCTGGTGCTGAAAGAACATAAATAAATAATTAAATTATGATAATATAAATTATTAAATTGCTTGACTGAATTAATACTTTTAAGAATTTGTGATAAAACCCTCAGTAAAAAATATAAAAAATATAATTTATTCTGATCAGATACACATTAAAAAAAACAAGATCAGAAAGGATTGGTTTTTCTTAAATATAAATATAAAAGGGGGATATATCCTGTTTTGAGTATTATATAGTACATTCTTTCTAGAACTCATCTAAATTTTCATTGCCTTTAAAACGTACTTTTACCGTGCTTTTTTCAATACTGATAGACAAGCAGTTTTTTGTGTCATAACTGATTCAAATATTCCCAGTGAGTTAAAAAATGTTTACAAAATAAATGCAGATATACAAATCATTTCTGTTTGTGTTAAAAATAGGCCCATTATTTTATTGCTAAATCCTATATTCAGAAATGGCATTATTTACAAAATATATTATCTTCTTTTCTCACCTATGAAAATGATTTCAAAAATCATGACTGCACATTTTTATGTTGTTGTAACCAACATACATTATTGTTTCTAGCCTCAGGCCAGTAATATCTGTTTCCTAACAACTAGACTTTACCACCCTCTGATTCTGCAGCTTGTTCTGAGCCTTGAGCTAAGACTCTAGCACAGTAACTGCTGCAATTGTCTCAGCGTGATGAGCATAAAACCCTCCTCGCTACATAGCATGTGACCTGGAGCACTAGTGAGCACTAGTGAGCTCTTTTTTATCTATTATTTATTTGTTTTTAAAAAATATTTTGCAAAATGTTCCTTTCTGTTGGGATTCTAATATAATGGTGTGAGTTGTGTGTATGCTTATACATGTCATGTTCAACATTCCTTAACTATATTTCTTCCTGTGTGTGACCACATAGTATTTGTTGATAACTGATGAGTTAAAATATAATTGTAAGAGCTAAGTACATCTGTTGAGACCTAATAAATAAAAATATATGTATAAACTCATAAATGCGTGTGCTAAGCAGGAATTCATTATCACACAGGACAACATTATAAATCAATTAACACATGTACCTAAGTGCTTATCCCGTTGTTATTTATAATTGCAAAGTCTTTAATGTCGTCCCTTTACAATGGTTATTGTTTTTTGTAATCAATAAAAAATGAACGGGCATACTGCAGTTTTAGGATAAGTGACATCATTATTCATAAGGAAATGTTATTGTGACAAAACAAAAAATAAAGAATATCATCTTTTATGTCATTTTAAATGAATGTATGACATAGGTTATATATGAACCCCTGGGGAAGAAAATTGGAAAGTAGAAACATCATTGCTAACAATTAATTAGAAAGCTTCCTCTAAACTTTAGCGGGGGGGGGGGTGTAATGGAGGTCGGAATCTAGAAATGTTCTTTAATGATGTGTTGTCACCGCAGGGAAGTAGAAAAGCTTCTGCCAATTTCTTATGCATCCTCATAGCCTCACTCTTATATCCACACGTTATTTGTCTTCTTTCAAGGTAATTTAAAGAATGAAAACATAATATATTGTTATAGATTGTTTCTCCCACAATATTATTATACCTTCAGTTGTTCATTATTCCAGAACCAATGATATATATAATGCAAAGAGGTTAACTTTGCATAGTGAAATGTTCATAATTCATTTCATAAAGACATTATTATCTATATGAAAGGAACTATGAGAAAATGTCTCTCTTTCATGAACAATGGGAGTTTATTTTGGTTTTTTTCTATTAATTAAATATTTACATTATTTGCTTTCATTTGGGAACCCTAGGTACTATATCTAACTAGATTTTGGTGAAGAATTATCTTACAGCAACTTCATAGTGGTTACAAAAATAAATAAATAAAATGTTTTATATTAATTCAATTCAATCACTCTAATTTTTATTTCTGTAAAGTGCAGTATTTAATGTTTTTTTTTTTTAAAGAAAGGGTAGGTTAAAGTTTACTTTAGAAGAAGAACCTAAATAAAAAGGATATTTTGTCTTTTTTAACCACATATATTAAAAAACAACCCTGAAAACATGTCACTACAATTGAGCTTTTGCACTTCAGTTTATGCTCTCGTTGGGTTACCCCTCTAAATCAGGTTGAGGGGGCACTCACTCCATTGTCTCCTTGTTAGAGCTTCATCCCACTATCCCCCAAAGACTGGACACATGAACTGGGCATTCATTACAAAGGGTCTATGTCTATGTGCCAGGGAAAATATACATAAACCAAGCCCCACAGACGCACTCACCACTTCTTTTTCTTCTTGTTCGTACCCCTTGCAACTGCCCCTCTGATTTTGCAATGTTAGCTTCACAGGTTTCTATGCAACCTCCACATGAGATTAATCAAAACGTGCACAGTACCATAACAAACACCTTTTATAACAAAGCTAACCTCTCTTAAATTCTCATTTGTAATATGTCAGCCAAACATGTGAATACCTGTGCAACAACCTAGGGTCTTGGAACAATTACCATTTATCTCCCCGGGAGCAACAAACTTTACTTTGACTTTTGTTCCCAGAGAAAACAAATTGTTCCTATGCCATTAAAAGCATGGGCTGTCGCAGACCCAGACCTGTTATTTTCAAATTTACAAACTTCTTAGACAAACTGAAAATCCTTGCAGGTTTTAGATTGAGACACTCGTCAGAAACAAAACATATACTCCTTTTTGTCAAGAAGAAATAATCAACAAACCCTAAAGAACAAAACCGATTTAGAAGTGTTGCTGTTGTTACATTAAATATCCAGGGGAAAAAAGTTTAAAACGTAACTTTTTTGGGGTTAAAAACAAAATTATAAAATAATGGTTGACCTTAAAATGTTTAGCTTGTTTCTGAATTAATCATTAGTATATCTTAATTGGCACTACATTAGTCCTAAAGAAATGTATAGCTAACCATGAATTTGTAGCCTACCTAAAATACCTACTGTTGTGTGGACCACAAAAGGTGTAATGTGGTCCATGCACAGTTGTAAGGCCCCGAAACATCACTAAGTATGCCTACTTCTGAACACAATAAAAGTTAAGATTTAAAATACTCCAGTTTTTTTCTTATTAGTCATTGGGACTTAACTGCAGATATCACAAGCAGCAACAAAACATAAGGAAAAGCACCACCAGAGTAGGTATACTCCTTGAAAGGTCAAGAACTGAATGAAGAGGCATGTATAAATAGGATGCTAACAAACTAGATTCTTCAGATTAGACTACAAGGATAAAAATGTAAATCACATTCTCATGAATTCTATAAGATTCCAGCAGAAGTGCCAGAGCAGACAGACATATACTACAGGACTCTAACAGGCACCATCCTACTGAGCATTGCCTGGTTTTCAGATGGTCAGTCCAGGCTTGGTCGGTTGCTGTGAGTGTCAAATAAGTCTAATGCTATTGAAGGCTTTCAAATTACTTTTGTAACAAACAATATATAGGCTACTCATACAAACACACATTACTTATAAATATACATTGTATTTGTAGGTCATGTATATATTATTATTATTAAACAAATATAAAAATAATAATTATTGCATATTTTTTTTGTATTTACATAATGCCAACAATTAACACAGCATTTCTTATAATACATATATTCAAAGGGACTATATATATATATATATATATATATATATCTTATTTTATACTGTCTATTTCTCTCCTTTCTCCTCATCTCTTACCTTACCTTTCCTGAGCCCCCTCTCTGTATTTATGACTGGTTAGAGGGTGATCCATGATATCCCCAACCAGCCCTGCTCTTCCAGCTGCGGGCAATCCAGTCCCCGTAGAGAGCTGACAGGGTGGTGGACACCAGTGTCCAGCTGCCTTCCCCCGCAGAGAAAGGGATTGAGCAGAGTCGCAGAGGAGGCGGCCTCTGATGTGTTGCCCCTAATGTCAGCCCTGGTGGCCCCCCTGATGACTGGCACTCAGGGCCGAGCCCTCAAGTATGCCAATGGACAAATGCTTTAGTCTATAATGCAATATCCTGAAATGAGAGCATTGATCTATGTTTTAAATTTTGGTGCCTCAGTGGCCATTTCAGTTTTGTTACCAGATGCAAAAATATACAAAACTTGCCTTGCATGGCCATCATTGTCACGAGGAGCATGAGGATAAATAATAGAGCCAGTTCTGTCTATATCCTGCTTCCTTCCCCACCGCGAATGCATTCAATTGCTTGAATTACCTGAAGTGCCTGTGCATCAGTTCACCTAAGATGTTAACCCCTATTCTTGAAAGGGTCAGGATATGCGGTAAAAGGCAGTGTGGTAGGCATTTCACCACCTAGCCTTGTAACAGATGCTGACATTGAGGTAAATTCCTTGAGAGAACGAGTCGTATTAGTCTTTCTTTTGTCATGTACTACACCTCTCACTGTCTAGACATTTTCTCTCCACTACAGTATATTTACAATGTATGTCATTGGGAAGCCCAACTATAAATAAAAAAAAAGGACCACCAGTAAGTAAAAATCCTGTTCAGTGGTTGCTGGAGGAATCTACCCATTTGTTAAGATTGTGACTTTCTATGGATCCCTTATCAACATTTAATCTTCTGATTGCTGCCTGCCTTTCAACAACTGAAGCACAGTAATCCACACTTGCTTATCGCTCTTAATCACAACCTCACATTGCTAGCAATGCCCTGAGCTTTTAATTCCCTCTTAAATGTGTAAGAGAGTGGAAAGTAAACACAAAGGGAAGTTTGCAACCTTCAACATTGCTAATTTGCCCTGATTTCAGAATATTTTAACAGGATAGTGCTTGGGAATCATTTGATCAAGGCTGTTCCTCATCTATTGCATGCGAAAAGGCATGATATGTGCAGCTTCTGCAGTATGACAACCATCCCAAGAGAGATTACTGATGGTTTCCCTTTTTTTTCATATTTAGCTCACACAAAGGTATATCATTGAAGCTATTTGATTTTTATGATTCTATGAGAAGAACCACTAATGAGAAGACATCTTTTGTCTTGCGTATCAGATATAACATGTACTGAATACACACTGAAACAATGATTTCATTATGGTTACAGTATAAATAGGCTGAATAACATTTCCAGGCAAGTGTGATGCATTGCTCTGCTTCACAATGTATTGCACCCTCCTCAGATAACAAGGTGGTTAGTAATGTTTTTATAATTCTAGAATATATAGATATAAAAATCCGCAATTCATAAGAAAAATATATGTTATGTATAATAGGGGATTCTGGGGCAATCCCATGGAAACCTATGGAATAGACCAATCAACACTTGTTGCTATGGTGATTAGACCACTTCTCAATCTTTGCGCTTGAATTAGTTTTTATAGAAACCTTCTGTTTTTTTGAATCCTCCAATTGTAGGATTAAATGCTATTTTATTACTTGTGAGATTTATATGTTTTAATATAAATGAATACTGCAAAGCTATTTTTTATTTTACGCTGTAAGGCGAAAATATTGTACACACAATGTTGCTCTCTCACTGCCTCATAAAGAGTTAAATCATATTTGTTACCCACTCACTCCTGGCACTGCCCCCACCTAGAAAGTTCTTAAATGTTTCCTTTTCCACAATTATTCTACAATTTCTTTGTAAACATGGCATTGTTCTGAGTTTATGTGCTCAATTTCAGCTCATTATCTTTTCGGCTGCTACAAATTTCACAGTAGAGAATATTTAACCTTTTCAGCACTGGGGCAGAGCATTGTACAAAACATTGACACTTAAATGGTCATAAGAAAAATAAGGACTTTTTTTAGTTCAACACAAATTTTAGCGAAGGTTAAAGTAACCCAATATCCTCTTCGACCAAAGATTCAGATGAAAAAGGGATCTGTGCATTTGAAAAATTTCAAGCAGTCAACAGCATACATTTTTTATAACTCCAGTTAACCTTTCTTAGCAGCCAAATTACCATATTACATACATCTGTTAGTTTTTGGTTATATGTGCAATGTAATGGGCTGATTGGGTTGGTGATGTATGAGAAATATGACTCCAATTAATTTTTAATTATCTCTTCAATTGACACAGAGGGACACCAACCAAAAAGGTGTTGCAATAGTAAAGATGAGAGGTAATAAGATAATAAACCATTTTTTGGGCTTCTTGTTTGAGGAATGGGTGGATGAGAGAGATGTTTTTTTAGATGCAAGGGTCAGGATATTGCAAAGGATTGAATGTGTGGGATAAAGAAGAGGTTTGGGTCTAAAATTACCCCAAGCCATTGGGCCTGGTTAGTAGGAGAGATAGTGGTTTTCTTAATGGTGCTTAAGAATTCATGTACTGGTGTGGAGATGGAAAGGAGGGAAGATAATGAATTAAGTTTTAGATAGATTCCAGGTGGTGTAGTGAGAACCAGCTAAAATAAAAGGAGACAAGCAGTTGGTGATTAAGGACATGAGAGAACGAGAGAGGTCAGGGGCAGACAGGTAGATTTGAGTATCATCTACATATGGATTGTACTAGAAGTCAAATTAGTTGATTCGTGTTCCAAGAGACAAACTGTAAAGCGAGAAGAACATAAGGCCAAGGACTGATATATAGAGTCTCCTCTAGACTTGTGCATTCGTCTTCGGGCGAACATGAAAACGAACACGAAGAGTGCGTTTTCGTTCCGAAGACACGAAGAAGAGAAGACAGCGGCGGTAAAACGTAGACGAAGACACACACCACGAAGATCTTCGTGATCTTCTTCGTCTACTTATCTCCCCATTCCCTTCCCCATCTAGCCTACCTTATCTTCGCGGCATCGCGGGAGTTGACGGAAGCGGAAATCCGTAAATTCGCCATCAGGGGTTACAGGGCAGTGCGACCAATAGAGTTGCTCATACGGACATTTAAACTCCTGGCGCGAGAGTTGCTGCTGTATGCGTTAACCCTGTATTAACTCCTCATAAAAAAACAAAAAAAAAACGAACACGAAGAATGTCCACGAATATTCGCCCGAAGAGAGACAGGAACGGGCGAATATTCGCGGAATACGAACACGAAGAGCCCCCTTGTGCCCAAGTCTAGTCTCCTCTTTAGTTCTACCCCATGTTAAAATCAACTGTGTTCAACTGTATTTTATCTTTAAAAACTGGGATCCTTGTGATCAGCACTTGACCTGACACCATACCGGAAAGCTGTTTGATCACATATAACTGTATCCCTGCATAGGATGGAAGGGTAAAGGCCTCAATCTGTAAAGTGATATCCTAAAACTAGAGTGTTGACTTATGTTTTACATTTTGATGCCTCAGTTGACATTTCAATTTTCCTACCACATGCAAAAAACGCAAAACCTGCCTTGAGTGAGTACCATTGTTGTTATTGTCATGAGGACCATGCAGCTACGTATAAGTAATAAAGCCACCCAGTGCTGTCCATGACCTGCTTCCTTCCCTCTGCAGCCCCACCGCAAAATGCATTTCTTTGCTTGAACATTACCTGCCTGTGCATCAAATCACCTAGGATGAAATTTCAGATCTCTTCGGAGGGTCCGGATGCGTGGTATGGTGAACATTTCACTAATTGTCCTACAAAAAGCAATAATGTCCACTAGCCTTCTCACCAATGCTGGCATTCAGGTATAGTCCCTGAGAGAGAGTCATATTTATCTCACTTTTTGTCATGGACTATACATCTCACTGTCTAAATATTTTTTCTCCACTACATATACAATGTATGCTATTAGAAAGCCCAACTATAGAAAAAAACTGAACCACCAGTGAGTAAAACTAATCTGATTTTATTAAGATGGCGGCTTTCTATGGATCCCTTATCAACATTTAATCTTCTGATTGCTGTCTGCCTTTCAACAGCTAAAGCACAGTAATCCACACTTTCTTAACGCTCGTAATCACAACCTCACATTGCTAGCAATGCCCTGAGCATTTCATTCACTCTTAAATGCATGAGAGAGTGGAAAGTAAACACAAAGGGAAGTTTGGAACCTTAAACATTGCTAATTTGCCCTGATTTCAGAATTTTTAAACAGGATAGTGCTTGGGAATTATTTGATCAAGGCTGTTCCTCATCTATTGCATGTGAAAAGGCATGATATGTGCAGGTTTCACAGGATGACAACCATCCCAAAATAAATTACTGATGTTTTTTTCAATAAAAGGTGCCTCTTCACTTTAAGCTCACAAATGCTGTTGACGCAATTTGATACCCTCTATTTTTGGGCCCTCCCAATGTACGTTTAAATGCTTATTAAGTTATTAAATATTTCCTTTCCCACAATTATTCTTTAATTCTATTGTAAACATAGCATTGTTCTGAGTTCCTGAGCTCAATGTCAGCTCATTATCTTCTGGCTGGTACAACGGAGGGAATATTTAACCTTTTGAGCACTGGAGCAGAGCATTGTACAACACATCGACACGTACCTAAATGATCATAAGAAGAATTAGGCCCTTTTTAGTGCAATGCACATTTTAGTGAAAACACTAGTAATGAAACAGTCCTTTAGTATAAATTTTTCATAACTGGTCAACCTGTCTCAGCAGACAAATTCAATAATGTTTCCATCTTAGAAAAGCAAAATTACCTGTTTTCTCTGAACCACATACATGCACCTGTCAGTTTTTGGTTATGTGTGCAAGGTTATGGATTGATAGGGTTAATGGCAGAAAAATCTTGTAACCCCTTCAGTGACATACAGGAATGCCCATTTCATTTAATTGTGTTGATCACTCTCTTGGCACTGAATAGGTTAAGAAACTGAGTGGGGGAGGAAACAAAAGGAGATTGTGGGAAATGTGATAATTTTATATTAATCACTATACAACATTCACATTTAATTGTGATCAGTAGGAGACAATCCACTTGGCTTTTTGTTTTTTTTAAAAATAAATATAACTTAAATTTTAAAATATAGCTCATCATTGAAGTGTGGCATTTTTCGTGTCTTAATAGACTGCATAATTTGTAGGTCTTTGCGGGCAATAACAGCTCCATTCAGTATTCTTTAGAAACGAAATCAATGTGTCCATAATTATGTGACTATAATAACAACGGCCTTTGTAAAAGGAAAGTGTATATAATTACATTAAACTGGATTAATAACACTTGAACTCCTAATTCTTCACTGATAATGCTTGTCTTTTCTTTGGACGTATTGTTTTAGATAAGAGGCATCTGGGGTCTTCAATTATATGCAACTGAGTTTTTTTTTTTTTTTCCTTTTCCTCTCTCAGAATGTTTCTTTCTTTTTTTTCCCCCTTTTCTCCAGCTGGTATAATTTATTCGCACTACCTCCCAGACCAAGATAACCTGCTCAGTCAGCTGGAGCCCCCTGTGGACAGCTGTCTCTCTTTTAGCTGATGGAAAACTGCCACTAGCCAGTGAATGGGGAGTGCGAGGTACAGCATCTTCAATACATGCAGAAGCAGCACAAGCAGGAGCCCTGGGCTCTATTGTTCCTGGGTGTCAAATGGTTTTTCCTTCTCGACTGGCATGCACAATAGCTGGAAAGAGGCTTCTCTTGCCTGTTACCTAAAAAGAAAAACAGGGGAGAAAAGCACAATTTGAAGTGGGCTCTTCATTGTGTTCTCACGGTGTTAAACATATATCTGCCTTTCGCAAGGCATGGGGCTGGCAGAGAGACACACAGGATTTTCTGTTGTTCCTGTTCGGTGTATTGGAGTGATTGTGGTTGTTCTTGCTGGGATCTGGAGAGCTGATTCGCAGGGTGAACCAGAAAGCCAAACCATATACATATGGAAGACTGGTAAGTCAATCGAGAAGCTTATATATTACCATATATATTTTTTAATATTAATGAATAGTAGTTAATCTGCTCATAAAAAATATTTTTTTTTAGATAGCAGGTCTTTAATAGATGCTTACTATTTTAATAGCATGTCCTGTGTGTGTGTGTCTTAAATAGACTAAAACATAATCAAATAATAGATCGACCAATCTATCTATCTATCTATCTATCTATCTATCTATCTATCTAATCTATCTAATCTATCTATCTATCTATCTATCTATCTATCTATCTATCTATCTATCTATCTTTCTATCTATCTATCTATCTATCTATCTATCTATCTATCTATCTATCTATCTATCTATCTATCTATCTATCTATCTATCTATCTATCTATCACACAGCACAATGTGTTGCCCCTGTACATTTGGCTGTAAAGGTGCATTGTCTAAGGGATGCCAGGTTATGTAACCCAAGGGTCACGGGCAAGTATCATTACTGCTGTAGCAAGGAGTGGGCAGTTTTTTTAGGCATAGTCCTGTAACTTTACAGATGACCTGATTTACAAAAGAAAATGGGACGTGCATGCATCAGCAGTGACATATATTGGGAAAATGAGAATGTTCACAGGCACAGGTATTGGCGAAATCTCATAGAGCTAATGTTTTATTTATTATGGAAAGAAATTTCTACTTTTAAAGCATTAAGGGTTAAATGTGACTACCAATGGCATTTTTCAAGCGCTCCATACCAGTACCAATTGATTTCCGTTCATTCAGAAACCAGTATTCCAGTTCTGGAGAAATCCAAATCTAATTGTTGATTTCATTTGTAAAACCTCAAATAAGAAAACAGAATCTTTCTGGATGCCAACTTCCTCTGGCTGTATGCCATGAAGACAGATCAATGTACAATTACACTGATATCCTGAATTTTTTAAGAGCCTGCCGCATTTATCCGGAAGCTCAGCGGAGAGATTAAAGGCAAATTCATTTAAACCAAAGAAGGCATTCTGTCCAAATAATGCCAAGCTAAATGGATTTGGTTTGAGAGAGGCATATTACGATGCTTTGTGCAGTCTGGCTGTGAAGATTTTCAGATGATGGTCATAGAAAGTTGACTTCTCTGCGTTCTACTGGAAATCCCATTTTTTTTTTTAGTAATCTTTCTAGAACAATATATAGAAAACTGTTACTTCCTGATTTGTCTGCCACTAAATATTAACATTGTTCACAACTATAAAAAGTTAATTATTATTACAAATTACAAACAATACATTTGTTCCCTGGGTAAGTTAAATTTGACCTACCATCCAAACAACTGAAAGTGAACCAGTGGTCATCAGATACTAGGCTAAATGAATCTGCTTCTTGTGTTATAAAATACGCCAAGAATGAATCGTTTCTGTAGTTGTTGTTGTGATTAATAGTATGTTCAAACCCAAATAGATACAGAATATACATGTGTGTCTATAAATTACACATAACCCTGACAGCTGAGATTCTGGAAACTGGGTTAGTTTTCCATCTCACTGATAGCTTAGCTTATCACAGTAATGGAAGGAACTGTTTCTTTCATTTGTCTTCACAAAGATGCCTGGAGGAGACAGACTTGTTTTATATGTGATGTGATTCCGATTATGAAGTGCATATGAGAATTAAATAATAGCTAGAATATATACCCGATATGTTTACAAAGGCACATGTCTATAAAAGATTCAGGGCTTGTGCCACAGACCATGACTGTTTATGAGATTTATTTGATTTTTATACAACATGGCTGTGTCTGGCGGTGCTTGGCTCCATTATTCTTCACTTTCTCCAGTATTCTCTCTTAATCAAATCAGTCCACTTTACACCCATAAGATGACTTGCTTAACCATAGTTACCGCTATTACCTCATCCAAATCTGGTTGACCTCAGCAAGCATGATTATATTGATTGACTTGGTTCTTTCTAATGGTATGTTTCAGGCCTGGAATGGCCATCTGGCACACCAGGTAAATGTCTAGTGGGCCAGTGGCCGTTAGAACCTGATACTCACCAATAGTGCCGCTCCAGAGACTGATCAGGAAGTGCAGTGGAGGGCCACCGGCTGGATACGTGTGGCTGCATTCTGCGAAAGTATAAAAATGTTATGTGAATCTGCACATACCCTATTCGACTACCACTGGCCTTAGAAAGGAAGAGCCGCTAGTCCTGCCCTGGCAAGGATTTTGTGTTGTATAGAGTGAATTTCAACAAATATCTGCATATTAGCATCAGGAGTTTTATGTATATTATCTCTTTAATCGTTTAAAAGCACACCTGTCTGAAAGAGCCCCTAGCCACTTTCGGGCCCTGATGCCCCATATGTACTATGGATAATGTATATCAGAAGATCATTGGCGACAGAACAGCAGGAATATTTGTTGACAGGCTGTACCAAGATGAGTTCCAAAAGTGAGTTTGCAGGTGCTTGATAAATGTATTCAATTATTTATTTGGTTTGATGATTGAGTATTTATAAAAGTATTGATTATTAGCTACATACATATTTACACAATATTTGTACCATATACAGCTAACAGAAACCCATGTCATGTTCTGGACAGACACATCATTAGTACTTTAGTGAATAACATCTTTTACGCCATATTTTCTCATTGTCCTTTATTTGAATGTGTCTAAGGTGCAAGCTGAAAACCCAATTATACTTGCTTTGTTTTCTCACAAGATACCGGGCAGCCGATCTATAACCATCTGTCACTGTTTAATCAATTTAGAAGGTCTTGTGACCACCAGATATCTAAGTGTGTTACTATGGGTTATGCTCTCTGCACTTTAACTCAAGGGTCATCAAGCTTTTTCAAATAAAATACTTAACAGTTATGTTGAAGACAGCTGTGTGTAGGTAAAAAATGCTTGTTTGAATCCATTATCAGTTCTAGGTAATATTGTTAAGCAAAAAAGGCATGACTGAGGGGATTGTGATGGACTGGAATGGGGGGCAAGATGCAGTAGTAGGCTGTCCTAAGATGGAACCTGCAAATACGGGAAACGGCCATGACAACAATCATGGATTTGAACAAATCAAACAGGATATACTAGAGATGGAATATTAATTTATTCTGGCATAAAGTTCAAGAACAATTTATAAACAATACAAAGTAAATTAGTTCTAAGGAAATCAAGTGGGTAACCTAGATTGTTTTGCAGAAATTCTAAGTTAATCTAACGACTTTATTATACATTTTATATTAGTTTAAATACCAAATTTTATGTTTGTTTTTAAAAGTCCCATGGTTCTTGTTCTAGAATGAATGTGGGGTGGAATACGGTACCATTTATTGTTGCTCTACGCGTGCAATGAACTGAGCAGAATAACAAAAGGCTATTTTAGGCACAACAAATTGCGACTTCAGTGCACCAAGAAAAGCCCTTCTACTGTTTTGCCAACATAACAAATGGTTGTTATCCTGAGAATAAATATTTTATTGTTTGTTATTAGGGACAAGCTGTCACTTATTGGCATGTGCAGCTTCTTATTCTCACGGAGTATTTTCTTTAGACTGAGCAGAAAAAATCTGTATGTTAAATTATAGAATTAAGGGTGTTTTTCCACTTAGACAAAACATCAATTGCAATGTCATTATGTGAAGCAAATAAATCTTTGCAGATTTGTTGTCTTATTCCTCCTTATTAAGGTTTAATCACATAAAAAAAACCATTTTAGAAGCATTTTTAAGTTTCCATGGCAACAGCCTATAAGTGCCTGCTTTTGTGTCACATGAGGATTAAGTCTCACCAGCAGAAATTATGAATGGAGAACATTTTTACATAATTAATTGGTTTTGGAAATGGTTTGGGCATTTAATAGTGCTAGTAATGATGTTTCTATTACAAGAATATGTCATTGTAAAATAAAAGATATAGTGCACAATATTTGTGTTGCAGCAGTTTGTTTCCAACAGGGTTGGATGGGCCAAAGGGGCAGCTGTCATGGGAGCAGGCTTATTTTAGGGGTCTACGGCATCTACTACTTAAACAGTGACAGTCCTGATGAGGTCTGTGGAGTCACTGGCATAGACATCTCCTAACTTCCTCCCTTCAGCTCTCTACATCACCCTCATTACAATCAAGTCACCCATATCCATATTACTGTCTCATCCTGCCTGAACCAAATAGGTTGTACGCTCGTGTAAGAACATGTCCCTCCCTTCTGTCTATACCAAAATGTCTAAATGTGCGGTGATGTTAGATAATTTTAAATTATATGAATTAATTATTATTATGTAATGTCAAGCCCTAGATCAGTAGAAGCGATCTAGATATTCTCTCAGTGGTATTGAATGTTCAGCTGACGGAGCACTAGGGTGACTAGCCCAGACCAAATCTCTGTCTGCAATCAGACAACTTTGCTTTCTTAAAACAAGCAGCCTGTAAACATTAAAAATATACTATTGCTTTTCCAACTGGAAAATAACTTTTGCTTTCATACAGAAAACAAAAGTTATTTTTAAATCAAGTATATTGCTTTTAGGTTGGTTGACACAATATATATATATATATATATATATATATATATAAATATCTAAACAAGTTTATATGATAAATTAGGAAACACTATTCATGTATTCAATTTTAGATAAAATTTAGGCAGGTAGAAAGTCCAAAATAACAATTTGCGATGAAATCGATTCCCTTTTGTATAAGCAATATCTCCTGGCTATGTACATGCATGATTGTGACAGTGTATTTTATGACTTGTTTATACAATTGAAATGCTGAGCAAAACATTCAAAGGTGCCACATTTTCTAGTTTTTTGACTTTGTACAGATGTGAACAAGTAATAATTTGGGAATGGGTTGCATGATGCATATATATTACATAAAGCTCATTAGTTATTTGGTACTTAGAGGAATGATCACTAAATTATCTTTTTAAGTGATTTATTTTTTTGATTTTTTTCATAACTCATATTCATTCAGGTTATTATTGAAGTTTGAAGAGAGAATGTGGAATTTAGATCAACAGACTAAATAGTTAATAATGCATTTCCAGTAATAAATTATTTAGGAATACTGTACAAGGTAGAGTTGTACTGTGGATTTTTGCCTAAAGACCATTCAATAAACAACATAAGCTGCAGCAGGTGCAACAGTGACCTGTCCCCAATTCTCTCTTTTGCCTGTTCAGTACTTCCTATACCTTTCTTCATGGTTGTCTAGTGTTAAGCGAAGAGCTATTTTTGTCTTTTTTAATGGTAACTTAAAGGATATTCATGATTACGTTCATTATGTAGTTTGGTGTCTGATATCACCTGCTGATGCAATCAAGATAACTGAATATGAATTGATGTCTAAATGTAACTATAGGGCTTAGGATACACATTTGTAACAGAACTTGGAGCCTAAAATGTTTTAAGATCCCACTCATGATGATCTAGCAGCAGAACACAATAAGATCTAGAAGATCGCTCATCATTTCTCCCTCAAACTGATAACTTAGACCGTGGCACACTGTGCTGGTATGTTTAGAGCCCCGTGCTTTCTCTCCTGCAATTGATTTGCTGCTTCAAGTGGCCAATCAGTGACCAGAATTATCAAACCATAGATAAAGGGGACAGCTTCTGGTTTGTTTTTGTTTAGTTTTTTTTAAGAATGTTTACTAAAGTACTTCCAGTGTAATTTAATATGCTTTCTTCTGGTGGGGCTGTCAGGGAGGGTAGGAAGTGTGGCCAAAGCTAAGATGGATAAAATACCAAAGAAAAATTGTACTGTAGGTAGAAAATGTAATGCAGTTTCCAAGTTCTTGGCAGGCAGTAATTGATAGAAATGGCCAGGGTAAAATCAGTAGTACACATTCAAACAGATGTTGGCGGTGTCTCTCCCACATGGGCACATTTGCCCATATCTGGTGGGAGTGCCCGCAACTACTAAACTTGAGATATAACCTCTTGCAACTACTTGGCTCACTTCTCCACTTTCAGGACCAACTAGACCCACAGATGTTTCTTTTCCATTTGGGACTTGAGAAATACCATTTAAATCATAGAATTTTAATTATCCATGTACTTATGGCCGCAAAAATATGCATTGCTAGAAACTGGAGACAGGCAGGCCTATTTGACTGGGGATCAGTTATTAATCAAACTAATCATCAGTACTTAATGGAAAGAGGATACTATATTAAAATCAACAAGCTTTCTAAATTCGATAATATCTGGCTACCCTGGAAACACTTTCGAGACACTGATCCAGAAAATATTTGAAATTCTCTACCTGAGGTTTAATTTCTTTACTTCCCTTGCTTTTTTTTTTTTTTCCTTTTTTTTTTCCCCTGGGCGGACGTTATACTATACTGCACTATGATCTACTTTATGATTAATAGCTAGCTCCTAGATGCTTCTCATTGTCTCCCATGTATGACTGCCTGTTGGATGAATGTTATGGGTGGTGTTGTGATTGGCAACTACTTGCCACAGTTACAGCTTATATTAGATAATATGCTGTAATTTATTCTCTGCTTTTTTTTTTCTTTTATTCGGTTCGGGTAGCAGTCTACTGTTTTCTGTTTATAAAATTCTTAAATAATCATATATCTTACGGTAGAACGGAACATAATAATGAATGGATGCATTGTTCGTTTTGAATAAGTGTTTAATTGCTTATAATTCCATTCAAGAATGTATTTCTTTTTCCTTTTTTCTTTTTTTTTTGACATTGTAATACCCTACCGATGTATTCTAAATCTGAGAACATAAAGTATAAAATATTTAAATAAAATAAAAAAAAAAAAAAAATAAAAAAAAAAAAAAAAGAAATGGCCAGGGTACATATTTTCTGAATCAATTTATTAAGTGTTTATCTCAGATTACAACACAAGCAGTTTCCAGTTCTAATAAGGCTTAATATAGCCAGTAACTCATTGTCATCTTGAATAAAGTCTGAGGGTTCTCTCTGTCCAGCTAAGTTTACATTGATTCACTAATGGATGTTTCATATGTTTTTTTTTCCTCTATAAAAGTCATAGATAAAATGTATTTCTATCCAAAAGAATGCTGTACAGTTAGGTAATTGAAAATATTTATTGTTTAGTGCTGTTCTTTGTACAGAAGAAAATGAAGATAAATGAAAGCGATCTTTGACATTAGCTACTTGGTAATTAGGAAATAATGACAGAGACCGCAGCGAATAATTAAATATAGTGCAACACAAATTCTTTATGACACCAAATGCTTAGAATATGGTATAGATTTTGCAATGACTATGTCAGGTCGAATTTTAATGCCAGGGCTTTGTTGACCTATGGGTTTTGATGACAACATTGGCCAGTATAGTTGAATACTGTCTAGCATTAGAGGCTGCTGTATGTGCTATAGTAACATTTAAGTTATGTGCAAGTATGTTAGCCAGGCACCCTAGCTCTTTAATCAGCCACTGGTAGCGGCGCGTAGGTATGGTCGTGCCAGGTGCAAATCTGCCTCCTCTTCGGCTCCCTGCAGGTGCTGAAAAAATATGTGACAAAATTGTTGATCAATAAGGGAAAAGATTAAGGGGACCCAATCTCTAATGTACGTAATGAACACATCATCAAAGTTTTAAAACCATACATAGTAATATAACATACTTAACAATACCTATTTCACAATTCTTATACCCTCTCAATGGCTGGCTTAGACCAATGAGGAGCCTAAGCATTTATTTATATTGTAGATCGCCCTTTGGTTTTTCCAATATCAATACTTTAAATAGACATCAGTACAATCCAGACGACCTGTCTACTTAATCATATATTTCCTTTATTGAGGCCTCACCCCTGCTAGCTGTTTAATCTTAATTCTTCTTAAACTCATTTGAATTCATGTAAAACCCTGGCTACATCATCCTACACTATTTACATTTCACAGCACATTTCTAGCACAGAGACAACCATGAGAAACATCTCTGATGACATAACTGGCAACAGAAGCAAAAGACATCATTTGATTTTGTAATTATAAGATAGATGCCATAAACAGAAGAGCTGACAATAACCTTGACTTTTCCATTACGTAGATAATAATATTATATATTGATGTCTGAGCTCCTCAGTACGACCCATTCTACTGCCAATGTTTGTCTATGGAGATGGCTGTCTATGTGCTTGATTTTATACACCTGATAGTAATGGGTGTGGCTGAATATTTATAATTGTGTCCATTAAAATAAGATGAAATGGGTCAGAAATACTGTGTTAGATGTTGTTAATGTTGTAAATAACTATTGTAGCAGGAAACAAGTGATTTTTATTGGAATATTTTCATTGGCGTACATAGGCTCTTTATCACTCCCATCACTCCCAAGTTCCAGTGGCAAATTGTGATCGCTAACCCACGTTTAAGTTTAAAAGACTAATACATAATTAGAAAACTAGATATGTGCTTGTTTTCATTGAAAACAGCTAAGTGACCCCAAACGTTTGAATGGTAATTTAACGTGCTGGGACACTGACACATTTATATATATATATATATATATATATTTATATATATATATATATATATATATATATATATATATATATATATATATATATGTTTTCTTCTAGGAAATTCTAATTTCTAATTAAATTCTACATAACTGCCTCCTTACAGGTCCATGCCTGTCTCACTCTATAGCTGAAGTGAAAGAGATGTCATAAAATTACCATTAATACAGTATGTAGAGCTTTACAAATAAATTGTCTTATGCTCTTTCTTTAGTAAAACATTGTATATAATAACATATATACTATACATAGTAATAACACTACTATTTGGTTTAATTTTCAGTCTGTCGTCAAAATAATCAATAAAATATTTTATCTTCATTGTGTATTTTTAGTATACATATGTAGAAAAAGTAGGACAAAAAAAGCCTGTATTTATAGATAATTGCTGTCTATGCACTTGATAATCATGAAGTGGTTCACTATTATTCTGTACACTGTCTCTAATGAAATATGACCTTTTACCACATCCCCCATCTCAGTTCCCTTGTGTATCTTTCTTGACCTGTAATAGCGTGATCCCTTGTTATCGATGGAATTTGCTGCTTCAAGATGCTTTTCTCATTTTAGTTTATTTATAGTTATCATAACATCTGACTTCTCCTGATATATACAATTATATTTAATAGTGAGGAACATAGCAATCACTATATATATATATATATATATATATATATATATATACCGTATTTGCCCGAATATAGGCCGCACTTTCCCCCCCCACTTTAAGTCTTTATGGGTGCGGCCTATATTTGGGGTTTAGCGCAGGAATGCGCAATCTGTATCGCCCGACGCCCGGGACATGCAGGGACATGCAGGGGACCTGCATCGTACTCTCCGATACGCTCAGACAGCCTCCCCTGCCGGCACTTTCCACGGGGGAGTGCCAGCACAAGAGATTGTCTAAGCGCATCGCGCAGATGTTTGCCGGCACGTCTGCTCGGTGCGCTTTAACAATCTCCCTTGCCGGGAATTCCCACGGGGGAGTCCCGGCAAGGGAGATTGTTAAAGCACATTGTGCAGACTTGCCAGCAGCGGAGGTTGTTTACACTCACCGGTGAACGTCTGCGCGGTAAGCTTTAAGTGCCGGCACCGGAAGTTGTATACCGTTCTGCATAGAATAGATGTCCCCCGCCGGCCCTGCAAGACACCGGGGACTCCGGGAGTCTGCACTGGTAAGTCTGGGGGAAGAGGGCACACCTCGGGGGCGGGACACAGAGTGGCAGCATATCTCGAGGGCGGGACACAGAGTGGCAGCATATCTCAGGGGGACACAGAGTGGCAGCATATCTCGTGGGCGACACAGAGTGGCAGCATGTCTCGTTGGGACACACAGAGTGGCAGCATGTCTCGGGGGGGCAGAGTGGCAGCATATCCATTACACTTTAAGTTACAATTTTTCTTTAACAAAGCACCTAACTAAAGGTGTGGCCTATAATCGAGCCAATACGGTATTTAGAAATCAATAATAACTATCTGCCCGGGTGCAGCGCCTAAGGTGACCACATGTCCCAGATTGCCCAGGACAGCCCGCAATGGGACTTTAAGTCCAGGGTCCCAGGCAAGTTCAATCTGGGACAATGCATTGTGTACTACATCTACAAAGAGTATGGGGGCACCTGACCATTACACCAACATGGACTTTTATGACATCACATTCTACATACATAGACATTAATGTTTAGCTGCCCCCCCCCCCCCCTTTGTAGCTATTACAGCTTCCACTCTTCTTGAAAGGCTTTCAACAAGATTTTGGAGTGTTTCTATGGGAGTTTTTGCCCGTTCATCCAGTACAGCAGCTCCTAAAATTCATGGTGACTATTCTGTAAAATATTGTTTGATACTATGTGTATCAGATATATATTTATTTCCCCGCTAGTCATATGCTTTTGATTTCTTCAACAACGATACACTTGACATTGCAGAAACCTGAGCAATGAAAATTAAATTCTTGCCATCGTGAAATATTGTGGTATTTGTATCAGATCAACCTTCAGATGAATGGCGAAGCACTTACATTGTATGCATATTTCTCTGCCTTATGAAATTACAGCCTGTGGGCTATGAATTTATAGTCCTCCTCCTAGTACTTGCAACTGAAAATATAGTTTTTCTTATTTCAAGTTTTGTGGAGCTACAAAGCGGCAGCATTCTCAGAAGTCTCCCTTTGAAAATTGTTTGATCTGCATTTCCAGACTTAGAGGCCATTTGCAACGATATCTGTCTAAACACTTATTATGGAAAGACATCTCAGCAGGGTATTTATGTGTATTTTTGTGCCAATCCATTTTATTTGACCTTAATTGCCCAATTCTACTTTTATTGTCCCACATTAATTCCTGGTATTTGATAGACCTACTTGATATAGTCCATCAGTAGACTGTGCCGTCTTTATATAAAAATGGCACAGTCTACTGATGGACTATATCAAGTAGGTCTATCAAATAACAAGAATTAATGTTAAATACCTTAATAAGATAAAAAAAGGTTCAATTAAAAGTATTCCTTAACAAAACAATTTTATAATCACAAACTGCAGTAACTCCGTTGATGGACCCAATTTCAATTCTCTGACACGTAATAAAAAGAGAGGAAGTGGTGGGATGCTATAGGTAGGTTCATTATTCCACTGGTCTTTTCCTCTACACCATTTGTTTTGACTCCTCTTAATGTATGTTCACATTATCTGCCACTTATTAACTTGCTATTAACCTCCTAGTACTATACAAATTAAAGTTTTTTGTATTGTAAACCATACTGTTTCTAATGAAAACAATTATTATTTTGCCCATAATAGCTAAAGTATAAACCAAATCCCATTAAACAGAACAGGTTTCCACATATGTGGCAGATGTTTAGTTCCATAGTGATACTTAGATGGGGATATGGGTGGAATCTGTGTCCCATTCCACTTACATCTTCTCAGGAGTCCCCTTACACCAATGAGGTCTTAATAAGTATCTGCTAAATTTTCGTATTGCAATACCACCTATATTGTAGTGTAACTGTTCTACAAATTATAAATCCAGTGTGTAGCTTGACTCATAAAGGGGAAACTTCGGCAGGTATACTGCCTAAAGCTCTCCCTTTGCGAAAGAGTAGACCTACCTACATGTACATGGAGGGTTCCTAGGTGTGACTATAAGAACAAAATGCTCTACTGACTAATACATTGAAAAAAGACAGTTTTATCAAATAAAAACTAATTTGCATCTCTTTTTTATGATTTACATTATGTCCTTTCTCCTGTATTATGCCTGACTCATTACAAGGTGCCTAATGTTTGCCATTGCAAAGCAATCATTGGTCTATTTAAAGGGTTGCATAAATAAGTCATGTGAGTCAGATAGCTAGTTAGAGATGAGTTGGTACAAATTGGCTGAAAATGAAATATATTATTAATGTTTCATTGGTTTGAAATTATACATTTGCATAACATTATTTGCATTATCTTCTGTCCCTTGAAAATAAACCCATTAAGTTACTGATCGGAAGTACTTTGCAAGTACTGTACCAAAGGCAGTCCACATCGTGATTCCATAAAGCAGTGAAACCAACAAAACCATTAACCGGTATGAAGAAGAGGAGAACTGATTAATTGTTTGGGTGTTACTGAAATCTGTTTAATATCACATAATTTAATAAAAGATTGATAAAATATACTTCCCACTTTACTGTAATGCAATAGATTGAGACTTTTTGTTTTAAGTGTAAGCATGAATTGTTGTAGCAATATGCGAATGACATTACACATTGGAAACCATACAAAATGACATTTATATGTGGTATGAACTAGGTAGTGCACTTTTAAACTCACTTTTGCATTGTTTAATCAGCAAATAAAAGAATTATTATACTTGTAACCAGGAACACCATGCTTAATACAACACTTTTGAGGAGGATACAATTGAAGCAGTTCTTTGTAATATATTAATAACATGGGACACTTGCATTTTGACTGCATAACATCTTTTAAAATCATTTTTCCTTGGGGCTTTGAGTTAAATTGTTACACTGCACAATATGGTTGACAAGTAACACAAAATAAGGCATCTCGAGATAACAGTATTGTAGAATAATGACCGAGCCATCTGTCCTGTCAGTAAAACTTAACATCATTGTGTGGCTTCAACTGCGTATCTATCTTCACGTGTTTTCCGTTGTTCATGTGGCGTTAGTATAATAACATGCCCCAAACATCCTTCAGGAAATAACGCTATTGTTTCTGTTCTTGTATCTCTTGTGATCAAGCTATTATTTTTTGTCTTTATTTTGGTTGTTGTCATTGAAGTTTGGACTTAAGAGTTTAATCATTAGCAGCAGTCAGGATCTATAGCAGATGGTCTGAGCCTCTTTAATCAGGAACCAGAAGCACAGGGCCCCTTTTAGTCCAATGTATATTGAGTGACATCTGGGCAGATAGTTGTCCCTCTCGGAGAATAAGTTACATTACACCTTCTTAATTTCTCTCCTCAACCATAAATGTCACATGAATTTATTTCTGCTGCTACCATAGCCCTATGAATCACACGCTAAGAGCATCATGAAGTTATTCTTGTTTTAATGGAAATAGCATGGAGACACACGTGCTAATGGAAATAAGTGTCACTGTTTGTGAAGTATAAACATCTTAATGTAGACGATGGCAGAACACCGCATTGCCTATTGTATGGAGTCTTGAAGCAGTTAAGAGGAGCATCAGGAGCCAACTGCGTTCATAGATTAATCCATCAGCTTCCGTAGCCATGCATCATCCGCTAAAAAATAATGTAAATCTCATTAGGGGGTTTCTTATTTCAAGACAAGGGAAGACAGCAGTTACAAATGGAAGCCTTAATGCTTTGTGTTAAACTATATCATGGTTCAAACCTCTGTCACGCACGGCAGTATGTAAATGGAGACTCGAGAAATTATTCAGTGCTTTAACATGAAATCTGCAAATGGAATCCAATTCGTGTCACTTAACCACTGTAACTCTAAAATATATACCGGTATATTGTTTGTCTGAGCATATTTGCATGTGGCTATTAGTCTATAGGCATACACAAATATTTCTTTTATTTTGTGTGCGTGTGTGAGTGCATATGAAATATGCATACTTGCAACCTATGCCTACCATTTATTATTTTGATTTTATGTGAGGAAGATAATGTTATCGTAAAGCCCTGTCATATAAAGATATGTTGCAATACCTTAGCAGGAAAAACGACTTGGTTATAAAATGTTGTCATCTGCTGTAAACATAACCATTCTCCGCCTTCTTGTAAGCAAAATCACTTTTATAATAAATATGCATCAATTTTAACATCCTATTTTACACACACACACACACACACACAGCATGCTGTTCCTCCCAGACATATTGTGAGGAAAGCACAATGAATGTAATTACTAGAGCTGATTGTTCATGTGCAGATTAACTCCCAGGGGCCAAATTTCATCTGTGAGGTCTGGTAGCAGTTTCTGTTACTGAATTTAATATTGCCTTAAGGAGAAACCGTACTCCAGAGCTTCCGACATAGTGGCTGCTTTGCCACAATGCCCCCAACCCCCCAAAAATGAATTCCAGTTATCCTTATTAGTCATTTATGATGAAGGATATGGCATATAATATTTTAATATATATATATATATATATATATATATATATATATATATATATATTGTAAACGATATTAATAAATAAATGGATTTGAGTAGATTTGATATGTTACTTTGGAGTGGTGGAATCTGAGGTTATTTGGTCACTAATCTCTTTTTGAATGCTATTAACAAATCAGTATTTAAGGTTTAGAGTTCAAAGTGGCAGCTATTTCATTAGCAGGCACTGAAAAGGTTAAATATAGGTAGCTCAAGAACTGGATGTTGGTACCTGTGTTTAGACAAGAGGATAATTTCCAAGGGTTATTATTGTTATCTTTTATCCTTATAATGCTAACATATACAGCGGCACGGTACAGTTCCTTATACATTTACCAACCCCCAGCATTGTATTTGGGAGACATAATGCCTTTCTATCTGAACTGCATTAACAGCAATGACTATGCACAACGGAAGCATAATGGTTACAGCATTTTAAATACATTAAAATATTCAGTCCAAAGCACCACAATGTATTTATCTGACAAACCTGGTTCATAGCGTTATGCAAGTACTGGGAAAAAATGTGAATGCTTCAAAAATAATTCTGTCTTTGTTTTTTCTACGTTGGCAACCACATTGTGCTCTTCTTCCTCTTAATACCAAATGCATAAAATTGTAGCCTGGAATGCATCTCCTTATTAATTCATGCGCTTAATTTCCTTCAACCTCATGGGGATGGAAATAAAACTTAATTGCATGAATGTTGTTAGCGGGTAAATAGGTGTCATGTAATGTTATTATGCTAAACAATGGATTCTAAATAAATTAAGTTTGCCTTTTCAGCATAATTTTGTAAATTACCTACGCTTAAACAATTTCAGTGTTTTGTTCACTATAGTCATACAATCTAACACTTTATTATATATATTATTTTATATAACAAATAAGGGTCCTTAATTGGGAGGTTAGAAGTCAGAACAGAAAATGAATCCAATTCCCTCTTGAGGTGTATGAGGTACAGTTGGTACATGCGTATCTGCCATAAATACTTAATTTGTACATGTACTGGAGCAAGCAAATTTATGTAAAAATTAGGAGCCAACAGCAACATTTTAGGGGCCCATTGTTGCCTGACTTTTGGGATTTGTCCAACTCAGTATTTAGTACAGTTTCCATTTGTTGTCAACCATTGTTAAGTCATCTGCATACCAACTTTGCTTTGTTTCCTTGGAGATGTTTTGTTGACATGGCTGTTGTCACCAGAATATAAAAGTGGGCTTTTTCTATTGAATAATTCTGTCCAAAGGCACCTATAAGGGTAAACAATTGAGTTTATTCACAAAGCTGCAAGCTCCACGTGAGTGTGAGGAAAAATCTTGTCGCGTTAACTGTTTGTTTTAAAGGTCCAGCCCAGGTAAGCTTCTTCTGTAGTAAATAGTTAAAGGTATAGTTCAACTTAAATTTTATTTCAACTAGTGTTACAAACTAATAACTATAATACGTGCCTCTCATTTTTCAATAAACTGTTCCTCAGTTCTAGAATTCTTCACCTTTGTACTGTAATCTTTTCTCCTGAGAACACTCACTTCTGTCATTAAAATCCCTCTACTCCCATAAACCCCCCATTTTATAGACAGTGTCATTGCAGTAATTGTAGCAAGGTTGTATGAGGTCTCAATACAGCGATGAAACAAACAGGGGAAGCTAGGGTTGAAAGACAAGGGTCTGTTGCTAAGCAGCACAAGTGTCTTGGTAGGACCTCCAATGATGGTTTTATGTAATTTCTTACATAATTTCTGAGCAGTTGAGGAGGGAATCTTAAAAACATAAATATTAATAAAAAGTCTTTTACATAAAGCAGCACATATCTGTTAAGATTCAGCTTAACAGTACCTGTACCTGTACCTGTGATGGTTTAGCACACAGCACCTCAAACATTTTAGACCTGGAGACCACCTTAGGAATGTGTTTGATCTTTACATTATATGAAAAAAAATGCCACAAAATATAATAAACTTATCGATTGCTCAAAATATACATATGGATTGCCTAAAATACTACTAAATGAACTACTCCCTTTAATTACCATGTTTTGCCCTGTGCTCATTAACTCATTAACCCATTTTCTTTAATGATAAATGCACACCAAGCTTTTGGCAGCTGCCAAGGAATAGCTCTTGAGAGAACAGTGCACTCCATGTCTTCATGTCAACAACTAGCCATTAGAATGAAATACAATTAGACAAATAAATGCAAAATATAATACAATAAATAAGCACATTATGGAAAATATATAATTAATCCCTAAACTAGACCTTTTTTTAGGACAGTTTCATAAAATGTCGTTATATCCTTGTTAAAATAATGTTTGTTCATTTCAAGCAGCTCTCATTAAATAAAAAGCTGGAGACCTCTGGTTTACATATCCTACACAGTTTATTAATACCAATAGTGTGATTTTTATTTAATAAAATGTTGAACATTTAAGTATATTTCTATGTTTAGCAGAACGCCTATGGAAATATCAAAATTCTAACATATTTAAATTTATGAAAGATCAAAATATGCCTGTGGCATACTTAGTGGGTCATGAGACATAACTTTCATCTCAGTAATTATTCCTAGTTCTTTATTAAACATAGTTGGCAGCAAAACTACTTTGCACAAGCTTGTATAATTAAGTATATATGGATATGGTGTTCATTTGTCAAAAGTGTTCACAAAAAGCATGAGTGGAAGATATATAATCTAACTAGTAATGGCACTTCTTTTAATGAAAACTCTGATCGCCAGCACTTCCTACAAGTTTATTATGAGAGCCGTGGTTCCAGAATTACTATATGTTTTGTATGTTTTCTACAACATATTATGAAAGATTAACTAAAACATGAATCTAGGGCTTCCTATTCTGTTTAAAAGGAGAAATCACATGGGAAAAATGTTGACAAAACAGGGTGTTATCTCATTGTGTATAAATAAACTTCCTTTATCTGCAGACCTTGAAGCTCCTACTGTTGTGATATTGTGAGTGCATTTTCCTGCTCAAACATCACATTGAACTCATTCTTTATGTCAATGATAATGACTCCATTCCTCCATAGACTTTCACTATTCAGAGTATCCAGAGTGATTAAGACTGAACCATTCTATTATTTACTGTACAGTATGATAAGGAAATAGGGTGTTTGCGTAGTACATTGATAAGAGCGCCAATACATACAAATGGCTAATATGTAACTGCCCGAGAACATTATATTATGCAAAAGCTACAGCTGCTTTATAAACAGAAAGCAGCACAATATTCTTAAAGAGACTTATTTTTAATCTGACACTAGTAATAATAAAACTCACCTGGACACATAATAGTCCTAGCCACAAGCAGTAACTTCCCCATGTGCTTGAATCCAATCAGGTAAACAGTCTATGGGTTCAACCACCCAACTTCAGCCGTCCATTTAATGATATTGCCCACATACCAGTTTCTCTCCAAAGAGAGGATTAATTTATATGGAAAGAACTCACGGTTTCAGCAACGGCTCTATACGAGCTTTACCCAGACATTACATGTAATAAATGAAACAGGAATAATCCTTTGCATACATTTCGATAATTTAAAATTGTTCCCAGATGGCTTAAAATGATAACTGATTCCTTATAAAATAGCCTATCGGCCTTCACAATATTTATATATACATATTTTTATGTGTATGCAATGACAATTGTACTGTGCAGCATTTAGAACAAACTCTCTCTCACAAAATAATCATAGCATAATACTACTATAAGTATTTAAATAGCAAAAAATCATTAGTAGTAAAGGAATTTAATCCCAGTATGAAATAAAAATGTTGCCATATTTATTTCAGGATCAAAATGAATTATCCCAACACACAGATGTATGAGGCAGATGATTTTATAGAACCAAACATGCCAGAGGAGTTATTAAGGCAATGCTTTGCCAGCCCACTTTGCGATTCAATCCATCAAACACTAATGAACTTATATGTTTACTAGTACTGCTTCTATTTGAACACGAGGCTGGGAACCAGCAGACAAAGCGATTATACTGTCAGGTATGATGGTCATGCCCCATGTGTACTCATAAGGCACAGAGACTCCCTAGAGCTTCCAAAATTACCTTTGTTTGTTGGACACAATACATCTTTTTTTATAGAATACAAGATATTATGCCTGTCATTCAATTGTATGTTTGGGTGGCTACAAATTCATCTTCTACTGATGGGGAGGTCCATGTTAGTGGATAGGAAAGTGGATTTTAATAAAAAAGACCACATCTTGTATTAAACTGGATGCCACAAAACATCATACAAGAAGGATCTTCACAAGAACAGACCAAAAGGACAAACAAATCCCCTCCCATCAATGTAAACCAGATAGTGGGCCACTAGTAGTGTTAACAATCTAGCACAAATGATAATATAAGGTAAAGAAACATTTAGAAGCACCACCAAGAATGGGGGCCTACAGTCATGAATGTAGTAGTAGGTCTTAAGCTGAATTTCATAATTGATTGAAAGTCTGATTTGTTATGCTACTTATGTGCTGTGATTTTCTCCTAGAAGATGAAATTGTTGCTGATATTATACTTCACCATTTGAAATGTACGGTATATATATTATGTTGAAATATTTTGTATCAGTCCATCTATTGCTGTGCAGCAGCCCTCACTATCTACCATAATTCAAGAACCAAATGATACAAATGTACTAATAATATAATGTAATAGGTTATAGTGTCGATATATAAGAAGTTTCAGAACCCTCAACATTTCAATGGTTACTCAATTGATCAATGGTATGAGAAACAATTCTGACGCCTTAATAAGAGGTCATACTTAGAAGGCTCCCCTCATTTATCAAGATAAGGTCCACTGGACACTGGCAATAGGAAAAGCTCACAGGCCATTTATTTTAATAACTGTTTTATTGTGAGCGTTATTGTTAAATTCCAGCCTTTTAGATCAATATTTACTATTCTGATTAACCCTTTCAATGACAGAGAGGTAATTGGAGAGTGGGCCCATCTGGCACCCAAAGGGCTAAAGTAACACCTTTGCATGTACTTTATATAGTTCTGGATGCCAGTGATTTCTATGGCACTTCGGGGAAGCCTCAGTCAGATTCCCGTGGCTTTGGCATATCATGATCTACTATTTTAGAAGAAATATTGGTTTATTTATTTGTTAATTCATGATGAACAATGAATCAGTCTATGCATTAAGAGGAGTATCTGCCTAGCATTTGTTAACACAAGCATGGAAACTCCCTTCATCATCATTATTATTATTATTATTATTATTATTATTATGTTTTATATCTTTATAAGACATTAACATTTGTAGCCAGAGAACCATTGGTAGTATTGGCCTTAAACATTTTGCTTTATGCTTCCATTAAGTCTGGACTATAATAGTGTTAATCAAATGTAGATGTTTTCATTACTTTTGGATATTTCCAATATATCTTTCTTCCTAACAGTACTAGTAAAGTAATACTATCCCCACAATTATATGATGATTTATATGTTAATTACACGTGTAAGGTCATTTTCAACACAGAACAGAATAATTTGCTTACATTTTTTTATTAACATTTGCTAATCATAATATCACTTATTGCAGCACAGCCTTGACTAGACTCAAACTAATTAGATTTTATTGCCACTAGAAATATTAAGGTAATTTGCCCTTTAGATTAATTAGTTGGTTTTCCGTGTTTGTGGTTTTTCCTATAAATTAACATAATAAAATGCAGAGTACTGTGTTACCGTCTTAGAGAGTGAGCTTTATCAATGAAGAGTTATTTATATTTGTGATGGTAATCTAGCACATGGGTAATAAAGAAGCGTGGTTGACTCTATGCAATCAAGCTTGTTGAAGTCAGACTATAGTATTGGTTATATTCTTGTTATATTTTACACTCTGGAGAACGGAGAGATAGGGTATGTAAGGAGGGCATAACCAGGGCAGTGTTATACATATGGATATTCAAAGGGGGACAAAATATCTATATACCGAGCTGACATCGTAAAATCAAATTGGTGGCATTTCTAACATGTCATTTGCTCATATTTATTGTTGATGACATCATTTGACGGTTTGTTCCATCTATTAAAAAGGTTGGTTGGTTGGACATTTGTGTACATTATGTAAACATACCATTAATAATTAAAATATACATGTTCCACCGAGTCATTATAGAGGGTTGTAATTTAAAAGGCTCCACCATTCCAAGTACTCTATTGTAAAACAGCATGTCATCCGTCTTCTGGAACATAGTGTATTAATATGGAAGAACGTCATTCCCAGCCTAAAATCATCTGCATCTTGCTTAGTGATATATGCTCTTTTTGAAAATGGCGCAGTTAATGAATATGCAAAATCTCCCATCTGTTTCCTTTATGTCAATATTAATGATATGTAATCAGATGAAAAAGATGTGTAGGTATATGTAACTGTCTCCAAAGTAGGGTCCTGTGAAGATTTGATCATAAGAATTGAATTGAAAAGCTACTGCAGATTCTAATTCGATTCAAACAAAAAACTGAGATTGACAGGGCCTTACGGGAAACGAAAACAAAAAATTGTGTGTTCATAGGTCTTAATATATCTGTAAGCCATTACATTTCGGGTAACATATGCACTGTTTATGGTACATATACAATATATATACTTGTAATATATTTGCTGGCAAACATTATTGAAATGTTTATAGCAATCTTTAGGTTCTGGACACAGAAACACAGAATTTGTACAGGATGTTAACTATTTTTGTAACACAATTGTCCACAGATATATCAAAGGAACTGCAGCTTCTGGTCAGGACAAATGCTTTGATATAATTAACTAATTACATTTCAGTAAAGCCAGGCACGTTAAGATAAAGTAGGCAGCTCAAGGTCACATTGAATAAACTGCACAAAGCCATGGCAAGTGTTCATCGAGCCTTGACTTTCAGACTGTTTGGCCCTCACCTTGTCACTAGAGATAAAGGACACCAATTTGTTAAGCTTTTTTTTTTTCCAGATGTAGACACTTTAATCTTATACAGGATTAAGAAAAGTAAAATTATAAGAAAATATTATATATATATATATATATATATATACACACACTGGCATTTGTGCTTGTCATTAAAACGACGTGCAGTTCTTTCTCCCCTCTCCTCTTTTCTTCCCTTTCTTGTTTATCTCACTCCTTTATTCTTCCATTTCTTTATTATCTCTCAACCCTTAACTTTTTTCTCTCTTCTTATTATTTTTTTCACTTCCTCTGTCTTCCCTCCTTCTCTGTTTATTTTCCTTTAGTTCTCTCTCTCTCTCTCTCTCTCTCCATATATCTTTCTTTTTGTTTCTCTCATTCTGTCTTTCTCCCTCCATTTCGCCTCTATCTCTTCTCTTTACTCCCGTTCTCTGTCTTTAATGGCTTTTTTCATTCTCCCGCTCTTTTTATAACTCCCATTTTCCACTCTGTCACTCTTTCTTCCATCCTTTCTCCCTAATTTCCCTCTTTTTCACTGTCCTCCGCTGTTTCTTTGTTCTGTCTCTTCCCCTTTCTCCTATCCTTCTATTGTCCTTTTCTTTTCACTCTTATGACCCCATCATATCTCATACCACCTGGCACACAAACATATTTTGATTACAGTTAGGTGCAATGATGTCTTGTGCCTATAGCAAGCACACACACAGACACATTCTTTGTCCACTCCTCACCCTCTCTGTTCCCCTCTACTGATGTGCTGTTGGCTACTCTCCTTTCCTCTTCTCCCCTCCATCTTCTCCCCTCCCCCTTTCTACTTGTAACCTTGAGCAGAGCTATTTCTTCACACACACAAGTACACATACACCAGCTCTCTCTGTCCACTCCTCTCCCTGTCTAATCCCCTCTACTGCCTGCTGCTGCCCTCCCTCTCCTTCACCTTACCTTGAGGAGAACTATGATGTCCTGTTCACCAGGTGTTAAAGGGGCAGACTAAAACAGAGGGGATCGTAAAGGGTGAGAAGCGACAGGGAAGAGGGAATGTGCAGGTCGGAGCAGAGAGATACTGGAGGGATCAGGTAAGAACATGGTGCAGGAAGTGGTTTGAGGATAAGAGGGGTGCTAAAGAGGCTGCGGGGAGGTTGCTGGGAGCAGAGAGACAGGGAAGGCAGCAGCAGACACTTGTACTTTAGGGAATTGTAACGCTGGACAGAACAGGGACCAAACAGCATGTGCACTCTGACTTGACCATACTTTAAGCCCAGTCCAGTGTCAATGACATTTCTGACACCCTGTCACCTCCAGCATACCAAGAAAACTTTGTGGAAACAGTTTGGGGAAGGCAGGACTGTGCCCCAGTGAGTTTGGTGCGGAAGAACCTGACTAGCCCACGCAGAGCCTTGACCTCAACTCCATCGAACACCTTTGGGATAAACTGGAATGGAGATTGTGAGCCAGGACTTCTCATCCAAATCAGTTGCCGTCCTCACAAATGCTCTACTAGATGAGTGGGCAAAAATTCCCACAGAACCACTCAAAATCTTGCGGAAAGCCTTCCCAGAAGAGTGGAAGCTGTTGTAGCTGCAAAGGGGGACCAACTACATATTAATGTCTATGTATTTAGAATGTGATGTCATGAAAGTCCCTGTGGGTGTAATGGCCAGGTGTCCCAATACTTTTGTCCATATAGTGCATATATAGTTTCTGCCAGTTATCTGATACTAGGATGTTATTTACATTTAACATAGATTTATCTTCAAAGGGCTTTATTTTAGGTGGCAAATTAGTTATCTAATACACCCATTTATGTCAGTATGATTAAAAGATATACAGTACTGGAACTAAACATGAGTAAGATATAGGAAACCATTACAAAGCTGTTGATCTAAGGGTTATGCCAGATCGGCAACCAATTGTTGTTTGGTTGCTTGTTTTTTAGAAGAAACCTAGGAACTAAAGCCTGGCCCATCATAGGGCCACTTGGTGTCTCCCTGTGCTATTGATCTAATGGGAGCCCTAAATACAAAGCTGTGGTTTGTGGATCAGAGCTGAATGCATTTGTACTGATATCCTATCAACCAAGACGATAATGAGAAGAGGGAGCACCCCAGGGTGGAACAACACACAGCTGAATATCATGTTGGCCTTAGCAAGCATCAAGCTCCTAGTGAACATGGACATTAGTGATCAAGCTGAGCTCCTAAACATAAACAGCTCTGAATGAAGACCAAAGTCCAGGTGTACGGGAACATTATGTTTTAGTTGATTAGCCATGGTTACTAATTCTCCAGCATTAGAACTTTATGGTTTTTTTCCATCAAGCAAGCTCTAAAGACACTGAACTGAAAATAAATGCACTTTATACTGCCCCATTATCCATAATAATTCTTATAATAATCTGAGTGCTGCAATCATAAAATATATAACTTATAGATTTCCCTGTTGTGTTTCATCACGTGTTTTTTGAGGTGTTAATGAATATGACACTCCTTTGTGACTTCCCCATTACCATCACATGTAATTTAGTACATCAAGCTAGGCTTACTCCTGTATTTCAAAATGGCGTAATTTATTGCAGTGTTAATATGGATACAAATCGCACAGCTGGGCTCTAAAGGACTCTTGTAATAAACTCTACATGCTGTATGGAAACATCTATTGAGGTAACATTCAGGAGCAGATGGCAGCATTCATTTTTTCTTTTTTTTCTTTAACAAATGATATTTGTGCTTAGTGCTGATGTGCAAACATAGCGCAATCAATCCACCTTTTCACATTGAACATGTAGTCAATAGGCAACATGTATCTAGCAAGCTAGAGAATTCTTCTCTGACAAGCAGAAATGGATACAAATGGATATTGTGTGTCGAACATTGGTTATACTGTAATATTTTCTGGTAGAATTTTTGGTTGCTTTTTAATATAAAATGTGTATGTGCTTTATTCACATTAATTTTGCAGTACTTTTTTAGGCGACTCGTGCTGTTTTCATACATTCTATTTTTCCTCTTTTATCACTTATTTACACTCATTGATGCTTAAGACAACAGTCCATAAAAGTGGCTTGCGGTGGTAAAGATAAATGCACCCTTTTTAACTTTTACACCTATCCAATAAGAACCTTCCCATTGACACCACCATATGGGTAACTATTGCAAGTATTGGTATCAGTTTACATAATTAGACAAGTTTATTTTTTTCTTTCTCTCTCAACTTGTGGTTAAGTATATAGAACATCCATTGAATGCACTTGTATATATGAAAAGCGTTCTCATCTGGATAAAGACAGTAAAATCTACTTTGTGCTTTTACATACTGATAAATTACTCTAAAGTCTCACCTGTATTACCTTTTTTTTCGCTATTTCAAGAAGGAAAAGGAGAGAAGGAGTATTTATTATAGACAAGTACATAATAGCATGCCCTATATGAACATTTTCCAGCACTCTTTGTTACAAATTACATTTGGGTGTTACAGGACAGTAAATATTTGCCAAACATTCCCTTGCGCCAACGGTTTATCCCAAGTTCAACAACTGGCCAGGTTTTCTCCCAGGGTTGACATTGGTCAAACTGAAATTGGTTTAGTAAGTGTAATCCTGAAGCTATTCTCTGACAATTTGCCAATTTTGAATCAACCCCACTATATGACACTGTCCAGTAGAATACGTGCTATCAAGATTTTTATATATATAATAGATGTATGTATTTGTGTGTTTAATTCCATGTAAAAGTATGTATATTTAATGTGGTGTATCTTTAAACCAAAATCGGAATATGGTTCCAAAACCCATTACATTGGAAAAGCTCCAGAGACCTGTACATTATTGCTGCGGTATATTCAGCTTAAGGCATTCAGCAGCTGAAGGATGTCCCTTGATTTAGAGTGGTTCCCTCTCAGATATAAACCATACATTGAAGGTCAGACTATTCACTTTGCCTTAAGGGAAAAAACATTAAATTTAGTTATAAATATTTACAACTATTATTTCTCAGCTGCGGCAATTGACATAGAATTATACACAGTAAGTTAGACTGGGACATCAAGTTGTATTATAGGGAGGCCTGGCTGCCAGTGGTTACATAAATGTGTTTTATTTTATTGGAGTTAACTAGCAAGGGTTATAGTTTATATCTTGTTCATGGTCTCATGAATAAATATCTACTTGAAAATCTTGCTAAACTTGAATAATACTTCAGCTTAAGATAAAGATAAGAGATATTTATGGTTTGGTTTGAGTGAATTAGGTTATAATAGGGGAGTGATAGGAAGGGAATAAGTGAGCAGTTGCCCCTTATGCCCATTTCAGTTGTGGAAACAAAGCTTTCCTTCCCTTTTTGTGTTCTGGTTGCAATCCCACATGCAGCCACTGGGTTATCATCCACATTAAGGTTCTATCCTGTATATGCTCCATCTATTTCCTCTATGAAAAATAGTGAGCGTCTTTTTTGTTTCCCTCTGGAATGCTTTATACATACAGGCCATTCTTTATGTGTCAATTAAGAGTTTTGTTTTACAAGACATATGGTTGGTTTTATCCACTCAAAGAGACCATTTTTTAAATATCATTCCAATGATCCAGTATCACCGTAAATGGTTTTGTTTGTATTTGCTAAGGGGGAATGTGGCTTTTTCCTCTAGGAACATCTCTCTGAAAAGGCACATATGTAATACTGTTTACATTATGCATCATAACTTTATAACAAAATACATTGCAAACGTCTAGCTGGATGTATCTAGAAATTTGTATTGGCAAATGCTATCCCATCTCAATAAAGTACTCTTAAAGTCTGAAGTATTTCTACAAGAATTATACATTTAACGTTTGGATACATAGTTAACCCACTTTATATACATATATTTACATATCATGACAGTCTTATCAGCAGGAGACAGCATCATTGGCTCATCATTGATAGAAACAAAAGCAATCAAATCTAAGTTGGGGCATCCTTTGGTCTAACAGACTTCCTACAGGGTCTTATACAGACCCTGCTGAGGAAAAAGGGAGATGAAGTCTTTCCCTGCTAAAAAAATAAAATAAATATCAACATATAAATAATTAATCCAAAAAATAAAATAAAAACAAATACTTAGAGACCCCAGTTATGAAATCATGACACAATTAGGAGTCCCTTTAGACATTATACAGTACATACATTTTAATGTTTACATGTATATCTTAAGACCTTTTTTCCCTTTAGGGGTTAAAACATATGAGGTTTGTTTTACCACATATTTATTATAGGTTTGGATATAACAATATAGATCTAGATTAGCATCTAGAGAGAACAGAATGCCTTTTTTTCTCATTCTTTTAACATTCCAAAGACAATTGAATTGTTTTAAATTAAGGCTACAAAGCATTGTATTGATTGTGTTGTAGAGTAATAAAAATGTAAACAGTGCTTATTGTCCCTTCAACAACCTAATATCACAAGAAAAATTAGCACTAGTGACAGTTGTTAATCCCAAATTCTTCCTTCAAGTGCTTGTGAAAGATAACAGAAATTAGTAATGAAATATTAACCATACCATACATCAACACACAACATAATTTATTTTCTCCGATTTAATGAGCAAAAGTGTCAAACACAGGATACCTACTGTAGTGATAAGACCAAACAGATACATTCATTTTTTCAACACTAATCTATATAAGTGAATTATGGGATCTTGGAATCCATCTTGGTCTGGGTGAAAACACCAGATGTGTTAAAGTTAAAAGGGATAAAATAGAGATTCCTAATTGTAGTGATTCATATCTATTCTTATATTAGGCTCCTGATGAATGTGACACCCAGTGAAAGCTGTTTTTTGTTGTGGACCACAAAGAACATGATCATAAAACCACAGGAGAACATCATTAATTATAAGCAGATTACTTTTTGTGGCATCTTGCTCTAGAATGAGTAATGTCACCTCAAATGAATGGCTTCCCCTTCACCCTGACCTTCTGCTATTTTTGCATGGAGGTGATAAATCAATGACTGCAGTAACAGCAGGAATCCTTATTAATAACAACCTTCACTTCTCCTAGGTTGTAGCGCACACACCCATCTTCTCTTTCTGTTTTATCTAAAAGAGATTTTCAACTCTGATGTTGTTTGTGCTTATTGATCGGAAAGAACCAAAGTCTTACATGACTAGCCAGCATCCATCACCTATGGTAGCAATAGATTTCTGTCAAACAATGGCCACGCACAAGCAATCTTATGTAGCAATGGTTAAAACCTGTGAAAATAGGTGATAGCGAAAACAATTTATTTTTATTTTATGGATCCTCAGTTTTATGTTGAAAAAACCTTATTGTATGTCACTCTGTTTTATACCGACAACCATAGATTTATCAAACTGACCAAACCATGTTTCTTTCAATAATAAATGCTTTCTATTTATGATAATAATTGTATGAACTATAAAGATATTTTTGCCTTAGTACTTTGGTTTTCGGCATTGCATAAATAATATGAAAAAAATGGAAATAATAGTGCATTGGGCTAGGGGAGAAATTATTTAGTAGCCTTTAGCTTTTAAGAATCAAACCATTTTACTACACTATTGGTTCAAGAGAAATGTGATTGCACAAAATGCTGACAGTAGATTCTAGTGAAGATGTGTTGGAACAGCCATTCCAAAAAATATTTGTAAATGGTCTTATCCAGCATGCAGCTCTCACAAACATCCAAACCTTATTGGATGACAATTACATTGAATGCAACATGGGCTTTAAAATCATTTTTGTAAAGAGGTAGATTGGCTGGAAAGGTGGTAGCTGATCATGGCCCTGCAGTGATCTCACCTTCTTTTCACCTTTTTTTGCTTAAAATATGCTATTTGGTCACATGCTAATGTGTCACATGTCAATGCTTATTAACTCAAGGAGCAAATATCAGTGTACTCACTCTGGTAGGGCACTTCAGACTGCAGTCTTCATGTCATACCTACCAACTGTTTTGTATTATTTTGGACTTGGAGACTGCAGAAATGCACACATACAGTTGAGGACATGTCCCCAGTGTCTTGGTTTGGATATAGTAGATCATTATATGTTATGGGAATGGTATTTGGCACCTGGTGTGCCAAACTGAACATCAATGCTCTATGGGTTAATGGGCTTCCTGGGAAGTCTGATGTAGAGTTTGCTAGTATATAAGAGCTGGCCAGGATGCATTGAAATTGATCCAATGTCTTCATGCCAAATGTGTTGCTAGTCGGCTGAATTACTGTTTGACTAGGCTTGCCTGTGCTTCGATAATCACAGTTAGTGGTAAAAAAGGGCATTTACCCACAACAGAAATAATCACGCTGTGCCATTTGCAGTGCTGGTTGACTAACCAGGTTCCTTGTACAACAAAAAAGGGTAATAAATAAAGTCATGCTGTGGGGATTAGACAAGTTACAGACACCAGACAAGCCAGAAGGCTTGTTTTTTCCCCTCAGAAATCTCATGGTGCTGCCACATCCACAAGGGATTCTGGGTAGACACATGCAAATAAGGTCACATAGTGATTATTGTTGACTTTATTTGCATGTGCCTACCCAGAATCCCTTGTGGTTGTGGCAGCACTATGAGATTTCTGAGGGAAAAAACAAGCCTTCTGGTGTCTGTAGATGAGTGTTTAATAATGCTTCTACTACCCCCTTAATTTTAAGTGGAAGGGTTTTCCATCACCTTTACCCACCATAACCTTTGTTATTGGGATTAGACAAAGGCAGAGAAATGATGTAGAGAAAGGGGTGAGATGAGTAGAGTAAAAGTATCAGGTGGGAAATAGTTAAGATGTTGTTTTGATCCCATTTTCATTACTCCATTTAGGAGTAATTGCTCCGTCAATGCATATATGCACAGAACATGTAAACAAACATTAAAATACATTGTTACAACATGGTAGCTTAGAAAGTGGTCAAGTAATACAACAAAGACTAAAACTGGCATTTGTATGATTAAATTCTGCCCATTAGAAATTATTTATGAATGTGTAAAAACCAAAAAAGGTAGAACATTTCCATTGGATCAATGTATAAACAGATTTGCAACAAGCAATTAAGGAATGTATCAGTCACTTTTATTGAGGAATGTCTGTGTACAAAAAGACAAGGAATCACAGCATCAAAAGTGGTACATGTTATGTATAAATATAACCATCCTAAAAGTAGCGCATTGAATAAAAAAACAAAAATATGTGTAAAAGCTGGTAAATATATATATATATGTATCTATATATATATATATATATATATATATATATATATATATACAAGCATGATTTTGGGCATTGTGCTTATCATATGCCCCACCTCCACTGTGTCCCTGATTTGTAATAAATTTAAGTTCTGCCATTTAATAATTGGTCAAACTAATTCTGAATGCGTATGATAAACTGATTCATTCAGGGGATTAGAAAGAAGAAAAACACTCCCTTTAATTACAAATCAATACTAATAAAGAATAATGTTGAAGTGCACATATCCTTAGTGCTTAAAAGGGTTAATAGCAGGCCAGACATTGTTCAGAATAGACATCCCATTTCAGCAAAACAGTTGGCTTTGCTTCATATTTAAAGTAATCCCGTGTAAAGACTGGAAATGAATGTCGTGTGCCTCACCTCAAGCAGACTCTAAATTAGATTGGAAATCAAAAAGGAAGAATTCTTTGTTCCCATAACAAATGCTGCTGTGCGGCTCCCATTATGTGCCCAATGAGCCTTTCAGTTTGAATGACTTGGTTCTTTGCTTTCTGGAGATATTGTAGATTATCCTCAAAACAATGGATGACACAGCTAGTATGAGATTGTTAAATGAGATTCTTTAATTAACACTTTGCTATTAGTGACTGCATCCATTCATTGTTTTGAATTGAAATATGTTTATAATTTATTGTAGTAGACATTCAATCTGGAAATGTAAGTGTAGTAACAATTTTTAAAATTGTATACTCCGATTCCATTGAAAGGATATTATATGAAGTGGCAGTGCCCTAAAAAAAAAACAAAAAAAGAAAAAATAACTAAAAGAAAAACTATGGATGAACGTGGAACTATGGATCAACCTCAGCATGTCTAGTCTGTTTTATGGTAAATCCAGCATGTAGAGTAAAATGAGCCACAAACACTATTGATATCTGTCTACTAACATTTCATAAAAGGCAAAGTGTGGATTTGTTTAAGACTGGGATAATATACAACCGAGGAGTATTTCCATGAAAACTTAAGATGATGCATCCTGGAAAGTAATTTAACTGGCATCCTGTTTCTTTAATACAAAATAATATTGATTTAATTCTTTTTTTTAGCTGTTAAACACCATAAAGTTCCCCTCCCGTTAGCTCATTTAAAATTCTAGTGTTTTGTAAAGTCAGTCTTTAGAAATAATAAATGTTATTTCATCAGCTACAATAATTTCATGCTTATCATGTCGAAACAAGTACCCTATTAATCTCCATGAAAGCACAAGGTCTAAATATGCAGTGAGTGCATATTTCACAGTTTTACTGCTTCGAATCTCCTTAATTCAGTGGTCCGTGTCATGTGCCACATTAGTGGAATCATTTTCACCTGTAAACAATATGGAAAATGGTTTGTTTTCCTAAAAGGAGAATTGTGTGGGTTTTATGTATGATAATTATATGTTTAAGTACAGATTTTGTGAAATTCATGAACTGCATTTCTTAGATTTATAAGATATTTCAAGTACACTTATGAATACAAAATACCAAATGTTGAGACATTAGTTCATAATATGTAAATCATGAATCTTAAAACTCATGTTCTAGAGGGTTTGGTTATCAGGATAACACTTACATTGCTCAGTAATTAACATGGTTATTTTAATACATATTGTTGGGAAAAAGATATTTTATTAGATCAACAACAACTTGATGGATGCATGTTTTTTTTTCCCAGCATGTAACTATATACCCATTACAGCCCTTCAGAAACCATCTAGCTGAATTGAGTTTAGTTAGGAAGAGCCAACTCCAGCTTCTGTGATAGGTTTGATAATCCTGCATAAAGCGTTTTATATTCAGTTCTTGAAAGTCATCTTACTGAACTATGCATTATGCAAGGCAGAGAGAACAATTGCCAACGATTACCAGCTTCACCAAATTGGGGCTAGTACGCTCTACAATGAAGCAATATGCTTTAGTAAAAGGTGTTGAACAAGCAGGGCATTTTTGTTTCTACTTCTTAACTAATCATCACAGGGCTGCCCATGGACAGGGCAAGTGGGACTCTCTCCCCAGGCCCCACAGTTCTGCTGCCTACGCTCATGGTCTAGTCATTTCTGTGTGAGGCAGGGAGACCTGAGATATGACTTTTATCTCAGCACTATGTTTCTCTAAGCGATGGAGGGATCACAAGCATGAGGAAGTTTGGCTTGTCCTTTCCTAAGGACAAATAGACCCCACAAGCCCAACTATCCTGGGCCATGCAAACCAGGAAACCTTAATCCTCCATACAATAATATACGCTAACATTTTAAAAAAAATAGTAGTTATGAAATGTATTAATATCTGTCCCCTTGAAATTAGAGTGCTTATCCCATATTGTGTACGCAAACCGTTCACAGCTGTTTAGCACTTTACAATTTGCAGTTTCAAAAATGCAATTTGTTTAAACTTTGATCAAACAAGTTCTAAAGTGTGAAAAAGTGTGTCTAAAAGCTCTGAGGCATTATTTTCCAATATTTTATAAATATGTGATATTTGTGACTAGCGGTCCAGCTTTTTTACAAGATAGCACCATGAGTCACATAGCTTTTAAGAACGTTCAGTGAAAATGTTGGTCCACCGAACATTAAAACCATACTAGCAAGCAGAGCCTTAGCTAGCTCCTTTTGCGCCCGAGGCAAGAACAGAAAATTGTGCCCCCACCTCATTTTTTACAGAGGTTATTTTATTTACACTGCCTTTACACATAACTGCCCACAAACACACATATACACATACACTGCCCTTACACACAACTGCCCATACATGCTGCCTTTATACACACCTGCCCATAAACACACATATACATATACTGTCCTTACACACAACTACCTTTACACACACATATGTACATACAGATACACATATACCTACACTGCTCTTACACACACCTGACCGTACACACTGCCTTTAAACACACCTACCCATACATGTTGCCTTCACACACATCTGCCCATTAACATGCATATACACATACACTGCCCTTACACACACATATGCACATACATACACACACTAGCTTACAAACACACAAATACACTTATTCCAAAGATGGTCTGAGGTGTGGAATGGAACTGAGTGGAGTCTGGCTACATGTGTATAATTGTCCTGCAAAGCTGGAAAGAAAATGACACGGGGAACCATGCTGCAGTTCTGAAGTGTTAAATAGAAGTGTTAAATAGAAATGTGCTTAAAGTTCTGCTCTTACACACACAAACACATGTATACTGTATATATATATATATACACATACACTCCCCTTTCTCCCTATCTCTTACCTTTGTCATCCTCCATCCTATATCCTTTCATGGGAGGGCGGGGTCTGTCATTTCAGACCTCTGCTTTAGTGCTCTCTAATTACAATGCACCGGGTATTGATGCAGAGCGCGGGAATGACGCCATATCCTGGCGCTTGGCATCATTTGCCGTAGTGTAGTGATTAGGGAGCTGCTAGTAAGCAACCCAACTCCTAGGACACATTTTTATGTAAGAAGCACTCAGTATGAGCAAATTCTGAGCTACTTCTTCAATTCAAAATCACTTATCTAAGAAGATCAAAGCAATTTGGAATAAAAGTTCTGGAACTATTTTACTATCTGTCTTCTCCTATTGTACCCCATTACACTTCCCTAAACCATTTGATATTATTTTATAAATAACTATAAGCATCACTGTTTTTGCCGCAGTTAATCAAGTTTAGTCATATTTTGTAAATTGTTAGTTATCAGTGATGTGTCACGAATGAATGATCAGATATGCTAAATTAATTATAATAGGAGAATAATGTGTCTATGAAGTAATTCCTTTATCTGAAAAGAGCAGGCGAGTACTAAGATTAGCTTATCTAAATATATAATTAATTCCAGAATGCTTGATGAATAAATGAGAAATTGTTATCAATAGATACATACTGTTCCAAGATATTATGGTTAGTAAGTATCGGAGGAAACTGTTTGCCTTTTTAAGTGTGTCTTTATGTAAAGGGATAGGGAATAATTTTATCCTCTTCACAAACCGTGAGAATGTTGAGATTAAATCTTCCTATATAATGATATTGCAGTTGGGAAAAACAAATAAACTAAACATTGTAAACTTTCTTCCTAGCCCAATATTGTATTTTTCGGACATAGTTTATGCAATTTAATAGCAATCAAAGTTGTCTCTTCTATCAGTGGTAGTATCTTTTCAGTATGGCCTAATCTGGAGCTCTGGAATATGGTATTTTATCCCAGTGCCCTACACACACAACACAAGCAGAGAACAGAAAAGACCTCTGTATCATGGTAGGTCTGGGCGCGGCTGCCCTATTTTTGCACAAGTTCTACATGGTTTAAATCATATTATTCTATATGTAATTGTAACAGAGAAGGGTTAAACAAGTTTTGACAGCCCAAGAAGAGAGCTAAATGAGAATAGAGTCAACATATTGCACATAATAAAGTTTAACACTGAATGCCTGAGCTAATCGCTATAAGTAGCTCATATTACATCTACTGTGTTACTGGTCTCAATGACTAATCTTCCCGTTGGGGGACATCTATGTTCTGCAATTGGTTACCTGTTTTTCCTGTCCCACTTCATTACCGTTCTACCCTGAAACCTCATTTGAATGATCTATGTTAATGTTCTTTTATTGCTGCTCTCAACTGCCACTTACTGCTGTCATATAACTATACCTTTTTTTATACAGTGATATTGCTTTGGATCTACCAGTCACAACTTGGGGTACATTACAAGCATAGGATATGGGATACATTATAATAATAATAATAATAATAATAATAATAATAATAATAATTAGCCAGTGCCTTCAGTTTAGTGTGAGGAAAATACTAATTAATATATTAAGAAAATTATTTCTTATAGGTTATTTCTTTTTTTCAACACGTAAGTGATGTACACTATGCAATCAATGAAATTTATAGCAGGGCTTCCTGGTTTGTGGTACTGTTATCCTTTGTGGAGGAAACCCAAACTGCTGTGTCTATTACTTTTGATGTGTTTCGTATTCTTTCATTGTGCCTTCGGGACATATTCTCATAGGCCTAATATTATGTTTTAAAAAGGCCACTTACATTTGCAGAAGTTTCCCCTTAGCCTTAAGAGCCAATTTTTAACCACAGTTCAGTCAATTTACATTCCTATAGTGTGAAATTGTATAGAGAGGATACAGTTTTAGTCCTTTATAAAAACTGTTACCTTAGATGTATAAGTATGATTAAATAACAAATGTTTGGAATCCACAAATTAAAATGTTATTAATTTCATTTCATTAAATTTTAGATTTTATTACATATCTAAGCTTAATAGGTAAAAGGTAAATATCTGACCAAAAACATATTGCATAATGTTATATTGTATGCATAATGAACATATAACAATTTTACATCCAACTTTGCACAAATGAATTTTAGTCTATATGTAATACTTTAGTGACGTTAAAAATATGGAATGCCCTTTATTTTGAAATTTAAATTGAATTACAGATTTTCAGATAACGTTTTCCAGAACGCCAATTAAAAGAAAAATTATAATAGTAGAATAACTAAACTAGTATCAAGTAGGCCATGAATATTCAATTTCCTTCTTCATCCTACATAAACTGCTTGATTAGAAAAAATATTCCAGCTCTGGGTTTAGTTGGAAATTTGTAAACAAAACTATTTAAGTGAATGTTTTTTTTGCCATTGATCTGACCCCAAAAATAGCTATAAGAATAGCTATAAGAAGAGATATTACTTAAATACAGTGGACACAGAATAACTAAACATTAGACATATCCAGTAATTCAAAGTGATGCTGTGTTAGACTCAAGAAAATATATATTATTCCAGAAAACTCTTGCAATAGAATTAATTTATTATCCTCGATAAAATTAATAACATGTTGTATACAGCAAAGATCAAATCTTTTGTAATGTGTTGAGTATTGACTGTAAACTGGAATGAAATAGCTGAAACTGGGAAGAGGCACCAAAACCAGTATAGCTAGCAAATGAGCATCTACAAATCAATAAAAATGTCTTGTAGAGATTAGGGCATGACTAGATAACTGAGGCTCCATCTGACAGAAAATAACACTCTTCCTATTAGTTTTTCAGAGAAAGAAGTTGCCAATTATTGCTTTTCAGGCCTACCAGCGAATGGGAGAACATGTTCTTACACAATGTGAACGCTACCAGATACTTGGAATAATGATCCTTTTAAAAAAGTAGAATTTACTTATTATTAAATTGTGCTTGCATCTTGCCCGTGTTATAGCCATGATCACAAGTTATATCATACAAAAAAACAAGGCTTACATTATTATGTCTCCTTCATAATGTGCAACTTTATATCTTGATACTGATATCTGATTGGCCTGGATTGTTTATCATAGAGAATTAAGGCACCATGTTATGACCTCATCATCTATATTTAGAAGAAAGACTAGTGAGGAGCAGGAAGCAAGACGTGTGTTCACGGCGGAACAGCTCTTACTACCCCTGCCTCCAAGTACCACTGAGTACTGCTGTACGCACCGTCACCTTTAGTGTTACACCATTACTAAAGCTTTACATTTTTTTTGTTTGCTATACTGGGTTATACTGTGTGTTGTTATTATTTATAGAGCTTACAATCTGGTAGTATGTATTGCCTTAGTGTTGTAGTAGTATGTATATAGTAGTATGTAGTAGTAGTGTATTGTAACTTAACTCACCTAATGAGCATTTGCTCATTGAGTGCCTGGTATCTTTGCATCTCAGGGGCATGGTTATTACTAGTCTATAATCCCAGTCAATTGCCCCCAGAGTTATTATGCTTCCCCTTTATTTGTACAAGCTAGGCCAGCCAACCTTATATTTTATAAAGCAGAAATAGGGTTAAATGAAAAACTGAAATTGCTTACGCTCGATGACTTACACAAGCAGATACATTTCTATCTTAAAATTCTCCTTTAGATACAATGCCCGAGCATTCCCAGTTTACCAGGTATGCCCTTTGTGGAAGAATTTATAGGTCGTGCACAAATTGGCAATATGCTCTTTCTGTTTCTCTACAAGATTATCTTTGTAATGATTATTCGAGATTGCTATACACTGGATGTAGAGCCGGAGGACTCGTATCTGTGACATATCTTACTGTTTTGACCTCTTCTTCTCATATAGCCATTATATGCCTTCTGTTCCCTTAGGTCTTATTCAAGAAACCTTTTTTTTTTTACATTTGGTATATCTATTTTCTCCTAACATTGATAAAACAGATCAAACAATTGCACAGTTCAGTGAATAGATGAATCAGTGCCACACACATTGGAAGATCACTCCTTTTTTGTTCTTCTTCTAGAAATCTGTATTTATATGGCATTTGTCCAAGGCTTAACCCTTTGATTGTCGAGGTTGAGATATATTTTTGGTGGCTCTGATATAGTTAGTTGATGACAATTTTGGTGGTTCTGCTATAGTTAGATTTAGAGGGCAACCATTCTTGCAACATCTTACACTTTTCTAGGAAACCAAAGGGAAAAACAAAACAATAAACCCAAAAGACACAAAGAACATTTTGTGACTATTCAGTTTCCCTCACTTTCTTTACTTGAATAAAATGGCATCTGATATACACTATAGACCCCCAAAAAATGGATGCAAAAACATTAACAATCATGGTAGGGGGCTAGAACAGTGTTTACCTATTTAAGTCTCTTACATGTAACTAATGTATCGTTTGCACATATAATATTCATGTTGCCATATTTGTGTATAATGGTGTAATAATTACACCATTAGTTAAAGTAGGTGTACCTACTAATCAATAGAGAATAAATACTAAATGTGTATTGGGTTAACATACAAAAAAAGACGATATTACTGTATTCTCTTCTATTAGCCAGCTGACTTCAACTGTCCTTTAATCCGTTCTTAATGACCTTCAAATTTATTCCTCTTTTCCAATAGAATGTAAAAGAAATCCTTTATTGTTATTTCAGCATAAAATGTCCATAGTTCACATTACCTATATTTTCAAGGCAGGTTCTTGTCACTTAAACATGGTTTTTCAGGTCTTTAAAAATGTATAACTCTCTAAAGTGAAGATCTGCCCAAGAAATAAATCAAATTTATTGCAGATGGGTCAATAGGCTTTCTCAGGGTTTGACACACAGTGTAACATTATCTGCAAGTAAGATCACTTGCACTTCTTATTAGGTTTTCTTGAGTCCCTTGACAATGGATTATAGCTAAGCTGAAATGCTAAAAGATTTTTTTTTATAAAATACAAAAAATATAATCACAACAGAAAGAGCATTCTGTTGAGATTTGATAATGTTTTAGGATGATGCCAATACAAAAATAACAAGAGAGACATTTTATTTAGAAAATGCTAAATTTGCTTAAATGGGTCAGGTTCTTTAATTGTTCTAGTTCTGAATTAATGCGGCCAACAGTGACAGTATAAGTCAAAGGAATATTTATTTGGAACTCAATAACAAATTAGGGTCATGCATATTTAAATATCTTCGAATATCTTTGATAACTCAATTGTATTAAATTCACTATGACTATGTAAGTGTTCATACTTTAAGCTCCTGGATATGTAAATCTCTAATAAAAGAAACAATTATAGACAAAAGACTTACATTTATTCAAGATTTCAGTAGATTACTGCCATATGTGGAAAATAATGTTAATGACAATGGCAACAATATCTTTTTGCGACTTCCATAGCTTCACACGGCAGTAAGTAATATGGGTCATCTTAAAGGATATTTTTACGGTTCCTGACAGCCCAAATAAAAAAATAACACATATTAAAGAAATCTGAAATTAAAAAAAATTCTTGTACATTTATACATCTCATGCAGTAATATTTTATTTAATATTTTAATGAATATAAAACCTGTTCTTTTTTAGTAGAGAAAAAGAAACAGGACCATCTGTGGTCATTTTGACATTTACGTTGTCCTTTAGTCCTTGCTTAATGTAAGGTGTCCACTGCGTTCTCAATATAATCAATGTCACCTCTAATTACGAATAGGCATAGTGACAGACCATTCAATTTAGTATTGATGAGGGTTTAGGCTTATTACTGGTTTCAGAATATGATCAGGGTTTTTTAAGGGGGAGGGGGGTTGTCCAATGATATAAACTAAAAGCTGAAGAACTGATATAAAAGGGAAACAGAAAAGAGAAAAAAACGACAACACAAGCTTTGACATAGACAGTTGAGTTTCCAACCGGCAATGTAGATGATCATGCCCCAAGGCTTTGATATTTTAATTGACTCCAGATGATTAATAGTAAATTATTGCCAAAATAGTTTAGTAGTTTTATTTAAAAGTGATTTTATCAGATTTAAATGTCAAAATTTGTTTGAAAGTTTTAAGTGACCAATGGAGTTCTTTGGCAGGTAGCCATGCCTGTTCGATTGGCCTTTGGCCCCAATGGGTTCCATATTTTGCAGCGGAAAGTTTCCGGCGATGGAGATATGTATGTCTTTGTGCTATTGGGACAACGATTTAATCCTAGTGAACGACAGTTCAGGATTTTGAAATGTTTTATTTAAAGGTGAATTTGAGTCTATTAAAATATAACAGGAGTCATGTGGAAGATATAATAGTATTTTTTTTCACCTTAGCAACCAAACAAATGGTCCAATAATCAAGAGAACCCCATTAGTCTCTATGGTAATATTTTTTTTTAAACTCTGTACCAGAATCCATTGTTAATACATAGTTATTGCTAACACCAATGAAAACCATTACTTTTATTTTGAAAACCTCTTTTTAAAAAAAACAAATGTAACTTTTTGATTTCTTTAATTGTGATTTTTATAACGTAACCCATTTAGTAACATAAAATGATTATTCCGATTGAATGTTTCATTAACTATAACTCTTGTTCACATATTTAATTTATATATTTGCATGTAATATAATAGATTAGGGTTTTCCGTGGTCCTAGTTGAATGTATTTCACAGAAGTGGTAGATAGGCCGGCATAAACCAATGCTGGACCTAAGATGAAGCCAGTTGCTGATTAAGGTCGGAGTCTTTACACCAGGAACAATGGGCAGACTAGATGGGCCGCATGGTTCTTACCTGATCCAACTTTTCTATGTAAACTGTAATGTGTATCATTATGGTTAATTTAAGTGCTATTTTGATACATTTAATGTGTTGGCTCAGCTTTCAAGAGTACAGAGTGCTTGGCAGAACAAGTCAACTTAGTCTGAACCACCTTCTCCCCTTTCATACTTATACTGTCAGTGAGTCTGAATTGGTGGGCTTGAGCTAAGCCCACCAATTCAGAATCACTGACAGTATAAGTATGAAAGGGGAGAAGGTGGTTCAGACTAAGTTGACATGTGGCATGAGCCATGCCACATCACTGGCCGGCTCAACCACCTCTGCTTTTGCATGTGTGTACAAATCTTCCAGTATTTGTAATTAGTAATTTTTCATATGCTTTTATTTGCCAATGTTTAAAAGACAGGCTTGTCATCATTTGCACTATATGTATCTTCAGTGTTTTAAAACTATACATTCGATCATTGTAAATAGACATATTCAGTTGTGATATACACATGGCATCTTGCCAACATGTAGCAGGTTTCTGTTACAGGATGACATCTCCAGATGCCTGAGTTCAGTGGTTATGCATATGCATAAGTCATTTGGTGTGACAATAATTGTGTCCCTTGCTTATTTGCATATGTAACAATAAAATGATTGCTGACATACCGTCATGTTAAAAAGTCCCTCATTGCAGATGCATCCCTGGTATTTTCTAACTCATTACATCAATGTATTAAACCAGCTTTGAAATCTGATAATGACCGTCCCTGGCATTGAGTTAAGGAAAAACAGCTCAAAATAAAAGCAATGATTCTTAAGTCTGATCCTTTGTTGTGAAAAGCTCTAATAGCAAATTGGTATGCGGTGCCTTGCTAGCCCATCTGCCACAAGATAAAATACAGAGCTGAGGGTCTCGATAGAAAAATAAACCTCACCACATATTTTGTAAGTAACTACAACCCAAGAGGGCAATCTGCCCCTCCAGTTTTGGGGCAAGGGGACTTCCACCCTCCTATGCAGCCTAGGTCCAAATATGTCGGTTATTATTACTGTTTCTTGCCTAGTGAAAAGTCATCAAGTACAAATGTTTTACTCTGTGAAGACAGTTTGCTGGAAAAATGTTTCTAGCTGATTCCATTGTTTGCATCAAAGAGTGTAAACATTTTTTTACCTTGTTAGTGTGACTTGGTTGACTTTTCTCATTATTCAAGCTGGCAGTGCTTTTCATGATGTTCCACTTTCATGCAGTTGACAATGTCACATCAGATTGGATATAGTTAAACATTTGGAAAAAAGATGAAAAACGATTAACGGAAAACATAATAAAACAAAGAAAGCTTTTTTTTGCATAATAAACTTTTCCTTCAATCCCCTTCCTGAATATATATATATAAAAAATTGCGACCTGTATAAGAACCATCTTCACGAAACAATATTGTCACCATCGACACTATGCAACTTTGGACTTTTCATAGAAATTGGAGTGGTCTTCATAGTTTAATGTTTACTCCCCAGATAAGTAACTAATAAAGCTTTGATTTAAGTCATACAAGTTGAGCATAAACCCAAGAACATTAGTCAAGTTAGCACTTCGTGCCTTCATGCTTTGATGACATGGCACTATGTACAAATTTGAATATGCATTTTGCTTTCTTATAACTCCAAAACATTATAACTCCTCCTAAGATTGTATGTAGTTACAACAAACCTGGGAACTATAATAATTGCTATATCGCTCAGTTGTATTGTGTATTGATCTTTAGTCCTCTACTGTGACATTCATGAAACCATACACGTGACATTTTAACAATGTGTTACGAGCAGCCAACCCCAACGCCTTTCTTGTGGAAGGGCTATGTTGTATAGATAATGCAACTGTTTCTTGCTGCAAATCAGTGTCCTGTGAATAAATCCCTGCTCTAATTTACATTTAAGTTTTGTGTTTGAAATGTGGGGTGTCATTTCCATAACATCAAAAACAGCTTTCATAAATTGATTTATTTGATAATTAAAAAACCCCTACCATGGAACTTCCCAGAGTAAATGTACACAGAGCTCTCCCTCTTCTAAAGGGTGCAGCTTCATGAAGGGGCAGGGTAAGCCCTTAGTGAGAGCATGGCCATGCCTACTCCTTGCCAGGCAGAAAGTGGCAAGGAGTAGGCATCGCCATGCACCGATCCCTTGCCTGGAGAAAAAAGAAACTCATTCAGAGACTCGGGGAAGCAGGGCTTCACCCGGAGACTCCGTGTTAAACCTGGAGAATCCCCAGGTGTCCTTGCCACCTTTTAAAAAAACAGATGAAAATAATAGACACCCTTGTAACAAACATAGTTACACCCCATCTATCTGTCACAACAGTGGCACAGAATTTTATAAAATGCAATTTTTAAGAAGTATATCAAGAAAGTATCTATCTCAGTTCAGCAGGGAACACTTGTCACTTGGACTGCTTTGATTTAAAGATTTTCACAAAGGTTTGTTTTAGGATTTTACTTCTTTGCTACTTGTGTGCTTCCTCCTTGGGATAGCAGTTCTACAAAATGCTATTTTTAAAAAAGCAACGAAAATACTGAGTGAAAGGCTCTTGCATTTACAACAAAATAAAATGTTAAAAATTCCTAAGTTTCTCTTCTCATGAAGGCTTTTGAATGCTATTGAAAGTAAAGAGAAGTATGACTGAACTTTGAAAAATAGCAAAATTATGCCAGAACAGGTTACCGGAGGAAGGTTCTCAGTGGGAAATAGTGAGGCAGGAGATGAAGGTCATGCTGCATGAAAACACCGGCTTTGATGTTAACTACAGTGAACATTTTTACTTTGATGTCGGCTTCTGGCTGCATTGGTTCCCTTGTGAGTGATCTGAAATATGGAATGACTGACTTATTGGCAGCTGCACTGTTCAAACTAATCAGCTATGATTTTATGTAGGAATATGAATGTTTTGCACACCTTATTACAACACACAGTGGCTGGCAAATTTTAAAAATCAAATTTATTTTATTTGGTTTTGTAAAAATAATAGATATCTTTGTATTTTTCTTTATACAAAATCCACAATGGTCTAGATTCAATTACAGATATTAATTGATCACAAATTGTAGTTAGATAAAATGAGATAAAAACATAAAATATTGACCAACATTGATTAACCGACATAAAATATATACTGCTCTATCCCATTTTTTCATTGTAATCTATGTAATGATCCGTATGACAGGTTGATGTCCAATGGATGATATCCATTTTAAAAAATATTTTTTTCTCATGTTATATAAAGCATCCTTTTGCCCCATTGTTTATTTATTGAAATATAAATGTACTAGTGTATCTGACCATTGTTAAAAGTATTGATTTTTTGTAGCATGTATTTAGGAAGGCTCTATACCGGAGTTGAAACGTTGACTTCTAGTTAAGTAAAATATTCGTACTTTTCTACTAAGTCTGGGATGTGTGCTTATATCACTATCTATCTGCCTATCTATCTGCCTATCTATCTGTCTACACACACACACACACAGTGAATGAGGAAGGTGAGAAGCCTCAGACCACCAGCATGAGGTTTCCCTTTCGTTGACTTCACCCTGCAAAACACTAGAGCACCCCTGATGTACATGTTATATTTACTGTGCGTTGTATGAAATATCCAGGGCTGGCTCTACCATTTAGGCAAAATAGATTGACTTCTAGACTGATTAGAGGTGCTGACAGCAGGTTATCTATGTTAGGAAGTACGTAAATGAAGAAGGGGCTGACACTCATAAGGCAGTTCAACTAGGGAGTTAAAAATCCTAGTGTCGGCCCAGCAAGTGTCAAATCCAGTAAACAGTAAGAGGTTGCAATTGTTTTTATAATTATTTCATTCCACCCATTGTTTTGGGTGTTGGTGTTTGGGTTCATCAGTCTAACTGGCTTTGATTTCCCCAGTTATTGTAATCCATTATTTTTATGGTATATTTGTTCATTATTTCATTCACTGGTGTCGAGAACAGCAGCCAAGATCTAGTTTATAAAAAAAGACGTCATTAATTAGCTGCCTACTGCTATAACCAATGTGCAGGCTTGTGATAACATAAAACTGCAATAAACCTTCCCCAGAATAAACCTTGTTATCGAGGATTTCCATTAAATTGAACTTTACTTAAATGTCATTTTACTACTCAGTCTCTGTAGGAGTTCTTAAACTGAGCAATATAGAGTTATTCAAAATGTAAACTGCATTTGTTTCAAGTATACTCTTGCTTGAAGTGTTATGATCATGTTATTTTTGAAAAGTCCATGGGAGATGAACTAACTTAGTGAAATAAAAAACAAATAGCATTAGTATTTATCATATACTTATTTTCCCCAAATGGGGGAATCTATCTGGCAAGCTGTCATTTGAAAAGTAATCTGCATTGAACACCGATGCTTAGTGAATTTGTCACTGCATTTTATCTGTATTGAATTAATGATAATTTGTTTTATAGGTCTTTGGGGCCGATGTATGGGAGATGAATGTGGACCTGGAGGAATTCAGACTAGGGCAGTTTGGTGTGCCCATGTTGAGGGATGGTCAACTCTCACTACAAATTGTAAGCAGACTGACAGACCAGAAAACCAACAGAACTGTTTTAGAGTTTGCGACTGGCACAAGGAGCTCTATGACTGGCAGCTGGGCAGTTGGAATCAATGCAGCCCCATCTTATCCAAAACATCTGAGAAACATACTGAATGTACTAAAGGTGAGGAAGGGATTCAGACCAGAGAAGTTACATGCCTCCAAAAGGCAACTGGAGCTGTAGCTGATGATAGCATATGTGAATACTTTGAGTCCAAACCCCGTCTGGAGCAAGGATGTCTAATTCCTTGTCCTCAGGACTGTATTGTGTCAGAATTCTCTCCATGGTCGGAATGTTCCAAATCGTGTGGCAGTGGACTGCAGCACAGAACACGCCATGTAGTTGCCATGGCTCAGTTTGGAGGATCAGCTTGTCCAAATCTGACAGAATTCCAGATGTGCCAGTCTGCCCCCTGTGAAGGTGAAGAAAGCGTATACAGCCTAAATGTTGGACCATGGAGCTCATGTTCCATACCTCTTTCAAGGCACATAAGACAAGCTGGGAAGAGAGGAAGGAACAGGGAACGAGCTAAAGAGAAAATAAAGGCAGTAAAGGATCCGGAGGCCCGAGAGCTCATAAAAAAGAAGAGAACTCGCAATAGGAAAAACAGACAAGACAGCAGATACTGGGATATACAGATCGGTTATCAAACAAGAATAGTGACCTGCATGCACAGGAACGGAAAGACTGCAGCACTCAGGTAAAATCTTTTTTTTACCAATTTTGACTTACAAAAAGTCACAGCTAACAAATGTATCTGATACGCCCTACATGCATAAAATCACAATTATGACACTAAAAGCAGGATTTGCATTTATTTCTGATTGTTTTGGTTAAGAAAAGCAAGTTACCTGTTGTTTCAAAATATGAATAAAATAATAAAATCAAATTGCACAATCTTCAGGATGGGATAAAATGTATTTAATATTGGATTTTATTTCTGTATTCCTAGTAGAGGCCAAGTAGGTTTTTCAGAAATTGATCAGCGTGCATTCTAGGAATAGATAAAATGATATTTTAAACAACCAACGGTGTCATTTAACCTCAATTTACAAAACACATTTCCAATTAGACTTTTAGGAAATTGCCAAGTGCATTCCAGGAAGTAGATTCGCAATCTGTGAAAATGACTGAATAAAATAAATTGAGGTACTGTGAAACTGGAAATGGTATGGATATGGTCTCTGTGAATGTAATTGTGTTTTTATATTATTAGGATGTTATAGTATCTTTTCTGTAATATAAAAAAGCGCATAATAATGGAAATTATATTAGGATGGAGTTGCAGGCGACTGTGAAAAGGTTTCATATTACTTCAATTTTGCCACTTATCTGGGCGTTTAAATATTTTATATTTCTAGGCCACTTACCGCATTTATTGCCATGTTCATTAAAAATTATGTGCATTAAAATTGTTCTTAAATGCATTTTTGATTATACACTAATTTGGCGTGCATTTATGGGAAGAAAATTGGGATTTTTAACTAATATCTATTTGGGGAATGATCCACTGTTAATGTGTATGCGATGCTAGCTGAACTGTAACATAGAAAAGACTAATTACTTTGAAAGGTCCCACTTCCCTTATAATTAGACAGCAATTTGTAATAGGTTTGGCACATCTTGTCAGGCTAGGTTTGCTCTGGGAACAGTAGAGTAAACAGATTTCTTATCGCTAAAAGAGTACAGTTGGCATTAATCAAATTTTGAGCTTGGCTATTACATCACATTGAACATTTAAAACAAACGCTTAAAAAGAGGGAAATTCAGGTACGGTATTTCTCAACTTACATTGTTTCAACTTACAGCAATTCACACTTACATCGTGTCCTCATTTTGACCTGATTATCAGTTATCATGGGCTTAAAATGTATTACATTCATAATGTTGTGGTTATTGACCATTTAATAAGATGCTATGTTCTACTTAAGCAGCCTCCTTATATTGTGCTGTTAAGGACACACTTTGTATGAACTGAATTATAAATGTCTTGCTTGTGTGATCAACCTCATCAAAACTGGACAGTGGTGTTGTGGCCCCTTCTCTCTGTGTCACAGATGTGTCACCTCAGTGTTTTCTTCAGTATATTTCATCTAATTGTAGGCTTTGTGGGTTTTGCACTGTATGTGTTAGATACAGTAAGAATAACCCATTTGACAAACTAGACCCATGCCTGTAACATCATTTTTGGAATGGGATATGGATGCGGTGTAACATTTAAAATGTTCATTTCCAATCATATTGGAGTACTTGAAGTTTTCGTTAAAATTTTTGTTGTGGGGACCCAAAAAATCCAACCCAGCACTGACCAATGTAGCAATATTTGTTCTTTTATGAACTTAAGCTTTTGAAGTCTACAGTTTGAAGGCACCTATTTTTCCATGACAATACCAACTAGATAGAAAATACAGAGAAGCTGCACCTTACTAGCAGGATTTATTTACCATAATTAAAATTGCAATGAAGGATTTGCAGGATCTTCAAAGTATCTAGTTTCCAAAGCTTGGCAAGTGGAAAGACTCACTTGAAATATACTGACTCAAATAGGAATACCAGGATCAGCGTTTAATAAATGGGACCAATCCCCTCTCTCTTACTACATCTGTACCTCTACCAGCTGGCAAAAATATAGATATTTAGAAGGAGGACATTAGGCAAACATTACATCTAGTTTTTTAAGCACTGGTAAATACAGCTGATGTACCTCCAAATAGTTAAGCAAACTAAACAGTCAATAAAATGTATAAAAACACATTAAATGGTTAGTAAAAGAACAAAAAAAAAACCCTGCAACATAACAAAACAAATAAAATACAGAGAATAATTCTGAATGGCTTGCATCGAAAGACTTGAGAGGTGCAGTTGTATTTTGCTCCAAAAGAACAGCGTTGGCTGATTGTTAAGAACCAATACCAATCATGATCCATCTTAATCAATTTGCATTTTGTAAGATGTCTTGAATTGTATCAACGAGGCAGTTAGACTGGTCAATTAATCAATAGATGTGATCCATCATTTGCTTTTGAGAAGACCTTTGAAAGTACACTATAGATGCTGTGAGATGAAGAACATCTGTCTGACACAGTATGTTTCAATATGTCATACCCAAATGTTAGAATGTATATATGTATAGCGCTGTCTTTGTTTTATACTTTATATAAATTACATTCATGGATAATCATGACAGCGGTAGCAGCAGCTGTCCGGTGTACTGTAGCTGGAAGGTGGTGGTGCTCAGCTGAGTCATGTTACGTGACCCTACAGTACTAGAGAGGCAGGACAGAGAAGTGGAGCCAGGCTTGTAAGAGTACAAGTAAGTAAGAGAAAAGATAGTTTGGGATCCTAGAGGCTCTTAATCCAGGACTGTTTGTTGTCTTAAATAGAAAATCAAATAATAAAAGCAATGCATAAGAAATACATTTTTTTCATTGTAAGTATAAATAATACTGGGTTGTTGGAAGAGGGGAAGTGGATATATAGCAGGGAGATTAACTAGAGTAATCTTTTTCATTTTAAGTATAATATATTAATCCAGATTACTATGCACTACAAAAAAGACTAGAAACAATTTTCTCCTTTAGCATTTTAAAATTTTGTCTCTAAATGTCAGCATAGACATTTAAAGCTATTCGGTTTATTTTTGTTTAATCCAAAATGTATGAAACATGGCAATTATTATTATAATTATTATTATTATTATTATTATTATTATTATTATTATTATTTTACTCATGGAGATATTTCTTCCCATTTCATATAGAATACCGGTAGTTCAGTTTTTTTTATTTTAATAGCTACAATTTTCTAATGTCAGGCATTCACAGCAATAAATAAATGAAGTAGAAATGTTTTTTGTTCAAATAAAATATGTATAGTAATTAGTAAATGAGCTCCTGCATAGCTTGCACATGTTAACAATTACACTGATGAGTTCCAATCTTGTAAAGCTAGATTTAGCCGCAATATGCTGAGGTTAAACTACCACCTAGGAATCCAAACAGGTGAGCTATACATTCCAAAATCATGCATTGCTCCCCAATTTGCCACAAGGAAGGTCAGATTTCAGTATTATAGTACCAAATTCATTATGGAGTGAGCTATTTTAGAAAAGATTCCACTCCGCCATATATATTCTTATAGCGCAGAATCTCTGCTGCCAACCAGAGAGCAAGGTAAAAAGCTGCCTGCAGAGTTCATACGTAGCTATAATGGTTACGTCAAACCCTTATAAATAAATGTATAAATGTATTTTTTAGCAACAGTCATATTAACATCATATTGTAGAGTAAAATTGGTTGAAAATATAAATTTAAGTTAGGATGAAGTTAGTTACTATGAAAGCAGGGCTGGATTTTCCTGCTGCATTGTTAGGGGTGATTTAAGAGTAGACAGATGTATTTTATTAACAAAAAATGTCATGTTCCACTCCTCTTTCCTGTCCTTCAATACTGAGTGCAACCAGTGGTGTATTCCATATGCCGTATCCATGACGGAGGGTGTGATTGGATGTAGTATTAATGCCTAAGTTGGGTCCCCTAAACCTTGTCCTATATGTTAGAGTTACTGTGTTAGGCTGTTGCTGGAGCACAAAGCTCACTTCACTGACTTGCTGTGGACAGAAATTTTGGTTATTATTTCAGCCCTATTAGATACATTGGGAAAGCAACAGAATATGTTGATTATCATTAAGATAAATATCCTACTTGGCACGTTGCGTACCACTTAACATTAACCTTGATAAATGCTATTTTTCCATGTAACCAACTAACTCTAGCAGAAAATGCTACGTTTAAAATATGAAAGTGTACAAATGAAGAACAAGCTCTAAACCAGAAATTGCCGATTCTCTTAAGCCATTATTCAGTTATACTATAACTAGTCCGGTCATGAACGACTGTCATAATGGAAGCTATTCATTAGATGGAAAGCACATTTTACGAAAATGATGAAGGTCAATTATACGCAGCCATTATAAGCACAGAGGTATGGATAGCGGTAAAGTAGAAAGGTGCAACAAAGAATTGAATATTTTGGGTTTTATTTTCTTTTTCTACTATTCTAATTTCACTTTTCCATATAATCTTTAATGTGTGCAGGGTAACAAGAAGGGTTTGTTGTGATTGTCTTCTTTGGATGTTAGGAGATATCAGGACCAAGAAAGATGACTATGGTCCTGGTATAGGAGTAATGCAAATGGCCTGACAACTCCACTTTAACAAAATGTGTTCATGCATTATTCACACATTTCAATATAGTGGTGCATAATTGCGTGTCCCTAATTCTATTGTGTTTTCTTATTTCATACATTGTAATTTAGCACACAAAAGATTTCACTGACCTGTCAATCACTTACATTCATTAGTACAATTCTGGTTGCTTTTGAAAAATTATGAAAAGTGGGCAGAGAATCAATGGTGAGCTATATTACAAATACTAAGAAAATCTATTAAAAAAGTATTAGTGACAGTATCAGATTACATACTACAAAAAGACATACATGTTTAATGTTTGTGTGTTGTGTATATATAAATAATAAATTCCCTTAGCTATTATGTATTTTTTAGTATGTAACACTTACTTAAAGTTTTTTTATATATATTTTATTTCTCACATGATTTATACTTTTTATATATTAAAAATATTTTATATATTTGCAAATGTGCTTAAGTATATTGTAAGCTATGAGTATGTTTACTTGATGTATGGTGAAATATTCTCCTGAATGTATTGAGTTCCTCTGCTTTATGCTTCCCATACTATGCAGGCCAAGAGTTAAGCAAAAATAGATTTAATGTAGAAATGTTAGCTTGGCGTTAATATTGGTACTGAATGTAGCACACAAAATAATGAAAAGAAGATTTGGTGGCCCCATAAAACTGGGTCCTTGGGAATGTGCAATGACCTGATGGATATCAAAACAAGTTAATGTTAATATAAATGTTAATATATTCTGAAATACCGTGGCCTACTGTCTCTTGGCCAGTGTGGCAGATTTGACTTGCTGTGCAGGGCTATAATTTGAGCTTTTAATTATATCCACAGAGATGAGCATAATATCGGGTGCCGATAAATGTCTATGTAAGGCAGTTTTTGTTAAATGTGAATGTTTAAAATACTGACTAATCCAATGTCTAGCAGGTTTATATTACGATGGGTAGCTCTATGTAATACAGTTTACCTTTTTAAAATATTTTTTTCACTTATATGACTTGTTAGTCCTCTTTTTCTGTTGTACAAAATTCAGTTTGAATACATATAAATACATATGTTTATATGAATCCAAATTACACATTATAGATACATTATAATTATGAGTATTGCTCAGTTGGCTTTCCCTTAAAATTGCCGTTGATATACTGTATTATTACAGGAGATTCAATACAATTTATCTGAGGTTTAATAAGCTATTGTAATAGGAAATGTTAATATTACCATGCTTACATTTCCTCGAAGTTCAACTTAATAAATGATGATGATGATGATTAAAAATGTGGAGTTGGGTTCCCCAAGTTTGTATGTATATTTTTTAATGCATATGGCAGTTGAGCTTACATGGACTCTAATTAATGAAGTCTCAAGTTAGAAAATTAGTTCTGTCTCATTTTCCTCCTTCTTTGGTTACCTGTACTGAAATTAAGAAGAATTAATATGCAAACCTCTTGCGTATGCTCAGTAGCCCTTAAGTCACTGGAGCAGCACCCTAGTGCATGCATGCCAGGAACACATTAGTGTTTAGGTAGCATGCAAACAATTGGTTGTTCCCACACCCATTGACTCCTTTGGAAGCTCTCATTGACTAGAATGGGAGATCAATTGAGCATGTGCAGAAAGCATACTGTGGTGTGCTGTCTGCTTTTAATAGAGGCATCTAGGGGAGGAGTTAAATGGTAAAAAGAGATAGAAATCTAATTTTCTAGATTTCTAGACTTATAGAGATAGAAATCTATATATTTTCTTATAGCACTTATTGTGAAAAATGGGGCGCATCAGATATACATCATTTAAAAAGTTAGTCTGTCTAAATGGAAGTGGAAGTGGTAGATGTTAATACAGTAAAGTCATTTAAGCAAGCATGGGATAGGCATAATGCCAAGCTAGATATAGGATAAGGGCAAGTACTAAAGGAGAGTACTCAGAGGTTGGGCAGACTGGATGGGCCTTCTGGCTCTTATCTGCCGTCACTTTCTATGTTTCTATGTTTCTAAATCATCTAAGCATGCACTAACAACAATTTAACATTTTTTTTTTACAGTTTTTGCCAACAGGAGAAGCTGCCGATTACTTTCCAGGCTTGTGTTATTGATAAAGATTGTCAAGTTTCAGAGTGGTCAGAGTGGAGCTCATGTTCTAAGGCATGTGATGCAGTTTCTTCTAGTGGACATCATACTAGAAAAAGAACTATCAAACTGTTTCCAATAGGTAATGGGAAAGAATGTCCACAATTAGAAGAAACGGAACAGTGTACTCTACCACCAGACGTTCCACACGATTGTGTTAAGTAAGTAAACATCAAATAATAACTATATCAATATCCAGATATATACTGTACCTAATATACAGATAACAACGAAATGAAATATGCATTAGGATAAGTAAATTGTACCTATTCTGAGTATTTAAAGGGAATATGTATAAAAGGCAACTTCTCAGGCAGTACGCAACATTATCTACAAATCTGCTTTAATATCTCAAAATTATTATTTCACAGGCAGTACAAATGTGTATTCGCAAGCAGTACAAATGTGCATCAACCTAATGGCTAGCTTGTCAAGAGCAGAGGAGTATAAGCCAGAGATGTGCTTTTGTTAACTTTGGTTACTTATACAGACACTTATGGGTTCCTCCTTAACTAGTAAGTCTTGTTTGGCTGAACCTGCAGAGCTCTACAGCTAGCTACATCTATTGAAGTTGTGGAGCATCCACTAGGGAGAAATCCCTGGAAGTTTTTAAGACCTCAATGCTCTACAGTTTACAGATACACTCTGGGCCCTCCAACTTCTATTATTATTATTATCTTTTATTTATATAGCGCCAACAGTTTATGCAGCGCTTAATACAATACATAAATTCAATGCCCAAGAGCCACCTACTTTAAAAACAAAATTGGCACCACCAGGGATATCATCCTCCCCATGGTGTTAATCATATAGCACCTCAGCCTCCCTTATCATCTCAACCCACCCTCACCTGCTTCAGTCCAGTAATACCTGCTGAAGTTTCTGAGGTCCTCTCGTACTCCCACCTCACCACCTGTCCCCTCGACCACGCACATTCACATCTCCTACCATCCCTCTTTAGTGTCCATACCTCAACCCCAACTAACATCTTAAATCTCTCCTTTTCATCTGGTGTATTCCCATCCTTGTTCAAACATGCCATCATCTCTCCTATCAAACCTTCCCTTGATCCCACATCACCATCAAACTACCTTCCAATTTCACTTCTCCCACTAGCATGCAAACAGCTGGAACGAGTAACTTGTAGTGCTTGACACTCTACAATCTGGTTTCCGTCCACACCATTCAACAGAGACTGCACTCACTAAAATTACTAATGACCTCTTCACAGCTACAACAACAGGTCACTTCTCACTAGTTGTTCTCTTGGACTTCTATGCAGCCTTTGACAGAGTTGGCCACCCCCTCCTATAAACCCTCCATGCTCATGTCATATGTGACACAGCTCTTTCCTGGGTTAAATCCCACTTCTCTGACCATGCTTTTAGTGTTTCATTAACAGGAGCTCCTCTCCCCTACCGCTATCTATTGATGTTCCTCAGGACTCAGTCCTTGGGCCTCTACTATTCTCGATCTACACTTTATCCTTCAGACAACTCATATCATCCTTTGGCTTCCAGTACCACCTATATTTAATGACACCTGAATCTATATTTCTGCTCCTCACCCTCTTACTTGCCCCATTACCTAAAGCTTAACATCTTCAAGACTATGCGTATGGTAATCGCACCATCTGCTATGTCCACAATTCCTGACAGCTCTACTATCCAACCAACAGACCAAGTTCACTGCCTTGGTATCACACTTGATTCTGGACTCTCCTGCATCCCTTACATCCAGTCCCTCACCAAATCCTGACACCTTCACCTGACAAATCTCTCCCAAATCCACCCAAGAAACAACCAAAATACTAAACCACTCCCTTGTGATATCCTGTCTGGATTATTGCAGCACCCTACTAACTGGTCTCCCTGTCTCCTGCCTTTTGCCGCTCTAATCCATCCTCAACACTGCTAGATAAGTCTCTCTCTCTGTCACCGTTCTTCATCTGCTGCTCCACTATGCCAATCACTTCATTGGCTCCCCATACCCTTCAGAATCAAATTTGAACTTCTGACCTACAGAGCCCCCCCTTATACCCCTACCCTCTTATACAAATACACCTCTAACCGACCTCTTCATTCCTCTCTCTGCTACTGTTATTACTTCTTCCCACTCTCATATACAGGATTTCACCCGTGCCGCACCCCACATTCTCCCTCATATGCAACTTTCAAAAGCTCTCTGAAAACCCACCTTTTTCGAGACATGTACAATCTTTCTTCCCAATACTCTTTGCCATGATTATAATTAAGCTATCCGAACGATCAACAACTTCAACAGATCATCCATACCCAATCAAGAAATCCCCATCCAAGCAGTCCTCTCTTATTGTTTCACTTTCCCCAACCACCAACTAGAATATAAACTCTTCTCTTGTTGTACTTGTTGTTATAATGTGTGACTTTAATTTATCCCATTGACTGTAACAACGCTATGGATTCTGCTAGTGCTTTATAAATAAATGTAATGTATGCAATGTAAAAAGGACCTTAGGAGTCAGCTGCAGTGGGTCAATAATCTGAGTTTGGGAAACCCAACTCATTGATAGAAAGCCATGACCCCTGGTATGTGTACGTATATATATATAGATATATTATATGTTATATACAGTATATCATAATGCTGTATAATATAAATTTGGTGCGTTACATTATTAGTGTCAGGAAACATCTCATATCCTTCATTATTCATCAATTCTCAGCACTACATATACTCTGTTCTGAAATCAGCACTATGCCATAAAATACCTTACAGTGCAACTTTTAAATGAGGTGATTATGGATTTACTGTAAAAGGAGGGGGGGAATTCTTTCATGCTTTTTTCAAAGCATGCATTTCATGCAGAGCTGTCATTTTTTTCAAAAAGTCTGAAAATGCAGAGTCTAGCTCATGTTTAAGAGACACACGGATGGGGTGATAGCAATTAAAATAATGTAAAATTATTTGAATTTCTTTAGCAGACTTTACTGTCAAATAAAATATTTATATAGAAGTTTCGTTATTAAAGAAGTTGGACGTGTTATGTGATTAATTATGCATGCAACTGAAGTATGTTCAGTATGATTACACACAATATTGAATTAAAGTGAAGATACAGTATGTAATTCCAGTCTCTTATGAGTAAATATACCTATAAAATTAATTATAATAATTCATTATCTTCATATTACATGGCAGTGACAGATTTTGCAGTGCGTTACAAGGGTGATTTATGCATAATAATGCCGATCTGTATTGTAAGCTTGCAAGCAGGCAGTTGGTATGCGGTGGTTTATCTCAGTCTGTAAATTCTAATTTTGCTATACTTTGAATGTATGTACTATAAGAAGCTTTGTGTTTATATAATAAAAACATACTATAGTATTTATTAATATATTATAAAAATTATTCTTTAGTATCCCAAGTATATCTATCTACTGTATGTATATATATATATATATATATATATATATATATATATATATATACCGTATTTGCTCGATTATAAGACGAGGTTTTTTTCAGAGCAAATGCTCTGAAAAATACCCCTCGTCTTATAATCGAGGTCGTCTTCTAATCAGACCTCAAAATGTCTGCTGGGGCCGTGCTACTTACCGGGCTTTGATCGCGAGCAGCAGGAGAACAAGAAGCTAGCAGCGTGTCACATAACTCTGCCTCCCCCCTCCTTCCTCTGGGGGCGGGGCCAGAGAAGTTGCATGCACAGCCGGGACCCTGCAGAAGTCTTCGAGTGGGAGATCTGCAGTTCAGGTAAGGGGGTGGGGGAGGGTTTTTGTGATTAATGTGTGAAGTATGTGTGAATAATGGAATGAATGAGTATTTAAATGTTTGTGAATGAGTGTGTGTTAGTATGGATGTGTAAGGGTGGTGGTGGTGGTAGCATGGCATAGGGAGGCTGTACTCACACCCCTATCATCCTCAGGTTCCAGCATGTACTGGCTGCCTTGGCTTGATAGGAGTGTGATTGCTGTTAGCATATATATATATATATATATATACCTCCAGAAATGCCTTTTAACCCCCTATATGCCACTCTGCCCCATGATATGCCCTTTAACCCCCTATATGCCACTCTGGCATATAGGGGATTAAAAGGCATATCATGGGGAAGAGTGGCATATAGGAGGGTATAAGACATTTCTGGAGGCAGAGTGGCATATAGAGGGTTAAAAGGCACATCATGGGGCAGAGTGGCAAATAGGGGGTATAAGGCATTTCTGGGGGCAGAGTGGCAACCCTGGGGACAGATGCGCATAACTGGGGGGGGCAGGTTGGCAAATAAAAGGAAATAAAAAAATATATATTTTTCTCAATCATAGCTTTTATTAAATATGAAAATATTGTTTACATGAATTAATATTTACTAGTAAAACTTTTTTTTCCTATAGGGTCGTCTTATATTCAGGCTTTTTGTTATTTTCCTAAATTAATATTTAGATTTTGGGGGGTCGTCTTATAATCAGGGTCGTCTTATAATCGAGCAAATACGGTGTATATATATATATATATATATATATTCATATATATCATATGGTATGTCCTGAAGAAGGCTCTGTGTAAAGTCCCGCGAGTGCTCCTATTTTCTCCATAGATGTCTCTTTGTGGTCGAGGATCAGCACCAGGGCAAGTAAATTTTTCGATTAGAGAGTGCCTTCCATTCTAGAGGCAGATAGATAGACAGATATATTTGAGATAATAAAGAATTTATATGTAAAATAAAATCATTTTTGTGATCTGCCACGATATGCAGAGTTGTGAACCTGGAGTCTCTGGGTGAAGCCCTGTCTTCCCGGGTCTCCAGGCCAGTTTATTTTTCTCTGGTTAGGGTAGCAGAATTTAGCCATCCCCACTCTCTGTCTACTCCCTACCTATTCCCTTCCACACCTACTGTAAATAAAGGCTGCCCCTTCACAAATCCACCCTCTCAAAAAAAGGGAACACTCTGGATAGCTTATTCTGTTAAGTTCCAAATTATGACAATATGTATTTAGCATTGTGCGCTATGTGTATGATTCATGTTTGACTTCATGGGCTCCCATAACACATCCTGCCTCCACCTCTTTCAGCATGAATTCCTTGATTGAGACACTTTAACATCTAACATATATTATTTTTAATCATAACCTTCATTTATGTGTGATTTCGACAGGTATGCCTGGAGAGCTACAGAATGGACAGAATGTCGCATAGACCCCTTGCTTAGTCAACAAGATAAAAGGAGAGGTAACCAGACAGCCCTGTGCGGGGGAGGAATTCAGACGCGTGAGATTTACTGTGTGCAAGCCAATGAAAATCTTCTTTCTTATCTCAGCACAGTAAAGGATAAAGAAGGTATATGCGTAGCTTACTCATATTTTGAAAATGGTGTAGACTTCTTAATGACATGCATTATGCATTTAACAAAAAATAGCAAAAATCATTGGTTTGTGTGTAGCCTGTTGGGTTCTCATAAAGCACAATTCCCATAATGCCTAGATGTTGACGAGAGTTCAACAACAGCTGGTTATGTTACTATTGGAAGCTAAAATATAAATACAATATAAACAATGGCAAAAAATTAAGTGAACGCTCTGGGAATGCCGGCGTTTACGTATAAAATTGTCTTAAAATGTGATATGATCTTCATCTAAATTACAATAATGAACAAACACAATTAACTAATAACTAATAACAAAAGCTAATTGGAGTGAGGAGCTAGCAAACCGAAGTCCAATCAGACATCGTAGGAATATGGCTGAGCTTAAGAAGTTCTGTAAGGAAAAATCGTGAACGTTTGTTTGTGGTTATTGCTACTAAAGGGGGTTTGACCAGTTATTAAACCCAATGGTTCACTTACTTTTTCCACTAGCACTGTGAATGTTTACTGGCTGTGTAGAATAAATACATCAAAGTTTAAATCAATATCTATCTATCTATCTATCTATCTATCTATCTATCTATGTAAAAAAAAAAAACAGAGCATCTGATAGTGATTATTAGATGTTACATTAGTTAGGATATTCATAGCAGGTGAGTAAAAATATGACGAGTGTTTAGTTTGCTCTACTAAGCCCTTGAGCATGGTGCTCTTATGGGTTATGTATCTGGTGAAGAATTATCTGAAGTGACAGAAGAAACTGGCTAAATGTGTATCTTTAAGATGTGAATCCTGGTTTGCCTTTTTATTCTATAAAATATCTGCAAATCTGCCTTTGTAGGTATAAGAATTTGACAGGTGGCTGTTAGAAATGTTATTGGAATTGCAAAATCCACCTCAACTATTTTACTTTAAGTTACCTTTGATATTTGTTTTCAACATTTAAAAAAACTGTAATTCACCATAAAGGGATGCGTTCCTCCTTTCACATAATACCATTGTTTATGGATTTTCTTGTCGACAGTAAACAACTGAATGTGATTGATGAGTTTTATATATAGATCTCCAGGTTTCAATTCCTTATATTTCAGCTTCTTGTACTTGTGATATTTCATATTTCTGACCTGAAAACGTCAGAATACACTTTGCTCTGCTCAGTGAGCTTGTCGCACAACCTATTGACATACCTTCTCTATAGTATTTTTTTGATAAGGAAATATTTCTTAGTTTTTTTGTGTTCCCTCATACTAATGTACTCTTTTTTTTTTCACATGAATTTTATACATTCATATGGCTGTTTTTGGAGGAGGTGCGGTTAATGCCAAGAGAGCTATACTGTTACCGAATGGTTGCAAGAGTCCTAGTATAGGTCCATATGGAAAATCACTTGAGGGGTGGACTGCCTACTTCAAAAACTATTCAAGGAATTAGCAACACATCTTCCGAGGCATAATCAGGATTATCTCTCACATTCTCTGATCTCTCTTTCTTTCTCTATATCTTTCCACTGGATTGTGGGTACTGGTATTAAACTCCTGTTAAGACAGACATCCCACTCAACAGAGAACCCAACCTTAGAACATCTGAACTAGGGCAAGATAGGGTTATTGGGGAGTGCTGTTTTGGAGAGGAGTTGTAATATCATGTTGAAATGTTTTTGAAATTGTAAAAAGTATTGAAAGAAAGAAACACAAAAAAAAGTACACGCAACGCGAAAACTTGGATTGGCTTTTTGTTATTGGCAGCTGTATTTCATAACTTATTTTAACAATGCAGAGGATTGATAACACAGTTGGCTGTATTTACGAAGGGTTAAGTTTGGGTTATTTATTATGTCCATTTGACTTTGTTTTCATGGTACTTTATTCCTATTTACAACATTATCCAATATGTGCCTCTGCCAAAGGTGGCTCATTGCTCTTATTCTTTGTTTCATTTCAATGGTACAGCTATATGAGGAACTATTTTATATCATGGTATACTGAGTAAGATTTTTAAGTTACAGAAATGCTTATTTCCAATATAATTTTTTCCAGCTGTAGCTCAATTAATAGAACATTTTTTGGCTCATTTGGATATTGTTTGCAATTCATTATGGAATTAAATTGACGTTAAAGCCTTAAAGATCTTTTTAAAATCTATTTGGCAAGCAGTTCAATAATTGGTTATTCAACTGTATGGTTCCACACTATAAATGCTGAAATCAAACACAAACATTCATAAATCTTTACTCCCGTATAAGAAGTCTTCAAAAGAACTAGCAAAATCAGCCTAGAAAACACATAAAGAAATTGTCAATAGCTAGAATAGCTGGAAATTGCAAAGCCAGCAAAACACATTATTGCTGAAACTAGGAGAGGGTAAATTAGCATTTTCAATTAAACCATCAATTTTATTTCCTTTCAATGTGTTTCAGCAGCCATGTGTGAAAAATCAGTTACTGAAGCCTACATTTGAACACAACACACGTTAGTTGCTGCAAAAATATGACACATAATGAATTCAAATATTTTTTTTATGTGAAACTAAAAAGCATTGGTAAATTTAGCAAATTTGCAAGCAAATAAGTAGTCTACAATACTATATACTTAAAAGTGATATTAAACAAATATTGCTAATTGTTTACACAAGTTAACATGTAATTCACGTGAATTAAAAAAAAATTACTCATGTTAGCTGGAATTAGCATACGGAAAATGTCTTTAAAAAGAGGGATATTAGGAAAGTAACACAGAGGCATTTGGGTTACAAATAGGTGGTGCCTTGAAGACCACTGACAGTTTATGAGATGTTAACAGAATACATATTTATAATAGAAATAAATACAAATAAGTTGGTTTAATAAATTATCACTCAAGATTTATATCATCTGGTTGCTGAATCATAGAAGATCTAACAAAAATCTTTAATGTAAAATGTGTTCTGATTTTAAAAGTTCACAGATGGATGTAGAACCTCAACGGGAAAGATCTAACGCATCGAGGAGACTAATAAAAAATGTTTTGGAATAAATAAATATAAGATTAGATACCCATAGCTAGAATGTGAGACCATGGAAAATAAAAGTCAAGGAAACATTTTTATAAGAACAAATAAAATAAAAAAACTATAACATTTTAAAGAAGCAAGAATATCTGTTTTCTTCAAAGGAATTAGTTACTCTATTATTATGCATTATTTATACCCTTCATTCAACTAAATGAGTGGTGCTTCACTAGAAACACATACTAATGGCAATGGTTCCCAACGCATTCCTCCCCAAGTCAAGCAGCAGGGTTTAAGACAGAACCTTGTTAGCAGGCTATAAAAGCCATTGTGCTAAAAGGTATGGAACCAAACAGTTCTGTAGAGTGTTACATATGCAAACACAGCAGAGCAACAGAACACTGTGGGACACAAATATTTAGTGTAAATGAAACAAATGGTAAAACAAGACTGTTCCTCACATTAAAAAAAATCAGAGGCTCACCTTGCCCTACAGAGTCTTTCTGCATGAGTCCTTGAAACAAAGACATGGCTAACTCTTTAATAGCCCAAATCTTTCAATATTCTCAAATTAATATTTACCTAACATTTGCATGAATTAACTTTCATTTTTGAACTATATAGTGTTGTAAAAATGTACATCCTTCTTTTCATTTCAGACAATCATGCTCAGAGTCCATCGAAGTCTAGTGCAGCACCATTTTTGTCAATCACTTTTGAAATAACAGGTGGGTTGAATAAAACCTTGGAATTGGTTTGTTGTTTGTTCGGAAACCCTAGAACCCCAAATTAATTAAGAAATATTTTTATGTTGTGTTAAGTAATTCATTTGATTGCCTCTTCTCTGTTCTTCGACATTCCAGCGTTGCTCGGTTTTCATTCCCTCTACATCTGTTTACCTTGTCCTGGAAATATGGCTATTTGCTGGTCCTTCTTGACTGAACAATCCCAGTGATGATTCTATACTACTGTTGTGTTAACTTAGCTATGTTCTGCCTGTAATGTGAAGTAACCTAGGAGTTTTTTCACGGTATGAGTCAAGTCATACTTACAAGCTTTGACACTCATGGAAGCATTGTAGGAGAATAGTGTTGTATATACTCTTGTAAAATATTTTGACAGGTAGATGAAAAACAGATTGTGAGAACCTTTTATTGCTAAACATGTAAAGACGATAATGTGAAATGGTGGTCAATGCTAGCCTGACAGCTTGGATGCCTCCCTGGTATTCCTTTTAACCCCCCATATGCCACTCTTACCCTCCCCCGACTTACCAGTGCTTCCCTAGACTTCTCCCCATGCTTCAGATTCCTTGGTGTGTAGTGGTGGCAGCCAGTGAAGGTCTGTGCGATGCGCCCAGACACCCTCCACTGCTGCTGCCAGCACGTCCGCCGTGGCTTCTATAAATAAGCACCGAAAGGTCATGTGACACCAACGCTCAATCATAGAAGTCCCGGCAGAAGTGCCGGCAGCAGGGGAGGTTGTCTGCGTGCATCACATAGACCTCCACCGGCTGCCGGAGAGGAGCATCCAGGTCCCCTGCAGTGCTGCGCGGGATCTGGATCTTAGTAATCAGACCTCTATTTGAGGTCTGATTAGAAGACGACCTTGAATATAAGACAATGGCTATTTTTTTTTTAGAGCATTTGCTCTGAAAAAACCTCGTCTTATAATTGAGCAAATATGGTATATATTTTTAGGTTTTTGTCACTATGGTCACCAGCATCAACTTGATTGTCACAAATTTTGATCTCTCACATTGATAAAATAAGATTTTTTTTACTGATAGATCCACTTCTTCTTTTAAACTATTTAAATTCACTTAAATACTGAAATTGAAATCCTTGGCTGAACAAATACTCATTTGTTTTGCTCTCTTAAGTGCCTATTTTAGTATTAACTTCCTAAATATTTTTGCAAAGAACTATAGCTGTGTGAAGGTAACCTTGTTTGAAGGACTGAACATGTATCATTGGCAACACAATATTAATATCACAGCAGGTCAAGTTACAGTAAGTCGTAACCATTTGCCTGTTTAAAAAAGACAATTGTCAGAGAGTATTTCTATACTCATGTTTCTTGCTTAGGCAAAACTGGAGAAAATGTTTTAGGACTACAGTTCAACAGCAAAAAATAAAGGAGTGTATAGTTTCAAATATGTAACTTGCATAAAAGGAAGCAATTGTTTTCTAGGTATTATTGAAAACATAATGCTATCCATGTGTTGGATCTCTTACAGCTTCAAAACCTGTGGATTCAAAACTATGCACAGACTCCCCATTAAGTACCAGCCAGTTGTGTCATGTCCCATGTCCCATAGAGTGTGAAGTGTCTGCCTGGTCAGCTTGGGGACCATGCACATTTGAAAGTTGTGATGATCAACAGAGCAAAAAGGGTGAGTAGAGAGCTGTACAAAATCTCCAATTTGTACCATATATTTAAATATAATGTATTTATTACATTATTATTTTTAATTATTTATATAGCTCCATCATATTCTGGATTAAAATGCATTATTTCTGTTTGTATAGGTTTCAAGCTTAGAAAGCGGCATATTATGAATGAGCCAACAGGAGGTACTGGTAACTGTCCTCATCTAGTGGAGGCCATACCATGTGAAGAGCCTTCTTGCTATGATTGGCGGCTGGATAGACTAGAAGAATGCATTCCTGATAATGGAAACAACTGTGGAACAGGCACCCAGGTGCCCGTAGTTACATGCATTAATAGTGATGGTAGGTTAATTGACCCTACGGCATCATATGTCTCAACTGTCTCGTTTTAAGTGTCCTAATTTGTTTGGCACTGTCCTGCTGAGCTGCTCTGCTGTTTTGGTTTGTAGTGGGCAATGGTGATCATGGGTCATTGGGGAGATCAGACCCCAGACTTCAGTCACAGCCACTATGCCACCTATTGAAACAGTGTCAGTATATGATGTTTTGCATCATTAGACCACATTGAGGTTGTGGGAGCTCTAGAGTCATGTCCCATATGCCTCTAAGCATAAAAAACACGAAATGTGAAAGTTCAGACTAACCTGATGTTGTCAGCAGCCTCTGTGCCCCATAATGATATCACTCAACAAAGAAAACCACCAACTGGATTATGGGAAGAACTCCTTTATGAAACACTAACTACAAGCTAGTTATTAAAAACAAAAGGTTACTTAATTCTAAACACGTGGTATACACGGAATGAGTCATTTATAATTATGAAGTAGACCCAATGATTTATTGTTATTTTTGGATAAAACCTACGAGAGCATTTTGTCTTAGTGTTACTGCAGTGTCAGCTTAGTAAAATGTTTACAAACATAAATTGGCCCTAGAACATTTTCCCCGTTTACTTATTAATGTCAAAAACAATATGGCAAAAGAAATCTGTAATCTCTATAAACCTTTTAACATGACTGAACCTGAGTAAATCTAATACAGTATAACAAGAACAGCAAATGTATATATAACATGTTTTAACATCTGTTATGCAGCCAGGCAACAAGCTGAATATATCAGTGTCATTATGTGACGTTAATTAGTATTTTAGTTGACAACAATATGTTAACGGAACCTTTTAGCCATCACGTGGCCATATCAACTATCACATCATCTATCTTGCACTGTCGCTTCTCCTTCTAAACTGAAGGAATCACAGATACTGATTCAATTAATTGGTCAGGGATATCTGTAACATTTTCCTGAAGGCAGGGATCAATGTTTGTGTTCCTGTAAAGAAATCACAAAATACTAACATTTAATTGGTGACCTGAAGTAATACTCTAGTTTTTGAGGCATTTTTAAGCAATGTTTTATTGTTTAATGAATGTTATTGCAAATGTATTTTATCCTCCAGTTATACTTCTTTCTAGCTATGTTAAAAGAGGATCCGTCATCTTCCCTTCATCCTACATTTTACAGTTCAGTAAACGTTTACATACTGTTTACAGATTACAAATGAAATAGAGAACCACCTTATACTCAAGGAGCTTTTTGAATTTCTGTTCTCAAGTTTTGCATGATTATTCCTCCCCGCTGTTATTTCTCCTTTTTTTTAAGTTACTGTCCTTGGGATTGGGCTGCCTAGTTCAGGCAACCTTTGTAAGGTCGTCAAGGAGAAGGTGGAAGGGACTTTGGGAAACTCATATGCCACATCTAACAAATCTATAAGTAACTATAAGTAGTTTTAATAAATTACTTCAATTTACAGGAAAAATTAAGATTACTCATCATTTTACAGATGAATCAGATATAATTCTCACTTGAGTTACAAAAGTGGCGCAAGTAGAACGATAGCCCCAAGAGTGAAAAAAGACATTTGTACATGAGATATAAATAATAAATCATAATAATTTAATGGCCATGTAGTTTTATTTAAATTAGATACAATATTTGCAATTGTATTCTCTCCCAGGAGAAGAAGTTGACAGACAGCTATGCAGAGATGCCATCTATCCAATTCCTATTGTTTGTGAGGTTCCGTGCCCGAAGGATTGTGTTCTCAGTACGTGGTCTGAATGGTCCTCCTGCTCACACACCTGTTCAGGAAAGACAACAGAAGGACGACAAACTCGAGCACGCTCTATCCTTGCTTATACTGGTGACGGTAAGTCCACAAATTCTGTTAGACGGAATTGCCAAAATGCGGTGCTTGTTGTTTTTTTTCTCGTACCTTATACCTAATGCTGAACATGAACATTAAATTCTTCCGGATCAGTAAACTTACATTTGTTTCACATCTTCTTCATTAGAGAAAAATTGGAAGTAAAGTAGACCAGCGTCTTAAAGCATAAACATATATGCTAGAAATCAGAATTTGTTGAAGATTAGGCATGGAATTAGTTTTCAGGCAGAATTTTTTTTTCTAAGATTAATTATCTAAACTATTATTTCAATAGTTATATAAAAAAAATAACATAAGAGCAATAGGTAACATACCTCAATAAAATATGTGCATGATAGGAAACAGTGGATGTCAAATTGGCATTTTATTGGCACAGCAACTCAGATTTTGTGGTGAACACGATAATTAGTGAGCCGTTATAACGAGACAAAGCAACCACCATTCAATTTAATTAACCAGGGCAGAGAAGTCGATTGGAGTAATTTCAAAAATGGTTACAGAATAAGGCTGATAACTTGTAGGGCTCTGGCATGGCACATAGAATTGTTATAATCTGGAGCGGGCTAAAGTAGAGCAAATCTCTGTATCGAAAAATAATGGAGATGCATTTACAAGAGCTACAGTTACAAAATATTGTATAATATATAAGTGAAAAGCAGATTTATTCTAGTCACGTTCCACAAAAGAAGAAACAAAAGAACATTCAGAGGGCACAAGCCGTAGAACGTCCTTACAGGAGGTAAATTTAAATTCAGAATGGACTGACAAGCCACCAGACTTGGAACATGAAAGCAATCCAAGCTGACAGACTGGCTCTCTCCAATGCTTCAAGGTGAAGCAAATTTGTATTCTAAGAAGACAAAGTCCCTTTATAATTGCAGACCTTAAATCTAACGTTCTAACAAGCAGCGCATTTAGCTGAGGCTCAATTGGTCAGATGGATTTTTTTAAAAGCTGATCAGTCATAAAATAGAAAAAAGAACACTTAATTAATTAGATAAACAGGTGAACTGCAGTAGTTGGTGAAAAATCAGCAGCTACACATCTGTAAAATAGCTGCTGCTATATTATACAGTCTTATTATGAGACTGTTATGATTATTTTATGGTAGATCAGTTTTAGTTTAAACCTTAAAAATATTCTATAGGCCGGTATATTAAAAATCACTTTTAGAGAACCATCCTGGTTTATTTATGTTCCCCTTGGAGTATAATTTGGTTTCAGGACCATTGCTCCAGATAACTCTGTATGTTCCATATTGAACATCAAGAGCCTAATTCTGTTAGGAGCACAAAAACAAGATATTTACTTCAATTCATCTTTTAAATCTGCTTACACAGCAATTGCTGTAGCAGTACGACACGTGTTACAACGAAATTGCCCCTAAGGTCTGCATCTAAACCACTACCATGTAAGACTGCTACATTTATTGCATGGATCTTAGGCAAGTAAGTATTCTAAATTGGTGAAACCTCACCTCGCAGGCAGTTCTATTTTATAACCTTTGACGTGGTCTATTTAATCGAGAAGTGATATTTTTCTCATAGAAATCGTTGACCTATGAAGGCTAAAACAAACTAACAGTAAAGTATGTCTTAAAGTCAAGGAGCGTCTTTTACGGCTGATATCATTGAATTGAACTTAATTTGTGAATTCTCTTAACTTAGCGGATGCACAGAGTTTTGCTTTGATCTATTATGCTCACGGTGGAATCAGTTGTTATGGTATTCACTCACTAAACTTGAGTTTGTACTATTTCTGCCCTGGAAGCTGAATTGGTTAATGATGAGTATATAGTTAGCGGCCAATCTACATTTTCATGGAAAGTCTGAATTTAACATTTTCTTTGGCTCATTGAGTCAAGCCAAAGGACCGCTAATTCCGACCCACTCTGGCAATGTAATTGGAAAAAATGCTGAGAAAAACAAAAATCAACAAGAAGGCTGAGCTAATCTATGTGTATTAGAAAATAGCTTATGTATTTACTAAAATGTTGCCAATATCAGTATAGAATATCATTCTGTTTAACAAAATGAATCGAAAATATTTCTAGCATGAATCGTGCCAACAAGAGATAGAGAAACTACATTTGTTGGTAATGATGTTTTCAAAAGGAGTGCCTGATAGAGCTTCCCACTTACACTTTGCAGTTACATTTGCAAGTAATTTATCAGCTACTGCCCAAAGCCCTGGGTACTGACCATTAGACGCAGCCCTGGGTACTGACCATTAGACGCAGCCCTGGGTACTGACCATTAGACACAGCCCTGGGTACTGACCATTAGACACAGCCCTGGGTACTGACCATTAGAATTTCTTTTATTGTGATTTTAGTTTCATTTCAGATTTGTATATGTGTACATAAATCAAAATATAAAATAAACTGGATTTTCCATCCAAATGTACTATTGGCGGTACTCCACAAAATTAAAAGCGTACAATTCTAACATGTAAGATAATAAGGTCCTTTCACATGTGCATTGGTAGAAAAAATAGATTTTCTTTTAAATAGATTGCTGCATATTTATTCTGTATCTTCCAGTGATCCTAAATTGATAATGACAATTATAATTACAATACCATTACCTTCGGGCTACATGGATGACATTACTTTACTTAAAAAAGGTCAATACTCTGGAGCAAACATTTAAAGTCAGGGGGTATTTTATGACATTTACAAGGATTTATATCTACATTATAGTCCAGCTAATGTTACAAAGGTTCCTTCTGCTGCTGGCTTGATGCCTATTGTATAAGTGATACTTATAATTTAAACAACTATTTCTCATGGTTTGGTATTCTGTTTATTTGGTTTCACGATGTAAAAGTACAAAAACAAAAGTGAGAGAAACTGTCCTGTAGATGAAAATAGTATTTTCTGGAGTCAACAGTCAAAAGTTTATTAATTTGGAGATTAAAACAGTAATTGTTGGTGAGTTGAACAATTTTAAAGAACATTACAAATTGGGATACGGAAGCACCACAATGTTCATACAAAGTTACACCTGTTTGGAAAAGCTGGCCCTAAATAACTTGGATTCTTAAGTTTTGTAGAGTTTCTCAGCTAGTAAGGACTAAATCAAGGGCTTATGAGGTCCAATATGAAGTGATAGTCCATGATGGATATTCTTTTTTAGACTGTAGTACAGGATAGTCACTAAAAGAGACACTTGTAGCCTTTTATGGCATTTTAACACGCTAACTTCACTGTGTATTGTAAAGGGTTCTCAATGAACACATATGACCCTGGTTTAAAAGCATTTATTTTTACATTTCTGATGAAGTCATAAAAATCGTATCTATTTTACTTTCTGTAAACAAGAGAGACTAGGTTGAGCCTTTTGTCTGTATATGACAAAGTGATTGAATCACCCTGTGCCTTCTTGACATCTATGTAATCATTACACAGTAAGGTCATAAAATAAAATCATCATGAGACTGATTGGGCTCCATAAACCACTGTTTTTATAAGTCTACCTTCATTTTTGGGGGTTATCATACCTGGAAACTTCCCAAGGTTGACCACATGGAGCACACCATATCCTGCTAGTTATAAAAGGCAGCAAGGAGGTGTGGCCAAGTCAGTGTACCAAGAATTAGAACAGAGACACGAATACAAGTTAACAAACTTTTTTTGGTAAATAAATATAAGGCAAGTAAATAATAAGCCAAATCAGAATCCAAAAACATAAGACGAGCCAAGGTCAGGAACTGGAACAGGTAGTCATACACGCCAAGACCAGGAATGGAGAGGTACTCATAGTCAGGAACAGGCCGGGTCATTCACTGGAAGCATTGCAGATAGGGCCGACCCTGACAAAGAATCTTCGTATTCGTTTACTAATCTCCTTGTTCCCTTCCCCATCTAGCCTACCTTATCTATGCAGCATCACAGGGGTTAACGGGAGCGGAAATCCATAGGTTCGCCGTCAGGAGTTAAAGGGCCGTGCGAGCGACTCTATTGGTAGCCTGCAGGGGCCTCCTCTGGCATCAACCAATAGAGTTGCTCGTATGGACCTTTAAAATCCTGCTGCGTAGTGCGTACTATGGTAATCCCGAATTAACCCCTTCTACAAAAAACGGCAAAAACTGAAGACGAAGAATGTACACGAATATTCGCCTGAACCGAACACAGGAAGACGAACACTAAGTGTCGGCCGGCGCCCAAGTCTACTAAAAACCTATTCTGAAAAATTCTACGTTTCTGTCTGATTTGACCTTGAAAAGGGAAAATTGCTGTTGTGTCCCAATTTAAGTTATATTACATGAACTGTAGCTCTCTTTGTTCATATCCACAAAGGTTTTTTCCCCATTTTTATTCTCTCACATTAAATTAATTTATAAGGAATTGTCTGCGCCTGGAGACTATTGAACCGAGAAAAAAGATGATTCTTAAGAAATAACTTTTGTCCCTGAAGCTCCAGTCAGCTTGCAGAACCATCTATCTCTCTTGACATTCCTGATTTGGGAAAATAAATAATTTAATCCTATGACAGTTTGCCAAAGGATTTTATTCTTTTTATAGTGTGTAGTATTGCTACAGATATTTTTTTTCCTGTGATGTTCACACCAGTAGAATATGATGACTTATTTTTCTTTTAACATCTATCTGTGAAAGAAACATAAAATATAATTAAATTTAGATGTTTTAGGTGTAATAATATAACCAGTGATTTAAACTGCTTAGGCTTAGTCATCTTTACTAAATCTAGGTCACTAATGTCCATAATTCCTAACTGAGTAACATATATCCCAGTGGGAGAGATACATGAACAGCTTGAGATTTCTGAACGATAAAGGATATTTTTTGCATTTTGGTTATTTCCATGTAAGCCAACTCACACAGGGATTTATACAGCCCTGGGCTTCCCACTAGGTACACTACATAGCGGATATAATTTAGAGGATTTAGAGTAGGCTTGATTAAGCATTAATGTGTATGACTAATTTCAATAATTTCATTTTTGCGTATAGACATACCCAGGGCCATCTTTAATGCAGGACAAAGGTAGGAGCTGTTCGTTAGGTCCCCTACAAGAGCTGCCATAGTCCTGAGGTGAAGAACTGAGCAGCCGCCAGCACAGACCATACCTAATGCTTCCTCCTATGAGTTCTGCTGGAGGCCGGTGGTATGTAGACTGAGAGTAGGGGAGAGGTCTGTGCTGGTAGATGCACAGATCTTCAACTCCACTCAAGTATAATTGGGGGAGTTGTAAGGGACCTATGAGGGGAAGCTTGCCCTGGACCCATGTATCTTTAAAGATACCCTGGCCTTACCCTATCAATACTGTTTAAGTACAAATTAAGTTTCTCTTGGTACTTGAGCTTTGGTCTGGAAGTCCTTAAAACTATCACTACATACATTAACCATAACAGTGCTTTATTCCACAATTTCATCTTATTTCCTCTCATTTAAAGTATTTTACAGCAATTATATACATTTTACATTTTCTGTAGGATGCATATACATTTGTGTCACTGTTATTCTTATTTGCTTATTTTTATATACTGCATGTTACAGGAGGAGTCCCCTGCCCAGAGAGTAATACACTGCAAGAGATAAGAAGCTGCAATGAGCATCCTTGTACAGTGTATCACTGGCAGACAGGCCCTTGGGGCCAGTGCACAGAGGATGTCACAGTGTCAGGTTTTAACTCTACAAGCTGGAACGGTGAATCCACTTGTGCTCTTGGAATGCAGACAAGAAAAGTCATATGTGTTCGTGTCAACGTGGGACAGGTTGGACCTAAAAAGTAAATATAACGGAATTTGTTTTTAGGCTTTAATCTGCTTAAGAAGTACTATTTATGTGTATCCTGTTACATGTTTATCTTGAGTATTAAAAATTTTGTTATTTAGCAAATATCACTTGCAAGTAAACTAAAATCAAGTTAGTTGAACAAAATCATGTTACAACTTAAGAATATTTCCTAAAACCAGTTGTAGGTTTAACTAATTTATTACATAAAATCCATTACATGCAACCTTTCTAATGACCTGTATTTAACGATCCAGCACAAGAAAAAACAAACGAAAAATAAAAACATAATTGACACTTTATTTTCAATTCATATAGGCAATATTTAAATTTAAAAGGTTATCAGATTGGTATTGGAACTATGTAACTTACTGTTTCAAGGGGGTTATCCAGCTACCCTTTAAAGGCATTGACTGCTATGCTATAAAAAATCTAACCTTATAAGTGAAAAATTTAACTGAAGAAAAATCTTTCTGTGGGCTTGAATATGAAATCCTTTATATACTGTACATCTGTATATGAATAATTACTTATATGTAGAGAAGAAGAGCTAAATGTATATATCCAAAGCAGAGCAGCACACGCTTCCATTATTTGACTTAATTTGGAACCTTGGGCTGACAGTTGCCCAGTTGTCCAGAGGTCCAAAGATAATCTCCCTATGACTTGTTATAATACCCAAGCAGCCTTAGCGGTAGATGCTGTAAAATGGAAATGGCAACTTTATTTTCTTAAATATATAGTTATAGATATATCAGAAAATTGCCAGCACGTTCATCAGTACAACAGCTGGCTGGACTCTAAACATTTTATGAAGGTAATTATGCTGAACCAATTCTGGGATATAATTTTCTTTTAAGATATTTGAAATTGGATGTGCTGGTTTTCACAGCAGGAACTCAGCACAAAATGATGAGTACAAACCAGGAGAAATTGCTTTCCCATTTAAAGCAGCCAAAACCATTTCAAATATCTACAGCTATGTAAAAGTATCAACTTCCTTTGAAAGGGTTATTTCATACACAAGAAGCTATGTGTCCTTACACAAACACTCAAATAATAGAAATGTTGACTTGTTCATAATGTTTTGTGAAGTGCTATGCATCATACACTTGAGACTTCCAAAAATGATTTCTTAACTTTGATATTGCACTGTTCATTTGTTTCATAATTATCCTATGTATTTATTTTTAACATTCCCTCGACATTTTAATACATATAAATAAATGCATCTTTCATTCCAAATTAATTAATATTGCATTCTTTAGATGTCCCGAAAGTCTACGACCAGAAACAATGAGACCATGTTTGCTTCCATGTCGAAAAGATTGCATTGTGACTCCATATAGTGACTGGACGCACTGCCCGACCTCCTGCCAAGAAGGTAAAACTACTGCTTACAATTATTCTACTTTTCACATTATTCTTTGTGTGTCAAATGCATGCACTGAAAAAAAAAATAATAAAAAAAAAAAATATATATATATATATATATATATATATATATATATATATATATATATATAATTATATTATCTTGCTTGTCAGTGAATGTCATATATGAGTTATTACAAGAATTCATACCTTTTACAAGTATTTTTGTCATTGTTCCACAGTATGATTATATTTCCATCCTGAATCATGTTATCTTTGATCCCTGACTGAACCTGTGACCTAGAAAATGCTTCCGCTGTAAAAAATCAACTCCACACAGTAGAGTGATCATGAGATGTAGGTCAGCGTTAACCCTGACTAAGCACTATGTGAAATAACTCAGGATCTCATAAAGCATTATTAAGCATACTACAGAGAAGTGAAGAATATACACAATATGACAAAACACCCATATATAACTTCTTCAAAAGGGCTATTTCATATGATAATTGGTTTTTTTTGTATGTATTCACTATTAATGAAATACACAAAGGGTTCTAAATCTCTCTATTTTCAAATGCAACTACTTAAACTATCAAGTCTGTCCTGCTTAAATAATCTTTATCTAAAAAAATATTTAAAAGGGAATGACTATTTATTTTTGTAAATATTTTTTGTAGAACTTTACATAGTCACTGTGTATTGCCTAACCAATGCTCTTTCATTATTGTTACTCATTAAACAAATGAATTATTCCTGTAATCTTTCTATATAACAACATATGTTCCTTGGTGTCCAAATAATATTTCCAGCACCTGTTCCCTCTCCTTAAAGACTCCAACTTAGGTCTTATTTAAGATGAAATTTACTAGTTATTGTATTCTGAAGGCATTCACACACCCAGAATATCTCACACCAACTCAGGAACCATACTCACAGTGCTTCCTCAGAAATTTTTATATTTGCCATTATAATCCTTATTAATTTATTTCATCAGTTTCCCAGCTCGGAAAAATATGACCAAAACTTACTGTAGGCCTCCCAATCTTCCACTTGGAGTAAGCTATGGGGTAAACTAGTGAAAGTTCCAACTCCATCTTCCGGTGCCTAATGCAATACTTTTATACTTATGCCTCTCAACCCTGTCAGGGTATGGGCCACCAACTATGGATCTCCAGAGTCCTCTGTCCTGGGCAATTATCTTTAGCTGGTTTCTAGGTGTATCCCATCTTTTTGGTGCCAGTCTCAAGGTCACTTTTCCAGGTATTTCTTGGACAGCCTCTTTTCCACTTGCCTTGAGGTTTCCACCTCAGTGCCTTTCGAGTGATGGGCAGACAACACATCTGCTCCTCTTCTAACTCTAACATCCTGCATGGATGTTGTGAACATCTTGCTAATAGAGACATGGTCTTTCTGGTTCTCTGATGTGCTGTTTGGCGATATCCGGGTACTCTTGTGGATCTGCTTGTGAGGAAAGATACTGCTGCTCCAATACATATATAATACCTGTATTTTATTTTTAGTCTGCTGTGACTATATTCAGTTTTGTGGTGAAGAAACCTCATTGACTGGTTTGCAGAAGTCTCTTTGTTGCTCCTATATCCTCATTTGGCAAGCCTTCCCTCCCCCCTGACAGGTCTATGTTTGGTATTTTTTACCCATCTCTCTCTTATCCCTAATCCTATGCATCTAAAATTAACTCACTCAGAACCACACCAGGAGTTTCTGTTCTCCAAAGCTAAACCAATGCCTTTCACAATCCCTGTGCTGTTTCACTACCTGTCTTTTAGGTAGTTTCCAGTGTCTGGTCTGGCGGATGGTCCTGTGGGATCTGGCACTAGAGCAGGAGGTAGCCCTCACATGGAGGACTTTTAAGAGCACTAGCCGAGGGGCTATAGTGCACGAAATCCTCATTGAGTGGGGCCCCTGCGGTGTTCCCGGTTTATTGCCCCACCGTGCTAGGAGAATTGCAGCTGGTGGTTGAGCTTTCATGCACTGTTACACTTACACCGAGGCCAATTTCTCATGGGATCTTGCTGAAGGTTTGCTAAAATTTGTGCTAAAAAAATGTCCATGAGTATTTTGATGCTAACGTTACAGTGTGTTTTCAGAAACAAAACAATGTGGCCTCTTCGAACCCTAACTCTGTGTTTTGTCTTTATTGGGTTATGGGTGGGTAGCTTATGGTAGGTCCACCTGATTGGATGGTGCCCGAGTCATGTGTACACTTTCAGACTGATTAAAATAAAAGAAGCCACAGTGCTGTGAAATCAACTGTAGGGTATGCATTATCAACCTTCCAAATTAAATCTTTTCTTTTATATCTTGAAGACTTATCAACTAAGTCTTTAATATTTTTTTTAACATAAAAGAAACATTTTTATTTTCAATTTATATGCTTTCATTCAAACACCTTTTATCTTTTTGTCATCCTAGCATTTTATTCCTCTTACACAGGCAAGCCCCACTACAGGCATCAAAGCATTTAGCTATGTTCATAAATGGCATTTACATTATGATGAATTTTAATTCTAATAGAACTAAAACAAAAAAAAACCCTAACCCATTGGCAATATAAGTTAATTGTATTTCTGATTATTTTTCTCTCTTTTCATCTTGACTGCAAGAGAAAGGGGAATGATATAGGATCAGCACTCTGTTTAATTAATTTCTTTACCCTTTGCACTGATCTCCATGTGGAAGCGTTAATTTGTTTGCATATTTTATCAAAAATCATTAAGGTTCAGATCCAGAATACTGTGCTGGTAGTGGTTACTTTGAAATATGTGAAACTGTATTGATGCATGCGTCTAGCATAGTTTAATATAATATTGGAATGGTTCTGGTGGTATTTGTTTAACATGTATCCTGAATAGCTCATGTGAGTTATTGTGACCAGCAGAACACAAGCATATATTAAAAAATATTTAATTAATAGCTGTTGAATGCTCTGGCCATGGGCAGTCTTCTGTACATATGGTGTGCTACCCTTATCGAATCTGAAATATTAATGCTGATTTAGTGTGTACATAGTGTAAGTACAGTGTGAATATGACAAATGTTTGAAATTCTAAGATTTTGGAACTCTCAGAACTCCAACATGTAGAGTGAGAGGGTTGTGGTTTTGGCTGCTTAATAATTAATTAGAAAAAAAAATACAATTATTTTTAAAGTTATATTTTTTGCGGTGAAGGAGGACAACCAATGTGAAAGGTTATGAGCGTTATGAGCAAAATCTGGTATCTGATAAGAAGCAACCAAACAACCGGATACTATAATCTTCTTATTCTCAATCCAATTCAGCTCCATTTTTTTTATTCTCTAACAATCAATACGGCAATATAATTTTGTTTATTTGTGAAACAGTGTACTACGTGTGCAAACATCCATATCCCTTTCCCCATATGTATTGCTTAGCACAGGGTTGGTTTGGCTCGGCTCAACAGCAGGAGATCATCATTGACTGCAATTTGAAAATGTAAGATGGAAAAACAGAGGTGTCAGATTCATCAACAGAGATAAAATGTGTCACTGTTTTTTCTAAATCTTTTTTCTATCATAGTCTATCGAAAACCAGTCATTAAATTATGAAAGGTGAGATTTTCTCCAGATATTGGGTACAAAAATGATCTGATGATATCTACTTTTCAATATCCTTATAACTTTCAAAGTGTTTATATGGTCGTTTTACCAATCACCTTCCGGAGAAAGGATTTATTTATAGTAATCAGCCCATGTTTTCTGCTTTAGGTGAGGCTGCCATTAAAAAACAGACTCGACATCGGGTTATTATTCAGCTTCCTTCATATGGTGGCCGGGACTGTCCTGACACATTGTATGAAGAGAATGATTGTGAAGCCCCAGCTATCTGTCACACTTACAGGTGAGAAAATTCACTTAGCGGAGTTGTACCATTTGCACGCAACTACTTTCAGTCATTAAATTTGATCTTGTCATAGCAAGATGATGGATTCTACGTTTCAGCTTCTGAGCTGACAGCCTTTGTAATTGTATTGTATTTCCTCAGACATTAAATTACCTGTAATGAATTTATTATTGCATCACACATTTTGAGTCATCTGAAGTTATATATATTTAGTTACACTTGTACCAGGTCATCTACCTTTCTGTGTCATATTAGCCATCTCCTGTTTTGTTTTTTCTTTTATAATTGGGTCTAGGGCCCGTTCACATATAATGATATACAACAATAACATACATTCCTGTCATTATATAGGTTATTGCATGACAAATATAAATGGGCAATTGCACTGAATTCATAGGAAAGCTAAAACTTAGCAACTACAAATAGCATGCAGGAGACCGTATCATTTACCATACAAATCCAAATTCTCTTGGAATTTCTGACTAGTAGCCAAGTTCATTAGATCGTAGTTTAGAGGCAATTTTTATGTGGCATGCATACGAATATAAAATATACGTTGACAGGAGGTGACAGACTCTAAAAGAAAGAAACTCTGCATTAATTGGCCTGTTATAGCAGGTCTCGTTACATAGAATCTGCAATGGATTTCATTGTGTGCAAATTGTTTAAGAGGAAAGAGAAAAATAAAAGATGACTCTATAAGTGACAGGTCGTTTTCCTAACATATTTTTTTTCTTTTTTTCTGTGATTCTTTGCGCACTCAAATGAAAAGTAATTGGAACACAGTCATTAAATAAATCCTCCCGATCTTTTTTTTATATAGTGGAGTAAAGTCCTGCTATTAAATTGTTTGTATCTATTATTCTGGAAGAAACATGTAAATCATGTAGTAGAACCCCACTTTAGCTGTCACAGACTGGAATAACTTTCCTATTTTTTTATTATAAATAGAATCCCTCAAAATAGTGTGTCTTTGGAGACCCAAAATTGTCTCCAATAAAAGGATGGACCTATCCTGTGTCAGAAATGCTAATTATGGTATCATGTAGGTACTATAACACGGCATGAAAAACAGACACCTCGGAAAGGCACTAGCTACACTCAGTCCTGGGGGCAAGTCCAACCAAGTGGCCCATTGATAAAGCAACACAAAATATATTTGGTAGACCATACACTAAATGTGCATTATACAGTCCTGTTTGAAACACTTACATAAAGGAAATACACAGAAACCCCCCAAAAAGAAGTGCAGTGCATCATGTAAATTACCCTTTTTTTATTGTAGATACCCTGGTGGCTATATGCGGAATTACAAGTAAAACACACAAAAAACCTATGGTTAAAAAAAACAAAACTAAAATCATATGAGTAAAAATTGGGAATTCCCCCTTTCCAGCGCTCTTTTAAAACACCTCTACAGATTTTCTGTACCCTTCCCCCTGTCTCTTTTCACAAAAAATGAAAACCTCAATAAACATTGATTTACCCTAAAACTCCTCTACAGGCAGTTGTACTGTAAAAATACTAAGCATATTGAAAAAACAGCCACAGCACTTTAGTTGCATAGCAAGTGATATATTCATTTGTGTAATTTGAAGAAAAGATCTCTGGGGACTAGGGCCTATTTTATCATTATGTTCTATAACTTTAGGTGTGCTTCCCCTATATAGGCAACTATCTTGCTTATATTAATATATTAATACATTTTTGTGTTTATTAACCTTTTCTGTGTTGAACCAGATCAGCCTTTTTAATACCAGAGCCTCTTTAGCCTACAAAATATTAAAAAAAACAAAATCTTAGGAATCATCAGTATTACTATCCCTGGTGATTAACTATAATGAAAAGAGTTCAAAGGTCCATATGCTAGCATTAGACATAGAATCAAGATTTCCCTGGGACACCTCCGGGAAATAAAAATAAACATCTGCTGTCAATATGATGACATGGTAGGGTCTCCGTAATACATGCTGAGGGCAGATTTCTTTTGTTATTGTAGTGCAGTAAAATGTCAATATGGCACCCCATAGTTTTCAGATTTACAAACAAATATGATTTCTAAATTCGAATGATTATCATTAACTGTTATTCTTTAAAAAATACACAAACCCATCCATCTACCTAGTCCAATAAAAAAACATAATGTATGTATGTTACGGATAGCATTTAATAATGATTTGGGCAGTATGTATATGAATAAGGTATTGAATTGTCATGTTATCGAGTACAGGTGGAAGACACATAAATGGAGAAGATGCCAAATGGTACCGTGGTATGTCCGCCAGGACAGTCCTGGAGCTTATGAGACTTGTGGCCCAGGACTACAAGCCAGAGGTGAGACATTCTGCAATTATATATCCTATGCGTTATTACTAAATGAAAAAAAAAGATAAACTAATATTAATGTACTCTCCTATGCTTTTCAACACTCGCATGACCATAGTTACATTCCAGTTGCCCCAGGCACAAACAGTGTTAAAGCCCTCTCCCTTTTTGGCTGTTCTGGTGCTTCTACATACTTGGTTCTCTTCTAGTTCAGGGCAGCATGGATTGGGGGTAGAGGATAGGATGCAGCTGTCACTTCACTATTTTTTATACAGCACTGATTAAAGTATCTGATGTAAAATAGATTTGTAACTGTTGTTTCTGTTTCATAATTTGATTTGCCACCTGTCTTAAGCATCATTCTGCTGTACAATTATGTATCACAATTCATTTGCAATTATGATTTAATTTAAGATGTTATGTGAAAATTAAAATTAAACAAAAAAATCATTTTTATTCAATCGATTGTATATAATGTACCCAGGTGTCAGAAAATGTATCGATAAACATATTTATCAGTGGTGGTTTGTAGTTCTGCAATATTTTTAGCAGCTTGAGATGATAGTTGATATATAATCAATCTTCAGGTTAAGCATATTAAGACTAATACTGTTTTGAAGAACTTGACTGCATTCTGGTTGATCTTACATGATGGTCCACATGACTGCTGAGTTTACCCAAGCTGAAAACCCTTTGACTTTAGTGTAGACCAACTCTACAGCCCAGCTCTTAAGCAACTCGCTACAGCTGAGTTTGCATTATGTTCATATCAGCCTAATGACTTGAATTTGGAGATGAGCATTGCAGCCTCATATTCTGTAACGCCATGTCAAGTATATTACTTGTCAGTAGGGCTGAATGGGATATCCAACTGTCCCTACTGACCCTTTAATCCTTTTATTTTACTTAGCAATTACATGTCGCAGGCAAGATGGAGTTCAAGCAGATGTGACAGATTGCCTCAAACATGCTGGTCCATTTCCAGCTTTAACCCAACACTGTCAGATACCATGCCAGGATGATTGTCAATTTACCAGCTGGTCGAAATTCTCACCATGTAATGGGGATTGTGGAGCAGTCAGGACAAGAAAGCGCTCACTTCTTGGTATGTTTAAAAATGTTAACCAAACTTCCAAACCATTTCTCTCACCAGTCCATCACACTAAATATACTAAGCAGGAGAACCCACAGCGTATCTGTACATAAAACAATACTGATGATTTATACTATTGCAATGTGTTTGTAGATCTATAGATTATGTACAATTCTGTAATATTATTCCTTGAAAATATAGTTTATAAAAACCATAAAATGCTACATTGCAATCACATTTTTATGCCCAAAATGTAACTGACCCCTTTGTTTTGACAGATGAATCTAGATAATGTAGCCTTATTACAAGAAAAAGTGAAAGTTAACAATAACATGCACTCACATTTAGTCGTATGAAGATGAAGAAGAGGACACTGCTCTTAGGAGCTTACAATCTATTATAAGATTAAAGGGAATGAGACAGAAAGTGACTTTATTATTTACTTTTGCCTGTTATGGTAAATTTATAATAAAATGTAAAACAAAGGAATGACAAACACTAAAATGAACTATTTTCTTATTGGTGTCTTCCCTTTTTATATGTAATATAATAAACAGGATATTGAATAATATTATCTGTTATGATAAAAGAGCGAGAAGACATTTCTTAAATATTATACTTCATATTCGGGTATGAAGATAACATAATATGAAAAATATTTGCATCAGTAAGGTTAAATTAAAACACTCACTTTTTAAATAAATCATACGTTTTGTTAATATTGATTTTTTAATTTAAAAAAAATGTAAAGCTTTTTTTGTCTCTCTCATAGGTACATTAAAAAATAAATCTAAAAGAAAATGTGTAGCCTTTGGGGTTATCAAAATGTTGTAAAATCTGATTTAAATGTGTTTATTGTGGTATGAGGGACCGAAGAATAATATTTCAGACACTTTTTTAATGCTATTCTTTGGCTCTGTGTCATTACGGAGGATTTTTCAAATCTTATTGTAAGTCATTTTTTGAACATCTCATAAATAACTTTGCAGTGAGACATGGCTTTATAAAATGTAAGAAATGACTTCAGATTAAGTGTCAGCTTTAATATTAATCTTATTTTGCATTTCTTTTGCATCCCTTTCATGCTGAGAACCCAGTCTCTGTAAATGGGCAGCCGCAGTATGTGCTAAGTGATTTTTCTTCATGTGCCATCTCCTGTGCCAGAATCCATATCTTGGAGCGTTCTGTTCAATTGTGATAAAATAACACGTTTAGTAATCCATGCTGGAAATGTCTTAGCGTAATACAGTCTTCAAGAGATATCTGTGAAATATGCTTTGTGTTCTTTCTTTATATTATTCAAATGAACTTTTTTTTAAAAAAATATTCAGGGAAGAGTAAGAAAAAGGACAAGTGCAAAAACTCCCAGCTGTATCCATTGATTGAGACACAGTTCTGTCCATGTGACAAATACAGTGCTCAGCCTGTGGGTAATTGGTCGGATTGCATTTTGCCAGAAGGAAAAGTGGAGGTGTTATTGGGAATGAAGGTTCAAGGAGACATCAAGGAATGTGGTCAAGGATATCGCTACCAGGCCATGGCATGTTATGATCAAAACAACAGACTTGTAGAGACCTCAAGATGCAATAGTCATGGTAAGCAAATATTGTTTTTACTCTCTTAAACTGTAATGATTTGCTGGTAGTGTAAGCAACTAGCTCAGTTGTGATAACCTATAAAGTGTCTTGATCCTTGGTAATAAGTCTTGATAATTTCTGATATTCTTTAATACTATTGGCTCGGTCGCCCTAATTTTTAGAGCAGGAAAAAAAAGACATAGGAGTCCCATCTGTAATGCAGGTGATTCAAAATATTATATGTTAATTAAGATGTCCAAGACTTTAAACCTTTATTTATCTATTATAATGAAAAGGATACATTATAGTGACATAACTTTATGAGGATTCTAGGGTGCCCCCCACATCCTGAGATTCTAAAAAAATTCTAAGAGAGATGATCTTTATAGGATTATTCTTAAAATCATCTTCACGTGTGTTCTGTAAGGAGATCAAATTTCAAACATTTCTTGGAAAAAAAAATCAATATGCATCATTATAAATGCCCAGAAGAAAACAGCCTGTTCCCGTATGTGGTTTTTCTTTTCCAAGCCGATGACCATTTTCCTATTATGTTCACTTTAAGTGATAATTCTCATCATTTTTTGGTGGCCGTTTCTCCCTATGGGGTATATCTGTTAACATTATCTGCTGCTGATGCAGTAACAAAACCGGGGAACGTTTATGTAAAGACTACTAGGTAGTTGCTATGCAAGTATCCCACCTTAAATAACACAAACCTCAGTGTTTACTAAAATGCAATGGTGGTGGAGGTTATATTGGTATTGGTAAGTTTGTCGGGGGTTAACCGTAAACCCGCATACCAAATAAACCTTGAGTAAAAAAGTAGTAACAAAAGGAAAAAACAGTCAATGCTGGACAATAACTATATTTAGAGGCATTAACGCTTTATTGTGTATTAATAACATTAGCTAATATGTTAGCACATATCTAGCCAATGACAAACCGTATGATCATTAACTATCACTTTACACTGTAGCTAATTAATGAAAATAGTTTCCTCAGCTAATTACACATTTAATTGCACATTTATCCAGACATGTTATAGAGCTATTATAGCTAATAACCAATGTTTATAAATGATTGTTATTATTCAAGTGTTAGTGTAAGGCAAATCTATATTATCAGCTAGTTTTATAAGAGATTGAGACCAATATATAAATAAAGGTATGTGGTTTTGTAGTATTACAAAATAAGATGTTTCCAATTACAAATACAACTTTCATTGTAAGATTACCTAATTAATTTAAGTTTTAATAAAGTGAACACATACATCATTCCATGAATAAGCTTTGTAAGCTTCCCTTATCTCAGCAGAATAGTCAAGAATATATAGGTGCCAGTAGTGGCATATTCTAGCCACTAGATGACTAGGCTTAGGCCACAGGGGGGTGACATCCTTACTAGGAGCCAATCACCCACCCTGATGCACATCAGATCTTAATAGGCCTGTTAGGATCTCCCTTTAAACAAGCCCATTTAGACTGTTGACTTCCCTGCGGACCTCCGTAGTATCTTTTCTGCATGAACCAAAGTGGAATACTGGCATATGACACCTTGTTCCAGAACTCTGCACAAAGAATACTGGAGAAACGAGGACCTTCTCAACATTCTAGGTCTGAGGGCTAGACCTAGGGCAACAACCCTGTAAACTCATCACAAGGTGGCAGATATCTCAGGGTTGAGCCCTTGGTCACTGCTTGCAGGATATTTTGATCTAGCTTTTGTAGCATTTACGTGAAAGACTACCCCATCTCATCCCTGCCCCTTCTTGTGGATGTTTCTCCTATACTATACATTATTGACCAAGGGAACTCTCTAAACCATTGATCTGTGTGTGTTGCTTAACCAACCCCCCTCCTGACTGGTTCCACCCATTCCTTGGCTGTTCATAATGCCTGTTGCCTACTCTACTCCTACCTGATGCAGTTTCTTTAAAGAATAAAGAAAAGGTTGGTAACCAAGTTGGCCAGCTAACCAGATGTTCAACTAGACAACATTATACATTAACATAAAGAAATAGTTTATATATGTAAAAAAAACACTACAATATGTACAAAAACTACTGTCAATTCTTATTTAAAATTAATGTGATAGTTTACGCTACCAAAAAAAATTTGCAGAATAATCCTGGCCTACATAAAGTTCAAAGTTATGGGTTTCCAATTAATAATAATGTTTGCATCTGTGTAAATGTAATACTTTATCCTGCAATAAAAATCAAAATTAAAAATTAAATTGAAAAACAGGAGTTTCTGTATATATTCAATTCTTGTTTTATAATGGTACAAATTTACAATATAATATTTAGTATATATGATACCCAAAATTCTACTGAGATAATTAGTTAAAAAATATAATTTCTCTATCTATTTATCTGTCAACTTTTCACAACAAACACAGATATATTATCAAATATGTAAGAAATGAAAACATTTGTGTTTTGGACAATTCCTAGAAAATGTGAAGCTCTAATCATCTCGTTACCAGCATTCGACTTTACCCAATTGTTTCTACTCACCAGCAGAGGAGTACCAATATCTCAAGAGAGAAGCCATTACGTTTTTATTATTTCACATAACATGTTCTATGTTTAGAATAGATACCCAGGTGTCTCCAAATACCAGCCTCTGTCAAATTATGAGGCCTGTTTTATTGTGTCGACCTTTTCTGTTGACTTTAATGTCTCAGCTGTAACTTTCATCTGTTTAATTTATGTACAGCAGGAGCCTTTCATTTATAGTTTCATAAATTATTTATATGAAAATACCGTAGATACGCCAAATCTTTATTATATCTTATAGAAGGCATCATAACAAGTTTTGTATATATTGTATAGTAATTTACTCAATTCATTTTTTAAATATGCATACAATATCAGAATTATTGGTGAATAGTTTTGTTTTCTTTAACTAAAATGTATTTTTTTTAAATCCAGTGGTATAATTTTCATGGTTTTATGTAGGTCCTCATTAATTGCCTAACATTTTTTCTTATTAGGTTATATAGAGGAAGCATGTATTATTCCATGCCCATCTGACTGTAAATTAAGCGAGTGGTCCAATTGGTCCCGATGTAGTAAATCCTGTGGGAGCGGTGTCAAAGTTCGTTCCAAATGGCTCCGGGAGAAGCCTTATAATGGTGGAAGACCATGCCCAAAACTGGATCATGTAAATCAGGTAAATGGCCTTTGATGTTTATATTAAGGGATATTTAGTTAGCTTTCTGAGAATATGGAGAATTTATTAGGTTATTATTATTGCCATCAAAGTCTCCATAAACAGGGGTTTATATATTAAAGCCTGGGGTGGCCTGATTATGACAACATGCCTAATGCAGCCATCTAGGCGGCTATAGGTAGGCTTTTACAGAATCTGTGTCTGCACTCCCTAGGTAAAGCTTCTAGGATAAATTCACATTTTTTTTCAACAGACACTCAAGGTTCAGTCCTTATTATAGGTATGTGCCGAATATTTACTTGGTCTAGTGCCTTATTTGAGTAGGAGCAGTGTGTGCCTTGGACCACCTAAACTGAGTTTCATGTACATAACTTAAGGATTATACTTAGTGACTAAGGTAATTGAGTACAGTAACAGAGCACAATATATATTAAACTAAAGACTCTGAGCTATAATATGGGCATTTGTTATACCTCAAGACAGGATGCTTAGCAAGAATGAAAGGCTTTTGGGAAGTGGTTGATCTACTTTAATAACCTCTGATCTAGAATGAAAAGAAATACGAGAATAACTATAATGCTGATTGATTATCATATAACGGAATGTGGAAACTGAGAGTGTGCTCTCAGAATATTAAGTAACTCTCCGTAGGACTGCATCATCATCACCGCGTTGCATTTCGCTGAAACATCATGTACTCTTCATCATATAACCACTCTATTTTATTATATTGCTGCAGAGAGGAAAATGGACAGAAAGGTTTACTTGTAATCTAAGACAGATTTTAGTATCAAATTCTTCATTTTGTTAAAAGCTTAGGATACTGTCCTTTGTGCTCAGTGTGTTCCATAGTATGTGACTGTGCTGCCCTCTAGTGGAGTTCAGGTTCAATTACTAAAATAGAATTCCACGTCAAATTATTCCATTTAACATCCAAATTTGTATTAAATGTGTCTTTGTTGAGACTTTTTACATTGGGGTTATCATTCTAATAAATTGTCTAACATATATGTATGTATGAATTAGGTATTCAAGCAGGAATATATATTTCTTATTGTTAGGTACTATGTATATAACATATAATGTAACTTATTGTGTTGCCAGAATATAACTGGGGGGGTCGCCTAAATCAACAAAACCATTTTCCAATCAAGAACCTAGTAACATATTTTTCTATCCATATACCCCTATTATGACACCTTCTAATGGGAAATAGGTGCGATGGGGACAAAATTGTGGAGGCAATGGTACCTGCACATAAAGACATGCCTAGCCCCCAAAAGCCTTAAAATAGGTAGAGAGTTAGTGACTAGAACTAAATGTTTACTCCCACTATAAAGCTCCAAACCTATGTTTATAATAACCCTATATGTAACTTCTTCCTACCAATTACTATGAACATCAGCAATCAAACAGACATGTAGGTACTGAAACACCATGAAGTACTGGGATTGATGCTTCCTACACATATTGAGAAACACTAGCTTAAATTACAAAATATATTTTTATGATATAATAATCATTGCATGTTTTAATTCTCTTTTATTTCTTTTTTTGTTTTCTGCACTCAATAGGCTCAGGTAAGAAGATATTTCTGAATCCTTTTGTCTTTACTAACGTTGCACCATATTAAATGTGTTTAACTTGATGTATAGTTAAGTAAGAAAAATACAAATTTCATTTGCAGTCTCTTCCATATGGGAATGCAAATGTTCTTGTAAGCTCCTATCACATTATCACATTCTTCTTTTTGATACTTTAAATATATTAAATTGAACCTTTTAGTGTGTGTGTGGTGGGGGGCTAATGCAATCAGATGGTTGCTGATTCCATATATCTATACAGGTCGGCATAAATTAATCATGTTTCCTCAATAACCTTAGAAAAACTGAGTGGCTTACAGCATTCTCTCCTGTGGTATAGGTGTATGAAGTAGTTCCATGTCACAGTGATTGCAATCAGTACATCTGGGTCTCAGAGCCATGGAGTATATGCAAAGTAACAAATGTTGATCTGAAACAGAACTGTGGAGAAGGTGTTCAGACCAGAAAAGTAAGGTAAGAATAATCAAGAATACATGAATTTAAAGCTATACATATATTACAGCACAAACCACCGAGAAGAAGCTCATTACTATTTTACAAAAGCGGCCTCCGACCAGGACTGGTACCTGGGAGCTCGTCCCAACTACTCCTTATGGGAATTGAGGGGGCAAAACTTAGTTAGGGTGGTAGGGCAAGCTGCTAATGAGGTAGAGAAGCCTAGAGGGACCTAAGTTAAAATATTTACCTACCTACCTTTTTTTGTTGCTCTCTCATTAACGGTCCAAGGACGTGAATAAAGACTATTTGTAAAGACTTTTATATGGACATTGTTTCATCTCTTAAATTTTCAGAGTTCAAGCTGGTGTTTTCTATGTGCTTTTACTGGATAAATAGGACCACTTTTTAGATGCAATTTTAATGGCGGCTTCATTTTATTGTCACAAATACGATGACTATTTGATATAGAAGATCGAGAGCAATAAAACTTTATAAATCAATGTTCTGTTGCTGAGATAGTAGTCTTTGTTTCCCTTGGCTTTAGATGCATGCAGAACACAGTAGATGGCCCTGCAGACGTGGTTGAAGACTACCTCTGCGAACCAGAAGAAATGCCTCTTGGGTCAAGAAACTGCAAACTGCCTTGCCCCGAAGATTGCGTAATGTCTGAATGGAGTCAATGGAACAAGTGCTCTTTGGTAAGACCCTTCAATAATTCAAATGTAAACTGAACCACAACTAAAGAAATGGACCACGTACGCATAAACTTACATACTTTTACATCATTATATGGTGGGAATGCATGTAACTTTCTCAGCCTCTTAGAAAAGAATGCTTATTGTTATTAAAAATGAGTTGCTTCCCGAAATACATTAATGATTGAAGTGTATATGTAAAAAATGTCGAATGTAAAATAAAAAAAACATTGACAGAATATTAGATTATTAGGTCAACAATACCATATAGCTTGGTGTACATGTTCTCCATTCAAGCAGAGTATTATAAAGAACAGCATGTCCGTTGAAGGTTATCTCTGCTTAAATATAGTTATTTTTGTCTGGAACCTTTAGTAATAGATCGGAAACCACTGATGGGCAGAGAAAGATTGTAAATTGGGCTAATCTTTATGACTTAAATATGATAATATAGACATATACTTGGCTCCATAACAAGAGTATGCCGAAAAGGTTTTCATTATTATACAAATCACATTTCTGCATGGATAATGATGTTTAGCATTTTAATCTCTTGTTCAACTTTCAAATGGTTGTTTGCTTAATCCGCTTGTCTAGTATGTTATCAGTATTTGCAGATTCATCACAAAATGTGTATAAAAGTAATAGCTTACATTCCTAGCTTTGGCAAACATATTTGCAGAATTGAAATATGTACTTTTCCACCAAACACTATTTTTCTGTCTTAAGCCTTGTGATGGAACCACCTATCGGGAGAGATCAGCAACACCTATTCGACAGTCTGATGACGGCAAAGCCTGCCATATTGCCATTGAAACTGAGCCGTGTAATTTAAATAAGAATTGCTACCACTACGAGTACAATGTAACAGGTACGGAAAACAAGTTTTCTAAATGCTTACAATAAGCGAATGGAAGGATTCAGCCATTAGCTCTGTACAGTAGCTAAAATACATGCTAGACTATATGGTTTAAAGGGTCTCATCACCACGATAACCAATGAACTGTTACTTGCACCTTTCCTTTGGTTGCAATGCGATCACTTCAATCAATTTTTGCACCTGAATACGTTTTTATATGCTTCACGGCCAATAAGCTCACTAGAACCCTTTCTGGTACTAGATAATATGACGCCATTTTGTGTGCACAATTATTTAGTTAATCAATTGAACATACACAGTGAACACCATTATACACTATTGTGTAGATTTTCTTACGAACTGTAACTCATTCTGAATGTGCTGTTAAAGCCAACTCGTTAATTTATGCCCAACCATGTATTTAGATTGGAGTACTTGTCAGTTGAGTGAGAAGGCTGTGTGCGGAAATGGCATCAAAACAAGAATGCTTGACTGTGTTCGAAGTGACGCTAAATCTGTTGACCTAAAGTACTGTGAAGAGGTGAGTGTGAGTATATAAGACTCCATTAACTTCAATGCACTCTGGATGACATCTGTTAACACTGTCGCATGGCTGTAGAATACTTTTTAGAATTTTTGGTTAATGGGGAATGAAGATTTTATTTATTGATTTATAGGTTTAATAATCAATATACTTCCAAATGACTGACATAGCCTCAACAATACTGCATCTTTAATGGTTTTTTTTTTACCATGAGATACTATATAGGAATTTTATCAAAAATACATTTTCTGGTTTATTGGCAATAGTGCTCCTAAAAGGCTTAAATAACAGTTAATCTGTATGGTGATAATAATACAGTTGAACCATGTTACGTGTTTGCAACTGATAATCGAGAGGGGTAGAAAAGGCCAAGAAGGATAAATACAGTAGAAGATATTGAAAGACAGGTAGAGGTGGCAAATGAAAAGGACTCCAGTTGAATGGAGATAGAAGAATAAAAGGTCCCTATGATTGAAAAAAATGGGGGAGGGGTATTTTGTCACAACAATAACAGCATGGAATTTGATCAAAATCTCGGAATAGAAGGGAATGCTTTACTTTTTAGAGAGGACTTCCTTTGATGGACAATCATATTGTCATAAACTCTCAATTTAATTTTGAATTGATGAGGAAAAAAACAAATGCTTTTGATTCCTCTTGATTTGCATGGATTATCCTAACTACAGTATGTGTCATCAATCATGTACTAAAGTCAAATGTCTCTTTCATATAGCTTGGTTTGGAGAAGACATGGCAGATGAATACCTCTTGTGTGGTGGAATGTCCTGTGAACTGTCAGCTCTCTGATTGGTCCCAGTGGTCTGAGTGTTCCAAAGAATGTGGTCTTACAGGTTTGTTATGATTGTGAGATCTTTAAAAATGAAATGGTAGGTCATTGCTCGATGGGCGCTTCCACTGAAACGCTCAAAATGGCTCATCCTTTAAGGTCAAAAGCTTTTAAAGCTACCACCAATAATTCCCGCAATTACTGGTTTCAGCTACACAATTATAGCCAAAATGTCTGGTACTGATGTAGTCAAGGCAACAACAAAGTCAAACGTTAAAAATAAGCAAGACTGTTTTCATATTTCAGAGGTAGATATTTAATTTTGTGTTTTTGTGTGTGTTGGGGGGGTTTAGGAAAAATGATACGTAAAAGAACCGTGATACAGCCTGCACAGGGAGATGGGAGGCCGTGCCTCTCACAAGTGGAACAATCCAAGCCATGCCCAGTGAAGCCTTGCTATAGATGGCAATATGGACGTTGGTCTGTCTGCAAAGTCGAGGTATATGATTTAATTCTTATGCTGATGTGATTTTTTTAGTTGCTCAAAAAAGGTGGGATATTATAAAGGCTTAAAGGGGAACTACTACTTTTTGTTTTGATTTCTGTAAATGTCATATTTGTATTGTCAACAATGCGTGCTAGGTATGGTTTTGTTACTTGCTGCAGAACAACTTACATAAAGTTATGCATGGGTGTCTCTTAGTTCCTGATTTCCCAGTGTGATCTTGCAATAAATATTGTGTTCACTTCAGTTAAGTTTTACCTTTGACGCTGTGCTAGCCTGAGCTAGTATGTGAAAAGAACCATTTTGCTATTTTTGTGACAAATGGCTCGCTTAAAGGCATTTGGCAATATATGCATCATAAAAATTTGCACAATTATGTAGCACATTGTGTCACGTGGAACACAATCAGTGCCATGTTTTAATCTTCAAGAGGCTACCAAGTTCCTAGAACTTGCTCTTCAAATAGCACAGAATCATGGTCCTTACAACTATAGAACAGAAACCAAATGATATAAAAGTATTGTGGTTTTCTTTGTAAGCTGAGTCACGTGCAAATATGGGAGCATCATTTTATTTATGTATGCTTTTATGTTTTGGTACTTTGATTTATAAATTAAAAAGACTGGAGCAGCTTTTGGTGTGCAACTTGTATTGTTTATTTCAGTAATTGTTTTTTTTTGCTGTGTACGGAACACCTGCTTTCACTAAATTCATTTCTAGTTTTTTCTTAGTGCTCCTCTATATGACGAGTACCATTTAGAAGACTTGTGCATTCAAATTCATACAAATTGCAATTGTAACGAAATTTGCCAATTTCGACAATTCATACAAATCCCTGAAAATGAAGAGGGACCTTCAACAAAACAAACAGAAATGAAGCAAAGAGCTTAATTCTCACTCACCCACATGGCTTATGTAATGATTCACTCTCACTCTGAATGTCCCCGTGGTGCACAGCACTGCTTCTTAGCTTGTATCTTCTTAGCTTGTATCTTCTGTTTTTTTTTTATTCTGTCTTCTTTTGCCACTCCAAAAAGTCTTCACAGTGACACGACCTCTTGGCAGTGGCGGAACTACCGGGGTCGCAGGGGTCGCGACTGCGACCGGGCCCCGGTGGCAGGGGGGCCCAAGCCAAGGGGCCGCCCGAAATCGGGCCCCGGCGGCAAGGGGCCCCAAGGTCTATGAGTTATAGACGGCCGTAGAGGCCGCATAGGCCCAGTCAGGACCGGACTGACTGGGCCTATGCGGCCTCTACGGCCGTCTATAACTCAGGGCAAAAGGGGAACTTGCCCCTTAACCCTGCAGCAGCTGCTACCGGGCCCGCCACTCTAGGGGGCCCGGGCAACCCCCACGATTAATTCCGCGGGGGGCCGCTACTTACTGGCAGACGAGGATGCCGGGGGACGCAGGAATCCAACAGTCACGTGACGTACGTGACGTACGTCACATGACCCTGCTGCGCATCTGCTTCCCCCTATGCACTGAACAAGTTGGTCTGCGAGCGCCGAGCGGCACATACTTTTTACATCTTCGGTTGTTCAGGTAAGGGGAGGCTGCATGAAGGAGTATTTGAGATTGAGTGAGAGAATTAATGAATATCTGTGAAGGAGTGAGTGAATGAATGTTTGTGAATGAGTATATGTAAATGAGTATCTGAATGAGGGAATTAATGAGTATCAATGTATGAATATCTGAATGATTGAATGGATTATCTGTGAATTAGTGAGTAAATATTTGTGAATTAATATATATGTGTGTGTGTGTGTGAGAGATAGCATGGATGTGTAAGGGGGGGGCAAAGATACCACAGTCAGGCTGTTTTGGTGGAAAGATGCCACAGGAGGGCTGTTTTGGGGCCAAAAATGCCACAGGAGGGCTGTTTTGGGGCCAAAAATGCCACAGGAGGGCTGTTATGGTGGCAAAGATGCCACAGGCGGGCTGTTATGGGGCCAAAGATGCCACAGGCGGGCTGTTATGGGGCCAAAGATGCCACAGGGGGGCTGTTATGGTGGCAAAGATGCCACAGGAGGGCTGTTATGGTGGCAAAGATGCCACAGGAGGGCTGTTATGGGGCCAAAGATGCCACAGGCGGGCTGTTATGGGGCCAAAAATGCCACAGGCGGGCTGTTATGGGGCCAAAGATGCCACAGGCGGGCTGTTTTGGTGGCAAAGATGCCACAGACGGGCTGTTTTGGTGGCAAAGATGCCACAGGAGGGCTGTTATGGGGCCAAAGATGCCAAAGGCGGGCTGTTATGGAGCCAAAGATGCCACAGGAGGGCTGTTACGGTGGCAAAGATGCCACAGGAGGGCTGTTATGGTGGCAAAGATGCCACAGGTGGGCTGTTATGGGGCCAAAGATGCCACAGGCGGGCTGTTATGGGGCCAAAGATGCCACAGGCGGGCTGTTTTGGTGGCAAAGATGCCACAGGCGGGCTGTTTTGGTGGCAAAGATGCCACAGGCGGGCTGTTTTGGTGGCAAAGATGCCACAGGCGGGCTGTTTTGGTGGCAAAGGTGTCACAGGCGGGCTGTTTTGGGGCCAAAGATGCCACAGGAGTGCTGTTTTGGGGCCAAAGATGCCACAGGAGGGCTGTTTTGGGGCCAAAGATGCCACAGGAGGGCTGTTATGGTGGCAAAGATGCCACAGGCGGGCTGTTATGGGGCCAAAGATGCCACAGGCGGGCTGTTATGGTGGCAAAGATGCCACAGGAGGGCTGTTATGGTGGCAAAGATGCCACAGGAGGGCTGTTATGGTGGCAAAGATGCCACAGGCGGGCTGTTATGGGGCCAAAGATGCCACAGGCGGGCTGTTATGGGGCCAAAGATGCCAAAGGAGGGCTGTTATGGTGGCAAAGATGCCACAGGAGGGCTGTTATGGGGCCAAAGATGCCACAGGCGGGCTGTTATGGGGCCAAAGATGCCACAGGCGGGGTGTTTTGGTGGCAAAGATGCCACAGGCGGGCTGTTTTGGTGGCAAAAATGCCACAGTCAGGCTGTTTTGGTGGAAAGATTATTTATGTATTCAAAGAAAAAGGGGCACATGTACAAAAAGGGCCCTATGTACATGCGCCCCTTTTTCTTTGATTATGCCCTTTGAACATGCGCCCCTTTTTCTTTGATTTTTTTACAGAAATGATTCAATATGTAAATTGAATTTGTTGAAAAAAAATTGTTGGGTAAAAATCATGTTTTTTTGGGGGGGTGGGGGGCCCTTAACAGATTCTCGCACCCGGGCCCTGAGGGGTCTAGTTACGCCCCTGCCTCTTGGTGAACATAGATGCAAATAATTTCTCAGAGTATGACTACATTTTAAATTATAAAGGCTAAAATATTGTATGTAAAAACCTGCTCCATGTTTTGTAGTTTGTTACAAAAATATTTTCAGAAAAGTTTGCTTTACACACTTTATTTCTTTATTATGTCATTGTTTTTTGTTAGGATGCTCAATGTGGAGAGGGGACACGATTCAGAAACATTTCCTGTGTAGTTTATGATGGATCCAAGGAAGATCCTGGTAAAATTGTCGATGAAGAGTTTTGTGCAGATCTTGAACTCGTTGTAAATGGTGAAAACAACATTATCCTTGAGGAATCTTGCACTGTTCCTTGTCCAGGTAAAGTCATTAATCAAGACAACAAATATATGTTCTTAACATTATGTTACGGCATGGATTTTGTTATTGTTATTATTAAACATACTTGGAACATTGTAGCAATCATTGTTGACCTTCAGAAGGTTTGTGCAAGTTCCTTTCATGAGACTATCATGGCTAGGCTGGGGTTGAAGGACATCACTGTCTTTCCATGTAACCTATCTAGAGGCTCACATGTGCTCCCTAGCATGTACTTATTACTTATAGGCTATCGGATGCCTAAATACACCCAACTCTGTGTTGGGGATTGCCCAACATCTATTTGGAGACAAATATTTGCAGCTCTTTTTTTTTTTGTCTTTAGGAGACTGTTACTTGAACGAGTGGTCTGAATGGAGTTTGTGCCAGATGACATGTGTTAATGGGGAAGATCTAGGCTTTGGAGGAGTAAAAGTACGATCACGTGCAGTGATAATTCAAGAAATGGAAAATCAACATCTCTGCCCAGAACAAACTTTAGAAACTAAGTCATGTAATGGTAAGTAAGAGAATACAGCTGTGTGAAACAGAAAGTACAGTACACCCTCTTTGAATTCCGGGGTTTTACATATCAGGACATAATAACAACGTGTCATGATTTTTTAAACAAAGATAAAGCCATCCAACATTAAATGTGAGTATTTGATAATAAATGTTATTATTTCAATATGTAATAATTATTTTATGTATTTTTGCACAGATGGGCAGTGTTTTGAGTACAAATGGTTGTCTAGTCCATGGAAAGGATCATTCCGATCTGTTTGGTGTCAAAGGTCTGATGGTTTAAATGTGACAGGTAAATATTTGACTTGTTACAACAATAATTGATTGAAGTCATCACCTAGATTGTAGTGGAGAACAGATCAAATTTATTCGAGATTTTATCTGAGTGGGTAATAAAAGAAAAATTTGAATGCTATTAAGCAGTAAGTAATGACTGATCATAGATGATCAATATATTGAGTACACATATTAATACCACTACTTACTATGTTTCTATAGAGCTGTCTATTTGCAAAGCATTTTGGTTTGTGGTTTCTCACGGGAGCCTAGATTAAACCTAATGATCTTTTTGCATAGATTGCAACTGTGGATATTTTTGTACAAAACAATAAAAAGTGACACAATCCCCGTAGCAATCAATGTATATGTTCTTGCTGATTGCTCCACTTTGGATGACTTTGTACCAGAATGGCCCATTTCTTCAGTGGACAGTGTCCACATGATCATAGCTGGAAATAAGAGAGTATGTCCCACCTAAAAATCTAATGTGTGTGGGATGTGTATATGGTTTGTGTTTCTGGTGCAGTATTATAGTAAAATTATAATTGTCTCTTTTCACAGGAGGATGCTTAGAGGTTTACCAGCCAGAGAGTGAGAGGACATGCACTCCTCCCTGTACTCAGCCTCACTCATACTGTACGGAGGTATGTACCAATCCACTTGGTAATATAAAAACAAATTGTTAAGAAGTTCCACTCCATTTATTGTATATTCTGAAATAAATACAACATTCCGTTACAAAACTGCTTTGAGTCAAGTGTGACTTAAGTATGATTAATGAATTGTTGTGCTCTTGCTGTGAAAATGTTAATTTGTAGGGACTAATGTAATAGTTTCCACACATTGTCTCTGTTATTTTATTGCTTTTCATATTAGCCTTCTGCTATGCATAAAATACTCCCTGGTGTTTGGTAGAACATGTTTAGAATGATTTAAAGCCACAGTGTTACAAAGTAATGAAGCAACCTTTGGCTGGAGGCAATGGTAGGAGTACTGGATGATCTATATAACTAATTTGATCAGAAATACCAGAGTGTAGGCTACCAAATTTTAAGCAGAATGAGAAGCACACCCAGGGATGGAATATTGACTTTTGTAATAACATTAAACATATGCGCTTTAGGGCGAATCATGCGGTTTTCTGTTTTCTTAAAGACTGGCTTCTGCGGCTGTGAAGATGGCTACACTGAAGTGACATCATCAGACGGCACACTAGATCAGTGCACTTTAATTCCCGTGGTTGTTATTCCCACCATAGAAGATAAAAAGGGTGACGTGAAAACAAGTAGAGCTGTTAACCCCACCCAGCCCTCCAGCAGTCAGTCAGGGTACGGTGGAAGGACATGGATCTTAGAACCTTTTGGATCAGGTGAGTTAGACGTAGGTGATATTTAAAGCCACGTGAGAGAAGGTAGGCTTCTCTGCACAGAAATGATAAGATATACATAATTATATTTTTATTATTATTATTATTAAAACATTAAAGTAAAACCATCATGCTTATACAAATCTGACATTAACCAATAGCACATTGGTGAAACAGACCTGTATTACTATGCTAATCTCAGTGCTGCTTTAATTTAATAACACAAGTCAACTAATCATCATTGCTCTTTAACTGGTATCTGAAGTTACTGCTTCTCTAACTGAACTAACATTCACTCTTTTAGATGGGAGATTGAAAACCTGGGTTTATGGGGTTGCAGCAGGTGCTTTTGTCTTACTCCTGTTTATTGTGTCCATGATCTATCTGGCCTGGTGAGTCTTCTGATTTTTCACAATTATCACAATGATCTGTCCTAACCTTCACATCGCTTTTCTAACAGATTCCTGACTAATCATTCTAATTGTTTTCTTACAGTGTTTTGCATTTAGTATAGATGTGCTCAAAGACCGTCAAATAACTTGTATTTTATTGTGAAATATACACATAGTTTTACCTAATTTTAGAACTTCTGTAGACATTTAAAGTAACAAAGAGATCTCTATGTAGATTCTGCCTTAGCTCGGTGACCTACATTACCTATATATAAAGTTATTAACAGCTTGGGAAGTCACCTAGTAAGAGAGATGGTTAGGTTTTGTTTCTTTCTATAAAACCTCTGGTACTTCTGTTGTTTTAAGCAAAAGTTAGGCAATAAATTGCAAATTGCATTTAAGGTTTTTCAGAAATTGTTAATGGTGCCATCGCAAGAAATGTCTTACATCCATCTTTTCAAGATTCATTCACAGCCCCTTTTTAAATACTGTGATGTTTTTGTCTTTATATTTTTTAAAGCTCATATGTGTTCCTTTTTTTCTTTAAAGCAAAAAGCCAAAGAAGCCGCCAAGAAGACAAAACAACCGCCTGAAACCTTTAACCTTGGCATACGATGGAGATGCAGACATGTAAACTACATTTAGTAATATTCCTGGAAAAAATATACCGTCCAAAATGACAACTGACTTAACGGAAGACTTGTAATCTGAGAAATGCATTATAAAAAAAGAAAAAGACAAGGCGAACCATAGTACATCAATGGATTATTGAAAGAATAACTGTAAATTGCGAATTTCATGGTAGTTTAACTGTACTTTGGTTCTTCCAGAATCCTACAAAGAACATGCAGGTGGAAAACCCATGTCTATGTAAACACACAATTCGAATAACCCAGATAAAGGTTTGGTAGGTCAGCTGGACCCAACAGGTCCACATGAGTTGATACCACACTCTGATTTGACTCTCGTACCATTTTTCTTTAATTAACAATGTGTTTTTTTGTCAAATGAGAGTTGTATATAACAACGCACAGATAACTGATCTTCAAAGACATTCATCGACTGGACAGCCTGTCTCTGAACTTGAAGCTCACATATGGAACCGCAAGACTCACTGTATATACGTTTGTGCCACAACTACAGCATACATGAACATTTTCCTGAAATGCAGTATTTTCTAGCAGCTGCTCTCTGATAAATATTACTCACTTGTAAATGTTACAATGTTTCTACTTTCTCTATCTCTCGTAACTTTGCCTACATCTTTTTTTTGCGACGTGTAAGGCAAGATTTTGCACTATATTAGTGCAGCATGATATGCACTTAACTAGGATTGCCATAGAAAATGCCTCTTTTCAGAAGGGATGCTGTGTCTTGTGTAGAAGGGTCATGTAGACATATGAGCAAAAAAGTTTAAAATAGGAATGAGAGTAGAGTTTTGGGACTGAGAAAAATCAACAATTTCATGTGTACATATATTTCATTACTTTTGTCAAAATAGCTGTTTTCTAGTTAGATGAATGGATGTAATGTGCTTCTCAAAAAAACAAAAACTATGATAGCCATTCTTCATATCCATACACGGTATAATTTCAATACCCCCTCCCCGAAAATATTGACGTTTTCACTACCTTGTAAAATACATCTTGTTCAAATATGGTTCCATCAGACCTGATACAATATAATTTGTGAATCCTTTAGAAAATTAACGTTGTGAGGATTCTTGAATCAGGTTTGAATGACTGCAGTTAATTATTGTGCTTTCCTCATGATTATACATGCAGTGTTTTTCTATTGTCTGTTACCGGAATTCTGAACCTGTTTTTCTATATGTCTTTAACTAAGGAAACTATTACGTCCCATATGGTTTAAACAGCTGTTAGTCTTCGTACATGTTTTTTGACTGCCAACTCTATACTTTTGCATATAGCAGTTAGTAATTCCTTGTGTATTTCACCAACTGCAAAAATGAATAGAAACAATATACAGCTAACACGCTATTATTTGATTAAGATGAACAGAACAAGATCCCAAGTGATATAAGGAATGCTATTTGATTTTTATGATTTTGAGAACCCATCCCTGTGTTTCTTAACATAGTAATCTAGGTTAAAAAAGACACAGCTCCGTCAAATTCAACCCCACTGTAGATCCAGAAGCAGGCGAAAACCTCACATTGTGCCTCAAAAAGGGGAAACGCTGCTTCTTGACTCCAAACCGCTTAGTCTTTATAACCAGCTTCAATCCCTGTAGTATCTTCTTTGCTAAAAAAAAAAACGTATCTTGTACATATTTAAAGGCATCAATTGAAATTCATAGCAAAGCGTCTGTAGGTAGTGATTTCCAGATATTTATTGTCTTTACCGAAAAGAACCCTTTTCTCTGTTGAAATTTTCTCTTGGTAAAATTCTCTTTCTTCAACTCTAAATAGGTTGTTCTATGTTCAGTCCAATTAATGAACAGGTTATGTGAGTGGTTAGCTTTTTAAGTTATGAATTATGTATTATGTTGCATAAAGAAAATGCATCACAAGTGACATATCAAAAGCCTTGGAATTTCATACTTATAGATTCTTGTTGCTGCTAAGTTTCTTTATCGATTCTTTTGCCAAACACTAATATAACAGGAACATAATATCTATACTCAAACAACACTTAAAGGAACAATATAATCCATTGCTGCTGGCGACTATATATTTATGTTCTTCGATTAACTATTGTGTGTTTTTTTGCCTTTATGTTTTTAATATTGACAATTTTCCCTAACTATACTGTCATTTGTCAGTTGTAACCATTATTTATTTGATAATAACCTATATGCATCATTAGAATAATAAGAACAGCTGGTATCTTGTCATATATATATAATCCTACAATATCTATCTATCACATTTCTTATCAAATATAAAAAAAATGTATCACTAGCTAACTAATGATTAGAAATAATATGGGATTATATATGTTATCTTTTATTTGCAGTGGTGTTAAAGGAAAAAGCAGTGATAGCTTGTTAGGAAATAATAATGAATGAGAAATACTGAAAAAAAACATTGATGACAAAGAAAAAAAAAGGGAAAAAAATATATCTAGGTGTCATGTGTTATGGGTAAATTATTTAATTTCATTGTTAATATAACGGATCTTATCTTGGGAAAATTACATAATAAGTCAGTTTAAAGTTTACAATAAGAAACTATGAAAATATCCCACAAGTTGTTCAAACCCAAAAATGTAATAATATTTAAATGAATGATATAAGGTTACCTTTGGAGCCCAGATGACCAGTATAGACCTAATCAGTTTATATATTTATATATATATATGCTATCCAGTGAGGTTTCCACCAAATTAATAGCTGGCCCAACTCACACTCACAATAAACTATGAAGAAGTTAAAGGTTCCTTAGTAGTTCCTATATATGGATAAATCCACTCATAGCTGGAATTGGAGTACCATAAGAACTTGTTATAGGCTAAACCGCTGGAGTGCATTGTTAATTGTTACTTTTGTTGTGTCTGCACTTTCTTTTCAACGTTATTTTCACCCATATCCCTGCAGATAAATTCCACATACACAATTAGATGGTAAGCAATATGCCAAAGTGTACAATTTCTATAAAACGTTTTTACTTTTGTAATTATTTGTAGAAATGTATTTGTATGTAATTTTCTTATTCTAACCTATTAACCTTACTTAACCTTACTTCACACAAAATAACTACAACTATTCTTGTTACATGAGTCATTGACAAAAACAACAACTATTTCGCTTTTGCAGACTACATAATGCATTTTTCTGTGAGTTCAACTGAATACATCTTTAGATTAGAACAATATATATATATATATATATATATATATATGGACAAACCCCCATTAAGACTGACATGTTGTATGGGATTTTGATGTAACGGCACAGTCTTCTAGGGTAGGAAGGACTCAGAACCACGCCTGGATTAATAAGCCAATGCCTGTTTTATTTTCACACTCATTGGCCGGGCTACATAAACAAAATAAATAAATAAACAACAATTTGCTTATTACCCTTGGGCAGCTTGACTTAAATAAATGCTCTTTATAGCCCTTAATAGGGCACAGGCGGCCCCAATCCATTTACAAGGTACTTAAGTCACAGTCCTAAGAAAATATGGACTGGATGCAGACACCCTGTTAGTAGAATGGAGAACCGGCCCACCTTGCTCTTCCAGATACCCCAGGGGCCAAAAATACAAAGAAAGCATAACAAATATCATACTCTACTCACCCTGGGGATGTACTTTCCCACTATACAGGGAAGGAACTGTAAAACCCTGGGTCCTAAATACATACCTGTTAGGAAAACACCGCTCACGGTCATATATATGTGTGTGTATCTCTCTTCTTCTCTCTCCCGTACAATTTCCTGTGTAACAAAATGGCTACATTTATCATTTTACTGGTAACAACCAAAATGGCTTCTCTTTACAAATGCAGTTGTTTGCTCAAATTGAACATTAAAATGATTGAAAATCGGATATACTAACTGCAGCTGCTGGTTATGGGTTGTATATTTTTAAACTCCTAAAGATGGTGCAGTAATCTGCAGTGTTGTGTATCGCAGCCCATTCAATTGTGGTCCTCAAGCCTCAGAGATGATATTAGAAGAGCTGGATGACCAGCAACCAATTGGCACAAGACCAGAACCCCCATATGGTATAGTAAACACTTGCCTAGAAGGCCACATTGAAGCACATTGCAGCGAAGTAGGTATAATAAAGTGTTGACACCAATATCCTTCCCACAAAGAGCTTTCATGAAAATGCAATTATCTTCTGGGGCAGAGAAGGTAGCATTTGTGCCTGGGATATCAGTCATATCCAGAAAATCAAAGGGCTACACACTATTTAAAAAAAAGATATTTTGCCCAGTCGCTTTCCTTTTTGGTGTAGAGCCATAGATACATAGCATTGCTATAAGCAGGGATTGATTTGCCATCTAGGGAAACAATACACAGCCAAAAAGGTTTTTATTGTGTGTTAAATAAATCAATGTAGATGGTCTATAGGAAACATAATTTGCCAAGGTTGCTGGAAAACCCTAGGGTTGGCCCTAGCTATATGTAACCTAGACCATTGATTTTGGTATAAGTCCACTGCATTGGGCACTGGACTCTAGTTAATTCCCGGTGATGTTTGGTGTCATTTCTGTTATTTAAGTAATACCATTTCTTTATAGGTTTTAAATAAATGATTTAATAACAGAATCCATTTCATTGTATGTAAAAGCAACATATACAACTTCATTCACCTTTAATCTTTATCTACCTAATGATCATTCAGTATTAAGAAATGACTTTGCCTACTTTAATTTACTTGAATGTTAAGGCAGCTGTCTATGGAATGTTTACTTTTTGTTTATTTGTAAATTATGTATTTTTTTTAACATACATTTTTGTAATGCAGAAAATGGTAAACAGCGTTTGTGAATATTGTATTTCAGTTCTTTAGGTAACACATGAAAATGGACTTTTGGTTCTTCAACATTCTCATGCAGCTAATTTGCGCATAACTAATGTAATGCTGGCAATAAAGATCATTACACATCTTCTCTTTGCTTTTATTTCATAGTTTGGAGATTAACCACAATTTAACAAAAATGACTGCCATGAGATTTAGGAGTTTGGAATAAATTATAGTTACTATTACTCTCACTTAACCCGCTAATTTTAACTTAATACGCTCCCACATATATTTTCTAATTAACATAAACAGGTTATTCATAGCCTTCTCCAGCGGCACCTCTGCCAACATTAAATGTACAGGGGCAATGAAGCATGAGAATAAGATGGACAACATTAGGTTGACTCCTGCCTCCATGTGGGAGGTTGTAGAAGAGTTGAACCTAAAACCCCTGTTTTAACTTCACATTATGATGGACCAACCCAAGTGGGCTTTACCTGCACGAAGCACTGAGCTGGCCCTGCATAATGCATGGTTTATGTAAGAGGATTTCTCATTGACCCGCTAGTAGACTTTGCATATGAATTCACAACAATTATAATTTTAATTCACTCTCTCACATTTTCTCTCATACTCTCACACTCTCAATATCTCACTACCTTCTCCACTTCTTTTTCTCCATGTCTTCCTTCTTCTCTGCGTTACCTTGGCCTCTTGGATCACTTCCACATTGTGTGCCCTGGGGCTCTGCCCTGATGTAGAAGCGCTGCAGAAAGCTGAGGTAACACAGTGGATCTCTGGAGAAGAATGAAGAGGAAGAGAACAAGAAGTGGAGCTGTAGAAACACTGAGAAGGTAGGGAGACATTGAGAGGTGGGATAGAGTGAGAAAGAGTATGACAGAGCATGAGTTAAAGTGAGGGTGAGTGATAACTAATTTAGTTTCTGAATAAAAAAGCCCTCTGAACTTTGTCGGAACAAAAAAGGAAAGAAACAAAATTTGACCAAATGTTTTATGGTCCATGTGCACACATCTACTAGCTAGGTCCTCCTTGCAGGTGAAGCTCCTTGGTCTTGTCTTTTTGTAATGCATAGTGATATCAGTGAGTTCAACTATCCAAGGACAGGTTAGTGAATACAGCGATGTTGTTTATAGAATGTTTTGCATTACTGTTATTTGTGTCTCTTTAATGTTCTGATAGTTGACTTGATGGTCATGCAACCATAGCTAGACAGAGAGAGTTGGAGGAAGCTGAAAATAACGAAGAACATATTCTGCAAATGCCCCATTGTTTCTAAGTTAATATAATACAAATGCAAATTGTATGTGTGTAAACCATAAAGATTACTGAAAGCATCAATTTTTCTTTGATTTATAAAATGTTTTTTTTTTTATCATTATCTCAACCGCCACCCCCTGACATTGGTCCTTGTAGCTTCAGAATTTGCATGTACTATATAATAATGACATTAGGCCTTTTGGTAAGACAGAATTATTTATCAGCAAACTTATATCTTATAGAACAATATATCTATTACATAACCTCAAAGCACCTATACTCATTTGACTGTTTATTCATTGCATCGGTACATGCTATTGTTATCAGTAATTGTTATGTGTGGTCCACAGGGGGTTGCAATTCTCTTTTATACACGTAGGTTGCTCAGAATTCTTAACACTCCTGCTGTGGATGTTGCCAAAGTAGATGCAGACACTTAATTTGATTAATGAAACTCATTTGTAAACACTGTATATATGTGGGAAATAATTACAGAAGTAGTTTGTAATTTCCTTGATAAATGAAATAATAAGCCAACCCTCTTTTCCATGGAAATTTCTTTCTTTGTATATCTATTTATTTTTATTTTTTTTCATTTCCTGGACACTATATTTTGTTGATATCTAGAAGGTGACACAACCCACATTTTTCGAGACAAGTGCACTGTACATTTTAGAATAGAATATTCATCCAATCATCATCATCTTAATCATCTGTCCGCACAAATTTAATCATCTTCTCCCAATCTCCATGAACTATTGACATATGCAAAAGAAACCATGGTCTGTTTACAGCTTTGCTACCACTTCTTCACAGGAGCTCTAATGTGTATTCAATAACACCTTATTGCATTAAGGTTTGTTCTTTTTCAGTGTTCCATTGTAGATTAGGTGGTGAACTCTTTGATTTTTTTTCTCTTGGTCATGAAGTCAAATCTCCTGGTTGTGGGCACAGTGCTTAAACACTTCCACTCCCCATCCTATTCTCCTCTCCTTACAATTTTAGGGTGTTTAGGGCTAGCCCTGTCCAACATATGTTAGTCCTGCCTTCTTGAATGGCTAACCCCACCAACTATGAGACCACTACCTCTGAAGTTCCCAGGTGTGGTGGTGGCTGTACATTTTTTTTACTAGTTCTAAAATAGAATAACAGAAAGCCTCAAAATAGTTCATACGAATCATAAGAACGTGGTCAGAACCAGAATGTTCAACAAAAGTTTTGAAAAATTAAGGGTCAACTCATCTCCTATAAGAAGTTGAGTTGACCCTTCATGATCTGCAAATGTTATACTCAGATTAAATGAGATCTCTACCGTTTCGCTTGCCTTTTAACACATATTAACCCCTCTATAATATTGGTAATATAAACTATCATATTATGGCCTATCTAACCTTGGTTAGTCAAGACAACACCTGTGTAAGTATAAGCATGACATGGAATAGCAGTGCATGCATATACTAGGACTCATGCATTTCTCCCCTGGGCTGACTTCATAGATTCTCTGAACTGTGCCCTTACATGCCAGCAGTATGTGAGCCAGGACTTCATGTCTCGGCATCACAGGAAGATAGTATACAAAAAACAAAAACTGTCTCCGCTTCTCACCCTAATAAAGTTGGCAACAAATATATAAACATAATATAAATGAGAGGTTTTGGTTAAAAAAAGTGTCGGTGCGCTAAGCTAGTCACAGGCTCAAATAATACAAATGTGTAATACGAGGCCTACCAAACAGGTGTAAGCATGCAGCAAGAAACAGTGTATTGGCTGTACAATGTATACAAAAAACAAAAACTGTCTGCGCTTCTTACCCTAATAAAGTTGGCAACAAATATATAAACATAATATAAATGAGAGGTTTTGCAAACTTTATTAGGGTAAGAAGCGCAGACAGTTTTTGTTTTTTGTATACATTGTACAGCCAATACACTGTTTTTGCAGCATGCTTACACCTGTTTGGTAGGCCTCGTATTACACATTTGTATTATTTGAGCCTGCGACTAGCTTAGCGCACCGACATTTTTTCTTTTCACAGGAAGATAGTAACCAAAGTTTTAAAAAAAATAAAAAATGTGCTTGAGTGTGGGTCAAATTCTGATTTACCAAATTATGTGACCATGTTAATACAGATATCAACTAATCTTGACCCCACAAGCATATTTTGTGTGTTATATATTTTGGTACAATCTCACAGAATGTATTTTATGCTATACACCACATGCTCTCAAATCTTACTAAATATTTCCAGATATTCCTCTAGAGGGCAACACAGACTGAAACAATAAAAATGACCAAAAATGCATATTTCTATTCTAGGCTGTAACATGTTGAGACTAGAGTGCACAGTAAAATACCCATGCATAAGAGTAATGTACATCCAAGCTGATAGCCACATTAAATTAAAAATAACACCAGAATGATCTACTGGAAGGAAAGAAAAATATACTACACTTTAGTAAGATTGTCTGAAAAAAATGTATTATCACTGTAAATCAAATTAAATAAAAGCTTGACTAAACCAAAATAACTGTAATGCTACAGTTTAGTAAAACAAGACTTCTTAATCTGGAAAAGTAAGAGATGCACACACACAGGACATTGTGATAAACAGAGATCTAGTTTGTGGTTATTTGGTTAAATATTCTTAAATATTTTAATATATTTTGTATAAGCAGGAGACAAAGCATTATAATAATGTCTGGCAAATAGAAAAGATAGTTGAATACTTAAGACCTTTTCTTACATACTCTTGCATACGGTATATTTCTCACAAATTTGCTATAAATTATGCTTTTCCCTCATTCCATGTATTGTGAAATATATTAGTAATGATAGATACAAGTATCGCAGTGGTCTCTTGTTAATTACAGAAATATTTTTTATTTAATTCTAGTAGATGATCTGGATGTTATTGTATAATACATAGTACTGTTCTAGCAATGTGTGAAAAATGCTGTAAAGTAGCAATGTTGGAAAAAGTATACATTATAATAGCTCATTTTGGTCATTTTACAAAATCCGAAATGAGTGAACAGAAAAAAAAATCAAATCAATCTAATATGAAGGTTCAAACACTAGGAAGTTCAAGAGTTTTGGTTAAAGTGCAGTAATTTCTTGAGTGAGCCCAACGATTTGGACCCATAATGCTTTCATATGGGGACTGTTCCACCAGACATGTAACATTGTCCTGAGGGACTCGTGTAGATTTTCTGGATTCTCATTGGCACCAAGTACCATCTATATTGGATTTTTCTATTTAATTTAGAGTCAGTTTAATATATGTGACTCATGTTTCATTGTTGTTAGCATTTGGGGTGGATGACAATATCACCTCCCCTCATGTTGGTTGGAGAGTGGACTATAGCACAGAAGCAAGAAGCTAAACAATCTCTGTAATAATCAAGATCCACATAAAAGGAAGATCCTTCAACCAGCAGACTTTCAAAATTAAGCTTGGAACTGTGACTTGAATGCTTTAATTTGTTATATTACCCAGCTGCAGTATTTGAATGTAAAAAAATCTGGAAAATTGATGCCTGTATAATTGGTGAGTTTAGAAGACTAGATGCAAGAGCAGGATACATTTTTCTCAACTGCTCTTTGAATAATAGTAAATATATATATGCTCCCAATGAAGGACAGACACCATTCTTACATAAGTGCATGAACAAGCTGCAAACATTTAGGGATGGGAGTATAATCATGGCAAGAGACTTTAATCTCAATGTAGACTGTAAAGAAGATACAAAATTACTTATTCCTAGAAAGAAAGGCTCATGCAGTTCCATGCTTCTACGATGTATGGAGATGCATGGAGATGCTCTAAAGAGTTTACATACAACATCCATAAATGTTTCACAAGAATCGACTACATCTTCATGGAAGCTCAACAACGACAAAATGTGCACAAAAAAAACCAACATAGGTAATATCATATGATAAGACCACACCACGGTTGAGGAGACAATTAACGTAAACTTTCCCACAAGGGGCAAGGGCGCTCCTTCATTTGGTTTCCGATGAGCCATTCAGAGGTTGACTTGCTTCTGTGCTTCAGATCATTGCTGCTGTCTAACCCCACTACGCTTGAGCTTTAGGTCACACTGATGGGTCTTTTCACTAATTAGTTGAGTGATATTATCTGCATTGATGGCATTTTCACATACCTGTCATACCTTTCATAACCTGTGTTCCCCAGTCTAGGGAATTTGAAATTGTGATTGACCAATCATTAAGCAGATGATCTGTACCTGCTTCTTATACTTTAATAAATAGAGTATTGCAACTTGGCCAGTGACAGTGACATGAGACGGTTTGTGGAACCCACTCCCATGAGCCAACTCAGCCTTTGCATATGCTGAAAAGGTTATGCAAGGGGACTAACTCCCAGAATAAGGAAGGACAACTTAAGATGGGTATGACTTGTGCTTCTGTTCTAATACTGAGCATGGGCCAAATCACACACTGTGTTCACACAAAGCTCGAGTCTGCTGCTTGTCCTAACTTTATGAGAATTATTCTGCTGAAGACTCACAGTGTGGCCAGTGGACTAGAAGATGATATATACATTAGACAAGTAACACACTAAGCATTCTCTTGAACTATATGCAAAAATCGTAGGATTTTGTTGTACGTTTTTGTGTTTTTCGTATCCTGTACAGTTTTTTCTTGTAATGTATCATCATTATGAAGAGAACTGCATGAAGGTTTCTAAAGAAATTTCCTAATCATCTGATAACAAATGTAGTCATATAAGAATACTGACTTGTCTACAAGCTCATCCATCGATCATAATTACCGTACTCTTGTCAGCATAGGACATAGGGTTCTACAATGTTGTACTAAAACATTGGCTTACTTTCTAGCGATCGCCATCTGGCATGTGTTTGATCATTCATTTAATTTTAGGCAGGTTTTATTAAATTAGGAACATCATACCTATTTGGAGGAAAAAATCTCTCCATCTGGCATCTTTTCTTCTTTCTTTTCAGTAAGGTCATACACATACAATTTATTTTTTCAGTACATTCCTAATATACAGTGTGATTTTGTTACAGTTAAATTACTACTTAAATGAAAATTCTTAAAATATTCATCTATAGTAAAAAAAAAAGTAAACCTTGTGATGAACAACTGACTATATTATTGGAAATAGTTTTAATCATCTAAAAAACACACACAAAAAAAATAAGCATCTAATTTTTAAGATTTCACAAAAATAAGTCCCCAGTGAATGCCATTCTGTTTCATTTAGAACAACATAAGGCAACACCTAATTAGCAAATGGATGCTCATTGTCTGTTTATGTTTACTGTAATAAGTCGGGTATGTCAATAACCCTGAAAAGGGGGGGGCTTATTATACCCAAGTCCGTAAAAAAAGAAAAAAAATGCTTACTTGTAAGCCATGCTTATAATGCTTACAATGTCTCATTCCTAACACGCACGCACCTGGGCTGACCGATGGTGGTGAGCACAGTAGCCGGCAAAGCCCTCTTCATTAGGGTCCCTCAGTCCTGACATGACGTAATTTCCTGGCACTCCAAACAGCTTCCAATCTTTAGGATGCTTTATTTACAGAAAGCAAAAAAAGCAACGTTTCGGCCAGGGCCTTTGTCAAGCTCACAAATCGTTGCTTATTTTGCTTTCTCTAAATAAAGTATCCTAAAGATTGGAAGCTGTTTGAAGTGCTGGGATTCCTTTTCTTTATTCGTATGCTTCAAGAGGGTTTATGCTGTTCCTTTTTTTCCTGCTAGCACCCAGCTTCTTGAGAGTTGAGTGCAGAACCATTTTTTCTTTTTTATGATGTAATTTCCCGACACTCGGACACAGGACTGCAAGGGAGAAGAAGAACTGACCATTTACCAACCATGGGACTAAAACGCACGAGCCTCTGCTGAGCCTAAAAAGGAAGCATGGGCGGGGGTCTTAAATGTAGGTCTATGTGTGTGTGAGGAGTGTATATGTGAGTATATGTAAATGTGTGTATGTTTGAGATTGTAGAAATAACCTGTAAAGCTAGCGTTATGAGTATATATAATACACAAGTACTTAGTTTTTCCTACAAAATTGAGTGTAAAGTTACATAGAAACAAAGAAATTAATGGCAGATAAGAACCATTCAATCCATCTAGCATGTCTATCATTCCTGATGTAAGGGACTCAAACCCCTATCAGTCCTTGGTCTGGTCCCATAATGAGGATAGCTTTATGTATATCCCATGCATGTTTAAATTTTCTCACTGTACTAGCCTCCACTTCTGGTGGGAGACTGTTCTACCATTCTCTCATTAAAGTAGAACTTCTTTACTTTACATCTAAGCCTCTGACTCTCTAGTTTTAGACCTCTTGTCCTAACATCCTTTCAAATAAGCTTGCCTTCTTTAAATCCCTTCAAGTATTTAAATGTTTCCATTACATCCCCACTCTCTCTCTTTTTTCACTTCAAGCTATACATATTGAGATCCCCAAGCCTTTCCTGGTAATTTTTTGTTCTGCAAACCATTTATCATTTTAGTAGCCCACTTCTGAACTCTCTCCAATACGTCAATATCTTTCTGGAGATGGAGATTCCAGAACAGTACACGATGCCCTAGGTGAGGCGTGCTGCGGGATAACATTTTTTTTTTACTATTTTCCCCTCAAAAAAACAAAGGTAAATGAAGGAAATTTTCATTTGAATTTAATTTGATCTTTCACTCTCACACTCTCATTCACGTTCTCTCACACTCGCATTCACTCTCTCTCACATTTTATAGAAGAGACTGCTTTTTTAAAACTTTAAGCTATGATGCATGTTGAATCTGGAAATGTGAGTGGAAATTATAGAGAGCAAACTAAAATTCCACAAGCACACAAAAAAATGTAAAGCTCTGGCAGGGGAGGGTGGAGGAATTAAAGTCTCAAAAGCTCATTGCTTTATCAAAATGGTTTTAGTTGTTCGGTGGGTGGTTTAGTAGTGTACTGTACCTAAACCAAAAGGTGATTATAGTGTACAGCCAAAAGAAAAGAGAATCAACAGGATTCACCGAGAGAAAATAAGACAAAATTATATAGAATGAAAAAATAATGAAATAGTTTAGTGGCAGATGTAGGAACAATGTCAAACAATGAGTTTGTTTTTTTCCATTGCTAAATTTTATTCATGCAGTAGGGGTTCTGGCCTGGATCCTTTTACAGAAGAAAGGTCAAGGGAGTCTAAACACCTACATGTAACTATTAATCAAATCCCGCAAATTGCCCTCATTTAAGTAATTGTAGGCTAATAATAAAGACAATATTTGAAACCTAGGAAAATATATTTTGTTGCTTTTTCCATTTCACTGGGGACATTTAATAAATAACCTTTACATTTTAACTGTAGGTGGGATTATTGTGAAAGCAGAATATTTTTTAGAACAACATGTACCCATTGCTGTTTCTAAATCACAAGAAAGAAGCATTATCATGCAGTAATCTGGTATATTTATTTTATTTTAATGTCACATGAACACACTATTTGGTTCACTGGTTTGTATTTCTTTATTTAACAAATCAAGAGATGCAGAATTTTAAATGTGTTTTTTGAACACTAAAGATGGCTAGTTGTTTTACATACTCCCCAATGGATGTATCTCTGCTTGCATTAAGTTAATGGATTCTGTTTTCATAAATGACTTCTCTAGTAAATACATTTAAATATATTAGATTTTTACCTTTAGAAGTTACCTTTAAACCATATCAAGTCCAAAATATTTGAAAAGCTAAGTTCTAGTTGCCTAGCAGGTTGCACAAGTATGAAAGTATGAAGAACCAAGAGATTAAAGATAGGGTGCAAGATAGACATACTGACAATCAGGCAAACTGTTAAAATGCCCTGTGTGCTAGTGCCAGAAGACACGGTCCACTCACGTCTGCTGACACTTGCCCAAGCAGACCCTGCGCTTTAACGTGCAGCCTGATACACATAGGGCTCACTTGGAAACATAGCTGCAGTGGACTTTTGATGAGAGGACAGATACGAGTTACACTAAAGTTAAACTGCTGTAAACTGCAGGAACTGCAGTATGATCTCCCCTTGCAATCAGTAGGTAACTCACCTAACACCCCCCTCCACAGTCCACATCTCTCCTTCCCTTCTTCCATCACCTCAACTCACATGCCTTTCTATCCTTCCCTCAAACCCTCCCTATCATTAACCAATCTCAAGTGAAGGCAGCCAATCCCCACAAATATAGATCCCATTTATTAATGGTCTGTATCCTCCTTCTTTTTATGCTCAGGGGACATTGAATCTAACCCTGGACCCACAATTCCAACCTGCTTCCTCCCATGCACCTTCCATACAAACATAAACAACTACAATCCTTCCGATCTCAAACCAGTCTACTGTAATCCCAGCACTCCTTACTACTGCGCCACATCATGGATGTGCAGCCGACAAATCTTCAGCAACTGCGTGATGTCACCATGCCCATATGGACCAAAATCTCGGAGGAACATTTCCAGTATCTTGTAGAAAGTATGCCACGAAGATTGAAGGCAGTTCTGAAGGCAAAAGGGGGTCCAACCCGGTACTAGCAAGGTGTGCCTAATAAAGTGGCCAGTGAGTGTATATACACTCGATATAGGTAGTACTGTTAGGGGGACACTATTGATCGTTTTAAACTTAGAGCCATATTTAATTAGTGCATATTTTTGATTCTCTTTGTTGAAAATAGCTAAGGCATTAGCAACACTAAGTGTATTTGACAATTTTTAATTAGATTTTTCAAAAATATGCATTTGTTTTAATTGAAGCTATAACACTCAGTTTGACACATGAACTGCAAGATCTCAAATAATGATATAACAATCCTCAAATGTTTTCAAATATTACTGTATGTATTGAAACCTTTGAAATAGAAAAGAATATGCTGAAACAGGCATAGCAGATAACACATTTTTCATTTTCTGAACACTTTTGAAAATTATACTTACATTCTTTCTTTCATTGGGAAATATGTTTATGGCCCTAGTGACCCATTAAAACTGGTCTAACAGCTCTGGGTATCCAAGATTACAAACTGCTTTGTAGGTTAAAAAAAAAGAAAACAAAAACAAAGATCAAATCTATATTCCATATGAAATGCTTGTAATAGTAATACAGCGGAACAGTGCATCCAGGAAACATATATGAAACATCATATTTAAATATACTAGATACCACTAAGTGACTTCTATAGTTAAATCTGAACAAGAGTTCCCTAATATGACATTTGCAACCCCTTCACAACTTGTAAGTTTCATGCAAACTGCTATTTTCACATTTGGGGGGAGACAGGCCTACACTTTCAAGCTAGAATATTAACCGCATTGTGACCCTAAGGACGTACTATTACATTCTTAGAAACAAGTGCTAGGTGGCGAGGACATAATAATAAGTCTTATAGTTTCTGCACAGTGTGGACATTTCCCTGTTGATACAAGGGAATCAGGCTGTTATTTGATAACCTGGGGTCTCCTCTGTCAACAGGAGCTAGCATCCCTAGCTTTCTGCTTACTGATCTAATGTAATGGCACATGGTGCAAGCACCGATTACATCAGAATAGCCAGCAACTTCCACTGGGGCATTCTAACCAGACCCTCCTGAGACCAGGAGGGTGATGGTATCATATGGAGAACCATTTAGTTCCAAACCAGATCCCTGAGGTCTTTAAAGACCACAAAAGGATCTCCAGTGAAACATCAGTAAAAAGTAATATATAATTTGTGTTGTTAGAGTAAACACAGAAAACGTGTCTGAACATAGATATGCTAAAAATGGGACCCCTGGTCACAAAGGGGTTAAAATGTAGTAGTCTATACTAGCCTAGATTCAGAGTTTTAGCAGCAATTTTAGTGACTTTTCTATTCAGCATTGCCCCACTGCAGTTGGTACTTCATAACTTCAGTTTGTATTGTTTTATTTTGTTGAATTTAAGTGGATCTGGCTTCACGGTAAAAACCTGTCCCCAACTCAGACTGGACAATAACTGCAGTTCTGTGAGCTGTCAGGTAAAACATGGAATTGTCTAGTAATTTTTTTAATTTAGACAGAAATAACCCATGGTGTAACAGAATCTACCTCAATGTTTGCTATATATGAAAAAATACCTAAATAAACTCTTCATGAGCAGAACACCTCTCTTAAACGGCAACTAGCTTGGGGGCCATAATCCCGCATGCGTTCGTAAAAGGGACAACATGAAAATTTAAAGGGGCCATGCAGGTATCATGTACATTAATGTGCAAAAGATGGCTGGAGTGTCCCTTTAACAATAAGTGCATATTAACACATCTTGTGAAGAGGTTGAACAGCTGAACATTTTGGAAGGATTTCAGCATTGGCAGAAAACTGCTCTGTTATTCAACAATGCATCTTTTTCAATGAAATTAATTGTCAACATATTTTCAGTAGTCTACAAAACTGCATGACTATGATCAGATAGACAGTGCAAAGAAATAATCTGAAACCCCTCTCAGGAGTTCCTTAAATTATGACAAGCTTATTATTATTAAGCGTTTACATGCATGTAAAGTGTACATATTTTTGTAACTGAACTTAACCCAGGACATTTCCAGTATAGATAATTTCTATCTTAGTGCACTAAATATTAAGGCTTTGTTGCGATGGTAACTAAATAGTCATATTTTAAACAACAAACTGCACATATAGCATGAGATGAAAAGACGTGTGAAACATTAATAAGAAAAGGTACCTTATCATCATTATGTTATTGTGACTTTTAATATTTATCACATATTAAATAAACATTTTGTTGCCGGATTTTCTCCACTTAATTATTTCTTTAATGCAGAACATGTATAATTATTATTATTACCATTACTATTACTACTACTACTAAGCCCATTTGTGAAGCGTTGTTTTGCAGAATTTTACTTTTAGATATGCTTAAGGCAAAAAAGAGCAATGGGAAATATTTGTCCTACTAGGATACATAAGGCATAACGTGACGCTCTCTGCATCAATTCTTTTTATAACTGGTTTACTGCTGTGATGTGGAAACAGATAATCATACTCATGTTGTTTACAAGTTATTATTCATGTCTGTCTAGTACAAAATTATTTTCAGCTATAGGCGTTTTTATCTAGTACTCTACTTAAAGGAAAAAAAGGCATGCTGCACATAACAGCCAGTAAAATAAACCACTATGGCATTGACTTAAAAAATGCTTCCACCTGTTTTAATTCTATTTTTTGTAAGCTACCAGTTGGTGATTAGATGCAGCCTTGCAAATACCGTTCTTAACTTTTTTAACTTGAAGGGACACTCCATACATCATTTGCACTTACTGTATTTGCTCGAATATGAGATGAGGAAAAATAACCATTGTCTTATATTCAAGGTCATCTTCTAATCAGACCTCAAATAGAGGTCTGACTACAAGACTAAGATCCAGATCCCCCGCAGCACTGCAGGGGACCCGGATTCTCCTCCCTGGCAGCCGGTGGACGTCTGTGCAATGCTGGCAGGCAACCTCTGCTACTGCCGCCACTTCCTCTGGGGCTGCTATGATGGAGCACCAGCGTGACATGACCTTCCATTGCTCATTCATAGAAGCCCTGGCAGCAGCGGAGGTTGTCTGCATATCTGGGGGCAGAGTGGACTATAGGAGGGTATAAGGCATATAAGGGGGGCAGATATGCATAACTAGGGACAGGTTGGCAAATAAAAGGAAACAAAAAATGCATTTTTCTCAATCATATTTTTATTAAATATGAAAAAACAGTTTACATGAATTAATATTTACTAGTAAAACTTTTTTCTTATAGGGTAGTCTTATATTCAGGCTTTGTTTTTTTCCTAAATTAATATTAAAATGTTGGGGGTTGTTTTATAATCAGGGTCATTTTATAATCCAGCAAATACCGTAATTACATATAAAAGCTGTTTTCCCTTTAATTTTTAATTTTCTTTCCTTTCAAATGCATGAAGGGATTCGTCAGTTTGTGTCTGAATGGTCTATGTTTTTGAAGCTGTTAGGGTGGTGTTGAGGGTGGGTATGCTTTGGGGGAGAGATGAAAAGAAAGCAAAAAGAAAGAGGGACAGAGAGTAGAGAGAGAGAGAGAGAGCAAGAAAAAAAGAGGGATAGAGTGAAAGAAGAAGGAAAGACAACGAGAAGAAAGAAATAAAAGAAAAGAAAGAGTGGACATCATTTGAATTACAAGTATATACATCGGTATAATAAAGTATAAAAGTGTATACTTGCACAGACTCCCATCATCAAGACATATTGCTGTTTTGTGCCGCCCCCTTTGTCCTATACCTTTGCTCTCTACCTTGCAAAACAGACTTACTTTGTTTTATTAATCTATTCTTTCCACTGCTTTTTAACCCACTGAGACTCTCATGCAATATAAAGCCTTCTCTGGACACCATTAATGAGGAACCCGCACAGCAGGTTCGGTGCTCAACCCTAAGGTTGTGCAAATATGCGGAAATGGAAGCAAACGCTAAGAAGGCTTCAAATTGCTTTCAAAGTGGGTTAAAATGCAGTGCAGTCCCATTGATTCAGCATCTTGGTAAACAATAAAGCCATGTGGACTTGGCAAAATTGGGGTACTTTGTAAGCAAAGCAATATATATGGCCATATAGTGTGACTGAATCCCCAAAATGTATCCCTCATATAGGTTCTTTTGAAAAGCACAAAATGTTTTTTTGCTTGTTTGAAACATTCTAAATGCCATGCAGACCCACAGCAAAAAAATATACTATTTTAAGCCTCATCGGATATTTTCTTGTGAACCAGTTAACATTTTACAAACATTATACAAAAATATGCGTTTCCAAAACAGAATTAACTTGTGACACTGGAGCATGATTCTTAAATGGTTCTAAAGGGTATCACTCAAATCTCAATCTAAGTAATTTATTGAACATAAACAGGCTACTTTAAATGCATTTGTTGATACAAATTACTACTGCTCTTTCTGGAATAGTGCTGAACGCTAAGATTTTGTTTAGGTAGATAAAAGGTAAATTCCTATTTATCAACATATTTTAGGTAAAAAAAATACTGTTTCTAGTTTAATGTTTTAGTGTATATATATATATATATATATATACATACATATACATTAGTTGCGTTCTTTAAATTACGTCTGTGCTTTGCCTAAATACGATAATATGAAATAGATGTCATTTTTGTCTTTTTTTTTGTCTTTTTTTTGAACATTATTTCAGTAGGCAATTTTCTCTCTTGCATGCTGAGCGTGCAGTTAGCTAGAACACTGTGACAGACAGAATTGGCTTCTGAATTAATTTTGCTAATGTTAGAACATTCACATGATAGCACTTTGCCTGACATGTAAAAAAATAAGCACATTATAGCCCAGCAGGGGTGATCTTACCAGTTACATTTTATGCAAGTATTTTATAGTGAGAGATTCCTAGGTCAGTGTAATCAAGCAGTGAATTTCTGTTGGTCTGCCAGCTCTTGATAAAGGGCAGCACTTACACAATTTCACACTAGTCTGGAGAAATAAATGTTATAAACTCGTCAAACAGAAAAAGGCTCTTTCTAGAGTGTTTATATACCATCTGTGTAAGTATCATTGTTTTCAGCAAAATATTTGATTGGGAGAGAGAAATAATCCAATTATATTTAATAAAAAATGTACTAGAACATTAGTATTAAAATAAAAACCAAGAGAAACTACTGTGTAAGATAACATACATCCAAAATCCCATTTTGCAGGTATACCTTACTCCAACATTAGAGTGTCAGCTCCTTGATTAAGTATTATCAAGTCAGCCCCAGGTGGGTGCCTGCAGTATATTGCACATGTCCTAGAGGAGTGGCCCTGTGGCCGCTTCAAAGATTGCAGCATTCACAGTTGACAGACCCATCTACCCCCTGAGAGCAGGCATCGGCATCCCTGGCTCACCGCTGACAAATACAATTTAACAAAACAATAATGAGTACTGTTGTATTGAATGGGATTTAAATGTCTTTTGTGCAAAGCCCTGCTTTCTTACCCCTCTGTGGTCAGCAGCGAAGGGGCTGCTCTGATTTAAAGCTTTTGGGCCACTAGCTGAAACCTTACTTAATGTTTAATTTGCAATTACACTTATAACCAGTGATGTTGCCTGGCCTAGTCTGGGAAGGCCCTGAGGTGGTAGTCCCCCTTCTCCAAAATCGAGGGGGGAGATCATTCCTCCCGTGCAGTGGCGTCTCCAGCTTTCATATTTAGGGGGGGCACATGGGGGGCCAGGGACCAAAGTAGGGGGGCCAATTATAAAATGGTACATATACACTATATATATATATATATATATATATATATATATATATATATATATACACGTTAGACGTGCATTTTTAACTACATAATATGCACTTATTACCCCCTGCTTCCGATATATATTAATATTAGCTCCTGCTGCTGATATATATTAATATTAGACCCTGCTGCCGGTATATATTATTAGTCCCGGCTTCCGATATATATTAATATTAGCCCCTGCTGCCAATATATATAAATATTAAACCCTGCTGTCAATATATAAATATTAGACCCTGCTGCCAATATATAAATAAATATTAGCCCCTGCTCCCAATACATATATATACATATATATTAACATTAGACCCTGTTGCCAATATATTTTATAGTGAAAAAATTGGACCCTACCCAAGCATTTCCTTGGGTCCTGCTCAGCGCTCCCTTGCATGCAATCACTCCCTCCGCTACCACACCGAAAAAAATATATTTGCCACACTGACTGCAGATCGGGAGAAGACAGTGAGAGTCAGTCCTGCACAGTGACAGTGAGAGGTCCTCTCTCCTGTAATCATCCCCAGAGTCCCTTTATCCCCTCATTCACTAAACCATACCGCTCTTTTACTTACACCCTGTAGTTCAGGTATAGATCAAATAAACAACACATGGAAACAGCACATGCAACTGAATGAGATTAAAAAAAACCCTGTATTTGCAGATATACATAAATAATGTATGGAAACATAGCAGATACAGATCAACAGAATTATACACACTATTTGACATCCAAACAACTATAAATCATTTTTATCACATTATTAAAATCCCAGAAATCAAAAAAGTTAAAAGGCCCAAATAAATTAAGATTAGACATAATGGAATCAAACATTTGCTACTGCAAAAAATTTTAGATGAAAAAGTCCAGTTTTATTCAGCGCAACAAAACAGTGATAGCATTATTCTTAACAATATTAATGCATTAATGCATCACAACCATCTTAGCGCTGCGTCACCAAATGAACAAATGAGCACCTCATTACAGATAACACAATGCATGCAGCTGCATATAACTAAGCTGAGTACCACTTGGTCTGAGAAGGCCTGTGAAACCAAAGGGGAATAGCGTCCTGTATAATGAAATCAAGAACTGAGTTTCACAAACTCTGAACCAACATCTACGTTTCCTTTTAATAATATATTCAGACTGAAATAAGAGTAAATAACACAAAACCTTTACTTTTCCTCTCACTGATTTCTAGGCCTAGAAAGTTTTGTCCTCTGAAGTGACCACAAAATCTGGATAAATACAAATTACAAAGTTCTATTTAACCCTCTATAGCAAGTAAAGTGCCAGGAAACAGATGACCAAACACATATCAGGACAGGGTCTGCCACACTGACACCCAAATACACACCCCAGGGCAGGCTCTGCTGCCACATGGACCCCCACATCAGGATGGGATAACCTACTAATATTATTAAGTATATACTACTACTAGTATAAAAATGCTTTCCACATTGCTCTGTTTGTGTGTATTGCCCCTTGTGTATTTGTGCCCCCCCAGCCACCCTCCTTTGTGCATTTTTGCTATACACCCTTGTGTATTGATTTATTTGATGCCCCCAGCCAGCCCCCCTCCCTTGTGTATTGATTTATTTGATGCCCCCAGCCAGCCCCCCTCCCTTGTGTATTGATGCACCAACCCCTTGTAATGGTTATTATAATGGCCCCCATACAAATGTGTATTAACCCCCCCTGATGTGTAATTATGTCCCCAGCCTGCCAGCCACCATCTTTATGTATTTTATTTTCCCAAGGCAGCCCCCCCCTTGTTAATGTGCCACCTCCAGTGAGATCTGGTATACTTGCTCTAGTGCACTGCTCCTTGCTCTTAGAGCAGGGGCGTCCAACCTGCGGCCCTCCAGCTGCTGCAGGACTGCATCTCCCAGAATGCTCTTTCAGCTAAGGGGCTGGCCGAGGAGTATGGGAGATGCAGTCCTGCAGCAGCTGGAGGGCCGTAGGTTGGACACCCCTGTGACTTAGAGCAAATAACACAAATATTAAATAATGGCAATTTTAACCCAAACATATTTAATGGGGGTTCTCCTTTTAATTTCAAATGACATTTGAAGACCCTCAACTATTTTTTTAAAATGAAATAATTACTTTTTTGAAGTCTTCGTTTTTCCGCCTTAACACCGCTGCTCTTGCTCTCCTACCGCGTGCTCCCTGTCACAGAGCATCTGTTCCGAAAGTGCCCGCCCCCTTGAGCATCACGGTGCATCTTCAAAGGGGCGGGACGAAGAGCCTCAGCGATTGGCAAGCCATTAAACGGCTGGCTGCTGACAGTTTCAAAGCGGTTTTAAAACCGCTTCGGTTTTAAAACCGCTTCGGTTTTAAAACCGCTTTGAAACTGTCAGCCACATCGGCTGCAATTTCAGCTCAGACAGTTTCAAAGCGGCTGTAAAACCGCTTCGGTTTTAAAACCGCTTCGGTTTTACAACCGCTTTGAAACTGTCTGAGCTGAAATTGCAGCCGATGCGGCTGACAGTTTCGAAGCGGTTTTAAAACCGAAGCGGTTTTAAAACCGAAGCGGTTTTACAGCCGCTTTGAAACTGTCTGAGCTGAAATTGCAGCCGATGCGGCTGACAGTTTCAAAGCGGCTGTAAAACCGAAGCGGTTTTAAAACCGCTTCGGTTTTAAAACCGCTTTGAAACTGTCAGCCGCATCGGCTGCAATTTCAGCTCAATCTGCCGGCACACCGGGAAATGTCCCGGTCTCCCGGCGGTGGGTCGGGTCAAAGCGGCATCGCATTTCAATTGGGGGGGCACACTGGGGGGCACAGCATAATGTAGGGGGGGCCGTGGCCCCCTCTGGCCCCCCCCTGCCGACGCCACTGCTCCCGTGTGCAGCCCCTCAATGGTGTAGTTACAAAGATCTTCACAGCCGGTCCCTTTGTCGCTTAAAACATCATATCATGGCACCCTCTAGTGAAGATGGCAGCCATGGAATGATTGACGAGGAGTGATGTCCTACTAGGTCAGGCCTATGGCAACACCAAAGGTGAATACACCACTTCATAGAGCCACCAGAGTGCCCAGCTGAATAAAGACTGATCTTACAAAACGACGGGATCCCTTCTGGTTCCCTTTATAGATTTCCTGGGAAATTTCTCAAAATGTGTTGAACAGGATTGGATAGGGAGACATGCGTATAACAGGACTGGATTGTGTGCCGCAAGTATATCACAAAATGGGTTTGTGCCACTTAATTACTGGACTCGGGCAGAGGTAATAATTATTATTTTAAAAAGTATATTTTGTAACTAAAAAAATTATACACCATAAAATCTCAGGTATAATACTCACCTGTTTATAATTTTAAACTCAATTTTGTAGGGAAAGAAAGTGCCTAACTTATCTATAATATGCACCCACCAGGTAAGATCACTCGCTGATGATTGGTGAAACTGATCAATGATCAGTGGCCTAAGGAGTCGTTAATCATTCATTTATTAGGTTAAAAATAAAATAAATATTGTAAAATAATGTATACTGTAATACTGTAACCACTATAAGATCAATTGTAACAGACAAGTTTAGGCCACTGACATTGATCAGTGAATCCAGTCAATAACTGATGACCTAAAATGTCACTAATTAGTGATCAGTCGTGTAATAAAAGTGTAAAAATAATAAATAAAATATTTTTATTAATATGTGTGTTTTAATCATATGATCTGGATGACACTTATATCTATATCTCTGTTTTGTTTCTCCTTTTTTAATCAAGGCAGCAAATTACAGTCACAGGGACAAATAGGAAAGGGCAGACTTGTTTTTCATCTGATTAACATGTAGTAACATCAACAGCAATAACAATAATATCCAGGGAAATAATAACTGAACAAAGTTAACAAAACTATGTAACAAACATTTTCTATTATATATATATATATATATATATATATATATATATATATATATATATATATATATATATATATATATATATATATATATATATATAGTTTTATAATTTTTATATTACATGCTATAGTTAAGATTTCTGGGGGGGTTTTCCCGCACATATTATTCGTTTTGGATCTTTGATTTTGCCAATAGTTATCACTAGATGGCAGTGAAGTACTGTTGATGTAGTTTACCTCTCCATGCTTTTATTGTCTTACTATAGTCAAGCTGGTCCTCCTTTACACAGCTACTCGGAAATTTAGTGTTTTCACAAAATGGGACACAAATTTGTTGGAAACTGCCACTGAATTATCCACCATAACTGACTATATTTCTCTACAAAGTCAGAGCTTTTTTTCTACCTAGTGAGGTTTATGAGTTAGTTTGCCACAATATAATTAATAGCCTGTTGTCGCACAGCTTTTTACACCTACCATCTGCCTGCACCCAGGGTATCATCAACCACCATCTGTTTGTACCCAAAAACTCATTATTGCCGAACAGAAAATATATACTGTAATTGAAGATTTCTATAGTTCTTATCCTGCACCTAATGGAGTAGCAACAGCAATATGTGGGTGAACACTCAGGTTCATGCATTCCCACCGTATGCTCTAAAGTTGTATATAAACATCAGACATTTGCTGCTGAGTCCATGAAACACTGGGTAAGAAACTAAAAAGTGGCCTACAGTTTATTTGTGCGTTTGCCTTAAACACGTCTCATCATAAACAAAAACTGTTCCCTAAATGTCTTTCAAGATTTATTTGCATGAGGCAGACAAGTGTGTATCCCATATTGATTAGGTTGAAACATCTGAATTGGAGAGGCGTGGTAAACTTTGCAGATTGCCAACTCTCTCAGATGACTCCAGAACTCCTTTCTTGCAGGGAAGAACCATGAAGACTCAACCCTCATTTAGGCCTTTGGGCCAACAAAGAAAGGGCTTGGACATCCTCTCTGAAAATGCCCAGAAGATTAAGATTGGGTGATCAGGTGTCTGCTGTGGCCCTAAATTGGACGTGGGCACTAGTTCTTCCTCTTTTTTTTTGTTTTCACATCGGGGCTTCAATAATAGGGACATCTGAAGAAGACAGAGACCATGCTTTTTGGGCATTGGGGTGTGTCCTTCAACATAGTTTCAGACTTGGGGTCTGATTTGGCAGGGATAGTGTGACCCTGAAAAGCTAAGAAGGAAGATTGGGATGTAAAAGATTATTTTTTGGAACCCCAGAGGACTTACTATTGAGGGAAAAGTTCTGTTTGTAACCAACAAAATTCTTCCCATACTGCGATACATGGACTAGGCATGGACCTATTGACTACTGCCAGTCGAGCTATCACCAGGACAATTTTGTACTTCATGTGGGACACCAAAATAGACAGTAAAGCACAAAGTTGTGTGCAAGGACCCTTTCAAAGACAATAAAAGTTTACCTGATAGACCACTTTTGCTTAGATCCTCTTTTGTGTGTAGCTATATGTGTAGGTTTATGAAAGACACAGCAAATAGCTCTGTTGGAAGTTCCATGCCCCACTTTTTCTTGTTTTCCGTCTGGAGGAACCTTAAGTGGGACTAATGGGATAGCTCTATCCCTGGCAACTAGAATACACAGTGGTGCGGTATAAAATTTGCGAGGCAACATGAAATGGTAGGAGTAAAACTGCACTTGTGGTCCCTTAGGGCGATTAATAAGCTCATCAGTGCCAGAGATATTGATGCTGCTCTTAATGCACTGTGGAAGAGACTTCACTAAATTTGTTCTTACAGTGTCCTTTTACACCGGCTTAGCTAGGAACCCTGGTAAACAAACTCAAACACTCTGTGAAGAAGATGTTCATCTCATACCACTTCATTTTGTATAGTTTTTCCTCACACAGACATACATTGAAGCCTGGCACCAGATTTGTTGTGTCATTTGTAACCCCCTGATCCTGAGGAAGGAACAGGCCACTGTCCAAGAAGTATGTAACATGCTTTTACTTGTTTGAACCATCTATCTGTGAGTCTGTGTATATACAGTATGTGTAAGTATATCGTTTTAGTGTGTGTATGTTTGTTTGTATTTGTAAGTTAATGGGGTTTGTTTAAGGTGGTAGATTGTGTTTTAGTTTATGGTGTGCTTATGTTAGTGTACGGTGTATGTGATTGTATTTGGTGGCAGCATGTGTGCAGGTTAGTGCATGAGGTTAGTGTGAGTGTGTGTGCCAGAGCATGGTTTTAGAGCATCAGGGGTAAGCCTATGGTTAATTATGTGAGGGAAAGGGATATTGTATATAAAAAGGTGATAATTATTGACCTTATTTGCATGTGCCTACCCAGAATCCCTTGTGGTTGTGGCAGCACCATGAGATTTCTGAGGGAAAAACAAGCCTTCTGGCTTGTCTGGTGTCTGTAGATCAGTATTTAATAATGCTTCCCCAGATGCTATACACACAAAAAAGGTGTTTGGTGCCAGAGTGAGTGGTAGAGCAAGTTTGTATAAAAGACTTCACCATTTGTCCCACCAAATGGATCTCATTTAGTACTTGATAGTGTTTTCCATTTTCTGTCTCAGTTATATGCTTGTGAATTTACACTTAAATGTGTTTCCCACCGGTTTCTTGCTATACTGTATTACATTTTTTATTTTTGTTTACAGCCCTTTGTTCATGACCATAATTACAATTTTTAGTTAGATTGCACTTGATATGATAATAATATAAATAACAAAAACACTAAGACAATAAAATAACTGCTATTTGCCAGTGAAAGCAGTACAGAAATTGTTCACACAGGAAAGTCCTTACGCCATTGGAGGTTCATTGAAGATTTACCACAAGCAGTCTTGGAGGTTTCCAATCCATTACTCCAACATGAAAGTGTGAGAGCTGGGAAAAATTACCAGAGTGGCCCAGGGGATAAAGTACTCACTTTGAACTCTCCAAAATGTACTAAAATGCAACAATTATTAAGTTTAACCAGAAGATAAACTAGAGGTTTCATCTTGCAAAAATAAAACAAACAATTTGGTAGCAATTGTTGGCCCGCTGCATATTTCTGAACAACAGTTGTGAATCTTTAAGAAGTCAGTAAAGTATATACGGCTGCAATCCTTTAGGAACTATTTAGTTGCGTTATGTCAAAGTACAGATGAACTTTCTGTCTTGTACCAGGGATGGATTGTCCATAATGATGCCACAGTCTGTCGCAATGCTGCCAGTTGTTATGTCTACTTACGAACATATACTACAGAGCATTTGGTTAGACCAAAGCTAAGCTCACTAGCTCAGACATTCATCTGGGGATTTGTTTCTTATTTGCACGTTTCTTATTGTCTGCCATCGTATAACCGTATCTCAGTCCATGGCCTCATTTCTTTGTTTTTAAATAGCTAGATGAATATTTCCACCCTTTTCTTTTCATGAAAGGTGTCATCCCTCTATGTGTAGATGTCAATCATTTAATAATTATTTTTTAATGTAAAATCAATAAATGCTAAAGCCATCCAGATTAATTTTAAGTCAGTAAAACTTAACAACACTTGAAAGAGCATGTACATAGTATTGTGTAGTTAATTTATTTATTCCCACATGCTGTCTGATTACAAAACATACTTTTTAAACTGCTGATGAAAGAATTCAATCACTCCATCCACAGCAATTGTTACAAACCATATTTCATTGTAATTACTAAACTTTAATGAGATTTTGTTCTTGCTTAAAGTCTGTTTTGTTAACACCCATATCTCTCCTGGATAAAAGATCAGCCAAGATTAATTTAAGGTTCACATTTAGACATACATGAAAAAAATCATGATAATCGAAATCATAATTTGTGCAAATAAAGAAACCTGTGTAAGAAATGTTGATGTTTAGTATTTCCTGCTTATGCACACATAACCGTGCCTCTTCTCCTGATGGAAACGACTTGCTTCAGTAGTATGAACAGTAGTGTGGCTGGCTTTATCCAGTCATGGCCACACACTGGAGAAGCAGATAGGACATGTATAGACATGTATAGGTTGCTGTCATCCAGTAGCCTAACAGGCATTTGCCTAGAGTGCCAGTTAGCCTATCCAGGCCTGGTTAGTCTAGTTAGTTCAGATGACCACTTGGGTAGATGCAGTAGACTTTAGAACCCCCTGAAATGTCAGTAGTTTTGTGGCTATGGAAAAAAAATGTGTCAACAAGCTTTTCAAGTGGTTTACGACAACATAGGTTTCATTAAGTCAATGTTCTCATACCCTTTAGAAAACTAGAGTTTCCAGTAGAGTTCTCCTAAAATGAAACATATTCCCCAAAATGTTTCCTACCAAACATCTTTTTTTTTTTTTTGTTAAAATAGAGGTTGCAGAAGACAAAAGGGTATACTGTAGAAATCCAACAGCCTGTATTGAAAGAATGACAGTGATGAGAGCTCCGCTTGCATTGACTACAATGGGTGTTTATCTGAGGATGTGCAAGAAGGTTCTTAGGTACTTTCTGAAAATAACTGTAGATTATTATGAGGCTAAGTATAATCACAAAAGTTAAAATGAGCGGGGGGAGCTTCATGGATGGATTTCCATGGCTCAGCAGCTCCATGCAAGCCTCACATCATTAACTACAATGCCAAGCGTCGGATTGAGTGGCGTAAAGCACACCCGCCACTGGACTCTGGAGCAGTGGAAACATGTTCTGTGGCGTGATGAATCACGCTTCTCTGTTTGGCAGTCTCATGGGCGAGTCTGTGTTTGGTGGATGCCAGGAGAACGTTAGCTGCCTGACTGCATTGTGCCAAGTAAAGTTTGGTGGAGGAGGGATAATGGTATGGGGCTGTTTTCCAGGGGTAGAGCCCCTTACTTCTAGTGAAGGCAAGTCTTAATGCTTTAGCACACCAAGATATTTTGTACAATGCAATGCTTCCAACTTTGTGAGAACGGTTTGGGGAGGGCCTTTTTCTATTCCAGCATGACTATGCACCAGCGCAAAAGCAAGGTCCATAAAGACATGGTTGGATGAGTTTGGTGTGGAAGAACTTGACTGCCCTGCACAGAGCCCTGACCTCAACTCCATTGAACACCTTTGGGATGATTTGGAATGGAGATTGATCATCCAACATCAGTGCCTGACCTAACAAATCCTCTCAGTGTGAATGGACAAAAATTCTCACAGAAACACTCCAGAATCTTGTGGAAAGCCTTCCCAGAAGAGTGGAAGTTATTATGCCTGCAAAGGGGGGACCGACTACATATTGATCTCTATGTATTTACAGTAGAATGCTATGTCATAGAAGTCCCTGTTGGTGTATTGGTCCCAATCCTTTTGTCCATATTTTGTGTATTTATCACTTATATGGTTGCTTAACAGATTTTCCAGTGCTTAATTTCTGGGATTTGCTGGAAAAACAAGTTGTTATCTAATATATAAGAGGGACGTTTAAAAAGCTTCCACACTTTTTTAACTCTATTTCAAAACAAGTTACATCAAAAACAAATTACATCGCTTTTCTACACTTACCTTTCTTTGCGATGCAATTTTCCCAACGTTGTACCAACTTTTTCTCAGAAGACGGTCAACATCAACTTTCCTGCCGACGGTTGCGTCTGCATACTCTGACTCTTGCTTTCGGGCTAGTAATGGTGAGCCCACGCTCCATCACCTTCTTCACGGAAACAAACCTCTAAGCACTTGTGCTTATGCTACTCTGTCAGCTACTTAGACCCACCTTGCACGCACTGTATCAAGCATAGGCAGATCCAACACTCACATTCAGCTTTCCTGCAACCTCTTCAACTGTTATTTTCTACTGTTTTCGCTAACCATTTCCAGGGTTCTTTCGTCATTCCTTGTGGTCATGGCTGTAGCTGGACTGATCCACTCATAGATGACTAGAGAGAACTTTATTCCCATACTGAGCATACATGCGAAGATGAATTTGTGCTCCCGGCACACCTTCTGCCCACAATAAGCGTATGACAGAACGCTGTTCCTCTTTGGTGCAATTTCACAGCCATCTTCACCCCAGGGTGAAAACTCTTATACTAAACTGCAAGGGCTAAGACATAACCAATTTTTACTCCTTCCACCAACTAAAATGTAAAAGTGCAGAAACTTTTCGAACGTCCCTCGTATAACAGCCTTGTCATCATGGGAATTGGTCATGCTGGGTAGGTCTTAAAGTAAGGTCCAATCAAAACACACATGCTGCACTCTGATTGGTCGCTGTCCCAGTCAGGGTTTCAATTATCCTGAGCACAAGTGTCCTCTGTTCCCTCCATGACCTTCTTCATCCCCTGCAGCCCCTTTCTGCTTTGTGTGGTGCCGGATTTAAATGTCCAGAAATCCTGCTTGCAGTTACCCTTGCTTGGTCTTCGTGTTCAGACGTATTTGGCTGTTCTCTGCTTAATCGTGTAATCCTGTGTACAGCTTGTTGTGACTTCCCTCTTCCTGTTTGAACCCTTGCTTGTGTGACTACCTTCTCCATGTACCATGTACCGACTTTGCTTGTATGACTACCTTCTACGTGTACCGAATTTGGCTTTCCTCCGATGCCTCATTTAGCAGATCCAGCCCTACCACGGTTATCCACGCTACTGACATTTTTCTACTTAGAGACTGTCTATATATTGCCCTGTTTGTCCCTTTGGGGGTCTCCCCATTCGGAATCTCTGAGGGTGAAGATTAGGCTGAATTGGGTCTGGGTAACAGGTGCATGACACCACAGTAGTAGGATGGCAGCATTATGGCAGATCTCCACATGAGGTAAGAGGAAAGGGATAAAGAAAATTGGAAGGGAGAACTTCAGTAGAGTGAGAGTGTATGTGTCAGTGTATGGTGTTAGAGTGAGTGTGTGTTAGTTTATTGTTTTGGGGGAGTGTGTGTATGTGGACGTATAGGGCATCATAGTGACTTTGTAATAGTTGGTGGAAAAAGGAAGATAACTTGGGACAGAGGATGTTGGCTCTGCCCAAGACAAAGACCTCAGCTTTCATGGGGTTAATGTTTAAACTAAATACATCTAAAACCTATAACTCTGATTATCAAACATAAGATAAGCTATAGGATGTGTTAACAGTAACACTTCACTTAATAGCAACATTTTTACTGAAATTAATAGAAAACTTATTTAAATATAGGTTGCCTTTATTATACAAGCTTCATATTTTATTTTACAGTAAACTAAAGAAATAAACATAATGTATAACATAATATTATATTTCATGTACATAGGATACTAAATAAAATTGAATTTTAATTTACTTTTCATTTAGTTATCTTGTGATAGCAGTTGATGATATGATTATTTTTGCTTCCCCTTTTTTTTAACTGTAAATTCAGTAAAGAAATAGGAATGGCTAGAGGTAATAACAATCTTAACTTCTCCAGATGGGGCAAGGTACAGTTTAATCAACTATATAATGCTGAGAAAACACATACTTACGTGTGTAGGCAATGGTATGGGAATAAATTATATCTTGCTTATTGTCTGACAAAGGACAAAGAACAGAATTGTATGTGACTTTTGAAACAACTGTAGTAAGCTCACTATATGTGAAGCATCAGGTGCACAAAGTAACTACATTATTTACAGGTTGCATAATGAAAAGTAAAGATTATTGCCTGCATCAGGCTTAAATATTTTTTAAACAAAATGAGAAAAGTGCAATATACTGTAGCCACACATCTCTACATACCCCAGTAAAGAACGACAATGGATATTTAGATAGGTCAGTGGTAAGCATTTTCTTTATTATTTTGTTTTAGATTATAGAGTCTTCTTTCTCTTATTTTTTTCAATATACTAAAACGCATTTATCAGGTTTCTCTTTTCTTCAATCTTCTCTCCTGACAACTACTTCTTTTTCTTTTCCATTTATTTTTCTCTAAGCTATTTATATTTCTTTTCTTTTTAGTTTCTTTAATACTTATCCACATACAATGGCAGTCTTTTTTTATTTTTTCTGATGCTGACTTGTCAGCCATGTAACAAAAGTTCAGGCAATGTAAGAGAAAAGTTCAAGTTTGTTTTTCCTTTATATTTGTTCTTACAATATGTTTTTGTTACGGGAGCTAAAAGTAAAAGAAATGTGATACTAAATTATGCAATAGCAAACATTATTATTTCTGCGATGCTTCCTTTGGAAAGTTTTTTTCCACTATGACAATAGTATATTTATTATATTAATTTAAATTAATAGTGCACATTAGAACCCCTCCTTATGTTTTGCTATTATAATGTCTGGCTTTGCATGGTTATTTCTACCCATTTGTAGAGTAACTGTAACGTTAGTGGAGACTCATATAGTCTGTCTGTGTTTGTAAAAGGTAGGTAGATACTATAAGCAGGCTTGGAATGGCACATTGGGCAAATGACTGGTGAGCTGCTGGCCGACATCATCACATACTCGATCTGCCGCTCAATAGCTAGTCTGGCTCTGAATATAAGATGCTAAAGTTATAAATTACTCTTGACTTGCATACATTTGCCTTGAGTTGATGATAATTTAAATAAGCATGCAACACCTGAGAGTGGCAAACCAAGAGCCCAACCCCCCCCTACATATATATGTCTAGAACAAAGGACCAAAAAAATGCTGCCAAAATAAATAAAAGTAATAGGTCTTTGTGTGAAAACAGAGAACTTAAAACATGCTGGTTGCATGGGAGCGTGTATATACAGTATACTCCCCTGAGGTAGTGGCTCCCAGTGCTTACAGAATGCATCGTATTCTCCATTGACTTGAATGGGCTCCATGTCTCCTATAGGCAAGTTTTACAATATTTAACCCAAATCTTTTTTTTTAGCAGTGAGTGAGTGAGTGGTATATTTGGCACAATACCCTCGATATTATGTAATTACCTCCGGCTCCTCTGTACATTCTGTTTTTTATTTAAAAAAATATTTAAGTGGATGGTTTGTTGTCTGTGGGTTTGATGGGGTTTGCTAGTCTCATGTGAGGGCATGCGAGTTCAATGAGAAGGACTCAGGACTCAATGCTTTCCATACCTCACAGAACCATTTTATTCAGTGTTGCAGCTTCACAGCCCTGGTAACTAATGGGCTCTTTACAACCTCCTTAATAAGGCCTCAGTTCTTAATTAGTGGCTGCAGGTGAGGCTAATGGGTACAGCCCAAAAAACATGCTGGGACCAAAATACTTTCCTTCCAGCACTCTACCTCTGCCTGTCTCCAGCCTTCCTTTTTGTCTACTGGGTCCTAAACTCCCTTGATTAATAAACCCGCCTCTCTCTTCCTCACATAATATAAATATATATATATATATATATATATATGTGAGCGACACGGGCCCCATCGCAGTTGCGACTGCTGGAACCCCTGTGGTTACACCACTTATATGGTAAATTAAAGACTTCGGAGCCATCATTTTGCTTTTGGGGAATAATATATATATAATAATATTTAGTAGACTAAACTGACTATTTGAAAGGTACAATGACTTTACATCAAACTTCATCAGCATTTATTGACATTAAACAACCCTACACTTGTTAAAATTACTGTACACCATAGGTTATTTCAATGGAGATGTCCAATCTCTCCAGCTAGCCCATAGAGAGCTGCGGTGAACTAGAGAGGCCAATTGTCCAATAGGGTAACTGGTCCCTAGTAAAGAAGCCCAGCGACTGCTGACTTAGGCAAATGCTTAGTCGAACTAGGCTTGAATATGCCACAGCATATTATTATATGTTTTAATTGTAGCTTTGCACATAAAGGTAGCAATCCACAGAACACCAGTGTTATTAGTTAAATTGTCAAAATTCCCTGCATGGTACATGGTGATCAAGTATTTCTTGCACCCGTACATTAAATGTAAGTAATATTTCATATTTCTCAAAAGCGTATATTACAGGTCACAACAAGGAAATGGATTCTGTGGCAGAGGACTAACTTACCTTGCAATAAAGAAAAATTCTCCTATTATTTCAATTATTGATCTTACAGTCTCCCTGGTATTATAGCTACTGCTACAGTGACGTATCACTCAATAATTTCATTTTCTAATCTCCAACAAACTGTCCTATATTTCACCTTCTTTTTCATTTCTAGCCAAATAGAATATTAAAGATCTTAATGATCATGTAAATGTTCATTTTAATTAAGAGCCTTGACATTCTGCCATTTCTTTATCGGTATAGAAATGTGTAATTAGTGAAAATGGAATCAAAGATTTTTAGAAACTAAAATGAATCTCAATTAGCACCTTTTCTGCTTGCTTAACTACATGTATCTATCAGACTCTTTATCTTCTGATGTAATGAAGGAACAAAGGAATCTAGCAGTTTAATAAGAAAATAAAATGGCAGATTTTTTGTCACAAAAATGGTAGGTATTTGAATTTAGCAAATTGGTACATTTTATTTTGGATGACTCAAAAAGATGTTAAAAATATACAATCTTAAAACAGACAGGTAACATGAGAAGCTCAAATAGTGGATCACAACGCCAAAAGAAATATGAACAAAATGTTGTTTAAAATTGTCTTAGTACTTTTACTGTGACATATTGACTCTTGTGAAACTAGAGGCTTGCGTAAGCTTTCATCACCTGTAATATACGTTAAAACTTGCTCCCTATATCCCAGGTTTGTCACTATAATACGTCAGGTTTCTCCTTTAATGTCCGTTCCCTTATATCTGATTAATAGCATTCATGCTTTCTACTTAAAGGGAGAAATCTTTATTACAAAGTATATGAGCATTGTGAGAAACATACAACATAATAAAGCCCCATCCTAAAGAATACACTAAAGTAAAGTATGTGTGTAAGAAAATATTTCTATTAGCCCTCTTACCTGTATTTGTCCTAAAATGTTACCTTGTTGGTAGATGAGAGATAGAGATAGAGGAGAGGAGAGAGGAGAGGAGAGGAGGGGAGGAGAGAGACTAATTTAATGACTTCCTTAGATCAAGAAAGACATACCTTAAAGACCCAGCCAATCATGTCTTGACTGTCATTCCGGAAATCAGGGTCCACCTTCAACTACCAGTATGCCCATTTTGGTTGGCTAACCCCCCACCAATGGGCATGTTTGACCTCTGCTTCCTTTGATCTCTTCCTTCACAGTGTAGGCATATATATATATATATAGGTTTTCCCAAATATATAGTCAAATAAAACAAGGCATTTTAAAAAAATATTTTAATAAACAGACCACATACTTATTTATGGTTTTATTTTTTAATGCACATTTCAAAGCTAGAAAACTGTATTAAATGTCAGCAGGAATGTACTTTAAAAAATACTCCCGCAGAAATATATTTTTTGGCATATAAGTAAGTAGAGCCACCGTAAGTGAGGTTTTCTTCAGAATAATGTACATTCCTTAGTGTTTCTTTATCTACATTAGTCAAGTAAACATTTGCGCAAAAGCGGAAAAATCATAATCAACTTTAAGAAAAAAAATTAATTTCCACTTCTGCTAATATTAGTTTCAAAGCTGGTAACTTAAAAGCATTTTTACTCATAAAACCAAGGCTCTTTCCATTTAAATGCACTTTGAGATTGTGCAATCACAAATAGCATGGGATGACTGTGCTTACATAAATATGGGGTACAAGCCATATGTGGGCACAGGCAATCTCAACGTTCACTTTGTTAAAGGAAGAACTGTATATTTATCTGAAAAACACCAGATATTTTGTTGGATTGTTTTCTTCTTATGAAGGATCCGTCTGAGAATATAATTTTTGCAAATAGCATAAAGCTGAATGGAAACACTATACGCAGTCCTTGTGTGTGGTGTTAATTAATGGAGAGAAACTATTAATACATTTGATAAAAAAAATAGCTCAAAACTTTGAAGAGAATAAACTTTTGCAAAGTACTATGTGAGCATGAAAATGAAATAAATCAATAAATGTACCTGTGTTAGAAGCTGCAGCTTTGCAGCTGCTCTACTGAACCATGGTCCAACTATTATTCCTTGCAGTAGCCAATCAGTGGCAAGAAAGCACTCCTTTTGAAACAGATGGGATGCTATCCACTCATGTGCTCTAAACAGACCCCTAACATGCACTCTAAACAGACCCCTTAATGTGCACTCTAAACAGACCCCCTAACGTGCACTCTAAACAGACCCCTAACTGCAGCATTTGCTAAGCACTGGAGCTCACTGGAGGTAAGTATGTCACATGCATTGAGACGTGTTCAGCCAAACAAGGAAAATAGATGGGGGTGGGCAAAGGGGCAAATGTAAATAAGGATTCTACAGAATTCCCCCATGCATTTTCAAAGGGTTCAAAACGGTATCATATGCACCAGTTGTGCTTGTATGATTTAGGTAATTGATGGATGTACAGAGGGAGTACAATGAAGACATTTCAAATGGAAATGTAAGTCACAGTTGCTAAATTCATTTGTATTTGTCATGGATGCTGGCTCCTGATTGCGAAATGCATTGGCTTTAAAATAAAGATATAAAAGTGACAGACTTCCCTGTCTGTCCTTGCATTTTTTTTTAAGTATCTCAGGTCCACGGGTATATGCGTTTCTTCCTAGTATCCCAGCAACTATTCACACTATCCTCACCCACCTCCTCAGTGAATTAACCATTTTATTGTGAACAAGCGTACGGTAATAGGAATGAAGTGCAGTGACATTTCTAATTGTATGCTGTGATATTCAGGCTTCTAGATCCATCCCGTAAGCTTTCATTTACAGCCCAGTAGTATTGCTATTAAATGTACAGAATGCACGGGATCCCTGCTATTCTGACAATGTACGTACTGTACATAATGCAGTAGTTTAATAACCCCTAATCCAAAAAAAAGCAATTAAAGTGGCAAACTAGTGTTGATTAAAGACCACTTACAGATCTGTTCAATGCAAATTCTTATCCACTCAAATTGCTCTCTCGGGAACCCAAGATCATATTTAAGGCATCAAATGGCCTTATATTCATGATCCAGAAATATAAATACCCTTTCTAAATCTGTTAAACTTGCAATAATCTGAGGCCAGTGGTGAAGTCATGCTACTTGTCATGCAAATTACCAGAATTAAACACTTAACAACTTAAATATTTCTGAGAACATCAACAATACTGGTTAAAGGGACACTTCGGCAACATGTTGACTTTAATGTATTAAAGCTTAAAATGTTCATGTTGTTCATTTTGTAAATGAACGCGGGGAAATCTGCATCATATGCATTTGCTCCTTTCACATTAACCAGCTAAATGGCTGGACACATCTCCTTGCATGTGACACATTTACCTCCAGTTGGCTCCAGCACTGGCTAGGGGAAAAGCTGGTGGCGGGGGGGGTCTTTTCAGGTGTTAGACTGTCCCTTTAATTAAACATGTTTAAAAAGTTTAAAAAGTTTAAAAAGTATACATGTATATACATAATAAACATCTCAAATTACAACTAAATAAAGTAATACTGTTAACAGTTTGGTAAAAAAGCAAGTCTTCACAAATTCCTTTTTTTGTTTTGATGACCTCGAAAGATAACAAAGTGTAGGTTGTACAAACTGAAAACAAGCACTGTTGCGTAGGGTAATCAGATAAAATACCCTGGTGGATTGCAATTATTTTATTAAAGATACAATTAGATCACTTTTGTAAGTATCCTTGTTTAAAGAGGATATCTGGTCACCGTACCCATTATAGTCTGTCATGCCTATATAGTTCATTCACCTAAGAGGAAATTGGCAGGGGAGTTGCAGTTTTATCTCATGGACTTCACTTTACATTATGAAGAACCAACCCCAGTGAGCTTTTGTCCCAAAAATAGTTTGGATGACCCGAAACGAAGCATAGTGACATCAGAAATAATTCTTGAACGTTACCTCATTAGTTGAACTATGTAGTAATGTAGGGCCAGTTTAGCTCTTGTAGAGGAATTAAGCCAGGTACGACCCTTAATAATGAATTGTCAATTCAGGGAATTTAAACCATGATCGAAAAAACAATGCTGAGTAAACAGCATGTATGATTGTTTTTTTCTATGTGTAGATATACAATAATGAATTGGACACTAAATACAACATTTCGAGGATGGGCCGGGTTCAATGACCCACCTGGAAACTAAGCTTCTACAAAAAATTGCATGCTAAATCCAAAAAAGAAGTATTGCAAGGGGCAGGACACTACCTAAAGGTTTTTCTAAATAAGAAGAATTCTAGGTATTCATTTCTATAATGGCTGGATGCTTTTTGTGTATGTGTTTTAGGTCTTTCACTGATTCTTCCTCAGTAAATGTGTTCTGGATGGCAATGTCTTATGTCAAGTTTTAGCAAGCATAAATCACAGCATAATTCCAAATCTAATCCACATCTGTTAAGATCAAGACGAAACTCTGGTTGACCAAATCAATTGACCAATCAACTTATACACACACACACATATATATATATATATATATATATATATATATATATATATATATATATATATATATATATATATATATATATATATATATATATACACATGTATACATATACACATGTATACATATACACATGTATACATATACAAATACACAGTACGCAACACTGTATGTTTCTTGTGGTCTACAGCTCCTTCAGCGAGTGGTGATCTAATCAGGTACCGCAATGCACAGCATTTATTCTCGCTCAGACAAGTGATATAATTTTCATGTTTGCTGTGTCAGTGAGGGTGAGGGAACAGATTAGTTTTTTTAATGTTAAAATGGAGCCCAAAGTGAATTAAAAAATAAAGATACAATTTTGGGAACTATAGTGTTTCTTTAAGTGGCTATAGGTTGGGGATACATAGGAATATGTGCAGAATATATCGGTATGGGCAGTATATGGGCAGTACCATCTAGAACATCAGCAAAATAAAGCTCTAGCCAGCAGTTTATGGTTCCACATGATTCATGTAAATGCAAAATATATACCTGTGTATCTCTTGCATGGAAACTTTAAATAAAGTGTAGTTCATGGTATTCCATAATGTAGATTTGATTAACATTATTCATAAAGAAAGAGACTTGAGTTATGCTTCATGTCTGAAAACACACAATCCCCGGACCATTTCAAAATGAAAGAAAGACATCGTCAAGACAAGCAATCAATAAGAACAATGTACCCTTTCTGGGACGGCAATGTTACATGCAAAATCAGCTGAATCTTTTTTTCTTTCTAAGCTATACTAAATTAGTATTTCAAAACCAGTGCCCTTTTTAAGAGATAGTAACTATACACTGTATATTACTAATCATATACAGTATACCTCCCATCACTATATACTGAGCCAGACATTGAAGGTGGTACATCATAACTCCCATCACTATATATTGACTCGGACATTGAAGGTTGTTCAGCATTACTCCCATATCCCATTATCACTATTTTTGTTTGCATGTCATTGCTTTTTTTCACTTTCTCGCTCTTACTCACCCTTGTTCATTCTCTCACTCTCTTAATCACTGTTACTCTCAGAATAATGCAGACAGATACATATATATAGAGCGAAAAGTTCAGAAACACTTGTCTTCCTGTTACCGGGGAGAAGTGGACAAAGAAAGAGGAAAGAAGAACAAGACAGAAGTGGAGCTGCGGAAACAGAGAAAGGGACACACAAAATGGTCACCGGAAAATGTAGATAGAGATAGAGAGTGTGAGAAAGAGTTAATGAAAGTGTGAGGGAATGAACGAGAGTGTAAGAGAGTGAATGAGAGTGTGAGAGAGTGAATGAGAATGTAAGAGAGCATGGGAAAGGGTGAGTGAACCAAAAGGGCAGAAAATGAAATTTGTTGTCGGAAATCGAACGGAACAAATATGAACTTTGTCTGAATCGTTTTTTGGCCATTTGCACAAGTCTAAGGTCATTCATTACAGATTGTTCTTGTTTAAGGCTTTGATTTATGCAAACTCGTTATTGTCATTCATTTCAAATATTTATTGTTTTTTGTTTTGCTTATATGGATTTCCTTTGCTGTTCTGTGTGATTATGCTTTTTCATTAATAAAAGTTGATTTCTTTATCTGGAATTGAATTGTTCTTATTGTACAAGGCTATATCTTTAAATACATCTAAAAGAATTTAGGGTTTGTCAATAACACTTGAGACAGGGTCATGAGTGGCCAAGGCTTATTGATGCATGTGGGGGGCAAAAGCTGGCCCGTGTGGTCAAGTTCAACAGACGAGTTACTGTAGCTCAAATTGCTGAAAAAGTTAATGCAGGTTCCCAAATCAAGGTGTCAGAACACACAGTTAATTGCAGTTTGTAGCGTATGAGGCTGCATAGCCGCAGACATTCAGGCTGCCCGTGCTGACCCCTGTCCACTGCCGAAAGCACCTACAATGGAAGGAGATGGGCTGGTATGATGAATCATGTTTTCTTTTACATCACGTGGATGGTGATTACCTGGAGAACACCTGGCAACAGGATGAAGGACCTGCTGCTAATGCCTTGGTGCCAGATACCACAGCACACCTTCAGAGGTCTAGTGGAGTCCATGCCTTGATGGGTCAGGGCTGTTTTGGCGGCAAAAGTGGGACCTACACAATATTAGGCAGATGGTCATAATGTTATGGCTGTTCGATATGTATATATACATATATATATATATATATATATATATATATATATACAGGCATGTAAGTAAATGTATTTTTAAAGATATTTTTCCTCAGCTTTTTAATATGCTGTAGGTGTAAATGAATGACTAAAAATCAAGCCCCAGAAACCAAACCTTTCAGACGCTAATGCGATGATAGCTGTGTTATTATGAGCCCTAATGATATCAAGTACACAGAAGAATACATAGGTGTCATGCTGAGAAACCAATGATCTGATTCTCATTTTGACTGCAGGCAAAGAATATCTCATCAAAGCTATAAATTCCACGAGACTATTCCCAAATTTAAAACCCTTAAGGAAGTGGCTTTTATAGTTCAGTGGGTTTAAAGGGCTGCTCTAACTTGGATTGATAACAAGGAAATTAATAGTACTTTTAAAACAAATCAGAATGATGGCATTGTTGCTTGCATTTTTGTACTTTTGCCTTCAGCATTTAACTTGCTCTCTAGATAACATAGCCATTGAATCTTCATTGTGTTCACCATGGGAAATGTTTATTACCTGCTAGGATTGCAAAACGTGGTTGATAGGTGGTGGATCTCGCATTCATTGCTATGTAAAAATTGTTTTCTTTAGGTCATGTGCAATTGAGTCAGTTTCTAATCAACCTTCACTTTTCACAGAGTGAAACCTATTCAGTCTAATGTCAGTGAGAATTAGTTTTTTTCCAGGCAGATGTAAAATAAACGACTGAGCGGGCGAAGCTCTCCTGAGAATCTTAGAGACAAATACAGGAAAAAAGCACCCACAATTAATTGGGATTTCTCTTATCTACTTGAGCATATAGCTTTAGTGAAGGGTAAACAAAAATCATTTGGCTTCCCTTCAATCTCACATTAGAAGCACTGGGGCAATAAGCCTTTGCATCAATAGACCTTTTATGTTCTACTTTTCCTTTGGCAGCATTGTGGAAAAGAAATAAATCCACAGCATTAAACAATAGCTTCCATTTTAAAGTAAAATAGAACTCAAATATCTATTGTTAATAAAAAAAAAAAAAAAATATAAAAAAATATTCACCAATGTCAGATTGAACTTGAAAAGTCCACATTGTATTTCTAAAAATATAGATGAGATAAATTTGGAAGTGAAAACAACGCTGATTTAGAAAATGCCTACTATGGTGGGACTGATTGTAGAACGTTTAGTCCGTAGAAAGAATGTCTTACGGTGTTATATGTAGGAATGAATTGATGTATGCAAGCTGCTCCCTTTCATGCTGAGATTGTAAAAGTATGTAATTTGTATGTATGTAAGTATGTGATTTTTCCCACAGGAATTAAACGTTCCTAATTTATAGTATATTATTGTGTAAATTATTGGTTAATTTGGCCATATTCTATTTTATTTATTTTATCTTTTCATATTTATACAAGTCATTGTTACAGAATCAAACAATAACGCCAAACCAGTGTCAATCTTTGCATAAAGTATGTGGTCTGTGACATTACAGCAGAGGCTCACTGTAGAAACAAAATCTTAAAAAATGCCAATTTGGGAAGAATTTCTTGTTCCCAGTCATGACATTGTGGTTGTGTATATGGCTACATTTTCCCTGCAGGGTAACAGTGAGGATCATGAAAATCACTCCCAAAAAACAATTGTACTTTAACTGGGATACAAAACATTCTTAAAAGAGGACAAGCAAAATAACTAATGCGGTAAAAAATATTCCTAAAGGGCAGATACTGTAATGTGTGGGACCAAAAATATTGCAACAGAACATCAGTATAACAGCTGGGATTAAAAAATAACTCTACAAGAGATTCTTTATTGTAATGGCTTACATCGTAACGTTACTCCTGAAAACCGGCTTTGGTGTTAACGGCAAGGATCAAAAATGACTCCCAAGGAGATTGCTGTATAACGGCTGAGAACAAACAAATGCTCCAAAAGAGCAGGTTTTCAGAGATAGCTCTCTCATTTCACCTTTTGTGCTGATGTACTATAAAGGTTATCCAAGTTTACATTTTCCATGTAGCCATCTTCACGTTTTATTAGTGTATTTATCAAAGAAGTTTGGCAGAAGAGTTGCAGTTTCATCTCCCAGAATTTGCTATGCATTATAATGGACAGCTCCTTGCAAATCTCTGCTAGGACTAAAATGGCCATGCGTACTGCACAGCTCAATCAACATACCCCCAACATTTCAGGTGTCCAAACCGGGACATCTGTGTCTTGAATGAAGAGCCTACTCAAGGTGCTCAGCTGTAGAGCCTCGCTAAGTGGTTGTGAGGGAGCAGCAGTGGAGGTCTGTACTGCAACATAGTGTAAATGTATATATGCTATATTTTTGTAGTCACCCAACAGTATTTTATCTGGAAAATCATACATCATGAGGTTCTTCCTCATGCAACAATTACATATACCTTATAAAAAGTATTAACATAAAGGAGAAATGCCAAAGCTTTCCATATGGCAGTTTACAAAGTTACTTGTGACAAAAACATGAAGTGCAGTTTGTAGAGAAACAGAACAATATAAAAAGAAATACAATTAAAGATAAATAAGTGATTTACAGAGTCATAGTAAAAATATTTATAATTGAATATTTAATATGACCAAGCTAATAAATATGAACTAAAAATTTGAGAATTTGAAATATTTGAGGCTCACAATTCATTAAGATTGCATCTCTGCAGGAAAGGTTAAAGATATTGCTCGTTTAAGACACATAGCTGCTTATACCGTAATGCTGTAGAAAATGAGGTTTCCATTTCAAGTCCCAACAATTGAGCTGAGATGACTCAGATGCCAAGAGTATTATAGAGGGTAAGGTGACCCAACTGTAGAAATGCGCAAATGGAAAGGGCAGATATTTTTTAAAGATTTATAAAATATATAGTAATACCTTGTTAGGTCCAATGCTATTTTAAAAAAACATTCTATATAGGTTCCTACATGTGTAAAAAATGGAGGTGGATTCAAATGTCACATTCAAAGAGAAAAGTTACTTAATATTAAGTAGATGGTACATAGCTGCCACATTTACAGTGTCTAATACCAATGCACTGACCAGTAACTGCTATATTCACAGTTACAGGTGTACAAGTACCAAGTGACAAAGGTACAGCAGCAGAAATCACATTTTTCTAGAATTGTCATAATGTACCATGAGTCGCTTATTCACCTTTTATGTCAATCTCTCCATCATATTAAATGCTGGCATGGATCCTCATTTCTTCCTGCTTCATTGTGAAGCCCAAAAGTTGTCAGCTATCTTAAAAGGTATTCTGTTGATTAACTCTCCCTACACCCTGTCTAAGTAACATAGATTCATAGGCATATTAACAGCTCACACATATCTCCCAGATGATCATAACAAGCAGCCCTCTATAATGTAAATGGGCTGGTTGGAGAAGATCAGAGATCCCCTTGTAACCAGCCTGTTGGGCAGTGGTGCACTTTGGAGCCTTATCACACAAAAGTAGACAAAACTGATGCAAAATCCAGACAGTGTAGGAAAACTTTTTCTTTGTTCTTCTTTTATGTTTTAATAGGCATGCATTGTTGGTGAGACTCTAACTTGTCCTTTTCATCATATTTAAGTCTGGAGATTGTGAAAGCCATTCCAAATGTATAGCATGGTTGAGTTTGGGGGACACTTTTTTCTCCATTGATTATGAGGTATTAGCTTCCAATATTTTTTGGATAATTATTAGATTATATTCTTCCATCAATGTGCACATTTTCTATGTTGTCGGCTACAAAACACACCCAAAGCTGCTTAATACAGCTACCACTGTTTCACATTCGGCAAGATGCTTTTTTTTGGTGATTTTTTCTCCAAACCTACCTCTATAGCCAGAGTTTAATCCAGCTCCCTCAATTTCTTAATTTCAAATGTATTTAAACCTTCATACATAACTTTGTTTTTTTCATTGTAAGCACAGAAGAGGACACAGCATAATATTGTAGATCATTTATTCATTTTAGTAAAGAAAAGTTTTAGCAAAGCCAAGTTTAGTAAAGAAAAACTCCTCTGTATTTTTACATCTAGCGTCCTAAAAAACTTGGGGTATTGATGTCCTTGGATTTAATTCCTGTCTCCAGTATGTCCCTTAATAGCCTCTTTATGGGCACAAAAACATCTGTTCCATCTCTGATGTCCCTATTTTCTAGGACGCCAAATGTCTATTTCAAAGCAGGACAGGCCATATACTGGGGCATTGTCCTGCTGTTCTGCCTGACCTTTGTGCGCAATGGTGATCATGGACTGAAGACGTATGGAAGAGGATCTCCCTTGAATGGCCCACTGAGCAGTGAAATCAATCGAGGTCTTTATTTTTGCAACACTGTCCTCAAACACAGCTTGCACATGGTCACTTCGCAATGTACTGAAGTAGAGCTCCACTGTATGACATCATACCCTAGTGTTCATCTTCAATACATCACTTTACAAAATATATCAATTTGTCTTAGCATTTCAATTATAGGTTTTGTCATAACCTTTCAATGTATGTACTGTAAAAAGCACTGGGTAATATTTGCAAATATATAACGAAACAAATAAAATAAATGAATAAGGGAAAGGCAAAACAAAAGTTTACCTTATTGATAAGAAAGATTTAAAGAAACAATGCAATATTTTTCTAAATTGTGTGAAATATATGAGCATTAGTAAATACTAAAGTGTAAAACTATAGCTTTTCTGTAAGTAGCATGGAACCCAGCCATACTGCAGCTGCAGCAAGTGGCAGCTCACTGCTGAGTCTCTTAGGTATAAAATTGCTGTCAATTTATAGGATTGCTGGCTTTGCACTTTTCAAGCAAAGGTTAAACTTGATGGACATATCGTATTTAAAACCCTGCTAACTATGTAACATAACATTTTATGCCTCCCCAATGTTATTATAGGTAACTATAGGGCTTATACAGATATAAATGTAACATGGATAATATAAAGCATTTGCAAAGATATACAGTAAATATAAAATAAACCATTTGGTTTAAAAATTTTATTCCTGTTTTTGCTGATCTAGTTAAAGGAAAACCCTTCTTAAACTACTATTTGTTTTGCCTAAAATTGGGAGTAAATACCAACTTAAACCCAAGAGCAGTTAGATGAATTTCTGAATTAACAAGAATTCATTTTAAATACCATGCCTGTCTTGAATTAATCTTATGTTAACCTCACTCATCCATCTATGACTTACCTCAATCATCACAATTATGTCAAAATACATTTTTCACACAGAACTCCCAGGGCAAAAGGGGTATCTTCCTAGTGCCCAAGCATTTCACTTTGACGAAAGTTTGAAAATGGTGCACAGCACTTTGAATAATGCGTATGTGTTCTCTTCCTGTTTCACTACATTTAAATGTGGTGTTATATGTGTATTATATATGTATTATAACATAACTAGAAAAAATTATAAATTAGCAAATCAAACAAGAAAAAAATATGTTTATTGTATTTTTCTATGGCTTACATGTATGTTCAAAATGTACAACAAACAAATTTGAAATAATGCTACAAAAGTCAGAGATTAAAAAAAAAAAAACCCCAGTATAAACGAATAACTAAAATACAAACTCAGGATCGTGCATGAAATTCAAAACATTTTCTTTACTGAATGACTGGGCCATGCAGATACTGTAGTGATTAACGGTAAGAGGCTAAACTACTAACTAGGACTCATTTCAATGGAAATGTAAAATTCTAGATGTCTACGGTCTGTTTCTGAAGCTACTAGAACTGATGGTTTTATGCTAATTCCAAATAGATAGTGTACATTAATCACAATAGATGCAGCTAAACTGTTAAGCTACAAACCGCAAAAAAAAAAAAAAACAACACACGCAGAGGAATACTAATAACAATGTTGCATTTTCAAAATAGAATATAAAATACAAAGCTGCTCTACCATTTAGGCTGCTATCGTTCCATAGTTTTTCAAAGGTTTTTTGTAGCAACATCTTCCAAAATTATTTCAATCCCAATTTTAACCCCTGCAGATTTGAAAATGCTTTTCCTAGAAATGTACTTTCTGAGTCTTACATTTTTTCGGGAAACACTGGTTGAACATCTTGAATACTTAACGTTAAATTACATTTTCAAAAACAGTACTGTAATTCCTAAGAATCTGAGTTTAAGCCTAGTATGTGGTGTGGCATTCAGCTTTTCTCCTGTTCAGATTCCGTGGTTAGCTGCTGTGGTGACTTTGCCTCTGTGTTTTCGTTTTCATCTTCCTATAAAACAAAGACATATAATTATTCAAATAATAGGGATAATAAATGTAACCACATACTACTAAATTAACATCAGATTTAGTCTTCTACAAAGATATGCAAAAAGGTAAAAACACGGATGTTGCACTAGCTGTTTATTATATAGTAAACCTGCACCACAACATGTTTTGGAACGCACTTCACATTTTGGGAAAGCAGGTTGCTTTCTTGGGGTGATCGATACTCGTGTAGTAAATCATGCGATTTTCAGCTAGTCTTATGCAGGCAATTATAACTAGATCCCCTCTACTGTGCAGAATAGATGGGGTTTGCACCGCCTGCTGATCAGCAGTCAGTCAGCAGCAGGTTTATGTTTAATATCTCTTTAAAGCGGACCTGTTACCTAAGGTCATAAAACACATTTTTTAATGAATCAATGGTGAATAAGGTATTGATGTGTATTCTTTATATTATTCAAACATTTCAGTTTTCATTACAAGGTTAAATAAATTAAATACAACAAAACAGACCATTTAGGTCAATCTAAATGTTAATATACAACTAATCAACCTCCCTATGCTTTCATGAGCCAGTTCTTACATAAAGTTAAAAAGTACCAAGTAAGATGATATCATATCAGGAAGATTGGATGGATCAAATGGTTCTCCTATGTAAAAATAGTTTGCTCTATGTTTTTATAAGAGTGCTTTCTTGTATGATATAATATGAGGTAGCTTTTTCTCAATGTCTAGATACCAAAAACATTAAAAACGTAATGAAAACAAGTTCTGACAATCACCTTAAAACGCTGAAAAATTTAGTATACAGCTTTAATTGCCATAGCATATGGGATTATATGTACATTTTGTCTGCCCCCAAATTATTCCTGGGTTATAGATGCTCAACACTCAATTTACTTATTAACCCTTCCAGTCTTAGGACGTACCTAAACATTGTTAAAACTTGTGGCAAGACGCCCATTAGGACGTACAGTTACATCTTGACTTTGCTGCAGCAGCAGGGACACCTCCTTGCCACTACACAGAAGATCAGGCTGTCTATCAACATCGCTGGCTTCCTGATGAATGATCATGTGATAAGGTAATGCCCGATGATGTGATTGGACATTCCCTTCCGGTAGGTGTCACTGCTGACACCTACCCTAAGTTCACTGGAGGACAGAAGAGCATCAGCAGGATGCCATTATGACATCATTGACATACAAATGTATGAGAGATGCATAAAGGGATCCTCCAAATCCTTTAAGACAATAGTATTATCAAATATGCAATATGGCCCTGGAACATAAAAAATATGTATGTGGGGTATGACTGTAATCAGGAGATGTTGATGAAAAAAATTGGGTCATTGTTCAGGAGTGGAAAAATGTGATTTTTGTTTCTATTTTAGTATAGGTTTTTCTAATAAATCTATCATAATGATATGGAAAAGAGAATCATGGTTTAACAAACTTATGGTAAACCCCAGAAGAGGTTAAAAAGACCTTGGATATAAAGTTCCTAATTAATAAAATAAGTGTTCAAAATAAACAGAACATACTCAGTTTGTGGACCTCGATACCTGGAGTTGTGCACAACTGCCCAAGACCAATAAATTCCACCATGCTATATGACTTGCAATCGCCCAATTAGTTTATAAAGATGGAAAGGTCACCTACAAAAAATTATAATATTTTTTCCAAATTATGTAATTGGGATATTTTTTTTTTACATTTTACATGTTTAATATTTTATGTTTTTAATATCAATTCGACATACAATATAATTTGTTATGGTCAAACACCATTTTTTAATTACTAGTATCAGATTAAGAATACATTTTAAAATACTGTGTTCCTTTTTTGTATACAGTTCTAGTTTTTGCATAATATAATATTTTCATTGCATACTAGTCATTCTTTTGTATACTACCTCTGGCCTAATACACTATAAAAACACCATGACTCCTTAACATACTAACTTGTGTTAAAAATAGAATGACTTGGTCTTAATCACCCGGAGACTGACATTCTAATGAAAGTATATAAGGATTTCAATGGAAAAGCAGGGCTACTTTAGCATTGCCATAAATATCACATAACACGTGCATATGCCTCTCATGTTCTAGTTCTTCTTCAATAGTAACAGTGCTGTAGAACCCTTACAGAGCGCCATCGTATAATGATGTAGTGGGACACACATTCATGTCAAGTGATAACTTAATTCAACCAACTTAAAATAAAAAGCAAAAGTAGATAAAAAAACATTCTGCATGCTACAATAGTAGTGGCAGAATCATTCTAGTTTACCTCTATGTCCAAACAAACTATTTGTAAGGAATTGCCATGGAATTTTATTGATTCTGTATAAAAATATTGTCCCAATTTGTATGTATGCATTTTATTACTACTAGCCGTTCAAGTACAATAAATTACACCAAGTAACAGTATGACAGTAATTTTATTTTTACAACTAGATGCCTTTACTTTATCATTTGTAACAACAATAAATTTAACTGCACAGACACTTCATGTGCTGCAGCATCATATTTTTGTACCATCTCGCATATTTTCTTGACAGTGCTGCCAATTTTCCAATTACTTGTACAGCCATATGTTATCTGAAGATCAGTCAGCTCTAAAACAGTAAACATTAGCCCATCAGGCAGCAGTATGCTTACAGTTTTAACTGAATCACCTACAAGTTGTGTCCTCATAATTTGCTGCAATATTAGCTTGAACACACGGCGTAAATAAAACAGGCCCCTATAGGTTTAATAATAATATATACTGGGGAGAAAGAACACTTTGGCAAGATTAATACAAATTCACGTAACCTTCGGGTAGCCTTACAAGAAAAATCTGCAGTATTTTATGCTAGGAACTGTAGCCTTTAATGGCTTTAGCAAAACTAATTAACTACCTAAAAGCTTGTACTTTTAGATCTTCTCTCCATATAAATGTTTTGGAGATATTTAGTTTTAACAATTACATCAAGACGGCTTAGATCTTTGGCGTGAAACTAGCTTCACGTAAATCTATATCCCGACCTGAAGTTTTATTCTACATCTTCTCACCCCATGTGAACCAATCAACAACGAGCGCATTAACAATAAGACAGATATAAGATCCTGAGAACAGGACGTTGTGATGGGTACTTCCATGATACACACATTTGGTAGGTTAATAATAGTTTATAATGTTTTAATATGTAAACACTGTCACATGGGTTCATTTAGTGTACAGGACTGTAGAATGTAGGATCTGGTAAAAGCTACAATTGCCTTTTAATAGGATCTAACTTTCACAAGTACCACATTTTACAGTAACACTGTGTATAGAATGTATAGAATAAGTATAAAATGTGCATATTGATTAAAAGAACTTTATCATGTATGAAAAACTATTTTACACCAGCAAAGCAGTAAGCTGAACTTTACATTCTCAGTTTTTTAAGGACTGTTATACAAAAGTGTTATCCAAGCTAACAAAATGTGTTCTGATTGCAGAATATTATGTTACTTGCATAACGGCGTCTTCTGTATTAACTAAAACTTAGGGGCATCTGAATTTAAAACTGAAGCACAGAACTTATCTCTTTAATTTTAAATTCAGTTCCACCTTGGAAATGATTCTGCATTTGTTAAGATGGCAACTGTTGCCTGCCATTTTTTTTTACGATACTGAGACGAGAGCTTCTCACACATTCATCACAGCCAATGACACCTCATTAATCCTATAAAAACTTATATCACTAACAGCAGCCTTGTTAAAACAAATGAAGTGCAAAGACAGACACAGAGCAAAATACATACAGTGAGACAAATCCACCAACGGTGACATCAAAGCAGCTGAAAATCTTTCTCAGCACTTTTCCAAGCTGGTCATAGCGCCTCAGGAAAGCTCTAAGGGGTGAAATGATTTGCTTGGATGCTGTTGGTACATACACAATTTGTTTCTCTGTGTATCTGTCACTGCTTCTATTTTTCGGTATAAACATTTCAGCAAAACTGCAGTAAATGCTATAATTTTATGGGATTAGTGTGATGCCGTCACCGTCCTTCGTATATCAACTAAACTTGAACATGATAACTGCATACCTTCTAACCTGTCACAGTTTTCACAGGACAGTCCTGATTTCAGGTACTGTGCTGGGCAGCTGCCCCTCTATGCCACTTTTGTGAGCAACATGGACCATGGGCCAGATGAGGAGATCCTCTGGTCCCTCCTGAGGGAGCTGTGACCTCAATGGAGGTTGTGAAGAACCATGTCTTATCTTCGCTGTTATTATTATTATATTTATTTGTACCCTGTTTGAATGTGGCTGCAGCTCCGGCCTTCAAAGGAACAATCCTGTAACTTGGCTGGGGCTCTTAATCAGCCAGCACAGCCCTGTCTGCTCAGACGGCACCCGCACTACAGGGGGGATAACACAGGTGGGGGAAACCCATTGTATCCCTTAATCCCCTCAGCTAGTGATGGGACCATATACTGCTGGGGTAGCCACAGACATCTTTACAAACCCAGGGCCCATAGTCAATAGGGAGGAGGCTGGCAGTCAGGCCTCTCCAGTGGTCCCAGTGATGGATTTTAAGTGACACTTAAAATGTTGGGGGTATGTTACTGTACAAACCCTGAGCCCTTTGGGCCTGTTTCTTACATTGCCCTGATAAGTGGATTAAATGGAGACCGGTTATTGTAATTTCTGCAGAAATTAATACAGGCACTGGAAAGTATTCAAATATAATCAGAACTGACATAAACATGGTTCTAAAAAGCCATTTCCATAGACTGTTTTAATATTTACATACACTTATTTTTCTTCCTGTTTTTAATGTATATATCTATCAATTTTTAGTACAGACAAATACTTTAGTATCCCAAGATTGTGTCAATTCCAATACATAAAGACCAGTATATAACATTTAATTCAGTGTTAATTAAGTGGCTATAAATGAATAATGAACAGCAACTGATGACAAACAATGATAGTATATATGGTGCAACCATAGTAGTTTACTCATTATTAGCAGTAAGGGTTAATTTAGAATTCTAATTCATTATCACAGTCTTTCATGTAATTACCAAAGAAATGTAGTGGCCAGAAATTAGAACAGCAACATTTATGTAAAACAAGGAACTTTGTTAATGTCAGTGGTCAACTCACCGAGTGTTGCAGACGTTAATATCAGTCTGACTGATCAATTAATCACACTGCATACAAGGATGCACTGGTGACACACTTCCCATTTTACTAGCTGGTAATTTAAGAATGATTTATAGGAGCCCTTCATAGACAATTAGAAGAAAAGCATTAATGACTACTTGCTGAGAAGCTCCGTTTTGCGCAAAATACTAATTTTGGATAGAATTTGAGTCCAAACAAAAATCTAAACTGCTACTAGCTAAAAAAAATAAGCTTACAGTAAAGAGTATTTCTATAGATATATCTGTGATCATTAGTGTCTGCGGCATTTGATACATATACAGTCACACACACACCTCTTAGGTGTTTCAACCAGACCCATTGCTACAGGTGTATAAAATCAAGCACCTAGCCACGCAGTCTGCATTTACAAACATTTATGAAAAAATGGCTTGTTCTGAAGAGCTCAGTACTGTGTGTGGTACTGTGATAGGACGCCACCTTTGCAGTAAGTTAGTTAAATTTCATCCCTGATAGATATTTCACAATCAGCTGTAAGTGGTTTTATTGGAAAGTGGAAGCGTTTAGGAACAGCAGCAACTCAGCCATGAAGCAGAAGACCACATAAAGTCACAGAGCAGGGTCACTGGGTGCTGAGGCTCATGGTGCGTAAAAGTCACCAATGCTCTGCTGATTCCATAGCTAAAGAGTTTCAAACTTCCACTGGCATTAATATCAGCACAAAACTGTGTGGCGGGAGCTTCATGGAATGGGTTTTTATGGACGAGCAGCTGCATGCAAGCCTCACATCACCAAGTACAATGTGCCAGATCGAGTGGTGTAAAGCACGCCGCCACTGGACTCTGGAGCAGTGGAAACGTATTCTGTGGAGTGATTAATCACGCTTCTCTGGCAGTCTCAAGTACGAGTCTGTGTTTGGCGGGTGCTAGGAAAACGTTACCTGCCTGACAGCATTGTGCCAACTGTAAAGTTTGGTGGAGGAAGGATAATGGTATGGGGCTGCTTTCAGGAGTTGGGCCTCTTACTTCCAGTGAAGGTAAATTGTAATGCTTCAGCATTTTAGTACATTTTGGACAATGGGAACAGTTGTGGGAACAGTTTAAAGAAGGCCCTTTTTGCTCTCCAACATGCCTGTGGCCTAGTGGCCTGTGGCCCATAAAGTGCCTGACCTCACAAATGCTCTACTGGATGAATGGGGAATTCCCCACAGTTATACTCTTGTTGGAAAGCCTTCCCAGAAAAGTGGGATAGCTGCAAAGAAGTGACCAGCCACATATTAATGTCTATATATTTAGAATGTGATGTTGTAAAAATACCTGTTAGAGTAATGGTCAGGTATCCCAATACTTTTGTTCATATTGTGTATATACCCACACCTATACTTAGAAAATACAAACACCATCAGATGTTCTACATAATAATAATAATGATAATAATAATAATAACAGAAAAAAACCCAGCATTTGTCGTTTGTAATGGCTTTTAATATATAGCTGCACACTTTACATGATAAATGACATGTTTCTGTCACTGCAGTGGGGCATTGATAAGACAGCTGTTTGTTTCCCTAGGAAAAAGACTTAGCTACATGGATCATTTTCATAGCTGCAGTCTCGACAAGTTTGACATTTGCTTCGTGAAGCAGTGTGAACCAGCCATCATGAAAATGCACGCACTGGGACTACTGTGTATATGCCAGCCCCGACAATATCAGTATCTGCAGAGAACGCTTCCACTATGTACATTTTAACTCACCTGTATCTATCTGGAGAATGCAAACGGGGAAAACGATATTTTTGTTTCGTATTTACACTGTAACTTGAAATAATCTGCAATACAGGCTTTTTTTCTGTAGATGGCAACGGAAGACCAATATAACGTAATATTTCACATTACTAAGGCTTAATGAGAGTCAGTAACTTATTACGAGTTACTGTATGACACCTCGGTCTTCTATTGAGTCCAATAATCGTCATTCTACTTTCTAATTCCAGTGAAGCCTCCACAGAAAATAAAGGACAACGATTTTTACCAGGAAAAAAATGATGCTTTCTGTATTCATCTTTCCAATGCTTTGCATTTGTAGTTACTGTGAATTTGCAATGATTAAAGTATGGCGTGAAAAAATATTTTCCTCATTGCGCATAAAACAGAGTGCCATTTACAGTAATGTAGGTTAGCATTGACTGGTTTTAGATCATTTTGTTCCAATAAACTTCATTTATCTGCAGACCTGGAGGCTGCCATTGCTGTCAGTCATGTGATGTTTTGGGTGACTTTCCCTCCACAGTTACCACACAGAGCTGATGCTTTATGGCATTGCTAATGAAGTCTGTCCCTTCATAAACTTTTATTAGTCAATGTGTCAGGCTGGGCAATTAAGACTTTCTACTGGTTACCACATACAGTACGTATGATAAGGATTAAGGGTTTAGTAGACTGGGCTGAAATAACAGATTTAGAACATATACAAACAACTAATGTGCATCTGCTTGAAAACATTAAATCAAAGAAAAACTAGAACTGTCTACTACTAATAAAAAAGGGTGTTCCCCTTTAAGCACATTTTGCATTTGTTTACCAAAGTACAAAGGATTTCATTTAAATTATGCCGTGGAGTAACACAAAATGCTATTCCTTCTGCAAACATTATTGCGGTGGGGCTATTTCTCAAATATTTACACAATGGATGTTAATTCCTTAATGAGGAAGTATAATTCATTTATGTACAGTTTTATTGTGCAACATGTCAAAGGGTTTTGTTGATGAACACCTTAAAATATGAGTTAAGAGTCTAATCCGGGTGCCTAGAACGTCATGTTTTTAAGAATATTGAGTAAGGCAATAGGAACATTTTTAACAGGCCCACACACGTATATCGTGCACATTTTTGAACCAGCTTTGAGAAATTTCATTTCATATTCTGCCTCATCCTAGCATCATGCCAAAAAAACTTTTCAAATGTTTCTGACACCTGGGTTGTTCTGAATACTGTTACTAACTGAGTAGTTGATACATCAATCTATCAAGTGAGTTCATGGCAATTTCATAAATTATCAGGGCTACGGAATTTGATGGCGCTATATAAAACAATAAATAATAATAATAATCTGCAAAGATTTCTTAGCTGTCCTTAGCTGGGGCACTTGTTAGAACAGTTGGACACCGATACATAAGGTATTGTGTCAACATAATTTGTACTGTTTTACTGTCTAAAAGAAGTCACAAAACCTCTTCAAAACAGTGTTGGTCAGTGCCACTCACGCTTTGTGGATACTCCTAAAACACTGGGGAACAGAATGAGTTTGAGCTACTTCAGCTCTTCCACTTCTCTTCACAAGATGGGCCAAGCTAGATGTTTGTCTTGAGCTAATATTATCTCACCCAGTTGTATCTCAAAAACATATAATTCCTTATTGGGCAGGTGGATTGGGGACACCCAATCTGGTTTAGTACAAAACAAATGTGGTCAGTTAGTGGCATAGTGGAACACAGGAATGAGAAGCCTGCATCACCTGGGGAAATGGAAAAAAAAAGCTTGAGAAGAAAAGAGACCATTTCTATACTGGTATATACCTATTTCAGGGTACTAGAGATCTAGTGCTTCCCTCTATCCCCAAAGTGGTGCTCTGGGATAAATATTAGAGAAATCTTCTAGTCATGCTCTTTTCTTGTTGCCTGCCAGTTTTAATCGTGACTCCTAATACTGTCAACAGGACCTGAATTTAATGCAATAGAAGATACATGCGTGCCAACACGTCCTGCCAACCAATCTTGTTGGATTCCCCCAAACCAGATTTTCTGGAGGCTGAGCGGGGGAAGCCACACTCACTTCTCAATGTAAATATGGTTTTATTGAGAGATACTTGTTCTGCATCCCCAAGACCGGAAAACATTATTCACATGTGTTCTCTAGGTTTTTACCCCCATCAGAATTTCCGCGACCTGGAATGGGGATCACACTAATGATTGTAATTCTTAGTCACAAAGAGCAACAACACCATGTTTTGTTTTAATGTCCTTTATTTTCAATAAGGGACATTTTTTTTTACTGATAATACCACTGCATTGTAGCCTATTACAGTTTGGCAGTGTGCCATTAAACATCCTTCATACTAGAAACCAAAGAGACTATTGCCAGAGCCAAGACATTCAGCTTACTTTGTTTACCCTCTTTCAAAGAATTCAGCTTCCAATTCAGAAGTGTCACACGACACTCTGAAAGGGCCTGGGCACTGAATATTTTGAGGATATCTTTGCTTTTGAACAGGATGCTCAATCATAATGAGAGAGCAAATTAATGCACCACCTGTGCAGAAGCAGAGATATCCTCCAAACATTCACACGTCTCAGGATGGCTTTAATCCTTTCTGACATTCCTGCTTTAATCCATTCTCCTGTTCCATTTCAGCTCAAATAAAACTTGATTTTGGCACAAGGGTCATTATGAATTCAAGGACTGAAAAGTACACTTACAAAAAATGTTTTCATTCATACCCAGAATAGTCTAAAGAGATTTTTTTCTGAATATCACACCAAAAGGACATATCGCCAGCTTTAACGAAAATGTTTTAGGTAAAATGAAACCACTGCATGCTTTTGATCAAAATTAATTAGTATTTTAATTTTGTACCGTTCCACCATCGTTCTTTAAATGGAGCATTTATTTTATAGTTTTAAACATTTGGTTCATTAAATAAAGTTCAAAATGTGTGTTATGCGCTACATTTAACAACCTTTGGTCCTTAACTTTGGTATTTCTTGTTTCGCTTTTTCAATACAGTGCATAGACAATTTGAGAAAATTACATTTTTGAGCCTGTATATTTGGGATTTGTATTTCACTTCATACAAAGGGCAATTAATCTACTGTTCTGCAACATCTTTCCAATTTAAGAGGTCCGTGATAGATTTGCGACTGACCTTATAGGAAATGCTTAATTACGTCTCCTGTAGGCAGCACTATGATTGTGAACACAGCATATATCATTAGTGAAAGCGTAATTTGGCATGAATAAAGTAACCATTAGCATATATACATCTACAATATATATATATATATATATATATATATATATATATATGCACACATATATACACACACCACACATATATGTACACATATACACACTATACTTATACATCTGTGTATACAGTGCGCATTAATATCTATACCATGCAGATATCATATATATTTGTGTATTTGTAGAATTTAAATTTTAGATGTATGAAATCAAATGGTGCCAATGCAACAAAAACGGTCTCACATGTGCTTTTATCTGACATCTACATTTTATGTATACTGCAAGCCTGTTTTAAAAAATCATGTTTTTTTATATATAGATATATTTCTAATGCTAATAGATAAATCACTGCAGGTTTAAAAAAAAACAGCAGAATCCCTTCTTTTCATTTAAACAATGGTAAAAACAACTTTTCCCAAGAAGCTGTTCTTTTACAGAACACACTTATGTGTTGTTTTGTTAAAACATGTTTCTCCTCCCAACAGCGAGGATCCGACAAAGTGTTATCAACACTACCAGCACCCATACTGTCAGAGAGAGGAAAAAAAGGCTACAGTAAAAGATTTGAAGAATAGTAATACAGTTTTTTTTTACTCAAGTAACAATTGCGTTTTTTCATACAGGTAAGGTTTGCATAGCTTTTTTCATAGGGGTGAAAAGTCATCAAAATAGTTAATGTCACTTTCAGCTAAACTAGATGTAAAAATAGGTCCTGATCACCTCAACAGAAACTGAAACTCATACAAGACATTACCTATACATTTAAGAACTAATCTTGTTCTAATTTTATTCATCACTGTAGGTTCAAATGTTGTGTTTTTCCATGCCAATGTGTTAGGGAGCCATTATAATGTATATGTTATAAAGGCAGCAAACAAAATAGCGTAATTGTAACATTTTTGGGTTCTCCCCAGGGCAACCTTTATTTTTATATGATGTCTATTATTTTTTTTGTTAGAAGATTCCCATGTATCTTTTAAAGTTTTATTTTTCAAATAGTACAGACTTTTGTCTTATGTCAGGTATACATACAATAAACACCAAGCAAGCATAGATAATTAGGTGCATATGCTAACAACTTTTTTTTGTGGTACACTGTTTCGTTTCAGCTGTTATTTCATTTATGATAAGAGATGTGTTATCTTTTATTATAGAGTTTTTTTCTCTGTTAACTATGGCTGATCTCTGTCCATTCAATTTTGTTTTGGGAACTTGAATTTGGGAATCACTGCCTGTCACAAAGATCAGGGATCCCTCGATGATCAGCAGTACAGGTAAGGTAATGCTAGCACCTTGTACCCTCCCAGGATTTAAACATTAGTCAATCAGGGTTCTGTGATGCTGACTTCTGGAATATTGGGCTGGTTGAGGGAGGTCTTCAGCCTTAGGGTTATTAGGTTGCAGGATCCTTATTTAGCTCCCACAACGGCTGCCAGTTGTCTCATTATATCAGCCAATTAACCTGCAACACTTGATCTTAGATGCTCAGTTGTTTGTGCTTCACCAACAAAGTAGTTGTTTGTGTCCAAGCACCACCCGGCTCCCTGCCCTAACCTCACCTGATTCCTGGTAGCTGATTATGGATTATTATTTTTTTCAGTGCAACTTCTGTTCTCTATCTGCTGCCATTATCCTCTGCTGGGTTCCCTGCTGTTCCCTACTCAGCCTTAGCATGCAGGTACTACTGTTCCACTCTTATTGATTTACTGTGCACAAGAGCCGGGTAGAGGGCATTCTTTAAAAGTGGCTCCCTAGACCTGCCTCTAGCCCTCAAGAATGTCTAGTGTGACACTGCCTAAAGTTTGTATCAACAAGGCACGGTGCTTCTTGCACCCCAAATGAATCCAAAACCATTATCAATACTTTTGACACAGGTAAGGCATTCAAAAGGGGAACCTTTCTCACTGTAGCTTGGAAGCTAGGTTTCTTCCTTGGTGTTTAGGAAGTAGCCATTTCTACTTTACAGTGGGATGTTAGCATTTTACATGGGTATAGTTGGCTGTCTACTCAGTTCTTCCTTCTCTACCCTCTAAGTTTTTTTTTCTGCTTGCATTTTTTTAGAGCTTGTCACATAGACACATAGTATCAGAGGTAGAGTCTATTTTAAGTGCTTTACTTGTTCATGTCAGCTGACAAGGAGTAGCTACAACCCATATCTCATATGTACTGCTGCCACAAAGACAGTGATGAAAGAAGAATTCTGGCAGGTAAAATGATATTCTCCATTTTACATAAAAATGCAATTCTCTTCTCAACTAAATCATATAATATATAATATCAATATAATATCAAAGCTCTAGAGCCAATTTATTCTTGCTTTAAAACCAAGGGCAAATTATTTCATCTTCACAAAGATTCAAGAACCAAACTGCACTGATATCCAGGCAATTCAGTTTCAACAGGATTGCCATTTTCTAAAGATGTACTTACACAAATATGCTAAAAGAGAACTGAAACCAACATTATTTTATTCTACAGGGTTTTCATAACTGATGCAACCCGTTGAGGGTCAGATAAACAAGCTCAGTGAAGTGTAATCCAAGAGTTTATGTACATTATTCTAAAACATTGTTCACATTAGGAAATACGTTTTTCTTGGGGTAAACCAAATAGTCTCAACTAAGTTAAGAAAAACAAAAACACATTCTATTCAGGACAGAAAAGGCGTTTGAACAATTACACAGGTTCAGACAAACTGTGGTTTTAAGTTTGAAAACACGGAAATGGCAATATGTTTTATTCTATGATGTAATAAAAGATCTATAATTGAAATGAAAATAAATCGGTTCTCAAAATCCCAGCGTACAGTATTCTCATATTAATCCCGGAGAAATGTCAATGGCATTAAATGTCAAATAAAATATATAAGTTCGACATAACATGCTCATTTGGACCACGATTTGTGAGGTTTTTGACCTACACTATCCAACTATTCTGTCTAGTTTTAATGTATTGTTCATGTTATTGGACGATAATTGAATTCAGAAGCTTATGAACAGTTTAATACAGTAAACTAGTACACCAGAATATTTGCAGCTGAAATGTTCTTGGCATTCTGATCTAATAAGGATTATGTTTCTAAAACTACATTTAATTATAATAGTGTTTTTCGTCAGCAGACTATGAGCAAAAGTACTTTAAAATATGTTATTCAACCTACTCTGCTGAATTTAGCACTTCATAAACATAGTACTGTGAAATGCACAAATAATTTTTTTTAATCATGTAACATTTTCACCTCATTCAGAATTTTTAATGGAATGATTGTCATGTGACAGAATAACTTGTCTTGAGGGGTAGTTGGTACGAGGGAGTCCCAACAGCCCCTTATCACTTATCACTATACATCTTAGCCTGTCAATTTTAGTTTTGAATTCATACCCTTTGAAGATATGTATACATTGTTGGCACTATATAAATGAAATATCTAATTTAATTATAATATAATAATATGGGAAGACGTACCTTTTTGCTGAGGCACACAAAGTAACATAGAAACATAACATTTGATGGCAAATAAGAACCATTCAGCCCAACTGTTTTTTTCCTGATTTAAAGACTCAAACCTCATCAGTCTTGTCTTATATTCAGAATAGCCATATGTCTATCCTTGCATGTTTAAATTTCCTTACTGTGTTAACCTCTACCACTTTGGCTAGGGTAGGTTGATCCACCTGACTACCAGCCTTTCAGTAAATCAAGCTTCCTTATATTATAACATCTCTCTTTTAGATTATCACCTCTTGTCCTAACATTGTTCCAGATTCAACTTATTCAACTTACCTATACTTTTGGAAATCACTAAGTATTTAAATGCTTCTATCAGATCCCCTCTCATCCCTCCTTCTTCAGCACTATTTGTATAATGTCAAAATCCTTTTTGAGATGGAGTCTCTAGAACTTTACACAATACTCTAGGTGAGGTCTGACCAGATATCTGTAAAGTGGCAGAACCACCTCCTTCCTGCTACTAATGCCTCTCGCTATACAACCCAGCACCCTGTATGTCAGCATTACAATGGATCCTTATTAATAGCCATAACAGTGGTACTAGCAACTGCTGGTTTCAGTTAGCATAGTATTATTATTATCTTTTATTTATATTGCACCATGAGAGGTAGTGTGGGCTTGAATCATGAAAGGGATGTTCTAGCAGCTAAGATGGCGCGGCTTCTCTGAAGAAGTGGGTTTTGAGATGTTTCTTGAATGTTGGGAGGGAGGGTGAAAACTGAAGCATACGGTCAAATACTTTCTAAAACAATAAACATTAATAATCACCTTAAGTATACATACAAAATCAGATTAGACTACAAGACATAAAACTTCTAAAGCATTGAGACACAGCGGTTGCAATCAGAAGGAATTAGTCTGACCAACTGATCCAATGACTAGTTATTAGTCAATGTTTTTCTCAGGAGAAATAGATTTCTTTCTTTGCAAGAAGCATAATCAACTGCGAGATTTATACATACAATTACCAGAGATTGTTCTAAAACGCTAGACACTCATAAATAAAACAATGCACCTGTATTTTTATGACTAAGGGGTCTACATTAATTATAATTTATATTTACATGGTTGCTGGTAGATAAAAATAGGTTTTGTAAATTGGAAATAAGAAAAAAATAGGATGATCTTTCTCTTGCTATGTTGGCACTCATCCTTCAGACTAAGAAAAATAAGCCTGGTGCAAAATGGTGAGTGGTGCGAACACCATAGAAATCAAATGAATGCTCCTGATGATTAGTCTGTGTACAGACATAGCTCCCTGTGCCTCTGGTGTGATAAGATAAGTGGGGCTGGTGTACAGCCAGTTAAACTAGTCTCCATTTGTTAAACCAACCTCTAAAATATTTGCTGGCTGACTATAAGAAATAGATCCACAAGTGTAATATATAGGTGATATAGTTATAAGTATATTTATACTCTGTTATACAATTCAATTTACAAATGTATTCGTAAAATAACTGTGTAAAAGAAGTGTTGAAAATATATTATATACACATATGTCTGTGGGAATTTGTGCCCATTCAGCCAAAAGAGCATTTGTGAGGTCAGGCATTGATGTTGGACCTGGTTATTTTTACATGCTGCACACTCAGCAGCCCCGCTCTGTTAGTGTGCATGGTCTACTGATTCAAGGCTGAGCTGATTTTACTCCTAGAAGCTTCCACTTCACAACAATGGCACTTTCAGTGGGCCGGGTGAGATTTAGCAGGGCAGAAATTTCATAAACTGACTTGTGTCATCCTTTGACAGTACCATGTTTAAAGTCACTGGGCTCCTTAGTACGACCTAGTCTACTGCCAATGTTCGACAATGGATATGGCTGCCTATGTGCTTGATTTTATACACCTGCTAGCAATGGGTGTGGCTGATACACCTAAACTCAATATTTGGGAGGGGTGCTCACATACTTGTTATCATGGTCCCTGTCAGTGGGGAGAATATATTAGGGAGCAAGTGAACATTTCTTCCTCAAAGTTGATGTGTTAGAAGCAGGAAAAATGGGCAAATGTAAGGATCTGAGCGACTTTGACAAGGGGCAATTTGTGATGGCTAGACTACTGGGTCAGAACATCTTCAAAACTGCAGCTCTTGTGGGCTGTTCCCGGTCTGCAGTGGTCAGTACCAAAAGTGGTCAAACGAAGGTAAAGAGGTGAAGCGGCGACAGGGTCATGGGTGGCCACGGCCCACTGATGCATGTGGGGGGGCGAAGGCTAACCCAACAAGCTACTGTAACTCAAATTGCAGAAAAAGTTAATGCTGGTTCTGATAGAAAGATGTCAGAACACATAGTGCACCACAGTTTGTTGCATTTGGGGCTGCAAACCAGGCAGAGTGCACATGCTGACCTATGTCTGTTTTAGGGGCAAAAGGGGGTATGGCTATATATAGTAAAATCAATAAAAATACCTAAAACATATTCACTAAACACACTTTAAGCATATAACTGTTTTATTGTGGATAACGATTTTTTTTTTAAATATTGCTAAAGATTTTTTTCTAAAATCTAAAATGAACTCCTGAACACCCTGGCTGAGGTTATTCTCTGTAAGAGATTTTTGATATACTGTCAAGAACCATCTTTAAGGGGGGGGACGACTAATGTCACAATTATTCCATTGCATTAAACTAACATAACTTGTGCATACAGTTCACTACAGTTCACTAAACCATCTCAAGATTTAATTTCAGTTTTGCTGATAAAACCTCAAATGTTATAATCAGATGCTTTCCAAAACAGCAAAAGAAATGGGATTCATATTTTCTAAAGTAATCTTCATGCAGGTATGGAAGTGAGCTAATTTACTAAATTCACTCACCGATAAATTAGTCTTGCCAGCTATGCACAAAATCTTCTGCAACGTAAGATAGAGATGAATTAAATTGGAAAATTAATATAAAAATCAACCAACATAAAAAAGCTAGAAAACAGCAATTTTGCAGAATTGAAAACAGTTTTCTTAAGTGTATTTATACCACTGAAGTTCATGTTGAGCATACTATTTCACAGTAATACACAAAACAAGTTTGTAATATACCTGGTATTTTTATAGCTGAGTGAGCCAGGCTCGAGTCCAAAACCTAGCTCCAGTAAAAACTAATCTCTGTTTAAAGCCTTGTTGTAGACAATTACTGTAGACATGGTGGCTAAGTTAAAAACTGGAAGTAAAGACACACACCAGACTTTAAGCAGCAGCCCATATGCTCAAATATGGGGAATAGGACTTCTTTCCCCATGCCACCTCTTCCTTGAACAATATTCACGGGGGAACAATGCTTATAAGTGCTCTGGCAGTCAGCTAAGGCATCATGTATGACTACAAAGCAGCTCAACCTAGATATGTTTGATATTTGAATAGTAAATCCAAGCTTTATTGAACCATGTTAATCATTGAGCTGTAACATAATCAAAATTGTTTTCTTTTTCAGTGTGTTTCCATTAGCCTCCTATTAATTGACTTTCTTGCGACTAAGTAAAAATTTATATTTACGCTCTACCCATTAGGCAAAAATGGTTACATACAAACTAAAATGTTTTTTTTACTTATCAAAATGTCTTGTATTTTAGCTTATATACCTGATATAGATGATAAAACAGATAGAGAATCTTTTTTTTTAATAACATGGAACAATTGTATTACCGTTTTCTTTTTGCTAAATTTGCTTTGCTATTTGAAGGTTCATACCATCTTTGTATATTAAGCCATCTCCAGTTTTGGCAGAAATACATGACAAAACTATTAAAACATATTAACTTACATTTACATTTTTACTTAAAACATGTTTTTTTCCTAATCTTTACATATTAAAAGGAGATTAAAATGTATGGCAGTGAACATTAAATATATATTTGATCTATGATCATATGGCATTGTATCAGCACTAGCTATAATCTTTAAGCTTCTTCTGAGATGGTCCACTAAAAAAAGGTGGGTATAAAATACATTGCAAATGTTTTTACTAGATAAGTACAAGAAAAAAAGTTATTGTGTTTGGCAGATAATACATGAATATTGACTTAACCCACCATCTTTTTCCAAGAAAGGCTTTCCCCTATTAAGCCAAGGGTTGCCACTTGTTCCAGTTTTACCTGGACTATCCCAGAATGAAGAAACAAATCCTGTGTCCTTGATATGTCTCTTTATAACCCAGGAAATGGGTCTCTCTAACTCCAGTCACCTGTCTCCTTCCTTTGTTTTTTCAACCAAAAAAAGTAGTTGGTGCTTGTTAGACCATGTCCATGGTCACACTCTGATCACATCGCTACTAAGCTTCCAGACACAACCTCTGAAAGAGTATCCGGGAAACAGTATAGCAAAATGTGGCAACCCTAATTGTATCCTAAAATAACGCAAAAGCACTGTTTAATAAAACACTTAGTATTTTTGGTACTACTCTGCGATCTACGGTCTACTTAAGAATTGAGAACATGATAAACTAATAATGTATATATAATAACAATTAAGCATTACATAAGCTTTAATTAAGCACAACATGTATGCAATACCAACAGTTTGTCTAGTCTGACCAAAATATGTATAATTAAACTGGCATATAAAACAATTAAGACTTTCATTTTAGAGGGCAGGTACACACTGCCGTTTACAAACCATAGACGCCAAATACTGATAAAAAGGCATCTTACTCACGTTAATCTTTCCTTAGTCGTTTTACACAATGACCTCTCATGTGACAATGTTGCAAAGAAGTCAATAAAATTGAACAAACACAAACTGACAGCTGTTAGACACCCTTCACAGACAACCTATTATTTACAGTATGAGACGTGTTCAGTACATGAAAATTGTTACTTGTCGTGGGAAGTCAGTGTCAGCATGACTCTATCATTAACCCCTTCCGTACCGGGACGTACCTGGTACTTCCTGGTTAACAGTCACCGGTAGACCGGGACGTACCAGGTACGTCTCCTCCAAAAAACGCCCCCACATCACCACAATCGCGGTGATCGTGGGGGCGCTGCTGCTGCTGTCTGCCCAGGACTCCTGGGCAGACATCACAGCCTGTCTAAACCCGCCCCCAAGCCTACGATCACTCCCACGGAGTGATTTTGTAGGCAGAAACAGCGATTGCAGAAAAATCTGCAATCGCGGTTTCAGCTGCCACAGGCAGCTTCAGGGAAGGGGGGGGGGGGTGTTGAATGGGTCCCCACACAAGTGTGGGGACCTGATCCAACACCCCCCTGCTGCCTGATCGCTCCATGAGAGCGTCAGTGCAGCGTTAACCCCTTCAATGCCGCGATCGCGGCATTCAATGCCGCGATCGCGGCATTCAATGCCGCGATCGCGGCATTGAAGGGGTTAATTGCCGTTTTGTAGGGGGCTCTGCTGCTGGTGGTCTGCCTGGAAGCCCAGGCAGACCAGCAACAGCAAAAACGACCCCCCAGAAGTCCTCTGATCAGTCCTGTAGGACTGATCAGAGAGACTCCTCCCCTACAATCTCCAGTCTATTGGAGATTGTGTCCCAGCTGCCAGAGGCAGCTTCAGGGACAGGGAGACAGGGTTCTTTGGTCTCCACATGAGTGTGGAGACCAGCCCCCCCACCCCCTCCCTTGCTCAGTTAACCCCTACCCCCCCTGTTCCTCAATTAACCCCTTCAATGCTGCGATTGTGTATGACCCCCCATCGCAGCATTGCAGGGGTTAATATTAGTCCCCACAAGCTTGTGGGGACTAAATATCAGTCAATGCTGTGCTTCAATGGAGCATCAGCATTGAAAGAGTTAAAAAAAAATTAAAAAATTATAATAATAAAGAAAAATAAATAAATAAATAAATAATTAATAAAATAATAATAATAAAAAAAAATAACAGCACTGACCTGAAAGTCCAGGGTGCTTCCAGGTCAAATGCTGGGCTGGGCTGATCAGATCGCTCCTGGCCAATAGGAGTGATCGGATCATTATGGCAGCCCATGGATGACCCTGCTCTACAAAGAGAGAGGGGTCATCTAGGTTAATTATGAAAAAACACAAATTATTAATTAATAAAAAAATCATAATTATTACCTGATCACTTGTCGGTGACATTTTAAGTCGCTGATTATTGATCGGTCTCCCTGATTGATGTCAGCGGCCTAAACCTGTCACTTACAAGTAATCTGATGAAAAAAAATATTAAAAAAAATGTAAATGCACATGTTCCAGTTTTGCCCTCATAGCTTCCTCAAAAAATGCATGAACCATGCATGTGAGGCCTTGTTGGAATCATGGGATGTTGGTGAACAAAATGTGGTGTTTTCTTCCACTGTTGCACTTATGCTGTGCAAGAAATTCAGTGCAACATTGAAATGTATGCGTTAAAAATGCAATAAAATAATTTCCCTGTGAAGTTTGGCAGACATCAGTGAAGAAATGGCTGGCTGAAAACTGTCAAAACTACCCTAGTTGAACACCTTGACTCGTCTACTGTTCATAAATATATACTTTTATGGGGTAATTTACAGTGGGGGGCTTCCAAAATGTCCCAAATGGGATATGGGCTCAGCAAACCAATTTCTGAAAATTCCAAATTTGAAAACTAAAATGCGCATGTTCCAGTTTTGCCCTCATAGCTTCCTCAAAAAATGCATGAACCATACATGTGAGGCCTTGTTGGAACCGGGGGATGTTGGTGAACACAATTTGGTGTTTTGTTCTGCAGTTGCACATATTCTATACAAAATATAATATAACATCTAAAGCAACATTGCAACATATGCAAAAAAAACAAAAAAATATAAAAATACCTCAAAATTCGGCAGCAATTGGCGATAAAATCCCTGTTTGAAAAGTGTCAAAATGACCCTAGTTGTACACCTTGACTTATCTACTGTTCATAAACATATAATTTTGGGGGGATAATCAGTATCTGTGACAACTATTGCAGTTATTAGACTACCATGCCAAATTTGAAAAAAATTACATTTCAAAAACGTGATGCATGCCTTGCAATATTTGCCCTATACTGGTCAAAATAGATAAAAATCCTGGCCATGTTGGGTGGTTTCCAAATCAGGACAACTTAATGAATATATTTGGGATAATTTTTTCCCATTGGTTCAATGTGTGTACAATTTGTATGTATACAAAACTGTAAAAAAATGCTTTTTTTTCATTTTTTCCCCACTTTTTCCAGTTTATTTCAAACAAAACAATGTACTACCCAGCTTAATATGGTTTCAAATGAAAGCCCTACTTGTGCTGAAAAAAACAATATATGATTTGTGTGGGTGCATCAATTGATAAGAGAGAAATTACAGTTGAAGAAAGACATGGCAAAAACACAAAAACGGCTCTGGTCCTTTAGCGACACGTTAGTATCAAAATCCCGGTCCTGAAGGGGTTAAAGTAATACAAATGCTACAATAACAGACAGTTCAAAACAAACGCGAGTTAAAAATAAGATTGTACAGGAATTATCAACAAGGTATAGTCATTGAAATGAAAAATTTCCAAATTATTTGACTTAATGGACTAAAATGGCCTGGGTCTTATCATGGTCTACCACAGGAAACAGCCAAAGGTGTTTGTGTGTACATGTGTAGAAAGAGCCCGGTCTTCTTATAAGAAAAAAGGGGGTGAGGAGGAATAATTCTGTCATTTGACAAATTGACAAATGATTGCACTTAATGGTACAAACAAGTGTCTCTTTAAGATGCAGTTATTCTTTATTTTAATCTGCAGATAACCTTACATGCAGTGAGAGGAATGCTTTGTCATCCTTCTTTGTTCCCCTCTTAATTCGTATACACAGAACTTTTTTCTATCATTGTAATTTTTTTGTGTAGAGCTTAAGTTTGAAGGTTTATCTGAAATTTCCAGAAGCAGCTTTCACTAAAGTGGAGGATACCTCCAAGTCAGGACACCTGTGTTGGGGGGGTGACAATAGGTGGAAAGTGGGTGGGGCCAGCTCCAGAAGTGGGCAGAGTCTGGGCTGCGAGCACAGACCTCCATTGATTTTCCATCTCCCTGGCCCAGGAAGATCAGAGGATCTCCCCCCAACTGGACAGTGAGACAATGCCCCAAAATTGGGAATGTTCTGCTGAATCAGGGACTGTTGGGGGGAGGGAAGGGATATTTGCTGGAATCATGTGCCATATAGTTAAGATGGCTATCCTCTGACACATATAAATGTTTTCTAATCCTTTTTTTCCCGGTCTAAGCATATGAGGGGTGCCATATTGGCCACTTCTTTGAAGGACACAAGTAAAGTGCTGCCCAGCAGTATATAGGTGGTCCTTCAAAGAAATGGTCGATACGACAACCCAACAAAATATACTTACTAGTTGCACTGAAAGATGAAAAAAAACAAAACAGCTCTGACAGTTATTAGACAGTGTTCCGTGTAGTATGTGTCACATACAATATTCATTGTACTGAAAAAAGACAGAAAATGATCATGTTTAAAGTGACGGAGATGACAGTCAGGAGCTTGACACCAAAATAAAATGAAAGCTTTCTAAAACTTTATCCTGCTCTGTTATAATTATAGCCTTTGAATTTAGAGCTAGAAGCCAAGACGCTTGCAGTTTTGAGATAATTTCCATATATTTCTGTTAACAGAGTTAAAAATCTGACACTCCGACACAAAGTTGAATTTTGTCATACGTATTTTCATAAAATACAACTCCCTTTAATTTACAGCAGATATATTTTCAAGAAGGAAAATGCTGATGCTATCTTGCTTATAAGCTTGCCACTGAAATGATTTAGGTTTCTTCTATCTGCAATATCACTATAAGGCCTTCCTGTGCAGGCAATGAATTATATTTGACACTTCAGGCCTATTTTGTCTATATCTACTAGGCCAGAAAAATGAGGAAAACAAAATATTTATTTCACATACGCAGAAAAAAAAACCCTAAGAACTGATTCTATATAAAAGATAAGTACCCGTACCATGTTTAATGATCTGACAGGGCGGAAACAAACATTTTGTTGGTTTTATCTTTCATTACCTCAGATTGGAGTAATTTAACCCCTTTCTCACCATATTCACCACTCTTCCAAAGCCTAGTATTATACAAATCTTTTGTAATTGATATGATTACTGGTGTGTATTTTGTTTTTTAAGGGAGCTTGACAGTTGTGAGACAGGTTAGTTTTAGCGTACTGATGTGTTGTCGCAATAGTAGTTCTGCTCAGTATGAGAGAGACTGCAAGTTCAGACGTCTGGAGTACGTGCTTAGCTGAGGAGCCAGTGGCGAAGCTATCATTTGCGTGATTATGACTGAACGCCTTTAAGTCAGAATCCACCATAAATGTGACAATACCTCCCACATTCATTTATGGCACTATCTCCCTTTCTCTATATGTTGTGTATTTCTATAACCCGTCACCTCTAGACTGTATCAAGTTATTAGAGGTCTGAGCAGTAAGGTTGCATTAGCATTTATTATTATTTAATATTGTATGAAAACATTTTTTATCTTTAGTCTGAAAGTTTAATGTACGAAAATGTGCTATACAACATAATACCTAAAAGTACTAAGGAAAAACATAACAATATCATTTGGGATACTCTTATTTGCCTGCATATATCAATTGGTCTCTCATGATGTTTATATCCATTTCAATTTAATATTTTGTCTTTAATTTGTATTTTTCCTCTCCAGAGCATTTTTGTTTTGTCTCTTTTCGCAATATTCTAATTAAAAAAACATAAAAAAATGTATTTACAGAGAAAGCTACTCCATTTTCAGAGAGGGTTTAAAATTAACGTCATGAGAAACCATAACATGAAAATCAGGTATTGTGGTCTATGGGGACACAAACCACATACAACAATTACAAATAGATATTTAAACCATTATAATGTAACACAATGTATTGTAATTATTCATTTCCAATGGGCATTTTGGAAATCCATTTTTTCCTGTTCACAAAACCTGTTTACAGTTAATACTGTGAAACTTTAGAAGGTATTCACAATACTATAAATCTTACCTGATAGTTATTTTTTTTCTACACAGACTGATGTGACAAGATTTGATTCCTTGAATTTATACATTATTTCAACAAAAAAATGCAGTTACTAACCTTGAAAAGCTCAGGAAGACGCATTAATCTAATGGAATCTCATTTTCTGTTGTGGGTTCCATTTTCAAGGTCATGTATTCGGTAAGTAGAAAACAAAAGTGACACAAACTAACAGAAAGTTTGCTAAGGTTCAGGGGAGGTTACAGAACATAAAACACGACTGTACAAATCTCTCAACAGAGACATTAATTTGAGGTTGTATTAAAGCTTTGATTCCAACATGGTTCCTCCTACTATGGTGGGGATGTAGGAATGTCCTCTTGACATGAATCCTATGCTCAGGGTGTATTCTCATGCAAGTGACATATAATCCAATCAGATATGAAATCTGTCTAATGAATAGTATTGGAGGCAGGTATGAAGGGTAAAAATCATCTGTACAGGCTGTTTTGGCAGAATTACTAGAATATTTACTATATGCTATAAACTTATTAGTACATTTACAATATATATCACACAATACATGAAATCCTTTAGTGTTCTCTCTTAAACATCTAAACATTTAAAATGGCTATAGAGGGACACAAGGACTTTACTAAGATTATCCATATGTATTTATGATCTGTAATTGTGTAATTATGTTAGAAATTTAAAAGAAAAATGATGTATTTTATCAACAGAAATTAATAATTTAAGCAGTGTGTTAAACTCATATCCAACAAACATTTTAAAGCTCAAAGAAAGAGGGAAATTAGGAACAGAAAAAGGGAAAAGGGATTTGGGTCCCAAAGATCCATAATCATTGATACTTATGAGTTTTGGCGTACTATCTATCCATCGGAGTAAGAGCCTTAAGAGTAATTTACAGGAACTGGACTTATTTTTTTCACACATTTCAACAGTTTGCCCCTTTGAAGTATAAAATTGCTAAATATTATCTCCATTGTTTTCCCACGCAAACATTATCTTATCTACTTAGCTTAATTTGTAGTGTAGTATACTAATGACAGTCTGTCGCTTTGTGACATTACGGTTGTTGGAATTCTGAGATAACCCACAAACAAGCAGGAACAAAAATCTATAATGCTACATTATTAATGGCTACTAAGTGACCTCTCCTTATCTTCACCAACTTAGAGGTGACATTGGATTGTTCAATAAACTTTCTACTTACATGTCTGACATGTGAACTTCAATAACTTTACACTGGAAATACTTAAAATGGGGTAATATGTGAACATTTGTATGCATCGTCATAGCGTGTGTATATATATATATATATATATATATATATATATATATATATACATGTGAACTCTCTCTCTCTCTCTCTATATATATATATATACATATATATATATATATACATATATATATATATACACACACAGGCACACACATATCAAAAGCTGAATTAGGTCTAAGACAAATATAAAGTTTACCTTGAAACATCAGGGGCAGTTAATTTCACTTCTGCACAAAGCTTTCAATATTAACATACTTTCACATAATGTATATTGATTAGCCACTTCCCTGATGGGTTGCTTGGGACATGGCTACATTTACAAAGCCTTAGCCCCCCACGTACATGACTCTGCTCACTGCTTTTCCTTCCTTGGACCACGTTTGGGTACTGACCAACTCACAAGAGCTGCAGTTTTGGAGATGCTCTGATTCAGTCATCTAGCCATCACAATCCGGCCCTTGTCAAACAGCTCCTTACACTTGGCTTTTTTTCCTGCTTCTCACACATCAACTATTATTTCATTCACTTTACTTCACCAGTGGTCATACTGTTATGGCTGATCGATGCATATCATCTTTTCATTGGACTAACATTCCATTTTAAGGACAAGTTTTCGAGAGTATAAACCTCCCTTTGTCAAGTCAAAGGCAAACATTTTATCTTGCAATACTCATTTAGTAATTATTTACTATTTGACGTGCTGGCCACTGATATTTTGAATCTCAGTGTAGTAATGAAGAAGTCCTCAGACCATCTGATGGGCTAGACATGCTGAGAGTGTCCGCTATTCCATACTTCAACAAATCTGAATGAGAGATTCTTACACAGACTTCAGAAATTGAGATATGCTCTGCAGCTGGTGAATTCACCAACAACGTCATCTCGAGACATGAATGAATGACCATGTGGTCAAGTTTACTTTTCAAATCCCTCTGTCTAGAGAAAATGAGAAGCATAAACAAGGATGAGATACTTAAGCTAAATGAGACATGAAAAAAATAAATATGTAGACTACAGGGAATTGAGGAAGAGATGTGTGATGCACATACAGAACCACCAGAGACATATAATAAAGTAGATATTTCAAAGTATTTACAGACTATCAAGCCTTTACTTCCAAGTACCAGAGCAATTCTTTATCCTATAAAAACATTCACGTGAAAGGTGCAAATTTACCCCAAATTCATCATTCACTCTGGAGTAATAACCCCTGAAATGTGATTTGGGCCATACCTGGCCTGAGTAAGCCTGCTATACTATACAGTGCCTATACAGTCAGTAATACAACTGCACAATATATATATTTATATATTGTTATATAAAAATAATTTCGAAGCATAGACACAAATGGGCTATAACAATGTGAAACTTTAACACATAATCTGAGAAAATGCCTTAATGGTGTAGAGAAAAATGTATCCATGTCACGCATCATTTAGGAAAATGACAGCTAATGTGTTACTAGCTTTGCTGTAGTATCTTGTTTCTTTATTTAGATGTAGTCTGAAGACCCCGAGATGTGACGAGACATTAAAAAAATTACCAGATACTGCTTGTATGTGCATTCCCTAAAGAGCTTTGAGCAATGCAAAATACACAGTGGGGTGGCTGGTTTAAGGCCATTTTCAGGAGACTCTGAAGTATGAAAGGTGGTCCTAGAAATGGATATGTTGTTACCTTCCAGTAATACATGGAAGAGATAATGCCTACATGTATGTGACAACCCCCACTGACCTCAATGCATCAGAGACTGTTTCCCCGTTTTAATTAATAGCATTCTTTGTTATTTAAAATAAGACTTCTCGTTGATTATCATCAAAGATAATGCAATGCGTACAAAATTCTAAATCAGGTTAATTAAACGCATGACACAGATGTTAAAGGGGAAGTCTTGTGGAAAAATACTTCTCTTTGAGCATGAAATACAGTTCTGTATACACTAACTTGGCTTAGCAAAGAGGGAAATTTGGGGTTTAATTCATATTTTTCCAATAAATGTCCATTATCTGCAGAACTGTAGGTTGTCAGTGCAGGCAGTCATGTGATATTTTGGGTGACATCCCTTGGTCAACCACACCGAGCTGATATCATGATCTGACCCTGTATGTCAAGAGCATCATCATCCTAAGAGAGGGATGGAAGACAGTGTTTTAGGATGAAGTGTGTGTGATTATTTAGACGTACATCTCATTGCCAGTATCTATAAGAAAACTACAATACCACAGCTGCTCCAGAATGTGTATACATAATAGAGTGCAAGCTCATAAGACCAGGATCTACGTTCCATGAGTCTAGTCAGGACAGGGTAAGAGACCTTTAATAGGATAAAATTTAACAGGAATGTATGCAAGGTAGGGTGCACATGATGTTGTTGGGATGCTTATTAAAGGAGCTGAATACAAAATCATCTATATCTGTGCCACACAATAACAGCACGTTACTTTTGGGCAAAATATACAGAAAAAAACACACACCCAAAAAACCATACACATTCAGATTCCGGTATGCAGGTGAAATGACCAACATGTACACACAACACACAACAACGTAAGCAATATAGCCTCAATATAGCGCTTTTGTACATGTGCATTAGATACACATGTACATAATATGTAATCTGGTATTTTCTGAAAACATATGGCATGACCACTGTCCCTAATTGGAATCATCCCAATGATATCAGCTCAAACAGTCATACTTCTACACATTAACCAACAGTATATTATAAGTGTGTCTATCCTGGACACAGGAACGCATTTGCAAGTTATAAATGATAATTACTCTAATTAACTTATAAGCAACGTAGTTCTTGACACCTGCACTAACCTTTTAATCACCCATTAAGATGTGCAAATATAAAGGAATATTATCCAAATGAAATCAGCTGGTCATACTAATGTGACCACTAAGGTGATTATTTGACATAAGTATTTTTATTGACTATACTTCAAATACTACATACTGTTTTCTCTCCCCTAATACGGTTTATCTTTGCAAAATCCTTAACAATAGGATTGCAAACCAACATGTGTTGATTTCTATTTGCTTTTAATTTTCTCCTAATACTACATCCATCAGTGTGTGACAATGAATTATCTTAATTATACTAACTTAATTATGCTCCTTCATAGGTCAATATGTAAAGCCACTCAGATTAATGGCAGAGCTTGTAAAGTTAATCTTCTTATATAATGGAAATTATGTCACCATGTAGTGAATACCCATCCACATTAAATTAGAAATAATTACGCTGTTAGTTCGCAAACTAGTCCTAAATGCACCCTTACAAGGAGTAAAAGATACTGCTTTTTAACGCACGCAGACTGAGAGTCATTTAGACTCACGTCTGTTCATTAGTATGCTTAGGGAGCACCTTAGATATACTTTAATAGGGTTTTGAATTCCGTGAAGAAAACAGGTTTATCTATATAGTGCCATTTCTTGTCAGTGCATAATAACACAATGTAACACAATGACACCAATGTGTGTCTTTTGAGTAACAATATAAAAAAAACTTTGATCTCAGGTTAAATGACAGTTTAGACACAATTTATGATTAACATCTTTTATATGATTACGTTTTTGTCATATAACTTGCAATTGTGGATGCATTGGTAAGCTGTTTCCTGAGATACCAAGAAATCCATTCTATGTCCTTATTAGCCATTGATAAATCGCACTGCGGTTTAAGGATATAAAACCAAACTGAAAGCTCTAACCTCTAATAGGGAGGCAACAAAGTTACTGTGTCTGACACGAGGGCCAGATCATCCATCCGGGTGCCTACAATGCGCTGCAATGCCATGGGTCATTTAAAACCATAAAACCAAACCAGACTGGCTTACAGTCTACCGTGCTAAGATGCCAGGTCCGTGCCCTCGACAGCATATGGCACCATGGCTACACGTTTGTAATGTATATATATATTGAAGGCAGTTGAAAGTAAAAATCCCCCCAGCCCTTTTTTTTTTTTGCAAGAATCTGCCTGTCTGACGCTTCAACATCTTAAATGTAAGACTAGAGAAACTCACTCCACCGTATAGACTGTTAAATAACGTGTACGTCTCCTCTTGCCTTTGGAACACTAATGGAATGAATTTAATGCCTCACAAGGCACTTGCCAATGTCCCTAATCCTTTTAAGCTGCTTGTAGAGTACTTATGACTAATAGCAGTCGACTTAAGTACAAGGCACATCTTTACCCATAAAACAGAGAGCTATGCTACAACTGTGAATTACTGATGGGAAAAGTCTGCACCTTACACAGTCATGCTGCGAACTGAATGTTTAATGGCTCTGAAGCAGATTAATGAGTGCCTACTTTAATCTTCTTCAAGATCTCTATTTTGAGTTCTTTACCATATTTGAGATGGCTTTTTATAAGACATATAAGAAAGCTCCTATGTACCAGAATATAATTTTGCGCCGTCATCATTCTAAAAATCTATATAAAGTCACGAGCCACATACTGTGTGTAGTTATGCTGGACAAACACGTTATACGCTGGTATCACTCTTACACATTAGGTGGTGGTTTTTTGTCCCCTGTCCCAACTTGTATTATGCCATAGACAAATAAAGTTTGATGATTTTTTTGTACAGTCATTTCTGGCAGTCTTGGTTGGATGCCGCGTCTTGGCGCTGAAGTGTTATAACCAGGACGAACGTAGCCCGTGCTTTTACGCATATGCATTTGCTAGCCTTTGCTTTTGGCTTTCCCTGGAGCATGGGTTTAGGTATAATATGTATGTACACTCACATATCTGTATTTATACATTTATCTATCACCCCTTAATGAATTGTGAAGAAGCTCACTCTTTAAAACCAGAACCTAATGAGATTTGTGTGTGCTCACATCCTACTGGCCATGATACACCAGCAACCAAGTGATAATTTAGGGACCCTTCCTTTGATAAACAAAAGAAAATATAACATCAAAGACACTGAGAACAAACATGTGTGTGTAGCTCAACCTATCTGAGAGCGATGACATAAAGTAAAACCAAAAAAAGCCAAATTTATATGTAGGTCTGTGGCACCATGGCTGTGATGTTACTATTATGCTGTGTTAAGGATTTTTTTTTAATTTGGCAACTATAATAGATAAATATACCCCTTTTCTGTGTGTTCCAGTCTATCTGGTGGGGGGGGGGTTGGCGAGGTACCAGATGAAGACCACTGATCCATCTACAGAGCAATGTGTTCATCAGCCTGTCTGCATCCCAGTTTATCCTTTGCATTGTAAGGGTTATACTTTGAAATATCCAGTTGTTGCTTTAAATACATACATTTCAGCACTGCTCCCAGTTGCCAATTTCTAGCCTCATAGATGTTTTGACAGACTAAACATTAAAGAACACAGCATGGATCCATCAAGAGAAATAGTCCAAAAACATTTTCAGCAACAAATTAGATAGCCACAAACATTTGAAAGGAGTGTTAAAAAGCATGCTATTTATTCAGCTGTATTAAATTTGATTTTTTTTTTAGAATTATTTTAGAATTTTATTTTGTCATCAGGCACAAGGTGACAAACCAGATTAAACAATTCAAACACATGATTTAAACAGCTGCAAATTAGTCTTGCACAGACTTGAAAACAATTCTAGCTATCTAAGAAGTGTTGTTTATTTTAACATAATGATGTATATAAACTGCACTTAAACATGGTGTTATTTATACATACCAAAAGCCAATTACATTCGTGCAGTTTCTACATTCATACATCAAGACGTTTTCAAAATGACAAAAACGAATATATTATCTTAATTCCTCATTCAATCTCATACATTATGCCGCAAATGCTGATAGTGGCGAAAATCCCGCTACCCATAAATTAACTTTAAACAGGCCTTGTTTCAGATGAACTAGTTCTCAAATTAAATTGCAACCGCAGTATTACAAGTTGCTGTTATTCTATTACCCTAATCAATTCTGTATGATCAAAGCTAGATGCAATAAAGATATTATGCTTATTTAAATTTAGAAACAGAGGAATAAAGGAAAAAAATGATTATATATATAAAAATAGGAGCACTTATTTTATGACGGAAAAAAGGTTTATTACACATAAAGCATAATAAATGTTTCCGTTCATACTTGTGTACCTTTATGATATATGCATATAAAGTGGATCCTCCGTTATCAAGGTCCACAATTAAGAGGACAGCATTGAATGTCCTTTCAACACAAGCAGTCATGAAATTATCTTTTCTTCTTTATATTTCTTAGTATGTTTGCTGTCCTTAGCACACACAATGTGTCTAACAACTCATTCCACAGGTTCTTCTAGAAGTCAGCCCCTAGCTATCTCTTTAAATGTGTCACCATTACTTACGCAAAGAAGCAGAAAACTAATTTTATTTTCCACCAAAGTAACTGTTTGACTACAAGGTAGGATTTTTTCTTCTGATCTGTTTCTGTACACTTTATCTTGGCTTCATTAAGCAATCTGGCTTCAAGCATTTTCCATATGCAGATGATTTTTAGCTATCCATATAAGCCCTCACATTTAGAACTCAGACCGATGTTTCAAAGCTATTCCAGCCCTCTCTGCTTGCAGCATAAAATTCTGCAATTAACAAACTGCTAAAATGACTACCTAAGTTAATCAGTATTTGCCCTTCTCAGCCAATGTCAATAAGGAGATAATTCATATTATTAATTGATGGGATTTTTTAATGCTATAAAATGCAATCTTATTTTGCAAGCTGTAACTCTGTTAAATTTAACAAAATTAGGCACAGACTGGCAAACATAGAAAGTGAAGAACCTCACTGTCTCAAAGCAGAGCCTGACAAGATTTATGTGTGCTCCTCAGCATCCATCAGATCTCACTGGGCATGGGACATCAGTGACCAAGTGAGGGACCTTTCCTTTGAAGAAGAAGAAAACTCAGTTCTTGCTCCTCTCCAACTGTTGGTCTAAACTAAAGGAAGGGAATACAGGGATATGCGCATTTGATTGCAAATTGTGTCCTCAAGATCCTCAAGTCATGCTGTAGTCATCTTAGTAAATGCAAACAATGGCAAAGGCAGCGAGAACTGGCTTTCCAGTCTCTCCAGATCACACAGGTGCCCTTCAACTGCCTGGTTTAACTACTAAGCATAACACCTGCACAGAATGTCTCTGGTAATTTAGTGGGCATAAAACTATACACAAACGAATCTCAAATGTATAGAATCCATAAGCTGTAACACACATGAAAAAATTAAAACATTCAGCATTCGCACCTATGCAACTCAAAATAATAACAGGAAAAGGTTATTGTTCTTCAGCAAATAATTAGTGACATTTAACACATGAGAGACTTGGCAACATGCAAGTCTTTTTAATCTATATTATTTTCCCCTGGAGTGAATGTGTTAAAAAAAATAATGCTGATCATAACGAGAAAATAAAAACACTGGTATTTTCCTCTAGAGTGGCTGACATGGCACAAATAAGAGGACTCTTCAGGCTGTCTTTGCAAGAAAAGATTAAATGTGAACAGATCCTGTCTCAATAAGGCCTTTCTCAGAACTCACTCTCTGCCTTACTCATAACTTCAAATACGACTTGACTCAGCAAAATATGTATTACTCGGATATAAATAAAAGAAAGATTTTTCTTGCCAGTTGCACTCGTTCAAGGTACCAGCATGAAATTAATAATTCATAGATTTACACAGAAGGTAACTATTTGGGCTTGGGAAAACATCACTTAGCAAAACAGAACTAGCATACTTTACAAAATATTACATTTTTAAGAAAAATTAGAGATTTGCTGTATTTTCTTTAAACGGCAAAAGATATCCCTATATGCTATGTCCAGAGAAAATAATGTCAAGTTGTTAACACAGTGAAAACAACACACATGACTGCATACAAAAATATAACAACTCAAAAACAGCAACTAGTATTTCAATAATCTATGTCCTTCAATCTCATGAATTTGCTTCATCTTTATCTCCATTAAATAAACAACAGAATATATTAGTAATTTACAAATAAATGGTGATATTTGAAAGAAAAAATATCCATTAAAAACTTACGTTTTCATGTTACAAAAGTTATGTGGTAATTACAGACCCTAGCACTGTTATTTTTATTTTCTGTGGGTATGGGGGGAATTCTAGGGAGAATTCTATGCTATTTTTCTTTAGATCTCTGGTATGAAAAACCATATCCTCTACCAAATCACACAGAGCCAGCTTTCCCATTGTATGTGCAACTGAGAAGTGGGGGTTCAATAGGAACTATGTCCATATGTTACCCATTGTACAGTGTGTGGAATATACTTTTACATAAATCCATAAATAACATGCATAGAATTGAAAGCGCAAGCTGCGGGCTAGGTTAGCTAAATCTAATTCTAGGTTGCTGGGCAGGCAGTTTATTTAGCGCAGCTGATTGGTTTATCAGCTGTGCTGCAGCACGAGGTTTGAGTGGGCATTCTGTGCGGCGGGAAAAATAAGCGCAGCTGATTGGTGCAGTCAGCTGTGCTCACAGCGTGAGGCAACTCTAAAATAAATAAATAAGCTGCGCTCAGGGAGATTAAATTCACCTCAAGAGAAATCTGCAAGGAGCTGTTGCTGAGCAAGCGTCCCACCCCTCCTCCCTTTTGTGTTTAAATGTAATGTATGTAATATGTTATATTGTCGTAGTTTTATAAGGGGTAAAGGTCGCCTCTGTGTTGAGGTGGATAGAGGCTTGGTGTTACACAATCTGGCTGAGAAAGGGGGCGGATTGTATTTGGTGTATTATATATAAGAAGTTATTTGGTTATTACGTTTAATGGTTTGTGGTGTTAATGCCTCTTATACCCTTTTAAATAAAGCTACGGCCAATTTTATCCAATTTACAATTCTGTGTCTGTGGTTATTTTATTGATTTGTTAGGGGTTAATATGTACATGCAATGGACATTACAAACAAAGTAAATAAACAATGTCATAGCAGTCAACATGCCCATATTTATGAAAAGAAGCCAGACTTTTTGGTGATACAGGAGTATCTGTGTTTGAATCACTATAAAGCTAGGGTTATCTGGGGACTTGGATAACATTTTTAAAATTTTATTGTTTGTGTGTTAGCTGAATTTGGTTCCAATAATATATATTTTACATGAATTTGAGTGTATAAAAATAGAAATGCATGCTTTGTTAACAAAAATGTGACTTGGAAGGTTATAATGCAGTCTTTAAATGGCATAAAATAAAGGCCGGCATTCACCTCGTCCTGAAATAACACTGTTACTATCTGCTACAATATATAAAATTTACAATCCATGAAAGTAACCTATACATGAAATTAAAATACAAGGTCTTTAATGAAATGTGTAAGCAAGCTTGGCCGAGAATTTTTATGTTATGTTCTAATATAATACTGCAGGTCGCATGATAGTAATTGTTGAAAATATGACGAGATAAAGAGAATTTACTGTTATGAAGAATGGATAATACCTTAAGCATGACCCCAATGCCCTAACGAAAGGGGAGAAATGTTCTTATCTGGAATACCAGTTGTTCTCTGAGGAACCTAATTTATTGCAAACACGTACTTAATTTAAAGCCATCAACGCAAGAAGATAGTATAATCAGGAAAGGTCCAAATTTAAATTCTTAAAATGCACCCTCTTTAAAAACTGGTGGTAGCATGTGCTGTGTATAGCAGGTATCATGTTTGTCATAAGAGAAACCTTGTCAGGACAGATGATCAATACCTATACTCTGACGTGACAGCTAGTTTTACAAATAGTGAGGAACAGACTGTATGCCCTGCAGTCACTGTCTGTCTAACATTTGACACACAGTGCAAAAAGGAGTTTAATACACTGGTCAAAACCAACATGACTTATAGTAAATCCCTATGCATGCTGTCAAAAAGATGAAAGACATCAACATGAGCCTAGAAACGAGTTGAATTCAAGAGCATGCCTTAAACCTCCAAAGGCTTCTGGTGTGACATGGCTTGAGAGAAAGATAATTCCTAAAATCAAATTTTACAAATAATCTGGAATTACCTTTCATATTGTCAATATCTAACATAACATTACATAGTATTAGGAAATCTACAGGGCAAATGGCAAACTGCAGTACAAAATTCTAGGAGGCAGATGAATGGAAGCAAAACAAAACAGATGGAAATAATACAATTTAAAAGAGTGTAATAACAGATCAAATGTGAACATCTGCACGTAAAATGATGATAATGAAACAAGCATAAAAAATGGAGTTAGAACAGGTTAGCCAAGATGTAAGCATCAGATGAAGAACGCAATTCCTCTAAACAGTTCTGCAAGAACATCTGTTTTTTTGTGAAAAATAACCTGTTCACCTTACCCCACAGTAATAAAAAAGGCAATACATTAATCATGATACATACAGCTTTATGAAAGATTAAGGGTAATACAGAGTTGACTGTTTAATTAAAACTGTAGCAGTCTATTATTAATATATACTTTTTACTGACTGCTAGGGAGTTAAAATGGTTAAATGTTAAAACTGAGCCGCTACATTTCCTTCCCAAAAGCAAGAGAAGTTGTTAAGTTGACAATTTTGTCTCACACACTCACTATATTTAAGATGGGTGTAACATCTCATCCATACTTATCTCATCTTTTATTACCTGCTCTTCACAAAAGTAATTTCTTTGTAAAGGAATAACATGACATTTTTTGTCATGCTTTTTCATGGGCATCAGCTCGCTCTTACATATCTACTGGCAAGACAAGAGATTATTTAATGTCTGTGACAGTAATGTGGTTTAACGCTTATGCTGCCAAGATGTATCCTCTGGGAACATAGAAGAGCTGGTCAGCAGTGATGTAACTTTAAAAAGGACCAAACTCCAGCAGGAGGACAGAGACTGGAAACTGGTTCAGGAATAGGTCAAATGCCTTTTAGGTCACATGCCTTTCAACAGATACAATATTCCGGCTAGCCTTTACGCATGTGAGTTCAGAATTGTGTACTCTTGAGCCCTGCTGAAAAGAGGAGAGCTGGAAAAGATCTTACAGGAAGCCTCTTGACAGCCCAATGGCATGATGAATGTAGTATTTCTCATATGGTTATAACTATGTTTTTATTGTAAGTTATTTGCTTTGTTACAAAAAGTCTGATATTTGTTGGGTTAAGTTTCCTGAATGGAGGGGAAAGGTGTTTATTTTAGGTAGAGACCCGTTGTCTCTAGGTCAATGGAAAATGATTGAGTGGCAAGACTTGTCTGCAAAATTCACTGCTCTTTTAAAGATAAGAAAAGGTCCAGTTTTTTTAGATTTGGGATATTTTATCAATTTGATACCAGGGAACTAGGCTGCAAATTCTGCTAAAAAAAAAATAGCTGGTGCTTGCTGTCTTGCAGGCAAATGATGCAGAAGCACTGGTTGCCAGCACTTTAGTGTGTTGGTGGAATGCTGTGAACAAGCAGTACTGTATTTGAAACCTTAGACAGAAAGCATTAGAAATTACATTAGAAAAGTGAAAAGAATGACGGCTTCTTATGTAGAAGGACAATGCTATGAATCAGTCCAAGCTCTCTGTTGATTATGTCTCTGTTCAGGAGCTAAAGCCACGGTTCTGTTAAGTATAATATTCATCCAGAGGCTAAAAGAACAAATAAAGGTTGGCCTGATATGCAGTCAGCTGGATCGATCTAAGTATCACATGAATCAACATTTTAGCTTACTTCATGAAATCTACTTGAGATGACAGTTAGGTATGGAGAGTGCAAGAATTCGGGGGGACGATGAGGTATCATCTAGACTGAATGCGTTGCAATTTGAACAGTAACACTTTTCAGGTCGGATCCAACAATGGTGCTCTTGTTGGCAATGAAGTGTTAAAGGTTTCAGCCTTGTTGTTCTTCTGCTAACGTCTGAATATGATATGCAAAAAAGCTCCCAATGGAGGTAGATCAAATAAGGAAGACTCTCCACTCTTTTAATGTTTGCTTAATTGCAAAAGGTTCAAAGTCTTTCACATCATAGTTCATCATGAAGCCTTATTCTTTCAGTTGAAGGCAGGATCCAGTTGACCCTTTAATTCATGTCTTTTTGACAAGAATGCCCATACTGTCACCTCCAGAGCACCTGCCCCAAAGACTAGTGGTGAGTCTGAAAAAATCAATACACAAGCTTTGGGGGCTATTGGGGGCTTTGGGGCGATATGCAAGAAAGCACAAACAAACAAAACTTAGAAAAACCTCAAATTGATGGATTTCTTGGTGTTTTAAAAAAAAAAAAACATTCTTAAAGAGAATACAACCCCCCCCCCCAAAAAAATGTTGCTTATTTCTAAACCAGGCATTGCATACAAACATGCAGGAAAGTGTTGGTGGCTGTATCTCTTAGACCTTCTGGCTCAGGGCAGTTATTTGTTGCATAATGACAGCTGTGACTTATGGGAATAGAATGGGATCAAATATTAAGGAGGCAAACACATTCATAATAAAACATATAACCTGGTATAGGAAGTAGACAAAAGCCTTGAGGCCACCATAAAAGAAATACCAGCTAAATAATACAGAAACAAGGTTGATATAGCCTACTGGTTTGAAAAGATGGAAGGGCTCATAGAAAGAGCCAAGGATCTGCCAAAAATGGTAGGAAAAAAACAGACACAGAATTAGTGGCCAGGAGAACAGCAGGAAACAGAAGAACAACAACTATGGGCTTGTGTACATCAAGGGGATTTATAAAGCTGACAAGTGTACAGGCTGCAGACCTATACTCAAAGACAATTTATCTAGTTACAATTGCTTGTTAACCCAAAAAGTCAAGCAGTGAATTTACTGTATGTGACAGCAACTCAATATATAAAGCATGCAGACATGGTCAAAAGGTTTAGTTGCTGTCCAAAGTATTCACAACTTCATCTACGGCTACCACAGAGCGCCATGTTCCATGTTCCATGATTCACGCATGGGCACCTAATCATAGTTGCTGTTTAACCAAACATTAGAATTGCGTAGTATGATTGTTTGCGCCAGACGTAGCAGTTCTACCATCTTAGAAACAGATAACCTCCCAGTATTTTAACATACTAGAGACTCTAGAATTTGCAGAGAATGTTGCCAAAAATGATGATAGGTACATAAATAATTAAGAAACAAAACTAGACAAAAATCCCAGTGATGAGTGTGCTCTGGTAATCTACATAAGGTCAGCATTACAGTCCAGTCTTAATGAGGATCTGCCATGTGCACAAATTAGGTTAGGTTATAGACGTAATGCTTTTTTAAGTTTTTTATTTCCGTCAGTTTAATTATTTTAACGATAGGGGATTACTTAATTTGTGTAAAGCAATGAGAGTTGGTGGGTCAAACCTGCAAAAGTAATTATTTTCACCTTTCCTGACTTAAGTGCACTTTCTTCTGTGGCAGCAAGTACCAATTGTATTCAATAAAAGCACACGATTCCTTTTTTAAAGGGGAAGAACAATCACATCTTCAAAATAAACCAGTAAACCCACTTCTCTGATGTCCACAAGAATATGGCTTGGTTCTAATCTATATATATATTAATCTGTGAAAACAGGTTTATGACATATGTTAAAGCCCATACTGTGAGATTTAAAAAGGTGACAGATCCGCTTTAAATGTAGGATATTGGATAAAGAAGCTATTATACAGCAGTATTTCATTCCAACAACAAAATGCTTAAATATTTAGACTATTGTAACAGATATTGTAAATATTTCACATTTATTGTTGTAAGCACCAAAAAACCCAAAGAATATTCATATACTGGTGTAAAGATTTCTTGTATTCCTATTGAAGGTATGAAGTATTTATTGTAGTCGGTATCCTGTTTTGTAAGCACTAAACGAACCACAAAGAATATTCACATACTGGTTTAAAGATTTCTCATATTGCTACAGTCCCATTGAAGGTATAACATATATATATATATTATTTTATGTTTCCTGATAGACAACTGGACCGAATGTATAAAACATACTTGATAAATCATCCCTGCTGCTACTATACCTTGTGGCTGCAGATTGAGATGAGACTGCAGCACTTTGACAGATTGTCTTCATAGAACATTCATTGCAGACCCTCCAGCAGAAAAGTGGTTAAAAGAAGGAGGGAAACATTTAAAATGAAAATCTAAGAAGATTCTAAAAACGAGACAGAGTGGGTTAGAAATAGAGGGGAAAGGAAACTCAGTATACTGTAAAGAAGCCACAAAGGAGAAGACACAACATTCAAGAGGTTCTTGGAAGTCCAATGCTTGACAAGCATAACTTAGATCAAGCCGAGGACACTGAAAAGGTGAACACTACAGGGTCATATTTTGACAAGGAGCCTTATCTTCTCCAGGGATTTCTCAATACAAGTTTGATACATGACTAGCATTCATCTTTGAAAGGAAACATTTTATTTAAACTATTTAAGTGGAAGGACAATACATTTGAGTGATATCATCTATTTTATTGAAAATACACCATAGCAATTTAACTTACAAGCTTTTACAACAAAATTACTATTAAATATATATATTTTTTAAACCAGGCCAGGTATTGAAAGAAGGAAACAAATAACTATTGTTTTTGCATATAAATTGAAATGGATTTAAAACCTCTACTTTCCATGTTCCAATCCGTTATCTTCGGATTTCAGATAGATCCTCAAAGACACTGGAACACTTTAACTAATGGTGTAACTCTTCTATTTTAACCAGCTGACAGAAATTCAATACCAATTTTTATTCACTCAAGGAGTGACCAACATATATAAGTGGTATTGAAGAGAGATTTCAGAGTACCAAACCAGTATGGACAGCTCATTTCCCATGTTTTTCGTTAAGACCATTTTCTTCATCTAATGTTCAACCCTCTTTTCTGTCACTCTACTGGTTTTATTAGTAACGCCTTGAAAGCCATTTTGTTGTTCTTTGAAGAAAGATAGTAACTGGTTTAGAGAATATTTGTGACATTACTCTTTATGCAAATAAGAACAATTAGTTCAGGACCACTAGACCACTAGATTATTTTTTTGGCTTACATCTAAGTGTAAGGGGATGCCTTCCCTTTTGTATAAATGCATTCAAGAATTAGGTTTTAATGAGATAAAGAGAAACATTTATAAATGACCCATACATCACACGCAGATGTTTTGTTTTTTTTGGTCTTGGGATTCTAATCCTGAAATTTTCATTTTAACAAATTAAATGCAACCATAGGCATTCATGAAGAATATTGTAAATCTTACTTGTTTTCAATAGGCCACTGTTGCTTGGTTGAGGCTCTATATTACAAAGTATCAAAAAAGCATAAGTTACGAAGAACTTGGAAGCAAAAAAAAAACTGTCAATGTGTACTCAATGACAAGAAAGAGGAGAACAACATTAATTTTAACTTTATGCAACATAGTTAAATTGGACCTGCCACCTAAAACAAACTTACAGTAAACATAGCATAAAAAAATCAGGTTTTTTAACCTTTAAAAATGTTATTGCATTCTTAAATTGATTTACAACCCTCCAGCATAAATTCAAACAGCAGCATATGTGTAATTTGCATCTTTTATGCCCCCCCTTCAAAGACCTGTTACCTCTTGAGATCTGTAGAAGAATCAATCTAAGTAGTAAAAGATCAATACTGAGGAAAAACACCAGAGCAATTGTAAGCAACGAGATATTTATGCTAAGTCTCCGTATACAATAAAAATATCTAGGCTCTATTGGGTCAAATTTAAGATTTTAGGTCCAGATGATTTGATTTCATAGTTGTTCTTGAGCTATTTTAACAGGAGAGTAACAATTGAACTTACTTTGGAGGATGAAGAATCACACTCTTGGCAAATCCATCCATACCCCGTCTGCTTAGGAGACTTTTTTAAAGGTGGGTCCAGACAGCCAAAATGGTAACAGAGTCTGCATTCATCACACCTGCAGAAAAAGCAAACCGTCTTGAAGAGGCTCAATGAAACCCCGCTGAATAGTTTTTCAGCACAGAGAACAACAAATTATGAGAACAAAAAACAGAAAAGTGTTTTCAAAATGTGTTCCACTGAAGCAGCTACTAAACATTACTGTGTGTTCCTTTACATTAATTAGAACACAAAATGAACATCACATTATAATGTCTGTGATGGTACAGAGGATACATCAATGTTCTAAGAAAAGTTTAAGGTCGGATAAAACAGGTGCAAATAAATAGTAGTAAAATGTATTAAATTATATCTGGAAACATTACATGATAAGTCATCAAGACTCCCTCATCACTCCTCCCTCTCGCTGTTCATATTAAACGTTGAGCTGGACCAGGAAGTTAGTATTAGGTAAATTAAATCCTAAGGAGTTAAAACTTTTTATCTACCTATTTCACATTAAACCGAAAATATCTTAAAAATTTACAGTTTAGGTTATGTAACTGCATTTCTACTGTTTTTACAACAAACTAAATAAAAAAAAAAAGAAAACAGAAAACAGACACAAATGGCAACACCACCCCTGCAAAAACACACAATTCCTTCTGTAAAGGAGAGTAACCACCAACAAGCAATCTTATCTGCTGCTGATGGTGTTAAGAAGAACATTTGGTGCCTCGTTAGATCCCTTGAACTTTTGTGTATTCTTTGCATATGTTGTGACATTTGGCTACAGGCATCTTATGAAAGCCAAGGAGATTAACGTAGGAAAAATCACTGTATGTACAGAGAGGATTCTGCTGAATCCACCTGCATTTAGATGTAAAAAAGAAGGATAAACAGTAAGTAAAGCGCGTACAAGGGTCGGAGTGATCAAAAATATGCAAAACCAATATTTTATCAACGTTATCAAAAGTTATGGCGCTATTAAATATTGTGGGACCACACCCGTACCCATCTCTGATCATAAATTCTTGTAGATCACATTAAAATGTATAATTCAAAATAAGAAAGTTATAGAACAACTATAGTTACTCAAAATATAATGTATTGTGAGATATCTATATAATGTTGATGAATACATAATTCACCTCTAGTTAAAAGTATAAAAATGCAGTTACAACATCTCGTGTTGCTGATGTCCAACTGGTCTCTGATGAATTATAAATCCAGTTCCAGTAGAGAAAGTTAAGTGGAAATACTTTTTTTTGAGCCATAAATTTTCAATTAGCTAAGAGAAAATTGTAAATATGAAGAATACTAAAATTATAGTTGAATTAGCATACTAAAATTGATAATCAGAAAAATAATCAATAAATATGATAGAGAAATATGTCTTGAATAATGGGTATTACTTTTAATTATGATCTTACTCATTTAATTTAGTAGATCCCTACATGTTTTCCAAAAATTCACCACCAAGGGGTGCTAATGGGTAATTTTAGTTATAGATCAGCAATGAAACCGCCAAAAATAGTGTTAAATATCATTTTTTGGTGGAAGTGGCCCAGACATACTGGCTCCAGAATACCATCTATCAAAATATCTGGACAAAACTGACCATTCAAATAAACTAACTTGATTTGAAAATAATTATCTTTTTCTCAAATTCCTAAGATACTCTTATAATTTGGTATAAACACACTTAAAAATGTGTAAGATGTTAATGTATACTAATATTGTATGTAAGGCAGATACAATGGTATACATGATAGAGAAAAAAAAAAATCCTGGCTGGATTAGCTGGGCCATACATTTAATAAGCACATACCTGATAAGGCATCTAGTTTCACCAAGAACTTCCACCAAGTGATTTTAAAGAAAACAAGATGGTCCTGACTCTATACTATTCTAAAATATGATATACATGTTCTATGTTCAATGTTCTATTGTTCGATACATCATAGAATCATAAAATGTATTCCAGAAGCCATCATAATGAGGTTTTCATTTGCATATGAACTTTAATATCCATATTCCTTCCAAGACTAGGGTTATTTCCCACTCTAATGACAGGAGCTTTTTTGCTATTGAGAGCCCCTCTTAAGAAGAATGCATACGAAAGCAGTCTGTGAGTACTTTAACATGCATTGTTCAAAACAAAAAAAATAAAAGCCTGTGCCTGGGATGGAACCTGCAGATCTACAGCTACCCTCCCCATTCATGGTCCACCGGTTCTTGCCATTGACTGGCTGCTTGAAGCAGCCAATCAGTGTCAGGGAAGCACTCTGATTGAAATCAATGGGAGCACTTTCTACGGACATCTGAAAACATCTCCAGGAAAGAGGCAAATGCATTGCTAGGGTGACACCATCAAATGTAAAGGGACTATACAGCTATCATATGGATTAAAGAGTCCCTTAAACCATAATTTCTTTTTTTCGTTGCTAGTGTACCCACACATATTTTGCTTTGTGAAAGCTTACTGTGAACAGCAGGCACACATGTTAAATTGTTAGAAACATATTTTATTTCCAAATCAAGCTAATAATAAGTAATTCAGCAGAAAAAAAGAATCACAAAAAGTAAAATAAATAATAATTTGCTAAGAACAGAAACTGTACATTTCAATACTTCTCGTTGTGCTCTAAAAAGGTCATTGAGCTTGATATATATTTTTGCCATTTCTATCTTATTACATCTAAGACATTTCACATTGTACACGCCATCTTTTTGTGCTTACTAATAAGTCTGGAATGCTCACAAAGTTTTCAGGAAAAAAAATATGGTTTAGTAATATTTGCCACATTCATTAGAAGTTTGTAGGTTCATCCATAGTGAAAAGTGAAAAAAGACCCCAAATCTCACGTGAAAATAGAAACTCATAATAGAAAGTAGTGATAAAGACAAGCATGCACATACAGCAAACTGTGGCATAACATTGTCGGTTACGCAAAAGTGCTTGATGGTAAAATCCGAGCTTTTCGGTCTTGCTCTGCGGTACACATTTAGGAAAAATCGTGCAAATATCGTATTTAAATATGAATATATGTTTTGCATATAACAGGCTGGTCTAAATTGATTTCAACTTAATATTGGCAAGATATCGAAAACTACATTACCAGTATGTATTTGGTAAGGACCATGGCATGAGGTTTACAGAGGAACAAAGTGTTTATGAAAAGTAACCATCCGTGGTCATAATTAACGGTGTAATAAACTGGCGCCCTTTTAAGGCTGTAGCTAAGGACAGGCATTTATAAGTAGGAATCTGTGGGATTCTTCAGTGTGCAGAACTTTGGCCTTGAGAATTAAACCCTGGGCAAACACAGTGACTTTTACAGAGAAGTGGGGTTCTTTCTACCCCTGGCAGTGAGCGGTTTATATTCGGCATTTTGGGGATCCTTGGATTGAGGACTGCTATAAAAATAACCACTGCCATTTTTACTGTGGAATCACATATAGCAATAACATTGCTTGGAGTCTGTTTTTTTTTATTATTATTATTTTTTTTTAACTTACTTTGCTACATTCCAGAGATTATTCAGCTCTGACTCACTCCTTGTGGCTTTCTCTCCTTGAAGCATCTTGGTGGTGGGTGTCACGTGGTGCTGCATTACATCACTCTTTCTGGTGGCAGTGCAGGATATAAGAAAGCCACAGGACAGCACAGCTAAGCAGCGCACACAAGACTAGGCGGCCACATGGAATGATGCCCGTTAAATACGCACATAACCAATTTCTACTGGTTAAAAGGGTCTCTTTAAGCCCATGGGCCCAAGAAAAAATATATTTATACTGACTTTGAAACTGCGGTAAAGTAGGCACATCACATAACGGCTTTAGTAAACTTTATTTTCTATTCTTTTTATCTTCCTTTTTTCCTTTTAGGATGAAGCAAAAGATAATATGACATGAATCTAGAAGCATTATCTTTGTTCTCTGTAAGTTCCGAATCAACATGCTTTGATTTAGAAAATGAATTTTAAAAAAAGATCACAGGGGAATACAGGGTACAAAGAAAATATTAATTCTGTTTTACACATAAAAACATTCACACCTGCAGTGGTAAACAACAGTTGTTAATTGTGATGTTGACATTGCTAAATTACTACATTATTGAGTGTGGATTAGGTTCACTGTTTTAGTCACACAAAATGCATTTTATCTTCATTATTTTTGTTGGCTTTGTAAATCTTGTGAGAAACTAATGAAAAAAATAATGCCGAGATCAAAGGCATTGCCAGAAGTTAGGCACAGCTGGTATAATCAGAGCAGGATGGCTTGAGACACTAGTAAAGAAGCATTATAAAGAAAACCAAGAGGATGTCTTTTGAACAACATACCACAATGTATTATGTCAGTTTTAGTCATGAACCCAAATGTCATAGCATGGGCTCAAACTTCAGAGTGTGAAAAAGAAACTGAAATGCATTTTCCAAATTTGCATATAAGCATAAGGCACCATAAAGCTCATAAAGTGAAGAAGTAACACCTGGGGACTTCCCTGGGTGGGCTACCTGGAGACGTCACTCTTCTGGAGTGACTATAAATGGCAGAGCTTGCAGTATGTAGGGTCAGACAGCTGTAAGTGTGTGGAGTGTGGAAAGCAGGAGATGAAGAGTGGGCACAGCTAAACATCACTCCCCTGCCCAGAGAAAGAAGCTGACCTGGAGACTCGGGGAAGCAGGACGTCACCCGGAGACTCCAGTTCAAACCCAGAAACTTCCCGGGTATGACCATAAGAAACTGCCACAGACTAAGAGCTAGAGATTGTTAAACTACTTGAGATAAAACAGTGTTTTTATATATAACTGTATACTAAATCATTCATATACAGCCTGGTATACTTGTTTTTTTCCCCAAACATTGTTATACCTTCAAGTCACACAATGCAGTATTCTACCTAAATTGTGTAGTTGCTCTGCTATGGTAAGTTAACTTATATTTATGTTAAATATGTACAATTGGGAATTGAAAATGAGCAACTGTAACATTTACAATTTTACATAAACGTTTCATGTTAAGACATAATGCTAAACAAGCTTGCAATCTATTATACAAAAGGTCAAAGTTTTAAACTAGAAAGTCAAAGCCAAATGTTATGTAAGAAGAGACTCACGGCAGAAGTGGTAGAGGTTAATACATTGAGGTAATTTAAACATGCATTGCATAGACATATGGCTACCCAGAATATAAGATAAATGCAAGGATCTTCTGTCTTTGTAATCAGAAAATTGGCCAGACTAGATAGGTTGAATAGGTCTTATCTACCAATATATATATATATATATATATATATATATATATATATATATATATATATATATATATGGAATGTGAGTTTTTTTTCTTGTCTTTAAGTCCTCCTATTCTCCTACTCATAACACGACCCTTACAAATTTTTGTACAATAACTCTTTAGAACAACGTAGGATGTTGTTTCACAACCCCTTAGTCCAGGAGAAACACTGTACAGATTTTTTATTAATACAATTAATGATAAATTTTGCTGTATTTTAAACTATTAAAACATCAACAGCCATAAGGTGATACTTTCCATACATTTTCATTCGGAAGCTGCACCACAATTCTCTATGAGGCTTCTCTTCCCAAAATGAGTTAAACCCAATCAATACAGTAGACCCTGATTGCACAATGTAAATGAGATAAACGAGATAATGACTAAGACAAGGAGGAGGTCAATCTAATTTTATTTACAAAGCCCAGTAAACCCATCCAATTTCATTAGACTACAGAAATTCTTATCAGCAAGCCTGCAGAAGGCTAAATGTGCTCACAGGGGGACATACACTGCAGACCGCATTGAAACGCTGCTTGCAAAGCCAAAGCCAAAAGAAACACTTGAGAGGAAAATGTGAATATATTCTAAAATGTATATTTGCTGTTGTTTTCAATGGGAAAAATGAAAGAAAAACTATGCTCAATAGTTATTCTTCGCACAGACTGTGTTCTTAATCTGTTTTTCTTTACTGTGTTGGATGATTAAACAGAAATTGTAAAGCAAAAAAATGCAAAACAGTTTAGGAGCAAAAAAACAAATTGACCAGATGTAGTCTGGCATGGGCGTAGGAACCGGGGGGACAGGGGGACAGATCCCACCCGGTAACTCATGCGGGGGGACCGATAATGAAGAAATTCCCCCCCAATAGAAACGCCAGGGCAACCGATCTTACGCAGTCCGCACCTCAAGCCCTGCTACTTACCTGTGGGAGGGTCTTCTGTACTGCACAGAGGAAGCGGAACCCAGCAGAGTTCACGTGACATCCCATCACATCCTGCTTCCTCTGTGTAGTACCAGAGAACGGCCGCGCCCCCTGCTGAAGTCTGTGAGCGGCATCGAGGAGCTGTAGTGCAGGTAAGGGGGTAGGGAGGGTATTTGAATGAGTATGTGTGATTGAGGGAATGAATCTGTGAATGAATGAGTATATGAATGAATGAGTGTGTGTGTGATAGCATGGATGTGTAAGTGCTGGAACCTAGGCATGATGGGACTATGATTGCTGTTAGCAATCACACTCCTATCATGCCAAGTCAGCCAGTACATGCTGAAACCTAGCTAGCTGCCCCCCTTGTGTATTGATGCTGCCAGCAGTATGGGGTCTGCACATCACTTACAGCCACCCTGTACCAGCATGTACTGGTCATCATGCCTAGGTTCCAGCACTTACACATCCAACCAGTAAATGCTGGAACCTAGGCATGATGGGACTGTGATTGCTGTTAGCAATCACACTCCTATCATGCCAAGTCAGCCAGTACATGCTGAAACCTAGCTAGCTGCCCCCCTTGTGTATTGATGCTGCCAGCAATATGGGGTCTGCACATCGCTTACAGCCACCCTGTACCAGCATGTACTGGCTGCCTGAGTATGATAGGAGTGTGACTCCTAGTGTGAGAGATGGGGATAAAGTGGGGATCTGATGGGGGAAAATGCTGCCCCCCCCCCACATTGTTAGGGGTTCCTATGCCCATGTAGTCTGGGTGTAGACAATAATCAAGCTTCTACCTGCAATGTATTCCATTTCTCAACACCAAGTTGGGTTAGTACAGTGTCGATAATTATCTGATACTACATTAAGTAAAAAAATATTTTTTGCTTCCTTGGCATTGGGCAAGAGGAGATTGACTGTGGCCTTCTCCAGCCAACACTTTAACAGCATGATGGGTACTGGAGCAATTATTCATATGGATGACAGTTGTAACTGAAATGTTTACCCCAGGTCTCGAAGTACTACATTTTAAATATAAAAGTAAGAACCGCTCTGGCCAAAAAAAGAATTAAACGCTTTACGGGGATTTCAAGAAGATAAAGAAATGGCTATGCCCTTTCTGGTCTATTTCATCTCCTGAGGAACTTCAGGGATCTCTATAACGGATAAAGATTCCAGAACAAAAGTATACAAAAGTAAAATAAATGTATCCAGATGTTGCAAAAAGTTATTAAGGTCAAAATGCAGCTGATTAAATAATTTGCCCTTGATACGGTTCAACAATTACTTTACAAACCCATAAAGAAAAATACAGGTATTTGCAGCATTTTACTTTCTTGTTCTTCACAGTAAATAACCATGATAGCTGAAGAACATTACTTGAATGCATCCTTAATTAGTAAATATAAATGGAAAGGAAAAGACAAAAGACGCGTAAGATCAATGAAGCAGCAGAAGAAGGATGATCTTGACACCAAACCAAATGAGAATAACGCTACATAACCTATTCTGGCAATCTAAGTTCTAATTAGAGTAATGATTCATGCCCTTAAAACATGTCATACGAAGATAAACATAAACACATATGGCAGAGGTACAGTGTTATGACATCATTAACATCTGGAATAACCCAAGAAGAAAAAATTATATATAAATAAATGTAAAAAATACAACTAACAGATAAAACCCCATTATTCAAATGAACATACAATATAACAGTAACTTATATAACTCTTTATCTGCCCCAACTTCCTAAAAATTGACCCAAAAGATCTGGACAGTGTAAACATTAAAGTAAACAAATAGAATAGGTTAATATCATCATGCAAAGTACAATCACAACCTCAAATCCATCCTATGTTCTGCTTCTATGTGGACACTGATTTTATACATGCCTCTGACATATTAGTATAACGTATATGTAAACACAAATAAAGTATTGATTCATTTACCAGTCACTGTCTGATGATGAGTTCAGAATACCTATATTTCAGACTAGTAAAAAATAAATGAATTAATAAATCAAAATAAAAACCTTTAGATTCCCATACTGTGTACAGTGAGTGGGAAACCGGACGTCTGCTCTGTTTATCTCCCATTGGCTGCACTTATATTCAGTTAATGGACATGAAATACAGATTGTTCCAATTAGATAAAGCCAGATAAGTCTTATTAAACAAGTAGGACTATACTAAAAATAAATACAATTAAATATGGCCCACTTGATTTTTTTCAAGTGCTTATACGATATTTCATGTAAAAATGGCATCTTGATTTAAAGGAACTGGAAATTATTTCAATATCTACATCTCTTGGGGATAGTAAAGACTAATTAGAAAAATGCTTTGTGTAAACAGAAAATACAGTTAATGGCTGACTAGCATTATGAGAAGATGTGATTTGTGCAATTTTACTATTTTTATGCGTTTGCTTAATGACAACTCAAAAAGTGATCTCAATAAAAATGATGGGTGTTTTTGTTGATAGACCATATGAATAATGCAAGATTGCACAATAATGTCTCAGATTCATTTTCACTTGTCCTCTAATGTAGATTCCACAAAGATAAAATGCATATTGTGAGCGATTAATAATATCCTTTTGTGTTCATAACATAGCCCTCTTTATTGCTCTTGATTAAATGTGATTTTGAATAACATCTTTAATATAAGACTACCATTAAAACAGCTGCAGGAAATCACAGCACAAGAGAGATAAAAAGAACTGCTATTTCTGTTCAAGGATAACAAAGGAACACATTGCTTCTGACTCCCATAGGCTTCTGTCACTTTTCAGTGAATTCAAGTACTGAAAGTCATCAATTGCCAGAGAAGCACAGGGGAAAAAAGACATTACTTATTAGGACAACTCTGACAAGACATTTATCCGGTATTTTCTAACAATACACATATCAAGCGTTCTTGATGAGTATGGAAAAATGAACGGGAAAATGAACAGCTTTGTCATTTTAAAAAGCAACCTAATCAATTACATTCATTCCAAAAAGCATAAGAGAAATCACTGGTTTCTTCTGATAAACCTGCATAACAAGGAACATGGTTATTTTGTGCGTGCATGGCTATGTCTGGCTATGATGCTCAGGGTTATGTGCACATATATGGAATTATATCTGTTTTGCCCCACTATACTTATGTTAAAATCATGTTTTAAGTAGCGTAGACCATGGGTTTTTAAAACGTGGTGCACATACCAGCAATCGTCTCCCTTTTGAAAATGGTCGCCAAACGCAAGACAGTAGAGAATAACTGGTGTGGCTTACAGTTCAATTTTATTTGAATAACAATACATATAGTTGACTGATATGGATTCTCCATGTCACCTGGCATGCATTATATCATTCTGGCAAAGGGGAAGTATAACTAATTTGCTAACAATGGGAAATCCTTGGGTGAAAAAGGCTAATCCATGGGAAAACACAAAAATATGTGCCCAGGCCACACACAAATGACAACAAAAGTAGCTGTTCCAAATTAATAAAACTGTCAAAATATATATATATATATATATATATATATATATATATATAGGAATTTCATTACATACATCATTAATGTATTATGAGTTTAGTTAACAGAACTTCTCTGAAAACCTTGATTTCTTCCAGTATTTTCTGCCTTTCCAGTCTTTTTCAATCATTGTTCTTTGGGGTACAGCTGACTAAGAGGCAGGAAACCTTCACCTGTGTGGAGTGTGCCATAAGGTAACAAAAACAGCCAACGGCCAATTAACTCTGGCTGCTGGTTTGTACCATTGTGGTCTGTTTAGTCTTCTAGATCATAAGCTTGTTGGAAGTCCACATTGTTATGTGATGTGTTATGTCCAATTTGCTCATTGTACAGTGCTGAGGAATATGATAGTGCTATATAAATAATACTAATATGGGGGTTATACATCCCAAGAATCCCGTAACTAAATAATGGAAGCTAACATTTACTGCAATGTTATCTGTTAGTTGCTCTTAAGCATAAAAAAGAACAGAAACCAGGTAGAAATTCTTCCTCCATCTAAAATTTTATGACATACTGTATATATCATACACAAAAGATGACCGTGATATTAAAAAAACAATTATATGGAAATATTCTTTTTGTTAACAAAACAGTTAGAAAGATCATTTGAAAGTGTGTGTTTTTTCCTGCAGGATTTGATACTTATATAAAAAATAGATTTTTATACCCAGCTACTATGTCCTTTTAAATACTGAAAAACAAGATGAGGTCTACAATAAAAAAAAATAATTACACAAATAATATTTTAAAGAATCTCAATGGTATTGGAACTTTGCAATGCGTTGTGTGTTGTAGAATCAGAGAGCAAACACTTCTAATTAATTAGACCCAGAAAAAAAAAAGGATAAATAAATCTCTCCCTCTCTCAATAGGTCAATCCAATCTTTCCTTTTAATCATCAATAATAATGGTCTTTTAAGTTACTAAGATAAGAGAACGGCTTTATCACTAGAACAGGGACATAATTAAGCCTAGAATAACTGTGTGATAAAATCAATAAGATAAAATGCACTCATAAATTGATTTGCACCAGTGGCATGTTAGAAAAGCTCTCTTATACAATGAAGATTTTGTTGAGCCTCTCAATGTCTTCATTCTTACAGATTCCACTAGTAAATATATAAGTAAATATCCACACATACTGAGTGCCCATTTACAATGGAATGCTATTTACAATGGAATTTTTTTTGGGGGTAAGAAAAATGCATTTGCTCTAATTACTACATTTAAAGTATTGAGCATGAAAACTTATAAGTAAGGTGACGATAGGGAGGCCCAACGATATGGTAACCAGACTTGACTAAATAAATATTTTACAGGGACACTGTCCTACATAGGAGACTGACAAATAAGCTTATTTGGACACCATTAAGCAGATAAGGCTTCTGTTGAATTGGTTCTTATCGGAGGTAAAATTAGTTATCTACATTAAATAGCATTTTATGTGGCTTACAAATTGTTGGCTACATTATAAAAGAAACAGTTCTTAATATGACAGAGAAGGGGACATAAATGTGTCAGAGGAAAATCACGTGGTATGCGCACATCCTACTTTGTCTATGTCTTTGCCTATACGTCACCCATGCAGTGAACCAGGTTGGTGATCTTTTGGGTGAGCCTACTATTACTCTAGTCTTTTCTAAGTTTGATCTCAGCCTGCAACTGACTTTAGTTGAACTCCACCAGCACTGACCCACTAACCTATTTCACCCCCCCCCCCTACCCCAGCCTTACAAAGAATGCATAAACATAGAGCAACTCATTAACAGAGAATAAAAATCTTATTAGGGTAGAATAATCATGAGCAGCCTGACAACAAAAAGCTAAGATGGCTTATTATGCAACGCAAAAGGATGTCTTAAGGAAAATCTGATGAATTTGGTATACAGAGCATCAATCAGTAACAAACAATAATAGGATTGAACCATCACAATGTGTGAGAGAACAGAAACACTGGAGTTTATTCACAGAAGCACAGGGTTTTTACAAATACAAGGAAGGAAAACATACACACAAAAGACCGCCACCTCTATTTTTCTCATATGGAATTTCATTAATGGATTGATAAGGTTTATTTTACCAATTAAGCTTTAGATGGGCTACGATTAATGTTCTTCTACAGTCTCATAGCAATGTAACTCTTTATACTACATTTTTATGTACTATTGATTAAGCTTTATATTTAAAACAACACAATCATAGTCCTTAGTTAAATCACCCATGAAATTTATCCAACACACAAATTGGGAAACTTCAGTTACTAAGTTATAGGTTTAGTATGTACCATTATTAAAGAAGACATGTTCATTGTTGTACACCATAAAGATAACCCTTCCGTCCCAGTATATGGCAAAGGCAATCCTCGGGGGAAAAGATATCAAACGAATTTCACCAGAAAGAAAATTGTCTAGAAATAAATGTATCTTTCTCATGACCTTAGCCCGCTTTTCTTCAAGTACATAACTAATACTATATCTCTCAAACAAATTACTTGGGAAAAAAAGAATCTGAACTCTTCCAAAAAGAGAGGGCTTCAATAGAAATGCCATATAGTACAGCTCATTATAATCGATAGGCAGACAACTTCCAGCAAATCAGGTCAAAAGAGTTCAACATCTCATATCAACTATGAAAACTGACAAAGAGATCACCTTTGTAGTTTCAGTAGCAGAAAAGTGTCTCAACACTAACCTATATTAAACTCATAAGACACCAAGCTTAAAATTAAAAACAAACTATGTACAATAGCATACTCTAATCAATATAATAGAAATCAACCCTGTGTCTAGGGAAATGTAATAAGACAATTTATATACACACACACACACACACTAAATAGACAAAAGTATTAGGACACCTAACCATTACATCAACAAGGTCAATACATAGACATTAATATGTAGTTGGTTGCCGCCCTGCAGTTTCTGGGAAGGCATTCCACAAGATTTTGGGGTGTATCTGCGAGAATCTTTGCCCATTCACACCCAGTGTTGGACAAGAAGGCATGACTAGCAATTTCCATTCCAATTCATCCCAAAGGTTCTCAGTGAGGTTGAGGTCAGGGCTCTGTGCCGGCCAGTCAAGTTCTTCCACACCAAACTCATCCAATCATGTGTTTATGGACCTTGCCTTGTGCACTGGAGTGAAGTCATGTTGGAATAGAAAAGGGCCCTTCCCCAAACTTTTCTCACTAAGTTGGAAGCAAAGCATTGTCAAAAATGTCTTGGTATGCAGAAGAATTAATATTCCCCTTCACTGGAAGGGGCCCAGCCAAACCCCTGAAAAACAGCCCATTATCATTACCATTACCATTACCATTATCCCCCCCCCACCAAACTTTAATGCAGTCAGGCATCCACGAAACCCAGACTCGCCTATCAGACTGCCACATTTACATTTCCATTGCTCCATAGTCCAGTGGAGGGGTGCTTTACACCACTTGATCCACCAAATGGCATCGTACTTGGTGATGTGAGGCTTGCATGCAGTTGTTCAGCCATGGAAACCCATGGGCTCCCTCTGCACAGTTTTTATGCACATGTGAATGCAAGTGGAAGTTTGAAACTCTTCAGCTATGGAATCAGCAGGGCTTTGGTGACTTTTATGCACCATGCGCCTCAGCATACGGTGACCCCACTATGTGGCTTTACGCGGTCTTCTGCTTTGTGAGTTGCTGATGTTCATAAATGCTTGCACTTTCCAATGTTACCACTTACAGTTGACTATGGAATATCTAGCAGAGATGAAATTTCATGAGTTGACTTATTGCAAATGTGGCATCCTTTCATAGTACCACATTTGAATTCACTGAGCGCTTCAGAACAACCCCCCCCCCACACAAATGTCTGTAAACACAGACTGCATGCTGGTGCCCGATTTTATACACCTATGGCAATGAATCTGATTGAAACACCTGAATTCAATAATTAAGAGGTGTGTCCAAATACTTTTGTCCATATAATGTGCACCTGTACTGAATAATTCAAATATTCGTTTATATCTTACAATACTAAGCATACCTGGGAACTCTCCGGGTTTCACCTGGAGAACTCCAGGAGAAGCGCCGCTTCTCTGGTTCGACACTCGAATCCCCCGGGTCGCGGGGTTGGCACGCCCACTCCCTGCCCATTTCCCCTTTAAAATGGTGTTTCCCGTGATGTTAGGGAACGCCCAATGATGTCAGTGGGAACTTCCCCAACGTCAGTGGAACCTGTCACTGATGTCCCGCAAGGGTAAGCTCCAGGTAACTGGAGCCCACAAGTTCCCAGGTATGATACTAGGGAATGTGTGAAACGCATACTCAGTATGTAAATTTGGGCGTCATAAAACATATTTCTAAGAAAAACAATATAGACAATAATTCTTACCCATTACGTATCTGGAACCTACGTAATATTTCCTTTGTTTATATAAAGGCCTACTAGTAGGAACATTTCTGTAAACAAATAAATTGATCAAAATTCTCTTCCAAAATACATATAATATACATGAGGTTAGTTAATTTAAATAACTAAAGCCACTGGTACAGCATAATGGTACTAACATTTATTTGAAACAAAGTAAAATTAGTTATTGTAATATTTGCGTGTTATAAAAAGCAAATGCTTAAGTTGTCAGATTCTTGTTGTAAAGTAAAAACATTAGTGGCTATGTAAGATATGCTAGGCCATAAAAATGGTACAATTCATGTTTATAGTTTGCCCTTTTACTGTTGCATATTTGTATACAAAAAAATCTTCTTTTCAATTTAAATGGAATCTGTAAGACTTCTATACTACTAGGGACAAATTACCTAAATCAACACAGCAGTTCACTGCTCACAATTAGAACATTGTAAAGCAGTAATTTCTTTAATTATCCATTCTGTGAATGCATTTAAAAGCCCCATGAAAAACAGATTTCCTTGACTAATCATAACATTTGTTATTCTTTGTAACACTGACATGTGAAGAAGGTTATGCCACCCTAAGGGAGGATATCCCACCCCCTTTTTAGCAAAATAAAAGCAATACCTAATTCAATTTATAACATTAAATTGTCTAGTCACACTTGACTGTTCTATCATGAAGGAAATTTGTTGTGGTATTCAAGTATATGCAAGTATCCTACATGGTCAAAAGTAGGTGGATGCTTGGTCTCCTCTTTGCAGTTATAACAACCTCTTTTCTGGGAATGTTCCACTAGATGTTAGAACATTGATGTGGGGAATTAGTGAGGTCAGGTATTGATGTTGGGTGATTAGGCTTAGCTCATACCCAACGTTCCAATTCATCTCAAGGTTGTTGTTTGAAGCCTTGATGCCAGGGCTCTGTGCAAAACATTCAAGTTGTTCATACTGATCTCAGCAAAACTGCACAAACCGTACATTATGTGTGTAGGCATTAACACCCTGAAACAGGGAAAAGCCTTAACAAACTGTTGCCACAAACGTGGAAGCACTATAAAACGTCAATGTGTGCTGTAACATAACGATGCCCGTTCTATGCTAGAACTACTAGTCTAGCCTGAACCTTGAAAAATAGCCACAGACCTTTACTCCTCCACCATATTTTATGCTTGGCATTGTGAAACCAGAGAGGTAGCCTGATGGTAACCAGATGGTTACCATGTACAAGGTACTGTACAGTTTGAGAAAACATATTTAAACATGTTATGACTAAGGTTTATTACACTCTGTCCCAACACATTATAAGCAAACAATACTACATTGACATTTTAGAGTATATCTGGTGGTTGTGTGTTGGTAAATGTCTCTGGCAAAATGTGTGTGTGTCGTCCTGCTGCATAACCCTGAGCTTGAGCTTTAGGTCGTGAACTGATGGCCAAACATTCTCCTTCAGGATTTTCTGGTACAGAGCAGCATTCATGGTTCCATTAATTATGTCAATGACTTTGCTTGTCATCTGTTCTCGATTTTCTTCTTAGATCGTGGCATCATATGCTGCTTTTTGAGACCTTTTAGCCTACTTTACTTTGTAGGACAGGTTCTATTTAATTGTTAAGCTTCAACAGGACTGGCAGCAATCATTAATCATTCATTTGGTTAATTGGTTGATTTAGTAAGTAAGGGGGCAATTCATTTTTCACATAGGGCCAGTTATGGGTAGGGTAGCTTTTTTTCTTCTATATATGAAATTAACATTTAAAAACAACATTTTGTGTTTACTCAGGTTATCTTTGACTAATACTGAAATTAGCTTGATGAGCCGAAACATTTAAGTTTGACAAATATACAAAAACAGAAGAAATCAGGAAGGGGCAAATACATTCACAGCACTGTATAAAGCGGGTTTTATTTATGTATGTTTTAATTGTCAACACGATCACATCAGTTTAAGTGTACTCAACTGTAAAATATAATTTGTGAGCGTGACAGATCCCCTTTGATTCATTTTCCTTTGCATGTACCTTGCATTATGTTTTTTTATGTCCTTTGTCCAAAGCTGATTATAATCTGGGGCATAAAATATTCTTCCAGTTGAACTGCATAAACACCTGCTATAATTATGCGGCTGATAGGAACATAGTGATAATTACCATACGCTCCTTAAAATAACTTTCAAAGACAAAGGCAATACAGCTGAAACACTACTTGATTTTCAGCTCTGTACAGAAAGAGAAGGGAAAAAAAGCTAACTGAGATATTTTGCAACAGTCAATTTTAAATTGGTTTACAAAATTCCAGAAAAAAAGCACTTTGATAAGCCCACAAGTACAGCATTAGAAAATGCAAATCGGCAGCCTTTAGTTTGTGTATTGTTTCTTTTATGCAAAGAACTAGAATTGCCACTGGTGTTTTAGATTCCTGTTGGCTTACTTATCTCTATTTCACAGCAAGAAATATTACAAGCTGTTTCTGTGTGTTCCAAATGAGGACATACTGTTTCTATGCAAATAGGAAATATATTTTTTAATTTGGTTAGCAAAGAAAAACAAGACTTTTTCCTTCATCTGTTTTGGATTTTTGACATCTCAGTTTTTAAAGGCAGTCTGTATCTGAATGAAACAGGATATTCCCAACACACATTTCTGGCACAGTGGATGGATGATAACGAATTACAAGGTTCTGTGGATGAGTGTTGTCCATTGGTAATATGGCCCCACAATCATGATGCTATAGGTTCTGAGTGCCATGGCTTGTGGTGTTATGGATTTAATTAATAAGGTGACTTCCAAATGAGAGAGAGAGAGAGAGAGAGAGAGAGGAAAAGGAGATTGTACTTTATATGAGAGTAGTTTGTCAGCCCTAGGGTGGAGCACATAGAGAGTAGGGTGGGCCAGTGCTCCACTCCACATTTTGGAGGTTGCTGGGAGGCTGCAGGTGAAGAGTCCGGTTCTAGAGTTCCAGCACCCTGTTTTATCTCACCTGCAATATCTACTTAATTAAAGTTGCTGTTAAGTACTTCCCTGTTTTGTGAGCTGGGAAGCTGCTGAGAAGAAGCTGGTGGTTGGGACATTGATACAACCCAGTCATCGTTTCATATTGTTTAGTTAGTGCTCAATATGGACTGATGTGATTTGCCTAATTCTGGAGCAACAATAAAGCCATTTTTACGTTATCCATTATGTGGAGTTTCTCTGAAACATAAAAGACTGCATGTAAGAGCCAGAGCCCAGGACAAGGTACAAACAAAATAAGTAGTTTTGTCACTATGCACGGCACAATATCTTATTTCAATTAAATCTGACATTTCTACTACCACATAGAGGATATGGAACAATTTTTTGTAGTGGTATATATCTAGCCACTTCCTTTGCCAATTACATACTTAGTAAATGTTGTGCTACTCCTCATTACACGTTCACTCCAGGCCTCATATACAATTTAATGCATATAATTGCCAGGTAGTTTCCTTGTAATTGCTGTTTTTTTTCATCCAAATGCACAGTGGGATTCCTCAGAGTCCTCTCTGTAGGTTTGGTTGGACTCTACCGAACTCTAGTACCTTGCAGGTGATGCATTTGCCAAATGCATCTCCTTCCTAGGATTGGAGAAGTGGGATTTATTCACCTCCATATTTCTACGCGGCCAGCAAGTACCCGTCACACTGTGTGGATGCACATTTGGCATTCCCATTTCAACTGGACCTCTTTCCTGCACAGCTTTGCAGCTTCATCCTTTCAGTAATGGGAATTCATGTTTGGGGAGACTGGGCAGCAAACTGTACTGAGGCTGGAAGCCATGATTTGACTTTTAAGTACATTGAAAAATGTCCAGTTGCGAAACTCAAAGCCGCTTAGAGGGTTCATTAGCAATAACCATCAGTACATTTTAAACTCATTAATCCGCAAATGAAACTCTTCTAAACTTCTTTAATTTCTTGTTCTCAGAGGGAGTTTTTAAAGGTAATGTTTTCTAGCCAGCTTATGAATCCTGCATTTCTGCTGCATTGTTACATTTATTGGAACTCTCTGCGTGTCCACAACACAGATCCTTCAAGAGCCAGTCGGAATACCTGCGGAAATCTATGTATCTTCTTACCCAGTCCCATTTTGTCAAGGATAATGATATAAAGTGTTCATGCAGCTTAATCAGCTCTGAAACAGAAATTGCATGCACGTTCTAGCTAAGCAATTTAAATGTCCAAGCATTCCAAAATGCATTCCCTCAGATGCAGACAAGCCTCCTCGATATATATTAATGTGTGCTAGGTTTATGTATTCATTCTCCATAACAATTTATCCTTTAGTGACAGTCAGGCAGTGACCTTTCTGGGTTCTAAGCCAACTCGAACATTGTTCACTTTCACAGTCATTTCTAGCAATACACATCAGCAGAGACAAGTGCAGAGCCCATATATCTGATGACTACAGTCTCTGTAACTTTTAATTAGAAAGAATGCTTCGCTGATTTATATTTCTCCCTTGTATGCAATTACTGCACAGGAACAACATAAATTAAAACATAAAAAGAAATGGTTACGAGTCGGCATTTTTCGTTCTGTCATTTTGTCATATATCTAAATACTTTTTTTTCTAAAAGCTGGATTATTATTAATATATATATATAAAAAGTAGGTTTCTGTCTACTGTTCCAACATTTGCGCTCAACTTTTGTTTCTTTTATAATGAGAAAAACGTAAGTCAGCAAAATAAAATGCCACCGTTAAATCATTTCCCAACATTTCATGTCAAGAATTAAATGGGAAATACGGACATCATGGGAAAGGTTACAGTTCTTCCAACACATCTTTTCAGATGGTTAAAGGAACATCTCTCTACATAACTGCACAAGCACGGCTGCCTGTTTCTCTCTCTAGACTTAATGTGGCAGCTGAAGGATTACGGCATTTTGAAGAAACCACAGAGCAGTAATTTCAGTGGCTATCTGGGTGAAAGCAATTCTATGATTCAGAATAACTGCTCTGTTTATGAGTATAGGTAAAAGTCAGGTTGTAGCTTACCTAACTTCCTTTTTAACCCAGAGGAAGCTTGAGATTTTTCCGATACACACACAAAAAAATTGACTGGACCTTATTGGCTTATTAATCAACGGACTCAAAATGAATCATTTTTATATTCTACTAATGAAGGTGTTGTTTCAAATTGATTCCAAAGGTTCAAAATGAATGCAAAGGTAGAAAGCTGGGCAAATTATGGTGGGCTCCTGAAGGGGTTAAGCCTAGTATTGGTCTCAGTATTGTTCATCAAAAGCTGAGTATGACCTATACATATAAAACCCATATAGTTTGCCTTGACTTAATAACCAGCTCCAGTGGCTTGAACTAGCCACAGCTCCATACTTAACTGAACACGTGATGGCTCACCCACCTCTACAGGACCGCAAGTTAAAAAAAAAAAAATCCTCAAAATGCATAAATTAATATTAAGGAAATCTAGAGGTAACCAATTATGATCATCCAATGAGAAAGGGAAAAGCAGTTCATATCAACTTTTTCATAATATACCGTATTGGCTCGAATATAGGCCGCACTTTTTTCCCCCACTTTAAGTTTTTAAAGTGGGGGTGCGGCCTATATTCGGGCTCTAGCGCCCGACGCCCGGGACATGCAGTCCCGGGCGCCGGGCAGGCAGCGGGGTTAAGATACAGATCCCCCGCAGCGGTGCAGGGGACCTGCATCCTTCTCCCCGATACGCTCAGACAGCCTCCCCTGCCAGCACTTCCCACGGGGGGGGGTGCCGGCACGGGAGGTTATCTAAGCGCTTTACCTCTGCCCACCCCCGACTTACCGGAGCAGACTCCCGGGTGTCTTGCGGGGCCGGCGGGAGACATTTACGCAATACGCGCATGCAACTTCCGGTACCGGAAGTTGCATACGCGTATTGCGTAGATGTCCCTCGCCGGCCCCGCAAGACACCGGGAGTCTGCTCCGGTAAGTCGAGGAGGGGGGGGGCAGAGGAGGACAGCGGCAGCGTATCGCGGGGAGGGAGGACAGCGGCAGCGTATCGCGGGGAGGGAGGACAGCGGCAGCGGATCGCGGGGAGGGAGGACAGCGGCAGCGGATCGCGGGGAGGGAGGACAGCGGCAGCGTATCGCGGGGAGGGAGGACAGCGGCAGCGGATCTCGGGGAGGGAGGACAGCGGCAGCGTATCTCGGGGAGGGAGGACAGTGGCAGCATATCTCGGGGAGGGAGGACAGTGGCAGCATATCTCGGGGAGGGAGGACAGTGGCAGCATATCTCGGGGGGGGGGGACAGAGTGGCAACATGTTTTTTTTGGTGCTTTTTTAAAGAAAAAAAACTTTTTCTTTAAAAAAGCACCAAACTTTTAGGGTGCGGCCTATATACGGGGGCGGCCTATATCCGAGCCAATACGGTATTTATTCAATTTGAAGTGGAATGTACTTGTCAAGGCTTGGGAATAAAATAGCACAAAACCAATGTTAAAACAGTGGTGGTCCAAAAAATATAAACATATTATCAGGTATAGCACAAAACGAAACATGCATTTAAAACAAATATTCAAGATAATCAATCCCATTCTAAGATGTAATTCACTAAAGTACAGAAAACCCTAGTTAAGTCCTATAACTTAATAAGGTAACAAGTAAAAGGCAAAGGCACTATAACAAAATGCAAAACCTATTTCAATGCAAAGCATGGAGGAAAATTACTAGCAACTCTAATTTGGTTTCAACATAGCTGAGCTCCAGAACATTGGAGCAGTTTGCAAAATAGTGGATTTCTCTACAGGTCGATTTTGCAAAGGGTGTTTTGACATCGTTATAGTGGCTTATTCTAAAAATATGTTTTGTACAGAAATTACCAGTAACCCATATCTACAGATTTATTGATTCCCCTCTATTATCTTCTTAAGATTTTGTACTGATTTTCTAAATTTTTCAGTGACTTCTCTTCAGTTTAGCAGAATTCATTTATCACTCATTTTTGTAAATATCTTTCATTGTTGATGGCAGTAAAAATTATTAAAAGTCATACAATTACAAATTTGCAGAACTGCTGTACCTTACTAGGTTTTCATTGTCTCCAATCCCTTTACAAGAAGCACATTCTGTCCTCAAATCCTCAGATTTAGGTTTTTTATGCAACGGCATTGTTTGTCTTCTCCTCCTTTCTCGCGGAGAAACACATTCCTACAAGCACATTAAAAGCAAAATAAAAATACATGGAAGTGTTTTTCTTGTATTTTCATGTTAGCATTTGACTGGTATTAACCAACCTCAGACTTATCATCCTCAAGCATGAAACTTCTTTTTCGTTTTTGCCCTCTGGTTCTCTGAAACAAACAAAGGGTTAAAATGTTTACTTTCTGTAAAGGAGACTAACACATGCCAACAGCATTTTTTAAATTCTTGTGGATTAAAAGAGATTGTCAGAACAATCAAACTAACCTAAACATTATTCACAGACAAGACCTTTCTCCAACTGGCAGATATAGAGCTAAATTAATTTAGTGACTGATAAACTAATGTTAAATATATATTTAAAATACAAAATTCATTTTCCTTCTTCAGATTAAGGGATTAAATTGTTCTGTTTCCTCCTACTCTATAATGATACGATTCATCTATACAAAGACGATTACAATTCATATAAACACATTTTACAAATCTGCTTGCGTCTCAGGGATTATAATCTTTAATAAATTGTCTGCTATAACAAAAGGTAGGCATACGTCCATTAGAAAGAAACAGAATTAACATGGATAGACGGCACGATGTGAATTCTAATCTCTTTGGCCGTTTCTACTAAAAGCCAAGTTTATCTAGTGAGTGTTTATCACTGTGAATGTTTGTTATTCAATACGGACAATAATACAATAATTTGTGTGTTATTAGTTAAAACAGATTGTGCTTGTTTCTTATAACTTAGATTAAGATCCTACAATACTTTAAGACAAATTTATACATAAATGTGTGCGTGTGTGATATATACACACACACACACACACACACACAACTGTAGTTGACCTTGAGAGAACACACAAAGCAAGAAGTGAAGGGTACAAGCAAATACTGTATCACAATACTGTATCACAAATATATACTTTAAAATGTCACACAATCCTAAAGAAACCCACTTAAGAACAAAAAGTTCAACTAACTTAACGTAGATCTGCAGATAAATTCATCAGTTTTATGTATCATGTAATTATATATCACATTTGAGATCTTAAAGCAGGGTATAGTTGGAAGGACAGCATTTGGAATGTGAACAATGTCTGTGTGTCTTTTGCAGTTATTTATATACGAACAATTGCCCAAGTTTTAATATCAAAAACAATGTTTATATATTTTCACGAACACATCACGCTCACATAAATTCTGACAGCTCATGATCTTTTTCATGAGCCTGGGAATATAGGCTAACATTTAAGCTAGGTGATCACAGTGTTGTGTTCTCATAGTACATACACAAGAATGGTTTGCCTAACCAGGTTACAGGTTACAGGTTACAGTAGGAATAAACACAGGCAGAAATTTATCTTAACAAAATGTCAAAAATCATGCAAAATAAAAGTGGCTATTAAAAAAAAAAAACACACCAACATAAATATTGTAAAACACATAATAAAAACCATGTCCCAATAAACAAGCGCACTGCCATTTTCTTTAATGTATTTCATGGTGTTTAATTTGAATACATAATTGTATATGTCATTGTATAGAACATTTTAACCAGTATACCAGTACTAAGAAAACTAGTGTTTATCTTCAAAAGAAAAAAATGTCAGTGTAACTTCAGTTAGTGAATAGGAAACTGAATAGGAAATCTTACCAACTGATTTATTTTAAGTCACCCTTTTGATAGAGTTGTTTGACTACGGTGTAACACAGCTGTTTGGACTTCAGTGTTACTGAATTCAGGGATTACTGTTGGAAATTTGATGGGTGACCTTATTCAGGCAAAGAAAGGTAAAGCATTTGAAGAACTAAATTAGGTTTTTGAATGGTAAGCACAGTACACATAACCCATCATCATAAATGTTACAACCTATTGTTGGTTTTCTTTTGCCTTTTTAATGGTTATTATGAGGGTACAAAAAAAAGTTCATGTTTGGGTCGCTATGACATGTCATTAGCTGTATTGTCTGATCAATACAGGGTTTCTGAGAACCAAATGATACACAGAAAAAAGAATGGAGACTATTGAAAAAATGACTAACTTTCATCTAGACAACAGACACAAAACAAACAAAAAAATCCAACGGAGAAAGATCTATTTTAATATTTTTTACTTTAGAGGGGAACTCCCTACACAGCTTATTTTTACTTAAAATAGCTTCTTAAAAATAGTGTTATTTTCTGTTTCAAAATAATATAATAGTACAATGTTTGGTATACATATTACACATATGTGTTGTAAAGCTTTTGTCCTAGCCCAATCAAGCAGACTCATCTCTCTTGAACAATAGAATCAAGGTATATTTTAGGATGTAACAACGTACAAAGCCAGCACATTTAATCATTTTTACTCACCACTGGCCAGTTCATGTTAAAAATAAATCCAACATTAATAAATCCTAGTTACAAACACAAAATTTATTGCACAACAAATACTATTGTGGAACACTGATAAAAAAAAAAAAAGACACATAAAGAGAAATAATAAATCAACTAGTGAAGTGTTTTCTAAATGTTTTTTTTGCATAATCCAAAAATGTTCTGTGCATAAAAAATTATAACTAGAAAAAATATATTTAATTTTTCAGAGAATTCAAGCATAAAACACAAGATACACATTTAATCCGGCATTGTCTCATTGATACTATCTTCTTATGTCTGCAGAGAGCAAGATATTAGCACAAATCTGGTAAGATTTAATGCTGAAATGATATACCAAACAAGATTTATTATCAAGATTTCCTTTTTGAAATGTTACGGCAATTTCTGTTATCATTTACTGAAGCGTTGCTTTAAGCTTAAATATATATTTATAGAGACAGTACATATACTATTTTTTAGATAGACAAATGATATATATTTTTTAGATTTGTACAGTGAGAAATAAAACCATAACGGACTCCAGCACTGGAAAAACCACATCAATATCTTACTGTTCAATGAAGTTATTCAGATTTATGGTTTCTAGCTATTTCTTCCACAAAAGGCCTAGCTAATTTATTTCATGCAAATGATCTCCAATTTTAGGCGTCCTTCAGTGAAAGGTACATAGGAATATTACTGTCAAAGGAGAAAGTTCTAATATGCTTCCTACAATCCTTCTGCATTGACCAACAGACTGTTCATGAGCCTTAAGTGCTAACTAATGTTTACTACCAGTTATTATAACTATTGTTTCACCAGCAAAGCTATTATCAGAAATAACGCAAGGAAACTGGTAAAATGTGATGCGAGACAACAAACAATAACATTTTGTTTTTTAGAATAGTTAAGGAAAATAAACATTAAATAGGTAATATGGTATATACCTGTACAACAATTATGGACTGATGATAATCTGCGACTACATATCAATATCCATTCATTAATGTACATATTTTTTTTCTTATGAATGATTGCTGCATAAGCACACAGCTTGGGCAAATATACGTTTACAGAAAAAAATATACTGCATACTACATAAATATATACATAAAATGCTGGCCAATCAACTGGTTAAATTCATGTCAATCAGACAGAGGTCCTCATTAACAATAAAATTCATATATTGGCACAGCACTATATATATACACATACACACACTTCTTGAAAACCTGCATTTCAAAATATATAAAAAAAAAAAAAAAGATACCAAGTATAGAAGAGAAAACAAAAAGACATGTCATGCTGTCACAAGGTGGCTCTCTTCTCAAAGTAACAAAGAAAAGAACAACGACCTGTTCATTCCTATAGAATAATTAATCTGTTGTCTTCTAAGTAGGAATTTTCCCTTTGCTTATACAGGTTTGTTATATCTGCCTGTCACTATAACTTACATAAAATAACATGTATATGGCAGTTCTGCTAAATATTTATGATTATTAATGTGTTGGCATATAATTACATTTATTTTGCATACATATTAATATATATTTTAGTATTTATTTTTTTAACACTTAAATATATTCCTATTTGGATATATTTTATTTTGTGCACTGACCAGCCTTTCTTGAGTTTCTTCAATCTGTTCGGACCATCTATAAACACTAAATCCAAGTTACTCTTTTGAAAAATGGAAACCTGCAACATCTAAAAATGCATTAGTTGACCCATACCAAAAAGGAAAACTGAAATTTTCTGACCTCAGGGGAAAAAAATCAATGTCACTTAATTCAGAGCTCCAATACTTAAAGCTGCATTTCTTCTCTATAGCCTTGCGCTTCAGTATAGGGAGCTCCATTGTCTACTGGAAAAAAAAAAAGCCTCCCCAGGTGAGCCACTGGTGTTCGATTTATAAATGAAAACTTTTCAATATAAACATTCCTTATTTGGGGCAGTGTCCTTATTTATAATTTCATTACAATATTTTGAAAACAATATTTGTACATCAATTCCTTTAAACAGAGGACTTCTCCTTGTGCCACCGCCCAAAGTGCACTTGGTGCAGTTAGCTGAATTCTCAATTAGCATCAGGTGGTGCACCAACCACTGAGGCATCATTAAAGGGATGGTGAGTCCCAGTGGCTTCACAGACCATTAACCTCGAGACCCCGGTGGCTCTTTAGGACCCCAAAAGAAAGTTACCATGAGCCACTAAGGTAAGCCTTTGCTCTTGGCAGGGAAATTTGTTAGGGTCGGAGGTAGTATGGAATCATAGAAATAAACTGGGCGTGTTAGTACTTCTATAACCTTGTATTTGGGTTAAAGGAACAGTGTAGTTCATTAAATTTTCTTTTTCTTTAATGTATGTTAAAAGGGAAGCACCACTGAAAAAGAAATAGTTTTCTTTGAGCAATCAATATGTCGCATACAGTGATGCATGATGTGTAGCAACAAAAGCAGGTTTTAATACTGCTCCAATAAGCTTTCTTTATCTATAGAAATGTAGGTCACCATTGAAGGAGAACATGATATTTTGGCGACATTACCAATACTTTAATGATCAGATTCTTAAAGGCAATGTGAACGAAGTCCTGCTTATCTCAGTCCTTGCCTCTGTAGACTATTATTTGTCAGGGGGGTCTTGCTGGGTGATTAAGGCTGACACATTCTATTGGTGTACCATAAGGCAGTATAATAAGAACCCGTGTGTTTGTCTAGACTAACAGAGCTAGAATACACATTTGCAGGCAGCAAAAACAGAGATACCAAGAACACTGAATTATGTAAAAATTTTGAAACCAAAAATCATACTTTAAGAATAATAGCGATACAAGTGTTTCAAAAACTACTGTGAGAATTCCCTTTTAGGGGAAAGGGTGTTCGCATGAAATGATAAAAATATATCACATGGGGAAAAAATATTCTTCCCTGAATATTAAATACATTGCTATAAACAGTGACTTAGTTTAACATTAAAGAACCTGGTTTTGTATACATTTTGATTCCTTTATCCTCAGACCTAGAGGCTGCCATTGTTGTTATTCATGTGGATGGCTTCAGCCGCACAAACACCATACTGAGCTCATTCTTTATGGTAATGTTAACGAAATATGTCCATCCACAGACTTATTAGCCAGTGTGTCTGGCCAGCTGATTAAGACTAAGCAATTCTATTGTTTGGCACAAGCAGTATTGGTGAGGAGTCCGGGTGATTTTTGTATTGGGCTAAAATAACTGAGCTAGAACACATACAAATGGCTAATATACTGCTGTCTAAACACATTTAAGCGCAAATTTGGTAAACATTATACCTTTATTGCATAAAGTATAACGGAATGCACGCTTTCAAGATTGTAGCCTAAACTAAATTTTGCAAAAAAGGTTTTAAAAAAAGAAAACGGCACAATATTTTTGAAATAAATTTAATCCGATACTAGTAATAAAAAATGGTGGGAGATCTCCTTTAAGAGTTCTAGCATAGAACTAAGTGTGGGTATTTTTAATGTGACAATTACAAAGGTAACAAGCCACTTGATACTTCTTTTAACTGACTTCTCACAATATCATTTAAAGATCACACCTCAGCACTGCAACTAGTAATGTGTACGAGAACTCAACTCGGAGTATAAGGGTTAATGAAAAGGCAGATGTTTTCTAAATTGGAAAGCAAAAGTTTAGACCGTTCCCAACTCAATGACAAATTGACGAGTAACATTTTCCTTTATGCTGAAACTATTTTTATTTATCAGAGCATTAAACAGAGCAACTGCAACATAATAGCAGCTGATTAGAAAGTTTGACTTGTTTGGGGAAAGAATCTGCACATGCACAACAAAAAGTGATAGACATTTCTGTTTGCCATACCAATTATTTCTACACAGTATATTACGAATGGAAAAGTTTTATGATGTTTTCAACTTTAACTTTTCTGCAATATTCTGGGTAGCAATTAGAACCATTTTACCTTCAACAAATATTTATCAAGGCATTTCACAGAAATTCTGTTTGTTCTATGCCATAAGCGCATAGACAGTATCACTCTGGTGCTCATTATAATACAGGCAAATGCATATTCATTCTATTTATTGCTTAAAATGTGCCAAACAATAATGTTTATTTGAGTAGATACTTGCAAATGCTTGGGTCGAATTGGTCCCGTACCAATAGTGGTTGTTTCACTACTAGTGTGATTAAAACTGTGTGTGCATGCACATAGTAAAGATGTTACACATTGGCATCACTGTCTGTCCAGTCTGTCTGTTTTATTACTAGGATTTATAGAACGCCCTCAAAAGCCACAGAAGTGTACAATGGATAAAGAAGACATAAGTTGTGTATCGCATGATATTTTGGACTTGCAGAAACAAAAAAGGAAGAAGACTAAATTCCAGAAGCACATGTATAGGCTTAAAGATAACGAAACAAATAAAACATAGGTATTATATGGACATTAGTATGTTATCACCTTATATTGTACACGTTTAAAAACTTATGTTGCTTTGGAGGACAATCTTCTTGGTGATCTAAAATCTTTCCCAAAGGTTAGGAGTCCAAAAGAAACAAGTTGTATTATGTCGCATTAGTTTACTCATCTTTGGGGAAACACTGCAAAACGCGTCAAATGTTTTTGAGATCTACATCTCTAGTGCAATTGATTTTGCACCACAAAATTTTGAAGTTCTACTGTAACATGTTGAGTTTATTCTTGGGTACAGACTCCCTTTAAGGTCATTGTTTATCTAAGATGTGCGCTATTTAATAACTGCAAACCCACAGATTTATGTTCCCAACTATAAGACAAATAGCATAACAGAGATGCCCCTTTATCTGAATTTAACTTACTTCAACATTAGTGAAGATTTACTTGGCATATTAGCCTTCTCTGTGTTTTAATTGATCTTGTGTATAATTTCCATCCAAGGTACTCCAATCAGTGGTCTCACAGATCATCGGCAGGTCTCCTAAATGGAGTAGACTGCTGACCATGGCATTGGTAATTCCAGCCAAAAGCACATTGTTAGGCCCCTGGTGAGGATGGGGAACTGAGCAGCTTGTCTATTTGCCAAACAGCCTAAATAGGTAAAAAGGCTAGCAACCTTAGGGCTGAACATAGTGCCTTCAGATCAAATATTTATCTTACACGTTTTATAGTTAAATCATTAGAGCAATTTCTTGACAAAAGATGAGAAAACTACAGTTTGATGGTTACGTTTTTGTCTATATACAAGTAGAGATTTCTATTCACACTTAAAGAACGCATATACATAGACTGATACATCACAAACCTCAAGGGGCCACTGAGCTTTAGAAACAGCCATTCTGGATGTAAAAGTGACACAATATCTATGAAAATGGTTATACATATCTATAAAACAAGTGGTTCTCTACCTTGGCCTGACTGTTTAGTGCTGGTCCTGGTGGCAGATAGCTCTAACACTTTTTATTATTATTATTATTATTATTATTATAGGTCCGGCAGAAACGACCATCTAACCATTACAGGAACCACAATATTATCTCTGTGTGTTACGGACAGTCCCTGCTTAAAGAGCTAATGAATGAAATAGCGGCAAACATAAAGTCAGGCTTTTGCGTACCTTTCTTATATTTGCATTTATAATTTAAATAATTGAAACACATTATATCAATATTTGCTATTCATATCTAAGGGAAAAAATAAGCTTACACAAGAAAACAAATCAATATTTTTTTTTATTTAGATGTAATGAAAACAGCCAGTCAATCCAGTGCATAAAGAAAACATCACATTTAAACAAAAGTTAATGTATAGATGTGCATCATATATTCTGCATATGTGTGTATGCATATGAGTAACATATAGACATCCATATACACACATAATCTGGGCAACTCAGATCATCAGCTCTTCTGCATATAATGGGCATTTGGTTCTCTGTATGGGAATATTCGGTGAAATCGATGTTTTTCCCCTTTTAAACTTTTATTAAAAATTCAAAACACACCCTACCTACCTACAGTCATATAGCAGGCAGGTAATCTTAACAATGATAGTGCCTTTAGCAGCAATGAGATTAAACAAAAAAATGTAAACCATTTCTGGTAGACTTCAGCAGCAGACACCCTATTTAGCAGCAGACACCCTATTTAAGTAATGTAGCTCCAGCATTGAAATAATGCAGTCACTTGGCTTTTGGTGACATACAAACACAGGGTTATGTGTACAAGTCCTCTTTACACAACTTGCTATTAGTTTAGGAAATGTGCAAAGATTTTCACATTACCGACAAAAGATCACTTCGTTGAGAATGTTCATGGTGTAACTCGGGCTGTCTGGTGGCATCTGCTGCTGGTTTCTCCTCCTTGATGTCTTCAGACTGTTCAAAATGTAACTGAGAGCTTTTCCTTCTTCCTCTATAGCAGTGTTTCTGAATAAATAAAAAAATAAAAATGCTATAAGATACACATTGAAGTAAAAATGGCGCATGCATTGTACGAGTAAATGTCAATAAAAAGATGAAATGGCAAACGATTTCAGGCTAATGGTACAAATACATGATTTAAACTTAAATCTCTTGACCTTTCTTGTCTTTGTACAAATGAGCCCTCTTGATCTATAAACCTTGACGATAACTGACCCTCCTGACTTAAATTCATTATAACAAAACCTATTAAAGACACTGTGTCCTCTTTACAAGACGCTCTTCAAGGTTTATCTCAAAGGGAAAAAAAATAGAGGAAAAAAGTTAAAGATCAAATCAATGAGGCCGAGAATTAAGTCAACATGCATCAGAAGTTACAATCTGCACTTAAAGACCAGAGAGTGCTGCAAGATAAAAGTTGAACATCGGCAAAATCAGAGCAGAAAGCGTAGCTTGTGAATTATTGGCATCTCTACAAGGTGTGAAAATAGGACACTATTAAAGGTTAAAGGAGGGATTTCACAAAGTACTGGTTATATAACTTTATAAATGACAATATACAAGGTGAAACAATAATTTTATATGGCAAATACCCTTGCAGAGTAGTAACGCAACGTAAAAAAAAAATGTATTCAAACATTAGAAAGTCATAGTTACTGTCCGCTTCAAAGTGCAGCCAAGAGAATTCCAGTACTTTTAAATCAAATTTTATGACCGAAATACTTGAACATGAAATGTACAATAATCTAATAATCTAAAAAGCAGTAACAAAAATACACCTTAAAAAAAAGATGTAAAATACATGTTCACTTTCAACCGTCCGAGTACATAGCAAACATTAAATAAAACGTGCTTCCATTTCAAAGACATTTTAAAATATTTGCTTCTATACAGCATCTATAAAATCTGCATCTATTCAAAGTAATTAGATTTGTTATTTTGGGTAAATTTGACTACTTTCATAAAGGATAAATATATAAGCCGCCAGGTACTCTAATCATACGACAAACATTTCTATGTTGAAAGTCAGCCATATTAGTTTCGTCTCTATGATGTTAAAAAGGAGCTATGACATCAAAGATTCATAGTGGCGAAAACCATCAGTTATTCTAATGTTATTGCCCAGTTATGACACTAACCAAAACAAGACCAATCACACAAATGTTTTCTTCATTAGTCGCAATTCCTGAATGAAGACTAACTGAAATCCCATATTACTCCAAAGCAGGAAGTTGTAGGACACTTCCTGTCGCTATATGCACGACACATGATCCCTTAGCACTAGAACTGTTTATATACATTATTTATTCCTCTGTAAAGTTACCATCATAAATATTTCAGGACAAGGCAGTAGTTTAATATAAATAAGCAAAATACCAGTTCTCAACACAACAGAAAGGCAAACAAATCATTATTGTATACAGGCTTCGGGACAGGGAATTACAGTTTTTTTTGAAAGCAGACATCCCCACCAGCTAGAAGTAAAATATATTGAAATAACAGAGTGGAGTCGACACTTCAGATGTGCAAATACCTTCCATTACTGGAATAATTCAGATGTAGGCCAGGAAGAAGTGTGTGTGTTGTGTATAATATATATATTATATATATATATTTTAAAATGTTTATTAAAGTGAGTGTCACCACTAGTCTAGGTGCTTATCATGCATTTTTAATCTGCCTTCTCGAGTCCACTGCTCGTGTTTAAAAACATGCTTTCGCCCTAAGGGCTTTTGTCAATATTGAATCTTTGAGCAGTACCTCTTTTAATTTCAAATGTTGAACACTCTGCTGGTATAAGCAGAATGAAAAAGGTAGCTACTGCTACCGTGTCCTAGTTTTTAAAATATGTCACTAAATACCCATTGTCCATTTTGGAAAATAGTACGAGTCCAGCTTCACTCCTTTTCCATCCTTGCTACATTAAAAATAATAAATAATAACCGTATGTGCAAATATACCATCAGCTCCACCAAAAAAAGGACAAGAAAATGGCATGTGAAAGAGCAACCCATTAAGAAAATGTTAAAGATACAGGCTTTTACATTAAATTCAGTTTAAAGGAAAATATTTTTAGACAAATGTACTATATACACATTTGAGTTTTTGTGTAGTTTTTTGCTCCGTTTCACATAAGACAGAGGGCTGCCATTAGTTTTTTCGCTCATGTGTGGATTTTCTGGTCAATGAGCACGATCTGAATTTTATCGATTGGTTGAAAGGACTAAGATACTAATAAGACTCTTATTCTCTCTAATGCAGGTCTTCATGCATTAACAAAACTTCAAAGGCCAAGTCTCATAACCTTCACTGTTCCTTTAATTATAAACAAAAATGACAATAATGCAATATTTATGTCTTATTTGTTTAAGATGCACCCTCGTCCTATTTTGATGTTGAATGCATATTGGAGTTCAAATTACTTGGACTCTAGTGCCTTTTACTGCAAGTAAAAGTGAAGTCATTCTTTTAATTTTGGAGACCGGCCCCATTTAACTCCTCCCCAGCACCCTTAACTGAAAGCAAGGTGCATACCTCGATATGAAGCCCATCACATTTCCTCGGTCTATAAAAATGCTTTTTATTATACACGTAGTTCGCTTCTGCTTCATTAGGAGTGGATTATACAAAAAGTACAAAACAAACAAAATTAAAAAATTAAAGTTTCTCTTCTTCACAGCCTGTAGCTAAATCGCACACTAAAAATGGAGCAAAATTATTAGTATTCTCTTCATTTTTTTTTTATTAAGTTAAGTGAGCATTAATCTAAAACTTCACTGTTTAAAAATGCATGGAATGATAAAGATATCTATTATTAACTTTTGGCTATATTAATGTAGTACTTTACAATTCATGAGAAAAATAATGCTTGCAGTCACTTAGTACATTCTGCTTTTGTCCTCCTCAAGACAATAATTCTGCGGGAAACATCATTAAACAGAAGGTATGCTTTATAACCCCTGAATGTATTAGGGGTATTTTGTTTTGTTGAGCCTTTGTGACAAGAACATTTAAAAAGGGTCTTTGGTAAAATAATGAAATCAAGCTTGACGTAAGGATTAGCAATACTATAATAATAACTATTAAGATTTAGCAATAAACTTAAGATCTCAAGATTATACTACACTGTACATGTCTAGAGCTCAGATAGGCTGCATCCATCCCTACAGTAAATTAAGCTGGGCACTACATGGAAACTTAAGCATTATGGGAAATCTGGTAGGCACTTAGGCCCACTCATATATAAGACTGCCTGGTCGCTTATTGACTATGCACAGGCAAAGGGGACTAGGGTAACTAGATGCTGTATTTAACCCCTTCGAGACAAAGGCTGATTTTACTTTTTGTACCCTTTGTGACAATGGCCTTTTTAACATTTCTGCGCTGCTTGTGTTTAGCTGTAATTTTCTTCTTTCCCGTTTACTGAACCCACACACATTAGATATTGTTTTTTTCAGGACAAGAAGGGCTTTCTTTAGATGACATTGTTTTGATTGTATCATATTATTTACTATTAAAATAATTATAAAATATGGTGAAAAATTTAGAAAAAAATGACTGTTTCTAACTTTTAGTTGAAAAATCTTTTACTCATCTATAAAAGGTAATGAAAAAACCTGCTAAATAGATTCTACTATTTGTCCTGAGTTTATAAATACCCAATGTTTTTATGTTTTTTTGCTTTTTTCTACCCATTATGGGGCAATAAGTACAGGTAGCATTTTGCTATTTCAAAGCCATTTTTTCCAAATCTGGTAATTCTTCCCCCCTTGTGCCATTTCGGGTATCTTTGAACCCGGCCAATGCAATTTACCCCATCGAGTCATATATTTTTGAAAACTAGACAGCCCAGGGTATTCCAAATGCTAGTATTTTAACTCTTTCCATGCACCATATCTACCACCAGTCTTTGTCAAACTTTGTGGTAGTCATTTTTTTGCATTTGGTTTTCCACACACATTTTAATTCAGGTATGAATTAAAATGTTCTCGTATATGTCACTATCACAAAACACCCCAATATGTGTTCAGCAACATCTCCTGAGTACAGCGATACCTCACATGAATGATTTTGCCTGGCTGTTTTGGGGCAAAAGGGCCACATTTGGGGCATGCGCTTTTTTCAATGTTGAACTTTGGCATTTGGGGATCCACTGCCCATGCCCTATTTGGTACATCTTTGAGCCAGGCCATTTCAGTGTGCCCAACAAAACCATATATTTTTCAAAACTAGACACCACAGGGTATTTTAAATGCTGCTATTTTAACTCTTTGCATGCACACATTTTACCACCAGCATTTTTTCAAAGTTTGCAGTAATATTTTTGTGTGTATTTTTCCCACACACACCTACTTTATGTATGAATTTACAGCTCCTGGTATATGCCGCTGTCGCACGACACCCCATAATGTGTTCAGCAACATCTCCTGAGTGCAGTGATACCCCACATGCATGGGTGTGTCATTTTTTGGGGGAACTAAAAGGCCACATTTGGTACGTGTGCATTTTTCTAATTGGAAATTAGATGTGTGGCCATCCTTCCCCCCGTGTTAATTGGGACGTTGTTGAACCTGGCCCATTCAATTTACCCCATCAAATCATACATTTTTTAAAAGTAGACACCCCACGGGCATTTAATATGCCAGTATTTTAACTCTTTCCATGCGAGAATTGTTTTAAGCTAATATGCTAATTTTAGGACTTGCTCACAAAAATATATTTTTTATATATATATATATTTTTTTTATTTTTTTTTAAAAAAATTTTAACATTTTTTTTCAACTTGGAGGTTCCCCTGATAGTGACATCAGTGGGAAATGATTTTTACATTTTACTGTTTTTTTACTATTTTTTTCTAATTATTATTAATTTTATTTTATTTTTTAATTTATTTTTACTAATCACACTGTGATTAGAAAGCTGGGCTCCATTGACTTGCATGGTGAATGCAGTACCTGTATTCAACCTGCAAGTGGAGCCAAAGTTCTCTAGATGGTCTGGACCATCTAGCGAACTTTTAAAATTTGTGGTTCCCGTTACAGGACGGCGGCCATCTTCCTTGATGGCGAAGATTGCCGGCAGCTGCGGCTGTGACCGCTCTCCGGAGCGGTCACAGCCCATCAAAAGGTTAGTGTTTGGTGTTGCTGGATGCCTCCTGATCGAGGCATTCCAGCGACACGCTTTTAAAACGGGCGTCCGCCGCCATACAAAGTATGGCGGATGTTGACGCCCCGTGGAGGGGCCAGAGATAGCCCCTTCGTGCCGATCGCGGCGTTGCTGAATGCCTCGAGGTCGAGGCATTCAACAACGCTTTTTGGGTGCAGAAAGCGATAGTAGATCGCTTTCTGCACCCGTTTAAAGACGTGCCGGTCCTGGCACGTCAATTGTCGTAAAGCACATGCTTTTCCGTGCCGTGCCAGGACCGGCAATTGTCATTAAGGGGTTAAAAAAGGTACAACTTTGCATAACGTGTTGGTATTCAATACGTTTTGAGATAATAAATATAGATATCTAATGAGGGTTATGGAGCTAGACAGACTCCAGTGCAAAGTTTGAAAAGAGTTCATATTATCGGAACAACTAATGGAAAAGCCCAATCTGCAGGAACAGTTCATTGATTTCTATACATAACCCCAATGTGCCTTATATAACAAGCAACCACAAGTAGAACTCAAAATGCATTGGTACAATGAAATTGCTTGACAAACATGATTCAAAATATTTGTAGTCATTAGGCAGCCATTATGTTGCTGTATTAAAGCCGAACCACTTTTGCACCCTCGGCCAGCTAGCGAGGTTATTGATCGAGTGCAGCAAGCACCTTGCTGGCTAATCAATAACCAGCTCAATGAGACTGTTACAATAATATCTGAGGACCTTTCAGGGCAGGCTACCGGAAATTCTCCCTCTGCTGGGGGGGACTTCACAAGGGGACAGGGGCAGCGACAGCCAGCCGCCGGGGCAGCGACAGCCAGCCGCCGGGGCAGCGACAGCCAGCCGCCGGGGCAGCGCGACAGCCATATTATGCTAGCAATGCTTAGGGGTGGGCTAACCCATGTCTTGTAGGTGTGGCTAAACACAGCTCTTCCAGCCTGGAAAAAAAAGAGGAACCTGACCTGGAGCTGCAGAAAAGAATCGCTTCATCCGGAGAGTTCCCAGGTAGGATTACAACCTTCCAGTAACGCAGCTGGTATTAAACAGGAAAACCATCAAAAAGGGCCATCACTGCATGCAGTTAGATGCAATGAGTGTATTATCTGATCCCTTTAATATTTTATGTATAGATTTATCTCTCAGAGCATCGACATGGTTACGGATAGGTTAAAATAAGATAGCACCATGGAAGGATGGTATTAAAATCGCCCACTTAAATCATCCACTGCTCTTGCAATATTTCTTATGTAGATAAATGCTTATTCTTTAATCCCAGAGGAACAGATGTGGAAAAACTGCACAGTCCTTCAGCTCATACAAATGCATTCGGATCTCTGGGAAAGGAAAAACCTATTAACTCCACTTAAATTTTAAAATAAATTGAATTATTTCACTTTATGTACAGCAATGTTGTGGTCTAGTGATTCACTTTTACTGTTATTGATTTCACACGAGAAACAGAGCACAGCATTTCTGCTCTATATAAACTTGGATGGTAGATTAATAGAATCGTTACAAAATAAATACCAGTCAGCAAAAGCCAAGATTGCATGAGAAAAAAAGGGAATATTTCAAGAGCCAGTGGCTTCTTATCCTGTATACTCATGGCAAAATAAATCTAGCTATGTCATACCAGCTATGTATAACATATGAGGGCTGTAAAACAAATACAAAGAAGGATTACTAATCCGAAATCCACCCATTTAAAGGTGCTGTTCCACTTATAGAAATCATTAACGATAGCCAATTTTATTCTAACATGAATTGCAGTACCTGTTTTTTGTCACATGACAAGTATCATGAACAAGGCAAACATTATGTATAAAGATTATGTATAAAGATTTATTTACGATCGAGGTTTGAGCCTTTAACAGTACTAGTACTAATATTTATAGTGCTGTATTTAGTTGTATCCAGCAGTGTATGTAAAACAGTACCTACAGTACCTTCATATAACATGAAGATTTTGTTAACGACCACAGTGACGTGGCTGTACATAAGCAAGTTCTTATGATAAGAACCCAATAGTCATTTTAAATAAGATGGCTTCCACTGATTAAAAAGCAGATCACCAACTTTCAGGATTTTGGTTTCTGTTTCACAATAGTGAGTGGTAAGCCAGTAAAGACAGCAGCCAACTGTACATATCTCCTTATCCGCTGACATATACAGCAGCCAGATCTAAGGCAATTAAAACCTGCCATGGGTTGATGGAAGAGTGGAGCCGTCCTACCTGGCTTGCACGTATCAAATTGTAGATGGTTGATAAGGTTGGGGGACAAGGAAAGAATATTCTGTTGAAATTGTGCCTTTTTTACTTTTTTTGGGGGGGCGGGGGTTATCAGTCACACGATATAACAAACAGGCAAGGAGCTTCTTAAAAGTTTTTTTTCTGTGATTAACACATTCATAGGAAAGAACTTTGACAAAAAAAAAAAAAAAATCAATGTTCCGGTCACATAAACAAACAGCAGAACTTTTTCACAGTTGCTGTAACTAACCACTGAAAGAATCATTTTCTTCAAATTGTGAGTATGGTATGGTAGGTACTTGAATCATTCTTCTGTAACATTAACCACCTACTACCGAAGACCACAATTCTCAGTCTTTTCTCGGGAGGAAATATTGCTGATGGTTTGGCAAGATCTTGAGAGGTACCAGCCGACTACCATTTGGCTAACCCTCCTCTAAATGAACTACAGTTTTGTCTGCCAACAGCCTAGCGCATTGTAGAAGTTTTAAAGCATTTTCCATAAACTTACTGTGCTTCTCAGAGGGGTCTTTTTGGTGTCTTGTTGCATATCTTGAGACACAAATTTGACAGGTTCCTTTATCTGTCGTCTGGATCTCTTGGTCCCATTAGGTAAAGTTTCCATGGCAAAGTCAGCTTCCAGATCACTGCTGCCAGCCTGATCACATTCTGAACACTGCCTAAAAAAGTAAACATCAGGACAATCAATGAAAACTGTTAACAAAACACGAATATACATTTAACCACTCACTCATTGTGTAATAACGCAGGTAATCTGTGAACATGTTTTTTTGAAAAAACAAAATGTGTGACAAAATGTATGATCCAAAGAAAACTAACCAATCAGAAAGATTTCACTAGCATCCTGGTATGTAACTAGGTAAACATACAGTGTATATATATATATATATATTATATTCAGACAATGCTGCAATATTAAGGAGTACAAGCAACTTCTAGTGAACAAGCATTTTACAAATGCCCATTTCTTATCAAACACCTAACCATCAAGCTGTCTATCTTAAATATAACAAGAATACCTGCAGGTATGTTTTTCACTGTCACTATTTTTTTGCTGTATAATGTAAACAAGATAAAAACTTGTGTGAGGTGAGGAAACCCACTCATGAAATGTGGGACAAAGCAGCAGATCTGAGTTTTGGTAAGTAGAAAACCCACGTGGTTTACATTTGATTTCACTTAAAAGCCTCAGAGAGTGAATAAAAGATGATTCATGAAGGGGATCGTAGTAACTCACAGTAAGTTCTAATGATGGCGTCTTACATGATATATGCTGTAACGTAAAGCACATGCATGTTTAAATGAAGCGGTGTTCTCATTGGCATAGCTCTCCCTCGTCTAGGGAGTGGCTTTGTATGGAGGAGGGGCTAGCCTAGATGGCCTTTGAGTAGCCAGGAAGTAGGTGTGGCCAAATGCCTCTCCTCTGCCAGGAGGAAGAGGAAGGTGACGCCCAGGAAGTTCCTCTGTATGCTCATGGGAGCTCGGGGGTAGCGAATCACTTCAGCACAAAGAACGGCCAGGCCAATCTCCAGCCTTCAACGAATGGAACCCCGACCCGGTGCCGTGTGCTTTACAACCGAAACATTTTATTTTAGGGGCAGTGTTTTATTCATATTCAGTAGTATTTTGCTAGTCAAAGTACTTCTTATAAACACAGGCTTAATGAGTTGGTAATACATTTTGTGTGTATATATAATACACCTTTATGTATATGTATGTTTAATATTTGCTTCTGCTCCCCAACTATCACGTCACAAGTCTGTCAGTTTACTTGTGATTATAATAATAAAAAAAAACATTTTTAACAATTTCAGTTGTTGAGTTTTGAATTCTTACTATGCCAACGGCAAATGATATATAATAAAATAATTACTATGCTGACAACTGTTAACATAAAATATTTTTAACATGTTCGACAGCCAAGTGAGGCAATGGATGCATAGGGCTCCAGGCTTGTGTAAGCTATGGGGGCATACAAGCACCGTAACACTTATACTTTAATGTGAAGTTTTGTTGTTCAATACAGCGCAACTCTGGCAAACACAATATTTTCATAAGATAAAGAGGAAAACATGAACAAAAGAACAACGTGCTAAAACCGCAGATAAACTTCACCTTTAAAATGATGGTCTATTATATGCCCTTTGAATTAAAGATATACAAAGGATGATCTTAAAAGGAAAAGGATGCAATCAATACAGCTCAAGTTCACAAATATAATCTTATCTCCAGAAGAACATTTGGAATAATTAAAAGTGAAAAAAACATAAAACTTTAAGATGATAGGTAGAGCTCATGCGTGTAATGCACAGCAATGGAAGATTATTGGTTTAAAATAAAAGAACAGCGTCTACCTGACCTACTCTACCTGGACTCCAACTGAGAAATACCATTTTTATCCCTCTGGACAGATGATACTTAATGGGTCTTTCAATTTAGTTAAAAGGCAGAACAAAAATCACAGATTTCCTGCTCAACAATTTTTGAGGCAGAATGGTCTGTCAAAATGACACAAATGGATTATCTTTTCAGATTAGCCACAGTGAGGAAAGGCAAAGATTGCCAAACTAAAACTTTAGAATACAAAGAAAAGTACAAAGGTGCGCAAAAGTGCAAGAGCAGGGGGACAAAACATCAAATTGTACAAAGAACACCTGAAAGCAAATACAGTGAGACAAAAAAGTGAAAAAAAAAAGCATGAACAGCTTTTAAGGCTCATGTGAATCCAAACATTTTTGCATGTAACACTTGATACAGAACAGTGTAAGGGGGAGCAAATCTGTGGACACACACACATGTACCAGGTACAAGTTGTGCTCTGTACACCATATATGCAAGGACTGGGGTGCAATCTAGGAGATGCTGTGTAGAATCAAGAAACTCTGCAGTATCACAGTCTCATGTAGTATCTTCATCCTTTATTTTACCAAAAGGTAAAAGATTTATTTATCAAAAGGACAGGGGCGAAATGCGGCAGGGAGAAAAAAAAAAAACCTCTGGGTCTAAATGTTTGCTTCTTATGGCACAATACATCTTTTAAGACACTGCATGATACTGTATTGCAAAGATTTCTGGCCCTAAACTCCCATTCATAATCTATATTAATACCAGATTATAAAATATAGCACATGTGTAAAGGTACAAGGATTTAGCTAAACAAAGTGCAAATACTACCATAATAGTCTGGAACAATGATGTTCAACTCGTTGCTGGCATGATGATCTTATCTAATTTTCCAGAATATAGGTTAGGAACTCAAAATTCCAGTCTTCTACAATAAAATCTTTAGTTGTTTAAAATATTGTAAAATTATGTTTCACAAAAAAAAGACACTTACCAATAGCTATTTTTTGTTTTCTTAGGCATCCTAGTTAGTGGGGGATCCAAACATCCAAGATGATAGTGCAGCTTGCAAGTGTCACACAGCAGAAGTAGGTGTTGATCATGGTTCTTTTTACAAATTCCACAACTTTTGGGGAGAAAAAAAATCAGAGCACACTTAATGGAATTGCTCAGGAACATCAAGAATGAGTGCCGTCCAAAAGGTACAGCAGATCAAATCATGCTTGAAGACTAGTTACTATTGTAGATTTTTTTTTTTTAATTACCTATATAGCACCGCTGGCAATGTGGAAGTTTTCTGTGTGCCTCCCTCTCTTTTACTTGGTTTTCTCTCTTTTGGTGCCCTCAGTATAGCTGGAATGTTTGGTTTCTAATGTTGTAAAAATAAAATAAAAAATATATGAGTAAATTTTGCAATAAATAATAAAATTTTATTAATTTAATTACTATACAGAGATGCTGACTCAGGGGCACCCCAGAGTATATATCATATGTCTGTACATATGTAGTCAAATGTAATATATATATAAAAATCACATCTATACAAATATGCATGCAAATATATACACATCTATACAAACATATACAAACAGTTGCTTGCATAAATGAATAATCATTGTTTCGACTGACATTTGTTAGACAACATGTTTGGCAGAGGAGTCTGTTTCATTGCTTGAAATATATGACAGCGGAAAGCTATGGCACGGCTCACAATAGAATACTGAAGTTGATTTTCCGCTGCATCCCAGCTACATCAGTGCTCCATAGGTTAATTAGAAAAATTATCTTATTGGACCAAACTCTCCAACAAAGCAGACGAGACTCTCTTCGGGTTTCCACTAATCTGCTGTATGCTAGCTTCTCAGACAGCAGCCATCTATCAAAGTCATTTCTCGAGGGCCCTGTGGGCCTGCATCTGTTCAACCAACTGGAAAAAAAGTGTCATGCAAGCTGTGCAAATTAATTCTATATCTGCTCTTATAAATAAAAATAAAAAAAAAAAAAATATATATATATATATATATATACACACACACACACATTCATACACACACACTACACACACATTGACACATATTGTACTAGAATTATTGGTTGGCCTGAAACCTTGATCAGTGCAGTACGACACTGCAGAATATGATATGACTTTATAGATCCATAAAAAAGTTTGCATTTCTCTATCGTATATAGGTATGATCAGCATTTAACAGCTTTTCTATATATATATATATATATATATATATATATATATATATATATATATATATATATATATATATATATATATATATATATATATATATACACACATTTTAATATCTGCTTGTATGTGTATCGGATTAGCTATTTTGCTTTGTGTCTACTATTTTGTATTGATAGATGTGAGGCATTCATCGCGTTGACTGTAATTATCAGCAAAGCTGCTCTATAAAGAAATCTCTGTAGCCAGGAATGATGTGGCCAACTTGGCATGGCCAATGGAATTTTACACTGGCTGATTAAATCAATGGAAAGGCTGAACAGGAAAACATCAGGCTGCCTCCAAGAAAAGTCTTTTGAAAAATCAAGCGAGTCAAGGAATGTCTTCTGTAACACTTAACTGCTGAGAGGAGCAGTAACAAATTACTATGTATGCAATGCTGCACTGATAATGCCTTCACTGCCAAAGGATAGTGAGCTGCGGAAGCAGTCATTGAATTTAAGAAGAAGGTTACAAACCTGTAAACAAGAGGGAAGCTTTAGTTTACCAATCTACAGTAAGACAGGTTCAAATAAAAAGGGATTTGGTCAAAAGCGTGAGGCGTGAAAAAAGCTTAGAATAAACTTCAAAATAAAACTTTATGATTGAGAATTATCTGCTCCGATATTGACCATAAAATACTCAAAATCTTTTGAGGTTGCAAAAATCCACATTTGCGTGCTCTGTGTAGTTGGTTAACAATCGTTATTTAAACTGAGTTAGAGTTAACACTTTGACTGCAATCCACATACAGGATGTGCGATTGACAAAGCGGTTTCAACGTGCCGATCATCTATCCCGTACAAACATTTCATGGTTGGGAATTCTCAAGGGGGAAAAACAATATTTATCTCCTTGAGCATAAGACACGGCTCTTTATAGAGTGATGTAAGTTGGCATTGACCAAAACCCACTGTTATCTCATTTTGTTCTAAGAAAAACGACTTAATCTCCAAACCTGGAGGCTGCCATTGTGGTCGGTCACATGACAGTTTGGGTGTCGTTCCCTGCACAATCACCACAACCTTTATGGTAAGGTTATGTATTCCTTCCTTCACAGACTTCATTTAGTTGGAATGTCTGGCCGGGTGGTTAAAATTGAGCTATTCTATTGTTCACCATGGGACCTATGACTATGTTTGTCTAGTAGATTGGGTTGAGATAACCAAGCTAGAACACATACAAATGACTAATATGCAGCTGCTTGAAACCGTTATATGATTTGAAAAAAGGAAGACAGAACAATATTTTGAACAGTATTTCTAACCAGACACTAGTAAACAAAATGGTGACAGTTCCAATTTAGCTTCCCTGGGCTAATCACATGTCGTGTATAATCAACCAACACATGTTATGCTGAATGTGGACATGCAATGTAAAATTTAGAATAGCACCTTCAATTAAAGGGGCACTTTAATGCATATGATAGCTCTGCGGTCCCTTTAAATAACTGCATGTGGGCCCCTCCAAGGATTCCCAGGAGCCAATCATTTTTTTAAAAATTCAAACACAAGCCAAAGACAAAACTAATTTCAACACTTTAGTGATTTTTTTTCTACCCCTATTTGCATTTTTAACATTCTCTTACTTATTTTGTTTTCATTTGCAGACTTAACTGACGTGTGTGTGTGTAACGCAATCAGATATTTCTCTATTTTAAATATTTATATTCATGGAAGAAACTCTTTAAATCCAAGAAGATATGTAGTTTTCTCTCTCTCACACAGTGTGGATATATATTTTTGGGTCATATTTAATTGTGATATAATTGGTTTTCTTTTCTGCTCACCTACTATTTACTATTTTATTGTAATCCGCTTTTCTGAGTGTATTGAAGGAGAACCCCTAAAGTGTAGAAATTTAATTTAGTGCTGGAGGTAAGTTTTTCTCCACTAGATGAACACGTGCTGTATTTTATGGATTAAGGTCATATGTTATTTACATTTTGTGGTTACCTTACATGATGATACAAAAACAAAAAAAACATGAATTTGCCTTTATTATCAGTGTTTTAAAAAAATATTGGTATAAGAAAAAAAAAAAAGAAAAAACTTACCTGTCCAATTACTTTGCTCATGACAATCCACAGGTTTTGACCCTCGCTTCTCAAATTGCCATTCACATTTTGAAGGTCATCTAGAGCTTCACATAGCTAAAAAAAAAAAAAAAAAAAAAAAAAAAAAAAAAAGAGTGAAATTTAAGAAATAAAACCCCGATTAAAAATTTCACATTGCAGACGAATACTTATTTATGGAAATCTTCAGATAAAACTAACAACCTTTTTTTCTTCAGCCATTAACCTTTACATTTGTGAGTTCTTTGACATATATCCGGGTTATTTAATAGGCATTTAGCTTTTCTAGAAGTGAGTGCTGTAACAGACAGATTGAATCTGTTCAAATTCAGCAAGGGCTTTCAGAAAATGGCAAAGAAAATAAGATTGCCCTTTGTTTAGGAGAGAGGGAAAAATAGCCATTATTCCATGGGTCCCTATTATTTGGCAGACTTCAAAACCATGGTTTCTAGAAAAGTTGTAATACATTTAGGCCAATTGAACGTACCTTGTTATATTCAATATGTAGCTTTTCTTGTTCATTTTCTAGCGTGTCTTTAATACTTTTTTGTTCGGCCAAACTTTCTTGCAGCTGAATCATACGCATGTTTCTTTCTAACCAAAAGAAATATTAATGTGATTTTATTAGTTAACATATCACAACGTCCATGACACATCTAAAATAGGTGATATTCACTCCACATATCTAACATGGAGCTGGTATGAACTTTATTATATATATATATATATATATATATATATATATAAATAAATATATTCTAGTTTTTGTCTAGCTAGGACATTTATTATTCCTACGTATGCCATCATACGTCAAACATAAGTTTAATGTTTAGGTAAAAACATAGCAATTAGATGGGTGTACTAAGTGTTTCCCAATTCTGCCTCACACTTCAAAGGAACAGCTCGACCCCAATTTTTATTAAGGGGAATCTATAATGCATTCCATGTTCTCTGTTTTAGTGATAAATGCTGCTTGTTCACAAGACCATCGCTTCCTACCAACTGTCTTCCAACAATGCAAGGGATCTGGGCAATGCTGCACAGTCATAAGATAATGGAAGGATACAATGCATTTGAACCCTACCATTCAAGGGATAAAACCAAAGGTGCAAGGAGGGGAGGAAGCATATTTTTGTTTTAAAATCGATCACTTAAAAATGTGTTTGCTGTTCCTTTAAAACGCAGGAAATTTGAGAGCTTGGATGTGCATACACTGCTTCATGTACACTATTTTTAAATAACCGCAACATCCATTCATATTTTGATTTTTAGTAGACTTCAACCAGTCCAGAAAAGATGATAAACACCTAACAATGAAGAAGGAAAATCATGAGAATTTTGTGCAGATAATCACGGTATTCCTTACCAAGATAGTAGTTGACAAAGTCAGCGCTTAAAGCAGGTTGCTTGTGCTTCCTTCTGCCATCCACACTAGAACTAGTGTCTGAATTATCAACCGGGAAGATGTCTGTGCTTATGCCCATCAACTCTGCTTTACGCATAAGCTTGCGAATGGCAGACGCACTGCTTGTGAGAGGTCGCGGAAGCTTCTCTCTGGGAACCCAGGCTTGTGGACGGGTATTCCGAGCTAACTCGGACTTCACACGATACTGCTGCAATCTAGTGGTAATACGAGCCTGAAATGCATGTAAAAGGTGACATAATGACTGTGTGTGTATATGTATGTATGTGTATGTATCCACTATCCACAATCTGATCGCAACCAATATTTTTACACCACCATAGGGTAAGGTTTCTCACATTTCATTAACGATGTACCTATGGCCATAGAGCAGTTACTCTCGCGTCCCCAAAGTTAATACAAAGGTGACGTGTTTTCTTTTTTTTTTTTTTTTATCAAAAGCTAGAGATTGACATTCAAAGGTTTAATTAAGTCTCTGTAATCTCGTGCAGACCAAATATATACTCCAGTTCAAAGCTCTTGTGATCAAAGGTAAACAATCAAACTCCCCCTGGATTTAAATGACCTTAGCGCTGTATTTAAATTTCCTTTTTTATTTTAGGTGAGCACTGGCTTTTATTTATAGTGAATCATCCCTCAAAAGGTTGGATTTTTACCTGTGCTTCTGGTGTTAGCTGTTTTTCTCTTTCTTTCAAGGACATTTTACAGTAAGACTGCAAGGCCAAGTAGTTTTTCCTCTTCCATTTTCTGTCAAATCGGTCGGCATGCTGTTTGCAGTATGCAAAAAAGGGATCGGCAATATCCTGAATACAGAACAAAAACATTTTGATCTCTAACGCACACGATACACAAATACGTTTTATAAACATGTATTTATTTTAGTTACTAAATGGCCTGTACATGTGAATTATATTTAACAATCTGATCATAAGTATTCATAATAGAAACTTGTTTTTCTCTTGGTAAACGGTTGATACCCTTTGGAAGTAGTAGATATCAGCAGGTCTCATGTGCATCAGAGTAATCATATACGGTCTGCGTAATAGGTTGCCGAATTTGGCTTGTGTCAGCGAAAACAGTAAATTTATAGGTGATATGAATTATTAAAGGTGTGCTCCAGACATATCGCCACGTTAAATGCATTATACAGCCCATTCTGCATGCTCCCCACAGCAGAAACTACAGGTAGTGTAGTACAAATACATTTAAATATTCTAAAAGCAGTAAAGACAACCTTTCCTCTTAAAAGAAAAAAAGGAAACATTTGTATAACGTTCATTCACATGTCTTTTTAAATCACATTAGTCAGTTCTTAAGTGAAAGGAGCAGAATTTTAGGGACAGAAACTGAAAATGTGAACAAACAAGCTACTGTAAGAGTAATGAAGAACTGCATCAAAATGGATTTTCAATATTTTAGATTTTTTCAAAGCATTTGTACACCTTTTTTCACATGTAAAACGCATTTTTTTTTAATCAGAAATGATAGATGGGGTTTTTTCATTACTTTTCTTCAACTGTTTCAATATGCAATCATCAAAAGAAGCATGTCAATTAACTTACCTCTTCGGCAGCAGCTTCTGAAAGCAAGCCTTCCTTCTGGGCACAAGTCACATGAAAGTAAGCCCTGCACATCCCGGCGTCACAGCTGATACAGACTCCTGTCCTGGCAAACCGTGAATCTTCACAAAAGCTACATTCCTATAAAACCATTGCGCAAAAGAAGCAGTTAAAATGGCAAAAAGAAAGGAAACAAATATTTGAAAATATAAACACATCCCAACCATATGATTTTTAATCAATTTACCCTCTGGGAGCCAAGGCTCCCCATTCTCACATCTAAAAGCATTCAAGGCTTATAACGTATGGGAATTAAACGTATGGGGGAAAAAAACTATAAATGAATACTAATCAAGTTGGTGTAAGAGGTCATATTAAAAAGGAGCAGTTAAATTTTTTTTGCTAGTACTTTAACCCTTAGAATGCCAACTGTGGTGCAGCCTATGCTTACCTCCTCCAGCAGAAGTATTGCATGTTTAAGAGAACACGCAATACCTTTATAACCCCCTTCAGTCCCCTATGGACGTACCGGTACGTCCTGCCCTTCTTGCAGCGGCAGGGACACATCCCTGGCGCTGCACGGGAGATCAGGCTGTCGTTTGAAAGCCTGGACTCCCCCCTGCTGCCCGATCTTATGTAACAGCTTCCGGCACTCGGGCATTCCCTTCACTGCTGACGTCACCCGGAAGGTTATCGGAGGTACCAAAAACCCCTGGGATTGAAGGGGTTAAAGATGGCTGCATCTTGTATAATAGGTACCTTGTACCTACATTTCAACAGTTTTATGACATGGCTTCTCAAAATAAATAAATAAACTGTTCACAGGTGTCCAAAATACTTTTAATTATAGATAAAGAACCCCTATTATTTTGCTTGAACATGCCATGAACATCCCTCACACTTACGCAAAAGGCTGCAGCAGATAAGAACAGTAAGGAAAAAACAACTCCATGATTAAAGGGTAATAATGCCTGATTACCACGTTTGCTTCATTGATCACTGTAGTTCAAGAATAGGATGTGGGGTTTTTTTTTGTTTTTTTTTCTTGAATGTGCCTCTTGATAGCGCATGCTGCCAATACAACATCCTGTAGCAGGGTTCAATTATTTAAGCAGATTTGTCACTTTCCCCAAGTCTAAGGTTTTAGTCCCCTACACATAAGTCACAGTAACTGTGTTTCAGTGTATGTGTATGTATATATATATATATATTATATATATATATATATATATAGTACATACACACACATACATATGCATCAACTTACCCCTTCAGTCTCAGGTAAGATGCAGAAAAACATCAGTTTTTATTTTAAACAGTCACATAAAAAGATATAATATTTTGACTGCTGCGTAAAACATTTTGTAGTCAAAGGAATCGTTATACTATAACAGCAGCGTTTGAAAAGTAAATATCCATGTGCATAACTTACCTTGGCACCATACTTGGAGTAATTCATTTCTGTTAATGTTACTGGCCGCAGCTTATCAATATCTCCAAATGCCACACCAGGGACATATAGAGCGCACACAATGTGCACCCACCTGTAGTATAAGACACAAAACAGAACACAACGTTACTACTAAATTATGAATTTTAGGTCAAAAGATTAACCGCGCTTAGTGATCTATTAATGGTAATACTACCCCAAGACTGTTTAATTGGAGTTGCATGTTTTTAAGGAACTCAGCAGGTAAGTTGTTCCAAACATCTGTGGATTTAGGCAGCCTTAGATGCTTCTCTCCCTTCATGTAATCCCATATGGACTGGATGATGTTGAGAGCAAGGCTCTGTGGGGCCCATGCCATCACTTCCAGGACTCTTTGTTCTTTTTTATGCTAAAGATAGTTCTCAATGACTTTGGCTGTATGTTTGGGGTCATCATGGTGCACTGTTGCCTGCAAACACTTGTACTGCTCTCCAGTACTTCGGTAAACAAACTGCCTTCTGCACCCCTGTTCCTGTGTTTTCATGAATAGGCCATGTTTCCACGTCAGATGTATAGCTTTTTGGCCGCAAGTCTTACTTGAAGACAACTTCTGACCAGACCTCTCCGGCCAGTAGATGGGTGGTACCAGAGCCCCACTCTTTTCTGCCAATTCTGAGCTAATTGCACTGCTGGACATCTTCCAATTGCAAAGTATTATGCGTCTTTAATCTGCCAACCACTGCGTCTTCAGTCCTTAACATTCTGAAGTTTATTTGTGCTTCTTCAAAAGAGCTTGGACAATAAACTTCAGCAACCGCACATTGTTAGTGAGTTTGGCTGTTCCTCATGCAGTTCTATTCCTCCATCACAGCTGTTCCCTTTTCAGGTAACAATCGCGTTTCCACCTACTTATTAAATTGATGATCATTGGCACCTGTTATAGGTGTATGATTAAACAATTATACCAAACAATATGCCTACAAAATGAAGCATAACCAAGAAGAACTGATGCCGTTTTGAAGGCAAAAGGTGGACACATCAAATATTGATTTGGAATTTTCTTCTGTTCACCAACATATATATAAATATATGTATACGCACATGTTTCAGATTAAGTTATGATAAATGCCATCTTTAAAAAAAAAGTTTCATATTTTTCTATGAATAATGACAACTGACAAATCCAAGTAAAGGTTTGTATGGAAGATGGGCGACATTATTTCAATATAAATTTTCTAAAGGAAATCAAGACTACGGCTTAACGTTTGCTTTTCTTGTGCCTATCACAGAATCTAAAAAAAACAAACATTCTGATCTTTATTTTCTTTAAACATAAACCATGCTTTTCTATTTAATTTAATAATGGCGGAGTCTGACTGTTCCGAAACCTATGATCACAACATGCTGCGTTTTGCTTATCCATATAAAAACATTCTAATAAAAATGTAATTTTCCTCCTCGGTTCTGCACAATTGATTCAGATGAATCATACAGCGCAACAAACACGTACAAGAAAAACCTCGAAGAGGTAGAAATTGTTGGCAACATTAAGTGTAACGTCTCTTTAAAAAATATATAAAAAGTAAAAGCAGCGTAAGGATTTGGCTTTTGCGGTGTACGATTTGAGGTTAATACAACCTCCGGAATGCATCCTGCGGAGTTTAATATAAAGATACACATCTTCAACAAGCAGCTGCTTCTCAATTTAATTTGCACATTTTTTTTCATGCTCCACTGGTGTATTAAATGCTGCTGCACTCTGTAGGAGTTTATCTACGATAAACCCAACAGCTGGCTGCTTCCTTCAAACTGACCTTCTGAGAAATGGTTTTGTATACGTCTTGCCCATACTACAAACTTAAATGCGCTGTTCTCAAAACACAAAATGTTTTTCCCTTTTTCTTTCATCCCCCCCAAACTACGCTCAAATCTTCAAAGGGTAAAGACGGAGAGTCTCCCGGTTTCCGTACAGATGCATTTTCAGCTGTTCCCTAACCAGCCATGCTTGCTTGGTTTATTGCACATAGTCCAAAACCTTGTAATTAAGACAAATTGGGTAATCAAAGAAGAATAATCTTTCCTTTTACTTTCCTCTCGGTTCTGCTTACAGCAACAATGACAGATGTTGAATTAGACAGCAAAATATTAAATATACGTAGAACACAATTCATCATAGAAATGCGAATAAGGATTTGCAAGAATTACAAACTACAAAATTACGAACATACAAGATCATTGACATCTTTAATGATTTCTTCAGAGTATCAAGGAAAAAGACTGTATAAGAAAATCCGTTCACAACTAAGATTGGACAGAAAAAAGAACCGGTGAAAAGGGATAAATGTTTACCAATCAATATAAAATCCACAAAAACAATTAGTAACCAGAAGTATAATTGAATGAGCCGGAGCTACTTTCTTGCTAAATCAGTTCAACTTTGGTTACTAAAGCTTCAGAGGAATGGTCATCAATGAGAAACACGCTGCATATACACTATTTTGTTCCCCACAGTTAGGAAACACACTAGGGCTGCAACTAACGATTATTTTAATAATCGATTCGTTGGCCGATTATTTTTTCGATTAATCGATTAAATCGGAAAAAAAAATGCAATTTTTTTAAATTTAAAATAATGTAATAAAAAACGTACAATTTACACTTTCATCTCTTTATTGCAATGGCCTCTCGCTATTCACCTTCTTATTTTACTGACATAATAATAAAAGCTACAAGAACCCAAACACAGTGTTTCTCAAACTAGGTTTTAATACAAAGTTATTAGTAAATATTAATTCATATGTTATCTATTTTTCATATTTAATAAAAAAGTTGAGAAAAAGCCTTGTTTAAATTTTTTTTATTTACCAAACTGCCCCCAGTTATGCACATCAGACCCCCAGCTTGCCACTCTGCCCCCATATATGCCTTATACCTCTTATATGCCAGATTCCACTGTGCCCCCTGATATGCCACTGTGCCCCAATATGCCTTATACTCCTTATATGCCAGTGATATGCAACTGAGCCCCCTGATATACCTTTTACCCCCAGATGTTTTATGACCCCCTGATATGCCTAATATCGATATAATACCCCCCATACACCACTATAACTCACCCATACACCACTTTGGCTCCTCCCCCTCCCATACACCACTTTGGCTCCTCCCCCTCCCATACACCACTTTGGCTCCTCCCCCTCCCATACACCACTCTGGCTCCTCCCTCTCCCATACACCACTTTGGCTCCTCCCCTTCCATACACCACTTTGACTCCTCCCCCTCCCATACACCACTCTGGCTCCTCCCCCTCCCATACACCACTCTGGCTCCTCCCCCTCCCATACTCCACTCTGCCTCCTCCCCCTCCCATACTCCACTCTGCCTCCTCCCCCTCCCATACTCCACTGCCCCCTGTCAGCAACGGATCTTCACTAGACACCAGGGAGCCGGGTAGAGAGGCAGAGTGGCGTATAGGAGGGGGAGGAGCCACAGTGGTGTATGGGAGGGTGGCTCCCATACACCCCTCTGACTCCTCCCCCCTCCCATACACCGCTCTGCCTCTCTACCCGGTTCCGTTACTGACAGTAACGGAGGATGTCTGTGCAATGCAGACACCCACCAGCTGACAGAGAGGATGATTCTCTGTCAGCCTGTAAGTGTCTGCATCGCACAGACAGCCTCCGTTACTCACCTTCACTTACACTGCGGCTTCTATGAAGCTGCAGTGAAAGTCCTTGTCAGTAATGGAGCCGGGAGAGAGGCAGAGTGACGTATGGGAGGGGGGAGGAGGCAGATGGGAGGGGGAGAGAGACGGAAGTGAGAGACCGGCCGACAGTGAGGGGAATCCAGGTCTCCTGCAGCGTTGCGGGGGATCTGGATTCCGGTGTTATAATCCGATCTCTGTTTGAGGTCGGATTATATAAGGAGAGGAGTTTTTCAGCGCATTTGCTCTGAAAAAACCTCTTTTTATAATCGATAAAAATCGATCCGATTAATCGATGATGAAATTCGTTGCCAACGATTTTCATAATCGATTATTATCGATTTTATCGATTAGTTGTTTCAGCCCTAAAACACACGTATCACTACTAGATGTTCACAAATTGAGATCTTTGGCAAATAATGGCAAAAATAACATTACATTCCCTGTCGCCTTCTTCTCAAGCACCCTTGCAATGGCTGCAAAAACTACCGCCTTTTCATTTGAGTCAGGCAGTAATTAAAATAACTGAATAATCATTCAAACCCTGAGAACGGGACATTTAGTTCTAATTAACACCAACAATGATACTTTAAAAAGAAACAGCCTAACTAAACTTCCAATTCCAAACAGGTTTAAACAAGACATGAGACTTAATACCAGGGATCCTTTGCGCCTTTCAACTGTTTCTGTTTCCATCCACAAACTGTTCTTATTTCACCCCATAATTGTTCTTCAACTTCCTAAGGCCTTCCCTCACTTAATACTGTATGTATGACAGGTGATCACACCATCTCTCACAATACCCAAGCACCATATCAATATAAGAAAGATGCTAAACAAAAATGGAGGCCAACTTGATGTTAGGAATCGACTGGATGTCTCTATTCATATATTGTATCACCTCTCCCAACGGCACTTACACTCTATATCTACAAACTTAAGAATTGTATTACATATTCTTTATTTATTTTTTTTATAAATGGAGAATTGATTACGTTTATGAAAGAAAATGTTTTCCCTCGCCTACAATTCGCAGTTCGGTAAATTAATCCTACTCTCTCAGTATAGCGTCACGGGCTGGTCTAAATAAATAAAACGCAAAATCTCTGGCACATCGCATGATCCTAAGCCGATGCATTACCGTTAACTTATCACCCCTTTCTATCTTAAATTATATTCAGCTTCTTATGAGAGTAAACAGAAAACACTGTAAGGAACAAGCAATGTACCTCAGAGCCGGGGCACAAAAAGCCTGGGGTACAAAAATACCTGCCACTAAATTAGATTCTACTACAGAAATGATCTCCGGATGAGACTGAATGAGTCGGAGGACAGCGTGGTATAAGGCTTAAGCAATCAAAGAGCACAAGATATTTGGTCTTTAATATGTGTAGCACATTTTATTAGATAACAAAAATGTCATAGTCAAAGGTGTAAAAAAAAACAAAAAAAAAACAAAAAAAAACTGTAAAATAAAAATAAATGCTTGAAAAAAAAAAAAAAAAAAAAAACACCAGTGAGTGAGAGCTGCTTGTCATCCAGAGCAAGCAAACAACGTTATGGGAATGTAATGGACAGGCACCTTTATAGACATGCTGTTCTGGTGACATAGCTTTATAATAAAAGACCTCTGGAAGTGTTTTTCTTGTACTACTATTTTATATTCACGGCTTAGAGGTTACTGGACCATGTTTCAAGAAAGACAGACAGGCAGGTCATACATGAAAATGCTAATACACAGCAGATTCCAACAACACCGAATGACTCGCTTAAGGACCAGTTTAAGTTTACCTGCCAGCATCGGTTTCTTTAAAAATCCCATCCTGGTTAGGACAGAGTTCGCAGCTCGGTGAGATGCCACATTTACAAGCATCACAAAACCAGGGTTCGGTGGAGTTTTCAGACGCAGAGCTCATGATCGAATCACTTTCTCCATCTACACCGTAGCAACCTGAAACAAAACGAGACAAATACAACGTAAGTAAGAAGACCAGTCATTAGGCCGCAAACGGTTGGTATCCTTGATCAAAGTACCTAGTTTGCCAAGTGAAACGTACATCAACTGAAAACACAGACATTTATATATGCACATATATGTATTGACATGTCAATGGGACATAAACAGTGAAACAAGTAGATATTTAACCCTAGCTAAACACTAAAATCAGAATGAGTCTTGACTTTGGGTCACATGTACTAATAAGTGGACAATAAAAGTCACTATTAATGAGGCAGAAGGCACGGAGGGCTATGTTCGTTAGATGGTGTAGAAGAATAAAACCCTCAACAGTTGCATTTTTTTCTGAATTGTACTCTTAAAATAAATAAGAAACCAAGAAATATTAAATAAGCAACCAAGGAGCCACTTGTATAAGTCATAACAAGCATTTCACTTACATAAAATGAAGTTTCATCATATGCAAGTCAGGGCAGGTTAATAAATAGAAATAATCCCTTATTTCATTTCATGAGCGCAAATATTTGTAATACTTTTAAATATAGTATTCATATTACTTATTTACGCCAGCAAAGGTGTGGTTATTGAGACCGTTGTGGCTCTCCTGTGGGTTACCGCTCCACGTTTAAAAAAAAATCTGAATGAGTGAGTGCCCCTTGTCAGGATTATCAGTACCTGGCCCATATTTCAGAACTAAAACATTGCTTAATGCAGAGGTGTCCAGCCTGCGGCCCTCCAGCTGCTGCAGGACTACATCTTCCATACTCATCAGCCAGGCCCTTAGCTGAAAGAGGATTATGGGAGATGTAGTCCTGCAGAAGCTGGAGGCTGGACACCCCTGGCTTAATGTTTAGGTCATTTGACCATCCGACCACCTCTATCATTTTTGTTACTGGGTCCATTGACTTTGGAAGCGCTCCCCCCCCCCCGGCCTGGGTATCATGCAGTAATAGAGGTGGCCCCTGTTACCAGCACAAAGTTTGCATGCATTTTGGTTCTAGGTTGCTGTCGGTGGGATTAGTCTAATGCGCCATTGGAGATTTTTTCCCCCCCTTTCTAAAGAAAAAATACATATTAATAAAATCTCACTAATGCATATTTTTTCCTATGCATATTTCCATGCATATTTTTTCCTATTTTGGACGACTTACAGAGTGGGTGCTTATTTTATTCACATGTACAAAACTGCAAGGAACTACGTAATATATTATATGTTACTGGTTTTACATTATACGAAGAGCATAAGAAAATAAATGTAAAATTTAAATTTTACAAGCCGAATATCATTGTTCAAGGTCCTGTGAAAACAAATATATGTGTATATATACATACACACAGTATATATATATATATATATATATATATATATATATATATATATATATATATATATATATATATATATATATTAAATTATATATATATTTATATATTTTTCACATGAAAAACAGAGTTAAGTAAACTAATAAAATATAATTTTGCTTACATATACTTGTGTGTGCATGTGTTTTTGATGTAAAAGCAAAAGGTAGGAAATAATGTTTTATTGTAATCAAATGATAATAAATAGTAGTTGTGAAATATCAACATGAAAAGTAATCAAACTGAACAGTTTTCCCTTATTTTCGCCTACTTATTTGTACTTCCAGCACATTTTATTTATCTGAACTGCAAATTATGTACCCTGCTTTTATTACAGCAATTGGACTTGGATAACAAAATTGATGCTGAATTGTCAGTAATGTCAGAAGTTCTTTTGAAAGATATTAAAATCTGATAAATTGCGGCAATGTAGTTTTACAGACATTTAGAGGTTAAAAAACACCTTGGAGCCTTTGGTGTTTCCATGCTTGAATGTTTTGTACAATTCTACATAAACACTAACTTAACTTTTTACCATTGCAGTGTGTGACCCCACCAAACTCCAACCTGAGGAGCAACTGCCCACCTCTGTGAAGAATAACTCACTAAGAAAACACACTTTTGAGAGACAAATAAGGTGGTAAAAAGGTGGTAGTGAGGTTATACAGGCCAAGTAGCAGTCACGGGTCAACATTCCGTACGTTTAACCAAATGCTTACATCAAAATACAAAAAACACTAAATATAATGAAGTTTAATACCTAAATACAGTAAAATAGCATACGTCAAATATATTTAAAAGTAAAAAAACCTGTATGAAATAAACTCAAAAGTCCCACTGTTAAGGTACACAATGTTTTAGGTATTTTCTTTTAAACGCTAAGCTTCCTAGTCCCATTATTGTCCTATCATGGTAGTCTCCGCATGTAACTACACTTAAAAGGTTAAAAAACAATTGAATGTTACAAGTGCACTAGAGAAAGCATTGTCATATACTATAATATATACAAGACAATTTGCTACAGACACACTACAATCAAAATGTCAGGGTTACTGACATCACTGCTGGGGTTCTATGAAATTACATCCCTGACATAAAATCTTGGCACAAACATTAATCCTGAGTGACAGCTAAAAGTTTTTTCCTTTAAGATTTTGTGTGGGAAAGATGGGTTTTTATCAATCTTCGGAAGTAACCTGATAATGTTCTTGTCTATTGTTCCAGGTATAGTTTTCCCTGTATAATGTCCAAAAGTTAAATATGACTCACAATCCCCCCCCACAAAAAAAAAACGAATGCGTATGACATCATTTTACAACTGCCATTACATACACAATGATGCACACTATTCTAACAGAACCGAGAGCATGAGAGAGAGTGAGTGGATGAGAGCGTGAGAGAGAGTGATAAGCCTCTATGCTTAGTCTGCTGTGCCACGGATCTGAGGTCTGAATAAAAGAAGACCTTGATTATAAAGACTTTCTTAGGCAATGTTTTTCTATTGTACTCACAGTATCAGTCTTTATAATGGATGGCGACATGGGGGAACAGAAACCACAACTCTCCTGCAAACTTTCCTTTTAGTTAGTAAACCCAAAAATGTAAGACAGCCCAGTATACGCATTGTTAATGCAAGAAGACATTTCAAGAAGTCATCTCAAGGACAATCCACATACATTTCAAAAATCTGCAATAAGTCGCAGTCAAAATTATCTTAATTGTCTTTGGATGTCCTGGTACCATAGCAACATGTGAACAAACACCATTTTACTGTAAACTACCAGTACTTCCCATCCGAAGACTGCAGTTCAAAAACTCACGTGTCTAACTGAAATACGATAGGTATAAAATCAAGCTTTTTTAATGTTCACTCAGCACAACAATAAACCAAATAAAAGAAATATAAACATTTCATGGTATGATGTCATGAAACCTTCAGAGCGCTTTCTTCTCTGGGCATGCTCTTATTACCAATATTTTCCATTGCAGACATCTCAATGTTAATCAAATTAACGTGGGCACCACCTGCTTTGCTCAGCCTGATGATTTATAGGGATTCCACAAGTCAAAGGTAAATATGTTGAGCGCCCAAATTTGTAGCATGTGTGAGATGCACGCAGATTCTTGAAGTTGTCAAGCGTTACTGGAGCAGTGAACTCATTTCTGTGTATTAAGAGTGCAATGAATATTGTGCAAGTAATAAACATTAGGTTATTTTACCTTCATGTACAGTGATGCCGCAATTGTCACACTGGATTATTTCATCAGCATCCTCACTGTTGTCCCCAAGACAAACGCAACATATTAAAATGTGATCCATTTTCTGTGAAGCCCATTTTTCACTTTTCTCAAGAATCAGGGAATCCTAAGAGTCACAAAATAAGGAGAGACATAAATTAATTTCCAACCAAGCGAAGAATGTTTAAATACATTTAAAGTTTAAAATCATAATTAACTTTATACTACATGCAAACACGCTGAATTAAACTGGACCTGTCGTGTTAAAATGATAAGCTGTCACCTTGTATTATTAGAAAGCTAATATACAAATTAAATTATCAAGCTGATAGAAGTTTAGTAGGCAAGCAACCGACAAAAGCCCTTTATCACACAGAGTATGACATATAGCAAAAAACACCCCTGAAGACACCCCCTGACCCAAGTGAGGCAGCACGCACCTGGACTTTTATGCACTGTCTGGGGGAGGTTTCCAGAGCCTGGCTTAGCTGGGTCTGACAGGGTGATTTAGTTACTGGGTGCCTAGGTTGGCCAGCAAGGTATAGCAATACAGGGCTCCAATTGGGAGCTAGGATTTCCTTTTACCATTTTGTTTTGGGGTCACACAGTTTGCTGCAAATCTATGTAACCTGAGCTTTATTGCCCTAGAGGACCGTGCCTAGGATCCCTAAAAGTGACATTTATGGCACTCAGCTAGCTAAGGTTTGTTACTATATATATAGTATTTGCCCGAATATAGGGTGCACTTTTTCCCCATCACTTTCGGTCTTTAAAGTGGTGGGGGTGGCCTATAACTGGAGCTTAGCACAGGGATGCGCAATTCGTATCGCAGTTTCCGGGCGGGTGTTTTTTTTTTTCCTTTTCATTTAGCAGCAGGGTAAGGATCCAGATCCCCCGCAGGACTGCAGGGGACCTGGATCCTACTCTCCGGCAGCTGGTGGACGTCTGCGCGATGCACGTAGACGGCCTCCGCTGCTGGCACTTCCAGTGGTCCACCATATAAGCACTTCCGTCAGCACTCCGCCGTCATAGAAGCACCCGGCATCGCGCAGACGTCCACCGGCCGACACTGCTAGACACCAGGGAGTCTGGAGGTGCATTGGTAAGTCAGGAGGGGGGGGGTGGCATATCAGGTGAGCAGAGGGGAATATCTATGGTATGGTGCATTATGAATTAAGGGGGACCTTAAAATGCCTATTGGCTTTCTTTTTGTATATAACATATGCTGACTAACCGCATAATAGATACCAAAAGTGTTAAAATACATGTATTCCTGTTTATTAGGTAACATACTGTTTTAACAATCCACTCATGTGTATTTTTTCTTTAAAAATAAATGTATCTTTAAAATAGCACCAAACTTTAAGGGTGCGGCCTATAATCGAGCCAATATGGTATATTATATATAAAGCAGTTTGCATTATATACAGTATACATGAAGAGCTGTGCGCTACCTGCAGTGGACTTTCATCGCACGCATTTGTAGATGACAGTTATTTCAAAATCTACAAGCGTTTTGTAAGAGTTATAAAGACGTCAACCGGTACTTACAGTTTCTCAAAGTGCTTCAACACTGTCAGCGATCAGTTTCATCTGAGATTTGATTTTGTATAAGATTTGCACCCATTTTAAAGGAAACACAATGAAAATGTGTATAGCGTGAAAGTGGCATTTCAGGATATAACAAATTTATTTTGTTAGATAATTGAAGCCATGTCCCATATCTTTGTTGTGTATATTAAAAGCCTATAGGCCCATAAAGCTGTGCTTTTGGCTTGCGCAAGCAACCCACGTCACAGACAGATGTCCTATCACATATATTAAAGCTGAACCCAACTGCATTGGAAATGAATGCCTGAACCCAGACTCTAGGAGATTAATGCACAGAGAACGCTGTCGCCTGCCCATCAATGCGGCCTGCTGCTTCTTAATTTAGAGAAATTTTAACATTGCTTCCGCTGTCCACTTTAAAACTGGGACCCACTGAAAATCTCTATTTTCACACTTATCCTTTTTTCTAATTCTTCTGCCTATTTAAAGGCAGAGTATGTAGCTACGCTACTATGTTATGTATTAATTGAGGGTGTTGCCCTAGACTGTGCCTCCATGATGTATTCTGGCACCCAGCACTATTCCACAGTGCAAAAGAAACACAAGATATCAGCGCTGGCGGCGCATGAGTCCCCGCTCTATTATGGGAGGCACCTATGGACCAGTCTGACTGCCTTTCAATTTGCCTTTCTAGGCCAAAGCCTATATATGTCCCTGCTTCAGAAAACACATTGGGACCAGTATTTGCAGAAGTGGATTTCTCACTTTGGCCAGATTGCCTACTTCAGCAGATTAGGTGTGCTGCTAATCCATCACCCAAAGAAGAACATTTACATAAGTATATTTTTTAATTGAAACACGTACTGGAGATTCTGGCACCACAACATGCGGATATAATATCCTTCCCGACATCCTCAACCTATAGACACTAAGGAAAACAAATGGATTGGCCACTCATGTTAACACCGCTTAGAGTACCTTTACCTTTATGAGCTGGTTTATTGTATTATTCTGAACTAATAACTTAGGAACTCACAAAATAATTCATATACAGTGATTTTTAAATGAGTTAATGACTTCCTGTAACAGCATTATCACCAGACTGCTTATAAATGGCTCTTGCAAACAGTCACCGCACATGAAACAAATGATCCTTGGCAGGCATTTTTTTCTTTAATTTTGCATCCTTTATGTTATAAACAAAAAATGGAATATAACAGCACTATGAATACGTACCTCTATCCACTGAGCTGCAAGGTGGAACTTTTCAATCCCTCACTTGACTATGCATTATAAATGTTTGGGCTGACCCTGATTAACATTAATTGATGAGGTGGCATTTAAGAAATCTCAGATTAAACTATACATTACCCAGGGCCAATTTTGCCCTCAATAAAACCCACAGCATTTAGGGTACTGTAAACACATAAATAAGCTTACCTGTATCAATGAATACGATCAGGTACGTTCAACAAAAACCAAGAATGATATTTTCATACAAACCCCCACACACACAAATGTCAAAAAAAAGACACATTACCTCATTACTCTTGCTTTGAGAAAGTGTCAGGCTATCATTTGTCAGCTCTTCATCGTCAGCACTGTTCCTTGCAGGGAGCTTAATTTTCTTCTTCTTCCCTTCTTCATCACTAGAGTTGCTAATATTGTCCTCATTGCCTGCGTGATGATTAGATTCATCCTCACTTCCATCCTCTTCATCATCATCTTCGCCATCAGTTCCTTCCCCTTGAGACGAATCTTTCCCTTTTTTCTTGCCAGCCGCAGGTCTCCAGTCGTTGTCATCTTCACTGTCATAATCATCCATAGCATTTAACTCTTCCATTGTGATAAAATCCAGCATGGGTCTGTTTCTACGCAGATTCCATTTTTTGGGTTCACTGGTTTGATCATCTGTGGTAACCTCTAAGTCTAAGACTTTCTCCTTCCTCTTGCGAGACTTGTCAGTGTCATCTTTTTTGCTGTCATCTTTACTACTCTGCTCTTCCCCACCCAGGTCTTCATTTCCAGCCAAGCATATGGATACCTCTCCAGCTTCTTTACCTATGTCCTCTACTATAACCGTCGGCTCCTCGTCATCCATTAGATTCTCCTCAGAATCACTACTGGATCCGTCTCCACTGTCCTTGGATGCATCATCACTGCCAATGACACTGCCCTCAGAATCTGCAAAGAAAATGCATATGTTCTCCAGCAAGTACTAACCAATTACAAATTACAAATATAATTGTGAATTATGAAGTTACTAACACTCTTTGAAAGCACCTTTCTTGCTGCCTTTTTAATATTGGGGGAGGTGGGGATAAACACCAGGACATGAAAATAACTGATGTAATAGTTTCCTGTTACACAGAAGCACAGACTTAAAAGCCAAGAACCATTTGGCCCATCTGGTCTGTCCATTGTTTAGGAGTCCGTGGCCTTGGCTTTACGACTATCCCATGCATGTTTCCACAGTTCCCGGCTTCCATAAGGTAAATAGTACCTTACATGTTAAACCAAGTCAAAACAAAACGCATTTAAAAGGATATTCAAATGATTTAAAGCTGAGAAGTCAGGTGCAATGAAGCAGTTGGACAAAACAGTGAGATGCTAGGTTGTATAGGCAGAGACAAGAGGGAAACACTTTTTAATAAGATCAGAAGTACCGGAGTTAGAGAAAATGATTTAGGTAGCGGAAGACTACAAGAAAACTCAGGAAGCATAGTAGATATTTGTAATAGACTTCCAGTGAAGTAGCACAGGCAATCAATGTAGATCTATGTGGATCGCACTCATAAAGAATGAATATGTGATTCAAAAATAAAAGACAAGATGGGCCAATTGGTTCTTTTCTGCTGTCATCATCGATGTGTCTACATCCCAATGAATTATGGCCTGTCAATGAGATGATCTGAAAAAAGTATATACCCATTGCAACAAAATTAAACAGATTAAAAGCAGAACAAAATGGAAAGATTTATAGATAAAACTAAGGTTTACAATGGTATCACCATGACTACAATAAACAAACAAAAGATAAACCATGTATTGTACAATAGACATGACACACGAATAAGTGGGCATTATACGTGCACATTAGCAAGGCAGTAGTTAGACCAAGGACCAAGTTCCCATTAGTTAGCCAGTTTGGCACCAATGATAGCCCCGGCATACAGTGCCAGCATTTGTGTAGTCTTAGGTTACTGTAACCTACTTTCTTTCTGAAAAGTCACGAGCTAAGAGACCCACACAAAAAAAAAAAAAAAAAAGCTAACCATGACTGGTTAAAAAACAATTTGACTATAATAAGAAATCAATGTTAAAAATTAAAAAAAAAGATGTATGAAGCATTATGTATTTTTCTTTCTTTTTTTTTTTTTTAATAAAATAGTTTTGTAAAATACCTGAGGCATCTCCAACTTTAAAATCACTGTCATCTGAGCTATCATAATCCAATGCTTCTAGAAGGGAAGTTGCCAAAGGCTTCACTTGTCGTCTTTTCGAACTCCGGTCCACTGAAAAGAAAGGTTTTTTTTTCTTTTTTAAAGTGGCACCCAATAAATTAAATGTTAACTGAATTATAAATTGAGGGACACCACTTTTGCCAAAACGGTAGCAGTAATATTTAATAAATGAATATGCTGACACTAAAGTTTGAGGGCTATCACCACGGTGTTTTTAAAAATTACCTGTATTCAAGCAATTAAACCAAATGGATAATGGATTGGACAACATACATACTTTTCCTGTACAAAAAGCCGTGTTTAGCATTTATCAATATACCTGTAGATGTTTTCATGCCTTGCCGAACAATTGACCCAAGCAATATTTTTTGTACTTGTTGTTCAATGCAATTGACATAACTTACAAAAATAGATGGATTTCCGTTAAAGTAATAAAAAAAAAACTATGGTGGGATGCATAGGCAATATTAAGTGCGTTTATTAATCATCATTAAAACAGTAATTAGGTGGACAACAGAACATGAGGTCCACTTAGCTCTTTGTTAAGAAGTCATCCAGGCTTTCATTTTAAATAACATTAAAACATAATAAATATAATTGGTGCTAAACACTTAATATAAAAACCAATGTTATCATATTGGTCCCGGAAGATTTCTGGTACTTTTAAATGGACCAATGTTTGTAGATAGGATGATGTTTTCAAGAATTTTGAGGTTGCGTCATCAGATGTCAAATATTGAACAACATAAAAGTGGAATTTATAGAGTTATCTTGGGACCTGTGTCACATAGGCCACTTTTGTAACAAATGTTAGAATTTATAGACGCAATTAGTTTTGGCATAAAAACATCAAACGCATATCGGCAAATGTCACAAAATATTTTAGCACGCGAGATAAATGTGTATTTACGCTGTGATTTTATTGCACACAATTTTTCTTTTTTTTAACAAAATGCTTTACAGATCATGCAAGTAAGTTTAATTGTACGTAGCTGGAGCGAATAATATGTTTATTTACCAGAATACAACATGCCAAACTGAGAAGCAGGGAATCCTGAAATATTGATACACTTTATTTTTTTGGAATAATATTTTCCTTCCCACCAAAAAAATTTATAAAAAAGGCTAATATTTTTTTTTAATAATTCAACATTTTAGCAAAGAAAGCAGTATCAGCCCTTTAATTTGTCTAATGCTTCCAACAAATAAAAAAGGGGGTGGCGTTGCTAAATAGATTGTAAGCTTGCAAGCCAGGCCTTCTTTAATTAAACTAACAGTCCGTCTTAGTCTGTCAATTCTAGTTTTATCGTACTCCTTGAATATATCTATGCACTGTAAGAAGTGATGTGTTATAAATAATAATAATAATAAACGTTAAAGCAGTGAAGATCACACAATAGCCATCCAATAAAATGCTTGGCTTTATGGAAAGTAATATACAAGCAATCTTTCTTTCCCAAATATTAGACAGTTTAATTCAAAGCAACGTAATGGCATAAAATATTTAAAGACAGAATGTCAGATACTGGACTGTCTATTTAATGCAACCATTGAATTAGATGTGAACCTGATGGAGGGGGAAGCATCATTTGGTCCAATTAAGGTCTCTGACAATGATTCCTGCAGCATCCTGGACCTGCTCACAAAGCTTTCCAGGACACAAAGGCCAGATGTAGGCTGTATCAATGATTCCCTCGCGATACGCATTTCGTGAGGCCACAGATCATAGAGTAGAATAATGCGTGTCTTTGATACATCGCTAACAGCACATATACAACAGCCTACACACAAAGCCTGTTTCTAGGTGTTATTATATCAGTCATTGATGGCTATGGAGAAAACGCTGCGGCCCCATCCTAAACACTAATAATAACTAATGCGGCGCGGCCGCAGAGGAAATACAGTGTCGGTGCATGTCGCTTATTAAACCATCCCCCCCCCCTCTTACTTGTCCGGTCCAGGCGGCCGGTGAGGGTGCGCGTGGGGCTGGGATAGGTATCTGACCGGCAGGATCCCTTTTTTTTTTTTTTTTTTTCACTTGCTGCGCCTGCGTATTGAATAGAAGCGACGTCAGGGAGGAAGCAGCGCGCTAGGTCCGTGACGTTATCACGTGACTCCACCCTTCCTGACGGAGGGTACGCGCTTGACGAATGACAAGAGCAGCTGCTGACTGTTGGGAAAAGCATGAATAGGTGATGCAATGCGTCCTTGTATCTGCAGTTTTAAAATTGAATTAGAAATATTGCAGGTTTAAGGTTGCTGCAGAAGTTGTGGCGCTACAGAGTAGAACGTAAGGAAGATTTATAGCATGTAGTGATATGCATTGTGTTCCTACCTAGAATGTTAAAAGGTGTATTGCTGACGTGACAGGTTTCATAATAAGCGTGGGATGTATTTCTGACATGTCAGTGTGGCTGCAGAAAGTGAGGGCTGGGGACCTGGTGCATACCCAACATTTCAAAATGTGAAAGAGGGACCCTTTTTTTAAAAAAATCTTGTGGAACTCACTGATACAAGCAATTGCACTTCTTTACAATGTCATGCTTGCATCGCCACTTAAAACACACTTCGTTTTTGTCAGCAGTCATGCATATTAAAAATAACCAACACATTAAATTGAATTCCCATGAGGCTCAGCCAGACATACTACTTTCATGATGCTGGCTGAGCGTCATGGGAAGTGCAGCAACAGTAAAGCTGCAGATGCTAGCTGTGAACAAAAATTCCCATGATTCTCAGCCAGCCAGGTGTCCACCATAATGCTGGCTGAGTATCATTGGAAGAGTAGTCCACAGCAGCAGAGATTTTTTTAAATGAAAAAAGGCTAATGCTAGCCTCCCTCCCAGGACCCTTACACATACCTGCCCATAAACACACATATACACATACACTGCCCTTCCACATACATACATGTACAATGCCCTTAAGCACACCTGCCCATAAACACACATATACACATACACTGCCTTTACACACATATATACATGTTCACTGCCCTTACACACACACATATACACGTACACTGCCCTTACACACACACATATACACGTACACTGCCCTTACACACACACATGTACACTGCCCTTACACACACACATACATGTATACTCCCCTTACACACACACATATACATGTACACTGCCCTTACACACACACATACATGTATACTCCCCTTACACACACACATATACATGTACACTGCCCTTACACACACATATATACACATACACTGCCTTTACATACCAGCTAATAAATACCTACAATGCTCTTACACACATCGGCCCATATACACACACACAAGCTTACAAACACATAAATCTCTTACCTCTTCCAACATCCACCTGCCTTCTGCCTGTATCCTACGGTGGGAGCGTGAGGTCTGTCACTTCAGACCTCACTTTACTACTCCCTCATTACTACACGCCAGCTATTGCTGCCGAGCGTAGGAATGACGTCATATCCCCCCGCTCGGCATTATTTGCCGGCGCGTAGTGATTAGGGAGCAGTAAAGGAGGCAGAGTGGCGTATAGAGGGTTAAAGGGCATTTCTGGAGGCAGAGTGGCATTAAGGGGGTTTAAAGGCATTTCATAGAGCACTCTGCCTACAGAAATGCCTTATGCCCCCCCCATTTAACACTCCCACCCCCCACCCACACACTTACCGGTGCTTCCGACTCCCTGCTGTGTAGTCGGAGCAGTGGGTAGACGTCTACGCGATTCGCGTAGGCAACTTCTGCTGCAGCCGGAAGGAGGTGGGGTTAGCAGCGGGGGTTGTCTGCAGACCTTCCCCAACTGTCAGAGAGAATTCACCGCACCTGAACTCTCTGACAGTCGGGGAAGGTCTGTGCGATGGGCGGTCCAGATGGTCTGGACCTAAGTTAATCGGATTGCAATCTCCAAAACTCTCCTCCATCTTTGCTGTCTGTCGCTGCTGCTGGGAAGCGATGCCATCTGCATCCCCTCCCTGGTGCTCCTGCTGCCGCTGGGGAGATAGGCCGGCTGCACCATCTACCTGAGGCCCACTCAGCTACTGTGGAGTGATCCCATCTGCATCCCTGTCAGGGGTATCCGCTGAGCTCACCCCCCAAGTACCCACTTTACACAGTCTGCAGCAGGCACCTCCGTGGTTCCCTGGATCAGTAGGCCTGAAAACAAATGAATTGGGATCATCACCAGCACTATGGGACACGCATGTGCTTACTGCACCCTTTTATAGGGTTTGCAGCAGCGACATGGTAAGGCTCACAAAAGGGGGTGTATTAATTGACATCTTTGAAGTGCATGCTCAGAATGTGATACCTAGGAAGCACCCCACTGCTCCCACCAGTGTAACAGATCTTGGTACCCTGAATGGGTATATCCCCTAAAGTCGACTTCGTCCGCTGAACCTCTTGCTTAATATCGGCCATGCTACCACCATCTAAATGTTTGAGGGTAAAATCATGAACTTTGTTTAATGGGAAACACACCGGTATTTAATTTACACACAATAGTAACCACAAAATACACATAGTTCTCTATCAGGCCCTCCGTTGTACACAGCTCAGTATTTTAGTCTGTGGAGAACATGTTAATACGGGCGGTTCCCTGACTTCTGGCCCAACCTGGCAGAAAGTCAGATCAGAGTGCACATACTGGCCATAGGGGTCTTTGTCCTGTAAGTCCTGACATAATGGAGAGTAACACACCACATATAAAACCCCCTCCCAAAATGTAGGTGCCCCAAATCTTTGTCCAGATTTCCACAGTCTTTGGTTATTGGGGAAATGTGGCACTGTACCAGGACTCCAGGGCACAGGTGATTCTGTGACAATATATACACATCACGGAAAAACATCCTGTTGAAGACAATTGACGTGCCTGGCACGTCATGACTCTAAACAGGTATAGAAAGAGATCTACGATTGCTTTCTTCTCCCAAACGGTGTTGCTGTAATGCCTTGATGTTGAGGCATTCAGCAATTCTGAAATTTCAAGCAGGGGCTCTGTCTGATTGCTCCACAGAGAGTCAGTATGCACCATATTAATTATGGAGCCAGCTGCCTGTTTAAAAGAAGTTAAACGGAGTCGCTGAAATGCCTTGATAATCACAATGTGATTAATAAATAAAAAAAGAAGAAATAAAATAACATGTGACATGTAAAAACAATTCCCCACTGATGTCACCATCAGAGGAATCATCCACTGACAAAATGTAATATATATATATATATATATATATATATATATACACACATATACTGAATTTTGGTAAATTTAGCTTTTCATACAAAGCCCCAAAAACTAGGCCAGACCTCCCACAAATTGGATGAAAACAAAGCAAAACAACCTCAGAATTTTCATCCGGCAATCGTGGGTCCACATTCATTCACTCTCTCACACTCTCATTTTAGTTCACTCTCTCTGGCACACTCTAAATGTTTCCGCATCTTCTGCTTCTTAATCTTCTCCCCTCTCTTCTATGTTTAATCTTCAATCCTTAATCTTCTTTCTCAGTCCACATCTCCGCGGACATAACCTGGCAACTTCGACCAAAATGGCGGTGCGGCTGTGACATCCTCCTCAATCTTCCAATCAGGCAGAGGATGTCACTGCAAGCTCCACTATTGTGAGGCCCCATTCAGGCTGTAGAGCAGCTTACCTCCCCTGTTTCCCCAGTCTCGCTACAGTTCCCAAGTCTTGTTACAGTTCCCCAGTCTCGCTACAGTTCCCCTTTTGCTGTATCCATTCCTGGATTTCCTTGTGCTCTGCCTTTGGCTTCTGATTCTTTGATTCCAGTCCTGCTCTTAGGTATGTTTTATCTCTGTTCTGTGTTTAGATTTAATGTTTAGTTTCAGCTTTAGGAATTCAGTAGGCAGGGTTTAGCTTTAGGACCCACCGAATATTGGAGTACTTTGGCGTAGTGGTGGACTAAGCATACTATGGCCATATGATGTGACTACATCTCTAATTGTTATCATATAATCCTAGGCTAGTCCTGTATTTTTGTGTGTCAGTCTTTTATGTACCTTTGCCCTCTTTTACCTGAATCATCTGAGGATCTCAGTTCCTCTCTCCTCTCCCTATGTCACAGTTAAGGTATCATATCCTTGCTTAAAAGAGACGCATCTGAGCATCTCAGCTCCTCACTCCATCCCTTGTATTCCTTGTCTTGTTTCCCTGTGCTCTGTTGTGTTCTGTACCATGTATGTCTTGTCTGCTGTCCCCTTTGCTTGCTATGTTTCTGCTTTTACTCTGATTAGCTTCCCTACTCCCAGCCTGCAGCATCCTGCACATTTCTCTGTTGAGCTATGTCTCATGCCTGCACCAGGGTGCTTGCAGGATATCACCAGGTTTTGTTTTGTTCTGGGCAACATTTGCTGCTATGTCAGGGCCCTGGTATGTGCTCAACACAACCCTAGGTGCTCAACACTCAGGGGAGTGTGGTTGCCCTGCACCAGGCCCTGTCCGACTCTGCTACTGCGCAATAACCCCTGGGTCATTACAGTCGTCTGTATGGACCCAGCCCCTGAAAGACATATTGCCCTCAGTTCACATGTATGGTTGTAAAATGTATGATTTGATAGGGTAAATTGAATAGGCTGGGTTCATAGATGTCCCAAAAACAGGGCATGGGCACAGACTGAACAGATGTCGAAATTTCAAACAAAAACACACCTCATAAATGTGGCCTATTACCCACAAATAACTCAACAAACCTATGCATGGGTGGTATCAATGTACTCAGACACATTTTGACAAAGGCTGGTGGTAAAATTAGTGCATGAAAAGCATTAAAATACCATCATTTAAAATACCCTGGGTTTTTTTAAATGATGGAGTCAAATTAAATTACCCAGGTTCAAAAATGTCCCAAATTGGGCATGGGGGAGAATTTTCAACATGTCAAAATTCCAAGTTGAAAAACTGAATTGTGCATGCCCCAAATGTGGCCTGTTACCCCCAAACAACTTGACAAACCCATCCATGTGTAATATCACAGTACTCAGCATTAACACGTGGGCGGACTGACTGGTCCAAAATTGTTCACAAAGGCACAGCACACCATCATCAACGCCTCATGCCAGCTATAAAGTATGGTGGAAGAGGCATCATGGTTTGGGACTTCAATGCTGTACCAGGATGTAGTAAGCTTTCTATCATCAAAGGAAAAAGGAATTCCAAAGACATTTTGCAGAATGTAAGGTCTGGAATTGAAGCTCAAAAGAAGTTCAATAGTGCAACAAGACAATGACAATAATAATTAATACTTCTGTTAATAATAAACAGAAGTAGAAATCCAGGTAATTTCAAGGGGCTCATCTACTTTTTCCTGCAATTGTAAATACAGATTCTGGATGATAATGTGTGTACAGGGGCAGGGGCTGTCCACACAGTTTTGTGTGCAAGTGCGAATGCACAAAGGTTGATGCACGTTGAAAGCGGGTTCCCAGAAGCGTTCTTCCGACCCGTAGCCCCTCCAGTGCAACAGGTATTCCAGGCGGTGCCAACGTGAATCCACGATATGATGTACCTCATACTCCACTTTTGCCGTCGACCATGACCGGAGGTGGTGGAGCCGAAAAGACGGGAGTGCCAACAGGAGGATGCCTTGGCTTTTTACTTTCTCCATGATTGGCTAGCAGGGTATCATGGTGTTGTGTCAATATTTCATGACGAGACGCTTTAGGGACGTATATTCTGTCTCTGTGTCTTCTGTATCCATGATAGCTTTAATACTGGATATGTGATTGACATGACTTGAGATGTCTGAAGTAGCTAAAATGATCTTTAGTACTTCAATGTAAAAAAGTGTTTCATGTCCAATTACACAAGACAAGGCTGTTCTATTATCCTGTAGTTAAAATATGCAGGGTTAAGATGTCAGTAATTGTGTTTATCCCAGTGCTGTTTCATTATAATGTCACTAGATTGGGTGTCGCACTTGTGCCTGAACTTCATTTTATGGTATTTTGGGGAAAAAAGATTAATGTTGCATATAACACATATTTCAAACTAGAACAATGTGGATTTTTACAATAAAATATTAAACTTGTTTTTCTACTGGTCTCTTTTTAACAGCTAATGAGTAGCAAAATCCCTGGTAAACCTTATTTCCGACTGACATCAACAGTTTCTTTGTAAAAAAAAGTTTAGGTCATCTTCTCCTCCTTTTCTCAACATCCTGAACATTATTTAATGTTTTACATTACATTTGTAGGTTGCCCTTTCTTTGGCTGTGGGAGTTAAGGGACTCAGTGGTAGATATGTAATTGAAGCTCTCAGATAATGATCAGTAAAAATGTCCCTAATCTACTTATAAAAGAATTATATTTATTTATTTTAGAAGTTAAGTCTTTAAGCTACATTTTGGGGGTTTTTGGTTAAAAAGAACAAAAAAAAGCACTGGGTATCTTTAGTCCAAAATTTCATTGTTAATGGAATCATATAACCTTAGCGTGTGAACAGTGTCCAGTGGATATCATCTGCTGTGTTCTTCAGTCAATTTCTTGACATCTTTTGTTACAATCACACTCCTTTCATTTCCAGAAAAATGTGGGATCAAGAGAAGCAGATAGTGTCGGCACATTTTATTATATTATCTGGATTCATTCAATCCACTCAGCAAAGTTACTTGCAACCAAGGTGCTTGAGATATAAATTGTAATATTTTATTTGGGTGAACAAAGAAAAATATATATGGCCACACCACCAGAAATGTTCGATTATAAAATGAAAACATGCATTTATAATTGATCTACAAATATAATGAGCTGTTAATGTGGTCTGAAATATAAAATATTTTTTTCACTTTTAAAAATGTAAGCTCTACATTGAAATCATGATTATATACAAATGTATATTCAGAACTTACTGTGGTGTTTAAACCAAATATAAAAATATATCTCACAAAGGTTCGTCTACTTTAACAGATATTTAATAAGAGACAAAAACACAGTAACATACAATAAATGAGTGACAGCCCAACATACAATGCAACACTTTCCAAGACTAACCTGCAACCTAAAGGTCCAACATAACCCAGCACACCACCAATTACCCCATCCATGCAGGATGGTGGGCAGAGAGAAACTGAACTAAGATTTTGCATTCAACAGGCATATTGAATCACTGTAGATGTGCCCTCGTTAACATATCAAAAGACATGTAATACAGGAAGAGTTCAACTGGCTAAAACATTGACCACAATACTTATGTCACCACACTTACTAGACGTCAATGCACAAAAATGGGTGACCTGGTTTTGGTCCAGCTTCATAGCATTGTTTATTTTTTCCCTCAATGGCCCAACTTTTTATAATAACAGCCATGAACTAAGGACATATGGCACTTTTTTATTTTTCCTTTTTTATTACACATTTGACCAGAGACCAGGCAAAGTCTTTGTAGTTTTGAATAGTTAGATTTACATAACAAACATATAAACACTTCACCTATGAAATAGGTTCAGAAGAAGGGGTACAAGAGCAAGAAGGAGAATACAGCAGAGGAAAAAAAGGAAAATTATCCAAGAATGGATAAATTCTCAAAGTTTTTAGATATAAATAAATGTATGAGATCACTTTATTTTAAAATCCAGTAAATACCACAAATACAAAAAATCAATCTGCATGCATACATACCCCACACATCTCCCTTTTATTTTCCATATTCCCATAAATCGGGAGAATATTAAATTTCTTAGCAATTGAGGATTTTGAAAAACGGGACAAAATTTAAATATAGACATAACTTCACTAAATGAGATCATGAGGCCCTAATAGATTTCGAAATGTCGAAGATATTGTTATAAACCCATAGTAAAGGCAATACTATTTTAAAGAAGTCAGTCGTCTTTTAAGTCACACCGCAACATACATCTCGATAGATCCTATTTTACAAAATAAAACAGCATTTTAGACAAAGATAAATTAACTGGAATTTTATCAACAGCAGAATACAAATAGTTAAACATTAGTCACCGCCGTACTCCTGTATTTTATTTTTTACCGAAAATCCATAAAGACCTAGAGCACTCACCTGGTAGACCTATTGTTTCAAGTATCGATTCCATTACTGCGATGTTATAGAATACATAGATATACTGCTTTAACCTATTACAAAAACTCAACCCTCTTACCTCAAAAATATATCAGACCTATTACAACAAGTAGAGGTGTCCCTTGGCGCACAAACTACATCCTATAACTGGCAATGTTAGTTCATTATACACCATAATCCAACATAACATAGATTGTTTTACAGCATTACAGACACACAGATGACAGTTCCCCATCTTTACAACTAGAATACATTGTTGAATAATTTTATACTTACACACAATTATTTCTGGTATCGGGAAAAGAGGTACTGCCATGGGGACCAAGTTCCATCATCTAAACCACCATCTTTTTCGGGCGGCCTGGCAATTGCCCCCTGCCCAGCCGCCCCTGGCGCCGGAGGAGGCCTCCAATACCGTTTGTAGCCGCTCAGCGGCTGTTTTTAGTGTTAACCTGCCGGCCGCCCAGCCCACAGACCTGCCGGGCCCCTCCGGTAAATTTCCCGGTATCCCGGTGGGCCAGTCCGGCCCTGGGAACACTGCATTGTTAGTTGTTAGGCACGGTAAGGTACCTGTTAGCAGGAGTAGAAAGAGGAGCCCAATATGGAGGGGTGATGAGGAAGTCCAAAGCCAAACAGGCAGGCAATCGGGGTCAGTAGGCAGGCAGCGAGCAAAAGGCAAGGTCAAGAGGCAATCCGGGTCAGTAGGCAGGCAGCGAGCAAAAGGCAAGGTCAAGAGGCAATCTGGGTCAATAGGCAGCGAGCAAAAGGCAAGGTCAGGAGGCAATCCGGGGCAATAGGCAGGAATGAGCAAAAAGGCTGGTTAAGGGACAGGGACACAGAGCTGGAGACACACTGTAGCACACAGTGTCTCAGAATATCTGAGCGCCGACATGAAAGAGCTCAGGGGTTTTAAAGGGATCTTAGGCGCAACGTCATGCGTGATTGAACACGTTGAGGAGGGCGGCGCTGGAGCAGTACATGGGAGCGCCGCCTTCTCTGCCGACATCCCCACGATCCTGTCGTCACCGTCTCCAGCTCCACACAGGGAGTGAAGACCGGTGCAACGGAGACAAGGAGGGATGCCGCAGCAGAGAGGACAGACACCCCCTTGCACACCCAAAGTACGGACGGGCTGTGACCTCAACGCGCCTGACATTAGTTGATTTGTGATTTGTTATTATCTAATCACAGTGGTGCATCAGTGATCTGAAAATATCCCTTTTCATATTTCTATGAGAAAGTTGCCAAAAGTGGGTAGATGTAAACACTTCCGCTAGTCTGAGATCCCAGAAAATCATGTAATATCCATGGACAATCCACAGCATTCCAAAACATTATTGTGTTGAGACTGTAGTCCTGACTTAAAAAAATGTTACAACAACCCTGCTATCTGACTCAAATAATCGCTTAGAAATTGAAGCTATCAACTCATGTTGATGTATTTTCAAATCTATACTATACTTCTCACAAATCAATCCTCCTCCGCATTTTAACAAACTTTATTAACCACATTGTCCAAACAGGAATGATTCCCAAACTAATGCTTAAAGCCACAATTGGCACCATTACCAAAGCCTGGGTAAAACAAGTGCCAACTTCAGGCAAATTTCCCTTTTAAACGCCAAAGTCCTAGCCAACAAAAATAGATACATTTGTTCCATCCCTAGTATCCCTAGACCAGGTGGGCTTCATACCCATCAGTCAAGCACCTAAAAATACTAGAAAAATCATCTGCATCATATCTTCAACAAATAGGGAGAAAAGCTGCCAAAAAGACCTGATCGCGTTAACTGGAGCTACATTAATGCTACTCTAGAGAGGTTTGGCTTCCCTGCAGCTCTCATCACAGATATATCAGTCCTATACAGGTCCCCTTCAGCTATAATATCTAATTCAGGTTTCCACTTAAAAGCATTCCACATCTCCAATGGCACTCGTCAGGGCTGCCTATTGTCGCCTATTATTTTTTGTGCTTGCTCTCAAACCCTAGCAATCAAAATTAGAAGCCACCAGCTAATTTCTGGAATGGAAGTATAGGGCAAAACACACAAGCTGAGCCTATTCGCATACAATATCCTCCTTTCCTTGTCTGATCTGGATGTCATTTGAAATGTTGCCTGTCGTCTCTGTACCTTTTTCGAACCATTCCAGTGCATGTCCTTGCCTCAGTTCGTAAACTTCATTCAACAAGCTGATCTGGAAGGGCAAGTCTCCTTCTTCACTTCCCAAAGGACTGAGGGGTCTGGGAGTCCTGAATATTTTGGTCTATTACAAAGCTACTGCTATGGCTTAGTTGGTTACAGAGGCTAAGGTACAGGAAACCCGAGCCATCCTTTGTTTCCCCATATTAGCTCAAGGTCTGGCCTATGGGAACTATGGTTTCCCCCAGCAGTATACTTTAAATTGCCTGATCTCTTACAAAACACTAGATGGTCCCTTAAAATTTGGGAGAGAATCGTTCCAAAGCTATTTCTGTTTCTTGACTCCATAGTTTATGCTCCAATATCTATCCTATATTGCTTAAAGTCAAACCTTAAAACCTCAGGCTCGGCTACAAAGGGCCTCCAAAATATGGGGCAGATTCTGGAACACTGTTTTTTTACATCAGAGTCCAAAATATATTGGGGAAGCTAATAATTTCACCCACTGCGGTCCCAACCACTAAATTGTAAGTATTTTTGAATAGATCTAACAAGCTAAATAATGTATAGTGAATACTGGTGGTCAATAATTGTAATTTATTGTATTCTAGAATAAAGTCTAGAAATTGTGCCTTGGATTTGGTAAAACAAACTCTTCTGTTTGACATTGTTTTGCCACACATAAGGATGTTTGGTGTCCAGCATGTTGTAATGAATATATATATGTACATGTAATATTGAATGTTACGTTTTTTGCTGAACGACAGCTTTCATTGCCATTTAATATTATTCTGTTAAGAATGTCGACTTTATTTCCGCAATCAATGTTCCGTGCAGGAATGCTATGATTGTAGAAGAATAAAACAAAATACGACTTCTACATCAATTTCCATTATTATAATTGCTTTTTGTATTCCTAATATAAATTATTCCAATGTAAAAGCAATCTCTTCTGCCATATGCTAATAATAACATATAACCCAGTTGTATACTTTTGTTTTTCAGCAGAATTTTCATTTGTTTCATAATTCATAAATTGTTTTCGAAGCAGAATGATTTGAGATGATGAATTAACTACTAAGAATCTAGATTCTTAAACCTCAGGTTCCATTCTTCACAAACAGTGGGTGAAAACATAGGGGCACCTGACTTTTAATCTAGCTGCAACTAAACCTGACTAAAGTAAATGTAGGCACCGTAGAAGCAAAGATAAGCCTAACTAAGAATGTTTATCAACCATATTATGGTTTTACCTGGATGGTTACCTGGGCTCTTCTTTAGTCTGTTGCATAGAATTCTTCACTGACTGCATCAGATGTCATCCTGAGATAAACTATCCTCATCATCCTGAGATAAACTTCCTCATCATGCCAGGAGGAAGAAAGAAGATGGAGATGAAGACCTCTCTACGTTGATGACATGATAGTACTGTGTGTACTATCATGTCATCAACGTAGAGAGGTCTTCATCTCCAGCTTGGGAAATAGGAAACCGGCTCCAGGATATAGATGTTCAGACTCAACATTAACAAGATGAGTATAAGGCACTTTTCTTGGGGAGTCAGGGCTCCCAGCCAGCATCCTCCTTTTCTCTCCACCGATGAAATCTCTCTCAGCGGTGTTAGGCACCCGCACGTGGAGCCGCATCGTGAATATTTATAAGGCGGGGCGCATCCTCAGATCACGCCACTGAGGCTACAGGACCACCTCCCCGAGCTATTTAAAGCTACTACACACTCATGCCAGTGCTCAGTTGTACTGTGCATACCTTGTTAATGGTCCTGCTTCCCAGCATACTCCTGAGTCTTCCCAGTGTGTTTAATAGGTTCTCTGGGATTCTGATATCCTGACCCTGTAGAACCACCCGTGACCTCTGGTATCCTGACCCTGGCTTGTTGTATGACCACCCATGACCTCTGGTAACCTGACCCTGGCTGTGTTAGACAACAAGGAGTTAATAGAAAAGGAACCAATGTATCTTGGCACATACTTCTTGGAAGGGACAGACAAGCAAAAGTTAGCAGTGGAAAGCCATGCCTTTTCACACACTTTATAAGCTGGGGAAAGTCTTGCTGTCTGATTCACAAATTGCTTATAAGCAGACTGAGCCTTCTGAAGGTTTGCCCTGAGGGTTGTTACTTGAGAGTTCAAGGCTCAAGTAATGTTCAAGACATTAGTTGGTTCTTTTAGTCTTTTCGTTGGTCTGTGGGTGAAAAGCTGTAAACAATATACGAGAGATACCTAGTTCACGTTTCAAAAAAGGTGCTGTAATTTGTGCTTCTCTATCAGACACTATAGAACGAGAAAGACCATGTAAATGAAATTTACTTTGCAGAGGAAGATTAAGCTCGTGGCTGAAGCAGAATGAAGACCATCAATTGGGATAAAATGGGCCATCTTGAGAAATGGTTTATGACTATTAGAATAGTATTGTGACCTGTGAAGGAAGCAGATTGACAATAAGGGCAATGGAATCCTACAGGCTTATATAGACGGAGTTTCAAAGAACCTTCCACAGTACACAGTGAAAAGGCATAGAGCTCACAACACTAGATAAATCTCAAGTGTGGCTGTAACCATGACATATATCTTCTGAAGGGTAGGGTGGTACTGGAAGGGCTGCAAGAGGCCTGCTGGGTGGAGCTGAGTTTCTTTACAGCGAGCACAAACTGGACAGGAAGTCTCTGGCAAAGCAGAAGCAGATTAATGGGTTATTTGGATTAATTGTATCCGTAAGGAAGGACTGCAGAATTAGAAATAGATTGACAGAAAGAATAGTATCAGTAGAACTGATAGACAACAAGGACTCTTGACAACTAAAACAGGCTAGATATGGAATGTGGACCTGGAAATGAGAAAAGGACAATGCCCATTTGGATGGTCTGTGGAAACTTTCACCAGATGAATGGCATCCTCTAGCAAATTACTCCATTCTTCCAGAGCGGCTTTCATGGCCAGCAGCTCCTTATCACCTATATCATAGTTAATTTCCATGGGGAACAGTTATACGAGACAAATAAGCTATAGGGTGTAAACAATGTTGTCACCCGGCTTTAAGATAGGATGGCTCCTGTGGCTCTGTCGGAAGACAATGATAGGAAGAAACAATACAACAGAAAAATAATTACATATGAGTGATAGCTCTACAGATACACTGCAATCTTCATTAAGTAAATGGCCCTATTGGTTTTTTATTACTACACTGTAGCCTAAAGACTTAGATATATACTTAGATATTTAAAATATTAATAGCCTAAACAATATCACAAACATGCCTGTGGTACTATCATTTGCCTCAGGGTAGTCTGGAGGACAAGGACAATAATGCGCGCACACACACACACATATATATACTTTAGCAAGCAGGCTATAGTTTTAGATGGCAAATATACAATTACATGAAAAAAGCAAATTCTGCACTTTTACAGTTTTGTAAACTAAATAAATATACAGCTTTTTACTCAAAAAATATGTGGCAGCCATTTTGCATCTGATGGGTGCAATGATCCCCATTCATTACTCCATGAATAACGTAACTTATAGCACAATACCAACAGGGACATGTACTGTATTTGCTCGATTATAAGACAAGGTTTTATCTTCGAGGTAAACTTCTAATCAGACGTCAAATAGAGGTCTGACTACAGACTAAGATCCAAATCCCCTGCAGTGCTGCAGGGGATCTGGATCCTATTCTCTGGCAGCCGGTGAATGTCTGATGCGTGCAGACAAACTCCGCTGCTGCTGCACTTCCTCTGGGGCTTCTATGATGGAGCACCGGCATCACATGACCTTCCAGTGCTGATTCATAGAATCCCCGGCGGAAGTACCAGCAACGGAGGTTGTCAACGCGCATTGCGCAGACCTCCACCGTCTGCCCCACTAGACACCAAGGAATCTGAAGCACGGGGGACAAGTCTAGGGAAGCACTGGTAAGTCGGGGAGGGTAAGAGTGGCATATGGGGGGTATAAGGGCTTTCTGGAGGCAGAGTGGCATATAGGAGGTTAAAAGGAATGTCAGGTTGGCAGACTGGCATATAGGGGGTTACAAGGAATATTAGGGAGGCAGAGTGGCATATAAGGCATATCTGGGGGTAGATGTGCATAACTGGGGCAAATAACAGGAAATAAAAACAAAAAATGCATTTTTCTCAATCATAGTTTTTATTAAATATGAAAAAATTGTTTACATGTCAATTAATATTTACTAGTAAAAAAAAATTGTATAGGGTAGACTTATATTCAGGCTTTTTCTTTTTTTCCTAAATTAATATTCAAATTTTGGGGGGTCGTCTTTAAATCTTATAATCGAGCAAATAAGGTACTTCAAAAAGTAGAAAATAGTTATTGCTATATAAATAGCTTAAAACAAAGTGCAACAAAGAATATAGAACACACGTCCTCAAGTGGTGATCTCTTAGCACATGGTAAAAATGTATTTAGGTTAAAAAAAAAAAAGACACAAGTCCATCAAGTTCAATCCTGCTGTTGATCCAGAAAAAATAAAATCACCAAAAATTTCTACATTTTCAATTGAGCTTCATTAACATTAAAAACTCTTTCTCGTTCCCAAAAAGGAGTTTCCTACTGGATGAACAAGCTATAACTAATCATGTTCTTCTTGTTCATTATATTCTCACTAATTAAATGTTGATATCGCAACATTTATAGGTAGTGAATTCCCCATTTCCCTAAGGGGGTTTGGAGTACTGGGTAGCCAAGTGACAGATGAAATTTAGTACTGAGAAATGCAAAATCATGCAGTCTGAAAAAAACCCAACAAATATGCAAGTTATACTTCAAAAAGGTTTGTGTTCGGGAAATCATTAACCCCTTGACAACAACTGATGTGTCTGGTACGTCACAAAATAAATCCCATTGATGACAATTCACGTGCCTGGCACGTCATGAGGTTTAGAAAGTGATCTTTGATCTCCCGAACAGTAAAATACCCTGGTGTGTCTATTTTTCAAACATATATGGTTTGATGGGGTAAGATGAATTGGTCAATATGAAGAAGCGTAGAAGAATATGCAATAAACTGTTTTCTGTTTGAGTTTACATTATGTTTTTTTTTGTTGTACTGTCGTGTAAAAATAACTGGATGCCAGAAAAGAAGCCTGTTCATTATCAGTATTGTACAAAGAACAAGAGGTAATCCATGAAGACTTGAAGAAAATAATTTTCACCTAAAAGAGCTAACTAGTAGACTTGTGCATTCTTAGCATAATAACTTATTATAACTTCGGACACAATGCTGCCCTCTATTGGTACGATACATTGAGTAGCTTAATAAGTTATTATGCTGCTCAATGTAAAACCAACAGAGGGCAGAATTCTGTCCAATGATATATTAGCCATATGTGGCAGTGTGTTCATTTTCATTTATTAATTATTTAAATAAAATATATTCCCATGATCCGCTGGTCTCCCCGCTGCAACAGTTAAATGGTCGCACTCGCGGACATTAATTCTGTCGAACTTGCAAACGCTTTTTTCTATTTATTTTGGGGTTTTTTTGTATTAAACCATTACACAAAAGGATCATGGGAATATATTTTATTTGAATAAATGCAAATGAGCACCCTAGCATATATGGCTAATATATGTCCGGACAGAATGCTGCCCTCTGTTGGTTTTACATTAAGTAGCATAATAAATAACTGGATTTCAAGCATATGGAACAATGCTACTTAATGTAAGACAACAGAGGGCAGCATTCTGTCCGAAGATATATTAGCCATATATGCTAGTGTACTCATTTGCATTTATTCAAATAAAATATATTCCCATGATCCTTTCATCTAACAGTTTAATACAAAAAAAACCCCAAAATAAATAGAAAAAAAGAGTTTGCAAGTTCGACAGAATTAATGTCCACGAGTGCGGACATTTAACTGTTGCAGCGGGGAGACCAGTGGATCAAGGGAATATATTTAAATAATTAATAAATGAAAATGAACACACTACCACATATGGCTAATATATCATCGGACAGAATGCTGCCGAGAATATATTAGCTATATATGGTAGTGTGCTCATTGGTCACCAGCAGGAGGCTCCCTGCTGGCGACCAATAGAGTTGCTGATACGTACATTTAAACTACTGGTGCCAGAGCTGCTGCGGTATGCGTTAACCCTGTATTAACCCCTTAACCGGAGAAAACGAATATTCGCCCGAAGAGAAGACGGTACGGAATACAAAGATTTTTTTTTTGACGAAGACGAGCACGAAGACGAAGAGCCCCCTGGTGCCCAAGTCTACTAACTAGTTCTATACAGTAAGAACAAGAAAAATGTGGAGTTCCCTACCTAGAGACACTGTGTCAAATTCAATTAATGCCTTTAAACATGGGTTGGATTATTTTTTTCAGCAAAGAAAAATATTCATGGATATATATATAAGAGGTTATGCTTAATTATAGCTTGTTGATCCAGTGAGGAATCAGATTATCATTTTATCATTTTAGATTGAGACAGGAATTTTCCCCTCTTTTAGGCATAATTGGCAATCAGTTCAATTTGGGGTTTGCACTTTCTTATACTGGATTGAATTTAATGGACTTGCGTTCAGCCTAAATTAAGTAACTATGTAATTAACTTCATTATGGCTGTATCCTGAATGACTCAATTCCCGCTCTGTATACTGTTTACTGGCTAACTTGACTTCAGCCTGTATATTCATTTTGATTGCCCTGTTTTTATACTGCTTCATGTAATTGCGTCTCTACTCCCAGTTACTCTTTTCAGGTGTCCAGGAAAAAATAGATGCAGTTGATTATTGTTTCCTAAGAGCTCATCCCCTGGGGAGGTATGATTATTATTGGTACTTTTCTCACCCCAGCATCTGAACTGCCAGTGTCCCAGTTTTGTGGTGGCAGATCTCCAGTTGAAGGTGTTATAAATCCACCACACCAATAGACCAGTATTATTGGTCACATAGTTTCGAAGGACTCACAGGCTTGTTGAATTTGTTTTTTATTCCACCATGAACTGTAATAATCTCACACTGATAATTTGAAAATGTATAACCTGCCTGTCTCCATTTCTATGACTATAAAGAGACATCATAATCATGTTGAATATTTTATCAAGTACATGTTTTTACTCTTTGTGCGTTGTACCTATTATTTGGTTGCACTGTTCTGCAAAAGTTTATCTGTTAAGTGTTGACCTTATTTGCATGTGCCTACCCAGAATCCCTTGTGGTTGTGGCAGCACCATGAGATTTCGGAGGGAACAACAAGCCTTGTGGCTTGTCTGGTGGCTGTAGATGAATGTTAAATAATACTTCTACATATCCCTAAATTTTAGTGGAAGGGTTTTTCCATCACCTTTACCCACCATAACTTATGTAATGGTATTTCTTTGTTACCCCAAGCCCCAAGTATTACATGCTCATGCTGATGATTCCTATTAAGAATGAGGTTTAAGGAGGTTATGCTGCATGTTTGTGGCTGCCAGCAGGGCCGTATAAGGGATTGCTGTGTTCAGTTCATCAACCATGCCTTCTGGCTGGGCACTTGTGGTAAAGCTGGACCTAGTAATTCTTCAGCTGGATTGAATTTTCCTGGCTGGGATGATGAAAGGCTAGCAGGGCTTAAAGAGACCCATTGCACACAGCTTTCTGACTTGAATAAATGGTAAAGAAAGCAGGGGTCCTAAGCCTTTTTGGTGTAAAACAAGAAGTGTAAAAGAAGATTTAAGGAAAAAAAAGCAGCTGTCCATGAGTGGCTATTGCACCTCTTCCTGAATTTTGTCTAAAGGCTGTCCTGTGGGCAATTATTTTCAAGGCATCCATGTATAAAGTGGATATAGAGGCAGAAGATGATAATTGTTGACCTTATTTGCATGGCCATACCCAGAATCCCTTGTTGTTGTGTCAGTACCATGAGATTTCTAAGGGAACAACAAGCCTTCTGGCTTGTCTGGTGTCTGTAGATGAGTGTTTAATAATGATTCTACATACGCATACATTTTAGTGGAAGTGGTTTTTCCATCACCTTTACCCACCATAACTTATGTAAAAGTTTACATTCTGCTTCATGTTATTGATTTTATAATGGAGCAGCAAAGGAGAAGGTCTGTTTCCACAATCAGTTGCATACCAAAAAATGCCATGGCCTTCTTGTAAAACATACAGTTGCGGCCCTAAAGTGCCTCCTACACACACACACACACACTGTAATATACTTATGCACACACTAACATACTTACATGCACACATAGTAACATGCTAACCATGGGAGTGCTGGCACTCCATCACACCTATAAGACATCACACATCACAAGTCACTCTCATCACACCTATCACACCTCACTCCGCACTCCCCACTCCCCACTCCCTGTCACATCACACCTCACCTTACCTGTAGCCCTTCTTTGCAGCCATGATATTACCGCTGGGTCACATAACGTTATGGCTTCCATGAGTAGGCCTGTCCATTTGTCTCCTGGGCCAGCTCACCCCTGATGCTAATTTACTTATACACACATACAGTTACATACTTACACACACAATAACATACTTACACACAGATAAAGTAACTACTTACACACACATTAAGATACCAACATAAACACATACAGTAAAATACTTACACAGTAACATGCTTATTTACACAAACTCACCTATGTAGGGTAGTTCCATGCCTGCCTCCATTTCTGTTTCTGTTCTTCTCTCATGCTGTCTTTAAGGGTGGAAGTGCCACACCTCACCGCACATCAGTGGTAACTACTGGAGGACCAGCATGAGAAAGCCTCCTGTGGGAATGGCTTTGGCTCCTGTACCTGTATATCTAAGGGCTGTATAGTGCATACGGGCAGCATGAACATGTGGAGTCAATGGGAAAGCCCAAGCCTACAAAGCACACAGTGACATCCAGACCTGCAATCCGTTACTTCACTGATTGACGCTTTGTGTCTGAGATGCAGTGACATCAGTGGTACAGACACAGAATGGCGACACAGCTTATATATATATATATATATATATATATATATATATATATATATATATATATATATATATAAAAATACATCCACCGATTCCTAAATTTCATTTAGAAATAAAAAGAAATGCAGCACAGATACAACCAACATACAGTACCTTAAATTACAGAAATTAAAGGTGTAGAGAGGACTTTAGCTGAAACTGGGCAAAGTGTGCTTAGAAATGTTTGGAGTCTATTCAAAAAGAGAACATACAGATGAAGACATAGCCTAAAAGGAGGAAGAGGGGCAGCTTTTAATTCCCACGCCTTGCTCCTAAATACATAGAAATGCTTCTATCCTAGTTATACTTGTATTTACGTTATTACATTAAACAATATACTTACAATCAAGTGTATATAATTGAGATTAATAACACTTGCACTACGTTAACTGCATAGTTTACCTGATTATAGAATTATCGAAGATTGTGGTATGCCCTGTTTTTTTGTCACATTTGTTATATTTTGCATTGTCTTTTAGTTGAAAAAGGGTTTTTTTCCTAGTTAGTGATCTTCAACATTATAGTACCAGGTGGTTTCTCATGTAATTAATGCCCATTATTTAACTATTTTCATCAAGATATGCAAAATGAAAGAAAATGGCAGAAACCATTTTTCATCCTAAATGATTTTCTTCTTAATTTCTTGCTATTTCAGTACATGAAATTCTTAAAAGGTGTCATTTATTTTACTTAGCACAATATTAAGAATTTAAAGAGTATAGATATCAATATTTCTGTCCGTGCTTCATGAAATATTCAGACATTATTATACACTCTATTGAAGGTAATTATATTTAAATGGAATTTACTGTTGAGTAGGGTTATATCGTGTGTTGGATGAGGCAGACATTTATTCTAGAAGAGAAATGGAAAATTGCCAACGTGCCAGAAGCATTTCACAAGTGCCTTTTGCAAACACCTATAAAACAAGAAAAAGTCCACATTCCTCTATTAATCTATCATGGACTATTCATGAATCCTACTTGTCTAAAATATTCATAGATAGTAAAACGTCCGGAATGTCCTACAGAATTTGTGCATAAACTAACAGATGATTGATAGTAAAACTCTGTTCTGAGTCACACCCTCTATGTAATTCCGTTTATTCTATTTTACACTAAAGCAGTGGTGCATTATTAAATAGGTAAGAGGCATCATGTTTTTTACCATTTTTTTAAAATCATTGAACAAAGCATTTATTGGGCTAAATAAAAAGAATAAAATCATTTAATAATAAAAATGAAATTAGTATTTCTACATACCGAACTGCATTTAGGTGCATGTCATTAGCAATTCTGATGTAAAATGATAGGTGGTGCAATAACAATAGCAACCAATGTAATATTCCATTAGTTTGGCTATAATAAAATGATTTTAAATTAAAATTATTCTAGATGCAGAAACATATACATATATGTGCGTATATATTTTCATATTTAAAATGCACGTGTATCATTCTAAATAAATACATTTTATAACTATCTATGTGTATAGATATATACATTTCTCTTACTTATTATTATGTATTGTTTTATATACCGCCATCAAATTCTGCAGGGCTTTATACATTTTATCTGATCATTATTGAGAGAATTAATACAAACCTATATTTTTAACTGAAACAAAAGGAAAAAAAGTCAGGTTCACTGAAAACTATTTTTCTTATGGAGTTGCATTAATGCAAATTAGATAGAATGACTTTTCCCTGTTATAATTGGGCTGAAATGAGGTGGAAGGAACAGAAAGACAATTAACTTTACTTTTTTTTTTTATCTCCAGCAGTTCAGAGTATATTTTAGTGCATGATGGTTGTAGGCTGTCAGTGCTGCCAGGCAGAATTATTCCGAGAAATTCAAGGGGCTTTTTTATCTTATTTTTCAATTAACCTCTGTTTTAACTTCATCATAACACCAATGCGAGTTCTCACCAAAGAACAAATAAAAAAGCCCCTGTTTGCTATCATTATTTCTATTCTCCATAAATCCTTTATTTTAAACATCAATGAATGGGATGTAAATTTCAGATTACAAGAGACCTGACACATAAAGACTCTTTATAGTAAGGTTAAAACACACTTTTTATTATTCCTCTCTTTTTTGCATGATTTCTTTTTCTCAACCTAGAGCAGTGTTTAGGTAATCAAAAGGCTACATTAAATTTAAGGTCTTTTTTATAAATACATATTATACCAGATAAAACTTTTAAAATATTTGAAATAACCAACTATTAATTTCAGACATATGCAAAAATTAAGGATGTTTGATGGACCAGTCATTTTTTTCTAATTGTTTCTTAAATTTTACATGATATATGCCAAGTTAGGATTACTTAAAACCCATCAAAATTGGGATACTTTGATATAGTGGTGGGCTAAGGAATATTTGGCCATATACTGTAGTGTGACAGAATCTCCAATATTTATCCATTAGATAAGTGCCTTTAAATAGTATTTGCTGTATGTGCACTAATTCCTTACTTTGTTATATGGACGTATTGGTAATTTCAGCAGCACCTGGAAAATTAAAAAAAAAATTTGTGTGCTTACCTTCTTGTATTTTTTGTGTATATTTGCAGGTTCTGTCCAGACATTATGGTTTAACACCCCACATACCACACAGGTGCCACATGAATGATGTTCAGAGAAGACTTTAAATTCCATGAGCGTTGCAGTGGGTTAAAAGGCAGCGCCGCTAATTGACCTGCCTGATAAGGAATATAGCCATGAGCCATGTTAGGATTAGATGAGACTCAAAAAAATTGGGGTACAGAAAAAGGTGCTTGGAGCGCTTATACAAAAAGGGCATCACCACTGTCACAGAGCGGCTACAATTCCTCTGGATCATCTCTGCGTAGCTTACATCCATTCCCTTTTCTGGAAATAGATCCCGGTGGTGGTTTAGAATGTCCCTCAGACTAGGAAGCAGTCCCGCCGCTGCCACCAATGTCACAGAGCTGGATAGTCCGACCGACTACCTCCGCTGACTTGTCCGCCATTAGCCTGGGACAACTCACTCTTTCCACAGTTTCGCTGAATTACGCTGAGGGATCAATTAATCAAAAATGTCCAATTTTGGGAGACATTCAGTTCCATAGTATGCTGCTGTGTGTGTTCATTGGTGTAGTGCTTCTTTTCTGTTCTGTTGCTGGTGGTCCTGCAATGCAAAATCTGTTGCTGCTGCTGCTGTAACTGAAAGGTGAGCCTAGAAGGTGGCAGAGACTTCCTCCTATGGAAACATCTCCTGAAGTTAATTTCCAAATAAAAGAAAAGCCTCTCAATTTCACCCAAACCAAATGGTCGGGAAATTAAACTTGTTTTCCAAAAGTGAACATGGCAAAAATGATGTCCAAAACTATTTTGCTTGCCTTGCACAAGTCTAATATATAAATATATATATATAGGCAAAGGTGATAATTGTTAGCCTTATTTGCATGCACCTACCCAGAATCCCTTGTGGTTGTGGCAGCACCATGAGATTTGTGAGGGAAAAACAAGCCTTCTGGCTTGTCTGGTGTCTTTAGAGGAGTCTTTAATAATGCTTCTACTACCCCTTAAATTTAAGTGGAAGGATTTCCATCACCTTTTACCCACCATAACTTATATAATGATATTTCTCAGCTACCCCAAGTATCACAATCTCATGATGAGAGGAGTTTTGGCTATTGTAGTGCTTCCTGAGTTTTGTCTAAAGGCTGTACAGCGGGCAATTACTTTCAAGGAGTCCATGTATAAAGTGGATATAGAAGCAAAGGTGATAATTGTTAACCTTATTTGCATGTGCCTGGCAGCACCACAAGATGCCTGGCTTGTCTGGTGTTTATAGATGAATGTTTAATAATACTTCTACTATATATATAGATATATATAGATATATATGTATATCCAGTACTGTGCCAAAGTTTTAGGCAGGTGTGAAAAAATGCTGTAAAGTAAGAATACATTCAAAATAGACATTTATTATATTTAATTAATATAATTAAATATAACTAATTATTAATATAACTAATAATTAATATAATTAAATATAACTAATACTTCAATATTTTTAAGTAATTTTTAAGAAGCACAAATAAACGAGTAATGATGAGGACTGTGAGCAGCTGAAAGCCTCCATGCTTACTTCCCTTCGCAATTGGAAGATGTCCAGCAGTGCTATCAGATCAGCATTGGCAGAAACAATGGGACCCTGGTACATCCATCTGGTCAGAAGGGGTCTTTACTTGTGGCTAAAAAGGCATACTGTACCTCTGACGTGGAAACAAGGCCAAGCGACTACTAGTTGTTACAAATCACTAAAAAATCCATGTGACTAAATCTTTTCTTTCTTGTAACCCAGATAAATAACTGTGGGCAATAAAAATAATTGGGTACTTTTCTACCTAGCTGATCAGCTTGCTGACTGGCAGTACTTACTATGAAATCTAACATTATTTTGTTAATTTTTAGTTTATCCAATGCAGATAAACTAATTATACCTGTACTGGCGACTGGATATCCATCAAAACACCTTTGGAGTACAAAGTAATAGTTATAGCAGTGAAATATTGTTTGTGAGCTATTGTATAATAGCGAGCTATACATCTGTGATCAAAATTAGAGGTCAGTGTTGTTTCCCCAAAGCATATTTTTTGCTATTTAAGTTAATGTTACAATACTTCAGTGCACTTTGAATAGACCTGAATGGATACTGCACTTTCAATACACAGTGCAGATAAAAATATAGTTTGCCCTTGGTTTTATGTGTTGAATAGTATTAGGCCTTAATCTCAACCAAGCTTTTTAGATGAATGAGTTTTATAACTTTACAGGAAACATTGTGGTAACCTTGATAACAAGAACATTGCTATACTATAGTGTTTGTCAAGTCCCTGACAAATAGTCACAATTGCTTAAAATTTTAAGTGGATTGTAATATGCCCAAGAAAACTTTAGAAGGAAAACAAAATTAAAAACTTGTAATGTAATGTAATTAGAAAACTAATTATAAGGAGACAAAAATATTTACCATGTGCAAGTAAAATATAGATAGCGTTTCATGCATAATTTTAATAATTTAAGACACAAAACTTATTTTTTCCCGAAACCCTTTTAATGTCATGTCATAATGTTTTCCAATAATTTGCAAATGCTTCTGGCACTGAAATGGTTATTTGGAAATGGCAATCCCTTCATTAAAAAAACACTCCTAAACGGGAAAAGGGTTTTGTTCAATTCATGAAGCTCTGTGTCCATTACAGTTCAAAATGTTAAAATTCGTCTACTAATGTCCCTTCCCCATCTAGCCTACCTTATCTTCGCGGCATTGCAGGAGTTAACGGAAGCATAAATCCACAGGTTCGCCGTCAGGGGTTACAGGGGAGTGTGAGCGAGCCTATTGGTCACCTGCAGGGACCAATTGGTTGATGCCTGATGAAGACCCTGCAGGTGACCAATAGGCTCACTTGCACTGCCCTGTAACCCCTGACGGCGAACCTGCGGATTTCTGCTTCCGTCAACCCCTGCGATGCTGCGTTAGATAACGGGAGCAGAAATCCATAGGTTAAAGGGCCGTGCGAGCGACCAATAGGCTCGCTCGCACGGCTCCTTACCACTGGTTGCAGAAATAAATAAATAAAACAACCTGGCATCCTGCTGTAACAGTTAAATGTCTGTACCAGCGACCAACAAAGTCTCTGCTATGGACATTTAACTGACACAGTGGGGACTCCGCTGGTCTCCCCGCTGCAACAGTTAAATGTCCGCACTCGCGGACATTAATTCTGTCGTACTTATTTGGGGGTTTTTTTGTATTGACAAAAGGAATATATTTTATTTGAATAAATTAAAATGAGCACACTACCATATATGGCTAATATATCTGCGGGCAGAATGCTTTGGATTTCAAGCATATGGAACAATCCAAAATAATTATGCTACTCAATGTATCTTACCAATAGATGGCAGCATTCTGCCCGAACATATATTAGCCATATATGCTAGTGTGCTCATTTGCAGTTATTAATTATTCAAATAAAATATATTCCCATGATCCTTTTGTCTAACAGTTTAATACAAAAAAAACCAAAATAAATAGAAAAAGAAAGTTTGCAAGTTCGACAGAATTAATGTCCGCGAGTGAGGACATTTAACTGTTGCAGCGGGGAGACCAGCGGATCATGGGAATATATTTTATTTGAATAATTAATGAAAATGAGCACACTACCATATATGGCTAATAAATCTATAGGCAGAATGCTGCCATCTATTGGTAAGATACATTGAGTAGCATAATAACATTGGATTTCAAGCATATGGAACAATGCTACTCAATGTATCTTACCAATAGATGGCAGCATTCTGCCTGTAGATATATTAGCCATATATGGTAGTGTGCTCATTGCTCGCCAACAGGGGGCCCCCTGCTGGCGACCAATAGAGTTGCTCATACGGACATTTAAACTCCTGGCGCCAGAGCTCCTGCGGTACACGTTAACCCCATATTAACCCCCTAACCGGAAAAAACGAATACGAAGAATGTCCATGAATATTCGCCCGAAGAGAAGACAGGAACGGGCGAATATTGGAAGAATCATGTATTTAACAGATAAGGCAGGTAATTCTGTGTATACATTTTAAAGCATACATAATTAAAAAAAATACATGAAATGGGCTTATGGTATCCTGAATCTGATTAAGGTCTGAGTCTATATATAAGGAAAAATGGACAGATAAAATGGACTAAATTATGTTTCTAATCTGCCATCAGATGATTTAGGAATTATATCTATAGTACTCTTATTGCATCTTTATTCCATCGGGTTACATATAAAGATATATTTAATTGTTCACAGCCTCTTTAATGTTAACATTTTTGTTCGGTGTTAATACAAAAAACTCCTACTTTATATACAGGATATTTCTTGACCAGAATTTGTATCGAATTTCCTTACTGAGTTTAGTTTATAGTTCATCTTCTCAAACATTGTGTTACAAAATTTTAAATGCAAGCCATTTTTCAGATTAATGATTAGTAGGGATGTATCGTGAGCCAAAAAGCTCTAATTGAAAACTTAAATCAAACTCGTAGTTGGGATCAGTCTTAGCCCACATTCAGTTGTAGGCACATATATTAAAAGACAATGATAACTTGTTTAAAAGTATGATTTACTATGTAGTGCTTATCCTTCCTGCGGCCATGTAATGTAAAATATATGTATATATGTGTATACACAGTATATATATATATATATATATATATATATATATATATATATATAGTATCTCACAAAAGTGAGTACACCCCTCACATTCTTGTAAATATTGTATTATATATTTTCATGCGACAACACTGAAGAACACTCTGCTACGATGTCAAACCAGTCTGCCCATTCTCCTCTGACATCAACATGGCATTTTCGTCCACACAACTGCTGCTCACTGGATATTTTCTCCTTTTCAGACCATTCTCTGTAAACCCTAGAGATGGTTGTGTGTGAAAATCCCAGTAGATCAGCAGTTTCTGAAAAACTCAAACCAGCCCGTCTGGCACCAACAACCATGCCACTTTCAAAGTCACTTAAATCCCCTTTCTTCCCCATTCTGATGCCGGTTTGTACTTCAGCAAGTTGTCTTGAGTTGCTGCCATGTGGTTGGCTGATTAGCTATTTGTATTTGAAATAAAATGGTTTTGATATAGAAAAACGCTACTTCCCTAAACTTGCAAGAAAAGTAAAAAAAACATTGCGTATTTCTAAACTCAGGACTAACACTAGAATCTGGTTAGCAAGTTCTTTCGTTAGCTATTTATAGATGTGTAGAAGATTTTCCAGATAAATTGCTTTTTTTCAGTTTTTCACGATATTTTTTTTTATGGTAAATTAGATGATATGATCAAAAATGCATCTAAAGAAAGCCCTTCCTGTTCTGACAAAAATCAGTATTTAACTTGTGTGGATATAATAAACGACAGAAAGAAAAAAATACAGCTAAACATGGGCGCCGCAAAAGTGCTAAAACAGCCTCAGTCGCGAAGGGTAAAAAATACAGTTCGGTCCTTAAGGGGTTAAAATATATAATGATTATTTACCATTCACATTCTCAAATAAAGGTCACACTCTAATGTAATTCAGTTCACCAATAAAACTCACAGTGCAACGTAATTGATTGTGCCAATTAAGCTTGTACTCTAAAGTAATACATTTTGCTAGTTAAGCTTGCACTGTTATGTAATTCATTTTGCCAATTAAGCTTGCACTCTAGTGTATTTTATTTTACCAGTAAAGCTCACTCCGTTGTCATTCCATTTGCCAATTAAGCTTGCACACTAGTGTAATGTATGTTGCCAATTAAGCTTGTACTCTAATGTAATTCAGATCATCAATAAGGCTTGCACTGTAATGTAATTCAGTTCACCAATAAAGCTCACACTATAAAGTATTTCATTTTGCCAATTAATCATGCAATCCAATGAAATTCATTTTGACAATTAAGCTCACACTGTAATGTTATTTAGTTCACCAATAAAGCTCACACTGTAATGTTATTCAGTTCACCAATAAAGGTCACTCTCTAATGTAATTCATTTTTCCAATTAAGCTTGTATAAATTTCACACTCTAACATATAAAATGTTGCATATCTACCTGCTCACTTATATAAAAGACAGATTTCTTTACTGTTAGGGTTTATTACTTTTTTTTGTAGCCCAGACAGTGCTACATATGTTAATTTCCACATACATATGCATCTAATAAGCAAAAATTAAGTAACTCAAATTAGATGACTAGTTTTCTCACCATGAAAGTAAATATTTATTTTAATATTATTATTTTTAATAATAAATGACATTACGCACTCTGTGTGAAATGTCAATTAACTCATGAGTTTAATGCTTCTGAGAACATAAGCAGCATACAATGCACTTATGTGCTTTTTCATTGTGTTTTTAATCTATATATATATATATAGATATATATATATATCTTTATATATATATATATATATATAGATATATATATATATCTATATATATATATATATAACCTATGAATAAAGAATATAATCCCATTGATTTACACAAGTGATCACCCATATTATTGTGATAATAATATGTAAGAGATACTCCCCAACCACATGCAGCTGCAGCCCAAGAAACGACACTCTCCAACTGTCCAACTCAATATAAATCCGCAAAGGGGTGCTTGGGCAATGAGGAGGAAAAAATATATATAAAAAAAACAATAGTGTAGATTGTGTTACACTATAAGCAGTTGTGTGAATAAATATGTATATGGACACGTGTATGCGGGTGTATGGATGTACATGTGTGTATATATATATATATATATCATGGTTTCTGTTAATACTGGTTAAATCAAGATGCATGGGAGGTGGCCGGGAATGATAAATATTTGGGAAACCTTTTGTCTTAGTTTAGATAACACTGATATGCGTGATGAAGGGTGTGTGGAAGAAAGACAGGTTTTCCCATAAAATAGAGTGTCATGTCAATAATCAGATCAGGAGATCTTTGGGTTTTACTGCCCCATGATTGTAAAGACCCCAGGGTGTGGTGTTGGCCAAAGCGAATAACTTCAAAGGGTAACTACGGCAACCACAGGGTCCAATCAGGGATCTCCCAGTAGACTCAATTGGGACCCTCTAGTATATCAAGGGACAGGTAGTGAAAGTAAGGAGAGAGGAGGAGAGAAAGTAAAGAGACAAAGTAACATCACTAACCTGGAGCTCTCAGGGAAGGTAACTATGAACATGCATGTTTGAATATTGTAAATAGGAACTTAAATATATGTATTTGTTGTCAGTCTGTCAATTAATGTGGGGATTATTGTTATTGTACTGTTATTTGTATTGTTTTATATTTGGAACGTTCTAGTAAAAGTTTGTATTGTTGTATCATAGCCGCATTGTGGATTCTTGGATATCCTGTTGTTGTTTCCAAAATATTCTGTTGCATTCTGGAAGAAGCGAAAGTTTTCAGTTCAAACCTTAAAAGTTAGAAGAGATAGAACAGGGATTGTTTAACTTAATAAGCCAGTGGGTGGGTTTATCGGTGCATATTTCATAAGTGTATCCATATACCCATTCACCTGGATAAGTGTAGTTATTGTAGCTAGAAGACACATTAGCCTTCAGGAGATATATCCGAATACATATTGTGATTTCATTGATATGTGTTTGGATGTATCTGTTGTTGGATCAGTTGTAATCTTAAGCACATAACACATTCATAAGTCTTTTAGATGGTATGCTGTAGATAAAGCATTAATCCATCTGATTGATATTTTAATAACACAATTCCCTAGTTCCCTCAAAAGAAAACTTAACAATTGTAACTGTAACTTACGAACGCAAATCTGTGTATTATATATGTGAGCAGCACTCGGATGCTATAAGAGGACATGGTTGGCACTGGGAAGCTGTTAGGGGACTCAAATGGCAGTACGAACCTGTTAGGGGACAAGGCTGGCAATGGGAAGCTTTTAGGAACAAGCTTTGCACTGTTAAGCTGTTTTTAGGACACGGTTGGCATTGGAAAGCTGTTTTTTGGGACAAAGTTGGCACTGACAAGCTGTTAGGGGACAAGGTTGGCAATGAAAAGCTGTTTTGGGACATGGTTAGCACTAAAGCATACTTTAGCCCTAGAGTTTCCATTTAGGGCTATGGAGCTGAGATTAAGGGTTTCAGCCCAATAGACTTACCAATGCCACTGAAAGACACACAACCCAAATGGGATAACATAGAGAATGAAAAAGGAAAAGATAAAATAGCCACTTTATCATATGAGAGATAGATCTCTTGTGTGATAATTTGTCAGAAGTAAACCCAGAAGAGTGGGTAGCTATATTGTCCTTTCCCATTGGTCAGAGATAGTTTTCACATTATACATTAAAGTTGGGGGATATGTATAAAAATGACTCCAGTGCAATGTCTGAAAAGTGATCTTATCACTATAGCAAACAATTTGAACATTCCTTGGTTGCTATGGGGTTAAGATCACTATTTAACACTGCACCAAAATCTATTTAATAACCCACATTAGCCACAGTATTAGAAGCAGAGATTCTTTCAAAAGTCAGTTTCTATTTAATTACAATCTTCAACTATAATTTAGGCTTAAAAGCCATATATTTCATAATTTATCATCATTTATTACATATTTCCTTTAATATAAAACATTTATTGTACTGTTCCATGCAAGCAATCAACAAAATGGGATGTTGGTATACAACATATTGGCCAAATTATTTTAGCCTCCATATTTACAAGTATTTCCAGAAAGTACATTAAAAAGACAGCTGAAGTGCATTTCTATTTGCTAGCGTAAATATTTCCTTCATTTATATCAAACTTGTTTTTCTGCAAAGTAAAATTTTCTAAGTCAAGCACTCTGCTTTTTCAGAATGTCATGCATCTCACTCTTAATAATTCTTTTATATTAACTGCTTGGGTACAATTTATTTTCCTCTCAGGCAATGAAGGCAAGTGTAAGTGTGGCAGTCTCTGGAAGGAACTGATAAGCCATTACACAGAAGCAATATTGCTGGCATGATGAGATTTGTTAAAAAGACAATATCCCATTGGCTCAGTGGAACCAAGTTGTATGTCAAACCTATCAACAGTATCTAGAAAACAATGCTTTTATATGTCTGCCTTCTACTTCTCTCCCCTGCTCCTTCTTCAATCCTTTTAACTATACCCAGGAACAATCACACACACACACACACATATGTATATATATATATATATATATATATATATATATATATATATATATATATATATATATATAGTACTTATTATTTCATTATAATATTTCTGCAAATGCATTATTTTAAAATTATAAGTTTCCCAAAATAATGAAAAAAAATGCCTGATTTCCTTATTAACGGTTAAACCTTAAATGGAATGAAATAAAATACAATTAAAAGATCTCCCAAGGTTTATTTGTTTACCACCAGTCAGTCTTTTATGGAACAGCACCTTTAAATAATGCTTGTTTATTATATATATATATATATATATATATATATATATATATATATATATATAGTACTTATTATTTCATTATAATTTTTCTGCAAATGCATTATTTAAAAAATATGAGTTTCCCAAAATAATAATTAAAAAAGTGTAGATTAGCAGTGGCCTGCAATAGATGCACCCATGGTACATTTAAAAGTCTGAACCCCATAAGAAAGGCAAACACTCAGTCCAAATGTTCCCACTAGGGGAAGATGACCCCTTTGAATTAAATTGTCATTGAAATTCAACATGTGAAGATTTATTTTAATAGCTATATCTGACTGATGAAAAAAGTAAAACATGCATAATACAGATATATTTATATTGTGTAGGTACGCTTCATTTACTTGATGGCAAATAGGTGAATGAATTACTGTAAAAGAAGAATGTCACATACAGATATTAGCGGGAATCACTATACAAGAATGACATTTTTTAAGACCGGGGGCATATAGTTGTCAAATAAATGTCAAAATATATACACTATTTATATAAAATGATTGTACAAATGTAATTTTGAAAATATTTGTATAAAGGAAGGAAATTTAAATTAAAATAAAAAATGAAAAAGAACATGGTGCAAGTATAGATATAATTTATCTATCACATCTTGCTCTGTGGAAAATATCAGAAAAATATTAATTCTTAAATTTATGATGTGCATATTAAATTGACTTTCTTGATGCTATTTGTGTATGTGAAACCCATTACCTTTAACCGGTGAGATTCATTATAGAACATTTCATTACTGAAACGTGTATCACACTGAATATTATGATCATTAGACCTGCATTTTCCATATTTTTCTTTTTAATGGTATCTTATTTCTTATGGTGTGTTGCTGAATAAATTATATTCCTTTATGAAAGATTCTATTTTTTAAATTGTGTTTCTGTATTTTTTTCCCTTGAGAATGGCAGAACAAGCTATTTTTTCGGTAAGTAAAATAACTTGTATTGACATTATCACAAGAATATGTAGCTCAAGCCATGTTGCCTATAAAGAGATACAAAAGAATCAAGTATTTAGATTTATTTTATTGGCTCACAAAATTAACACCAAAGTATGTCAGGAAACATTTTCAATTCCTTTGAAACACTGTATAAAAGGTTGGTTAATTGTTATGCACGCCATCTACTATCGACTGTGGTATCTATAGTCATGCTTAACCAGTTAGCCATTTGGCTTTAGGAGGTCTATTCGCTAAAGGGAGAGCTGGCAGAGACCTTGCAGGAAAGTTGTGGTTTCAAAGCCTTGACTTGACTATACACGAAGGGCCATCTCTATTGAGCTTCTGGTGCAGGGCTAGTCCTGTTTTCTGCAGGGTGACTTAATGAGTTAAATCCATGAGAGTTTCCAAGTGTCTCCACTCATTACGTCATGCATCATACAGGACTTTCCTAATGGAGGAATTGACATCAAATATTCTGCCAGCATCCCTTTTAACATACAACAGTGCTCATTACCAGCATTTCTGCCTTTAATAAAATACTACCATGATAAGACTCAAGCACATGCATTACTGTTAGAAGCATAATAAATATTCGTAGCACGCTATGACAGATTTAAATTTGACACTAACATAAGGTACTGGATATCTATGACCCAGTTCTAGTCATAATGATGTTTCCAAATCATTGTACCCCAAAAGTACTCTGTACAAAACATTGTATATCGAATCCAGTGTTTAAGTCCCGTAAGCTCACACAGTATGGCCAACCAAGTTATTTCTAGAGGTTACCTGGTAACACAAGTATTAGCATGCATGATATAGCAGTATGTATTCCACTTTGATGATCACTTGGGATCCTAAACCTTTCAGTCCATCCAGTGTGTTTTTGCACAGAACACTTATTGACCTTGATAGAAAACATAAAACATTTCAAGAAGCAAAACCATTCATGTAGCTGTACTCATAATTTGTTAACAGATATGTTAAAAAAGACAATAATATAATAGAAATAAAACAAAACAAAAAAAAACGATTTTAATCACTTGAATAAACAAAAAAAAAATTTCATCAGTTAGGTCTCTTTAAAGCCACTAAGTTCCAATGTACTAACCTTACAAGTATGTTATCAATGATTATTTCTTAAGCACAACTTAATTCTAGGCAATAAACACTATAATTTAAAATGACAACTAACATTTTATTCTATTAATTATGTACTTTACTGAACAGTCTCTTACTTAAGGTTTCTCTTTTGAGATTGTTTTCAAGGCTAATCTCAGTCACATAAGGATGCAACGAACATTATAGTAACAGCAAAAACGGAGAGTTTTGCCCATTCCTACAAATTAAACACCAGGATCATAATAATGTTCACTTTATCTAACACAATGGTTAATTACATCCTTCTTTAACACACTATGAAATATGCTTTAACTTTTCGGTACTATTCAATCAATTTATAATTGTGCAATTTAAGAGTAAAGAGTATTTTATAGTAAAAGTCATTACATATCTGAAAAATTAAAAAAAATGAAAAGCTCAGTGAAAAAAATAAAAACAAAAAGAAAACATAAAACGTAATAATCAAAACCACTATAAAACTATGCATTGTTTTGATAGTTAAGAATTATATACGAAATTTATTGATGAGTAATGATGAATACAAGCAGTCAATGCTATGTAAAATAAATAAAGGGATGAAATGGTCATTAATCAGGCTAGCCCATAGGAAACCCACCAGCTTCTATAGAACCATGGCCATGGTGATATCTTATTGTGTTAGACTTGTGGGGTTATCATCACCCAGTTGTCTTTTTCCATCTTTGAGAACTACTACAGAACCATGCTAAAACACTCTTTTAAGGATTATATTATTAGAGCTACGTTTCCATAAAAATATAATTTGCCTGAATTCATAAAAGAATGTCATTGAGAACTTGGTTCATTTTGTATATAATTCTTTATAAATAAAAGGGGCTTTCTCATTACCATTTATTTAATGCTGTCCCATACCTCTTAAGCACTGTAAAAAAGAGGGAAAGCACATGTAGCATAAATGGATGGCAGTACAGTTGCAATCGGATAGGAGTAATTAGGACAGCAACTTCCATGGGGTAAGAGGGACAGCTGCCCCAGGTACCACAAGGTGAGTGCCATGCTTCAGCTACATAGTGGTAATACCCTAATGACCCTTTCACCTCCAGAAGCAGATGTACCATCAGCCTTAGGTAGGACTATTAACCCTGCGCCATATGCCAACAAATCTAGTTATTGCTCTCCCAAACAATTGTCAAATTATGGCTGACATCCCTAATATTCATAGTCATATGTTACAGCAGGACATGGCTTTGTTATTGTGAACATTTGATAGAACCGTGTAATATAGTGATCAAGTTAGCAATTAATGACAAGCTAAAATCATACCTTTGTTATTATGAAATGTTTTATTTAAATGCACACTATATATACCCATGATTGCCATGTTTGCATTTCATATCTAGAAAAACATCCAAACCCCTTTTCAATATATATGTCAAAATTTACCAAAATGACTTCAGATGGCAGTGTATTCCACAATGTAACTGCCTAACGGTAAGGAAACCTTCTATGTGTTTAAGACAAAGTCTTAAGGGATGCCCATATGTTTTCTGCAAGGTGTTATTTAAAAAGAGATCTCTACAAATATCTTTGGATTGACCTTGAACATACTTGTAAAGGTTTATCGTATCCCTACAAAGACATCTTTTCTCCGGAGAAAACAATCTCAATTTGGACAGTCGTACTTAATAGCTAAAGTTTCCATTTCTTGAATTATTTTTGTAGTTTTTTTATGAACCATTTCTGTTTCCAGTATGTCCTTTTTTAACTGGTGCCCAAAACAGCACTGTATATTTTAAATGTGGTCTTACAAATGATTTATAAAGAGGCAAAAAAAAAGTCATTGATAAATAAATTAAAAAGAACCCTGAGACATACCACTTAAAACCTGTGTTAAAAATTCTCTTATGTCTTAGTATACTTAGTGACCTATCGGGTGGCACAGTATAAAAAGCCTTTGCAAACCCTAGGTATATAACATGCATTGCATTACCTTGGTCTATAGTGAAACTTACCATTGCATAGAAACTTAGTTAGTTTGATTTGATCTGTTACCCATAAATCCATTTTGTCTATGAGTAATAATATTGTTACCTGAAACAAAAGTCCTGGATTGCATCTCTTAACATTATTTTAAATATATTTTCCCACTATGGATGTTAAGCTTACTGATCAATAGTTTTCCGGCTCTGAAGTGGACCTTTCTTCACATTTGCTATTCTACAATCCAATGGCACATTCTTTTTTTTTGTTTTTTGTTTTACAGTTTTTTTTACCCTGTGGTGACCCTTTTCCTCCAACGATTCTATTGATTTGACCAGTTATCAAGGAGATACCACAGCTATTATTACAGTTGTTTTTTTTTACATATGAACCTACTAATGCCTAAATAAATTAAAAAAACGGGCTCAGTTCAGGATCCATCTAAACCTTTATTGCTGTTAACAGTAGTTGAAAATGCATAAATTAAAATGTAACTATAGACTAAAAATATCATTATGGATTGGTACTGCAGCTGTTGTGGAATGCACATCTCATAATTCTCAGCCATTTATTTGGTTCATCATGAGAACTGTAATAAGATAATGTAATAAGAGCACTTTGAGTGCCAAATGTGAACACAACCGCTGCAAAGCTACCAAGTGTCCTATCTTGGTTCCAAGCCTTTGTTCCTTTTTTTTTTTACTACCCTCTTTTTTGTAAATCAGATTTTATTTTTTACTGAAATTATTTTTAACAATCGGTTTAATGTCTATGTTAAAGCAATAATATATAGTTGAAATACAAAATATGTGATTGGTGCTACAGACAATTAAAAATAATTTCATATCCATCAAGAAGCTACAGTATTTACAAAAGAACAAAGAAGAACACTTGCATTCATTTGACATTTAAATTATTGTCCTCATGTTCTTTGATAAGATGTCTCAATGTCCCTGGAGATAACAGAAATACCTAAACTACTTAATTTACAGATATTGGCAAGTAAGTTAAAATGATCTGCTAATACTTTTTTCAAATGATGCAAATTCTAAATTCTATGTGAAGTATGCTGAAAATGCATAAATAGCAGTACTGATATGTATTCAATTTAAGAGGATGTCCTTGAGCGTAAAATACAGTGTTGCATATAGTAATATGGGTTAACTTTTACAAAAATTGGTTTAATCTCATTTTGTTCGACTAAGCTTCCTTCATCTGCAGACCTGAAGGCTACCATTGTTGTCAGCCATATGATATTTTGGGTGGCCTTCGCTGCTCGAACACCACACTGGGCTGATTCTAAAAACAAAATATAATGCAAAATTAGGGCTGTTTAACCCCTTCCTGCAAAGGCTGATTTTATTTTTGTACCCTTCGTGACAATGGCTGTTTCTGCGGTGTTCGTGTTTAGCTGTAATTTTCTTCTTTTTCATTTACTGAACTCACACAAGTTATATATTGTTTTTTTTTTTTTCAGGACAATAAGGGCTTCCCAAAATACTGCAAACAGGATGGTTGAAATGATTGGAGTCAAATACCACTCACCCTACCACACGTAAAAAAGGAGAACGCTGCGCTATGGCTAGCAGCTAGCTGTGATTCCGAGAGGGTTTCCGGGTATGTGCGTGTGTTCCCATGCCAATATATTCTTTTCTTTGCCTATCTGACATCATGCTGGATTTCAACATGACTGATTGTTTATAAATTTCACAAATTTGTTACTATAACCAAGTCCGTTTTCAGTGTTTGGTCATAAAATACAGGTAAACATGAAAACACCATTGATCATTGATAGCAGGGAAGTGTAGTGATGAAAATATAGAGACACATTTCTATATTTACCTTTTATAATCAGTGATATAATTCAGAATTATTAGATCAGCTTACGTTTAGCTTTATATTTTTAGCAATATACACTGTAAGAGAATTTTAAACTAGTTATGCTTACATTTTGTTGACATTTTTTAGGTAAGAAAAAAGTTAACATACTAACATTTTTACCTGAGGTGTCAGCAGAAACTTGGAGTATATTTAAATTCCCATCGGTGGTGTAAAGGAAATTTGGCAGTTTAACCATGAAAAAAATGTATGACGTATGCATTTTTTGTTTTTAAATGTATGTCGATTTGTTGAGTGGTCCTGACTTTGCGCTACGTATTATTCAATAAACATTGATATTGTTTGAAAAAGTACTTGAGACTGGTGGATGATTTCAGCTTCACCTTAAAAGCAGGAAAAATAGGATTGGCTCCTATTGGTCTGCCAGGCCTGTAACAAAAGTATTATGTGGTGGGTACACTTGTCATTTGGCTTGAAGAGGTAAGAGAACATATGTTTATTTTCCCAAATCCTACATTTTATAGTTCAATGCATCACATAAATCAATGCAATGGTGTCTACAGAATAAAACAAGAAAGAAGGGAACAGTCATCGTAAGTTCGTGCTCTCTGTTAAGTTACCTCTCCCTTATTGTTGAGTTGCTGATTGTTGTTCATTGGTTCATGAAGTAAGAATGGGTGTGGAGGAGGGAGTTAGCATCAAGTTTTGCAAAGAAAATACATATCTCCTAAATAGCTGTTGTGAACCAAAAAATGCAAAAATAGTAGTTGTGATCAAGTCATTTACACAAAATAAAAGCCATAGAAGTGAGCATTCCTCTTTAAAATAATCTCTGGACAGGTTTTGCCATTTAAAAATAACTTAATGGTAAGCCTATTTGTGGTCACTCAAAGCTGTACTATAAACTTTCTCTGACTTCGCTGCATCAGAAATATTTATTCTTCCTTAACATTTTTTGCTGTTACATTTGCCTTAGGCTTTGGTCTCACTCTAAAAGCGGGATCACTGTCAGTTTCTCTGTAATGCTTACTGTCAGACAATTGTTTTAGAAATTTAGAATGATAAGCTTCCTTATCAACAGGCACAAAAGCACACTTCCACCCTTATCTTCCAGTTCAAATTTTTTACTTATCTTACATTGATTCAATATCCATTAAAAGGAAGATTATATGTTAACTTATTATTTTTACACAGTTACAGCAAATTATTCTTTGTCCATTAAACATATAACTGACTTAAACTATATTTATGACCAATATATAACTATTTTACATTTTAATTTTTATTTATCTATTTTTATTTATCTATTTTTGCACATAAACCAGAAAACAAGATGTGAATTCTGAGCAATTTGGCGGCACGTGGTGTCACCATTTTAGCAGAAGTTCCCACCTGGTTATGTCCGTGGAGATGCGGACGAAGATAGAAGATAGCAGATTGAGGAAATAAGAGAAGATAAAAAATAGAAGATGTGGAAGTGGTCGGCAGAGAAGGTACAGGAACATTTAGAGAGCCTGAGAGAGTGAACAAGAATGAGAGTGAGTGTGAGAGAGTGAATGTGGGCACCGTGCAACATATTTTGTTCCCAAATTAAAAATGCCCCCGAATTTTCTGCCGAACTAAATGGGCAGGGAACGATATTTGATGCCCAAAAACGAATGGGCCAAAAACTACGGAATCATTTTTCGGGTAGCCGGAGATCAGTAGTTCCCAGGTATGGTGGTAGTGACTAGGCAGAATTCTGGAAGAGGAGAGGCCACAAAATGCCTCTCACTTATATTGAGAATGAAGAAAGTGACAAGTTGTTCCCGTGAAGCAGGGCTTTACCTGGAGACCCTGCGTCAAACCCAGAGAGCTTCCATGTATACTATTAAAGCACATGGTGCCTGGCAAAGAAGAAGCATAAATTACAGGTAATTTTAATATATGGATTTGATTTTGCATTAATCTGATATTTTAGATATATCAGTGTATGTACAGTGTGTCTGCTGAACATCAAAATGCAAAACCTACAAGTACATCTGTAAGATTTTCAGTATAATTTCAAAAAACATTTTACAATTTTAAATTAGTGAAATATTGGCATTCATTTGAAACATGCATTTCAGAGTGTAGCATTATGTTTCTTTCCTTGCTGTGGTTTTGTGCCATTTATTTAATTAGGCTTTCACCCATTACGTGGGGGTGACTAGTGAAATCAAATGTTAGCTTTTAAAAATGCTGAGTAAGATCTATTAATAGAATCATATCTTGGATGAATTAAAATAAGTTTTAATTGCAATGACACGCAAGGCTTTGTTTGAACACTTCATTAAACTTTTCTTTTTCATGGGGATTTCTTTATTTCCACTAAAATGAACAAGTCACTACGCTTGATTTGTTTCTCGATGAACTTTATAATTTTTTTTCTATGTGTATTAAAATGAGTTGCACCCTCGTCCCGTATATGTAAGGTGCTAAAAAAAAAGTTCAATGCGTTTGTAAGCAGGGTAGATAATGGCCATGGGGACAATCATATGTATGTATGAGCATACTATAAACTGCCTAAAGAATTCATAGTGCCTCTTAAAAGTCAGGTATTGTACCGAATTTAAACATTCTCTTATGATGAGCATAGAAGGGAAAAAAAATCAAACACTTTTAGAATTGGGCCCAAATATCCAAGGTTAATTTTCTGAGAAAGCTGCAGTGGCTAGATAAGGCCATCCCCTGCAAATTAGTTTTGCTTGCCTGGATTACAGCTAAATTTATGCAGCTCGCCTTATCCTTTCAGAAGCGCCTCTGAAGTGTCATAATTAACTGGCACACATAAAGTGTGCACATTTTCTGCTTGGTGGCAACCATTCCTCATTTCATCTAAGTTCTAACCAACATGGAAAGGTATTTTTTTTTCCAGTTTTTTTTTTTTTTAACGAAAACCCTTAAACACTTTAGTAGATTTCTTTGAGAACAAACATAAAACAGTTTCTAACATAAGTCTGTTTTATATTTTCAAAGAAGCACATTGGCTTATGTTGGAGCAATTAGATCATTCTGTGTTAAAAACACACAAATGAATTGAATTAAAAAGAGCCCTTGGAATAACTCAATAGAAATAACAGCTTTCATCATTTTATCTCTATCCATTCCATGTCTGCTTGCACAGAAGGCAGAACGACGAGTTAGCAAATCATCTTTCACGAAGCCATTTCTTTTAAACAGAGCGCTCTGTTACGCGTTTAAGATCAGATTTTACTTAGCTAGGTTTCAATAATATTTATTATCTTTAGCCCAGAAATAACACTTGTAGAAAATTAAATAAACGGCTGCCAGATATTTTTCATACTTAATAAAAGGGAGCCAGAATGCATTTGTATGTAAATTATGTATACATTTGTTCCACATAAATGTACAGCATTTTTTCATAACTAGATGATTTTTTTGCCTGTAAATGTCATGTATTTTTCTTGGTAATTAATGTATAGGCCTCTAAATATTACTGAACACAATGTGATGGAGGCATTAATACCTTTGGCATATACCAATATTTCAGGTTTATATGATGTAGAATTTAATTTTTTTTATTGTTTTCTTATGTATATATATGCAGATTTTAAATATAGTACTTTTGCCTGACAGAGCCAATATAACTACCAGCGCACACGGAGTGGTTGCAATTTAAAGGGATATACTCCGAAATAGAAAAAATATACTCTTGTCAGCTCTTCACTGTACCATGTTGAATGTACAATCTAGGTGCATGCTCATACCTGGGAAACAGGGTTTGACCTGGAGTCTCTGGGTGAAACACTGCTTCAAAGGGACCCATATCACTTTCTAGTATTTAAATAGAATGTTGCTAGAATATTGATTTATAGGAAATATTTCTATTGCGTTTTCATGTTTTCCTGGTAGCCTTACTTATTCTATTAGCCTTGGGTGGAAGTTGTGGTAATGGGAATAGGGCCTTTTCCATAGAAGAGCCTCTAGCACAGAATGAGCTGAACAAAACGACTTGTCCAATGAATATATGATCAACAATGTGTTGTAGAACTTGAAAATCTATTGTGTACACAGTCTTCTTTTACTGTAGCTGGACACCTTTGTGTATTGTGTTCATTGGCAACATGATACATATGTTAATTTCCCTCCATAAAATTCCATGCTAAAAGTATAGTACTGGTAGATATCATTGACAGCTTAACGTAATTTTATGAACAGAACAATAAAAAATAGCATCAAGTGAAAAGGATCTGGACCTTCAAGCCAATCTCTGTTATCATGTAGCAACACAAAATTTGTAATCTTTCAAATGATGACTTAGGTATTACCTTGACAGCCATGGCATTACCTTCTACTTTTGAAAAAGGGATCACTGTACTCACAGTATTTGTATAATCTATAGCTTTAAGTTGTAATAAGGGAATATTTGCTCCTTTACCCCGCCATCATCTGAACCATTCCATTCTACTTTCCAGAAAACTATTAAAGGCCCCTCCCTCAAATATGGAATTTTATTATCAATCAAATACAAAATTTAAATTCCTTTTACAGAATCTGGTGTATTTTTTTTCATGGGAAGTGGAACGTCTTTGACTTCCATACTTCATTTCAATTGTGTGAACATTAGCTACCACAAATGCCCAACATCATTGTGTAGACTTTGATTTTTATTCTATAAACATTTACACCAATAAATATACTGACTTTCTATATATATATTTTTTAACAATTAATTGTATCATAGTTAGTGTGGAGCTTATTATGCAAAGACAAAACAGAGAAAATGTGTCACATATGTTAGAATATTAAAACATTTCAGAGCCTTCAAACACCAATTATTTTTTATTATTTTATTAGAAACACAAAAAGTTATGTTTTTAAACCAAACAAGGCTGAACATATTATAAATTGGCAGTGAAGAAACACATTTGTAATTCTTGTGTTTGGTGCCATTTTTCTACCCCATACTGAGAAATGCTTCTGATGAAGTGGATGCCTTATGAAAGAACATTATTTGTGTAAATGTACCCGCATAGACAGCAGTGGTGAATATGCACAAAAGGCCTTTTACCACCACCTTCTGATCAACATATCAACCATTTCAACCACATCCCATCCACTCCCTGCCTTTATTAAGTCTCTTTGGGACTTTAACGCAGATATACCTACTACTACTCGCTGCAAGGAAAAGGACAATTCAGGGGATCAGGGAAGTTCCCAGGTATGCACATCCTTTTTGCACCCCTCCCCCAACCCAGTTCATACCCGACCAATTCTTTTTTCTATGGTATCATCATACAATTCATTAACCATAGCTATAAATATATAAAATGCTTTAAGTGTTATAGTTTCACAATAAGAAGCTTCCTGATGTATTCATCCCATCTATAGTGCCCTTGTTAATTTTATAATGGTACACACAGGAATGCAGATATATATATATATATATATATATATATATATATATATATATATATGAGCCGTGTAATAAGCCACATTATATTTCACTTTATAATATATATAAAGTATAAAAAGTTTTAAAAATAAATCATAAAACTATAGTCGTGCAGAGCTTATGGCTTTACATTTTAGAAAACGCTGTCACTTCATTAGTGATAATCTGAATAACCTTTGAATTTGCATTTCTCTCCTTATTGTTAAGCTGTTTTCCCAACTCTGAGAATGAAATGTTCATAAAGTAAATGTCAGAAAGAAAATTAATATGTTTAGAAATTAAAAACCACTGACATTGAGGAGGTATAGATATTCAATAAAAAACAGCCATAACTTTTATAGACTTGCGCTTCGAGGGAGAAGTTTAATTTAACCAAATCATAGAACAGACGCAAATTATTCAACAATTGCGTTAAATTATTATTTTTTAAGGTTATCTACGCACTGTGTATATCAATATAAAATCTATAACAGGTTGTAGAAAGTAGATTCATTCTTCATTTAAACTAATTATTTTAAATGTTATACTCAATTTAACAAATAGCTTTACTAAATTCACCCTTTGAGTGAAAACCATGTATTAGATGTGTGGTAGCCAAAGTGGACCTAAGATGCCATCTATGTCTCCGATATTTGGTGAAGCTTTTGAGTTCCCCAATAACAGCATCTCCTGAAACAAAAACAACAAAAAATATGATCCCTACTGATCTCTATCCCTTTGTGCAGGGATAGGATTATGGAAACGGTATTTAATGTAGGTGAAAGTTGCATTTTGGCAATTCATTTATTGTTAAATCAGCTTGACAACATGCATACTATGTATGTGCCTACCTCCTGAAGAGTGTTCTTCCTACGAGAATCCACCACTTTTGTCTTCCGTGAACGTCCAGGCCCTTTTGTGTTGCAGAGCTCACCATTGCATTCTTTTTTTCTCAGAATATACTAAAATGTTGATTTGGCCACTCCTAATATTTCTACTGTATTTCTGATTGATTTTTTTTCTCTTTTCTTTTCTCTTCCATTAAGAGCTCTTTTGACCGCATGTTGTGGCTTCACAGCCACCGCTTCCAAATGTAAATGCCACACCTCAAATCAACTCTAGGCCTTTTACCTGATTAATTAATGACGAAATAATGAAGGAATAGCCCACATTTGTCCATGAAACAGCTTTTGAGTCAATTGTCCAATTACTTTTGGTCCCTTGAAAAAGAGGGGGCCACATATTAAAGAGCTGTATTTCTAAACCCGACCTCTAATTTGGATGTGGATACCTTTAAATCAAAGCTGAGAGAATGCACTTTTAGCCCATGTTCATTAAACTGTGGATTTATTTTGGTAAACACTCAAAATAACTGTCAGTGTCCAAATATTTCCGGACCTAACTAATATAGATATATAATATATATATATATATATATATAATATATATATATATATATATATATATATATATATATACATACACATAAATATTAATTCACCTCCACAACTGAGCCCAAAATAGCCCATTATTTCCTGGGGATGCTCCAATGAATACAGTCATGGTTCTGTGGGTGAGTTTGCCTCATGCGACGTTACAATGCATGGGATGCTGGGAACTGGAGCTTTCCATGGTAATTCCTCCAGGGGCATATTTTCATCTACTAATGATTTATAGCGTATAAATTTAGTGGATCTGAGCAAAATTACAATAATATTTATGTATCTGCCTATGAAATACATATTCATACATAAACTTTTTATCTGAGAGTTGGCTGCCATAACAGGTTTTAGCTTAGCTTTATTTATAAGACATGTATTTATATTATACAAGACAAGTACCACAAGCTGTCAGTTTAAGAACAAGCAATTCTATCACAGCATAAATGCCCAGAGAAATGTTTAAGTGCTTCTTAAGTCTATTAACAAGATTTGCGTGTTAAAAGATTGAGATTGATTTTATGAATGAGATCATTTAGCAAACTGCTCACATTATTAACGCACTGTAAGGCATCAGTTTTAAACAAGGTTCTCTATATGTTTGTACTTCATGTTCTTCATTAAAAATAAAGATAAAATTGAATAGTAAACTATTTATACTAATCTGATTTATGTATTTCTGCACCATGTAAGCATCATAGGGGGAGAGTGGAGAATTGAAGATGAACACTGATAGACCAACCATTTAATTGAATGCTTGGAACGGCCGTTGTGCTAAACTCTAGTGTTAGTTTGGAACACTAAATTAACCTCCTAGTTAAAAGGTTAGTATAAGTAATAAAGACATGCAACAGCTCAATAAACAATTAAGAGAAATGCTATTGCAGTATAGTGTGCATTTAAAGGAGGTTCCCAGAAAACTGCAGAAGCCTGGACAGCACTCTGGACAGCACCCTGTATGCAGCTCTGCAACTATTGAATACTCTAAAATACTGTAAAATATAGGAATTATCAGCAAGTACCCAGCACAATCTATACATGTCAGCACATGGCAATCTCCTGGGTTATAAACATGTTCTGCCCCCTATAATCAAGTGGCTTTAATGTCCTGCAGGTAAAAATCCCCCCAAAACGTAGAATATTAATTGTAATAAAAATAAGTAATAATATTGTCTCCTAGTATAAGCCTGTGATAAATAGCCTCCATATGTACCTGCTACAGCTAGGGGGTATTTGCAGGGTAACTTGGGGTAAGCATATGTATTAAAGTTCTAGTAGCCCAGGCCTTCCGCAAAGGATAATGAGTATACCTGGGAACGGTGGGTCAGGCCGCTGACGTTGCGTGCGGAGCTAGCTAGGTAGGAGGGGAAGTGGGCCCTAGTGGGGCGTTTCTCTATGCCACTCCCGCGACCTAAAGAGTCTCTGCAGTTAGCTGGAGAATAACCCTGGTTGTTCCCAGGTGTGGTAAAGGGAGTCACAAGTTGCAATAAACAAGGGGATAAGATGGAGGCACTAAGGATATTATCATACAGATACTGTCAGATATTATCATACAGATTCTGTCCCAGGCAACATGCGGAGACATTCACATTAATTCAGCTGAATCACTTAAGAGATTATTTTCATTCTAGTTGCCCTAACCACCTTTTACTCTATACCCCAGAGCTCCTTTAGCCTTTCATCCTCTGCTCCTATGACCTTGTAGACCTCTCTTCTCCATTTTAACCTTTTCTCTACACCCCTTACTTTTTCATTCCATGTGTCATTTTATCCATTATGCAAATTTAATGTTTATACACCTTTATATTTTGTGTTTGTATAGAGCTTGGTTGTTAATGTTAAAGGTTTGTTTGCTTCATTTACAGAAAAAAGAATCAGAAAATGAATGTAATAGATTACATATTTTAATGAACTGGATAATGACCTGTAGAGAAACAAATATAAAAGAAAATCTGTGTTCAAACAATGTGTCATATTTTTGTTCTTGACAATATTGCATTAAGAAATGTCATTTCCATTCTTATCTGAAAAGCCTTGGAAAATGCTGGACATGCAATTTACTTCACAAACTCATGCTGATAATGAAGAAAGAAGAAAGGCAGAACCTACTGGAAGCTAATTGGTCTTAAAAAATTCCATAATTATACTTTTTGAAGATTAATAGAGCACCAAGGTATCCAAATAAAGAAGAACAAAATATAATTGTTATAACGGCATATTAACTGGTTCAATTAAAGTAGTCACCTTTAGTCTGAAAATAAAGTTAAATTGTTTGCTATAGAAAGTATATATTATACACAAGATAAAAAGGATATTCTTTGAATTTTTTTTTTGCAAATGTGCCTTTATGCGTGTATATATATATATATATATATATATATATATATGTATATATATATATATATATATATATACAGTATTTTTCCCAGTTGACCCAAATGACCCTCTCATCTTTCTAGCTGATGGTCATGGATGTTGTAGTCATGATGGTGCTCTCCTAGAGCTTCAGCACACTGAGTTAGAATATGTATTTCGGAAACTTTAAAGGACACAGAATGGAGAGTTGGATGTTATAAGTAATTATATGGACTAATGATTTGTCTTGCAATGAGGTCAGTGTGATAAAGGAAGGTAAAGATCTTCTGCAAGTCTCATCTTCTGTATGTTTGGAGGAAAGACAGGGTGTTAGGGTGCTGCAAATTAGAGATTTTGATCTATAGCTCAAGAAATGGGGCCAAGAATAAGGATTTGGTTTTGTCTACCAAATCTGGTCATTCTACCCCATGTGCCATTTCGGGTATCTTTGAAGCCGACCATATATTTTTTAAAACTAGACACCTCAAGGTATTTCAGATGCTGGTATTTTAACCCTTTCCATGCACTAATTCTACTACCACCCTTTGTGGTAGTAATTGATTTTAAATTGCACTTCAGGTATGGATTTACAGCTCCTGGTGTATGTCACTTTCAAACAAGACCCCAATACGTGTTCAGCAACATCTCCCGAGTAGAGTGATACCCTTCATGCGTGGGTTTGTTGGGTTGTTTGGGAGGTAAAATTCCACATTTGGGAAGTGAGCATTTTTCAACTTGGAACTTTAACATCTGGTCCTACTGCCCCCATGTCCTAAATGGGCCATGTTTGAAGCCGGCTTATTCAGTTTAACACATGAAGCCATATATTTTTGAAAACTAGACACCCCAGGGTATTTCAAATGGTGGTATTTAATCATCAGCCTTTGTCAAAATTTGTGGTAGTGATTCTTTTGTATTTTTCAATCAAGCAAATTGTACGTCAGGTGATGTCGGTGCAGTCCTAATTGACATTTAATTAACTCTTACTCAGAGTACCACTAATATGAGATGTGGCCTATGAAGCGAACTAAGAAAATAAACTGAGCCTTGAAAGAAGGAGTATAATATAAGCCATATAAATGTCACATATTGAAAACACTTGTTTGATATAATGCCCTTGTCTGGAACCAAATATTAAAAAAGTTATTTCCAGTACATTAGCAGTATGTAGAAATTGACGACGCTAATAAACATAATATTAAAATAAGAAACATAATAGAGTTTATATCTGTTCTGGCTCATTTGTACAAAAGAAATGCAGACATTATTCCTTGCATTTGATTTCTTTTCTGAAGTACATTTGAATATATTTCATCACACAGTAATATTTAATACACATTTACTAGCACAGATGAACTAGCATTTCAATATGCTTTATATATTCATTGTTGTGGGTTTGAGCATATGAAGTGCATAGCAAAGTTATTATATGTAAAATATAAGCAGATTGTTACGTACCTGGCTGCGGGTTCCTCCGGGTCCTCGGATCGGCAGTCGCCGCGAAGAAGGGGGAGACCTCCCGCCTCGGTACAGCAGCCGCTGCGGAGAAGGGGGAGACCCCCCGTCTCGGCACAGCAGCTGCAGCCGCCGCGGAGAAGGGGGGAGACCCCCCACCTCGGCACAGCAGCCTCAGCCACTGCGGAGAAGAGGGAGACCTCCTGCCTCCGCGAGACAGCTTCCGCCACCGCGAGGACGAGGAAGACCCCTCACCTCTACGCGGCAGCCGCCGCCTACGGGAATCAGGTCCGGTCCTGCCGCGTGCACGTGATCTTCTTCACGCCACCTAGTGGCGCCAGCTGGTAATACTGCTCCTTTTAGAAGATTACGTTCGTGCCAATCACAAGATGGCCGCGGACCGGAAGTGACGTAAAAGCACTTCGAATATCTGGCGGGAAAACGCTAATTGGTGCCTAAATTCCTCTGCCTATTTAAGAGACTCTAGTACACTCAGTCTTCGCCTTCTGATGGTCGTACCTATCTCGATAGTGTTTATTCCTCAGTAAGCGTTTCCTGTTTGATTCCTGTTACCGACTCGGCTTGTTCCTGTTCCTGTGTCCCTGGGGTTTGACTCTGGCTTCCTCCACGATGATCCTGTCTTCTGGCTTCCTGACCTCGGCTTATTCCACGACGATCCTGACTTCCGGCTTCCTGACCTTGGCTTGTTTTTTCGACTATTCTGCGCTGGTTACCTCTGATATCTGTCTATTGGACTTTGCCCGTGCGGTTCTACCTGACTATAGGTTCTATTGTACGCTGAGTGTGACACAGATACAGCAAAACAAACGAAAAATGTTTCATATTGCGTTATTTCCATATTTGATCTATCTGTATGTTTGCCCGCCTATCTATCTACCTATCTAATCTTTTTAATTTGTCCGATCTGTCTAGCATATACACATTTATCATACCTGCTAATCTTACAGATTTTCCTGGGATTTGGGAGCTTGTCCCAGGAAATCTGCAGTTGAGGTTGTAGTTCTGATATTATGGATCTCCTCTAACAGGCCCAAAATGAAGCGGGCGCAAGGTCTTCAGACCTCTGCTTCAGTGTTCCCTAGCCCTGTGCTGGGATTTGACGTAATTTGGCAGCATGAAAATAATTGTCTATGTGTACATTTATGGGATCCATAGAGCCATGGGAAGACTAGAAAGTATTAGTAATATCACATTATATATATAGCGTTTATATATATATATATATATATATATATATATTTTTTTTTTTAAGCTTGTAGATTGACCTTGGATTTGTTGATCTTGACTGAAGATTTGTGTTTTGCAAACACTACTGTTATATTATAATGTTTGATCTATCTTTTCTCTGTATCTCTGTTTTTTAGAAAAGTTTCCTATTTTGCAGTCAACATTTTGTCTGTGCAGTCATTGTCTTATGCTAAATGTTCCAATATACTAAACTGTTGAAGAGCATGTGATTCAGTGAGAAGGATACCTCATTCAGTATTCATCCTGGGTGTGGGAAGCTGTTGTCACTTCTCATTTTTATATTAAAATAGACTATTTCCAGTATGGCTTCTCAGGGGCACATACACAAGTTTTACATGGCCAATCCAGCCATTAGATTCATATGCTGACAGGCTAGTGTCATGAGTATTGCTGAGTGTCATGGGCCCTAAGACTTTTAATATTGTCCGCTTACTGATATCCTCTTAGGAAATGCTGCTAAAAAATCATTTTGCACCCGCACCATCTGAGACAGCGAGAGGTTTCCATTTCAACAGACGATATCATCAACCAAGCAAATGTTTTGCAGTATACATTGCAGACAGAAAATTGCAATTTTGGTAGCAGTCCTTGCTAAGAGGCAGGCATGTGTATGGGCTACATGATGAAAAACTGCAACATAAGCTACTAAAAAATCCCAAAACCTGACTTTTTTCCATTGCACAAGAAGAAGCACTTGTATATAAGGCTGCGTATTTGCACTTAAAATACATTTATTCCTCATCCAGTCAATGTAATGCATCTGTATTAAATGTAGTGGAGAATAGAGAAGTAAAACAAAAACCTGTTAAAATTTCATTCCAAGGGACTTGTCATAGTTGTGGTGACAATCACAAGCATAATACATGTCCCTTCAAAAAGCAGTTTGCTATAAATGATAAAGGTCACATACAGAAAGTTTGTAGAAAACTTATCACTGCAAAAAGAGAACTGCAGGAAAACATGAGTACAACATCACAGTCAGCACACACTGTTAATGTCCCAAATAGATTTTCTTGAGCTACTTAATTTTTACTACTCTTTCCTAAAAGACAAGGCAACTATTGCTGAACCTCTTCATAACCTACTGGATAAGAATGCCAGCTAAAAATGGTATGACATTCATGATAAAACTTTCAATGATGAAAAGAAACTGTTCTCCCTTAGGAAGGTTATGGGACTGATAGGAGGGTGGGGTAAAGTTACTGGTTTCGGTGTCAATCTCAAAAAGACAATGCCATATTTCCCTATAAGACAAGAGTACCTCAAGCCTAGCTTGGACATAAATCGAGAAGCAAAACACAATAATTATTTAGGCATAAAGTTCCCCAAGAACTTTTGGGCTGATGTACTCGAGACAGAGTTAAATAGTAGGAAAATACTGTATTTTTTGGAAAATCAGCACTCATTACCCTTACGGAAAAATTACTGCAGTTTTTCTGAAGTAATACTGCAGTTTTTTGGACATGAAAAAACTGCAATACTGCACTTTTACTGCAGTGTTACTGCACATTTACTGCAGTTTTACAGCATTTGTACTTCACTGTACTGAACCGTCAAAAAGTTAAATAAGCTTAGAAAGTGATCAACGATCACTTTCTTCGCTTAAACGGCGTTACTGTATCGACATCGAGGCATTCAGCAAGGCCGAGATCGGCATCGGGGGCCATGTCTGGCCCCTCCCCGGGGCGTCAACAGCCGTTTTAAAAGCGTTTAGGACGATCGCCTCCTAAACATAAATGGTGTCGCTGGAATGCCTCGATCAGGACACCAAACACTTACCTCTGGGTGGTCTCCAGACCCTCTAGAGAACTTTGGCTCCACTTGCAGGTTGAATACAGGTACTGCATTCAACCATGCAAGTCAATGGAGCCCAGCTTTCTAATCACAATGTGATTAGTAAAATATACAAAAAAAAAGTGCTAACATTTAAAAATAATTATGCAGTGATGTCACTAGATGAACCATCCAGTACCAGCAAAATGTGTAAAAAAAAATAAAATAAAGTTTATTATTTTGAACAAGTGCTAAAATTTCTCAAAAATCTCAACAGAGTTAAAATAAAAGCACTTCAAATACCCAAGGGGTGTCTAATATAAAAAAAATGGCTGATGGGGTAAATTGGAGTGGCTGAGCTCAAAGATAGGGCATAGGTACAGACTTTCCAAAATGGACAAAAAAAGCGCACTTCCCAAATGTGGCATTTTAAATCTCAAACAACACGACAAACCCATGCATGTCGGGTATCACTGCACTCAGGAGATGTTCCTGAACACACATTGGGGTGTTGTTTGACAGTGGCATATACCAGGACCTGTATATCTATAAATAAAGTACAATTTGTGTGAAAAAAAATAAAAAAAATTACTATTACAAAGTTTGACAAAGTGTAGTTGTATAATTGGTGCATGGAAAGGGTTAAAATAACAGCATTTGGAATACCCTGGGGTGTCTAGTTTTCAAAAATATATGGTTTGAATGGGTTAAATTGAGTTAACCGGCTTCAAAGATATTCCAAAGAGGAGATGGAGGAAGAATGACCAAATGACCACCTGAATTACGCATGCCCCAAAAGTAGCCTTTTACCAGCCAAACAATCTGACAAACCCATGCATGTGGGGTATCGCTGTACTCAGGAGATGCTGCTGAACACATATTGGGGTGTTGTTTGACAGTGACATATACCAGAACCTGTATATCTATAACTAAAGTACAATTTGTGTGGGAAAAAAAATAAAAAAAAAATACTATTACAAAGTTTGGCAAAGTGTAGTTGTATAATTGGTGCATGGAAAGGGTTAAAATAACAGCATTTGGAATACCCTGGGGTGTCTAGTTTTCAAAAAGATATGGTTTGAATGGGTTAAATTGAGTTAACCGGCTTCAAAGATGTTCCAAAGAGGAGATGGAGGCAGACTGACCAGATTTGTTAAAAAAGATTTGGAAATCATAAAACGCTGCTTGTACTTATTGCCCTATAACTTACAAAAAACAGCAAAAAAACATAAAAACATTTGGTATTTCTAAACTCAGGACAAGTAGTAGAATCTACTTAGCTAGTTTTTTAACTTGCTTTTTTAGGTGAGTAAAGATTTTTCAAATAAAAGTCATAAAATGTGTTTTTTTTTTTTTCACCATGTTTTTTTTATTTTTTTATCGTAAATAAGATGATACGATCAAAATAATGGTATCTGAAGAAAGCCCATCTTGTCCTGAAAAAAAACAATATATAACTTATGTGGGTACACTAAATGGGTGAGGAGAAAATTACAGCTGAACACAAGCACCACAAAAGTGTCAAAACAGCCTCGGTCCCACAGGGTACAAAACGAAAAATGAGCCCGGTCCTTAAGGGGTTAATTAATGAGACCCAAATCCCAAAAAGTAAAAGAAAACTAACTTTTATTGAAGATAATTAAACATAGGATTTCCCACTAAATTCAAACTACTTGTAAAGAAAAACTTAATGTTTATGATACCCCACCTTTACATAACCTAAAATCTCTTACACACTAGGGATTCAGAAAACCAAAACATTTATATTACAATGAATTAACATGGGCCATTACTTAGAGAGGTAGCCATTCACTAAATGTAGAAGACGATAAATGGGAGTTTCATTAAAGGTGTATAGGAGGCATAAAAAAAGATCCACTGATCTGTAATATTTTTGGGAAATGCAGTATCATCCACATTCATATATAACGTCCTTATCTCACAAAATTTTATAAATAAATTTGAAATTACTTATTTCTTCCATTTCCTCTGTAACAAAAAACTAATATATTAACATTTTTTTACTAATAAAATAATTCAAATCATACTTTCTGCACCAGAGTCCTTAGGTTTCATGATATGCCACAGCGACATTTTGTGCGTGACTTATCTGTGTTACTGACAGCAAAGAAGAAACATATAGCAGTTCTCTAAGTGAACAAGCTAGGGAACGCTGATGGAGTAATGGAAATTGTTCATCTTATGACAGTCAGCAGCAGACTTCATTTGAAGTTATAGGAAGACATAACTCATATTGACATTATCCCTCACATGCAGTTCTGGGAAGTGATTTATATGTTTCTCATTGTTCAGCACAAGCAGATAGCATCTATTCAATTCAAAGATGAGTTTTCCTTGCACTACAGATACATTTTCAATCACCAAGGAAGAGAATGCAGGAGCTATATTTACCAGAATTAACCTTCTATCTCTCTCTGCCTTGCTTTCTGTATATATTTATACATAAATCTAAGGGGTGCAGCTGTGACCAGGCCCAATTCCATTTTATTTATCGATCTTATTAGGGCAGAAACACTGCTTCCTTCTGTCTAGATCTCTTTTCTCCTGGGTACGGTGCCCATATTATACTTCAGTAAGTGATGGGTCCAAGTGCACCTTTAAATTGTGGCCACTCTACTCAGCAGATATTGGAGTGTTGTTTGCAATGACATATCAAAAGTGCTGTAGATTAATTCCTGTAGTACAATGTGGGTGGTAAAAGCACAAAAGTACTACCACAAACTTTGACAAAGGCTGGTGGTATAATTACTGCATGCAAATGCCTGGGGGTTTCTAATATTCAAAAATATATGGATTAATAGGGATAAATTGAATTGGCTGGCTTCAAAGATGGGACGTGGGCGCATGATGACCAGATTAAAAAAAAATGCCACTTGTACTTATTGCCCTATAACCTGCACAAAAAAAACAGTAAAACATTGGGTATTTCTAAGGACAAATATTAGATTCATTTAGCAGTTTTTTCATTGGAGTTTGTAGTTGAGTAAAAGATTTTTCAAAGAAAATACAGAAAAAGTGAAAAGTTATCTAATTTTTTTCCACCATATTTTATTTTTGTTTTTATTATTAATTAATTGATATGATCCAAATAATGGTATATAGAAATCCCCTCTTGTCCTAAATAAAACATTATATAATTTGTGTTTGCTGTAAATGAGAAAGAAAACCAGCCTGGTCATGAAGAGGTTAACATAATGAAAAAAAAATACTTTTCCGGAACAAATGGAGATATATTAAAACTGAACAGGGTCAAAGTTCATTGTAATTTTTTACCACTCCAGCTGATTGCATATGATGCTATATAGAATATTTTTCAGACCAGAGATCTTTTTACGTTTTTTTTATCCCGGAGGCTGTTTGCATCATATTAGTAATTTTGTATTATCTTGAAATGTAAAATCTTATCACATACTTGAGAGTATAAGAGATACCTTTTGTGTCTTCACATTTTTAAATCTAAGCAGGTGAGAAATGTTTTTTTACTAAAGGAACAGCTTTTTATATATATATATATATATATATATATATATATATATATATATATATATATATATATATATATATATACATACACCTACACAAACATACAATTTACTCTTTTGTTGCCTATGTGAAACACTCTGCAAGCTTTTTAGACCCTCTCAGTTCCATAATCTGGAAATGGTACTGGCTATTTATATAGTTATTTAGACAGAGGCCCCATCTATAAAATGTGATAGCAACAACGCTGCTTACAACAACCAACCCAATGGACTAAGGTGACCTTTTTCATTCTTTAAAGGTTTTTTGAATATCAGCAGACATCTGACTTTATAAATTATTTGGGTCAGGATTGCAGCCTATCTATTTTATTTTTAAATATATGTTCTACAATGTGCCTAATTCAAATTATCTTGATTGAAGTTGTTACCCGAGCATTTAGATTTATTTTGCACTCCTCCTATTAGTAGTCCAACACCCTTCTTCATAGAGGTGCACCAATGTATTAATGCATTTGAGTATATAAGAGACCACATCTAACCTTTTGCATCCTGATGTTTCCTAGAGAACATAGAATTACTATCTTGCTGTTCTTCTCTCACAGACTGTTTTAAGACATAACTTTGATGGGGTTATTTGGGTACATTTAGAAGATGCTAGTTTACAGGATACTCAGTATATCTGCTATGGACTCTAAAGCATCTGATGTGTAAATAGTCTTTATACTTTACTAACTTTTTTCCTCCCTCTGTAAATATATATTTACACAACATTTCATTGGCTTTTCACCGCCTAGACCAACAGAGGTTGGCTATTGGCTTTAGGCCTTTAACGTTTCTGGCTGTTAGACCACGCATACATTTCCTCCAATATATCAGATGCTCCTTGTTCATAATAGAGCAAGCTAGTTTGAATTACAGTCAAAAGTTTGTTTGTCTGAAACAGAACAGATGTGCGTTCATACTCTGGATATTAAGGGGTGTATTTTAGCCTTTTACCTCCATGTGTTCAACAACCAACCAAATTTGGTTGACCTTACATGGCCAAATGAGAACAGGTTTAGCAATTACAGTTTTTATGTCTTTTCTAGGTATGTAAATCATTTGTCACTGAGAAAGAAAGTGTTGGTATTCTGTACCAACTAAATTACCGTATTTGCTTGATTATAAGACAAGATTTTTTTCAGACCAAATGCTCTGAAAAATAACCATCGTCTTATATTCAAGTTCATCTTCTAATCAGACCTCAAATAAAGGTCTGATTACAAGACTAAGATTCAGATCCCCGCAGCGCTGCAGGGGACCTGGAGCCTCCTCTCCGGCAGCCGGTGGAGGTCTGTGCGATGCACGCAGACAGTCTCAGCTGCTGCCGGCACTTCTGCTGGGCGTTCTGTGCTGACAGCAGCAGCAGAGGTTGTCTGTGCGCATCGCAGCTGCCACCACTACACACCAAGGAATCTGAAGTACGGAGAGAAGTCTAGGGAAACACTGGTAAGTCTGGGGAGGGTAATATGGGGGGTATAAGGGCTTTTTGGAGGCAGAGTGGCATATGGGGGGTTAAAAAGAATATCGGGGGGGCAGAGTGGCATATAGGGGTTAAAAGGAATATCAGGGAGGCAGACTGACATATAGGGGGTTAAAAGGAATATCAGGGAGGCAGACTGGCATATAGGGGGTTACAAGGAATATCAAGGAGGCAGAGTGGCATATAGGGGTTAAAATGAATATCTGTGAGGCAGAGTGGCATATAGGGGGTATAAGGCATATCTGGCGGCAGAGTGGCACATAGTTGGTATAAGGCATTTATGGGGGCAGAGTGGCATATAAGAGGGCATAAGGCATATCTGGGGGGCAGATGTGCATAACTTTGGGAAGGTTGGCAAATAAAAGGAAATAAAAACAAAAAATGCATTTCTCAATCATAGTTTTTATTAAGTATGAAAAAATAGTTTACATGTGAATTAATATTGCTAGTAAAACTTTCTTCTTATAGGGTAGTCTTATATTCAGGCGTTTTTTCCTTAATTTTCAAATTTTGGGGGGTCATCTTATAATCAAGCAAATACGGTAAATGAGATGTTCCCTTCTGTTTCTGGGAGGACCCAATGTTGCTTTTCCTTCAATGTTGCTTCTGGGAAGGTGCTTCTTTATTTACTCTTTGTATTACTAGGATATGAAATCCAGTGTTCCCCATTAGATGATTTGTAGTATATGTTTCCTGATGGTGTGTCCAATATGCAACATGATGCATAGTAAAAAGTTTTTAACATTTACACAAAATTATGTGTTGACTGTTGTAGAGACAAAACCAAAATATGAAAACGCTGTCACTTCATATGGGCTGCCAAAGTTTCTAGGTTTTCTTTAAATGTTAATTTTTTGTGGGTTCTTTGGCAATATCCTCACATTATATTCACTTTCTGATGCCTCAGACAGGTAGGGAGCTTGATGTATACTAAAAACAATTTTATTCACATTTTGATACAGAATTATTTTTCTGTATGATTCTTCACAGTTTACATAATGTGTTTTTGCTACACTGCTGCTGGGATGGGGACAGCAGATTTCCCATAAAAGTTATTTATGGGAAAGCGCGTTTATGTTTTTCTTGCTTTGTCTAGTACACCATGTGCATATGTAACTATTATTGTTATTGTACAGAGTAATGTACTATTCTTACTCCAGAAAATATACTTTAATTAAAAATATTGTGTTTTATATATTTAATGTCATATATATAGAAGGCACACATATCTTTATTTTCCTTTAGAAATTTGCTCTGGAGATATATAACCTTTAGTCAATATCAAATGACCTCCTATAAAAAGAATCATATTATTAACATTTCATTGCTCATTCATATTGAATAGATCATGTAGCAAATGTCAACTTCACAAGGCCAGTTGCAAATATTGCTTGTTAATCTCTTGATCCTGAAACCCCACATCACAATAAGTTGATGCGTCACAGGTAGAACCTGGCCCTTCGCATCCCCTAGCGTGTTGTGGCTTTTGATAGCAACATTTATAACTCAAAAATGAACAATATATTGAACGCTGAATTACTTGTTCCTTTGAGAAGTAATTTTACAATATTTCCTGTACTTTTGAATATATTTTATTATGGTGACATTTATATAACAATAACAGCACTCATGAGATTTGAGATACTTGAAGACAGTATTCTTATCAAATTTATTTGCTCACTTTGGTTCTACATTCGCTTTGCTGGATTTCCACAGTCAGTAGGTGTAAGTCTTTTATTCATAAGTAAACATACACAGTAATGATGTTCTAATATGGAAGAGATTCTCTGTAACAGCCATCTATCAATTAATGAAAGTATATTACATTATGTGCATTTTCAAAGGTGGTTTAATATAAAATTCACTGTATAAAAATTCCAATAAACCCAGTTATCATAATCAATGCCACAATATAATTTATTCCATTACTACTACAACTACTACTACAACAAGTAAGAATAATTTATAGTACAGTCGTGCCACTAGTATTGGTCATTCACAAAGTTTGTTGCTTCAGTGGTCTTAGATATTGTTGTCAGATGTTACTATGGTATACTGAAGTATAATTACAAGCATTTCATAAATACCAAAGGCTTTTATTGACAATTACATTAAGTTTATGCAAAGAGTTAATATTTGCAGTGTTGACCCATCTTTTTCAAGAACTCTGCAATCCGCCCTGTCATGATGTCAATTAACTTCAGGGCCACATTGTGACTGATGGCAGCCCATTCTTGCATAATGCTTGGAGTTTGTCAGAATTTGTGGGTTTTTGTTTGTCAATGTCTACCCACAAGTTTTCAATGGGATAAAGGTCTGTGGAGTTTCCTAGCCATGGACCCAAAATTTCGATGTTCCCAGGGCCCCTCAGTTATCAATTTTGCCTTATGCCAAGTTGCTCCTTCATGCTGGAAAAGGCATTGTTTGTCACCAAACTGTTCTTTGATCGTTGAGAGAAGTTACTCTTGAAGGATATGTTGTTACCATTCTTTATTCATGGTTGTGTTCTTAGGCAAAACCATAAGTAAGCTCACTCCCTTGGCTGAGAAGCAACCCCATACATGAATGGTTTCAGGATGCTTTACTGTTGGCATGACACAAGACTGGTGCTAATGCTCACTTTGTCTTCTCCAGATGCCCCAATCAGAAAGGGGATTCGTCAAAGAAAATTACTTTACCGCAGTCCTCAGCAGTCCTATCCCTGTACCTTTTGCAGAATATCATTCTGTCCCTGATGTTTTTTTTTGGAGAAAAGTGGCTTCTTTGCCTTGATGCATTCTTCACAGCAATGAAACCTCTATCCTTGAAGTTCTTGATGATCTGATAAATGGTTGATTTAGGTGCAATCTTATTAGCAGCCCTTTTTGTGCAAAGCAATGATGACAGCATGTGTGAAAAATATTTAAGTAACTGGTGCTTAAATAAAAATGGCTTATCTAGAAATACGATTAAAATAAAGAGGAAAACCAAAATAATCCTCAATATATCTGCCATGTCTGGTAAATGTCAGCTGCTGTGGGAATGGAAATGTTGTATGCAAATGCTTCTTATTAAAGATGTTATATAATGTTTTAATAACAGGAACTAGAGAAAAGCTAACATTATAGCAAACCAATCTCATTAGTTTCTTTAGTACTAAAAATAAATGCAACATATTCAATGCTGATGTGCATCAAGAGAAAACAGCAAATCATGTTGATGATTATTTAATGTTATTATCCTTAAATAAATTGGACTTTCCATGTAAATGCTGATGAAAATACGTGTAAATTGGTATTATTAGAAATAAGTAGTTAAATGTTTGGACTACACATTTTATTATAAAGAAAATTAAGCAGGGATTGAATTATATTCAAGTGACTAAATCAAACCATGGACCTATTGATTCTTTGAAAAAAAAGAACAAAGAGAAGCTTATATTGGCCAGAGGATTGGCCTACATTGGAAATATTTTGAGGATGATCAATGTTTCATACAACAATTTTGTTAGTTCTCCACTGTGCCCCAAATTGTTACGATCCAACTCAATCTGGAATAGTTTCAGAATTTGGTACCACACGTTTTTCAAACTCCTGTAAAGAAACCCCACAAATGAATAAATGTTATTAACTTTTAGCTTTTTGATTATCTCTTGGGATGGTTTTTTAACTTGGCAACTTAATACATCTGCTAACTATCTACTCTCTAAAACATCAATATGACAAAACTACTGTTATAGATTCCATTAATGGTTTCCTGTTGATAGCCCTGCATGCCTACATAACCCAAAATCAAAGTGTGAGGAGTGGGGGTTAGAGACTAACACATACCTTATTTGACATCAGATTCCGGCAATCTGTTTCTTAAAGGCTCACAGAGCCCTTAAAAACAGTCTAAGGAAGCTGCGCCAACATAGCACAGTCTACCATAGTGTAAATGGGCCGGATGGAGAGATGAGAGATCTCTCTTGTAACAATCCCATTGAGCAGGGGCATTGAGCAGGGGCACACCAGATACCAGCTGTACCCCCTGTAATTTTGTGGCATACAGACTGTTAAACGCTGGACCTTCCACCCTACGCCTGAGCTATAATATGTTTCTGAGCATGCCTAGTCTTACTTGGTGGATCCCACAGTAAGGCACACATAGCCAGGGCCCCCAGGCAGTGTGTGGGCCATCTCGAATGAAAAGCATATTGATAAAAAAAAGTTTAAACATTCCAAAAAATAGAGGTTAAACAATATTTTTGATGAATGGGGACAAATATTAATTATAAATGCTGACAGGAATCTGACATGTTTTTGTGCATTTTATTTTTTTCCAGTGAAATTAACCACAATGTCTTATGGAATCAGTACAAGATTTAAATCAACTGAATAATGATAACGTGCATTAAAAGTCAATTAAAACCCACACATTTGAATTCCCACACCACCCCAATGCATGGAACACTCAGAATGAAGCATATTAAATGCTAGTGGCAAGAAATAATGCCAGAACATGCTGGAATCTATTAGGATTGATTAACTTCTAATTCCTCTTGGGTACTTGATAATTCTGTGTCAAATATGTGTTCTACAAATTAATAAGGTAGAAGGGATACTCACATAAGGGCAAGGTTCACTGAGGCAAATCTGAAATGCTAATGATGAAGTGGTAAGGCAGGAGTGTTACATGAACCAGAAAATTAACTAACTAAGATTTTGTCAAGTACTACAATCCTTAGATAAGTGTGATCATACATTGCAAATTTTTAACTGACCAAAGAGGAACACTTTTGTTTTAGGGGGTGCAGTTCAATATTTGGCAAGATGTAGGGCTTTGATGGTTTTGTTATTATTTGTTAAATATTTACTACGATACATTTCTGGCAAGAATCCCAGACAATCTTAAAAGTATATTTTATATTTCTATGGTGGTAAAGATTGGCGGACAGTTTTTTTTTTTTTTTGTCATTTGAAAAATACATGTAAAACATATCAGTTTATTATTCTGTCAACCCCCTTGAATTACTGTTTCCTATTTCCTTGTATGTAGATTTTATCTTATTCAATTTAGATTATATGACCAATAACTTGTATTTGGAGATGTAGCTGAATTGCCAACTCTATATTTTCAACCACTGTTGTCTATAAAGACTAGGCAGTTCATTGAATCGAGCCCATTGATTCACAAAGCTATCCACACAATAGGTTTTCCTAAGATGATGCATACAGCAGTCAATTTCCCAGTTATGTATGATGTTAACAATCCAATTAATTATAATTGTTATTATTTATTGTTTTATATAGCGCCATCAAATTCAATAGCACTGTACAATGGGTGGACAGGACAAAACAAGTTGTATGTAACATAACAAATTGGCTTACAGAGACAACAGGAGGAGGGCCCTGCTCAACTGAGCCTCCATACTAACATAGAGGTATAATAAAACATGCATACAGCCTTCAATGACTACCTTTGATCACCAGAAATACTGCAATGTCTGTATGTTTGTACTAAACAAGTTTAAGTCATAAGAAAGTTACCACTGTATTCAGTGTCATTCATTAATTAACATTAATATTTTTCACTCATTAAAGGGATAGTTTACAGCCCCAATAAAGGAAAAATGCATACAAAATTACTTTCTTATGCGTACTTCAAGCATGAAAAATAAAAGCTCTTAGCTGTGGTAAAACCTGCCCTCCTTCAAAAGCACCCCTATTAAAGTCAAAACTAGAGCTTGCCACAGGTGGATATGGAGATCTGAATAGACCCTTGATTGTAGCATTTGAAGCATTGAAGCTCTCAGTAAGTATATCATGTTCAAATAAATACATCTCCTACATAGGAAATATGAAGGAGTGGGCAAGCAAATGCATATAGGGGCTTTGCAAAATCACTCATGCCTTTGCAAAAAGGAGACAATGGAAATTTAAAGGGACATCTCAGCTATCATAACCCTTAAACCGTATGTCACTTTCTGAAAAAAGTTTGTTTAAATAATATTGACATCTAAGCTAATGCATAAAGTAATGAAATATGTTACTGTGTTTTACATACTTATCCAAGATTCCATTATCCTAGACAGTTTTTGGAATTTTCGTTCACTGCATTAAAATTCCTACTGATGGCTCGTTCACACTTTCTTTTCTTTTTCTACATGTAGTTGTCCAACAAATCCCATAGAGATTTTTCTATCATCACCTACACAACTCTCCTACTGGCTATAAAATGCTGCAGCAGCTTGTCGGTAATTGATCAGACAAGTGAACTGTAAAATATTCATTTTCTACTTCAACAGCCAGATAAATCTCTTGGGAAGTGGATGGGAATATTATTATGCACATCAGGCTAGGAGTAGTAATAGTAAATTTGCTGATAAGATGGGGTTTGCTACACTCAATAGTTAAAGTTAATTCTGTAGGATGCATACAACCAGCAACTGTGCTGTTACTTGCCTTTGCTATACAGTGAGAAACTTATAATTAATGTGACAAGACATCTCCTCCTTGAATATGACACATATCTGTTAACGTTTTAATATGCCAACCCTGTTGTACTGCACCATATTAACACTATATGCATATTCATTATTAAGGCCCAGTCCCAATGACATTTTGACTGGCTTTGTATAATGTAGAGTTAAATCAGTGAGCTATTCATACAGGTCCAGCCCTTCACGCAGGAAACTTGCCAATGTTGGACCTTTGTGATGAATAGTGAAGTAAGGGTGTTAAAACCACAACTCTCCTTCAAACTCTTCTGCCAACTCTCCCCATACCGAACAAGGCTCTAATATGGACAAATTGATTCTGTACACTTCGTTACAATAACCATTTGATTCAACAAGGGCACATTAAAAGTTTTTATTTTTGCGCTTATAATATACTGAATATACCGAAACATCTATAGCATTTTTGCAATTAAAAAATTATTTGAAAAAAAAGTTTCACTAATCATTTTAACTTTTCACATTTTGTAAATATCCACTTGACTCAAAATGCTCAGTAATTTTTCTCCATAAGATTTATTTTCTCTGTCATGTAACATTTGTGGGAAAGGATTGCCCATTATGGTCTCCAGTCTCCAGTCTATTCAGGGAGCATATTTGCATGGAAAAGTATTAGAAAAAAACATGAACCCATTTCCAGTAGAAACAATAGTATAATTCCAAAATAAGTATTGCTTATCATACCATTACATATCGATTAATTTGACCTGACTTATGATATGGATCCCTCAGTGGCTGGGATTATTTAACAACAGTAAGTGTTTTCTCATACCTGAATGCTTAGGGTAGGGTTACCACAGTGGGATATAATACCACTAAGCCCCCCCCCACCCCGGTTGCTTAAATGTTCTAATTTAGCATTTGTAACAGAACAAAATGAATACATTAAAATATAATTTTTTTTCTTGGATACTTGATAAAATCATGTAGTTTTGTTTTTATATAATTCTAATCAATGTTTGCAACCCGGTTATTTTTAAACAAGAAAATATTTTTCAAATGACTCTAATCTACCACAACTGTTCCTTTATAATTTATGATAACGAAAACTCAAAGGAAACATTGTAATTAGTTTCATAATACATATTTGACAAAAGAAAAAATGTAGAGAGGTCATCAACAAAGAGAGTTTCGTTAATTATTGCTTGGCTTCTAAACAATGTTTTTTCATTACTGATCACTATGATACTTTTTTCTATTCATCCTATTTAACTTTGTATATTACACATAATATTCTCACTTGTTACATTTAAAATACAGTACCATACTTTTTTAATCATCTGCATTGCAATGAAAATGGTTTACTGCAACACCATATTAGATATGTCAATGTTTCTTGCTATAATTAGGTTTCTCACAATAGCAAGCTTTTTGTTTTATGAAACATAATGTTTAATTTTATGTTAAGTATAAACCTGCATTTAGATCAGCAAAGTATATTTCAGAGGCTTCTATAATATATAATTAACTTAGTTGTCTCAATAGTACAATGTCACAGGGGTGCAAATCAATGGACAGCTTGGCCAAGGGCATCTGACCAAAGAGATAAACCATATGATAATTCAAAACACAAATTCCAGGGTACAGTGTTTAAAGATCAGCCATAGGCTGATAGGTAGGTAGATAGATAGATAGATAGATAGATAGATAGATAGATAGATAGATAGATAGATAAATAGATAGCTTGAGTTCTTATATGGCCCTGAACACCATCCGCCCAGGTGAAGGGGAAGAAATGGAAGGGTTGGATTGGTCTGGCACAGATTGGGTGAGATCAGAGATCATCATTCTATAGGGTTTGATAAAAAGCCAACACTACACACCGTTTGTAAGAAAAGAAAGAGAAGATGTGCGTAGCTGTCCTCTTGTGGTAATTTAATATATTTTTTTAATTTATCAAGTAAAAAGGGACTGTTAGGAAGTCTAACCCTGATCTACAATAGTGTTTGCTAGGAAAAATTGGTAACAGCAGCTTTGTTGTTCTAATGCAAATCAACACAGTTACTGGATATTATGAATCCACCATTGATTTAAATGTATTAACTTGCCAGAATCGGACTACAGGTATGCAAAAAACATAATAATTCATAAATCAATGTTATACTTGCAGCACTGTTGTTATAATTTGTGTGTATATGCACAGTGCCATATTACCATCAGTGCTGCTCTAGGCCTAACCCAAAGCAGCACCATCACCCCTTGCACCTGCCCACCCTAGGCCTAGTCAGTGTAGGCAAGGATGTGCCACTCAATATAGTGGTAAGGCAACACCCTCCCCTCAGTAAGTGATTTTCTTTTAACGTTAATTTTATGGGTGTAGTTATATTTCCTCACTATAGGACCTGACCAAACACTGAAAGGGGTTTAAACCCCTTGCATCAGGAAAAATGGGCAGACTAGATGTGCCCAATATTCCTTATCGGCCGTCAAATTCTGTTTATTTATATACACACATATATATTGTATAAAATCATCAATAAAGTATTTCTGAATATTGTCCCAAGCATAATTGTAAGAAAGTACCTGGCAAACATTCACCTGGTCTCATTGAATTAATATTACCCAGGCCTTTTATCCATCTTGCTTATTATATTTATATATTACACCAGGGAACGTTTATATTTATCCATCAGATCATCAGTTGTTTTTTTTTAAATTGTTTGTTATTGTTAATAACTGAAAATATACAACACTAAGCTGAATGATTTCCTATAAGGTAGGCTAGACAGTTTAAAGAGAATTTCATGAAGACAAATAATTGAATTGAGTTGCACTCAAAAAAGGAGAAAAAGTCAAAAGTAGATGCAAAAAGTATTATCAAAAATGTATTTAGGTTTATTCCCACAACATTAAATAAAAAATTTCAAATATAGTTAGTTTGAGCAAGGCCCTCCTTACCTGTTGTTTCTGTAAGTCAAATTGTTACGTTATATACTACTTTTTATGTCCTGTTTACCCATCGTACAGCTCTACAGAAAATGATGGTGCTATATAAAACAAACAAACAAACAAACAAAAAAATAACAATAATGACCGAAAAGGATTTACATTTCATACTCAATACAAGCATATGTGGCAGAAAACGGAAAACTCTAGAGAGATGAGTGAGGTGAGTAAGGTGCATTTTTTTATTATTCTTGGTTTGCTTCTTTTCCCTTGTTACTGTATTGATCAAGAGAATTTCATGATAATATCAATAATTTATTCATAGACCAGCAGCAGATTTGTTAACATTATTATATTAATGGTAGAATACAAAAATAGCAATAACATATAAAAACAACAATGTACAAAATTAATATTAACATAATCAAGGTCCTATTTTGTAAGCATAAGACACTCTATATGTTAAAAAGACCTAATAATAGAATTAAGTATAATTAAAAGATATTATTGAGATTATATTAAATTTATTTGGTTCTATATTTGTTATATCATTTTAAATACATGTTTTATTCAAATGGTAGGATTTGTATTTATTTATTTATACTGTATGAATATTAGCTGCAAGATGCTACATGCAACAAATATCTATACACAAGGAAAAGCTGTTTTCCGTGTATGCTTACATTTGATATCATGTGCAGAACGTTAGCTTGAATACATTATGTAAACCATGGATATTACTTACCTCCATGAACAGGTGCAACATATTAGCATGTAAAAGGGGCTAGTTTAAAGCCATGAGTAATTTGCTGCACATGTTGATGAAGATTATAGGGAATTAGAGTATTTATTTTATGATAAGAAGGTGATTACAACCATCAACAGTTCTACACAGCAATTTTAATGAAAGTATGGATAAAAGAGCATATCAGTGCTCGTGTATACATATATATATAGTGACATTGTACATCCCCAAGGAATTTTTTATAGGCTTTTGAGCACGAATCATGTCAGTGGTGTATAATATATATATATATATGTATGTATGTATAAATATATATATATATATATATATATATATATAAATATATATAAATATATATATATAAATATATTTATATATATATATATATAAATATATATATATATATATAAATATATATATATATATATAAATATATATATATATATATATATATATAAATATATATATATAAATATATATATAAATATATATATAAATATATATATATATATATATATAAATATATATATATATATAAATATATATATATATATATATATATATATATATAAATATATATATATATATATATATATATATATAAATATATATATATATATATATATAAATATATATATATATATATATATATATATAAATATATATATATATATATATATATATAGTGACATTGTATAGCCCCAGGGAATTTTTTCTTGGCTTTTGTGCTCAAATCATGTCAGTGGTGTATTACCTTTGAGGCTGCCCTAGGTGCCACTAAATGCGCCCTAATTTGTCTGCATCTAGAAAACATTAAAAGGTGCACATCTCCAATAAGTCATGGAGCACCAGGATATGACAGCAGCCAGCCAGCTAAGGGGATTTGTCACTACATACAGCGTGTATACCCTATACACTATGTATACAGTAGGGTGACCATCGGCCCCGGTTTCCGGGGACAGTCCCCGAATTGAGGACACTGTCCCAGGACATGTCCCCATACGCAGGGCCGGCAGACAAACATTCAAAGCAACCGTCGTGCGGCAGCAAGGTTCAAATCGGCCGTAAGACCGCCTCCGCCGGCCATCAAATAAAATTAAAGCAGCTGGCGTGCACATAGTGGTAGTGCCTCAGTGAGGCTCTTCATCCTGCCCTTTCAAGACGTGACGCTCAAGAAGGCAGGCTCACAGTCCTTGTGACAGGGATAGGATCGTCACGTCGGAGGAGAGCAGGAAAAAAGAAAAGAAAAAATGTCATTATTTCTAAAAAATAGGGGTTATAGGAAAGCGGACCCATATTCAAGGGAGGGGGAGGAGGAATTGCCGTGGGACATCATTAAAAATTAAATAATAAAAAAGGGGGAGTTGGGTGGCTGGGGGTAATACACATGGCAGTGGGGGCATCAATAGACCAGAAGGTGGTTGGGCATCACATAAATCAATACTAAAGGGGAGGCTGGCTGGGGGCAAAACACAAGGGTATAAGGGCATCACATTAACCAATACAAAAGGGGGGGGCATCAATACACAAGGGAGGGGGGTTGGCTGGTAGGCATCACATAAATCAATAAACAAGGTTGTGAGGGCATAAATGCACAAAGGGGGTGATACGCAAGGTTGTGGGGGGGACACATTAATCAATACAAAAAGGAAGGCCTGGCTGGGGCATAAATACACAAGGAGCAAAAATATAAAGGGGGGTTAATGACAAAGCAGTGTGGAAAATAGATTTTTTATGCTTCGTTGTTGCTTGGCCTGTCCTGGTGTGTGTGTTTGGGTGTCGGTGGTTCTTGTCCTGGTGTGTGTCTGGCTGTCGGTGTGGCAGGGCCTGATCTGGTGTGTGTGTTTGGGTGTCGGTGTGGCAGAGCCTGTCGTCGTGTGTGTGTGTGTTTGGGTATCGGTGTGGCAGAGCGTGTCCTGGTGTGTGTGTTTGGGTGTCAGTGTGGTAGAGCTTGTCCTGGTGTGGTTTCTAGGTCCAGAAATCAGTGAGAGGAAAAGTAAATGTTTTTTGTTATTTAATATATTTTAATTTGCATAACATACCATACAATCACTTCATAAGCACATACCGAATACACTGCATATATAGTTTTAAGAAAATATGCTTATAAAATAGATTTTTACCATTTGCGAATTTAAAAAAAATGTCCCCGGATTTCATTTAAAAAACCTGGTCACCTTAGTATACAGTGCTGTGAAAATGTTTTTGCCCCCCTGTGTATAGCCCTCTGCACTTATTGAGAAAGGGGGTTCTGTGTTGCCTGTGTTGTTTGCACATCTAGTTGACTATGCAATAAATATGTAAGTAGCTCACCATGGCACATTATTCTGTTGGAGCTTGGATTCTTTTGTTTTATCCCAATACAAAAGCAAAAGTAGACAAAATCATTTTGCATATATTTTTTATTTATTGTTTAACCCATATTGGGAGGTAGAGTGAAATGTTAGGCACGTTTTTGCCCACTCATTGTGAGTGTTTATTGGGACTAAAAAGTCATAGTAACATAATGACTGCTAGTCAGGCCAGCGGTATAGTTTTATATAACAATTCTGCTGATGTTCGTAACTAGAATTTATAAATCTATTTGTGGGATCTATATAGATCACACGTGTATCCCTTTGCTAATCTTGGCTCCCTTTAAAAGGGATAGACGTCGTCATAGTACACTGCATTACAACGCTCAAACTCCAAATAATCAATAAAGCGTTGATGCTAAGCGATTAAAAGTAAAGGTTTACCTGCAAAAAAAAAATGGATTAAATCTCATTATTAGATGTGGGCCAACTATATGTGGACTGAGCCAAGGCAGAGCTGCAACAAATTTCTAATGCCAATACTAATTGTTTCTCAATTAAGAATGGACCTAATCGTAAAAATTGAGAAAAGGCAGGTTTTCCGGATAATATAGACTAAAATATGATACTTCTAATGAGTTAGATATAATGTATGAAATAGCATAATGCATTCTATACAAGAGGTAAAAATAAAGAAAAATCCCAAGTGCTTAGGACCAAAATAAAAACATCAAATGTTTGCTTCTAATAAACATAACTGTAATTAAGAAATGTCTTGTTTCCTGTATAATAGTCACAATAACATTAATTAAAAAAAACTCAAATTAGCTAGAAACTTCTTTATTAGATACAGTGGTGTAGATTATTAAAATAATGATGTCTCTGGTACTCTTGGGATTTTGATCAAACAACTTAATCTACATTAAAAGCATAAAACTGGATAAACATACTAAATATGCCCTTATTTGCAAATTTAATAAAACCTAAAATCTGTTTTAAATAAGATACCATTTAATTTACCCGATACAACTGAGTCCACTGTCATACTTTAATGCAATGCTATGAGGTTACCAGTGTAAATGTTGTATGTTTTTCTTAATGAAATCTCAAACTGAAATTATATCACCCTCAAATTAATAATTGCTGGGTAGTTAATAGGAAATAATTTGATTAGAAATTAAACATATGAGCTATTCCTTTAGCTAAAAAAATGTAGCCAGGTTTTTGAATTAGTTCTGTAGGAGGGGAGATAGTTGTTTTTAATTTGAATTCACTTTGAGTGTACCTTGCGTAAAGAACAAAAATGACATGATCGTTAGCATTACTATTTTTAAGTTATTCTGTACATTACTTTTTATATGCGATTGATTCTACCGAAATAGCAAAAAACTAAAAGCAAAATGGAGTATATTTTTCAACAAAATATAATCAAAACTACAAAGGTTTTTTCTTGCAAAGCCACTTTTACTTTAAACTAATAACTTGCTTAAACACTTTTTATATTATATGTATTCTCACAACAAATGAATGAGGTTGAAAGCTCAATAACCTTGTTTTTTTTTAATCAAACATAGTCATGATTGCTGAAAATAAAGTAGCATCATTCCTTATAATTATTTAGACTTTGTCTACTTGTGTCCATACTTTATAAATCGATCTCTGACCATCTCATACTCTCATGTCTAATCACTTCTAAATGTACCACTGACTAGGCCATACTGGCGATGATGCAGTGGACCCGCCATTTTTAAGCTACTGGCCTGATGACTTTAGTGTGGCACAAAGCTGGATATACATGGTCACACGCTATGTTTTTATTTACAGGTGTAAGCTCGTTTGAGCAGGGCCCTCCTCACCTGTTGTCTCTGTTAGTCAATTTGTTATATTACATGCTACTTGTTATGTCCTGTCTACCCATTGTACAGCGCTACGGAATTTGATGGCGCTATATAAAACAATAAATAATAATAATGTGCAGCTGGGTATACTAAGCTATTGGCTGCATACTACAGATCAAGTGAGTGTATGGCTCAGTCGGCCAGCGTCCCACTATGCCATTTGCCTGGTGTGCCAGATCGCTGTACACTTACGATTAGCAGCATCCTGATTGTTATAACCCTGAATTCTCACTTTCATATTGAGCAATAACATTAAAGCAGAATATTATTTTGAACCCAAAGGAATATACGAGTTTAAAATAGTTTGCTTTTTTCCTTTGTATTACACCAGAAAATAAAGGTACTTTGTAAAGCCTTCCTTTTCTGGACGTATTTAAAATGAAATACAAATACTTTAAATACAAATTTAAACAGAAATAGTTTATTGTAAAAATGAGTGATCCATGCATAATTCCTAAAATAGTTTGTATATTGTCATGCTTCTTTTGAAATCTGAAGTAACAGTTATACAAATAGTCAATAACAGATAAATTAGAATATAGGGCATTGGTTAATTTGACAATTCCTTCTTATCAAAAAAGCAATCGCAGCACATGCTGTAATTCATGTTACCAAATATAGAAGGGCACAATTTGTGCATACAGCTGCAAACACTTCTCTGGTACTTTGGTCTTTCAAAAGCATTTATGTAATTTTCCCCTTTTCTATAACTGAATGCTGTACATGTTGCATAAATGTGACCAGTTGTTTTGCTAAGAAGTTTTCTTTTAACTCCTGCATTTTCATCTGCGTCTTGTAATATGATGTCTCACAGTCCGGCACTGCAGGAATTAATCTGCTTAAAAGGTTCTTGAAATAGCATACTGCTGATGTCAACTGGAAAAAAAAGTTGAAAGCATTACATTAAGTGATTACTTTTTTAACTTTAGGTTATTCTATGACAATCAATAATAAACTTAATAATGAGGGAATGTACAGTGGATATCACAAGTCTACACACCCCTGTTAAAATGCCAGGTTCTTGTGATGTTAAAGAATGAGACAAAAAAAATCATGTCAATCATTGATTTTATTACAGCAATCAGTCTTTTTTGGGTAGGAGTCTATTAGCATGGCACATCTTGACTTGGCAATATTTGTAAAAGCGCTCCAAATCTGTCAGCTTTCGAGGACATCTCCTGTGCACAGCCCTCTTCGGATCACCCCACAGATGTTCAATTGGATTCAGGTCTGGGCTCTGGCTGGGCCATTCCAAAACGTTAATCTTCTTCTGGTAAAGCCATGATTTTGTGGATTTGGATGTGTGCTCTTGGTCGCTGTCGTGCTGAAAGGTGAACTTCATCTTCAGCTTCCTAACAGATGCCGGAAAGGTTTTGCCTGGTATTTGGAACTGTTCATAATTCCCTCCACCCTGACTAAGGCTCCAACACCATGCTTCACTGTGGGTATAGTTTCTTTGGATGATGTGCAGTGTTGTTTTTGCGCCAAAAATACCTTTTGGAATTATGGCCAAAAAGTTCAACCTTGGTTTCATCAGACCATAACACATTTTTCCACGTGCTTTTGTGGGACTTGATGTTGGTTTTTGCAAACTTCAGCCAGGCTTGGATGTTTTTCTTTGTACGAAAAGGCTTCTGTCTTGCCACCCTACCCTACATTCATATGAAGAATATGTGAGATTGCTGTCACATGTAGCACACAGCCAGTACTTGCCAGAAATTCCTGTAGTTACTTTAATGTTGCAGTAGGCCTCTTATAAGCCTCCCTAACCAGTTTTCTTCTCGTCTTTTCATCAATTTTAGAGGGACGTCCAGTTCTTGGTAATGTCTCTGTTGTGCCACTTGATGATGACTTCACTGTGTTTCATGGTATATCAATGCTTTGGAAATTCTTTTGTACCCCCCTCCTGACTGATATCTTTCAACAATGAGATCCCTCTGATGCTTTGGAAGCTCTCTGCGGACCATGGCTTCTGCTCTGAGATGCAACTAAGCAAATGTCACGTAAATCCTACTAGAACAGCTGAACTTTATTTGTGATTAATCAGAGTCACTTTAAATTATGGCAAGTGTGTAATGACTTATATTTAACATGAGTTTGAATGTGATGGGTTAATTCTGAACACAGTCACAGCCCCAGTTATAAGAGGGTGTGCACACTTATGCAACCAGGTTATTGTGTTTTTTCCCATCAAAGATTTCAGTTTGTTTTGCAATTGAATGGTTCACGTTATAGGTCACATTAAAGGTGGAAACAGTTCTGACATGATTTATCTTTGTCTCTTTCTTTAACATCACAAGAACCTGGCAGGGGTGTGTAGTCTTTTTATATCCACTGTACCTTAGGACCACATAAAAATGCGATTTTAATATTTGCCATAGCAAGCTGCTATGATCTAGTTTTGTAGATTGTTATTTATTGTAGTGACATGGGGGCAGGATGACCAGATGTCAGAATTCCAACTTAAAAAACTAAATTGCACATGTTCCAAATGTGGCCTTTTAGCCCCCAAACAATCTGACGAATCTATGAATTGGTGATATCACTGTATTTAGGAGATGCTCCTGAACACATTGGTGTGTATATACCAACAACTGTAAATTCATACCTGAAGTACAATATGTGTGAAAAAAACATTTGAAAGCTATTAATATTAAACACTTTGTTATATGGTTTCCAAAATGGATTATTACATTAAGTGTGTAAGAACTTTGGAAACACAATAAGAGTGACATAGGAGAGTTAAATTGGAAGCCACCATTCCAATTTTTTTATGTTTTACACAGATGTAATAATAATTATTTCATTAGTATGCAAATGCTTTTATATAGTTTCTTTTTCCCCATCATTTAAAATCTACATATGCTTTGTGGAGTTTAAATATATGTGTAAATATTTTGTAGTTATTTAGGTCCAATGTAAACTTCATTGATTGATGACCTTTGAAAGCTGTCCCCGTTGGCCACCTGCTTGCCCTTACTCTTATGGGGGCTGTCCTGAATGAAACATATATGACTTTGGAAAATAATAGGTTGACCATGCCCATCCCTTAATGGCCACAGTGTACCTTTTTTCTGATGGCTACTTCTAGCAGGATAATACACCACCTCACATAGCTCACATCATCTCAAACTGGTTTCTTGAACAAGACAATGAGTTCACTGTACTCCAATGGCCTCCACAGTCACCAGATCTCAATCCAAAAGAGCACCTTTGATGTGGTGGAACGGGAGATTTACATCATGGATATGCAGCCGACAAATCTGCTGCAACTGCGTGACGCCATCATGTCCATATGGACCAAAATCTCTGAGGAATGTTTCCAGCACCTTGTATGCCATGAAGAATGAAAGCAGCTCTAAAGGCAAAATGGGGTGCAACCCGCTATTAGCAACGTGTACCTAGTAAAGTGGCCAGTGAGTATAACTTATGTGTAGTAGATTATTTATTTCATAGGAACAATGTGTAGACTTTCCTTTTAAATATAAAACTTTCACCCACAGTGAAATTGTATTGGCCTTTTCAGCTGATGACTGACATTATGCAGTAATAACTGTAAAATAACATAAAAGAACTTTCCTGCCTTTCAACACTGAATTAGCTTAAAATAGTATGAACTTTGGCGTTTCCCCTTTACTTCATAATATTCCACTCCACCAAGTGATTGGACTTGCTATCCCATCTTCATGATGATAAACATATTCAGTTTATCTTTGTAACAGTATTTGCAGAGTAAATCGATTATTTAATTTAATTTTTTGTTGTTTTTCCTCTAGTTCTCAAAACCATTTTAGCATATGTTATTTAAATTAGACATATAGATTTTGATGGTTAACATTAAGAAAATCTCCAATATTTACCATACTGCTCTCCAACACACTTAAAATATTTGAGCCATGACCAACTACTGATCGTCAAAACCATCCAATTAGACACTACCAAACTATCATGAGTTGATGCCAACCTGCACTTAAGGATCAAGATGACACTCCTTTTAGAGGGGGGTAATATGTGATGTTAATAGTAGTACAACGGTTGCACAATTACCGTTCGCATGACCAGTTGTAGATTTGATAGATTTGTCTTTGTATACAATGTTCTTATATGAGCATATAATCTCAATATTAACACCTCTAAAGAAATGATGTTGCAGATGGACAGGAAGTGTGGTAGTCAGGAGTGTGGTTCACTTTAGATGAAATTAGTCATATTTCATCTAAAGTCAACTACCTTTTACATATCATGCATAATAAGTGTGAACATATAATACTGTATCTAAAAACTGGATATTGGATATCTACATGGTTGTTATTTGTTTGTTTGTTTGGTATCTGCTAATTTCACAATTATTATGTAGAATTTTTATAAATGTATACAAGAACTGCATTATATGAACGAATATTCACTTTGTGACCTTTAAATTAATTCTCCCTTGGCTTGCTGCTATTAACAGATGTCTGTATTATCATTTAACTATGCTGTATGGATTTTTCTTTTGGATGGCCTCCAATATTCATAAAAGTGTTTCTCAGGAAGAATTTATCTGCTACACAAGATCTCATCATTTCAGAGTGACAAGCCTGCAGCATATGCTGATAGTGTTTAATGAGCTTCAGAAAATTAGATCATTATTAAAATATGAAGAAAAACATTTTTCACAGAACATATTGTATGATGTATAATGGGAATCAGAAGAGCAAATTATTATCAACTGATACAAATAAACAAAAGAATGGAAAACTATTATTTGCATATCTACATTGTCTATAAGCCATGTAATGTTTTACTATTCTGTATAACCTATTTATAAAACTATATTTTATAATTCTATATATAATAAGGTTCTGACTGTGGCTGATGGCAAGTGTAAAATAAACACAAATGGGAAAATGTTTTAAAAAAGAAACAATTAATGGCATTAAAGTTGTTACACAACCAGCTCCCAGCTGAAGCTTGGTGGAAGTGCACCAGAAGGCCTCTGTAATGCAACGGATCACCTGGAGATTCAGAAGAATAAGGAAGTTGAAGAAGTGGAGAACAAGAAGCAGAACTGTGAAAACACAGAGACCGTAGGGAGACTTTGTGAGAGAGAGGGTGTGAGAGAGAGAGTGGGACAAAGCCTGACAGAAATTTGTCTGAATCCTTTTTGGTGTCTAATATTTAATTATATATATTAGTATTACTCTTTCTGAAGATATCTAAAATACGGTATATTTTCCCATGTTTCTATGCTCCATTATAAATACATACTAAAGACAATTGTTATACCATTCATTCCTAGACATCAGTTTTAATATTTCATTTGTCTTTCAGGTAAAGTGCCTTTAAACTGATCTCCAGCTGTAGTTTTAGATTTCGTTTGTGAATTATTCATTTCTGATAATACTTAGTGCAAATATTTATCTGAATTGTCAATAAAGTTAAAAGCATCAAACCTTATTGGAAATCTTCATGGAGGTGTAGAGATTTTTCACCAAAAGTTGTATGTATTTTGACCAAAAAAAGGTTATATATATATATATATATATATATATATATATATATATATCACACTCTAAATACGTTATGGTGGGGTGAAAAGAGGTAATGGAAATCCCCTCCACTTAAAATTAAGAAATAATGAAGACTACTATACTTAAGGAATAATGAACACTAATAATTAAGGAACAATGAGTACTAACGGACATCCACCAATGAAAGAGAGTTGCCTCCATTTACATTTTACATATGGATCCCTTAAAGTTAATGTCTGTTGTGCTAGGCGGTTTTGAAACAAAGCCCAGGACAGAGGTGCAGAAGTTTTTTTAGCCTGGGATGTCATGCTCGTCTTCTGCTGTGAAATAGAAAAATGTGTGTATGACCAGGCGTTTGTAAGGGCAGTGTATGTGTATTTGTGTGTATTTTAACAGTCTATCCATACAATTAATGTTTTGGGTCTAGAGGGAATAGATTGATTTACACACATTTAACCCAGTTGAACTATTTAGTATTGCTGAGCCCAGCAACTGTGAAAGTGTCCACAATGTCCGAGCCTATCCCTGGTTAAAATGAGATTGGATGTTAGTGTACAGGGTTAAAATAAGTGTGTGTGGGGGTGAAAATGTTCAAGTTAAACTGAACAGTGTGTGTCAATGTACAGTGCTAGACTATGTGTGTGTAAACCTATTGTGTTTGTGAAGGAAATATCAGTGCACAGTGTTATAATGAGTGAATGTCTGTTGGTGTAAAATGTTCAGCTAGTAATGCTTTGAGTTTATTTGTGACCTGGAGAATCTTGTTCCTGTATGCATTTGATCATAAAATGTTTGTTGTTGACAGAGATTAAATGGCACTGACAAGATGTTTGTGCACAAAGATGGCACTGTGGGAAGTTGGTGAAATGTTACTTGGTGAAGTCTGTGGCCTAAAGAGATGAAGTGGTTGTCATAGATAATATGGTTAGAATTGTTCTGTTTGTTAAGGGGAGCAGTTAGCATTATAGCCACACCAACAAAAATTCTTGCACCCAGGCATCAGTGACCCTATGCTTGGCGCTTACCTATGTAAACCCATCTGACTGATGTGTGCCTTTTTAAAAAGCATTACCTTAACATTTATGTGGTTTTACTACTACACAGAACCTTGCTTTTCAATTCATATTTCAGTAAGGATTTTTAATTTAGTCAATTACAGCTTTAGCAAACTATGTTTACAAAAGGACATATTGTATTGCACATGCCAGACTTACTAAGGTCACAGCTGTTATAGACTGATTAATGAATGAACATGTTCCCGGCAACAGTTTGCTAAACTTTAGCACTGTAAGACTTTATGTGGAAATAATATTATGATACCACCTTTCACTGTGACTAAAAACAAATCATAAGCTAGAGCTGGCTAGCAGTGAATATAGTGGGTAAGCGCTTTGGCAAGTAGGTGATGTGTTTAAATACATGGCAGGTTTAGTAACTGAGAGGTGAGGAAATCAGCAAAAGTGTTGGAGGGGTTCTGCAGAATCCCTGTATGCATTTGCAATGAGGGGTAAAATGGTAATTTAATGGGGGTGCTCAGCTATTTTATACATTTAAGTGCAAAGCAGAGTGTTAACCCATTCATGACAATTGATGTGTCTGGCATATCAGAAAAGTTGAGGCATTCAGCAACACTGTGATCTGTAGCGGGGGTCCCATGTGGCCCCTCCCTCAGACATCAACATCTGCCATATAAAATATGGTGACGGGTGCCTGATTTAAAAGAGCTTAGGTGACGATGAAACAGTGTCACTGAAACTCACCCCAGGACGCACTGTGACTGCTCCAGAGAACGGTCACAAGCGCCACTGCGAGAGAATTTGCCTTTAAAAAATAAATATGTTTCCAAGAGGGTCTCTCCAGATCCTACTGAGAACTCAGGGCACAATGTGAGTAACAATGTGGTAACGTAAAAATAATGCCCCACTGATGTCACCATCCAGCTCCAACAAAATGTGTATATATATATATATATATATATTTACATTTATTTTTGACACCCAATGAGCATTTAAATACTCACAGGGTGTCTAGTTTTTAAAAATGTATGATTTCATGGGATAAATCTAATTGGCTTGGTTCAAAGATGTCCCAAAAATAGGACATGGGCACAGTCTGACCAGATGTCCAAATTCCAAAAAATAGACACTTTGCAAAGGTGGCCTTTTGCCGCCCAAATAATCTGACATGCCTATACATGGGGGGGTACTTTACACATATTGTGCTGGTGTTTGACAGTGACACATACAAGGAGCTGTAAATTCACACCTAAAGTAAAATGTATGTGAAAAAATACAAAAAATGACTATTGACAAAGGCTTATAGTAGAAAAAGTAGAAAAAAATGGCTTTGAAATAGCAAAATGCTACTTGTACTTATTGCCCTATAACATGCAAAAAAAGGAAACAAACATGAAAACATTGGGTATTTCTAAACTCAGGACAAATAGTAGAATCTATTTAGCAGTCATATTTTTCAAGTAAAAGTCAAAAAAGTCCCTTTTTCTTAAATTTTTACCATATTTTATCATTTTTTATAGTAAATTATGTGATACGATCAGAATAATGATATTTAAAGAAAGCCCTTCTTGTCCTGAAAACCAGCATTGCTACAAAAGTATACTTTTAAATAATCACACCGCATGAAACTTTCTATTGAACACTTTGCTACAAGTATAGCATATTATTTATTATTATTATTATTTCAGCAATGAAAATAGACAGACTTTGCACTTACCCTATAAAGGTGGAAGATTACAATTATAATTATTATTAAATTATATCTTGTACATCTGACACATACTCAACTGCAACGGTTGTAAGGCACATAGGTTCACAATGTGTAGGGTCTGAAATATATCTGTAATGATTGTTACTGTCTTTTGTGAGATTAAGGGGATCTGGACACATTAATGTTCAATTACTTTGATCTCAATTGGCTGCACAGATGTTGGCTTTGATCTTAGTCAAACAGTGATTTTAAGTTGAATAGCTTTCATTGTGAGGTGTTTAATAGTTACATGTGCTAAATGTATAAACAATGTTGAGCAGTTAGGGCTTATTACTTGACTGTGTGCCCTTGGGAGTTAAATCGATCATTCTTTTTTTACTGCAGAAGTGCAGAAACTAAACGGGTCATTGACTCTTACCCATTGTTTCTGTTGATGTTCTTACCATACAAAAGTGTAAAAAACATCAAAGAAATTATTTTTGTGGTTCTATACTATACACTTGCACACAAAAAATAATTCATATTCATGCATTCTGCAACTTAATAAATGTTGTATAATATTGTAACCCTTTACTAGGTAGATCATTTTTTACATTAGCTGCAGGTGAACTGTTGACAAAGGCATATTCCTGTCAGCATACTTGACAGGAAATTTATTTTGCTCAAGCTAAAAGTAATTAACCTCCACTGTGAGAGAATTCTATTACTAGTAACTGTTCTGCCATGCAAAGAGCACTACATGAAAATGTTACAGGCCGTCAAGCAGAAAAAGAACATTTGTCTATATTTTAAAGTTACATTTTCCTGATCTCTATTAGATCAACTTCTACCATTTATATTTCTACAGTATATCAATCGCAACATTTAGGGATAAACAAGATCATATAATCCTAATCAGAAGCAATACAATTTAGAGGGTTAATTTTAAAACATGGTACAATTTCTCCTTGGTCTTTGTATCTGTGTATAATTAAAAAAATACAGCGGAAATGTAGATGAGATTTTTAATGCAATAAATCTATTATTTTTCAAAAGAGGCTGTAACACTTTCATTCATGCCCTCGTCATGTCTTAAAGTATGTTCATGTTATTGTTAATTGGGTATACTGACAATTTTAATGTTATTCACTCATTTTGTAAACATGCTTGTAGAATCTGTGACTCACATTAATAAAATGTAATATATATTAGTTGTTTAAAATTGATAGCACTTGAATGTCAGTGCAACCATAGCCCAAGTTGCCTCAACTGAACCGGAGTTAACTGCATGTAATTTTCAACTTAAAGGTACAATACATTCATCATGAGCATTATATTTCCCCCCCCTAGCAAATACATAGAGGGATTCACGATCATTTCTCTTATGCATTTGTACTGTTTCCCGTTCTCCAGCTTCCTTGCATACTCGCCACCAGTCAGTTCCAGCAATTTCAGAAGAGCCACCTTGGTTGCTTCAAGCAGACAAAATTGTCTTCAACACAGACGGTGGAAAGGGTCGCATGTTGCGTGTCTGAAGCCGCAGCTTCATCTAAAGGTGAATGCTATATATTTATTAATTTTACAGCTAAAGAAAGCATATTAAAATACTTAAAAGTATGGTAATAATATACATTTCCTCTTGTAGCCTGTTTTATCAGAAGCTGTGTGCTAGCCACCTTCTAAAACTGGTCCTCTGCAGGATTCAAAGGTATTCAAAGACATTTGGACTACCTTGCCAGATCTGCAAGCAAGTTTATTAATTAATATTTTGTATACTTATTCTTGTTTTCCTGTATATGTACCAAATATTTATTTTGGGGACATTGTTTCTATTTTGGCCAAATGTTGATGTGTACCTTTTGAAATGTACATTCCTTTGTCCTGATTCCCTCCCACTCGGGCCTCCTACGAGCTTTTCACTTAAAAGAAATTTCTCTTATTTCACCCCTCTCTTGTAGCCTTTCTGTTACATCCCAGGCTGTGTGCTAGCCACCTTCAGAAACCAATAATAATATTCATAACATATATTTTATTAGAATATTACTGTGTAGTTCTATAAATACATACTTTAAATAAATAATAATACATAAATAATAGGCATGAACTATTTTTTTATTTCTAAATAAATTTACACGAAAAGGGAGTAGAAGTACGCAAAGATGCTCATTTTCTTTTTATTTCTGTGAGATAATGGTTAATTATAAAACCAATCTCTTTAACAATAGTGTTGTTCATTTGTGGCAAATAAACACTCTTTTCCTCTTTTCATGAAGTCGTTTCTGCTTTCCCACCGGGAAAGTTTACTTAATTTTCTTTTGGATTAACCGGTACTCTGATTTAGAATTCGAACTTAAAGAAAACTAACTGATTTTAATAACTTTCTCTGTAAATCGCATCATTGAGTTTGAGTTTTAGCACACAAAACTACTTTCCATTAGGTGATTTTACTTAAATCCCTGTGTGTAAAGGCAAGATAAACACACATCAGCAAGTTTGTTATTGCAATTAAATTATTGGATTTTTACATTTCAATGTTTTCTGAGAGTTGAAAATGATAGATTTTTCCCCTATGTTAGTGATAAATAATTTCTTGGCACTCATAACCGAAGGTAGCACACATCTTTGTTCTTGTCTAAATATTAGACACGCTTAAAAACTGTTATGGTTAACAAATAATGTATTACAGATTTTTAAGCTATGTCTTGCCCCAATCTTGCTCCAGTATTTCTAGGTGGCATGGTGGGATCAGAATTTTCTTGTGATTTGTCTAACTTGACCAAAATAGATTCAATAGTGTGTAGCAACTCCACAAAAATAGTCATTGCCTATTGGGTACAGTGCCTCAAGCCATCATTTAAATCAAGAAAAATATAAAACAAACAAGATCCCAAACAGGCTTAAATGTATTACCTGTTGCAGACAAAGACAGTGAGAGGGTCTGTTAAAAGTAGTCAAACTTATGCCTTTTTTTCAATTCCAAGTTTTTAAAAAAACCTCCATGACACAGCACAAAAACAAATAAAAAAATCCATGTTGTTAGACTTAGTTATAGGTACACACCCTTCAGGTGGTATTCATAGCAAATATTAATGAGGGATGTGTGTATAGCCTGGGCTACTATCCAACTGCCAGGACTCAGGTAAGCAGGTCAGGTAGGAGCCCAGTCGCAGAGGATACCTGAGGCTCAGTTTGTACCCCGCAATGCATTATAAACACACCACAGGCTGAATAGTACAATATGGTCTGTATTGGAGAAGCTGGACAACAGGCAAGTACAGGCTGTAAGTCTCTTGACCTGAAACCGGACACACAACAGGGAATCAGACACGACAGGGCTCTGGACTCACAGCAGGGCACACGGCAGAAGGCTCTCTGGCAGGGCACATTGCAGGAGGCCCTCTGACAGGGCACATGGCAGGAGGCCCTCTGGCAGGGCACGACTGAAAGCCCTTCAGGCAGGGTACACGAACTGAAAGCCCTTCAGGCAGGGCAAACGACTTAAAAAAGGACTTCTGGCAGGGCACATGACTTGAAAGCACTTCTGGCAGGGCACACAACTTGGAAGCCCTCTGGCAGGGCACATGACTTGAAAGCCCTTCTGCCAGGGCACATGACTTGAAAGCCCTTCTGGCAGGGCACATGACAGGAAACCACTCTATGTAGCTGAACTGGCGGGGGCCCGCTCTGTGTAGCTGGGCTCAGAAAAGCCAGATACGGTGTGCAGGAGAGTGGTCAATATCAAGCCAGGTCAGAAGCCGAAGATCAGAAGCAGAATGCCAGGAATGATTCAGGACCTGGTACAGAACCACAGCATAAGGCTGCTAAACTATAATGCAAATGGACCCAATGGAGGAGGAAGCAGCTATTTAAGGAGTAGGGTTACACCCAGGTAAGCAAAGGCAGTTGGTCAGCTCGTTGGCCTACACATGCTGTGTACAGACAGGTGGCCTCTAGAGGCTGCTGCAGAAATGACACCTAGAAAATGAATACAGATTCCTGGCTGACAGGGTGGAATCCTGACACCCACATTAATTAAAGGTCCTACTATCCTGTATATTTACTAAAAAATGTTTATAAACACCTCATGACTGTTTTAAGTTATATCTGTTTTAATTAATATGGGATAGCGGCCCAGGGTATATACCCCCACTAATATTAATATGAATGAAACACGACAATAACCACTGCTCTGTTGAGGATTTTTTGTTTGCTTTTTTGTTTTTGTTCTGTGTCATGGAGGAATGTATGATTTATAAAACTAGGAATTAGAAATAAAGTCTTTAAGCCTATTTGGGATCTTGTTTGTTTTTTCTTTTTTTGATTTAAATAACATGACTAGTAGTATATATTGCAGGAAGGGGGAAAACACACAACCATATTATAGATATGTATAGATGCTGTACAAAAATCAAAGACAACACCCCAGTAACAAACTGATTGTTGTTAATTGACCATTTCCCTATTTGTTTAACTTTGCTTCTGGATAAACACCCTTTACAGTAGTCACCCACACAGATGTTTTATTAATGGTACTAAAAGAGGCCTGCAAACTATATAAGTATCCCATAGTATCCCAAGTAGAACACTCACCTCCCCAACCAGTCTACTAACACTATGGAGGACTGTGCCGAGTTCATAGTTTACATTTGCCCAGAACCAAACATTTGACCCATTTTTTTATTATTATTATTATTTTTGTACCTTTCGTGACAATGGCTGTTTTAACATTCTGCGTTGTAGTGCAAAACATTTTTCTTCTTTCTTGTTTACTGTACCCACACAATGTATATATATATATATATATATATATATATATATATATATATATATATATATATATATATATATATGTCTGTTTTTTTAGAACAAGAATTACTCACTTTAGATACCATTATTTTGATCATATCTAATATACTATAAGAAATAATACAATTTGGTGAACAATTATAGGGAAATAAACACAAGTAGCATATTACTATTAAAAAAAACATTTTTTTCCAAATCTGGTCATCCTGGACCCATCCTGCACTTATTTGGGACATATTTGAAGCCAACCAATTCAATTTACCACCATCAAACCATATATTTTTACAGCTGATGTTATATGTCACTGCCAAAAATCACCATATCCTGAGTAATACAGTAATACCAGCCATGCATAGGTTTGGGTCTAAATCTGCTTTACCCCATCAAACTATATTTAAAAAAAAAACCTAGACACCCCATGGTATTTCAAATTTTTGTATTTTAACATCTTCCGTTTATGTTGTTTTCCCAGGTATAAATGTATAGCTCCTGGTATATGTCATTGTCAAATACCACCCCAATATGTGTTCAGCAACACATTCCAATTACAGGGATATCACCTATGCAAAGGTTTGTCAGATTGTTTCGGGACTACAATGCCACTTTTTTGGATATAGGCAATTCAGTTTTTCATCTTGGAATTTTGACATCTGACCATCCTGTGCCCATATTTGGGACACCTTTGAAGCCAGCCAAGTCAATTTACTCCCATCATATATTTTTGAAAACTAGACACCCCAGGGAACTTCAAATGGTAATAGTTTAACTCTTTCTATGCCAAAATTTTGGGAAGATACATCTCCAATTTTAGAACTTGCTCATGAAATGAAACATTTTTTTTTTAGATTTTCTTGGAACTGGGTGTTTCCCCTTTTGATGTCACGGTGAAAGCAGTAGAACATTATTTTTAAATGTTACTATAATCTTTACTATTTTTTTTTAATATATATTTTGTTTATATTTTACTAATCACATATTGATTAGGAAGCTGGACTCCATTGAACTGCATTGTTGATTACAGTACCTGTCTTAACAGACCCTCTGGGAACTTTTTACTTTTTCCTGGGTGCCTCCATCTTGTGATCACATGCCCAGGCATTTTTTTGTGTTGTTGAATGCCATTATATCAAGGCATTTCAGCAACACCGTCTAAGCTAGGAGGCTATATAGACAGAGCCCCTAATTTTGTTGGTGTTCCTGAATGTCTCAATGTCAAGGCACTGCAGCAAAACTGGCTGAGCAAAGAAGGCAATCGTTGATTGCTTTCTAAGGACATTTCACTTCATGATGTGCCAGGCACATCAACTGTCAGAAACTGCATGCAAGTAGACAATATACAAAATTGACAATAACATTAACACATGTTACTGGGATAAAATGAAAAAGGATCCTGCTTTGTGATCTTTCAATTTTAATGCAAAGGTAAGTGGTGTAAGTATCACGCAAAGGGGCCGCAACCTATTAATATGTCAACAGGAAGCTAGATTTAGACTACTTAAACAACTGGCACCCTTTTCAACATGCTCAGTTATTGACCTGGTGTTACCTGTTGTAAACTCTGAGCTTCTCCTGCTCCCATTCCTGCCCTTGTCCAGCTCCTCATCCCATCCCCCTACTACAATGCCTTTGGTCTGACTCACCAATAATGTTCCTTATTGTCTGACCCCTGTATTTCGACTGCCTTCTCATTAGACCTCTGGCCTGCTCTCTAACCTCTTTTTTGGATATGCGTTACTTCTGCCTTGTAACCTACCAAGAGTCTGTTGCCATGCCACCTGCCACAATATTAAGGAGTATGACAAAACTAGAAATGACAGACTAAGACAAACCAATACATAAGGTAAAGAGGGTCCTGCTTGCAAGCTTACAATCTAGTGATGTGTAGAGTCTCTGTTTTTGCCCCTTAACTCGCACATATGCACACGCATAGACATATGTCACAAATATACGTGCCCCAATTCAAACAACTTCAGGGACAACTCTGACTTCCTTGGAGCCTAAATGAAAATATTTATTTCTGCTTTATGTTTAACAAAAATGTTGAAACGTATGTATAAACTAATATTTGCAACCACAAATGTGTCAGTTCATAAGGGATCTGTGTCACAGTTATGTAGAGTCTTCCTTTTGTCTGTGAAGGGGCTCCTTACACCTATGAAGCTACTTAATTAGCTCATATGTTAGTACCGCCATTAAAATACACAAAGAAGACACACATACACAACACACACTCACATTAGGGCTGGGCACATTTCTTCCGTTCCTGTAATGAATCATGATGATTAATAGCTATTAATCACGCATTTCAGCCTTTTCACATTTAATAACAGCTTGTTCATACCAAAAATATAAAACATGATGAGAACGGAGAGCGTGTGGGTGTTTTAATGCAAATAGCGGATTAGCAATCCTGCATATTTGCCTTCACTCTATTCCTTTCCAGCAGAGCACTTTTTGATTAGTTCAAGGAAATGAAATTGGAAACATTTCATGTAATTTTAGAAAAGGTCTGACTGGCAAAGTAGTCAATTGCCCCCTTTGCATTTCCCATGTTCAATTGTACAGCTATAATTACAGATTCTTTGCAAAACTTTGATGTCAATCCTTATTAATTTCTAATCACAGGGAGAAGTAGTTTTAAAACTTCATCTAATACCTTAGAAGAAAACTTCAATATAAGGTGAAATTATATATTTCACACCTTCAAATAGCTTCTAAAGCTTTGATAATATGTTGTAATATGAAAAGAGCCTGAAATCTTTACAAAACAAAAGCTACTATGTTTAACTTACTTAAGATTTAATGTTTTGACTAAAAAAGCTGAAAAACACTACAGGGTAAAAAATCAGAATAGTTTGATTTTATTGCTTTCACAAATATCAAAATTAGGTGTGAAATTCTGGTGGTTTGGCTTCTGCTATCACAAACATGAAGACAACAATTAATTTGGATACCGATCGGGGAAGGCTGGAAAGTATAGCAGGGAGACAAATGAACCCTGGACTGCTCAGTTTTTAAGATTATGGGTAATAACCTTAGTTAACACACATGGAGGGTGTTGTCTGCCAAATCTGCTCTGGAGAGCTATATTACTAGGCGACAGGGCTAAACTTCACCCTTGGCCTGAATGAAACCAGTCCTAACCTGCTCAACATTGCATGTTTTGGGGGCCAGACATGGACCCTATAGTTGGCAATGTTTATGCTTTTACCCGGGGTCTTGCGGCTTTTACACCAACCTCAGGATCTCGATGTGAATGCACAGATTCTCATTTTTGGGTTGGCTAATTTGTATTCTACATCTGCAGGTCTTAAGTGGCCATGTGACACACTAGGCAATTGCCTGATGGGTCGGTGGTTGATAGGCTGCATACTTGTTGATAGGGTCAAGCAGAGAGTTTAAGCAAAAATAACATGTGACCAGCTGACAGCCGTACATACATCATTTGCTGATCATTGGGCTCAAAGAGCCAGGGCTGATAAATCATCCCTAATCCAGGATGCTCAAATATAGGTGACAATTCAAATTATCATTACCTCCTGGCAAAAAGTGTAAAATAAAACTAGCATATTTATTAGTTTCGAGTTCTGTAATCACACTTTTTACTCTTATCCTAACAAATACCTTGGGAACTAACCAGTTGCATGAAGACTAATCTTAATTGTCAGTAGTTAAAAAAAAAAAAAAAAAAAAATATTCTGAAACTGTAAAAAGTAAAACAAAAATCCATACAATGATTTTACATTATCTCTAGACAGTTATTGTATTAATAATTATCATTATTTTTATTATCAATAAATGATATATAATTGATACATATTCAATTTCAACTCATATGTGCATTCAAAACAGCGGTGATGTGAATATAATGATAATGTGTAGGGTTTTACATATGTATATGTTAAGTTTGTATTTCTGTTGGTATCTTAAGTGTTCGATGATTTACTCAATTGGCTGCCTGGAGGTTTGTATTGCCCTGCGTAAAGCAATGATTTTAACTTGAAAATAGAGTTCATTGCGATAGGTTTCAGAATTAAATGCTCTAAACATGTCCTAATCCTGAATCTCTCTTGCAGTGCCACTGCACTCTATGTCCCACTCTCATACCTGGGAACTTCTGGTCTCTGGCTACCCGGAGACTTCCATTGCGGGACTTGGCCAGGAGTGCCCACTAATGTCAGCGGGCGGTCCCATGACGTCGGCGAGAGTTCCCACTGACGTTAGTGGGAGGTCCCGCTGATGCCGTGGGCGTTTCTGCTGATGTCAGTGGAAGTTTCCGCTGACATCGGGGGTGGTCCCTCTGACGTTGGGGGTGGTTCGACTGGTGTTGGGGGCGTTGTCACTGATGGCAGTGGGAAACACTCCCTTTTAAAAGGGAAATGAGTGGGAAGCGGGGCGTGTCAAGACCCCGTTCCCGCAACCTGGAGGATTCGGGTCTTGAACCGGAGAACCGGAGCTTCACCCGGCAATTTCCAGGTGAAACCCGGAGAGTTCCCGGGTATGCCCATTATGCACAGCAATTTCACTTTAAATATCAGGAAATTGAGGTGGTCTGCCTCTTAGAAGAACAATTACTCCAACACCTAGCTACAAAAAAACATACATGTGCATATACAGCCATAATGTGTTAAATAAAGAATCTTTTTAACAACACAATAAAAAATTAACAATGACATCTAGACAAAACAAGATATGTTTTACCTAAAACTTAGTTTTAAATCCAAGTTGTAACTGCTAACACAACCACCACATGTTATAATATTTGGAAACACCAAATCTTGCCTTATTTAGTAGTCAATATTGTACAAATCTTAGAAATACTGGTTCATAGATAAATATAATTTTGTTACCATTTATTACCAAGAAAACTTGAATATGTATACATTCCTTGACTTTATCCTTACTGCATCAATTTTATACATTGTTATTATTCTTATTTATATTAGACCTGGTAGTTTTAATTTTGTTGTTAAGAACACTGCATTGTAATTTTAAATTTAAGTACATTAAAATTCTATTGAGGTATGCAAAATATTGATCTTTCATCCTTCCTCTAAAATAATTAGTCTCTTATCAGTCAGACATTTACATATGAAAGTGTCATTTAATCAAGGAAATCTTATGTTGTTCTAATTTCCCTTTTTTATTTAAATGCCTCTATCTAATCATGCAAATAATATTTGCACATTATAAAACATATATAGGTCAACACTGACCTCAAATAGAACACATTAATCATGTTTGTACTTTTGCATGCTGATGATTTTAAATGTTGGGAGATGCTTCTAGGTAAGCGACTTACAACTAACTTGATACTTTCTCGCAATTTTTAGTAGGCATTCATTGCGTTTGCCTCATGCCTGGGTAGATTCTCTCTTCTACCCTGTGAAATCTATAGCTACATCACAGACCTTCCACTTGGTCTACTTGGTAAGGTACATGGATAGTCCACCATGCTCTGCTATAATTTCAACCGTGCTCCCCAATGTTTTTCACTTTGGGTCAGGAGATCTTGCATCTTGTTGGTGGTGTAATTCAGCTCCCAAACCCCTTTGAGGAGACATATCACACAATATACTGGATTTTTCAGGCTGCAAGGGGGCACTTTGCAAAAATATCTTTTCACACTGGAAACCGATGTTTCCATTTTTGCTTGGTATGCTCAATTCTTTTCCTGCTCAGGCAGAAAATTCCTTAATGTTCCTGCTTTACACAGTACTAATTCCCCTCCATGATTTGATCCTTTAATGCCTGGATCTCCTCTGAAATCTCTGCAATATTCATTCTAATCACATCTCTTTCTAATATGAGAGATCACATCCTTATACTGCTTTGCTGCACTACATTTTTCCGCTGCTCTCTGATGCATGCAGTAACTTCTGATATGAATCCTCCAGTTCACACAGAATTTTACACATTGTATCTCTGTTCTCATATGCAGCTTTCAAATCACCCTCCGAACCCGAATATCACTTCAGGACACAAACTAGATATCTTACTAACATGTTGGACTCCTTGGCCTGTGAGCACAGGGAAGCCTGGGGCTGGATTAGACACCCCCTCACATCAGAACACTCTCCTGGGCATGAGGCTATCCTGGCCTCCTCCTGGAGGATGTGAAAGTAAGTGCCATTTTCAGAGGGGAGAGCAAGAAACTCTGTGTGCAATGGGTTTTGTTTGAAAAGATGATTTAAAAATTAACCATACCTGGGAAGTTTCAGAGATTGACTAGAACTTCCAGAACGGAAGTGGCGTTATTTGGTCTCTATCAGCTGAGCCACGTTATCATATTTTTTACATATGAAAAATTCAAAAATATAAATGGAAGCACCTATTAAAATACCTGTCAAATAAGAAGGAAAGTATTTTCCTCTGTTGATGTAGAAACTACAGAAAATTTTGACCAGTTTTAGTGAAAAACATGAAAAAGACAGACACGAACAAAACATGTTTGTCTCGGCTGTGCCTTTCTATTAGGTAAACTGATGAAGGGGGGCTTTATTGTGACTAAAAATCAAATAGATGGAATATCATAATCTTAACAGTTAATTTTTTTTTGCTTTCAAAATTACATGAAAGCATGCATTCAGAACTATAATCTTTACAACAATTTGTTAAATTTAACAGAAAAAAATAATTATTTACTTTAAGATGTGTGCATGCTTGAGGAATTAAAGACAGACTGTTAGAAACAGTAGAATTAAATACTGGCTGCATGTTCTTCTAATAACAGGCTGTTGCGCCAGCAGTAAAATTAATTCATGGAAGTGAAGATAAAATAAGCATCAAAGTAATCACACATGCTAGCTAAAATGTAAGGTCTTCCTATATGTTATCATCATAACAGTGAGATGAGTTGGTTTAGTTGGAGTGGAAGTTTGGTGGCTACACATAAGTAAAAGAATACTGGCAACAACAAGGTATCCCATGGGCCTGTCCACCTTCCGTTTAGGCTTAGCTTACCAATCACTATGGACTTCTGCCCAACTGAGACACATTGATAATGAAAGAACATGGAATGATCTCCATTATCTCTAATTGTAAACTTGTCCCCAACAAAAACATATAGGGGTTGATTTATAATGGAGTCTCATGGTGTATATATTTGTGCTTGCAACAAACTCTAACAATAAAATCAAGCAGAGTTAGCAGGTTAACATGTGTTAAACCTGATGGATTGCTTAGTTACAGAATAAATGTCAGAAAACTCGGGCATGTTTTGCCAAAATACCTTGCCAAGTCTGTCCTGGATTTATTGCAACTTAGATCCGAATTTACAAATGCAGTTCTGGCATATTGTCAGTAGTGTTGAAAGCTTGCAGTCTAATAAAACTCAGTGCAGGCATATTCTCAATAGTCCTGAACGCCTGAAGTCTATTACAACTCAGCCCTAATAGTACCATCTTTTCAAAATCTGCTTATCAACGAGACAAAGAGACAAAATGTATCCTCCTGCGCATTCTGACTGAAGTAGATCGCAAAAGTTGTGAGCAGCCATTTCACTTTTCTTTTGATATACAGAAAAAAGCCAATATCTATTAGACCATAATATCTAGTAAGACCTTGTACAGGTGTGCTATCAATATTATTGTAGTTTACTATATATAGCTCTGTACAAGCAATGGTATTCAGAGGAAACTCCATCCAGCAAATGCACTTTAATGCATCTGATAGTTAAGTAGTCTCTTTACATTTTCATTATTACTATTACTATTGATATGGATAAGTTTGTATACATCGTGGAGGTGCAAACTAAAATCTCACTTGTGCTGTGGATGCAATATCGCCTCCTTGAATGTAGTGATTATTTTATGTTGAGTTTAATACATGAGATTTGTCGCTTTATATAGCAGTTTATGTATATACAAGATCATCCCAAAGATGTTGGATGGGGTTGAGGTCATGGCTTTGTGAACTGGGGCCCAGACATGCTGAAATAGATAAGGGCCTTCCCCAGACTGTTTTCACAAAGTTGGAAACATAGCATTAACCAAAATGTAGTTATATAAAATGTTTTATACATTGTTGCAATCACAGTTTTATTTTGTAACGTTTTTTTTTGTAATGAAGACACTCAGGCATAGTAAGTAGTGTTTATTGGTGTTTTAGTGACTCTGAATCTTATCATGTTTACTGTACACATTTGTCATCAGATATTCAGAATGATTCACATCATACTAGAAGAGAAAACAAAATCATTATTAATGTTGATTTCAGTTATTTTTTCATTAGTTATTTCTAATTTTATCAGTATGACATTAGTCAAAACTACATAATTATTGGGATAGCATCGCTGTTAATGAGCAAAGATGTCTATAAATGTTTACAGATCATGTACATGTAATAATTTTTTAAAAAAGTATATAAGAAATAAATAATTTTAGTATCATTTCCAAATTCTAATATCAAGCATGCATTGTGTTCTGTTGCTTTTGTCTTGTGTCCTAATTTTATTGTTTACATAATTTGGATGCCCTTTAATTTGTTGACAATATCCGATATAGCTTGACTAATTTAGTAAGCTTTAGCTAAATATTTTAAAATCAGCTTACGTATGTCCTTGCTCAAGAACTTACCTCTGGAAACCTGATATATGTGCTTTTCCCAGCAGGTTGATTTCTAAATTTAGGTATTGTAGCAATCAAGTTTATATATGAAAAAAATGTGTTTAATGGATTTTATTTTTATGTAGAAATGCCATACGTCTACTTAGTTATTAGTGACTTAGATTAATTTATTTGTAATTGTCTTTTAGGGATTAGTATAACATTCTTGATTTTAATTATTCTGAATATTTTCTGCAGTAATGAAAGATCTATACCACTGCAGTACTAACCCATCTCTTGTGTTATCAGTCACAGAACAAAATAATTTACCGGAAGGGTTTGGATCCGCATGAAATCATACTTTTGGATGTGTGTCACTTTTACTGCTTAGTGGATAGGGTTTCTGTAGGTTTAAGCTCTAATTCTTCTACAATGATACTTCAAATTATTCAAATATTTAAATGTTGATGTAATTGGTTATATTTGTTTTATTCCCAAATTGATAGCATTTCCTGATCAGTCACCATAATTTGATATTTAATTATCAAATTGTCTAAAATTATCAATAGCCTACGCTGACTGATCTTATGATATCCCATATAACAATTGTCAGTAATTGAGACTATTGGGATAGCATGACATTATATCTGTTGCTAACAACTTGTGGAATTACTGTTTTATCATGCATAAAAAAAAGTCCATTTGTAGTCTAATCCACCACTAATCTACCACTGTTGAAAGTAGTCAAACATAGAAACCTCATACTACTAGTACTTATACTACTACTAGTACATACTAGTTCATACTAGTACTAGCAATTCCAGATCACAACTATCTATCCAGGTCAAAGCAATTTAGAGACTAGAACCCAAAGTATCCCAAGGAAACTAAATTAAGGTTTACAAATATGATGTTAATTTTAATATAAAGTATTAACAAAAAATTATTTAGTAACCTGAGTCAGGTCCCTGTAAATTAATAAATGAAAGACAATGGATTTTGTATTGAACTCATATTGGCATTTAGTTATCTTTCAGTGATTTTTACCTTAATTATTCTTTTTCTGAGTCCTTCATAACTTTATTAGCTGATATGGCTTATTTTAATTAATCCAGATCATTTAACTGCAAGTAGTAATTAAAACAAAATATTATGTGGCATTTACTAAATGAAATCTAGTACTGTCAATTTATTACATTCAAACGTGAAAGAGGAACCTATTATAACTAAAATAGTTTTAATTTGCTGTTAGATTATTCAAAAGTGTAATTATTCATCTAATTTTTAAACTTTTAATTACATTTTCTATTTTTTTGCAAATTACTGTTCTGTACTGTTGATCGTGATATTGTCAAAAGTAACAAGTGAAATGTGATATCATGTAATAATAAACCTATTTAAAATCAATTGTAAACTAAATATCCAGGGTCATCTATGTTTATTTTGTGATTGTCAGTACATTCGGTTTACCCTAGAATGTACCTCAGAACCACATAACAGCACCCCTTTACCAGATTGACAGAGTAGGCAGCCACCTATATTGCTCACATTGTAGGACCGGCACCATTCGCTCTGGTTGGAATGTTTTAAATAATGCACTTTTGATTTAAGCGTAATTTCTTAGTTAGATCATTATATTTGAGAAAGAGGGCCACTCTTGATGTTCATGACCAAGGCGTTTACTGTACACTATGGGAGTCATACGTAACCATTATACATTAGCTCAAAAGGAAGTAGGTATATAATAATGTTATCATATCTAACAGTATATATTATTACACACAAACAACCTTATGACTTTAGACTCCCAAGGATTCATTCCACTTAACAAGTAGATATATACATTTTAAAAAAATAACTTAAAATGTTTAAGCGAAGGCATTGTGTCTTTGACATCAAGATGCAAATGTGACAACCTAAGCAATAGTGTTTAGCTCTACAAGCATTTGAAATATTCACAGATTTTATAGACGATAATAAATGTATTTTCTGCTATAAGAGATATAGCACTTTGATAAACTGCTTTTCTGCCCTTGGAGAACGTTCTTTAATTTAGGCACTTTGATACATACTGTTCAATGACAGTCAATGTGAGGTGTGAGCATTCTGATGGGGGCTTTGCTGTAAAATGTGAAAAGTAAAATTCACAAGTGAACTAGGCACACTTTCTACATTCTGTTACAATCTGTACTTTTATTTTAACTGTGTTTTGTTATTAAATAACTAATTTTAATTGCAATGTTTCCAAAAGTACCATATATATATTTGTACATATTAGCCATTATGTATATCAATCTGTAGGATCTATTTAGTAAAGTACACGTTTTCTTTGCGGGATTCTGCCTATATTCTCCTGCACACCATTGGTCATTGTATTAGAAGCCTGTATTAGCGAGCATGAGAAGGCTGGCGCTGAGTAAATAAACTATGAAAAGGTTGCGTTTAAAGTTATAGTGGTGTAAAACCATGTCAAGAAATGTTTTGTCCTTTTTATGTTGTGGAAAACAAAATTCTATAAGACATGACTGTTATAACTATATTTAAATAAAGCATTTTTAGTCAAGGGATACTGGGTATGCTGTCTTGTACAGCGCGCAATTACTATCAAAGGATCAATAAAGTGGATATAGAGGCAAAAGGTGATAATTGTTAGCCTTATGTGCATGTGCCTACCCAGAATCCCTTGTGGTTGTGGCAGCACCATGAGATTTCTGAGGGAAAAACAAGCCTTCTGGCTTGTCTGGTGTCTGTGGATGAGTGTTTAATAATACTTCTAATACCCCTTAAATTTAAGTGGAAGGATTTCCATCACCTTTGCCCACCATAACTTATGTAATGGTATTTCTTGGCTACCCCAAGCCACAACTGTTAAGCCAGTATCACAAACCTCATGCTGATGAGTCCCATTAGAGGGTTGTCTAAAGGCTGTCCTGTACAGTGGGCAATTGTTTTCAAGGGATCTGTGGATATAGAGGCAAAGGTGATAATTGTTAGCTTTATTTGCATGCACCTACCCAGAATCCCTTGTGGTCGTGGCAGCACCTTGAGTTTTCTTAGGGAAAAACAGGTCTTTTGTCTTTTCTGGTGTCTGTAGATGAGTGTTAAATAATATTTCTACTACCCATATATATATATATATATATATATATATATATATATATGTGAAAAGTACATTGTGTTTGCTACTGTATGTATATATATATATATATATATATATATATATATATATATTACATTATGTACTGTTTAGTTAGATTCATTTAAATTACGTGATAAAACCATTACAAACCTTAACAACAAGATACTTTTTGTATGATTTTAACCTGCTCCATATACATGAAATAGAAATGTAATTCATCAGTTACCTGCCTGTTGAAATGTCATTGGTCTCATAAAAAATGCAAGCGAAAAGTCATAGAGTAAAAGCAGTAGAAATGTATAACTATTGATATTTAAGATTACCATACTCTAACATGCATAAACACTCCAAAAACAAACGTTAGCAAATGCTTACTCTGCTACCATATGCTTACTCGCCCTACACACTCTTAACACCACACACTCTGTCTGCCTATATCTGTGCAAGCTGCCATGCTACTAATGCAAGTTTGCATAGAATTGTGTTACATGACCCAGTTGAGCACATCCGTTATTGGGGTGCATGGAGGTGGTGTGTCTGATTTAGTGGGTCTGAGACAGAATTCACACGTATCAGTGTAAGGTTCACTGTCTGGAAAACAGACACTGTGTTCTAAGGGGCTCCATACATGTGAGAAGAATGTTTTAGGGAAAGAAGGCTGAGAGTGCCAAATACATTGTTTCATCAATGAGGATAATCAGAATCCAACACAAGCATTCAAAAAGAAAAGCATGTAATATTAGATACCAAGACCGAAAAATTGTCCCCAGTTACGACTGTCAGCGAGTATGAAATGTTAGAAAAGTAAAGTTGAATACTAAATCCAAATCTGATCTAGTGTATGGCTATGTTACTAAAATAACAAGTACAAACACCAAAAAAGTGTTACCTGTGCACTATCCTAAACCCCTATGCTTATTTAGACAACTGGAGGTTTTTAGTTTCATTCCAACGGCCATTTAAAGTGGAAGCTCGTCTGCCAAGTCACGGCAAACCTCTTAAAAGAGTCCTACACTGAACAATTCACCTTGCTAAAGGTAAAAATCTCTAATAAGACAGAGGGGGGTATTCCCTACACATTTATTAGTCCTTAATAGGGACCACATGGGGTGGGCAGCAGCAATAGTAACCTGGCTGTGAAATACAAAATTCAAATACAAACACACAGAAGGACGCACTGTGCGAAAAAGCCCATCACTCTTGGGCGGCAGCAATGGCTATAGTATTCATAAGCCCAAAATACATAGAACAAACACCAAAAAAATGTTACCTGCGCACAATCCCAAACAGATAAGGCATGTGAAACTATAATTCATAAAAAGCTCAAAATTAAATTGCAGTGGATGTAAGATAGTTGAATTGATAAGGTGATAGTTAATAGAGAATCAGGGTTGTAGTAAATGAAGAATATTCAGAGCAGAGTCTTGGTATAAGCAGGGCAACTTAACAATGCCTACCCTGTTGGAATTTGTTCAAGAGGCATAGATCCAATGCAATAATGTTGTACTACACTGGAGAAGCTGGTAGACAAGTAGAACAGCCTTCCAATGGAAGTAGTATAGGCGAATACAGTTAGGGAGTCTAAGCATGCATGAGATTGGCATTTTAGGCTATCCTGAATATAAGCAATCCTGGGAAGTGTTTTCATCCAGAGACTCAGGGAGACTCTCCAGGTTGATACCTGAATCCTCTGGGTCAAAGGAGCCCGACATGCCCCACTTCCCGCCCATTTCTACGTTTAAATGGTAGTGTGCTTCGCAATGTCACCAGGAAAGCCCACTGACATTGGTGGGAACACCCACTTCATCAGCAGGAACAACCCGGGTACCTGCGTCACTGGGACCATTGACATCAGCAGGCAGTCCTGGCTGCCTCTCGCAAGGGGGGCTCCGGGTAGCTGGAGTTTAAGAGTTTCCTGGTATGAATATAAGAAGAAAATATTATTTTGTTGAAATTAATTTCCTAGATTTTTTTTTTTTTTAAAAAGCAATTGTTTTTTTCTAACCTGGGTTAACGAAACTATGAGTTTTTAGATTTTTTTAGCTGGGATTAACTTGACTCTCCTGTCTGTAGTGGCGTTTTAATTTATGCAAGAGCAAATGTGACTTTGCAATAGTGAATATTCAAGTTGGATGAACTGATGAGTTATTAGTACACCTGAAATGTATACACTGCTACCTTGTTAATTGTGTTCCAATCTGGCAATATGGCTTTTATTGCATTATTAGCATCGAATTTGAAATGACTTAAAAGATCAAATAGCTGTGAAGCATTGCATTATGCTGTGAAATCAGATGGCCAGTGTGCCTGAAAAATGTCATCTATATTACTGTATCCATCCATGTACTAATCAAAACTGAATTAGCAGACATGAAAACTTCAAGCACCATTTGTCATCTGGAACTTGTGTTCATCAACTGTATGCTTCATATTTGCAGCTCTGTGAAAGACTAAGTCAGTTCCAAAATTACCATAATATTCAGAGCTGTAAGGGCTAATGCGTTTAAAAGTGAAATGCACGGAAAATTGAATGCCAACCAAGAATAAATGATGGCACCTTTTAAAGTTAATTATAAAACATTTTTTCCTTTGTCCTTCTATTTCTGTCATCTTCATTTGAACTGACTGTCAGCTTTCTTCCACTTATAACCTGCAAGAGGGAAGGTTTCAAACATACTGCAAGAAGACAAGGGGTGCGTGAAATAAACAGATTCAAAGTAGATCCCCGTCCTGCACAAAACAAATGTGGCACTGTGTACAAAAAGTGGATACAATCCAGTATTTGTATTTTGTTTTTCTTGCAACTGTTACATCTTCATAGACGGGGAGGTTTTTTTTACCTGAGGTGCTGGAATTTTAAAAGTCAGCCTTCATTTTTTAAATGTAATGGTCATTTTAACGTAAAGGTAAAACCTGTAATAAACATGGGGAACTGGTGAGTAGGTCTGATGTGGTGATTCATGTTAGTAACAGAAGTTCTTAATAAATGTATTTTATATTCTGGGCTGCCTAGAGTAACATGCTTCTATTCACTAACTACCAACTCACATACACTTGGCAATCAATATGGGTTCTGCAGAAGCAACTTGCATGAGTTGGACTAAATACACATGAGTATTTACGACTCACAGGCCCTAGCTGGGCAGTAGGAACACTTGGCAAATGCTAGGTAAATTGGTGTCCTATGTGCCTCCCATTTACTATTATTGACACTTATCCTGGGGATCCAGTCTAGTGTGCAGTTGCTGGCTAGAAACACAAGACCACATACTGCAAACATCTAGACAGGTCATGTAAACAAATAATGTGTATCCAGAAAGTGACTGCATCATATGCATCCTAGCTTACACAGTATTTTCATGCATACATGACCAGTGGGCAAGTGTTCTGGACTGGTGAGTAACATTTTGAAATATTTGTAGCAGAAAGAGGTTTGTTTGCAGAAGGGTTGGAGTGTGGCACAAGAATAAGTGTTTGCAGGCAACAGTAAAGTATGTATTTCTGCAAATGAGGTTGGGGATTTGCAATCTTGGTGCTGGGCAAGTCCTGTGGATGCAGTCTGGGTTCTGGCTGGCCTTTGGTGTGTGTGACCTGTGATCTATGCCTGCTATGTGGGTCAATGAATATGAATGTGCATCTTTCACTTGATCACGCTTTGGTAGTTTTCTGTTTGTTTTTTTATTTTAACTTTAACAGCATAAAAATAAAAAAATTTGATCTGTGATGAATCAATGTTCATATTCTTAATTATCACTATTAATATTGATGTTGATACAGTGTGTACAATATAACATGTCTGCAACATGTATGCAACAAGTCAAGGAGCACATCTGTTGCGCAATGAACATCGTGAGTGAAATCTACAAAAATAATATATTTTTGTTCGGTATTTTATAAATGAAAACAAGCTCAGAAGCGTCAGAAAGCCAACTGTTTTGAAAAGTACACAAAATCCGCTAAGCTACAGTTGGGTAACTGTTAAATGTTAAAGCAGCAAATGATCAGATCCTAGCAGATGGCCGGGGAATGGGTTTGAGAATGACAATTTTAATACCAAACAGACTAAGATGTTAATTTATGCTGTGATGTAAGCCGACTGGGTGAGTAATGAAGGTTCTATAATAATTGTGTAAATCCCAACATTATTAAACTGATTCATTTGAGATTTTTTAATATATATGAAGTATTCATTGTCCTTTTAAACAAAAGCTGTTCACATTAACTCATACTGGTTTATTTAATGGTAGATCATTGTTCAATTTCAGTTCAAGGAAAGTATGCTAAAGAAATTATTATTATTATTGTTATTATTATTATCCATTAACATGTATCTGTATTATTCAGCTAAAGAAGCCAAGTTAGATCATTTTTCATTGAAAAGCAGTAGGTTGCTGATGGATAGATAGACTCCAGTTGCACAAAAATTATTAATAAAAGTATTCATAAAATATAATTTGTCTTCTTTTTTACCCTTTATTTTCTTTCTAGTTATCTGAAAAGCAATTTAATTGAAAGCCTGCCTTCCTAATGTTCTCATTTCGATTTAGTGTTTGCAGATTAAAGAATAAATCTAGTTTATGGAAGTTCCTTGATTTATCACCTTGATTTGCCTTAGATTTATTAAATTCTTATCTTCACAAGCCCACTGACCTAGTGGGAATTTAATTGAAGATATAATTGCCACTATTATGCTTCATGCACTAAGCATGTGCTGCCAGCTTTGATTTAACAGATGCTTTGACGTTCGGACTGGTCAGTGACTGCTCAACCAGATGCTCAGATAACATATCCCTTGGGTACTTAGCTTCAGACTTTACAACACATTAATATGCAAATTTAAAGGCCTAGTTTATATTTGTAACATTATTTTTGCAATTTTATCCTATTTTGTTAATTGAATGTAACTAAAATAATTTTGTTCTTGTTGCTGTTTTCTGATTAATGGTAAATGTAGTGAAAATATATGACGATCACATAGTTTTTGTACTTACTGGTCAGTGTAAATACTTTAAGGTAAAGAACCAATTTTGTTTTGATTATTCAAGTTGAAGGCTTGCTGCTATGACTAATGGCACTTTGAGATTCTATTTTTCCCTTGTATATCTAATATAACACTTATTGTGCTTGCACCCTGTTTTTTTAACTAAAAAGAGATTTTTAGCCAATATGTTAAGTACACATATATTGTGATGTAAGCCCCAGGGCATGCCCCCCCAACTGATTTGGGTGGGACAGTCCTGATTTTGGGATTCTCTCCCTACCTTTGTGGTGCAAAAAGGTGCAAAGCCAATCAGCAGCTGCGGCCAGCAGGACTAGTTAGGAGATCACGATCTCCCTCTGGTTGGCTCAACACTAGGGAGCGTGAGGTTGTTCCCTCAGAAATCTCATGGTGCTGCCACAACCACAAGGGATTCTGGGTAGGCACATGCAAATAAGGTCAACAGCCGGAAGCTGTTATATCAGATTAGACAGCAGAAAGCCGGCGATGCCGGCTTCTGCTGTCAGGGGGAGTCCACGCTGTCAAACGACAGCCTGATCTCCTGATCTCGATGTGTCCCTGCTGCAGCAAGAAGGGCTGGACGTACCAATACGTCCATGGGGGATTATTGGGATGCGTTTTTCGGACGTACCGGTATGTCCATAGGGGATTGAAGGGGTTAAGGGGTATCAGAAGTATTATTAAACACTCATCTACAGACACCAGAAGACTTGTTTTCCCTCAGAAATCTCATGGTGCTGCCACAACCACAAGGGATTCTGGGTAGGCACATGCCCACTGTACAGGACAGCCTTTAGACAAAACTCGGGAAGAGGTGCAATAGCCAGATCTCCACTCGTGCACTCGTGGGCAGCTTTTTGTATTTAATATTTATTAAAACAAACAGTTTAAGATAAAACAGGTTGACGTCTGTTTTAGCAGGAATACATAGATCTGTAAGTATATTATTCAGATAGTCGATAAGCAGTACTGCGACGCAGCGCAGGGCAATACATGTTACAGTACGACTTCAGTTACGGAAAGCACAGTAATATACAGTAAGAGCAGTGTACAATTACATTTCCAGACATGGCATATATATGGTTAGCACATTAATGGGGACAGCCTGTGAAAATGGGGAAGTGGGATGGTCGGAGTGGGTGAGGGGGAGAGTAAAGGGGGCCGAGGAGAATGGGGCTAGTCTTTAGCCTCTAGACTGTCCTTGAGAGAGTAGTCTCTCAGCAGGTTATGGATGAGCCTGCGGCAGTCACGGACTGTGACTTGCTCCCTCCTCAACACCAGGTGGTTCCTGGCAAACCATAGAGCGTCCTTTACACAGCACATGAGACGCCAAGCATCATCAACGGCACTCTGTGTGTGTGTTCCTGGAAAAAGTTGATAGAGTCCTTGAGATCCAGCTGCAGGGCTCTGAACAAAGCTTGTGCAAACAGGCACTGCCAGAACAAGTGAAGGGAAGTCTCCTCCTCCACAATGCATTGTGGACAGTGTCTATATCTGCACAGCCCCCCTGGTGACCACTCAGGAGGCTGTTTCATCTTTAATGGGACACATCAGCATGAGGTTGTAATACTGGCTTAACAGTTGTGGCTTGGGGTAGCCAAGAAATACCATTACATAAGTTATGGTGGGTAAAGGTGATGAAAAACCCTTCCACTTAAATGTAAGTGGTAGTAGAAGTATTATTAAACACTCATGTACAGACACCAGACAAGCCAGAAGGCTTGTTCTTCCCTCAGAAATCTCATGGTGTGGCCACAACCACAAGGGATTCTGGGTAGGCACATGCAAATAAGGTCAACAATAATCACCTTTGCCTCTATATCCACTTTATACATGGATCCCTTGGTGATAATTGTTAACATTATTTGCATGTGTCTTTATGAATATTGGGGAGTATATAACATGTAAAGACTTTTGCATTTCATGTGTTAGTTCTCCATGAAGTTTCTTGTAGGTCTTTATATTACACAGCTGTTTGTCACATTCCCCTAAGATGTTTATCATGATCCAAAATAACAATCCCCCTTAGTTTATCCTCTGGCTTAATGACACAATTTTTTGATAAATATGTTTTTTCCTGTATTTGGATTTTATCTATAAAATGACATGACTTTATACATTTTGATTATTTTTTACATAGTTGTTTATATCACTATTTATTTGTGCTCCTTGTTTCATTATATGTTTAAGCTGTTGTGAGCTCTAAGTGAGGGCATATATGTTCAAAGAGAACTTACATGTCCTCATGGAAACTCTAAAAAAATGACCCCCCACTAAATACAGATAAAAATAAAACAATACATAAAGAAGTGCACCGAAATGGCGGTACCAAGCACCTACTACCAACCAGGAAGACAAACTATTATGTGTGAAGTGGGAGTGGTGTAATAAAATAAACCTGGGGTGTTCTGTTTCTCTCACCTCCATCCCTTGTTTAAGTAAATATGGGTGTTAAACTTACTAATATAACTGCATTTTAAGGGGTTGATGTTTATGTCTTCAGTCCTCATGTCCCAAGTCAGTTGCTGTCAGTTTATCTAGAAGTTCAGGAAAAGGGGGAGATTTTTTCTGTTTTCTTCCTTGTTTCACGTAGGTGAGCATGCAGCATCCATCACTAAATATGCCTATGTAAAGTAAATTCAGTGTTACCATTAGATTTGTGTTTGTTGTGGGCCACATGAAAATATAAGTTAGGGTGATGTGCTTTCAGGGAACGTATTGCTTGTTTGGGTTTTGGCTTTAAGGGAATATATAGTTTTGAGGGTTAAATTGAAATATGGCATCTCTGCTGTTCTTTCACATATCTATTCTGAAAAAACATGGCGAATCTGCAAGGTAGATGTGAAAAATTATTTTTTTAGTACACCAACTTTGAAAAGTGCTGGTGTGGAATCAGCCGCATTGAACATGCAGATTTACTGTGTTGTTTATATATGTGTTCAAAATATATGGTTTTATGGGGTTTAATTGAAAAATTAGACTTATATTGTGTCTCATTGTAGACTTGGACCTATCAAACAAAGAAAGAAAATTGTAATGCTCATTTATCAATTTTGACCCTGTAACATCCAAAAAAAACATGATTATGTTTTTGTAGGATATCGCTGTATGTAGGGGATGCAGCTAACTACACATCATAAGTTGTTTCTTTACTTGGACATTGGAAATAAATCTACTGAAATAATGTAATGTGCTTGTTAATAATTGAACAAAAACGAGTGCAATATTTGGCATAGATTGGCACTAACATGGTTCAATAAAGTCTTAAGATGCCCCTACTAAAATACTTTGAGTTGTCAACTTAGAAGAAATCTATACTTTTGTTCAGCATTTTTAATTTTTTGCTCTTGGTGCCCAACTCCCGGTATGTCACATTTTTTTAAAATCTAGTTTGGCATCATGCACTTCATTCAATTTTAATGAAAATCCAAATAAATAAATGTTGTATTTTTTTTAAAAAAATACCATTTGCACTGGCGATGTATTGTTTTTATAGGTAAAACTGTGCCTTTGTGTCCTTACTTTCCCCCACATTTTAAAAAAATGTTTTCATACTAAATGATACTTTCTATGTATAATTATTATTTCAAAAGAAAGTCTTACTTGTCCTGAAAAAGTATATTTTGTGGCGTTAAACTAAATGAAGTAAATTCAGAAATTAAGAATCCTTGTTGAAAACCAGTATAAATGCTAGGTAGATGGAAATTCCCATTACTACAACCTGACATCCATTTGTCAGCCTTCTGACATCATAATTTAGAATTTTCAGTTTCTGTTTCACTTGTGCAGTCAAGTTTATCATTTTTTGGAGATAGACTCATGTATTACCTTAAAGCTTTAATATTAAAAAAAAATATGTAATGCTGGAAGAAATTATGAAGGCAAGCTAGGAAAATAAGAGATATTCGTTCTGAGATGCATTGAAATGTGAAAAAAGAAATCAAACCTAGTATTTAAAAAAAAAAGAAGGGTAATTTCATCCTTTTATTGCTTTGGCCTAACATCTTTAGTCCTGAATGAAATAATCAGCTTAAATATATGTACACTAATGATGTGTTTGTTATGAATATAGCCTACAAGTCCTTCATCAATATGACAGGAAAGAACAATTCTGCTTAATTCACCACTTGAAATGACTGTTTATGGTGACTTGCTTTGGAATAATGATAAATTATGAAATATATTTGCAGAAACCAGAGATTTGCCTTTTTTGTATAACACACACATCAAGGTTCCCCCCTAAGCAATGCCCTGTACCTTATGCAGAAACTCACATACTGCTAACACTAAAACCAGAAGGATGTTTTGATAAAAAAAAACTATAAACAGTTTGTATATCTGCAACAAAATATGTTTCGCAATCTGCTTTGAAATATTTTTTCTTTTGCATTAGTTCCAAATCTTAAGAAAAACATGGCAATTATTGTATTTTTTGAGCCACTTTTTATAGTGTTTTTTGACGTTCTAATTTTGCACTCTGCAGCAAAAGTACAATTGAATAGCGATGGTATTTGTGCCATGGTAAACCAAAGGCCAAACCTAATAGCTGACATTTCAAAATAGATTTATAGGGCAAACTATTCAAAAACAAAAACTGTTATTGTTGTTCTTGTGTAACAAAAAGAACAAAATTAAAATAATGTATGCTTTTTTAACTCTTTACATGTGTTATATAGGAATAAGACATTGATCTAGGATTTTTGGTCTAAACAATAAAAATGTATTAGGTTGAAAAAGACCTATAAATGCAACCACTCTATTGGTGATTACAAATTGGTAGGTAGGCTGCAGACCAACAGTGCTCTATCTTAACCTGATCTGTGATACATATATATATATATATATATATATATATATATATATATATATATATATATAAAGATTTTGTGATCAATACCACCTTTGCCATTTTAGTGAAAATCTCTATATTCCAGATACCACTGGTTTGCAAAATTTGAGCAGTATATGGAAGAGTATAGTAAGAGATACAGATGTACATCTTGATGTTTCAGCCATGTTACTTTGCTGTCTACATAAAAAAAAACTGGAGACCATACACGAATTGTGTTATCTTAAGCCATGTTTCATGAGATTGCATTTTTTATAGTACATCATAGTACATATAGGACATGTGATGTCTACCTGCAATTTTACCTGCAGGGAGTAATAATTTTCTAATAATAAATGCTGTAACACAGCAGCGCAAAAATAGTCTCCTTTTTATTTATGGGTGATTTCAAATACTACTGATTTCAAATTGGACTACATCTCCTATCATGCTCAGCAATGTTGTGCCTATAACGTATATTTGCATCAAACATAAAATGTAATTCTCAATCTAGTATGGGTAAAACCACTATTCTAGGAACATTGTAATAACTTTATATTTTATTATTCTCTAGCAAATATTTAAATAAACACACAGTAAGCTATAGTAAGTAAAAATACATTTTACACTTCAAAAGCAGAAGCTATTGTTTATTTTAAAACCTTATTTACATTTGAGCAGCCAAAAATCATATGTATTTCACTTTAGTGCTGTATCCTCCTTTATCAAAGTAAAATTGGGCATTTTTGTACACACAATAGAGGAAAAAAGCAATTACTATCAATCAGTGACTAGGCAACAGATTGGAGCATTTTGGAAGACTCATTCATACACAGATTTACAGCAGTGTTCAGCTCCTCTGATTAGATTCCATAGATTTTAAATTGTAGCTAATTAGGCTGTCATAGGTTCATTAATGGCTCTACTGATTCAGCACTCCCTCACCTGCATGCATATTAAAGCTCATTAGCTCCCTTGTCTAAAATACCACTTGCATTAATTGCTACTGATGTACTAAGATTCTTCAGAAGGATCTTCTGACAATTTGTCTACCTGTTTGTAATACCCATTGCCCCAAAGCTCTTTAGTACTAAGGTTCACAGGAAGCTATGTATATTTACTTACAATGTGTTTACCCATTGGGTAAGGAATTTTTCAATGAGAAAAAAAAATAGCTTTAGTGAATCAATATTTGCCTAAACAAAATCAAGGCACACTTTGTGAAACTGCAAAATGGCTGGATAATAAAAGCTTCTCATCTTTTTGCTGGACATATATATGAAGAAGGCATGCATTCTGTTTTTGTTCAGAATGCGTGGCAAGCCCTAAGTACAATTAAATAGGCTCTTCGATGTTTCAGGGAGCTAGCCCAAAGAAAAATGTATATTAAAGTACTTCCTGAGTACAATGAAGTCAATGGGAGCCCTTTCCACACAGCTTTAGTAGTGCCCTAAAATATTTCATTGCAACAGCTCAGGGAGCTATTACTCCTATTTCCTGGCCTCCCCTGCCAGTACATGTAGCATTACCCTGCCAGGTGAGGAACCACTTCATTTGAAGTTGCTGGAATATAAACTGACATTTGTAACGTTATCTTAGTTGACATGAGTTATTACATCATTGGAGAACTTGGAGATCAGCACGGAATGTATGATAGAGCTGGTATGAAGGAGTTGCGTAATCACTATACTTTTATCCACAACATCATCGTTTATTTCTTTTACAAACTTACCAGAGTTGATTGTCACCATTTTTCTTGCTTTGGATTTTACTATTTCAGTGACAGTGGTTTTAATTTGTAAAGCCATTGAACTGTTTCTTGGGAATGTTTCAGTTGAATGATTACCTAGAGTTTATCTCTTGCTGAAGTTACCCTATTTCTTAAGTTGCTTCGGTTCCAGCTCTACCAAGGAAACCGGTAGTAGCAATGATTAATAGTGAGATAGCAAGCTGCAGATATTCTTTAGCAAGTAACAAGACAATTTCTGATCCAACAAATATCAAGAAAAGAGCAAACCTTAGCCAAGGTAACATAAGTTCATACTATTCAACAAACAACAAAAATCTGTTCATCAACTTTGACAAACTGAGAACCATATTTTCTCTTGAAAATTATGAATATGGGGTCACTTGACCAGTCTCTTGGTATCTTCAAGATAGCCAAAGTTTATAGAAAGGCTTTTATTGATGTTACCTATCACCAGACTATATGTAGGCTGATAAAATCATTATATATTGTACAAAAAAGTGGTGTTTCAACCCAATCAGATATCTTGTATTGGCTCAGTCAGGTATATCTGGCTTTTACTCACATGTTTAATACACTTTCTATATGTTAATAGTATTCATAAACAAACATTAAACATTTAAAAGAGTACCTCTGCATTAGTGAAATCATGACATCACTATTCATCAATTTACATACCTACTTCTTACATCAATACCTGCCAACAGCTAATATGTCCAAAGCAGGAAATTTTTAAAATCACTATATAATTATTGCTCGGATTTTAGTTTATATATTTTCAATGTTATATTTTTCTGTTTTACAATGTGACCAGTTCCTACATGGCTACAAAAAACATATTTGTTAACATACTTTCTGTCTGTAGGTCTTCAGCCTCCCTATGCATTTTTATATAAATTTATTTTTAAGTGGCTACTTCAGCAATTTTGACCCTTTTTTTCTTTCCTGCTGTGGAGACCAGAGCTTTAATAAACAATCTATTTTTTGAAAAAGAAAAGTAGCTATTTCAACATTTTTCGCATCCTGCTGTTGTATGCCTGAAAAGAACTACATTTATTTTTTTACAAAACAGTTGTTTCTGGTCTTTATAAATAAGTTCTGGGCAGTTAGAGTTCACATTGTTATTCAGCTTTAGCATTAAGAGCTAAGATGCTGTATTACATTGAATTTAGTAGATACTATAACATGCATTATCTTTTTAAAAATTGTGGAAGTTCAACAACAAGGAGCTGTTGATTACATGATTGTGACAAATTCCCTCATGTATTTGCTAGGGGAAAAAAATAATAATATAAAGGAAATGCACAGATATCATATACATCAAAGGGTATTTTTTTCAATTTCCAAATTGTAAGCTGAAACTGGAGAGAAATAGGGGCGTTAAAATGTGTCTGTGTTTGCTGATGACACAAAGGTAAGGTTAAAAAGGCTGATCATGATGTAGCTTCTCTTCAGAATGATTTGGATAAACTAGGGGACTGGTCAAATAAGTGGCAGATGGGATTCAATATAGATAAGTGTAAGGTAATGCACTTTGGTACCAAAAATAAATATGCACAAATATTACACTCTTAAGGGCATTGCATTGGGAAAAGAAGAAAATGAGAAGGACTTAGGTATAATTGTAGACCAAGTGCCAACAAAGTGCAGTGCCAGTCAGCGGTTACAAAAGCCAGTAAGGTATTGGCATGCATAAAGAGGAGTATTAAATCACGAGATAAAAATATAATTTTACCTCTTTATAAAGCAATGGTAAGGCCTCACCTTGAATATGCAGTGCAATTTTGGGCACCAGTTTTAAAGAAGGATGATATAGAGCTGGAGAAAGTGCAGAGGCGGGCTACAAAGTGAATTAGAGGAACGAAGAATTTTAGTTATGAAGAAAGAGATGTCTAAGAGGGGATCTGATCACATTCACCAAAAGGTCTCTACAAAAGACCCGGTGTCATCAGTTGAGACTTGAGGAAAGGAGATTTCATCATCAGCATAGGAAAGGGTTCTTCACAGTAAGAACAATAAGAATATGGAACTCTCTGCCTAAGGATGTGGTATTAGCTAACTCTGTGGATATTTTTAAGAAAGGTCTGGATACTTTTCTGGTTAAGCATGACATAAAGGGCTTAGTCGTGTTAAAAAGTTGATCCAGGGAGTAATATGATTGCCGCTATGGAATCAAGAAATAATTTTTTTCCCTGTTGAGGCATTATTAGTAATTGCTCCAAGTAGGGTTTTTATGCCTTCTTTTGAATCAACTTTAGAACTAGGTATGTGTGAAAGGTTGAACTTAATGGACTGAAGTTTTTTTTCAACCTACTATACTATACTATACCATACCATTTACAAACATGTTATTTTTTCTAAAGATAATGGTAGAAGGCAGCAACTCTATTAGCATAGCTGGGAACTTTCTGGCTCCGGTACCTGGAGCCCCCCCCTTGTGGGGTGAGGGGAGGAGGTTCTACTATCGTTTGTAGACGGTCCTGCTGATGTTGAGGGACACATGCTATTGTTGGAGGAGAAGTGGGCAGGAGTAGGGCATGTTGCAATGCCGCTCCTGAGACCCTGAGTATAGTTTTCACACAATACCCTAATTAAGATCATAAACATTTCACCAAAGAAACAAATCTCTTTGCCTCTAGCTTTTATTTAAACTTAAAGCCATAATCAATAGAACAGGAATCCAAGCAGGAAGCAAAGAGAACCTGATTGGTTTGTATGGGAAGCATGCAAGAGACAGTCTGACATCTACATTGGATGTCCTTACTGCTGAGCGTCGGGATATGATGTCATATCCCAGCGTTTTGACACAGCACAGTCTATTGTTAGTTTTTTCATATATATATATATATATATATATATATATATATATATCTATATATTATACATATATCACCATCATATTCCACAGAGCTGGGGGGGGGTTGTTCCCAAAGGGGTAGGTATGGAGTATGGAACTTATTTATACTTTTACCATTTATTTAAAATGTGTATATTGAATTTTAAAAAAAAAATTCAGCGAAACACCCTCAAATCTTAAAAAACTATTATTTATAACAAAATAAACTTTCATTCACATTTCTTTCTTATGTAAGTGTGCTTTTTTTCATATTTGCTTGTTTCATATTTTAAGACATAGCACTGGATTCAGGTCATGGTAAAAATGAAAGCTAAAGTAGTTACACTGCCAAATAAAGAGGTAATTTAAAGCCAGAATACATTCATGTAAAACATTACCGACTATATACCACTTGTCACTTTCATTGACAATATTAAAAAATAAATTGGAATTTTGTCCATAAACAATATATTATTAGCAAAAAAATTAAAAGGTAGTTTTTTTTCATATGTAACATGTAATGTATGTCTCGTGTTTACTATAATTGACACTATTTTTTTAATAAAAAAATATTTGATATCAGTGACCACTCAACCAAAATACCAGTCCTAATGTGCTCTTATAAATCTATATGGTAATAACAAGGATGATAACACAAGCAATTATTTAATTTAGCTGATTAAGCTATATTTTATGCAGAGTTATTTCATCTTCACTAACAGATATGACTGCAAATGAAACAATTAGAATGTAGTATAATTACAGAAATATTTATTTACAAAATTATGCGCAGATAAGAATCAATTGCACATTTATTCGTTACATTAAAATGAATAGAATACATTGACGGAAATTCCTAATAAAAAATACTTAAAAAATAAATGTACATAAATATGGGAGGTCATTGTAAGACAAAAACTAAACTTGAAAGTAATTCCGACCAAAGGTGCAGATCAATATAGCAACATCAGCTCTAGCTACTGAAATATGGGACTATACCGATAAACTTTCCCCTAACTTATCTAAACTTGAAAATGTCACACCAGTCCAAATGCTAGGAAGCCTACTTCCACACAGAGACCTATCACTCCAGCTAGATAAAGGTATACAAAGAATTGGTGAATTATTTCAAGTGAACACTTTCTTTTCTTTTGAGCAACTTAAAGAAAGTTGGGGATGTGACTAACAAACGACTACATAATCGTTCATCCTTTCATTCAGATCTTTTACAAAGAGGGAGTCAGCCTTTTTTAATTATTAAAGACCATTGTAAACAAACTCCTAACACCCGAGGAGCTATTTGCAGCGGTTCTACTTTTCAACATAAACAACTGACTCAAAGAAAATGACCTTATATGACAAAATGGGAAGAAGAAATTGGGAAAAAAATTCACAGGAAAAAATTTGAATACGGTCTTGTTCGTTCTTTCCAAAGTTTCTAGATGTGTCAACCATCTAGAGATTACCAAAAACATTTTATTTAGATAGTATCGCACTCCTGATGAATTACACTATATGTCAATTATTCTTTTTACTTGATGAAGAGAATGCATAATTTACTTATGCATATCTTTTGGTCTTGTCACAAAACTAAACCATCGTAGAATAGTGTATTTGATTTAATTTCTAGAGAACTCCATCTTGGGATCAATGCTGGACCAGAGGTGGCTTTTTGGAATTCATTTCAGATTGTATTCCTTATAAGTCTTCTAAATTATTGGGATATACTTTTTGGCTACAAAAATTGCAATTGTAAGAAACTGGAAACAATTTTCAATTCCAAAAAAATAATGAATACATGACACACTTAATTACAAATGCAGTAATTTTTTTCGATCAAATCTGGGCTCTGTTGTCCACAGCTATTTATTATGGAGAATTTTAAATGATCTGATGCTTAAGCAAAAAGAATGTACATTCTCATTATTTAAAAAAAATGTTCGTACATTACATTTTTATGTTTATACTTAATTGTAGGTGCTTCTACTTTGTCAATTATCTTATCGTATGTCAATATATTTTGATCTCTTACAATAAAAATAATCAACATCATTGGGAAAAAAACAGCTGGTTATTTCAAGTTTCTGCTAATTAACTGTAACTAATAGTGTGAAGATCATTTCATTTCTTGACCATCATTTTCAAAGTTTTTTTTATGTATATACATTAAATCAATGTGTTTGAGCCTACAGCTTATGAAGATATTAAGCAGTAGTTATTGATTTGACTGATGTAGACTGTATGCCCAGATAAATATCTGACTATTTTAGGGGAAAATGCAATCTTTCTGGATGTTGAGTAAAACATAGTGATTGAATATGGAGGTAAATTGCTAACATTTTGAATGAGCAAGGATTTCTTTAATGTTTGATGGCTGTGAGAGAGCTTGATAGGAACATCATGAATCTCACATGTGAAAAAGTGAAACAATCAACACAAGCAATCAAAATGCAAATCTTATATGACTTTTGGATACATTGTGAATGACATGGAGATTGATTGTTTATACCCTCACTGTAGTTTTATTTGCATTCATTTTATACCCCGGAATCCTGTTCTGCATCAGTTCTCCAGCGGCATCATGATATAACGATGTGCACGCACAATTATTGTTCTGACCATATTATGAATTCTACTCTTGTTTTACACATGCATGTAGTGATTTGGTCAAAACATGGACTGATGTAAATTTCATATTTGCCATTGCTAAAAAAATTACTAAAGTATTACTAAATGAAAATGGCAGATTGATCAATACTGAGTTTTTAATGGTAGAATTTCCATTAGAAGTATTACTATAGATGGATGAGCCGGTGTTGCATTCAAATGCACGCTTGGCTTATTCAATCATGACAAGCAAGAAGCCCAAGGAGATTCTTCTTGTTCAGTGACTCTTTCCACATGGACTATCCAGATGTTGTGGATGTAGTTTGGCTAGCCCTAGCTCATATTATCTACTAGTATTTATATTGCACCTTTCTACCAGTAGGACTCAAAGTGGTTTTAGCGCATGCTCTCGGATTTAACTGAATCAGCAGCTAAAAAATAGTTGTTATTATACCCAGTCAATGGTATTCATTTATAAGCCTCAGAAGGATGAAGGGCTGAGTTGACCCTGTCAGGATTTCAACCTGCATTTACCAACTGAGTTATCTCACCAGCTATGTTTAAATAGATCACTAGGCTTTTACAAGTTGCCTGCTTTAATACTTCTAAATCTTCATGATTTGGATTTCCTCGTATTAAGTTGGCCATGTGAATATTGTGGGGGTGGGGCGAAAAAAAGAAAATATACCGATCAGCCACAACATTATGATCATTGGCAGGTGAAATGAAAAACTCTTGTTATCATGGTGTGTAATATATTAGGCAGCAAGTAAACATATTGTCCTCAAAATCAATGTATTAGAAGCAGGACACATGGGCAAGTATAAAGATCTGATTGACTTTGACAAGGACCACATTGTGATGGCTAGACAACCAGGTCAGGCATCTCCAAAACTGCAGTTCTTGTGGGGTGTTTCCCGGTCTGCAGTGGTCAGTACATATTAAAAGTGGTCCAAGGAAGGAAAAGGGATGAACCAGCGACAGGGTCATGGGCAGCCAAGGCTCATTGATTCACATGGGGGCAAAGGCTGGCCTATGTGGTTAAATCCAACAGACAAGCTGCTGTAGCTCAATTTGCTGTAAAGTCAATGCTAGTTCTGATAGAAAGGTGTCAGAACACACAGTGCATCACAGTTTTTTTGCATGTGGGGCTGTGTAACCACAGACCAGTCAGGGTGCCTATGCTGGTCCACTGCCGAAAGCACCTACAACGGGAATGTGAGCATAAGAACTGGGCCACGAAGCAATGGAAGAAGGTGGCCTGGTCTGAAGAATCATGTTTTCTTTTACATCACATGCATGGCCGGGTACATGTGCGTCACTTACCTGTAGAACACATGGCACCTGGATGCATCCATGAAAGGCCCGCTTCGCAATTTACAGGACTCAAAAAATTTCCTGCTAACATATTGGTGCCAGATAACACAGCACACCTTCAGAGGTCTAGTGGATGCAATGCCTCAATGGGTCAGTGCTCTTTTGGCAGTAAAAGAGGGACCTACACAATATTAGGCAGGTGATTATTATGTTATGGCTGATCGCTGCTAAAAACACCTTACCAATTGCTGACATCTAAAGTGATGTGTGTCCTTGGTCCTCAATGTCATGTGAGCCTCCCTACTTTGGACTGGACAACTATGGCTTCCATTCTGTTTATGAACATCTGCTGCTTATTCTAATCTAATCTTAACTTCCAACAAGTAATCTGCACTGCTCAGTCTTCTAAAATAATTTCTATAACCATAAAGCCTGAAAACATATTTGCACAGACCCCAAGCAGCAGAGCGGTACTTGGCTTCAAGGTCCGGATCGTCACGATCGGCACCTTGAAGCCAACTGTTCATTCGGCAACTAAAGGAGAAACGAGAACTCAGAGGAGTAGGACGCTTGCTGTTTCACTAACTTGCCTTCCTTAGTAAGCTGTTTGGCTAAAAAAAAAAAAAACAACCCTATTAAAATTGAAAAGCTTTTCTAGACCAATTTTTCATGAAAATATAAATAAAATATAAAGCAACACCACTAAAACACACCAGGAAGCTCTTGTTTGAATGCATCGTCTGGCAAAAAAATCCAAACATGGCAGTTTTCTTATATCTTAAAAAATTGACACAGTATTTCTTTCCTGTATTGAGGAGTCAGCATTACTCTTGAAGATGAAAAAGCTATATCGAGAAGTTTATTATGTTCATCTGAAAAGCAAAATCACTAATTACACGAGTATATTCAACACAGCTGAATGTAATTAGAAACATTGGCTTACTTTATTTCACATTTTTACAATACACGCAATTTTGTGTGGTGTAGTATTTTAGGACTTTTTTGGAACTCTTCACATTCTCTAAGTATTTTGTAAGTATTCTTATATGTGGTCCAGAAAACCAGTACATATTTTTGTCTTAAATATTCGGGCATATATTCCTTGACAGGCTGTTAAAGAATGTAACATGTGCTTCTAAAACATAATAAATATGCACAGCTGGCATGCATTATAAAAGTTACTGTTATGGTAAAGACGGTATAGCCCTGTCACATGTAGGCTACCCAAAGAATGTAACTGCTGCTCCCAATGACTTCAGTGATAGCTCTATGTCCACTAAGTACAATTCCTTCTTTCAGTAGAGACAGAAGTCACATTTTCTAACTCCAACAGAAATAAAATGCATATGATGATTTGGTTGCAGGGAAATGCATTTGAGTCTACGTATAATGTACTCCAAAAGATATAATACTTAAATATGTCAGTATAACATAACTTTTGGGACTATGCACTAACATGCTACAATTTGTATATTATTATGCGAGTTGTCTGCAAGTTAATACCAGTGTCTGTGATTCTTTTTTTATCCACAGAGGGTACATTAGTGCCTACCTCGCATTCTGCTTCTTATCATTGTGAACTCAAGGGACTCATATATGGACCAGCTTAAAAACTAAGATATTTTGTTTTTGTTTGTTTCTTTTCGAATTGGAACTTTCTTTTGTTTTCATTGTCTTCTGGCTCTAATGAAGACAATGCTCCTTATCAATTTTTCTGACCATATCAAAGACTTTGGCTTATAAACTTCCCAATCCAATCCAAAAAGATTTGTAGGGGAATAGTCATATTGGAAATATACGATCTTCTCAAAACTGTGAGAGAGAGTCATATTTAGTGAAAAACCAGAGGGAAAATGAACTGCTTATTCATAGCAAACAAGCTTAGCAAGTTTCACATTTAATGGCATTGGCTTAACTACAGGCATATTTAATCAATATAATATTTTATTTAAATCTTGCGTTATGGTAGATACTTTGACTTCTTTTGCTAATCTAGCAATTTGCCTTTAGAACTTCAGTAAAAGTCACTTGCATATTTGCTAGCAACACATTCTGTGATAAAACTGCCTATAAGCTATATTGCAAATAACTAGATAATGAAACGAGAAATTAACTGTAAGCAAGAATTTAAAGGGCACCAAAAAAAATATTTCCTTAAAGCAATCACTGTGTTAAATTGGCAGGCAAAAAGTTTAAATCGTACACAATAGGGTCCAAAAGTCTGAGTCCACTGCCACAATCTGCTAAACCCAGATAATCAGGTTCAGCTGCCATAGTACTTACTACCAGATTCTACACTCAGAAGAGTGGCCTCTAGAGGTTGCTAGGCAAATAACACCTGATATAAAACAAAGTGTAAAGGGTGTAATAATGACAGAAATATAGCTTAATGACACTTTATTTGGTGGCTACTGTCTGTGTGCAGTGTTTTTTTTTTGTGTATACATTTTTGGGTGGGTTCCACATCATTTCTCGGCTAGTACTTCTCCCAAAATGCACTCCTGGGCTGGGGCAAGCTGTTTCAATATAAAAACACTTTTCAGGCCAAGGGAAGAAACAATAGATAGCACATTTAAGAAAACATATTATTTATGTTGTTGTTTTTCATTATTTCAAGTCAGATGTTGAATAAATCTATCAAAAATAATGTCTTTTATATTTTTAGATGTGTAAGAGAAAAATATCCTTGTTTTTACTTGATAAATAAAATGGTTACATTAACTTCAATCTTTAGCCCCGATCCGATTCTTCAGGTAGTTTTTGCCTCAGATTAATTACCCTGATCTAATTCATTTAGAGGAGGACAGCTGTGGTACGTGGGTTGCCCACTGATGTATTGTGTTAAATGATGCCCATCTGTCATTGCAGTATATCAGCATGAATTCTATGTCATCCACTTCATTGGGCCTGAAGGGAGGAGACGTACAGCTACAATGTTTACCACTGTTTCTGATTTAATATCTACACCTTTGTTAACCTGACTGCTGTTATATGGTGAACAATGATTCATGATGGGCAATAGAAAATCAAGAATATATGTCAAATGACACAGCAGGCCATTTGGTAGAGTTAATTAGAATATTTCCGGACAAACATACCATTGTAGGACAGTCTTATAGGAAATATACTTCATGATAAATAAAATGTTGCCTTGTACATGTCTTGTAACACTCATCATTAATCTGTGTTTCAAACCGCTAGTGGTGCATTTTAACATTTTTATCATCTGAAAGCTCTTAGTAGATTCTTTGATGTTTCATTTCCAATTTAGCTTTCCATTTAATCTTAACTTTTACATGAAAAGATGGGTTTCCAAGGAAACATGCCATTTCAAATAACAATATAATTTGACACATTTTAAAAAACGGAAGCATAGAATACAATTTCATTTTCTGTACACAAAATGATTTATTAATATTTATGTGAAATAAGAAATGTAAAAAATTATATACTTGTAAATAAAGTGATAATAAAATTGACAACGCTATATTAAGCACCACATGTATATAATACAGAGGAATACCTCTTATGAATCCTTTAATATTTTTGCATTGTACACCCAGTATTCCATAGACACCGTTATATATTAACACAAAGTTACTTTGAAATTGATAAAAGTAAACTATCATCATTATAAATGTTAAGATGCAGCAAACTATAATGTGACTCAGTTTTACACAAAAGCAAGCAACATAGACCTGGTTCCCCTTATGCTCTGTACAAGATCTCTCCAGCTTTGGTGTTGACACTCTTGTGCTTCTTATATAGAACATGAGGACTATGTCTTAATACTTGTTCACCCCACCCCCTTATTGTTAGTTTGATACATATGGCCACATACCATACATCATAACAATATAGTGTTTATGTATTATATTTATATTATATGCAATATCATGGATCAATTCTCTTTTGGTGTCCTTCACCTAAAGAAATAATGTTATCACACCATTTTATTGGCTTTTTACTTTACTTTACTTTACGGTGGAAATTAATGAAATGGCAGCAATATGCATATTTTTGACCAGTAAACCTTTTGATTATTGTAAAGTAAACTGATTATTATAGTTTGAAAGGTTTGTTATTTGAAAATCATATGTATATATATACTTTTCTTTAGTACCATATCCATATGCTAAATTGTAATTTATCTCTGTTATTTTCTCCAGCTACTTTTCTCTTAACAATAATTGCTGTAACTGACTTTCAGAACCTAAAAACATTCACTTCATTTTCAGCTCCGAGTAGTGTGAGTGATGTTATACATGGTTGTTATACACCGATCAGCCATAACATTATGACCAACTGCCTAATATTGTGCAGGTCTCCTTTTGCTGCCAGAATAGCCCTGACCGGTCGAGGCATGGACTCTATTTGACCTCTGAAGGTGTGCTGTGGTATCTACCATCAAAAAGTCAGCAAGCAGATCTTTCAGCAGTAGACAAGGGTCAGCATGAGCACCCTGACTGATTTGCAGCTACGCAGCTCCATACGCAACACTTTTCTATCAGAATCATCAGTAGCTTGTCTGTTGGATTTGACCACACGGGCCAGCCTTCACTCCCCCATGTGCATCAATGAGCCGTGGCTGCCCATGACCCTGTCCCCGGTTCACCTGTTTTCTTTCCTTGGACCACTTTTGATAGGTACCAACCTCTTTAGACCCAGAAAACCCCACATGAGCTGCAGCTATGGAGATGCTCTGAACCAGTCGTCTAGCCATCACAAGTCGCTCAGGTCCTTACCATTTTTCCTGCTCCTAAAACATCAACTTTGAGAATGAAATGTTCACTTGCTGCCTTATATATCCCACCCAATCTCTTCACTTGTCAGTGTTCGTAATGTTATGGCTGTTCTGTGTATATGAATCAATATTTGTTACGTCAATGCTATTATAAATGAATGAATAATAACTATAAAGTAGAAATAATCAAAGAAAAATAAGATACTGCATTACAATATTGTGATATTCTTGTGAATATTTCAAGCACATCTGGAGCTGCTTAAGAGTGTTATTTTCTTTACAAGTAATCATTATTTGATGATTGTGTGGGGGACAATCATTGCGTGATAAAGCATATAAACTAAACCGCTTCTCCTAGATCAGTTGGCTTAAATATGATTTATCCCCCAGATAATATTCTTCCTGCAATGAATTCCCTTTTATTCAAATAGATAACTGAAGACAAAGCATGTGTTACATATAATTTGCTAGCGGTGTAGATAGCAAAATCATATTCTTTTGGTTCATACAATTGTTAGACATAACAAACTTGCAATTCTCTCAATTCAAGAACATAGTTTCAGAGGTAAAAAAATAAACTTACTATTATATTCTCTTCCTATAATAGGCAATACATTCTTAGCTAGAGGAAATATATTCTGCTTAATTAATGTTTCACTCAACATGTCTCAATAAATATACTATATTTTACTCTTACTCAACTCAGGTCCTCTGCCAGAGGCCTGGGAGTTTTAGGGTTCTGCACATTTTCTTAGCTTTTCCTAGCACAGCACTCTTCAGGGCAGACTCTTCTAATATGATTCCTGGAATCTCAGCTTAGGAGTCACAGCCCGATTGCTGCTATGACCACTGGGACCACTTTGGCCTTCACTCTTTATATCTTCTCTAGTTCTTCTTTCAGGTCCTGGTACTTCTCCAGCTTCTCATACTCCTTCTTCCTAATGTTGCTGTCACTTGGCACCGCTACATCTATCAAGGCCGCTGTCTTCTGGTTCTTGTCTATCACCACAATGTTGGGTTGTTTGGCCAGTGCCTGCTTGTCCATCTGGATCTGGAGGTCCCAGGGCATCTTAGCCATGGTATTCTCCACACCCTTCTGTGGAATCTCCCACTTAGACCTTACTGATGTACTTCTAGATACTCTTGGTTTCATCCAGGACACTGGCTTTGACACTTCCAGCTCTTCACGTCAGCAGCCTCCATATCCTCCATTGGTCAGCTCACTATGCCTGCAGGGTATCTGATGACTGGTGCGGATCTTGTTCTTCCCATTGAGCTGGCTCTTCAGACCCTGCCTTATCCTTTGGGGGTACTTGGATGTTCCTTCCTTGCCTCCTCATCATGGTTCCAATGTGACTGTTGGATACCAAGGTACTTGTAGCTGGTCTGTTTGTCTGCTATGTGGCCTGCTAGTAGTTCCACCTCATCAGTCTTAAGTACCTTTCCTCTTTTTACTACAATCTGGTTGCACTTCTCTAGTCCAAATTACATCCCAATGTCTTCACTGTAAATCCGTGTCAGGTGGATTAGCGAGTGGATGCCTTGTTTACTCGTGGCATGCTGCCTAATGTCATCCATGTACAGGAGGTGGCTTATGGTAGTTCCACTCTTGAACTTGTACCCGTAACCAGTCCTTATAATAAACTGACTGAGGGGGTTCAAGCCTATGCAGAACAGCAGCCGGGACAGTGCATCACCTTGATGGTCACTTGTACTAGCTGTCTTGAGTTGGCTTCCAATATTGTCTTCCAGACTCCCATTGAGGAGTCCTGTTGACTTTGTATAACTCCAGGCATTCATAGATCAATCTGTGTGGCATTGAATCATAGGCTTTCCTGTAGTCAATCTAGGCTCCGCTCAGGTTGGTCTGTCTAGACTGAGTCCTGGGCGACTGTTCTGTCTATGAGCAACTGGTGCTTGGAGCCTCTGGTGTTGTTCCAATGCCCTTCTGAGCTGTGCTCATGTATTGGCCAATGTGGTCCTGTAGCTTGGTTAGCCAGTCTGGGTGGGAGCCTGTTGCTAGCGGGTAGTTCATTTGTGCTGCTAAGCCTTGATGTAACGCAGTCAGTTTCTTTTAGCCAGTAGGTGTGGACTGTGTGTGGACTGTGCCTGGTGCTGTCCAGCTCTTCCTGTTAATGACTCACTGTTGGATGTCTGCTACTGTGATGGTGACTGGTGACTGATTGTTGTGGTCAGCTCTCAGGTCCTGCAGCCACTTTGCATACTTATCGATGCTTACTGGATATATTCCAAATCTATCAACAATCCAGCAAACATCTATTGGAGCACGATGGAATAACAGCATTTTAAAAAGATCTGCATCAGAGTTTACCCTTATCTAAAATGAATTTTAAAAAAAATAACATTCCAGTTACAGTTTTCAGTAGAACACAATTGACAAGAGAGAATGCATGTTCCTCATGTTTACCCCAAAAGGTTCCAAATAGGCACATAAGGTATTAGCTTGAAGTAGTTTTTACTAGAAAGGAACCAGACAACCACAGTAGAAGAAATGCACTTTGCTAGCCATGGGAAGTTCCGAGGACAGGCTAATTGGAGCTCTTCTTCTTTGGAGGGACTGATTTTGTGAGGGTCCAGCGATACATGAGGGTGGTCTAACCACACAAAAGATGTGGTAAGCCACACAAAGGAATTAGAATTGGGAGGGTAGTTAGAAAAAAGCCATCTTTCTGTTCTAATTTAAAAACCTTCTTGTGGGTTCATGAAATCTCAGTCTGGTTGTAATAAACCTCTCATAATCTTACCTGTAAGATTCCACATGAAAGGAAAAGAGACCAAGAGATCTGATTGGTATTTGGATTTGTATATCAGTTGTAAACAATAAAAAGAAAACAGTAAAATGTACTTTGTTTAAACGTGTCTTGTTTGTGTAGAACTGTATGACTCAAAAGTTTGACAAAATATTTTTTGACTAATTTGTAGGAAGATGTCTCTTTTTAATTGTACAAGAAGCTATTATTTCTTACAATTCAGTTTCCATGTAAAAAAAAAATGAAATGTAACTTTTATTATTTGCGGTAATTAACTGTTATAAATTTCACAATGCAATAATGTAGCTTAGAACATAAATGATTATTTTGATTCTAAATATTACATTTATAAAAACATTCAAGTTTTGCTCATCTTCAAATGTAATTGTTAAATTAAGACAAATAATGAAAGATTTAAATGTTTTGAATAATCCCAATGGAATGGAGAATCTTTGAGTCCTGATAATCAACCTATGAAAAAAAATAGGGTTTTGTATGATTTGTTAAAATGGCATTGGCAGTGTAATTTATTCTTTTCATTGCAAAACATCAGAAATGCTTATGAAAACATTAATAAGTAATTAAAAGATAACTATAGGACATAAACATTATGCACCTCCTTGAGCACTGATTTTTGTATTTTACTCCCATTCTGTGTTTTTCCATGCAAGCGGTAAATATCTGGTGGTGTTGAAAGAAACAGCTTCTTCCACTGCCTCCAGACATGTACATTTTCATATATATGACATGTATATTCCCAATCATGATCATCGAATGTATAAGTGTAAATCTACATACTGAGGCAGATGGTGTAGATGGCTTGTTTTTTTCAAATCTGGCCAATCTGTTTTGGTGCAGAAGAGGTAGCCCATGTAAGTAAAAATACACAGCTCCTCTGGGGCTATATATACTGAACAGCCACTGTCAAAGGATGGAGACAAAACATGAGATTGAAGGAAAAGAAAAGAGAGGTTGCTTAAGTGAATAGATGCTTGAATAATCTTTAAGAGCTCAGTAGGCCCACAAGCAAAATGTGTCCTGTGTTCCATTAATAAAAAAGCCTTGGTCCATTGTAGTTTACGTCTTATCTGGCACAAATCTTTATATTACACAAAGTATTTGACCGAATGATGCATTGGTGTAAAGGAATATAAGCTGTGGATCAGGTTATATTCTAACCAAACCGTCCTTTTCAGTTTGGCAGATGCTAAACATACTTTTCCCAGTAGATATTCATTGGCTTTGGCATAAGAACACAATATTAAATACTAGTTTATTAAGCTTTCTAATGCTATTTTTTTCAATAGTATCTACTTAGAAATCAATATTTCAAAAAGACCTTGATAATGTTTCATTCAATGTTTTGGAAATTGGAAATTGAACATGAAAAATCAGAAATTCCAATATAGTTAAGCAACTTTTTTCCCCTCTTTTTCCTCATTAAAACATTTTCTCTTACTGTTCAATCTTGATCTGAGAAATTAAAGCTAACAACTAGAATGAAAAAAATCAAGAGACTGACAGCATGAGGTATAGTCTCAAAGCCACAACTAACAGCATGTGGCAAAGCGAACCTCAAGCTACCGCAGCTCTCTGAAAGAACAAAAAAAAAGCATTTACAGAGAAAAAACTCAATTATAGCAGCCCTTAGCTATGGTAAGGTACTCGTGAATGTTGACACTAAAGCTGTGTCTGCTTAATGTTTTAATTAAATATCTAGAAACCAGCTTTTCTCATATCAGTGTTGGTGAAAAGCTTCTTCAAGGATAAATGTTTATAGAAAAACTATACTGAAGGCATTAGCAAACAAGATCCTAAGAAGACACTTGACTGAAGTACTTGAGATCAAGAAAGCACTAGCGATTACAAACTAGCAGCACAATAACAGGATGGTTTAATCCACCCAAATGTCAGTCCCAGTTTACAAATTGGCAAAACCATCTGCAGACAAAAGGGCACTGGCTACTCATCTGTTTAATTCTCCTGCTGCAGAATGTCATTTGGATGTTGAAGAAAAAATCCCCTGATTCACTTTGCCATTTCTGACTGTTTCCCCTAAGACCACATTAATAAGCATTTTAAAGGCCTCAATGCAAAATAAGCAATGTGACGCAAAACTAAATATTGGATTAAAAGAAATATGGAAGATGTCCTCTTCTCATAATGAATTTTTCAATAGTAAACAGCAAATACAATGTGTACCTTAGAAGTGCCTTTTATGTTAAGCATGATATTGAATGCTTAAAAATGTCAAATTGTATTAAAGTTGCATGAAACTTTTTCTGAGTTTCACATTAAATTATATTAAAACTCAAGTCTGCAGTATAGATAAAATGTCCTCCTGGTTTTCCTTATCTATTCTCTTAAGGAAATAATTCTGCAAACCTTACCTTTAATAAAATGAATGGTTTTTTTTATCGTTTTCTTAAGAAACAAAAGTTTAATGCTACTTTAATATTGCTAATTGAACAATTAGTGACCAAGGGGAATCATCATCTTGATAAAAGTCTCTGTACGGGACTAAAACGTCGATTTATTATATGTAAACTGCTTATTAAAAAAAGTTATTTTATCACAAAGACCTGGGAGCGTTGTATTCTTAAATAAATACTTAAAAGAACCTGCAGAACAGCACCAGGGCAATCATTTAGATTTATTTGGGAAAGGGTAAGTGCCACCACTTTGGACTTTTTTAGATTTATATTAGACTTGTGCATTCGGATTCGTAGGAATTGCACATTTACTGAATTCACCATAGGGCAAAATGGTGGCACTTCCTCCAATCTGACAAGAGGACATCAGCGAAAGCGCCAAGATTTAGGCAGAATTTCACCTTAGGGCAAAATCGCAGCACTTTCTGTAACATCATCTCCCCCGATTGGGAGAACCTGGAAGAACCGCCGTTTTGGAGGAAGTTCATGCCATGTTATGTCCCAGAGATGCTGACGAAGAGAGAAGATAAAAGAGAGAAGATGAAAACAGACGGTAGAATAGAGAAGATGAAGAAGGTGCGGAAGTGATAGGCAGAGGAGGTAAGGAAATATTTAGAGAAGGTGAGAGAGTGAAATTAAAAATGCCCCCCGATTTTCGTCAGAACTGAATGGGCAGGGAATATAATTTGTTGCCTGAAAACGAATGTGCCAGAAATGAACAGAAAAATTAGTTTGAATCGTTTTTGGCCCATTTGCACATGTCTAATTCCTTATGGAACAAGAGAAATAAGAATAGCCAGGCTTTGTAAAGTTCTAGTTGATGACTTACTTAGAGCTAGTTTGTTTGACTTTTCTACCTTAAGCCATAACATAAAGCTAGGTCAAGGGTTCATAAAATAACAGACACAGCTGGATTTTTCTTTTAAGTACTTTTCGCTATTTTATCATTTTTATTCTCAATTGTTGAGTGGAACTGGATCAATGGAAAGTACTTTTTATCTAAATCCATGAAAGTTACGGAAAAAAGCAGATGAAGCATTGTGCAGATCTATACTTGAAATGTTATATCCTATATTTGAATTTAAATTATTTTAATTTACAGGTCTTAGTTATACAAAAAAATATTATTTGACCATTTAAACTGACATATTAAAATGTACATTAACTGAATTACATATAGTATATACAGTAAGTATTGTAAAAAAAATCTCCATAAAACTGATAAGGACCTCCAAGTTGTAAGGAACAAAGGGACAATGAAAGCATTCCATTATTCCACTCAGGAAATGCATCATATATATATTGTTGTGGCCAAAATAACAGCATTATCTCAATAGTGAGTGGCACAGCCTTCCAACAGAAGTGGTTGAGGTTGATACAGTAAGATAATTTAAGTATGCATGGGATAGGCATATTGCTACCCTGACATTAACAAAACCAAGCACCTTGTAAGGCTTAAGGCCTTACAGTTGTTAAAAAACATGGGCAGAATAGATGGACCAAATGGCTCACATTATATGTTCTTATGGTTTAGTACATGATTCCAATTCTAGTGGTAACTTTCTATTGCACCAGGTAGAATTTAAATCTTTGAAACAAAATGATATCACTTGAAAAACTGTAGGGTTTGTGAAAGATTTTGGAAGAAACCGAAAAAGTATAAGAATCCACAACTTACCTAAATGATTCTCATTTGTAATATCATTATATAATCACTAGTCTGTGGAATTATTAGCAACATATTTTGTGAAATAAATAGACAATTTTGTTGGTATCAATCATAGAAACATAGAATTTGGTGGCAGATCCATCAAAGAACCATTCAGCCCTTTTAGTCTGCCCATGTTTCATGATATAAGACTCAGAGCTTAATCAGTCCTTGATCTTGTTTTAGATTCAAGATAGCTTTATGCCTATCCCATGCATGTTTAAATTCCCCTACTGTATTAGCTTATACCACATCTGATGGCTGTTCCATTTATCGGCCACCCTCTCAGTAAAGTAGAACTTTAAAATTACAATAGCTACAGGCTAAATAAGCCTACCAATGGTTTTGACAGACCACTCTAAATTTAGCACGGGCTCCTTCCTTGTTGGCTGTTCTACCAATTGCCAAAATGCATGATTTAGGCTGTCTCTATGCCTAGCTGACCCAGCTGTTTGGTGTATCTGGGGAAAATAAAGCCCCCCATAAGAATAACCTCACCTTTCATTGATATCTCAGCTAGTTCTTTAACTCTCACACTATCAAGGGCATCTGCTTCTCCAGGTGGTCTACATATCACACATATATAAACAACTACTTTGTTTACGTGTTCTAAAATTCCAAAAACTGTCTCTAGGTTCTCCTCCTTACCATTTAACCAATTAACCTTTGAGCCATTTCTTACATAAAGGGCAATCCCTCCTCTTTTATGCCATCTCTATCCTTTCTGTATAACTGCCACTAAATCCACAATAGTCTAATTTCTGGGACATTATTCCCTAAATGGTGGAGATAAGACTATCAGTACATAGGACTGGATCAAAATATGATCCAGTTTTTTTATGAAAGTGGCTATTGGCTGTGGTGCCACCTTAGAGTGGCTAGATCTTTTTTAGTTTGAAAAATATCAACAATAGTTGCTCTGACTTGGCTACTTGCTTTAAAATGTAATTAGGGTAGTAGTTAGGCTATGTGAAAGAAGGTTTCAAAAAAACTTACCACATACTCAATATTCATATACTATATATACTGCCAGAGGAAGTGGTAATGGTAAACTCAATAAAAGAATTTAAAAGGAGCCTGGACGTGTTTCTTGAAAGCAATAATATTACAAGTTATGGATAGTAGATTAATAGGGACAGAACGTTGATCCAGGGATTTATTCTGATTGCCATATTTGGAGTCGGGAAGGAATTTTCCCCCTGGTATGGGGCAATTGGCATCTGCTTCATAAGGGTTTTTTGCCTTCCTCTGGATCAACACGGTAGGGACACAATATGTATATAGGTTGAACTTGATGGACTTTGGTCTTTTTTCAACCTTATGAACTATGTTACTATGAACTATGTTACTATGTATATATTCAAATACATTTAATATTATGCATAACTGTAGAAAAAGCACAGGATGATTTCTGTTTCTATACAACACAACATAAACAGTCAAACCTGTGAAATAGGCAGAACTAACAGATATTGATTGTGTAGAATCCTAGTGGGACTGAGTATGATTGAATACGACCAAGGACATGCATGATTTGGTTGTAATATTGCTACAAAAGATAGCACACATTTTGAAATGAGTGAATACTCACCGACTATGAAACAGTAAAAGGTAAAAAATTAATAAGGCAAATCTGCATGTCATTCGTTGTCAAAGCATGTGCATGAAAAATTATTACAGCTAATGTTGCTGTGTAGGAGTGTCAACCTGCCACTGGATATAGATGAAGATGAAGCTGGTTTCAGACAATTCAGTTTATTACTTAAACTTTAAAAGATGAAAATACAAGTGTATAATTAGTTTGTGACAGTAAAATGGTGTTTTCGGATTTTTGTTTACAAATTTACCTTTAGACTCATTGAGACTAGTTAATTTTATTTATATACTTAGTAGTTCGTATGCGCTAATCTGACCTGCCTTATACCTTAATATAACAAAGTACCAGTGATAAGCAAAGTGTCTGTACAAGGACACCAGCGTCTGTACAAGGACACCAGTGTCTGTAGCAAGGTTTGTGAAGGTCTAAAAAACATCATTACATTGTCCACTACAGAGCAAAGTAAATGTCGGTGCCTACCCCTGCAAAGTATATGGCATATATGAAATTTTATAAGCTTTGAGGAACAGGCAATGTCCACAGAGTGTCAAGAAGGACATCTATGAACAGTAAACTACAGTTCTATGCAGTTTAAATTCTCTCACCGTATTAACCACTTCTGCTTGTTCCACTTATATACAAACCCTCTCAGTAAAGTAAAACTCCTTTCACAATCAATGTAAGCCTCTATGACCTATTCTAATATTTCTCCAACTTTGAAAAAAGTCCCCTCCTCTGCTTTACAAAATCCTTATTTGTATTGAAATGTTTCCATTCCGTCCACTCTCACTTTTCTGCTCCAATTTATACATATTGAGATCCTTGTCTTTCCGTATATTTTTAATCCTATAAGCCATTCACCATTTAAGTAGGACATTTTTAAACCCTTTACTGAATATCTATATCCTTACAGATAAAGGGTATCCAGGACAATGCCCAATATACCACATACTCGATGTTGATGCATTCGGCAATACTGAAATCTGCATCAGGATCATCAAAGTCGTCATATACAATGTGGCCGCGGAAGCTTAATTTAAAAGAGTGTTACTTAAACTGTGTTGGTAAAATGCCCTCAATAATGAAGTATTCAGTGACACCAAAAACCCATCCCAGGATTGCCTCTCACATTTCCAAGAGCGTCTCTCCAGAAACTCTTGAGAACAGGTATTGCATTCAACCATGCAAGTCAATGGAGCCCAGCGTTCTAATTACAATGCGATTAGTAAAATATTTAGAAAAATATTGAAGTTGGTCGTGTTCAAAGATGTCCCAAATAGGACACGGAAGCAAGATAACCAGATGTTCCAAGTAAAAACATGTGCACTTCCCATATGTGGCCTTTTACCTCTCAAACAACCTGACAAACCCATGCATTGGTGTTATCACTGTAAATTACTACCACAAAGTTGAGAAAGGCTGGTGGTAGAATTAGTGCATGGAAAGTGTTAATATATCACTATATGAAATAATCTGGGGTGTCTAGTTTTCAAAAATATATTGTTTAATGGGGTGAATTGAATTGGCCGGCTTTAAAGATATCCCAAATAGGACATGGGGAGAGGATTGCCAACTTTGAAAAAAATGGTTTTGAAACAACAAAATGCTACTTGGACTTATTGCTCTAAAACTTGCAAAAAAGGAAAAAAAACATGAAAAACATTGGGTATTTCTAAATTCATGACAGATATATTTTTCAAATATTTTTTTTCAGTTTTCACCATATTTTTTAAGATGATATGATCAAAAAATGGTATCTAAAATGGTATTTGGAAAAATCAATGTGGGTACACTAAATAAGAGAAAAGAAAATTACAGCTAAACACGAGCACTGCAAAAAATGTCTTGGTCTTTAAAGGGTTAATCAAGGTCTAAACCAACAGATTAAAAATGTATTACATAAGCATAAAGGTATTACATAAGCATAAGAGTAATAGGCATATCTGGGAACTTGTTGAGCTTCACCTTACATAGTCACCACCAAGTCTTTGGGTATATGGATATCATAATTCCATTTCAAATGGTAATACACCAGTTAAAATCTGCCTAACAGACACATATAACAAAATTACCCGCTGAAAGGGCATGGAATGAAATTCAATTTCCCAAAACAAATGAAACGGCCCATATGGTCCATATAAACAAGTCTACTAGAAGGCAGCAGGGCATGAAAATCAGCCAAATTTTAAAACAAAGGGGCTTTAGTACATAAGGTTATCTGCCATGTCAAGGTAACTTTTTTTGGCTTGAGCTCCATACTAAGGGTTAAATAGGTGTCAGACACAACACTTTCCTATTTCTTATCACAGATACTTGGTTTAGAAACCTAACCATATGGTTTAGTGGCATTGTATTTCTGTTAGAACTAACCTCTCATGGAGTGCATTGACATAGCAGGTGAGCTTATGTGCTTTGGTCAAAAAAATGTACTAAAGCCTTGTGTTTATTGAAAGCATCAATATCCAAATTATTTTTGGAAAATATATCAAAATGAACACTTTTTTCATATGTTATGCTAATAGAGGCTTTACGTTTTATTAAAATGACTCAAGAGAGGTTGAAGAGATCATCATGAAAAATAAGAAAAAAACCCATTACATTTATTACAAATGTACATTTTTTAAATGCCTAAAATCTATTTTTATTCCAACTCATTTTGTTTCCAATATAAATTCCATAGTTTATTAATCTTTTTTAATTTGCAAATTCTAATTAGTACTGAATAATTGTCACAAGCACATACTTTAAAATAGGTAAATTAAGAGTAATTATCCTTCTATTTTTCAGTGCACAAAAGACTTAGTTTGCTTCTTAGGTGTTTTAGAGTTAAGTGAAATTAATTACATGTCCCTGGCTGTATCAGCAGAAAGGCAGCATTTCTCAAGTAAAGTGACTATGATTGAACTTTGATACTAGACAAGTTTTAAATATAGTTTACTATAGATCTTAAATCCCCGTAGTTCATTTCTTGATGGCACAATATGTGTAAGTACATGCACACTAGCATATAGTCTATACGAATTAAAAATATATATCATAATGTAGAAAACATGCAAATGTAAGTTCACAAGAATATCAATCCATGTTTTCAATGGCTAAAAAAAGCCAGGGTAATTTATTAAATAATGCTTAGATTCTGTCGAATGCCATTCACAACCTTCTACCTTTCACTTTACATTTCACCCTAACTTTGAAGCACACATCATTAAAGTACAAATCATTAAAAAGGTGCAAAGCAAAGGGCTAACACTGGAAAAATAACACATTTCACTTTCTTGGAGGGAATTCTGTATCACACATTCTGTTAGAAGCAAACTGTCATGCAAAATTGAAAGTTGAACTAACACAGATGATGAAACAGCACCAAATCGAAAAATAAAAAAAGCAGGAGGTTCTTACCACTGGTTATATTTTTCAATTTAATTTCTGTGCAAATGGGCCAAAACAGGCCAAATTACATCCTGCCTATTTGGTTTGGATGAAAATGGGGTGGGATTTTTAATTTGGGGATGAAATTTGCTGCCCCTAGCCCACATTAACTCTCACGTTCTCGTTCACTCTCTCATGCTCTCTAATTGTTACCTTACGTTCCCTGTTGACTGCTTCCACTTCCACTTCCGCATCTTCTTGGTCTTTTATACATAGTTACATACATAGTAAATGAGGTTAAACAAAGACCTAAGTCCATCAAGTTTAAGGTTTTTACTAACCTTGATCCAAAAGAAGGCACAAATCCCTAATTAAGTTACTTTGAATTCTGCCATCAGGGGGAAAAATGAGAGAAGATGAAAGACAGAAGACAAGATGAAGAACAAGATGATGCAGAAGCGGAGGTAGAAGCAGAGAAGGTAGGGAAACATTTAGAGAGAATAAGTGAACAAGAATGAGAGTGTGAGTGAAAGGGCCCATGAATTTCAGACAAAATTTTTGCGTTGTTTTCTTGGCTTTGTATGAATCGCAGAATTTGCAAAAATTATGTATATTTGTAATTCACCTGAATGCACAAGTCCAGTGATTTCTGAGTGACATCTGATGTTAATTAGAAATGATCTGATTGAAAATATAAGCAAATTAAATTTAGAACAAAAGAAGGTTCTTATCGCTGTTTGCGCTGTGTATCATGGCAATATGACTCCATGTACTCATTTTTTCCACCACAAAAGGATAAACAATATAAGATGTGGATTAGCTTATTTGGGGAGACAGGTAGTGTATTTTAGGCCCATAGATTGTCTATCTGTACAGCATTGAGAGATGGAGACAAGTGTAAACAACTATTGCAAAATCCTGGATATTAACATTGGATATGGGGTTTCCAAAAGATTTAAATGAGAATCTACCAATGTACTGTTTTTTGATACTAGAGCAATTTAGACCGAGATTCATCAGTGACTCTATTATGCTCTAATAAGCTTCAATACTGTATATAGAATTTGTATAGGATCCAATGAACATTGGAATGTTGGGAACTGTACTATAATATGTTTATTATTTGGGGATCTAATGTGGGTTTTTTTTAATAAAATTCTATCTCTATTTCTCTATGAGATGTATATTGGGGTAGTGTATTTTTTGATATTTTTCGTATATTTATCAGCCAATTTAATACACCTGGGGGGGTCCTTGTGGGACAGTACATGACACATGTATTAGGATTAGTATTTATAGCTTGTATTTATTTATAGAGGTGAAGTAGGTAAGTCTTGATAAAGGTCTCTGACTGAGACTGCAATTTCTATGTGTTTGTGAGTAAACCACTGGATGTGAATTTTCAAAATCTCCATAAGTGCTTAGTTATTTTCTATACGTATAAATACTACAGTTATAAATGTAAGGAAACAAGAATCAGAACAATTACTGCTTGGAGTAATATAACTATCCTCAACATAAGGCAAGGTTGTACGTTTCACAAATTCGGACAATTACACAGACAAATTAGTTCTTAACTACCCTAAAAATGAGAATCAAAGTGATGAGAGAGAAGCTGGAAACCAAAGGAATGTTCCATCACTTCAATTATGGTACGGTAGTTTGACCTGGAATTGCTATATAAAAATATTCCTCTGTGCCTCTGTCGGGATGATAGAATGTAACACCCCCTTTACAGGGGTAAACAATGGGTGTAAATAATGTCTATGTGCGATGTATATGCTGAACAGTCATAGTATGTAATGATTGTTTTAATGCTAGCACATATTACTCGAACCTCAGAGATGACACTAATTTTTGTGAGCAATTACAATGTTTGCTAATAGCGACCAATTAGCACATCCAAACCACTAAAGTGGATAATATTTTTGTTCTCATAACCCTGTTTCATCCCACCCCAATACAATGCATAATGAAGGTTTGCCTTTAATGCTAATAGTGACTGCTTGGATCACCGTAGCTAAAGCACACTCCCCACATTATTTGTAACCCAATTAGTTCATGTAATCATGCTACAAGAAACTAATAATTAAACTACCGTACAGACCAAACTAATTTATGCAATAATTTCAGATGAACACAGTACAAGAGTGTAGCACATCTGTGTTACACCTAATTAGGTTTAACAGAAGTGTTTCTCTCTAACCTTTAAAAAATGAGAGAATTTGTTATTACAACATTTTGGTGGATATTTATCAAAGTTGTGTTGCTGACAGCTCTCTTTTTTGCTTAATATATGTCTTTTCTTACTTTTCCTGTCTGAATTTAATGGACTCAAACAAATTGGAAAAAAATGCTGATGTTTCTGAAATGTAGATGAGAAAAACAGCAAAATCAATTATTGTCTGTATCCATCTTACTGGTTAAGCCTTTAAATACAGTAAATTAAATCATGCCAAAGAATTTTAAATACTTGACTGTGTACCTTTTTAACACATACTTTGTATTAATATATGTAACTGAGAGAGGGTGATGAAGGCTGAGATAAAATTCTCCTGACTACAGATTTTAGGTTTTAATTTAGAGTTAAATAACTCTTTGCAAGCGGAGGAGCATCATTCATCACAATATAAACCTGAACCTGAAATGATATCAATTGTACTAGCAGAAACAACACAGACTCACAATTATAATAAAAACATAGTAGGGATCAATTTGTACGTTTTCCCCTGAACAAAATAGAGCGATGAATGAAATGAGTAAAGATTTGTGTTTAGATATGTTTTTTTTAAATTCCAGTTTCAAATATCTGGTTTAACTACAGATATCAGTATATCACATTTTAGGCGCATCAGAAACCTGTATTATGCAAATTGATTTGATCGTACACACATGCATTGGGCACACCTGTAGTAGCAAGTAGGAAATTAGCAGATCCATAGGCTCAAAGGTTTTTATATGCCATCAGATTCTGTACTTCACTATGTTTAACCAGTGGCTCAAAATGAAAATAAAATGAAATAAAATGTATTTAGGTAGAACATGGCTAAGAGGGGAGTTCCTAGATTCCTCCCAAATAACTAGTGAATTGTGTGTGAGTGGGTAATACAATAAAAAAAACCTTGAGTGACAATTAACAGCTGAAATCCCCCTTCTCACTATCTACCCCATCTACCCCATCTCCTCTGCCGGCACCGTGACCAAGGCACTGAAGACAGAGGCCTCACAGAGGAGACTGAGGGGCGCCGAGCGTTGCTGAAAACCTATTCCTGAGCGACAGCTTGGCGCCTCTCTCTCCTCCATGTCAATCAGTGCTTCCTCGCGGTGGCTGCAAAAAAAAAGACGGCGTTTCAATTGGGGGGGCACAGCATGCTCTGCCCGCCCAATGCCACTATCCAGTCCCCTAGCAGTTCTCCGACCCTACCGGGCCCTCCCGGGTCAATACACTTATAGTACCTGCTTGGTGATCTAGAATGAAGCCAACCTTGTAGCCCTTGTAACCCCTATTATTATGTGACATCTGAGCTTTGAACAGCTAAATATGGAAGTATAAAACATTGTCTAACATTAAATTATCTGATAGCAAATTATGCAGAAAGGTCAGTTAATCTGGCTTCATCTGTGTCAATTATGTAGAAAATGTCAAGTCTTGATGACTGCAACTTTGCTCATCAGTTTACCTAAACTTGTTCTAATCTCTGTTGTAAACATCAGTAGCCCAATAGTAATATTCTAATTCCTACTAATCATTCAATCATCATGTTTATATGATAAAGAATAAAATCAGATATAAATATTTGCTATTTGAGCAATAGGTGGGCTTTTAAATTTGCTTTTTGAAACTCAATGAAGTACAATGATTAGGAAAGAATTGTAAATATATTCATAATTAGAGGAGGACTAAGGTTGTGTATGGGACATGATTAGCTGGTAATCAGTAAAGAACCAACTGATTATTTGCAACGCATTTTTTTCCTCAGTCCTTGGGGGATTTTACTCAATGACCTAATTAAGCCAAGCTTGAAGTTCTCACATCTCCATTCTGTGGCAATTTAATTCTACTTTCCACTTATCGCCGCAATATTTAGGGCCCATCCTTGTAATCACATATTTAAAATATGCCCTACATCTCACTCGATGGGTTACTCTGCGGGACTTGCTTCTGATAACTGCAATATTTAATCAATGTAAATGTCACAAATAATGATATCAATATGCAGAGCCATGTTATTAATGCTACTAAAACCAACTCAATGCGGTTGAATTAAAATATTTAAAACTGTAGACTTTATGGCACAATTTCTCTGTACAAAAAAAATCTAGTTTTTTTTTATTTAACAGAGGGATAATATCTGCATAATGCTGGCCATTTTAACGTAAAGACAAGAATTAAAAGTATTCTAAAATGATATATGTTAGAAACCAGTGGCATTGTGCAGGGATTCTATAATGTTTGGGATATATTGCCAAATGAAACATGGTGGTCTTTAAATTAACACATGCAAAGACATACTGACAGAGAAAGAGTAGAGCTCCCTGCATTTGCAGGTTCATAGTCTATTAGGAGATTGTGGGGGAAAGAGACAAAAGGTAAGGGGCTGCTTGAACCACAATGATTTCATTGTAGTGAAAGTGATGTGGAGAAGACTGTCGCCTGGAGATTTCAAAAGTGAAGATAACTTGTGCCATATTAGTTATACATATAGTTAGAGCTTCTTTTTTTAACTGCTTTGCGATCTTAGGTCATACTATTATGTCCTATAAAACAAGCCCTAGATGACCGAGGACATAATAGTACATCCTATGGTTTTTGCAGGACATTAAAGTGTCTTTCTAAAGCCCGGAGTCTCCTCTGTCAGCAAGAGCTAGCATAGATAGCTGACTGATCAGAGGTGCTGCTAATAATATACTAAAAATATCAAATAATAAAACTGAAATAAAATTAAAAAATAATAAATAACTACATAATTACAAGAATGATCCCTAAGGCCCATTAAAGTCTAAAAATCATGATTGAACAAAGACATGCTAAAAATAGCAAAAATGCTTTGGTCTCTTAAGTGGGTTAAAATCCTCTCTCATGTAGGGGTTAATCTGTAAGAACATTGGATAGTTTACATAGAACATTGCTATATTTAATGTTTTGAATTGTAAAATGTAGGCTTATAGAAGAGGTGATAGATCAGCTTTAAGTGGGAAGCTTTTAAATTCTTCGTACAGGTTGTGTGGGACCTGTGTGTTAACAAAAGATTTAATAATTTATAGCAATAGTGATTCTAATAATAATGCTTTTTAATATACCAACAGTTCAGTGATCTATATTTTTAATGAATATACTCTTATTACCAACACAAGTAAAATTAACTTTTTTTTCACCCAATATAAAAGTAATTAGAGGATTTACTGCTGTGTGCTTACAAATTCTTCTATACTTATGCCAATCAAAATTATATTGCTTAGTCCTAAGCAATGTGGTGTAAAGTTAGTCATGCATTCATTTTATGATGTATTGCCAAATCAAGCGAAATTTTCTTTTAAAAACACCCTGCCCAACACCTACATAGTCTTTGCTAAAAGTACTGCTTCTACTTTAAAAAGAATGCTTATATGCTCTAGTATTTCCCAGCTGATAAGATCAACTCATACTAGCCGAATTTAATTAATGGGTTTCTAATTAGACTTTTGTTTCTCATAATTCTCAGATACAGTACAAATAACTGATAAAAGAAGGATATCATATTTTATAAAACTGGCAAGTGACAGAGAGCATAGGTTGCTTTTTTCCATCTTTAATGAGTAAACACAGTAATACCCAATCACAACCTCTGTGCATAATTCTCTGTACTAAAGTAAAAGCAGTCTCAGGTTTAAATTTATTCCTCTTCCGCTCCCTTTCTTCCTTCCTTTCCTTCAATAATTTCCCTGCCTCTCTTCTTATTATTTATTCATTTGTATGGTACCATCATATTCCACAGCATTTCCACTCTTTCTTCACCACCCTTACACACCATCTTTTACACACCTTTTCTTCTTCCCTTCCCTTCCCTTTCTTTCTTTACTATACTATACTTTACTATAAGTCCCCATCAATGCGGAACAAACTATAAACCATATCATGCCGCTTTGGTAGATACTCTATTACAAAAGGGTTAGTAACAAAATGCCCAGGTTGACTGAAAATGTCCCTCAAACATCAAACATCCCTTAAGAAGTACAATGAAAGGTTTTATATAGATAAAGATAGGATAAAGACCTAGCTCGCTGCCTAAATAAATACTTCTGTGCAGTTTTTACAGTGGAGGTTCTACTTTAACTTTCCAAAGTCAAAACAGGTACTTCCATACAGTAGCGTACCTAGCGGGGGGCGGGGGGGCGGTCCGCACCGGGTGCCGCTCATCAGGGGGGTGCCAACTTGCCGGCACCCGGCACCCCTCCAGAGACGGACAGTAATGTCCGCCGCTGGAGGAGCAGGCTCGCAAGGGAGCGGTATCGGAGGTCTTTAACAGACCTCCGGCTCCCTTGAGTGATTTTAAGCCGGTTCCCCTGAACCGGCTTAAAATCACTCAAGGGAGCCGGAGGTCTGTTAAAGACCTCCGATACTGCTCCCTTGCGATCCGCACGGCAACTGCTGCTGTGCAGAGGGCACTGTGGGCGCGGCTTCAGTGCCGCCGGGATCTGACAACAAACCCCGGCGGCACTAAAGCCGCGCCCACAGTGCCCTCTGACCCGGAAGAAGACAGAAGAAGAGGAGCGAAGAGGAAGACTGCTGTAAGAAGAAAAGAGGTAGAAAAGAAGGTAGGAAATCATTCATTAAGACTGAGTGACAGTGAGAGTGGATTGGTATGTGTGGAATGTGTGGATTGATATGTGTGGAATGTGTGGATTGGTATGTGTGGAACCTGTGGATTGGTATGTGTGGAACCTGTGGATTGGTATGTGTGGATTGGTATGTGTGGAATCTGTGGATTGGTATGTGTGGACTGGTATGTGTGGAACCTGTGGATTGGTATGTGTGGATTGGTATGTGTGGAATCTGTGGATTGGTATGTGTGGACTGGTATGTGTGGAACCTGTGGATTGGTATGTGTGGATTGGTATGTGTGGAATCTGTGGATTGGTATGTGTGGATTGGTATGTGTGGATTGGTATGTGTGGAATCTGTGGATTGGTATGTGTGGTATGTGTGGAATCTGTGGATTGGTATGTGTGGATTGGTATGTGTGGATTGGTATGTGTGGATTGGTATGTGTGGAATCTGTGGATTGGTATGTGTGGTATGTGTGGAATCTGTGGATTGGTATGTGTGGAATCTGTGGATTGGTATGTGTGGAATCTGTGGATTGGTATGTGTGGTATGTGTGGAATCTGTGGATTGGTATGTGTGGAATCTGTGGATTGGTAAGTGTGGATTGGTAAGTGTGTGTCACGGACTGGGTCCAAGCTGGTGACTGGAAGGACCCAGCGCGCCCGATGGTTGTTTGCAGGAGTCACGATGCAGCAGTGGAGTCTGGGGCAGGGCCTGGTTGCAGGGTGACCACACTCGCCCAGGCGTTGAGCACCTAGGTTAGTGCAGCCAAGCACCAGCGCCCTGATATGGCAGCAGATGTAGTCCAAAACAAAACGAATCCTGCAGGCACCCTGGAGCAGGCATGAAGCATATCACATGGATCACGAGCAGGATGCTGCAGGCTGGGAGAATGGAAGCTAAGCAAAGGGTTAATGTAGCAGACACATAACAAGCAAGGGAAAGGGAGACCAGGCAAGAAACATGATATAGGATATACATGAGAGTGGCTAGAAACATGACATGAATAGCGTAAAGTATAAACAGGCACAAGACAAGGAATAAACATAACCTGACAAGACATACATGGTACAGGGCACAACAAAGGACAGGGAAGAAGGCAAGGAACACAGGGGAAGGAATGAGGAGCCGGAACCCCCGGACGCTTCTTCCTTTAAGCAAGGATAGGAAATCTTAACTGGGACATGGGGAGAGGAGAGAGGAACCGGAATCCTCAGATGATTCAAGGAAGAAGGGCAAAGGTACATAAGAGACAGACAAACATGAATACAGAAACTAGCCTAGGACTACAAGATAACTATTGGAGATTTCGTCACATGATATGGCCATAGTATGCTTAGCCCACCACTACGCCAAAGTACTCCAATGACGGTGGGTCCTAACGCTAATCCCTGCAGACAAAGATACAAAACAAACCACACATGTAAACCAAACACACAGCACTGAGACATACCTTAGACTGCAGACTGCAGACTGAGACAAACAGAACACACAGGTGGGGCACACCTAATAAAGGAAGCAGAGCTGACGCAAAGAGCCGGAGCAGAAGCAAGGAATGGAAAATAGAACAAAGCAAAAGGAAATCCAGGAATGGATCAAAGCAAAGCAGAGAAACTACAGCAGGACAGATATGCAGCTCCGCAGCCTGGGCAGAACGTAACACAATCCCCCTCCGAAAGAGCGGCCTCTGGACGCAAACAGAAACATCAACAAAAGGAAGGCCCGCTCCAACGGAAGACTGAAGAAACAAGTCAACCCAGGAACCAGCATACGGAGACTGAAAAATGTAGGAGTCCTTCGATGACCCGCACTGCCGCTAGTAGACCAATCTCCTCAAAAAACAGGACTCAGAATGTCTGTACAGGAATGAGGAAGTTGTCTCTAGCTGACTTTTAGGTCCAGACGAAGGCAAGACAGATAAGCCACTTGACAGAGCAGATACGGCAGGTAACCCACTTGCTGGGCAGACACGACTGGTACAGGTTCAGGGTCAGGCACGGGTTCAGGCACAGGCACGGTTCAGGCACAGGGACAGGTTCAGGCACAGGGACAGGTTCAGGCACAGGTTCAGACAACAGGTTGCCCACTTGCAGGGCACACGGCAGGTTGCCCACTTGCAGGGTACTCGACCAGGGTAGCCCGGATGCAGGCACTCTTCCTGGGAGTCCACAGTGGGGCGCTGGCCGCAACTCAGGAAACCCTTTCAGGGTACACGGCAGATTGCCCACTTACAGGGTACTCGACTTAGGAGTCCACTTACTGGGGCGCTGGCCGCAAATCAGGAAACCCTCTTTCAGGGTACACGGCAGGTTGCCCACTTACAGGGTACTCGACTTAGGAGTCCACTTACTGGGACGCTGGCCGCAACTCAGGAACAAGGCAGGTATCTGGAACAAGGCAGGTTTCTGGAACAAGGCAGGTATCTGGAACAAGGCAGGTTTCTGGAACAAGGCAGGTTTCTGGAACAAGGCAGGTTTCTGGAACAAGGCAGGTTTCTGGAACAAGGCAGGTTTCTGGAACAAGGCAGGTTTCTGGAACAAGGCAGGTTTCTGGAACAAGGAGAAGCCCTCTTGCGGGGCACACGACTAGAAGCCCTCTTGCGGGGCACACGACATGGCTAGAAGCCCTCTTTCAGGGCGGACGAGAACAGAGTACCACCGGGCCAGGCACATGTACTGGTTCATGCAAGGGTACCGGCATAAGCTCAGGTAGTGAATCATGCATGCGTACCGGCTCAGGCACGGGTACAGGAACGGAGGCCCACTGGAAGGGCGGACGAGAACGGAGTACCACCGGGCCAGGCACATGTACTGGTTCATGCAAGGGTACCGGCATAAGCTCAGGTAGTGGATCATGCATGCGTACAGGCTCAGGCACGGGTACGGGAACGGACACAGGCTCAGGCAGGAACAGGCACAGGCTCAGGCAGGAACAGGCACAGGCTCAGGCAGGAACAGGCTCAGGCAAGTGGGTACGGACGCCCACTGGAAGGGCTGACGGGTACGGAGGCCCACTGGAAGGGCTGACGGGTACGGAGGCCCACTGGAAGGGCTGACGGGTACGGAGGCCCACTGGAAGGGCTGACGGGTACGGAGGCCCACTGGAAGGGCTGACGGGTACGGAGGCCCACTGGAAGGGCTGACGGGTACGGAGGCCCACTGGAAGGGCTGACGGGTACGGAGGCCCACTGGAAGGGCTGACGGGTAAGGAGGCCCACTGGAAGGGCTGACGGGTACGGAGGCCCACTGGAAGGGGTGACGGGTACGGAGGCCCACTGGAAGGGCTGACGCTGCAAACTCCACTCCGCGAACTCCTGGCCGTTTACCTGCGGCCATGTGTCACGGACTGGGTCCAAGCTGGTGACTGGAAGGACCCAGCGCGCCCGATGGTTGTTTGCAGGAGTCACGATGCAGCAGTGGAGTCTGGGGCAGGGCCTGGTTGCAGGGTGACCACACTCGCCCAGGCGTTGAGCACCTAGGTTAGTGCAGCCAAGCACCAGCGCCCTGATATGGCAGCAGATGTAGTCCAAAACAAAACGAATCCTGCAGGCACCCTGGAGCAGGCATGAAGCATATCACATGGATCACGAGCAGGATGCTGCAGGCTGGGAGAATGGAAGCTAAGCAAAGGGTTAATGTAGCAGACACATAACAAGCAAGGGAAAGGGAGACCAGGCAAGAAACATGATATAGGATATACATGAGAGTGGCTAGAAACATGACATGAATAGCGTAAAGTATAAACAGGCACAAGACAAGGAATAAACATAACCTGACAAGACATACATGGTACAGGGCACAACAAAGGACAGGGAAGAAGGCAAGGAACACAGGGGAAGGAATGAGGAGCCGGAACCCCCGGACGCTTCTTCCTTTAAGCAAGGATAGGAAATCTTAACTGGGACATGGGGAGAGGAGAGAGGAACCGGAATCCTCAGATGATTCAAGGAAGAAGGGCAAAGGTACATAAGAGACAGACAAACATGAATACAGAAACTAGCCTAGGACTACAAGATAACTATTGGAGATTTCGTCACATGATATGGCCATAGTATGCTTAGCCCACCACTACGCCAAAGTACTCCAATGACGGTGGGTCCTAACGCTAATCCCTGCAGACAAAGATACAAAACAAACCACACATGTAAACCAAACACACAGCACTGAGACATACCTTAGACTGCAGACTGCAGACTGAGACAAACAGAACACACAGGTGGGGCACACCTAATAAAGGAAGCAGAGCTGACGCAAAGAGCCGGAGCAGAAGCAAGGAACGGAAAATAGAACAAAGCAAAAGGAAATCCAGGAATGGATCAAAGCAAAGCAGAGAAACTACAGCAGGACAGATATGCAGCTCCGCAGCCTGGGCAGAACGTAACAGTGTGTGAGAGTGATGGGTGTTATGCTGTACCATTTCCAATGTCTTTTTCATTATAATTATGCTCTAAAGTACATCATAACTCCCATCACTCTATACTGTTCCATACAGTGGCAGAGCTGGGAGACAGAGGCCTTGCACCCCCAGCGCAGGGTGCTGGTCAGGTTCTATGTGGGCAATGTGGACGCTGGCTTTGGGGTGTGCAATCTGTGATCTATGCCTGTAATTTAGGGTGTTTTATCTATAACTTTAATGCTGAGTTTTTATGTGAATTACAATTGATCAATACCTGAAAAGCTGGGTTTGTATGTTAATGTGTTGGTCTATATCTGCTATGCTATGTTTCTATACATTATTTATGTTTACCAGCAAATACAGGATTTGTATGTCTTATTCAGTTGATCAATACCTGGGGTGCTGTTTCCATGTGTTGTTTATTTGATCTATACCTTCAGTGCTGAGTGATTTCCAGTTGATCTATACCTGCAATGCTGGGTTTGTGTGTTCTGTTGATTTATACCTGCAATGCTATGTTTCCATACATTATTTATGTATACCTGTAAATACAGGATATTTATGTCTTATTCAGTTACACGTGCTGTTTCCATGTGTTGTTTATTTGATCTACACCTGAACTACAGGGAGTAATTAAAAGAGAGTTGTGGTTTAGTGACGTAGGGGACAAATGGACTTTGGGGATGATTACGGGGAGAGGACCTCCCAATGTCACGGTGCAGTCAGAAGAAGGGAAGGCTGTACTGACTCTCACAGTCTTCCCCTGATCTGCAGTTGAGGGCAGTACAGCATAATCCCTATCACTATACATCGATCTAGACATTTACAATAATGCAGCATAACCCCTACCACTATATACTAAGCCAGACACTGAAGTGGTAGGCCTACACCACATCAATGGCTTTGTATATAGTGATATGGGTTATGCTGCATTATTGTAAATGTCAGGCTCAATGTATAGTGATATGGATTACGCTGCCCCACCGTCAATGTGTGCTCAGTATAAAGTGATAGGTGTTATCCTGTATCACCGGCATATGTGGGCCTCAGTATATAATAACAGTTATGTTGTACCACCGTCAGCGCGTGCCTCAGTATATAATGGAAACAGTTATGTTGTACTACTGTCAGCGCGTGTTTCAGTATATAATGATAGCAGTTGTGCTGCACAACTGTCAATGTCTGCCTCAGTGTATAATGATAGTTATGTTGTACTACTATAAGTGTCTAGCTCAGTATATAAAGATAGCGGTTATGCTGTACCACCATCAATATCTGGCTCAGTTATAGTGATAGGTGTTATGCTGTTCCACTGTAGTATCTGGCTCAGTGTATAGTGATAGGAGTTATGCTGTTTCACTGTAATGTTTGCCTCAATATATAATGAAATTACTTAAGCTGCACCACCGTCAATGTCTGTCTCAGTATAGAGTGATAGGCATTATGCTGTACCACCGTCACTGCCTGGCTCAGTATATAGTGATAGGTGTCATGCTATACCACAGTCAGTGTCTGGTTCATATGGTATATATAATCATGAGTCGACATGGCAACACCACTATATATGCAAATGCTTAAATAAAAAGAGAACAATGTTATGGTGACTCCTGATTATAATATCAGAATTTTTTTTAGTTTATAGTGTCTTTAGCTGCTTAGCCAGTACTTCATTTGTAATGTTTGTCACTCATTTGTTAGGTCTTCTTAGAAACTTGTTGTGTTTGTTGTTTTTTGGGAGGGGGGGGTTATTAAAGAAAGCACTATTATATGTTCAGTAAATGTTATTTAAACCTATTTATTTTACTTACAAGTTATTAATTTATTTTTTCAGATTTCTTGTTTACAGTTGACATACAGTTTACAAATTGGTGCAATAAATATTCTTGCCAACATAATTTTGTAGATGTCTTTACATTTGGGGGGGGGTGCCACTTACAGGATCCGCCCCGGGTGCCAAATACTCTAGGTACGCCCCTGCTTCCATAGGACCAAATACCAAGAGTTTTTTATTTTTTATTTTAGATCTATTGGAACAACAATGTATGTGAGTGTGAGGTCTATGTGGATGGGATACCATCCAGGGTGTAACCCCTAGGGGAACAGCTATGTAGGAGATACATAGACAAATTAGGCTCAGGAGACCATCTACATATGCATGTACCATACACAGCTGCACTCTCTGCACTGTACTAAGCAATAGCTTTCATCAAAGACCTTTCTATAGTGTAGTTAGGACAGATCATAAGCCGCCAGGCAGACTTCCCTTACCTTCTTGGCAGATCTATTGCATGGCAACTAGGAAATTTAACTCCTTCTTATGTGTGCCTGCTATGCAATCTACATGTAAGTATATTCACATCAACTGCTTACATTTACTAATAATTATTAATTATTATTATTATTATTTATTTTACTAGTTTTTGGCATATATATAGAGTACAAATGAGAGTACTTTATTGGGGGGTTACACACACATATGTATATACTTAATTCTAAGTATAACAAAAGTATAAAAACTGACCTAGCCTCCTGGGGGAAAACCTATTCTGACCCCTGGTACTCTAAAACATAAAACACACTCTTACCAATAATGGGGGCCATTCTGGTACAGAAGTGCTTATTTGGGTGTATTCACTAATAGTTGCATACTACAAATCTCAAAGCAACTTGCATATTCATGAATCAAGATTAAAGCCAATTAACTTCCAATCTGCATGCCCTTGACTGCAAATCCCCCAAATATCCCCCCATAAAAAGGTTTAAATTAAATAAATACATTTTAAAATATGACCCCTATTTAACAGGGGGTCAGATGCTTTTTAAATATACATATAATGCATTCACTAAAAATGTATCATCTTCAGTTAAAAATACTTTCAGTTTCTGTACAAACAGAGTACGCAGACACAATCATTTCATGGTTCCCCAAGGAGTCTATATTAATTCTTTTACCCTGCTTTCCAAAAAAGAATAGATGCATGAAGGTCACCATAGAAGATTCATAAACCATTGTGAATAATGTCAGAACTCTAATTTAATTAGAGCCCCATCTGTCAGTTTCTGTTTGATGAGCACTAAATGTCCAATTATCATTTAATACCTGCCCTAATCAGAGCTGGCAAACTTTGCAGGCACAAATGAGATGACATTAATAAATCAGAGTGAGTCCACTCTTTTCTTTTTATTTAATGAAGTAATGTTGCACACTGGAGTGACAATAAGAAAAAAGAAATATACGTTCTAATGAATATACAGTACTAGATACTGTATACACGGTAGCATACAAATATGATGTTACAGGCTTCTAATAGTTTGGAATTTCCTTAGGGTATTTTTCATTGTTTTAAACTGTAGATAATCCCAATCATGGAAAGTTTGAAATGTGTGTAATATGAGCATTTATCAAAAAATTTGCCAACATAAACAGGATACAAGATCACAGCATTGTTGACAAAATAGCAAATCTAATAAATTATTTTGACAACAATTTTGTAAATGACAAAAAATTGTAAAGATCACCTACTTTTATTAATTGTTAACAATGGTCACTAAAATTAACAGTGAATAAAAAGTTACACAACTTTGACATTAAATTGTATTTGTATTGTATTTTTTTCCCTTCTCCCTTTGTTGTTATGTTTGTTCTGGGGTCTTAGACTAGGCGGATTGTAGTGGTCCTAGTCTAATTATTTTTTTTATTATATGCATATTATTTGTATGTTAACTGACGCATCTAAAGCTATATGTGAATTTACAACTGGACGTTTTATGCACTTGTAAGCATATTTATAATTCTTATGTTGCATCTAAATCTATATGTGAATTTACAACTGGATGTATTACGCTTTTGTAAGCATAATTATAATTCTTATGATGCTGATGTGTGTTATTTTGAATACTGAAATAAAAAAAAATGTGTATTGTATCTTTGCATGTTGTACTGAAATTGATAGAAGACAGAAATATGTTATACAAGTATGTATTACGCTTATTAGACATGTGCAAATGGGCCAAAAATGATTCAAATTTTTCGGTTAGTTTTTTTGCCCATTCGTTTACAGACGAAAATTAGGGACCATTTAAAATCCAGGAACCAAATTAATTGTCTGACTCCCACATTTACTCTTACTCACATTCTCTCTGACTCTCACTCACTCTCTTACATTCTCATTTTTGTTCATTTTCTCTGTCATGCTCTCTGAATGTCTCCCTACTTTCTCTGCCGACCACTTCCACTTCCATGTTTCATATCTCTGCTTCTGTGTCTCACATCTCCTTCTTCTCCTCTCTTCTGTCTTCTCTCTTTGTTTCCATCTCAGTGGAAATCTCCAATTGAGGGAGAGGACTTCACCAGAAGCTCTGCCATTTTGGCAGAAGTTCACACAAGGTTATCGTAGAGCAAAATGGTGGCACCTCCAGTGACAGGTCCAACCAACGTCACAGGAATCTACAGCATTTTGGCAGAAGTTTACACAGGGTTATGGTAGGGCAATATTACGGAGCTTTCGGTGATGCCCTCCAATCGGGGTTGAGGGCGTCACAGGAAGCTTCACCATTTTGGAGGAAGTTTTCGCTGGGAGGTTATGTCCGCGGAGAGAGAAAGAAGAGAGAAGAACAAGAAGATGAAGAACAAGAAGATGCGAGAAGGTGCCAGACATGAAAGCGGAGCTGCTAGATGTGGTAGCGGTCTCAGAGAAGGTAGGGAGACATTCAGAGACTGGGGGAGAGTGGAAGTGAAACAGCCCGCAAAGTTCAGATGAAAATGTGTAGCTTTTATTGTGCCATTGCTATACATGATCACTGAAGCATGTTCATGTTATATGCATTAAGGTTAAGAGTACAATAAACACAAACAAGGAAAATAATATTAATAATAATACAAATAATAATACTAATAATAATATTTTTCCCAGTAACGTATACAAGCTTGGGTGACAAAATTAAAATTCCCTTTAAGCTAAATGGAAAAAAGTTTCTTAATTTGAGTCTGATACATTTGACTAGCATTGGATTTCATTACCAGCAAGCTGCCTTATGGATTGTGGTATAATGTATATTTAAACATGACAATTTCAAAAATAGGAATATATATATATATATATATACATATATATATATATATATATATATCCATTAATAAAATAATTTATGATATATATGAGTAATATAACAAATATATAAGTAAATAGTAATAATACTAATAATAATGGCATACTTATTCCAATGCAGGCATAACATTTGGGTTTGTCAGTGTTCTTTTTAACTACTGTTATTCTGCATCCACTGGTCTTATAGAAGAAGTAATATTCAATAATCACATATAGTCCCTGTGAAACCATTTAAAACTACTTTATTGATTTTCACTGGTTGCTGGAGTTTAATTCAAACAACTCCCAAGATATATAACATCACGGGAGGCAAATTATCCGGTGTTCAGGGATGTCATTTTCTGACCATGCTACTTCTTGAGCCAAAAGTTGGAATAATGGGCACATTGATTATTTGACTTTGAATAAAATAGCATCCCATCAGTAGCAGTCAATAAAGGCATTCATTCCAACCAGGAAACTGTATTAAACTGAAGGGATGAGTTCAGTAATTGTGGAACATTTATTCTAATTTGTGACTGAGAAAAGAAAGGGAAAATTAATCTTTTCCAAATCTCCTCTATTCTGTAAGCTACTTAAGAAAGCTAAATACATTTACTCAAATATCTGACTTAACATTGCATAGGGGCATGCACAGCAGTTTTCTTGAGAATATATTTTTTACTATATGAGCAGGAAAATCTGCTTAGAAACAATTTAACCATGCTTTATAATAAAGCAATTTCTCAGAAAATATAACTTTTCCAGAACAAAAATTATAAACTGTTCTGATCAACCATTACCTACTGGATTGTTTTTATCAGTTTCTACATTTGTTGTTGAAACATTATTGTACTTCAAACATATACAAAGTAGTATCTGGATGCTTAAATCTGTGTTAGTTTAAAATGACATATTTTAGAACTTACAGTTGATTAATAATACTGTTGTAGTAGTTTGAAAACGTACTTGATACAAATCCTAAGTGTGGCAGTAATGGGGCAAAATCGTTGGAAACAGCAGCTTGCAGAATAGTAATAAAAGTATTTTCCTTTTGCCCTTTGTTGTTTAAAAAATGCATTTAAAAACTGTAGCAAAATACCATATGGAACGACAGAAGTGTAATAAAATGCTCTGGAGGACTGTTTGATATAAAAACACTGCAGGTGTCCCAGAACAAGAAGGGGACTCACTGGCAGGGAGGCACAAATCAAGCATAAGATTATTTTTTGATAATTTATATAGTGTCCATAGTGCTGTATAATAATTAATAATAGGTAGTTCAGTATATAACAATTTGGACTTTTGGACAAAAGTGTGAGTTGGCAAAAATGCAAGTTTGCCCCAGCAAGCACTTGCATGGAGGAAATAAGAGTTGATAGAAATGCATGTGAGTTTAAAAAAGCAGGCAACTATCGATTCACGTGAGGAATGCTATTAACCAGAGGAGGGGTTATTGTCACAACTCTTCCACATCTGGGGGTGTGGTCTGATTAACCCTCAGGGGGTATATGTCCCCTCACTTCTATGTCCCCCAGGTAGGGATGTCCACACAAAATCACTGTGCACCCTTTTCGAGCACAAAGGGTATAACCTGTGTGAAAAATGCTGCTACCTTTACAAGGCCCATCCAGCAACATAAAATGATGGCCTAGCTTTCTCATGGAAGGTCCAGGGAAAAGGTCCTTGCAAAAAATGAAGTAGCATCCTCTATTGAATTCAGTGGACCCATAGAGTTAAATGGAGTTCATAGACTTGAATGGGGCAATGCATTTATCAACAACTTACCTTCAACTTGTATTTGCAAGTTGTAGTTTAATGATCCTGCAACTCTCTTCCTGTTTTCTGGGGGACATCATCAGGCAACATGGATTAAGATACCACTGCTATGCAGATGACACACAGCTCTACCTTTCCTTTGCACCAGGAACGAAGGATCCAACATCTCTTTTCAACAGATGCTTAGCAGATCTCTTAGAATGGATGCAAGCTAGCTGGTTAAAGGTAAATCCTGATAAAACAGAAGTCCTGTTGATCAGAGGACAAAAGATAACTCCGCCGATCCTAGGAAATACTAACAGAACTGGCATAGAATTCGGGGGTTCAGAGCTACTCAGGTCAAGTGAAGTGCGAAATCTCGGAGTACTCCTTGACAATGGTTTGTCATTTAAACGTCAAATCTCTGCTGCAACAAAATCTGCCTTCTTCCATTTGAGGAATATAGCCAGGATAAAGCACCTAATCCCACCAGAGGATACGCCCACCCTAATCCATGCATTTGTGACATCTTGTCTGGATTATTGCAATGCTCTGTATGTAGGCCTCCCAGAAATAGATCTTCACAAACTGCAGTTGGCTCAGAACGCAGCTGCCAGACTATTAACAAATCAACCCCCGCTCTTGCCATATTACGCCTATTTTACGGTCTCTCCATTGGCTTCCTATCAAATGGAGAATTTGCTTTAAGATAGGTGTGTTGTCATTTAAAGCCTTAAAGGACCAGGGACCCTATTACCTGAAAGAGCTATGAACACCCTACATCCCTGCTCGCCCCCTCCGATCCACACATATGTCTCTTCTCTCATTACCCAAAGTGCGCACAAAATCCGGCTCCAACGCATTCTGCCATGCTGCTCCCACATTATGGAACTCTCTACCACTTTCAATCAGAGAGGCTCCATCTTTAGAGACTTTTAAAAAAAGACTTAAAACCCATCTTTTCTCCCAATCCTTCCGATAATTCACTCTTTCTCGTATGCATCTACCTGTAAAGTGCTTTGAGTCCCACTGGGAGAAAAGCGCTATATAAATACTTGTTGTTGTTGTTGTTTTCTTACAGTCAAGTCTATGAGAGTGGGGAATGATTTTGGATTTTGAATTTGCCAGTTTGGGCCTCTTCTGCAATTTGCATAGTTTTTATGTAATAAGATATTAGATAATGAGAGTTGCAGTTTAAGTATTATCATTGTATAAGTTATTCCCATGACTTTGGAAATTCCCAAGACATTTTGATCACTTTTTTAGTGTATTAATTTATTTTTTTTGGTGCAATTATGCTACCTAACTAAGGGTTTGTTGTGAAGAGAATCGGATACCATTATCTACTTAAAGGTTTAACTTTGTATTAAAATACATAATAGAAACATGTAATGATTGTACAAATGCTTTTAAATTCTTCAAGGATCTTTCTGAATTGTGATGGAGATGTTTGTACTGTAAGGCCACAAGTGAGCCAATTAAGAGGCCAAATCAGGTGATTAATGGTGGTGAAACTTTTCTACTTTACATCCGAATCAATTATTTGTCTACCATCAAAATACAACATGAAATTGACTGTGACTTTACTTTACATGACCCTGGAGCTTTAAAAATGTACCACATATGTCCCTTTTCTCATGTATAACAGTACCAGTAAAAAAAGGTGCTTAATGGACGGCCAACAGCCAGGACAGTCTGATTATCAGGACAGCCCCAGCAAATGTAGGTGTCGGTAATATGTGCATTTGCTGGGCTGTCCTCACAATCAGGCTGTCCTGGTTGCTGGCCATCCATTAGGCATTTTTGTACTGGGAGAGTTCACGGCTTTTCACGAGAAAAGGGGAGAAAATTGATGTTCTAAGTCTGAATTTTCAGTAATGTCACATCACCACTACACGAAGTGGTATGTACTTGCCATATTTAAATGTAAGAGATATCAAAGCCCAGGTAAACTGCCTACATCTATATCTATAAAATCTTTACGTTGAGTATTGAATTGCTATAGTAGTGCACAGGGAACTCTTTGATTGCTGTAGAGAACAACAGTAAAAAAGTTTCAATGAGGATTTTAATTTACATAATTAGAGGCAACAAATACAATTTGATGATATTTAGAAATAACAGAATATGGTGGCATTTATCTAGTGTGATTAGCATATGTTTATGTGTTGTAACAAGCTAAATATCAGTATATGATTATGACACATTCTTATTCAATATTAGGAATGATAGTAAAAACTATTGCCATGCATAATATGCGGCAAAGAAAAAAAAAAGAAAGCTTACAATTAAAGACCCCCTATACCTTTTCCCTGTCTTTTTGGCAGTGTCAGAAGTGTCTATTTGGATTATTGGGCGTTTAAACAGTGAACATGTATTGGCGGTCACACCTTCACACCAAAAAATATTACCTACAGTATATTTTTACCATATTACCTATATATAATCAAATTGCATTATATATATATATATATATATATATATATATATATACACATATGTATATATATATATATATATATATATAATATATATATATACAATATTATTCATGTTACATTTCTTCATGTTCAAAACTGTTCATAATGTATGCATATTGATAAATTTGTAGCTTGTTTATTGGGTACAGTATTTTACTTATTGTTTTTTAACAAATAGTTTTATAATGTGATAGTTTTTATATTTCTACACATATTTGTTTGTAGATAAATTCTTTATTAAAATAATGTGGATTTGGTTTAAAACAAAAGATATGATTACTAGACATATGCAAATGGAACAAAAACAATTCAGACAAATTCTTCAGATTTTGTGCCCTGTCCATTCGGTTTGGCCAAAAATGTGAAGGTATTTTTAATTTGGGAACAAAATGAATTGCCTGCTGCCCATATTCACTCACTAACACTCTCATTCTCATTTACTCTCTCTCCCATGCTCTCTACATGTTTCCCTGCCTTGTCTACTGACCACTTTCGCTTCTGCTGACAACTTCCGCATCCACAACTTATTCTGCATCTTCTTCTTATTATTATTCATAATCTTTTGTCTTCTATCTTCTCCCTTGTCTTCTATCTTCACCTTTTACCTGCAATCTGCTATTTTGTCTGCATCTCCGCGGACACCTGGCAGGAACTTCCGCCAAAATGGTGGCGCTTGCTATTATATCCTCTCCCCCATTCTCCAATCGAGGGAGAGGACATCACTTAAAGCGCCATCATTTTGCCCTCAGAGAGGATGTTACAGCAACCGCTGTAATTTTTCCCTCACTCAATATGGCGGCGCTTGCAGTGACAAATTTGCAATTTTAGAATGCCATATAGTTATTTTCATAATGAAATAATTTACAGCCTGCTGTCCTTTACTTTTTTGCTTCAGTGAATTCCTGTTTTGCTGGATTCTCCTGGGACTTGCCTCTTGTTGGATCCGTGCTGATCATTGTATTTCACATGGAGCTTCTGCTGTGTTTCTTCTATGTTGCTCTACACCCTTAGAAATATTCAATTAAGCTGCAAATTGGTGCTAGGAAAGTTTTTGAGCACTCAGGAGAACAATTTGTCCTTGAATTGCATCACTTAGCTACACTGATATGATGAAGCACATGCAGGAGCACTAGTAGGAGCATTACAGGAACATATTAATAGAACTTATATCATGTGTTAATCATTTGAAGATAAATACAACTCACATTTGTGCTAGGATGTTATCCTTTGAATGAAATATAGTGTCAGAATAGTTTTAAAATTTCATAAAAATGGTGTGTAGAGATTCAGACTTTAAAACCTCAACAAATGTTAATGAATGTATAGGCACAAGACATGCAAATCGGCCAGCTTGTTTTTGGCTCATTTGTTTTTGGGGGCATTTTTAACTTCAGAATGAAATTTGTTGCCCAGTGCCCACATTTAATCTCACTCACTCTCTCATACTGTCACTGACACTCTCATTCACTCTCACTCTCTCTCACACTCTCTCTAAATGTTTCCCTACCTTCTCTGCCGCCCACTTCCGCTTCTGCCATCTGCATATCCTTTTCTTCTATCTTCTCTTTTATCTTTAATCTTCAATCCTTAATCTGGTATCTTCTTTCTTCATCTGCATCTCCGCGGACATAACACGGCAACTTCATCCAAAATGGTGGCTCTGCAGTGGCATCGCCCCCCATCCTCCAATTGTGGAGGAGGACGTCACCAAAATTGAAAACTGAGGGCAATATGGTGAAGTTTGTGGTCACATCCTCTCCCAGTCCTCTGATTGGAGGAGAGGACGTCACTGCAAGCACCAGAGTCATTTTACTCTCAGGAGAACTGAGGGCAATATGACATCAACCCCCCCCATTTTCTACTTTTTATTTGACCTTGTTATCTGTAACTAGTGTACCCTTCTCCATTTTCAGTTGTACTACATTCTTTTGGCATTTGTGGAATACGATATTAAAGTAGAAGGCTGAGGGTCATGAGAGTAGTACTGAGTAAATCTCTGCTTCTTGGCATTTATTGTGTTAAGTCAGTGAGCATATATGTCCATTGAATGTGTGTTTGTTGATTGTTTGTGAGAATGCTTGAGGGTTAGATGAGGTTTTTGTATAGATAAATAGTGACTGCAACCACAAATAACTATCTTCTCAACTGTTTATCTCTAGTTGTATCTGGACAGGATATTCTTCTAATTGCTAAACCCACCCTATATAAGTATTTACTCTGTATTATTCAACAGACTTCACTTTGGCTCTTGGAGAGCTCTGTAGTTTCCCTTGGCTGCCATTGTATTAAAGGTAAACACTTCTCAAATCATACTTGCCTCAGTATCAGTTTTCCTCAAGAATACTGCACATTGATTTATGTGAAACAACAAATGGTTGACCCAGTACTTGGATATTCCATTTAGGTTCTGCACTATGGTCACCAAGTCCAGTAATGTATCTTTCCTTTTAGGCTCTTCCTTAACCTGAGATGAGAAATTACCTTTCAGCATGCCTGCAGCTGAAGTGCCTATTTCAGTTATAAATTGTCAGTAGGGGTAGAATAGATTTGAAGGTATAAGTGGGATTTTGTGGGATGATATATTAGTATCTGGAGCCTGATGTTCCCAGGTAGGAATATGATGCAATTTACCAGTAGTTTGCATCTATAAGGTAAACAGAGTTGCAAGAATCTGACTGCATACCTCTCATAAACACTTTTAAAGCAGACTAATTCAGAGTTTTTTTAGTGCTGCCAACCAGTGTTTTATGTATATCCTCCATTGGCACTAGAATTAGGTATTTGTTACATAGATGATGCTTTCTGCCCTGCGAAAAACAGGCCATTTTATTTGAATTTTAACTACTTAAGAACCAAAGATGTAGGGGCAACGTCACCAAAAAGCTGGTCCTTGAGGACCAATGATGTTTTGCCTATTTCATGGGGTCATATGTCAAATCTGTCGCTCTGAGCTTTCAGATCAAATGTGACAGCGCTCTAATAAAGACTGGTGGTAGACTTAGTACATGGAAAGTGTTAAAATACCCCAGGGGGTGTATAGATTTAAATAAATATATGGCTTCAAGGGGGTTAATTGAATTGGTGGGCTTCAAAGATGTCCCTAATTGGACATGGGGCCAGGGTTACCAGATTTGAAAAAAATGGATCTGAAAAAACAAAACGCTACTTGTATTTATTGCCCTATAACTTGTAAAAAAAACAATGGGTATTTCTAAATTTAGAACAAATATAATCTGTTTAGCAGTTTTTTTTAATAGTAAATTAGATGACATGATCAATGGTATCTAAAGAACCATAAGGCTAATTCTATTGTGTGTGCAAAATATCACTAATATTATTCTTCCATGAAAGTAAGCTGCATAATAGACATTCAAATATTAGAACTAAATTAGTTCTAATATAGCTCCTATTTTCCATGCAAATCATTAATACATTCATTCTGTAATCCTATACCATAAGGAAATTAGACAGAACAATTAAAATGTATAAATGGTAGAAAAATATGGAGTTGATATTCAAGAAGAAGATTACATGTATAAATCAAGAATAACATGAAATTAAAAAAAAATATTGCACATGTAGTGAACTTTCACAGCATGATTTAATAAAATTGTATTGTATGAATATCGAAACCATGTGCAAGAGACATTGCTTTCATTAAAATATTACATTAAATAAATTGGCCTAAAAATAATAAAAGTGGGGCAGCAGATATATGTTAGTAATTAAAATATTGTTTAAACTTGCTTGTTACAGGCAACAACGAATGTGCTATGGTACAGACTTCATTAGCACACAGAAATGCAATTATGGTGAATCTAATCTATAGAACAACTTCTTATTATGGCACAAATCACATGTGTGGAACAAATTTATATATATATATATATATATATATATATATATATATACAGTATCTCACAAAAGTGAGTACACCACTCACATCTTTGTAACTATTTTATTATATCTTTTCATGTGACAACACTGAAGAAATCACACTCTGCTACAATGTAAAATAGTGAATGTATAGCCTAGATAACAATGTAAATTTGCTGTCCCCTCAAATATAACTCAACACACAGCCATTAATGTCTAAACCTTGGCAACAAAAGTGAGTACACCCCTATTGTCCAAATTGGGCCCAATTAGCCATTTCCCCTCCCCGGTGTCATGTGGCTCATTAGTGTTACAAGATCTCAGGTGTGAATTGGGAGCAGGTGTGTTAAATTTGGTGTTATTGCTCTCACATTCTCTCATACTGGTCACTGGGAGTTCAACATGGCACCTCATGGCAAAGAACTCTCTGAGGATCTGAAAAAAAGGATTGTTGCTCTACATAAAGATGGCCTAGGCTATAAGAAGATTGCCAAGACCCTTAAACTGAGCTGCAGCATGGTGGGCAAGACCATACAGCAGTATCACAGGATGGGTTCCACTCAGAACAGGCCTCGTCATGGTCGACCAAATGAGTTGAGTTCACGTGCTCAGCGTCATATCCAAATGAAAACACAATGCATGGCAGCAACATATGAAAAAATCTATGGCCCTAGTTCAATGGACCCTACTAAGTGTAGCCACAGTCATAAAATACAGAACAGTCGCTCTGTATACAGTATGTATAGAACAATTCAATTATCCTGGTTCTTGTAGGGTGCCTACTTTTGGTTTCGTCAGGTCTACTGGAAGTTAGAAAGTGTATAGGAAAAAATGTATCCATTTAGTAGTCATATGCACTGCATTCCTCATTGAATTGCTGTAAGGGCAAGGTTTTCTATGGTTTTCAATGTAGTATCAGTGTGTCTCTACCATCCGTGTGTCTATACCATTGCATGTTCGATTATCCTATGAGGTTTAGTCAAGATGTTTAATTGCTTACTGTGTCTTTATTTTTTTTTTTACACAATTAAGGCCAATTAGCGTTTAGTCGGGTAATTGAATTGACCCCCTTATTTGTAAAAGGTGTACCACTAATCTGGCATGGTGCACTGGGTGCGGGTGCATTTGAACTCATGATATTGTTATAACACAAAGTATACTTAGGATCTGTATTGTGCCAAACTTGCCTAAAATCATCTCTGAGAGCTAAACTAAAATTTTGCAATAAAATTTAGCAAGCATTTGCAAAATCGTAAAAAGCAGTAATTAAAAACTATGGAGCACTTCCTCTTAGCATATTGTGTTTTAATCTTATTATCTTGTTCATATAATTACTTTGAATCAATCACTGTCGGGATTATAGAAATAATGTGATTGGGGATTGTAGCTACTCATACTATCTTGGAGTCCAATTTCTTGCTAGATAAGTAGATCAAATCAATATAGCAAGTGGGAATACAAAGTGGGTGAATCTAATGCTGTTAAAAGTACAAGGTTTCCAATTTCAGTACCTTTGAGAATTCGGTTTGTGTTTGGACTGTACATAAGAGTTGCATAATAGGCAGAAATATTTCTTTATGTTTGCCACAGCTCAGACACAACCCATTTTCATTTGTTGATGCTCAAAGTGTAAACTCTTATATTTGCTGTGTATTGTTTCTGAACTAAACAATTTTACACAGTTTCTTTAAATAGGAGATTTTCATTTTCTCACAATAGAAATATGTCCATTATTATAAATTATTCAAAGCTGTGCATTTGTTTAATGAGGCAAACACACACACGCACACGTACTATTCTGTTAGAGTAAGAAAAATGGTTTAATAACAGTCTGCTTTAAATTGATAATGAAAGCATTTTATATTATTTTGAAACATGCATAAAATAAACAATTTTAATCTATTAACATCTATTACAGACTATAGTATAACTTTGAAATGCCCCAGTTGTAGCAAATTATTATCTTTTAAGTATTATGTTGCATTGTCAAAATGTAAAAAATGTTTCATTTAATAATTCCTTTCAAAACATAAAGAAGAAAATTACATATTTTACCTTTTAATCTATCCATTTTCTTTAGTATTTAGAGATTATGGACATACAATTAAGTGACAGTTAAAATGACAGTTTATATAAATATAGTTTAAAAACAATGATAAAAAAATATATATATAATTTTTGCATCAAAAATTGAGGCAATAATGTGTGGTTAAGCTTAACCCCTTAAGGACAATGGGCGGTCCCTAAACCCATTGAAAACAATGCATTTTGAGCCCGGGCTTTGTCATTAAGGGGTGAGAGGTAATGAAACTATGCTTTAAAAAATTAGCAAAAGTATTTTTTTAAAAAAACGTTCATAGGTGTAAAAAAGGAAAAAATACTCTTAGTAACGAGTCAAACCCTGACCTATTTATCTATTTTGGATCAAGTTTAGCTGTTATGGGATATTTCTTTTTGCAAGTAAAGATCTGTAAAGATTGCCCTGTTAACAAGAAGTACTTTGAAGAAAAGTGGTTAATATTGCTTCTTATTAATGGACTATTTCTGTCAGGTTTTATAAGTACTGCAATGTCTTGTAACTTGGTGACTACTTATCACATTGACCTACGGTATCACCACCAACCACTCTTGGCTATGCAGTGAGGGTGGACAAAGGGGAACTCTCAGCACCAGAGTCAGTGGCGTCGCTACAGGGGGGCAAGGGGGGGCAATTGCCCCCCTGTTGCCCCCCTGCCGAATTTCTATCCCGTCTTTCTTTTTTTTAATTTATTTATTTTTTTAACGCGGAGGAGAGAGAGGTGCGGCCCGAGTAAGATCGGCAGCCAAGGCAACTGATCTTACGCGGGCCGCACCTCGAGCCCTGCTACTTACCTGTGGGAGGGTCTTCTGTACTGCATAGAGGAAGCGGAACCTAGCAGAGTTCACGTGACATCACATGACTCCGCTCCAGTCCCCCTTCCTCTGTGCTTTACCAGAGAATGCAGAGGGAGGCCGCGCCCTCTGCTGAAGTCTGTGAGCGGCGTCCAGAAGCTGCAGTGCAGGTAAGGGGTGGGGAGGGAGTTTGAATGAGAATGTGTGATTGAGGGTATATGAATGAGTGTGTGTGTGATAGCATGGATGTGTAAGTGCTGGAACCTAGGCATGATGGGACTGTGATTGCTGTTAGCAATCAAACTCCTATCATGCCAAGTCAGCCAGTACATGCTGAAACCTAGCTAGCTGCCCCTCTTGTCTATTGATGCTGCCAGCAGTATGGGGTCTGCCCATCACTTACAGCCACCCTGTACCAGCATACACTGGCTGACTTGGCATGATAGGAGTGTGACTGCTAACAGCAATCACAGTCCCATCATGCCTAGGTTTCAGCGTTTACTGGTTGGATGTGTAAGTGCTGGAACCTAGGCATGATGGGACTTTGATTGTTGTTAGCAATCAAACTCCTATCATGCCAAGTCAGCCAGTACATGCTGAAACCTAGCTAGCTGCCCCCCTTGTCTATTGATGCTGCCAGCAGTATGGGGTCTGCCCATCACTTACAGCCACCCTGTACCAGCATACACTGGCTGACTTGGCATGATAGGAGTGTGACTGCTAACAGCAATCACAGTCCCATCATGCCTAGGTTTCAGCGTTTACTGGTTGGATGTGTAAGTGCTGGAACCTAGGCATGATGGGACTTTGATTGCTGTTAGCAATCACACTCCTATCATGCCAAGTCAGCCAGTACATGCTGAAACCTAGCTAGCTGCCCCCCTTGTGTATTGATGCTGCCAGCAGTATGGGGTCTGCACATCACTTAAAGCCACCCTGTACCAGCATGTACTGGCTGACTTGGCATGATAGGAGTGTGATTGCTAACAGCAATCACAGTCCCATCATGCCTAGGTTCCAGCATTTACTGGTTGGATGTGTAAGTGCTGGAACCTAGGCATGATGGGACTTTGATTGCTGTTAGCAATCACACTCCTATCATGCCAAGTCAGCCAGTACATGCTAAAACCTAGCTAGCTGCCCCCCTTGTGTATTGATGCTGCCAGCAGTATGGGGTCTACACATCACTTACAGCCACCCTGTACCAGCATGTACTGGCTGACCTGGCATGATAGGAGTGTGATTGCTAACAGCAATCACAGCAAGCACAGTCCCATCATGCCTAGGTACCAGCATTTACTGGTTGCCTGGGTATGATAGGAGTGTGATTGCTGTGTGGGCAGTGTGGATGGCAGGGCTGGCTTTGGGGTGTGCAACCTGTGATCTATGCCTGTAATTTAGGGGGTTTTAAATATACCTTTTAATGACGTGTTTTTATGTGAATTCCAATTGATCTTTACCTGCAAAGCTGGGTTTTTGCGTTATTCTGTAGATCCATATCTATATATTTCCATACATTATTTATGTATACCTGCAAATACAGTGTTTGTATGTCTTATTCAGTTAATACCTGCAATCCTGTTTCCATGTATTTATTTGACCTATACCTGCAATGCTACATTTCATATACTATTGTATACCTGCAAATACAGGATTTGTATGTCTGATTCTGTTTACTTGATATATACCTTCAGTGCTGAGATCACAAGTGAATTTCAGTTGATCTATCCATGCAAAGCTTGGTTTGTGTGTTAATGTGTTGATCTATGCCTGCTATCGGCAACTGGGGCTAGTATTAATATATATGGGCATCAGGGGCAAAAACACTAAGGGGGGTATAAACGACAATGCAGTGTGAAAAAATCCATCCTGATGCAGACGTCTGTGACGTGGATTGTGTCCTGCTGTTTGTGTGTTTTTGGTTAGCAGTGTAGCAGAAGCTGTCCTCGGGTGTGTGTGTATAGGTGTTGGTGTGGCAGAGCCTGTCCTGGTGTGTGTTTGGGTGTTGGTGTGGCAGAGCCTGTCCTGGTGTGTGTGTTCAGTTGTCAGTGTGGCAGAGCCTGTCCTAGGGTGTGTGTTTGGGTGTCAGTGTGTCAGAGCCTGTCCGTGTGTGTGTGTGTTTGGATTTGGGTGTGGAAGAGCCTGTCCTGATGTGTGTGTTCAGTTGTCAGTGTGGCAGAGCCTGTCCTGGTGTGTGTGGGTGTCTGTGTGGCAGAGCCTGTCCTGGTGTGTGTGTGTGTGTGTTTGGATGTGGCAAAGCCTGTCCTGATGTGTGTGGGTGTCTGTGTGGCAGAGCCTGTCCTGGTGTGTGTGTGTGTTTGGATGTGGGTGTGGCAGAGCCTGTCCTGATGTGTGTGGGTGTCTGTGTGGCAGAGCCTGTCCTGGTGTGTGTGTGTATGTATGTTTGGTTGTCGGTGTCGCAGAGCCTGTCCTGGTGTGTGTGTCTGAGTGTTGGTGTGACAGAGCCTGTGTTGGTGTGTGTGTTTGGTCATCTGTTCCTGGCACTTAACTTACAGTAGGAATTATTTAATTTATAATTATCCAGAGATAAAATGCCCTCCTGAAGTTGTAGTGACTTCAGGGGACAAAACATTCAAGGCCCTGAAATCATTTAGTGGTAAAGTTATTTATTGTGTTATAATATTTATTTCAAGGATTAGTCACACTCAATTGTGGCTTCAGGCTTCCCATGTTGAATGATCAAGTATTATTTTAGCCCAATAACAGAAGTATAATTCCATAGCACATTACTTTTGGAAATTATGAATGCCCCCCCAGTTTGACTGTGATATCTTGTGTGCCCCCCCTATATATTGTTTCTAGAGTCGCCACTGACCAGAGTTTACCAATATGTCTAGCTAATGTAGTTGTTGTTTAGAATTTCTTCTCAATCATACAAAAAGGCAAACTGCTCAGGGCTGTTATAAATAGAAAATTATCCACAAAAGTGGATTACCTATAGGAAATTAACTCATTTATTTTTTATTTATTTTTTTGGAGATTAAAAGTGGATTAAATATTCTAGTTTGGTTTTCCTTAATGACAGATGCTAATTATATATTAAGAGGTTTTGCTTTTAGGAAATTTTCTATTGGAAGGAAGTGCTTGCAGACAATAAACTTTAAATATGTATGCGGTCTCAGCACACAGCTGCAAATGCTTATTTCATGCAAGGAAATAGAAGATTATTTTTTCATTTATGGAAACTCTTTGGTAAGACTGAATGTAGATTGCACTTTGGAGCACTTATTCATAAAGAGTCATAGGAGTATAGTAACCCCTAGCCATTTAACTCAGCTGCCAAATTGTAAGATGTTAAACAATTACACATTGATTGTGACAAGCCTGCAGCTTCATGGTTCATTCAGGTGCGGGTCCTGAGATCTTAGTTCAAGGCTTGGCATCATATCTGACAAGCTACATGGAGCTACAGCTGAGACACATCATCTGGAAGGTGATACTTGCTCAGTCTTTTAGTTCTCATCTGCCATCACCAGTGAGCCATAAAATCAATCAGCATCAGGTAAAGAGCATTAGTGGTCTATATAACCTGTGCCTGCCCTTGGTTCCTTGTCCATGCAATTAGCTACTTTGTAGTGCAACACTGATTTGTGGGTTTATTTATACACATGGCGTGCCACCCACTTTTAAAACTATACTTTTTGCCTGGCCTTAGCTTGTCGTTGCTCAAAAATCTGAAATTCACACATTTGTTTCCATGGTATTTATTAATAAAAATGATGTTTTAGGGAGCATTTGGCTTAACAAATCACAGGGAAATTGTGGGGGAAGAAAACTAATTTACATCAAAATAATTGTGCGATTGTACTTCAGCATTAGACAGCAAAAGTGATATTGTGTTCACAACAATAATTAGAATCTCTGCACACACACCCATACATATATATAGATATATGTTTATCACTGGAATATTTAATAAAATATTTAGGGTAAGAGTGGTGGCGTAAAAATTATGTAGCCCCAAATACGCAGGGAGACATAAGCATTATTGGTCGATTACCCAGCTGACAGGCTAACTTGAAAAAAAGTGGGAATGCACAAAAATGTCACAATATCATAAAAATACAAGTTTAGTAAAGTGTATTGCAGTCAATAACAAAATATAGCCCTTCAAAAATAAAGGCACAAAAAACCCACAAAAGTAAAAAAAAAAACACAAAAAAAACAATCCAAGTAGGGTGAAAACAATAATATAATTCAATGAGGTCACCTAAACATTCTCAAAAAATGGTCCAGCATAAGTCTATAATATGGCAATATATCTATTCATTTATTTCATATCTACATATTTCTTCAGTACTATGAATCAGTGTTTCAAGCCCAGCACCCTACAGTGACGTAGGGTAAAATTCCATCGTATGCTGAGCCATTGTCAGAAAGAATGACAGCAAAGCGCCAGTGACTATGGGCTTGTTATATCAAATATCTACCTCTAGGTGTTTAAAATATAATCTACCAGACAAATATATTGATCATATCTCATATTTGATTTAACTGCAGCAGTCTGGAAACACTGTGTGTTTATTATCTATAATGGAAATCCTCAGGTGCAACTTTATATAGTTGTGTGTGTTTCTTGCAAGCTACATATAATTTAGCATTCAGTACAATAATTAAGTATTAATGCTGTAGGATGCAAAATCATTTTTTAGATAATGTTCTTATAAAGCTCAATCTCATCAAGTCCAGTTCATTGCAACAGCTTAGTGCTCTGCTAAAACAGATAATGTCATACACTGAGATAATGTATTAGATTTTCCCTTTCTTCTGTGTTAGGCATTAAGAGAGGATCCTGTAATACTGTTACAGTCCATTGAGCAGCATTAGAAGGGATAATAACTAAACTTAGAGTGATAGTCTTCTGTTCTGTCCAGTGCACTTGATTACTCTTCTGTCCTATTTTACGTTATTTTCTTTCCCTGCTGTCCAATAATCAATTCCACGTTTTTTTATGCTTTCCAGACGGGGGCATGATACAAGAATGGTATATTTTAGAGAACTGGCTGATTTAAAACGATTACGTTGTATACAATGGCAGTAATCAATCATTTCAACTTAAACCCTCCTGAAAAACTTTGGTACATATTTAAATGAGTTCTGTTTTTACTTTAGCATACTTGTGCATGTCATAGTTTAAATTTCATGTTAAAAGGATACTCAGGCTATATATGCACTTTAATCAATGTAAAAACCAATTGGTCCTTTTAGATATTCATGGTATCCCCCTTGTGAATGGATGTGGGGATTCCGCAGAATCACACTAAACACATTTGCCCCTTTCCCTGCATCTATGCTATTTGTCTTGCAGGAGATCTGTTCTCCAAGTAAAATAAATTATGTTTCCCAGCTTATTTGATCAGAGAGGCTCAGTCTTCTGGATTCTATATTGTAGCACAAGTAGCAACCTCTATGGTCCACAGATCTAGGTAGACTTGGGCACCAGGGGGCTCTTCGTCTTCATGCTCGTCTTCAGCAAAAAAAAAATCTTCGTATTCCGCGAATATTCACCCGTTCCTGTCTTCTCTTCGGGCGAATATTCGTGGACATGCTTTGTGTTTGTTTTTTCCGGTTAAGGGGTTAATACGGGGTTAACGCGTACCGCAGCAGCTCTGGCGCCAGGAGTTTAAATGTCTGTATGAGCAACTCTATTGGTCGCCAGCAGGGGGCCTCCTGCTTGCGACCAATGAGCACATTACGATATATAGCTAATATATTCTTGGGCAGAATATTATGCTACTAAATGTAAAACCAACAGAGGGCAGCATTCTGTCCGAAGATATATTAGCCATATGTGGTAGTGTGTTCATTTTCATTTCGTAAATAGAAAAAAAGAGTTTGCAAGTTTGACAGAATTAATGTCCGCGAGTGCGGGGAGACCAGCGGATCATGGGAATATATTTTATTTAAATAATTAATAAATGAAAATGAGCACACTGCCACATATGGCTAATATATCTTCGAACAGAATGCTGCCCTCTGTTGGTTATACATTGAGTAGAATAATAACTTATTAAGCTACTCAATGTATCGTACCAATAGAGGGCAGCATTGTGTCCGAAGTTATAATAAGTTATTATGCTAAGTTAAATGTCCGTATCAGCGACATTGTTGGTCGCTGGCATGGACATTTAACTGACACAGCGGGGAGACCAGTGGTTCTTCGTGTGTGTCTTCGTCTTCCCCTATGTTTTACCGGCACTGTATTCTCTTCTACATTTCTTCGGAACGAACAAAAAACAGACTCTTCGTGTTCGTTTTCATGTTAGCCCGAAGACGAATGCACAAGTACCATTATCAAAAGCAAATGTGATGGAATTGTGAAACAGAATACTGTGGTGCGTATTTTAAATGTATCCATGCTATTCTCTAAGGATACAATACGTTCGAAGTTATATGATTTCTTAACTGCATGTTTATATTTTACTTTTGTGTTTAAATATACATTAATTACTTTTTGTATTCTAAAGAATGATTTAATCAGTATTAAATAATATTCCAATTAAGGTAGACTACAATGGCTATAGCTTTAAACATTTAATGTGCAAATCTGCTTTCTACTTGTTGTTAACAAGATATGACCTAACCATTATTATGCTGCCTTTTACTATGATTAAGATTTGTATAAAATCCTTTTTATTTAGAACTGTCAGGTTTAATAGATGGCAGTACAACTGATCAGCACATCTGACAGGCAATGTCTTGCCTTGGTAATTGCATTGTATCACAATGTCAAGTTCAAACAGTTGTAGTATGTTTTGTCCCATTTTATAGAGCAAAATCCTCGTTTTGTTTAGTACTGAAAAATAAAGGTGCAGAAAAGAATTATAAGCTAAGTCAAGATATGATTCAAACTTGTACCTCCAAGTATGCATAAAAAGAAATTCTCTATAAGAAAATGAAAATAACTTACCCAATAAGTAAGTAAGTCCACCCAATACTTTCTCCTTACCCCTAATACTACACCCAGTAGAATAGGAATTTAAAGGGTTAACCCTACCATTTTTTTCAATACAGATTTAAAATACACTTTTTTTAAATATTGTGCTATTTTTTTTTTATTAAAACAGTTCTAGTTGTTGAAAAATATAATGTTTACAGGCAGCTGCTTATAAGTAATTTGAATGTATTCTAGCTCTGTTATCATCTACATCATTTTTGTAAGGAGGAGCCCTGTCCAAGGGGTGGGCATAAGTAGAATAGTTTGGCCCGGTCACCTCAAATTTTCAAAAAAAAATTCTTACCTGGTAATACTCATTGGTCAAGGAAATCCAATCAAGCCCTATCTTAGGTCCAATTAAAGTTTTAGGAAGGCCAGATGATTAGATCAACTGCCCTATGTGCACCCTTGCTTGGGAACTTACATATCCAGTATCATTACAGAGGAAACATATCCATCAATATATAAGTCTAATCCTGCCCAGAAGCAAAATGCAAGACAAATGTTTCTGTATGAAAGAACCAACAACCCCAGATTGATTGAATTATTTAGGCTTTATGAGCCCCACCAGTATGGTGCAGTTTGTATCTCTCTAGGCACAAGAGAGCAAGGAGGTCCAGGTCTGGACTTACCTTTACAATTGTGATGAATCCCAAGAGACCACCGGAAGAGATCCCTATGTAAACCTGAGATGCTCTTAAGTGAGAACACACTGTAGGACATGTTATTAAGCATGTTGTTTAGTGAATAAGCCTTTGTGGGAGAGGGATATGGTTGACCAATATTTGGTTGACTAATATCATAACTAGAGTGAAACTGTACAAAACTAAAGTCTAGTTAATTGTTAACATATCTGATGCTGTAAATGGAATTAAAAGGTAGAACATCATTAGAAACACAAAAAGCTAAAATTATAGTAACAAAAATCCAGTTATTTTCGCAGTGCCAGTATTACAATAGAAAAGGCAAATAATTAGAGAAAATGAAAACATTTCCTTTCCAGCTATAATTATGAAATGGTATGTGAAAATGAGGCACCAGAATCTTGTCATATTTTAAATTCATTATAAATACTGTGCTAGTCAATTGCATTAATTAGAATTTATTGGAGGCTTATACATAAACTCATACACTAATTTATTAACTAATATTAAAGGTGCCGGTGAATGTTTTATTCATCAGCACATGTGTGTTCTTAGAAGATCACAAAGTTTATTTTTAGTGATTTTCTGTCAGAAGATAAAAACACAACAAAAGCTAAAGCAAATTGCATATATAAAGTATATCCTTTACTCCACCAGATATATTTACCCCATTGCTGCATACATTGTATCAGCAGAGAAAAGACAAGTCTGACCTTCAAGATCTTTAATAATATGACTAATAAAAATATTAAAAAGCGTCCAGATCCCTGAGGTACCTCACTAGCAACAACCTGGGTCACAAAAAACAATTATAGCACTTTACCAATAGATATGGGTCAGTAAAATCTCTTCTGACATAATTTACTTCAAACCATTGGGCAACAGAAATATTTCGTTCCTCATAACCCATAGTGAATCAGATAAAATCTCGCAAATGTCATTAGAGATCCTTTGAGGACATATATGAGTAGTTTAGTCCACTCAGATATCTTTAAAATACCTTTATCGGGTACCAAACAAAACCATTTGGAAATTTTAGGATATCTATTATTCATTTGGCTTCTAGACCATATCTAGGGAATTGTATTTGACACATGCAACTAGGAAAGTCAAAATTAAGCAAAGGCTCATTATCTCTGATTCTTCCTATCATTATCTTCCTATCATCTTTGTTCATCTGCCTAAAATCATTTGTCCATTGAGTTCTTACCCAACCTGCCAATATCTTCCTTCAAGAGAAAGAAAATCAATGATCATTTGGTTATATTCTTGAGTTTATCTTGAGATATAATTGACCAAGTATATTTTGAGTTGTTTTATTTTTAAATAACTAGGTAACTGCATCTTCAATAGTCTTGCTATTCCCAAGGTAAAGGTGGTTATTGACATTTTAGGTTATTCTAAATGATTTTTTACTTTCCAGAATTCTACGTACAACTTTAGAACGCCCCAAAAATACATTCTAGACATAATCTGCAGCTGCCCCCAAGGGAAACAGTCTCCTTGCCTTCTAAACAACCTGATATGTCCCCTTCGAATGTATTATATTTAAGATATTTCCTGTTACTTGTGTATTGTTTAATATAAAATCATGTGGACCCATTTTTACCATTTTCAATTTTACTTAATAGGTTAAGTAAAGCATGCTCATTGAGCAAATAAACCTAAGCTTTCATGTCAAATAAATAGACTATTAGTGTATAAATATATATATCCCTATCTCTCTTTCTCTCTCTCTAAATATATATATATATATATATATATATATATATATACACATGAGCCTTGTTGGTTTATTATTCTTTTGTATTCACATAATTTAATTCATTGTATTGTAATAACTATGGTAATTTACTTGTGGTTTACTTTTGTTTAAGATGGTTTTGACCCTAATGCCCTAATGCCCATCTTCCTGCAGAAGATTACCAGACCAGGCTGAGTAAATGAATTGTAAGGTCAAGACATGCTCACTACACAGCAACTAGTTAAATGTAATGTGCTGTAATTACATTTCATACATTTTAATAATTTTCAGATTATTTTGACTAAAACCCAAAAATAAATCAATTTTCAACTGCGAATAAGTCTTATTTTTAGAGTAAACATATATTCAAAGAGTAAAATAATTACATATTTTGAAATAAATATTGCCTTTTTTAATCACATGTAATACTGTATTCTCATTTTTACTTGGGAGCAAGCTTTGTAGAAATATTATCGCTAAAGTGGATTTTTAAATAATCTTTCTGCTTTCCGTAATCTTTAAAGGGGAAATTAAAAAAAAATATATTGAATGTTCAAATATAATCAGTACAAATTACTCTTCTATTTTTGCGCTTGACACACATGGTTTTACATACAGTTTGTGTTTCATTTATTTCTTTGTAAATGCCTTCTTTCCTATATTTGTCAACTACATACAGCAGCATGCTTTGTAACTGTCAATAAATGGCACATACGCACCAGTTTGAATCCCAAACCTTGGCATCAACACTTAAGACCTTGCATGGAGGATTATGAATGACTTATTCTAGCATGGTTATGCCACGGGGACAGGGCCCAGGTTTTGACTCTATGCACTAATAAATTGAGTGGTCAGATGAGTTAAGAGTGAAAGGGGATGATCAGATTTGACTCAAGTAGCATTCCCTCATATTCTAAGACTCGCAAAACAACTTGAAGAGTCACTAATCTGCAAGTTGTTTGCAAGGACATGCACCTTTAGATTTTGCAGGTCTCAAATAAAAGGCTGGGAAGTTTAATATGAACTTCCATGTCACCTGAAACTTGCCAAACCACCCTCTCTTGCTACATTACATTTATATAAACTAAAAGACATAAATATAAAAAAAAAACTAGCCTGGTTTGATGATTGTCTCTCCTCTTACCCATCCTGTGAGTGTTGGGGAGGTAAAGAACCTGGAGAGGGATGTTGCCTTACATACCTCCTCTTTCCTGTGAATGGGAAAGTGGTTAAATAATAACAATAAAAAGCCCTTTAGGAGGCATGGAACCCCAACTCTACTTCCCCATCATCTTCCATCCCACTGGGGAACTCAAAATCAATGACCCTTTGGGGTAAGGAGGTTTAAAATAAAACCCTCTTTGGTTAGGCCATGGATGTGGTGTGATGAAGAGGATAAAGTTAGAAAATCATAAAATAAAAAACCCTACCTATCCCCACATGCCTATGTCTCCCTGTCAGGGGTAGGGTCGATACAGCACCTGCAAAGCAAAAAAGGGATTGTTTACCATTTTAAAGGCCCGTACATATAAGTAAAACAAACCAGACAAAAAAGTAAAGCAAATTCAAGTAAGCAAAATAACAAAGTGGCCATGGCTACATGGGATCGTGTTTATATACTCCTGTGCACCAGCAGCCCCATACTGTTATAGAACTATGTTGCATGCTTCTTTGACTTCAGTAGACTCCATGTAGAGATATTTACTTTACTGTAAATCAAAAGTTATATAGTTACAAAAGTTGTAGTAGTAGTTACTGAATATGCTATGTATCTATATCATCTAATACAATCTAATAATCTATTGTTGTTTTGTTATTTTTGTAAGTGCTTTTGCACTTTTGTCCACGTCATTCAAGATTTTTTGCTACAAACTTGAATTTTTAGGGAACTTGCAAGCACTCACACTTTAAGAAATAGGCCTGCCGAAGTGCTAGCAGTGAACAAATGTAAAATACCATTCAAATAGGTTTCACCATCTGGCTTTACCCCAGTTAAAGGTTCAAAGGATATGTAGCACACACAGATTTCTTCATTAGGGCTTTATACAAATACCACAGGTTAACTAGTCATGCAATTAACCTGCAAGTGCAATGTGTTTGTAGCCATAGCTAACAGTGGCAGGGAAGCACTTAACCCCTGAGCTGTCACATTTAACCCTGATCTGCCATGATGATGAACGACTACCACAATTTGTTCATTGGTGTGGCACAATTTTTCAGAGTGTTTACTCATATTATCTTACCTATCTAGATTCATGCTGTATTTGCTTGAATGTAAAGTAAAGTTTTATTCAGGGGAAAAAAGTCTGAAAAATCAACCTTGTCTTACATTCAAGGTTGAGTTGCTGACAGTCCCTTTAATCCAACTGCTCATACTTTCTTACTGCTGTCTTCTTTCTTCTTTATTTATAAATCTCTTACTTCAGTTCCTTTCATTCTTCTTGGTACCCTTTGTGTAGTAATCTTCTGTCCTTTGCTCTCGTGAGACTCCTCTGCCTGTGTGAAATGTACCATTCTGATGCTTGATGAAGGGGGTAAATGTTCTGTTTCTTGCATTGTTTACCAGTAGGCATTGTAAAGTACTTACACACATAGAAAACACTTTCATTGTATTTGTATGTGTATCTGTGTGTGTGTCTGGATGTTTGGGTATTAGTGTAAATGTCTGGAGCAGTTTTTTTTGGGGGGGGTATTGTGTTTGTTCAATCATAAATCACCTTGTTCAGTGTACAAACACACACACACACATTATATATTGGGTTTTTTTCAAGGACAAATAGAGTTTTCTTTTGATACATTTTTATAAGTATAGTCCATGATTTATTAAGAATGATATTTGAAATGTTACAGAAATTGAAAACAATCTCCATTTATACATAATATGTTGTTTTACTTACTGGATTTCTTCAACAGGTTGGTTGTGTGTTCTGTGTACTAAAAGTACTGCATATGCTTCAATTTATGAGGTGTTTTGGCACCTTTTGTATATATATATATATATATATATATTTATTTTTTTGTACTTTTTTAAACATATAATTATTATGATAATGATGATGCTGATGATTATTATTTTGTATATAGACTTAAGGGATGTCTCTTGTAACCAGACAGTATTCCTAATGACATCACCACTGTCCATATATTTATTGTTCATTTTAGTGTTTCTTTTATTTGGATTTAAAAATATATATATTTTTCATTTTGTTTCCTAAGAGGAAGAACCTCTGTTTCTTCCTCTTCTCCTTTTGATCCTAACGGCAGCTGAACAGACTGATAGGCAACCAAGGCTCTGTAGTGCTTTATTGCAGACTGCTGCACCTGCGAGCAGCCAACTAGGAGATCATCAGAGATCCCAGCAAAGTCTGGACAGACCCCCTGGGAACTCTTTTACTTTCCAGCAGTGTTATTATACCTTCAACATTTCAGATTGCCAAAGAAGCCCATTTTTGTGTAAGGCGTGTGGTTAGGGAGGAAAGGGTTTTCAAAAGCTTTTTACATAACTTCGCAACCTATCAATATTTAACTAAGTACGATTTAGAAGAAAAATTAATTTATTTACATAACTGAATTTCTAACGCCTGTTAATATACACAGTACATAATGATATCTCCATGGAGGGTGCTATTAGATTTTGTGCCCTGGGACATTGAGGAGTAAGTTCAGCCTTATAATAACGTGTTTGTTAAAATGCTAATATAATGATGCAAACAGCATGATAAAGTGCCAAAAGGGATTTTAAAATAATAGAATAATTCCTAGAAATGGAAATAATCCTATAAGTTAAGTCATATTGACTATGGTTTTGGTTTGTCCCAGGGGCATGATTTATATCTGCTAAACATGATTTTTGGCTCATTCTACATTTGTAGAAAAAAAAGCTATTTTAAAGCCCTTTGTGCTTCCCTGTACTGCAGTGCCTAAACTCCACATGTATGACATGATTTATGAAGCTATCTGTGGCTCATTAACTGTACTAGCTAATAGCCTAACAATGTATCACAAAAAAATCCTTCTGGAAACTTAAGTTGAACAGTGTGCAAATTTGGAACTTTTCAGTGTTTTACAGTATACAGAACATTCAACGTATGCTTACCAAATAATATTTTTTGGTACGTCGTATCGCCATTTGTCATTAACATCATTGTTTCCAGGTGTAGACTTGGCTTGCCAATGTAAAGTACAATTTAAGAGCCAGAGCTTAATGTTTGCAAATTTCACCAAATAAAAGAATACAAACATACTTTTAGCTTTACAAAAATTAGTCAAATTGTAAGAAAAGCTTATATTGTTTTATTCTATTATTTGTAACAAGATTTTTTCAGTATGTTTTAGAAAATTTCACTTTAAAGTACACTGAATATTTAAACCCATGCATGTACTATTAAATGATTTGAAAAAGCTAAGTGAAATATGCTTCTACAGTGTCTAAGGGATGTTACACTCAAATCATTCAAGGATTTAAGATTGAGATGGAGAATTGGTAAAATTTAAATAGTAACAGGGTGATGTAGAAGAATGATGAAAAAAAAGAATGATGTAAAAGACTTTAAGATTTAATTCAACCAAACCCATTGCCATAGCTATATAAAATCAAGCACCCAGCCACGCAGTCTGCATTTACAAACATTTGTGAAAAATGGGCTGTTCTGAACAGCTCAATGAATTCAAGCGTGGTACTGCCATAGGATGCCACCTTTGCAATAAGTCAGTTTGTGAAATGTTGTCCCTGCTAGATATCTACCTGTCAACTGTAAGTGGTATTATTGGAAAGTTGAGGTGGAAGGCCACAGAGCAGGTTAACACAGCACTGAGGCACATGGTATATAAAGGTCACCAACGCTCTGCTGCCATAGCTGAAAAGTTCCAAATTTCCACTGGCAATAGTATCAGCATAAAATCTGTGCGACGGGAGCTTCATGGAATAGATTTCCATGGCTGAGCAGCTCCATGCAAGCCTCACATCAATACCAAGTGTCAGATCAAGTGGTCATGCTACCACTGGACTCTGGAGCAGTTAAAATGTGTTCTATAGAGTGATGAATCACGCTGTCTGATGGGCGAGTCTGGGTTTAGTGGATGCCAAGAGAACGTTACCTGCCTGACTGCATTGTCCCACCTGTAAAGTTTGGTGGAGGAGGGATAATGGTATAGGCCTGTATTTCAGGTGTTGGGATATGCCCCTTACTTCCAATGAAGGGAAATCTCAATGCTTCAGCATACTCAGGACATTTTGAACAATGTTATGCTTCCAACGTTGTGGGAACAGTTTGGGGCAGGCCCTTTTCCATACCAGCATGACTGTGCCCCGGTACACAGAGCAAGGTCCATAAAGACATGGCTGGATGAGTTTGATGTGGAAGAACTTGACTGGCGGCACAGAGCCCTGACCTCGACCGACCGAACACTTTTAGGATGGACTGGAACGGAGATTGCGAGCCAGGTCTTCTCGTCCAACATCAGTGCCTGACCTCACAAATGCTCCATGGAATGAATGGGAAAAAACTCCCAAAGAAACACTCCAAAGTCATGTGGAAAGCGTTCCCAAGAAAAGTGGAGGTTTTCATAGCTGCAAAGGGGGGCCAACTCCGTATTAATGCCTATGTATTTATAATGCAATATCATAAAAGTCACTGTTGGTGTAATGATCAGGTGTCCCAAAACTTCTGTCCATATAGTGTGTATATATATATAATCAGAGGTGAGAAACAATGCATTCACCTGTATTGCAGATTTTATTTAAACAGGACCATAAAATTTTGGGATAAATATGTCCATTTGTTCATAAACAATGTTGTGTTCCTGTGGTGAAAAAGTGCAATTCATGTAAGTGAAGATTTGGCTATGCATAACCTAGCATTTCCACTGCTTTGTTTTGTTTAAAATGTCATGCCAGCTTTTTATTTAATGTTACTTTAGTATTTGCCAATACAATATTTAAAATGAATAAAAAAAACAATTTTACATACTGTTTCTGGCCCTCTCAAAGTACATTAATTTAGCAAAGGACAGCAATGCACTACTGTTACTCATTACTATTTCTACAGGAAATAATACTTGTCCACAATTTTCTTAATAAACTTGTCAATTCAGAAAATGAAATACTGATGCCAAGCACAGCCTATAGTTTGACCTATTGCAAATAATTTACCTAAAAAGGGGAAAAAACAACAAATAATTCAAGCCAATAATAATTCAAGCAAAAAACAACAGTTATCCTTGTTCAAAAACAATATAAATTGAATGAAATGAAATCATTAAAACTGTATGGCTTAAAAGAATAATGTAATTTTGAGTCTACTTATAAATGCTATAGACCACTGCCATTTTCCTTTTCAATTTATTTTTATTTATGATTTATGATTTGCCCAAATAGCAAACTAAAAATGAAATTAATGTTTTCAAATCTTGTTTATTTGTGTATTCAAAACTACATTATATTTTCAACCATTTCATACAACAAATTGTCTTTTAAAAACTTTGTCCTGAAAACTTAGATGACACTAGCTATTCCAACATACTGGGAACAGTCTCTTATATTTACCAGCATGTCAAATGACAAAGAAGGCCCACTGTTTTCCTAAGAGGTGTAGTAAGCAGCATCGCAGAGCCTGTACTTTCCATTTGACTATTGGGTCAATTCACTAAAGGACGAGTTCAAAGGACAGTTGTAGTGTTAACACTATCGCTTTACTTTTTATTATGAAGGCTCAACATTGGCATTGTTCTCAAGCATCAAGGGCTGAGGTGTCCTACATTATGCATAATTCAATGAACGAGGATATTTTGATTAAATCTCACCTATTTATACATTATATATAGGGCCAGCCAACCTCTTCCTGCAGCAACAGCTTTTTGGGGATGAGTCTTCAAAATGTACAGTGTCCATGAGAAACAGCACACACAACCAAGAAGCGACCCTTGTGCCTTTGATATCCCCAGCCGGTGCCTCTAACAGAGCCGCAGACAGGGGAGGGCTAGCACCTTCTAACGCAGTGGGCAAGTAAAGTCCATTGGTCGCTTGCCCCCCCCTGAAACATACTGGCACACATATGTATCCACACTTACACACTCATACTAACACTAACAATACAAACTTACACACACGTTTATGCTAACACACAAAAGTTTACACATACATACATATAAATTCTCACACACACATACATGTTTACTCTCAAACACATATACACATTCATGCTCACACACCTTACACAAATAGGAAAATCCGGTGCCTGCTCCAAATCCACAGCAATATCCGGAGGGAGAAGACAAAATAAAAATTCAAATGCAACTGGACACATGTTGCTGTGAGAACACTTGCTTTTATTTACAACATAGAGCAGACTAGCAGAAACACAACCGTTTCTGGTGCTAAAAACATCCTTTCTCAATGTGTGCTAACACTTAAATAACCATCAACAGAAGGAACTATTTAAAAAGACCTCCCCATGGAGATCACAAAAGGCTCTGTCCCCTATGTCAGATCTCCCAGTAATGGAACCTGAAAAGGAACAAGGAAAATTGCAAACAAACCCCACATACAGAGCAGGTAATATACATACAGCATACACTTCCTGAACATGAAAGCGAATGGGACCAGTAATAAGCGTTGCCCCCTCTATTGTCACATGTTCTCTTGCTTAGCAATATTGGGCAACATTTATACAAAGCTTATAAAGAGAAGTGCAATGTAAATCATTAAAGGTAGAGAATTAGGGAAAACTAGCAGACAGGGGACATGGACATGTTGGTCTAATTTAGGATTCTTCTTGAACATCCAACTTTGTATGAGTTATTGTTTTGCATGTACATCAGGATACTGGAGTCGTCCTGGTGCGACAGGTGACATCTCTCCTCAGTTGTTTATCACTTGTACAGTGTCTCTTAATGACAAATGTAATACTGGATGATCAGTGCTTTGTCTGACAGTATATGAACCTTATCTGATGAAAATGTAAATGCGTTGCCTATGGTATTGTGTGTGACTAACCCTGCCCCCACCATCATATTCTCCTCCATCTGTACAACTAAGATGGCTGTGTACTTTGAAAATCTTCAAATATCAGCATGCACCCCACTCCTATTACAATAGATACAGTATGTCTGGCCCTTTCAAATTTAATCTCCTAAAGAGGTTTGGAGTTTTCATGGGCTTATCTAGTTTTTATCTGAAATTCACTTTTTTTTTTAGGTGTCCACATTGCAGCTATTTTGTTAGTATTTTGAACCCAGCACAGTGAGTTAGCGATAATTTCATTATCAAAATAAAATGATCAATCTTAAATATTTAAAAGCAAACTAAGGCTAAACATGTAAAACTCCCACCACCTCCTCATAACTCAAGATATTAATTTAATCTCAGTTAGGAGCATGATTTTAAACTCTATTTACCTCTCTGCATCTGTACACTTGACCTCAATGTCCCTGGAGCACCATGTTCTGTGAACTAAACACCACGCTCTGTGAATGAAAAGCTGTTTGAAATGAATTTCAGGACAGTAACGCACATAAATCTGTGTATTACGAACCATAAATTACTTTCATATGAGTGGATTTGTGTAGTGTAGAACTAAAGCTGGTGTTGTAGGGATACTTACTGGAATACAAATCAGATAAGCAGGGTGCAAGAACCTTCAAAATATCAGACTAAATAGAATAGCAGCCATGGAGTGTAATTCTTTTTTAAATGTGCTAATTAATATAATGAACATAACATTTAAAAAAAAGATCTAATTTTTATTAATATATATTCTAGATATCTAAATCAAGCTGTTTAATATTTTCATTTTGAGTTAAAAGATACCAATTTACATTCTTGCACTCTCTCGCTCTGGCCATGAGGCCTGTGCCCACACAGCATGGGGGTCCTTTATCTCAGGCTGCTCCTTCCAGGCCCTCTCCTAGTCCAGATGCGGCAGCACTGTTGTGAAACAGGACACATAGCCAGCCTCAAGCACTACACACACTGTTTGGCGGTGCAGTCACAGAGCAGGCCATATCCTCGGCCTCAGGTAATATGCACACCTTGTTCAGTGGAGTGGTGGTGGTGAAACAGGTCGAATGCCCTGCTTCTAGATACATCCACATCTTGTTCAGTGGCATAGTTGAGGAATAGGCTGGATCCCCGGACTGGAGTTCTCCAGACATATCCTCATTGGTGGAACTACTGAAAAGACATACCTAGCCAATCCTGCTCTGAGGGAGTAAGTTACCTGAAGCTAAGGGGAAGAGCTGGTCACCTGCAGCCCTACTGTATATAAACTCTGCCCTCCCTTCATTCCTTGCGTGAGTGTCCTCGAGCTGTGGTATCTGTCTTTGAACAGTCACCATTATCCTTGCTACAGCTCGTTATCCCCTTGAACCTGCTTGACTTTGTTTGACCTTGACTCGCTCTCCTGTCCCACAATCTCAGCTTGTTATTCTGTTGTGATCCTGTGCTGTCTTCCTTGACCTTCTGACTATTGGCTTTCATTTATATTGTGTTTTGGACTGTCTGTTTATGAGTTTCTTCACCACTTGAGTTAAAGCTCCCAACCCAGTCCTGACACTCTCATTAATCCGGAGCTCCCAGTCAGGCCATGCTTTGACAGCAGTGGAGCAGCTGAGGTTGCTACAAATCAAGTAAGTGTACTATAGGATGGGGACTCAGGGCCCCTGGATCAATTGCTCCATGTGCACATTGTTTAATCTTGGACACTCCCAGCATGCTGGTATATTGGTCATAAATGACACATACATCCAATCCTTTGTGGGGGGTTTTCTTACAGGAATGGGTTAGTAGGGAAATGTCTGATCTGTCCAACTGGCCCTGCTGTATACAGGCATCCTAAGAGGTGGATTGCTCTGTCCACCTATTGGATGATACCCAGCAGCCTCCCTGGCTGAGGTAATTTCATGGCACCTATATTGGGGAGCTGACCTTAACCGCTAGATGTTTTTTTTACAATGATAATAGCATGGTTTGAATGGCTGCATTACATATCCAGCCCTAATAATTATCTAATATAAATTTACAAAAATATAAATTAATCATTTAAAATGCCTTATCTACAAAATGCTACAAAAACAGAGATGTTTGGTAATCACAGTAGAACATGTATGAAAACATGAAGCCTTAAAAATATATAGATGGAAAAGTAGAAATCCAGAATTAAAACAAGTACATTTTTTGGGAGTCGGTGTATTTTTTAATAGAGAAAGCGGTTTAAATTTATTAACTCATACGTCTTGTTACGCAAAAGAAGTGCTTCCACTTAATACACATTATGACCTTTTTAAATAGGAATGACACCCAATAAAAATATTGTAGCAGAGTATTCTTCACAAAATAATATAACAGCAATAACTGTGAATTATGCAAGCTAGCTAATACAGTTCTTACTGTAAGGTTGTTCACATACCGCAATAGCACAATTTAAACAATAATACCCGCTTCCATAGTATACCCTGCCAACAGTGGACCCTATCCCTATCTGCAGAAAACCAGTCCCAGATTGCCCAAGAGAATGGTGGTGGAATTAGGTGGGAAATCTGGCTGTGATAGACGTATCACAGATGTAGATGTACAATAAGCAAAGTAGTATTACAAGCCAAAGATGAATTAAACACAGAATTGACATGGTGTAGAGTCTTAATGGTATCATTAATAACATACCTCCTAATTGCAAATTATGATTTTAAATATGGTTATCGTTATTCAAAATGTAATTAACTTAAAAGAATAAGAAAAGGAGGGGGACAATAGTGCATTAATTAAGTTAGATGAAAGTGTTATAAATAAATATTGTAATTATTCCTGTTATTACATTCATTTGGCTTTCTTATACCAATATTCTATATTATGTAAAATAGATTTATATATATATATATATATATATATATATATATATATATATATATATATATGTGTGTGTGTGTGTGTGTGTGTGTATCATGTACAATATAATTATATATAATTAAATAAAAAGGATTTAGAAAATACAGAGTTTAAACATCCCAAATCTAAGACAAGGCCAAGGGCTGATTAAGATCTGAGTCTTTACACCTGGAAAAACTGGCAGACTAGACAGGCCGAATAGTTCCTAACCAACATTAAATCTATGTTTACATGTTACATCCACCTCCACATCTAGTCACGGCATTCTAGTATGCTATGGGAAAAAATATGTAATGGTTTGAACTAAACATACGTCACTTCAGTAGTAAAAATCATAATGATAATAAAGAAAGACAACATTTTTAAGATAGTGTTATCTACAATTCTAACCTATTTGGGTAATGTTTATGTCCTATAATCACTCTATTTAACATGCCTACATTAAAATCATATCGCAATATAATATCAAATTCAATAGTATACAGAAATATAATTTTATGAGAAATTTGCTTAGTCATAGTCATGTCACCCATACAAATATTTAATCATTTTCTTAGAAATTTTTATTCTTGCTAGTTTAAAAAAATCTAATTTCTATAAAGTGATCTTTAATAAAAATGAATGTTTTATTAAGTCACAAATTGTGTGGCAACAGCATTGCTTATGATTATTGCTCAAGACCCTTGGGATGTTACTTTATTACCTTTCCAAACCACACTTCAAAAAATTAATTAATTGATGCTCTTAGCAGTCGCATTCTGACAAAAACATATGATACTCAAATGTTAAACATGGAAGCTAAGATGAAACTGTCAGAAGAAGCCTGAAAGTGGTTATTAATATGGCTTTTGATAAATATCTGCTCAGGCTCACACTGTGCTTCGTCTGCTTTCATCTTTGAAAGTAGTTAATCTGATTGATGAAGATCCTGTTTTAGATTGTCTTCCATGCTGAGTTTAATAACTACACTTTTTTGCACATAACCAGAAACAGAAAAAATTCATTGTTAAATTTGTACGTTTTATTTTTAAATCAGATTTTTAAGTATTTTTGACAGGAAAAACTTGTTTTATTGGGATATACTGGGAATGTATAAAGATTGTAGGGCAAACGACATAGTAAAGGACCGCAAAAGCTAGCCTGTCCTTACTAACGGAATAAATATTAAATCATTACTAATAAACATTATAAGCTTAGAACATATATATTTGACATCTATGAATGTATTCAAAATCAGCGTACATTAATGGCTCATTAAATACAAATAGCAAACATAGATCCTTATTTAAGGGTAAGGTCATATAATAAATATTAAATATTATGGTTTTTTTAAATGTATCTTGGATTGTAAAAAAATTGTTATTATTTTTTGTGCATTTTATGTTTATTATATTTTAAATTAAAGTTTTTAGATCTTTTTTTGTGTTAAGTACAAATAACTTATTTGGTCTTTCATCAAAATTGACACCTTTTATTGGGCCAACATAGAAAAGTTCTAAAATAATATATATATATATATATATATATATAACTTTCAGGACCTCAGGTCTGCTTCCAAATTTCTCCTGTAAATTACCTTTCATATGGGATCTTTTCGGTATTGGCTTATAATTGGATTCCATTTGTCATTGTCATTATCAATGCAATTCTATAATATCATATATACATGTTTGATTAGAATTACTTGAACAATACACAAATAATGTATTAATAGTCTTCCATTAACAATGACAGGCTAACATAAGGGTTAGTTTTATGGGATTTATATATGTTTTCAGTTAAATTATAAAAACATTTTGATTGGCATATTAAAGTTGTTATTTTCTAATGGAGTAGTAGTCATGTCTAAATTGAAGCTATATGCAAACCTTACAAGGGACATTCCAATTATTGTATGCACATTAATAAATATGATAGCTGTATCCTCTTTAAATTAACATTTTCCCCTTGTAAATGTATGGAAACATTAATAGGATTTTACTCCCTTACCCCATCCCCTAGCTCCTTTGCTTGCAGTAAATGTTGTAGTTGAACTTGAACTTATTTTGTAACAGAATGCAGCATTAGAAACATATTGTCTACTTTAAATGTCCTGTTCTTCAATTATGTAAATAAAAATGCCTCTGAATTTTTGCTTGAAATACTTTGTTGTCATGTGTCAAAAAAGCAGGCACTGATAGACTGTTGCTATAGAAACTGAAAATGCTTGTTGAACTTTTCTGTGTTTTACCAGAATGGAACTGCTCGTTTAATAAATGTAAACATTTGGCACTTATTATCAAGACTGGTGTAGCGGTATGGTTATTTTTGAACTAGAAAAACAAAATTTTGGACTGCAGCAAAAAAAGTTGTATATAAACATATTATTGGAATAAGAACCATTTAGAGCATCTAGTCTTCCCATGATGTATATGCCTATTTTAGTAGCCATTCTCTGAACTCTCTCTAAAATAGCTATTTCCATGTGCAAATGAGGCTTCCAGAACTGTACACAATACCGTACGTGAGGTCTGACCAAAGAAAGTGGCATAACCACCCCCTCATACAACCCAGCAGCCAGCTTGCATTTTCTTTCACTTTGTTGCATTGCCTGCTCACCTTGAAGCAGGAGTGTACTGGCACCCAGGCACATCCTACATTTGCCCCTCCCCCCACACCCCAAATGTAAAAACATCCACACTGTCACTCATGCTCTCTTACACTCCATCTCTCTCTCTTTCTTTGAATGCCCCCTTACCTTTTTTCACTGACTGTTTCAGTGTCACTGTCTCCTTTTCCGCTGATCAGGCCTCAGTTAGTGCTTCCTGAAAAGTGTAGAGATTCTAAGCACACCCTCTCCCTACTTTATGGAACTGGGGAGAGGCTGGCCACATGGTGTGCGCAGTGGCTCCATCTTTTTTGTGGAAATACTTTGGGAGGCCTGGTCAATGGAGTTGATGCCGGGAAACAAAGAAAGACAGAAGAACAAAAGGCAAAACAAGAAACAGGGATGAGGCAAACGAGACAGGGATACAGAAGTGGTTGGCGGAGAAAGTATGGAGATATTAAAAGAGAGGGCATTTCTGGAAGACTTGGGACTTCTGGTTGCCACTGTGGCACCCAGGGCAGACCCCCCCCCCTCATTGACAGCATAGTACCTCTAATAACACTTTATTATAAATTTGGATTTTTAAATCCCAAGTGCATTGTTTTACATTTATCAACATTGCAGCAGCCACACTCTCGACTATCATTCTATTTTACTTAAATCATTAGCAATATTTTTATTAAATTTGGTGTTGCATTGGAAGTAGTTATAGTTGATAGATATAGTTGGGCAGGCCGGATGGACCAAATGGTTCTTATCTGCCGTTACTTTCTATGTTTCTGTGCTGTATGTCTCTTAACCACTTATACATTATATTAGCCTTGGTTTCTTAATGAAAAGGACATTATCAGTTAGCTTTCTCTATAAAACAAATGTAAATTATTATTTTGTTCAAATCTGGATAAAAAAGTCTCCAAATGTATGTTATTGTAGACAATGCAAAGCCAACTGTCATAAGAACAAGGAGGACTTTTTCTATGAAAAAACAGCACTTGTAATATTTGCCAAAAGGTGGCAGTACTTTATTCAGAATGCGTAAGCTGGGCATAATTTGGAGTTCTGTTTTATAAAATTATTATACATATTTTTATTGGTTTTATAAAAGAAAACTTGTATTCTAATCACGTAAAGGAAATATATTCTTTTCTGATACCAAATTATAACTATATATAGTAAAATTATTTTATTTGTACAGTGAGTTAAACATTTCATAGACTGATTGCAGAATAGACTAATTTTTAATTATTCTTTTCAACTCATAAGATTAAGCAGTTTTGCATTAATTTGTGAGTGATTATAATGTTTTTAATTTTATATTTGTGAAAGCTAAATGACAGTTAAAACTTGGGTACATAAAAGCAGGTGCATTTATTGTGATTTGTTAAAGTTTTATTGTGATAAATTTACACTGCATCAACGGTGAAAAAAATGAGAGCTTTTTTAAAAGCTTTGCAGACATGAATGAAACATTTTATCACACTACATACACACACAGCACGCTAAAGGACATATTGGATAACCCTACTCATGCAACAGCATATAGTCGCTCATAGGTGAGTATGGATCCTTGTAAAAAAATATTTTTTAATTATGAGCCAACAAGAAATTGTTTCCAAACTTAATGCTTCCATATGGTCTAAAGTTGGCAAAATTGTTTGGCGGAGTTTTACTTTACTAAAATTATAGAAATGTCTTGTGTTCTAACCTTTAAAAACTAAAAAAAATAGGTGGTGCTTGTTGAACATCAAGATCAATGTCCTGGGTGCTTTTAGTGAATTAAAAAGAAAATCTCATTCTGGAGGAACAAATTTGGAATTATGATTTAAGAAGTATATGCAGATTGCTGAATAGCGTCTGCATTGTGCACTGTTGGGGAAAAGTGTTTTAATTGCAGATTATTTCCCCACGCCTCCACAATTATTGCTATCTGGTGCTTTTGTTAAGGAATCTAGCAATCCTAAATTCTTTAAAGGGTGCATCAGGTATGGACATCCTAAAACATTTATTGTGAAAATGGTTTAATGTAGCTTAATGTGTAAAAATGTGCCCAAACTTTAACCGTTAAACTATCATTTTAAGTAAATTACTATTCAACTTTGTGACAAAATCTAGCTTATCGGTGAGAGAGATTTTTGGATATTCAATTAATATTTTATTTACTGAGAACTGAGTCTCTGGTAACAAAGGAAATCTAATAAATTACTTTTAGCAATGCACATAGAAATAATATATCTTATGAAGGCTGAATAATTTCCTGATGGAGCTTACAGTATATGTGGGAAAACAATTCCCATATCAGCCCATCTTAACATATTTGAACATCTGCAGATATCTTATACTACATTAATGGTTTATAGTACATTCCAATAGGATAGACTCAAATTCCTATCTCAGTTTGCCAAATTATCACAATCCCTTATGTTCAAGTTGCCAAGCTGCATGGTATAATCAACCAAAGAGAGGAAACAGAGTTTAAGATTAAAAATCTATATTTTCTGATTAGTGTAGATGTTTATAAAAGGTAAACAATCAAATGGTTAAATTGGCCTTGGACTCCAGCTCTGAAACCAGGCTGTACAGTACAGTACTGCTGTTACCTTAAAATAAGATACATCAATGCGAAGCAATATGAGGACAGAATAACTACTAATAATGACTGTACAGCTGTTATTTACAATATCAAATAAAAAATGGGTACAATTCTGATTACTGAACCCTTATCCTATTACTTAACACATGTAGAAAATGTCAGTTACCTGTGGTACACAATACCCTTTCCACGATAAAATACTGTATATATCACCATTAAGTTGAACCTTAAAGTATGGGTTGAGTACAAATAATCAGATGCATTCAACATTATTTCCTTAGATATTGTTTCATTAAGCACTTAATCAGCACTTGCATCTTAACACAATGTTGGACTTGCTGTTGCATAGTCTAGTAATGCTTTTTGTGTCTGTTATTCCTAGAACGTCTCATCAAGATCTAGAGATCCGGACTAATGCTAAAAAAAAATCTTACATATCTGGATGTCCTTATGATGATGTGAAAAGCAAAAGAATTGTGGCATGTTGAAAAGAAATGGAGTGGAGAAGTTATAAAAGAAAAGCTAATGAGTCAAAACTGAAAGAAAATCAAAAGCAGTTAACAAAATAATGGCCTTCAGGCTGGATGTGGCTAACGTTCGAACAACAGGCTTTGTTACAGATTCATGTAGAACGAACGCAGAAAAGGGTCTGAGGCTAATACTGTATTTAAAGGTTTTGATGATATAGAATCATATGGGATAGAGATTTTCTTCTTAATTTTAAGAAGTGTGTAATGAGTAATGTTAATATCTTTTTTTATGTATTGTTTTGATTTTTTTATTTTTCAATGCCCCCCCACCTTTTTTAATGTTTCAGTTTTTTTACTACAAGAATTTTACGATTATAACTAACATAAAGGAGAAAAATATTCACCAGTTTAACCTAATTATAAAAAAACTCTTTTTACACATATCTATAGTATATTTGAACATAAATTATAATCTTGTTGTTGTGTTGAGTTGGCCTTTCTCCTATTGGAAGTATAATAAGTATTACTGGCTACATCTTTGGAGTTCAAACACCTCTGTGTTGAGAAGTGTTTTAAACCTTGAGCTGGATCGAGTGCATTTGGCTATTGCTGGTCCTCGTATTCATTATTTCTGTAACAATGGAAGGTATGGAGCTGTACTGTGAAATATGCTCTGTAACAATTGAATTGATCTTTGCATTTTACCTGAATTAATTCTACTTTTAATCTTGAATATTAAACAAAAGAGTCCATATTTCTTTCTGCTGATAGTGTGGACATATTTGATACAAGTGATTAAAGTGTTCTTGGAAACAGATTGCAACCACATAAGCACCTGCATACACAATATACTCTGAAGTGTTATTGACTTATGCAGGCTATCATGTATCATTTCCTGCAAGCAATACTCATATTTTCTTAAATACATACTGATAATCACATGAAGCAAATGCAGGTGTTTCCTTTGTCTCTTTATTCATATTGGACGAGTATGACTTCACTGGAGATCTTCACGTGATATTTGTGGATTAACTGTAATTCTTGGCACCTCAAGATTTTATCACTGCCATAGTTTTAATGTTAAAGTGTTGGCAATTTCTCTTGCCAGAAAGGCTGTACCGACCCCGTTAAAATACATTGATAAAAGTCTTTAAGATGAAAAAATATTCAGCATTAACTATAGCTGCTAGATGAGTTAAATGAGTTTGCCCTTTATGATTAAGACTGTTTAATTAACACACTAACCAACCTGTAACCCATTTTTGCTAGAACAGTAGCTGCACTTCTGTGTACCTGTCTCACCAGACCAACCATGTTTGTAATAAAACGCTGTTTACATGAATATTTACTATGCAGTGTTTTAGAATTCCACATATTCTCCTTCTCTGGCAAGTGGTTTGGCATTAGACCCATGAGCAGGGGTGTAATTAGAAACCACAGGGCCCTGGTGCGAAAACTGCCCCAGGCCCCCCCAACTTTAACAGCTGGTCTGTGCCATCATTGCCCCCAAAACAACTTTTCTGTGCCTTCTTTGCCCCTTGCTTCCCCTTCCAACATACACTCTAGCACATATGAACACACACCTCCACAAATTACACACGCTTACTCATACTCACTAAAACACACATACACATTAATTCTAACACACACTGCATCTTAACCCACTTACACATACATGTTTATACACACACAATTACACATACATGTTCACACACACAAAATTACACATCCATTCTCACACACAAACTTACACATCCATGCTCACACACACACAATTACACATCCATGTTCACACACACAATTACACATCCATGTTCACACACAAACAATTACACATCCATGTTCACACACAAACAATTACACATCCATGCTCTCACACACACAGTAGTAATTAGCAGTAGTCACATCATGTCACTGAATGCAGCACACAAGCTAGTCGAGGCCAGGGATATGGCCTGTTTAAAAGTTGCCAGCAAAGGGTTAAACTAAAAATGTTTAATAGATGCTTGGAATTAATAAAATTGGTATGGTCAGCTCGATTGTGAGTTGCTTGCACTGCATTTCTGGCGTTTCGATAGCAGCAGGTTTTAAAGACTAACAATAATGGGTTTCAGATATGGATATTTTTAAAGATTGTTTTGATTTGTCATGCAGTACAGTTAAAGGGATCACATTAGATGGTAACAATGACAATAATTATCGAAAGCTATGCATAGCATGTAATTATAGTTTTGGCATGTCAAGTTTCATTAACTAAAAGGAATTGCTGACAGTTTTTTTCCCATTTTTTCTTAATCTTCTTATGTAATTTTAAAAATGTTATAGAGACCTGAAATAATTAAAGCAATTATCTCACTCAATCCGTAAGTCATAAAAGTCCAGGATTTTATCAGTGGGGAAAAAGTGTTCAAACATTTATTGTAGTTACATAATGCAGGATATGTAATCAATAGAGTTGTAAAGACAAAGAAGTTACATGTAATAGTATTCAATATGTGGATTAATTCAATAATGGTTAACTTTAGCACAAATCAGTAAATAGTCATTATTGTTTAAGGCATGATTAGTCAAGTGGTAGTTCCCCAGCGTTTACAGAACTACAATACTTATGATGCTCACTTGGCCCTGTATAGTAAGCAAATGGTAACTCAAAGCCTTGGAGGAGACTTGGTAAATATTCCTATGGATATCTTAGAGAAGAGCATTTTCATTTTGTGGTATTTGCCTAAATTATTGAATGCCCAACTTGACCACTCTCTCTGGGCACATGTCAAACCCTGGTGAGTCCCACTAAAAAACATGGGATGTTTCCACCATTTGTAAAACAAGATAACAGATAAAAATGCATGCCTTATGATCGTGGAGATATATATCTAAGTGTATGTGTCTATATATTATTTTGTAATGACCACTGTGGCTTGAAGAAGAATATTCTGAATAAAGAATAATAAAAAATAACCTCACAACTTTCCATGTAATATGTTTCAACAAAGTGTCCTAGAAGACCAATATACTATAAGAAGTAACACAGGTACTATATATTCAAACTATGTAGTATATTTATGTATATAAAATGTAAAAAAAATACCTAAATTCTAAAAACTTATTTTTCAGGAACAAGCAAAGCATTTTTTCTTTATCCTGGCTTCTAAGTTCATGTAGAAATATGTTTTTCATTCTACGTTATGTTTAGGGTGAAATATGATAATTGTCTTTCTAATTATGTGATCACATTTCTTTACTGTTGCACCTTAGCAATATTTCTTTGTGGCCATTGACATTTTAATAAGACTTCAAGGTAGTGCAATTTGGTTTTAATTGCGGTGTTTGAAATATTGAATCTGTCTTCTCATATGCCTCTAGGGAACGGTCAGTTTTTAGCCAATATCAGAAAACCTTTTCCGAGTATGGAACTTTATGTTATCAAGTTGAATATCCTCGTGAACTTGGTTTTATCAAGTTAAATATCCTCATCTTTCCACCGTCAAATACCCCTTATTGGATTATAAACTGTAAATATTAACATTCCATCTTTATTAACCTTTGGCAATGCTTGTGGAACTGTCCTGGCCTTGTTAAAAAGCAATTGTTAATCAATAATCCTTTTTAATATGGTGTCCTTTTTCTTTGATCTATTGCCAGTCAACTGAGGTAAGCTTTTAGCTATTTTAATCCAATTTAGAATTCATACTGTATAAAATGTCTGCGAACATTCAAATATTTTGTCACATGGACAAGTAGAAAGTTAAGAAATAGTTAAGACTTAAGAAACCAATGTTAAAACCGTATTTGTTACTTTCTTTATAGTAAAGATATAGTGAGTAAATATCTAATGTCATTTTATCCCATGATTCTGTGTTCGCGCTTACAGTAATAAGATTTACTTTAAAGTTAACAATGGCTATTCTTTTGGTATATAATAGGTAAATAAAAAAAAATGTCCTGCAAATAAATTATTTTGTTTTGTGGTTATAAAAGTCTTGTTGTATATTGCACAAGGACATAAATCTTTCCAAAATCCAATAAACAGAACAATGGGATTGTAAAGTAAGATAAGTGAAGACAAATAGGAAATGTTACATGAAGAGGATAATCTATGTGTACCGTGAACAGTATTTCAATCGCGTAGAGAAATTAAACACAGGCTATACTAGGTACACTGACCATGGGATTATTATTATTGGTCTTGGAAGAGTGAGGAAGGAGGTCCACATCTAGACTCACCTTTACTCTTAGGAGTATACCAAGAGAAGAAAAATGAGTACAAACAAAGTATGACCAGCTCAGCTGGCAACATTGAATTTTGATGTCAAATCTCAAGTGATACATATTTTTTTCTAATTTAATAATCCAAATTTATATCCAATTCAAACATGATTGGTCCACTTCAACACAATAAGTCACTCCTACTTTTTTGTTGATACTCTTGACAAGTTTATGTAAAAAAAAAAAGTATCTTCTTGTAATGATGGTTTTGGTGTTCTGTTCTGTTTCAGATTCAAAGCTGTCAACTATCGTGCCTATTTGATAAATGTTCCTAATGCCGGTTGTCTGTTTTTCAAAAGGTCAAATTACATTTTCTGAAGGAGAAACTCTAAGACATTCTTCATGGGGAGTTGATATTTTGTCTTCTGTGACATTTTTCAAAATGAGGCAAATGGAGTCCTCAGAATCTTGGGAGTGATATCTGCTCTCAGTGCTTTAAGGTAAGGCTTAAGGTGTTCCACAACATATGAGAACGGCACCATACCTATATATACTTTTTTTTAACACCCTTCCCATGTTTTTCTGACATTATATGAATATTAGTCAACATATAGCAGAAATACATTAAGGGAGTTCAAACTTTAATGGGTATAAAGTTATACTGAATCTAAGACAGGATCAAGGTCCTACATCAGGAAAAATAGTCAGACTAGATAGGCTGAATGATCCTTATTTCCCATAAAATTCTATGTTTTGATGTTTCCGTGTTTCTGTTTACTTTTGACAAAGCACATTGTTGAGTAGCCCTGACGCCTGTTTGCATGTTTGCATTCCCTACTTTCTATAATGCCTAAGAACTGATTTTACTGCATGTTTTGATTAAATGGTCAAATATTGAGCATTGCCACATAGCCATGGGTCTGTGAAGTCAGCAATATTGTTTTTTTTATTTCCTGTGAAAAACCTTACAGCTTGTTAATACTCCCACCCCAGCATTTAGGATCAACAGTGTGTCCCAGTTTTGCACAGCAGTATTGAAATAAGGTCATTACAACAAATATTTACCCACATTTAAAAGTTACTGAATAGAAAACATTCCATAGATGGATTTTTTTAATTAAAGCCCAGTGAAAATAGGGCTGGTGCCCATAGGGGCCGAGGTAGCCACCAGATCTCACAGTCTTCTGTTTTGGGGTTGCACTCCCTGAAAAGATATGCAACACCTTCCGTCCCCAGCTAATAGGCCTGTGGGAGGGCTGAATCTTCTTGTCCCTTCCACACAAGTGGAGAGAAGGGGTAACCCAAAAGGCTACCACACCTCCCTCACCAACCCCCCCAAATGATTAGATTGGAAATCTTTTTTCCTATCTTAGTCTAGGCGAGAACTGATATTCAATAAATTGTAGTAGGTGCATCTCTGGTGTTGAATATATAACATTGTATTAATTCTACCTATAACCTCTTTCAATATGGCCCAAAAATGCCAATGCTGATTGGGATTTGTGGGTGGGGAAGTGGTATTTGGGTCTGTCTACTACATATATTTAGTATCCCAGATAAATGTGCATTCGTATATATTTTAATATTAATGTCCACAATTTGATATTTTATCTTCCAAATTACTTGTCAGCATCAAATACATTTTAACAATTCAGTTCACAGCAAGTTTAGGTGCCTTTATATTAGGCTTCTGTATGTTTATTGCAGTAGCTTACAGATGTAAACTTAAAGTTTAAATATTGTTATTGATTTATATATGTCGTATACTGTATGTGGCTAGTATAATGCATGGTTGTATGTTTGATTTTGATCTCCAAAGTATGAATGACTGATGCTCTGGTGCATAAATAACTTAATACATTCACTCAAATAATCTATCAATGTTATTCTTACTCTTTAAATAATAACCAGAATATGCCAGTCTTCTTAATTGTTCAAAATAGTGCCTTTCAATGATGATAAGATAAATGCAAAATATTAGCAGAACAAACTGTTTTATTAAAGATAATGTATTCAACCACAGATATTATAAGTGAATTTATGAGAGTATTATTAAACATCCCGAAGTGTGATGCATACATTTGCCAACTGATTTTAATATGCTTTATCTCCACCGATTTGTTAGGTGCATTTTACAGGATACTTTCCGAATACAGTAGTTATTCTATATCAGTCATAAAAGGTTAATACTTGAATGATTTCAAGGATTGTTCCAGTCCTCGACTATGCATATATTTTTAATGTATCTTATAGTCTATTTTGGGTGGGCTCTAATGCAATTTTACTGAATGAAAATATTTGCATATATTTGTTTTTAAGTTGAGTTTGATACTTTTGTATCATTTCCTTTCTCCCTACCTGCGTGCACATGCATAGTGCTATAGATCTGTTTCACCAATCAGTATGCAAGCTGAACTCCGTTTGAAGTCAATGGGATTGAGGTCAACAACTTTGATGTTATATATGACAGTTATCTTGACAATTTCCATAAATTCCAGCACAGACATGTAAGTTTGACTTACCCCTGTACTTTAAAAAAATGAATTGTAGTGGTAAATGTCTGAAATGGATGGGGAATATGAAAATGAGATGATCATTATATGGATGGAAATGGGTGAGGTTAACAGAAAGCTACACGCCTGTCTCTAATATGCTTCCACATGCTGCGCCAAGCAATTGTTTACATACCGTATTTTGAAATATTAGTTTTCAATGAAGAACTTCCACTAGCAGTTAGGATATCTATATACTTAGACGTTACTTAAACGTTCTACTGACAGATTCAACATCATAGACTGACTTTGTGAGGATGCGGAATAGAAATGTAATAGCTCAGGTTAGAATCTGAAATGTTTTGAATTGAGAATTGTTTTCTGAGAATTGTTTAACATAATTATCTAACAATAAATGTGTTTTAGGAATTGGATTTTTTTTAATACATCAGAAACGTTTTATAGATTATAACGTCACACATTGTTAGCCTGTTTACTTTTAATGCAATGGCCAAGTCAAGTGTTCTGCCTCAAAAAACTGGGTGGAAAATGGCTTTTTACGCACCAGAAAATGCCATGTACTGACTCATGTCAGCTTCCACCCACTTTTGCACTCATGCTTGCTCCCTGAGGAGTCCAAAAAATGCTTTTCACTGTATATTTTGTATCAGACATTTCATGCAAACTTAGTTCATAGCTCATGGTCATTAAATAACCCAGTTCAATATAACCCTAGCACATGAAGCTAAGAAATACTTTAAAAGCCTATCATTTAAACTACAAGGTTAGATTAGATTGAAACCATGGTTTTCCTTTTAAATTACTTGGTATAACAGATGCATTAGCAGCAAAAAAATCAAAAATCAAATCAGAGCCAACCAGGTGGTAATTAGTAAGCTTTCATAGCCTCTTTCTTTCAACCTGCCCTAAACTTATAAAAGCTTTCATTAACATTAATTTCGGGGAGAAATTATAAAAAAATTTACATCAACAGTCCCATCGGATTATTATTTTCTTAAAAGTACCGTATTAAATTTGCTGGATTGACACAACATTTGGAATATATAAATTCTTAATACTGAAAATACAGAGATGAGGTAAGATAAAACAAAGGCAATCTTATTTTTAACCTTTAATTTTAAAACCCAGAGATTATGTAACATTAATCTTTTCTTAATTGTAATAGTAAGTTATTGCTAATAAATGACCACTATACTATTTATCACTCTATGAAAACATTTTATACATGATTTTAAAAATCAGATGACAGTTTTCGCGTTTAATCTATTAATCTGTCTGTTTTTTTTAATTGATGCTGAATTCAGACAACATAACAATTTATACAAAATCCTCACATTAAAATGCTTGACCCCAGGGTATATTTCATAATTAGAAGACAATTTTAATTAGAAAATCAAATCATGACATAACCCCAGAGGAAACAAAACATGACAAGCAGGAAAAAAGGAGTTTTCATTATCAACATGGCATATCTTTAATGGGATAACCAGAAATGTGGCATAATACTTAAAATTGTGTTGCTCATAAAATATATAATCATCATTCTTTTTTTTAGAACAAGCAAAATACCTTCATTATACGAATGCTTAATATTTACCAACATGAAGAAAGAAATAAACCTGAACCATGAGGATTGGATAATAAGAATTATTGCTAACTTTAACGTGTTTTTTTGTTATAGCAATTTTGTGTATTGGCCTTATATAGTTATTGTTATGTTAAACATGGTAGGGCTATGAAAGAGTTAATACAATTAAGTTGGTATGTAAGCCCTAGTGATTTGGATGATTCCTTGTCTATGAAAAAGTCCAGAATGATGAAACACTTTGATGGAATCTGGATTGGCACTGTTGGTTTTTTACTTGCACTTTTCTTTATTAAAGCAGCTGTCTTTTATTAAAAAAAAAATCATGTTATTTAGCAATTTTCATTTTTTATGGCTTCATACACACTGATTAATTAACATTGCATGGAATACTGCTGACTCTAGGATGACAGAAATGGGAGGATTAGGACAGGAGTAGTGAGCAAGACACTTAGCACTTTGCACAGATTCTGTACTCACGATTAGAGGCTCTATTCTATCATTGACTGGTAAAATGTTTATTGTAACATTAAAAAGAATGTCCAGTAAATAAACGATTTGGACCATTCTATTTCCATCTCCCTATCAGCTACATCTATTGGAAATTGCAATGTCTGGCGTTCAGGTCTTACCTGTGATATAGTGGTGTAACTTAATCACGTAAAGCAACCAGATACAAAATAAAATATATAAATCTGTGATTGTAAAAATCTAAATTACATCCATGTATATAAGACCCAATTAAAAGGTTGTACCCTCCCTGTGTAAATTTGTTCATCAAGCCACATCGCAGGGCACAGAGGCCAGAAAGAGCGAGCAAGAGGGGGTTACTATTGGTGGGGAAGATAAGGAATTGTTTAGATTCATTTTAATTACATTTCACAGACTATATATAAACTTTTCCACATATTGCGCACTGTACACACACACACATACTTTCTATTGTAATTTTTGGTTGGCACCCATAACACATATCCTTTTAACTTTGCGGTAGGTGGGGGGGGGGTTTCTTAGTGGTGTAGGAACATTGTGGTGGCTTGACAGTGTTATAATACATTTTCATTAATTTGCCTGTGTTAACATTTTTATAGTGTTTCAGCGCCTGCGTGTGGGTTTAATGGATCTATAACATGCAACAATGGCCACTTGTTACGTATCTAAATCTGCTTTGACCACCAGAGTTGTATAATTTTATCACGTGTCACGCTTTGTGTTCACATTGTTTTTTATATATACCAAGGGAAGTGAGCTTTTATCACACATTAGTACTGACCATAGATATCTTGCCCCATGGTTTACACACATGGTTGGCTTTAATATACATGTATTGGATATTTTGATCCATAAGCACCATTACATAGATGTGTGTATCATATGGAACTATCATATGTAGTATCATATGGAACTGTATCATATGGAACTGTAACAAGTTGGAACTGGGAAAATAAGTATAGGTCTTACTAAGACTATGCATCTAATGTATCTATATACAATTCAAAAACAAAACATATCAACTCTTTATTGACCTAAAGTAAAAAAAAACATGAAATATATGTTACTATTAGCTCTTTCCAATATTATAATATAATTTTAATGTGCTTTTGAAAAGTGAAATAACTGCAACATTAGGGAAAGATGATAAATGACCATAGTTTACATGGCCTGGGGTAAATGCAAGAAACACAATGTTTCATTCCATAGATACAAAAAACAGCTTTCACAGTAACATATTTGCAGTACTCATAATGGTGAGAACATTTACAATGTCATGGTCAGACTATTTAATAAATTGTATGGGATATTAGCCTACAAAAATGCACTCAGGTTTATTTGGAACAATAACTAAATAAAATATTGTATATCCCCAGTTACATGCCAAAAATATAAAGTAACAACTAGTGAATAACAGTCATGGACTCCACTAAACCTTTGAAGTATGTGCTGTGGTATCTGGCGCCAATACACTAGCAGCAGATCCTTGAACTCCTATTTGTGAAGTTGTGCATCCATAGATGCATCCTGGTGTCTTTTGTTCTCCAGGTAAGCAACGCACATGCACCCAGCCATCCACGTGATGTTAAAAAAAAACCTGATTCATCAGACCAGGCCACCTTCTCCCATTGCTCTGCGGTCCAGTTCTTATGCTCACGTGCCCATTGTAGGCACTTTGGCAGTGGACAGGGGTCAGCATGAGTACCCTGACTGCTTCTATGCAGCCCTATAAGCAACAAACTGTGATGTACTGTGTGTACTGACGCCTTTCTATCAGAACCAGCATTAATTTGTTCAGCTATTTGAACTACTGTAGCATGTCTGTTGTATTTGACCACATGAGCCAGCTTTCCTCTCATGTGCATCAATGAGACCCTGTCACCAATTCACTTTTCCTTCCTTGGGCCACTTTTGATAGGTACTGTAACCCAGGAACACCCCACAAGAGCTGCAGTTTTGGAGATGCTCTGACCCAGTCATCTAGCCATTACAATTTGGTCAAAGTTGCTCATATTCTTTTGCTTGCCCATTTTGTTTGCTTCTTACACATCAACTTCAGGATAAAATGTTCACTTGCTGCCTAATATATCCCACCCACTGCCAGGTGCCAGGATAACAAGATTATCAGTGTTATTTACTTCACCTGTCAGTGGCCATAGTTTTATGGTTGATCAGGGTATAATAATAATACTTGAGTCTTGGGAAAAGGAAAACAAAAAGGGAGGCAATAATATACTGTAGCACTTTACACATCTGACTCCCTTAAATATTTTCCCCATTGGAATACACTCATACAGTAATAAGTTTTATATATATATCCAGGCTCAAAGATGTAGGGCAGGTTTGGAAAAATGGTTTCTATTGCAGCTTACAACCAAAATTAAATATGTAGACAGAAGATATGGGCATCCATACAGCCAGTTAGTCTCTCTCTGTTAGTGCCTCCTTGGTCCATTGAAGAAGCGTATAGCGAAATGTGTAGAGGAGGGAGGAGGAGCCTAGACATACGGAAGTGTAATTGCAAACCAGGAAACCGAGACGATTTCAACCAAGGGTGATCTTCTGTCTAAATATCGGATTCTGGCTATTGTAAGCTGCAAAAAAATGTTCCAAATCCTGCCCTAAATCCTTAAACCTGAATATACAAGGCAGTCAGGGGTATTTAAAGCGCTATACTACATTATTGTCTCCCTGTTTTCTTTTTTGCAACTTTCAAGTACTGTATGAAAGGAAGAAATTTAAGATTTATTGAATAATTAACAATATATGTTATTTTTGTGCACCCTCGCTGTGTTTTCAAAAGATGCCAGACAAACTGTTTTTTAAGTCCCCTCATTAAAATTACATTCCTGCAACCAGTTCCTTCCCCTCACCTTCCTCCTACCCTCCATTCTGCCCCTCTGCTCATCCTCATCCCCTCAACCCTCTCATTTTCAGGATCACTACCCATAAGGTAGCTCAGCAAAACCTTTTCTAGGAAAGTAATGATGTGTATCATAGATGACTTTGAGAACCATACCAGAGGTGGTAAGAGGTGTGTGTGGGGGGTCACGAAAGGGGAGCCTCGGGCTCTTAAAGGCACCATGATTCAAGAGCTCAGAGCATGGGAACTACAACACTGAGCGGGAGAGCAGAAACTACACAATGATTGGACCTTGTCTTTAAGCCTCTCCTAGCATGGCTGACAATGGTCACAATGCATTTGAATTTCCTTTAACATCACATCAGAATGTAATCCCCATTCACAATCTCTGTACCTTTGCTGTGACTGCCTGCATGTTACTGTATAAAATGTACAAGCAATTTCTGCTCAATATAATATGCCTGAAGAAGTGACATCTTTACCAAATTTCTTTTCTAGCTTTTAGTCAGGAGAATTGAATTGCTCTGTACATACTGTATACAGAACGATCGGTATTTTCTGACTAACGCTAAACCTAATCGGGTATTAAAAAATACAATTTCATCAAACTTTATTCTCATCTTACTTTATAATCATGCAGTGCATTTTTAAAAATCTGGTTTATGAATGCTTTATTTGAAACCTGTTATTACAGCTTACTAAGAAATCTTTGCTTTACATCATGCTGTGCTTTTTGAGTATAATATGACAATGAGAAATAGTCTTTTGGGACCAATTAGTAGATGAATAATGATTCTAAAGTAGAAATCATTTTTTATTATTTAATTATGTTTACTGTTGTTTTTTTTCTTTTTAATGTACTATGGAAGATAAAACAAAGAAAACAAGGTATAATCTAATTTTCACTACATTATAAAGCATTGGCAATCCTTATTTGTTCCCAAATAATAAATATTGGTTTGCTATGCACGCACGCTTTGTAGGATCAGAGCAAATGTTAGATATCGTGAGCACAAAAGACCAAGACTATATCCCAACATCTGTCTATAGCACCTGTCTATAGCACAAAAATATTTTGTATTTTTCACGCTTTTTGAATTTTTGAAGGATGATGTAACAGGCATGTAGATATTCCTAAAAGAAACAGTGTTACGATACTTAAAACATTACTTAAAACCTTATTTAAATAATATAAAAATGACGTATTCCCTATATGTATATGTATATTTTGTAGACTTGTCCATAACAATCAAAATTGCTTTGGACAAAATTTGTGAAAACAAAATTGTATGTGTGTGTTTCCAAAGGGGAGGACCCTTACTCCTTCAAGTCTCACCCTTCACTTACAACATCAGTATCTCAAGGTTTAGGAAAAGATCTAGATTCAATTTTACACTGCAGGACCACCACAAGCAACAAAGTAAACAAGGTGATAATGAAGCAGCAGCAGCAGTAGTAGTAAGGTGCTGGATAGAGAGTTATGCTGGCAGAAAGCTGGCACATCCAGGAACAGGACACTGTATTTTCCCCAAATTAGAAGAGATTGTGTGCAGCAGCAATAGAGCCAGGGCACAGGGCAGGCACTGACAGACCGACACATCCAGTCATATGGTACAAGACTAAATTCCCCCCAATATTAGGGAAAAAATAATTGACCACCCCAGAGTAGTTAAGGAAATAGAGGAGTAGCCTTAGTAAAGCATGTGGTTTGGGCAGGAAGTGTCAGACTGAAAATTCAGACTGAATTTCCCCAATATACAACAAATTAAAATAAGCAATCCCTCAGAGTAAAGAAGAAAACAGAAGAGGAGCACCAGCAGCAGTATGGCACTGGGCTTGGACAGGCACTGGCAGACAGATACATCAAGCCACTTGGTGCAGGACTGAATTTGCCCAATATTTTTTTTTTTTAATGATGCCCAGAGTAAGGAAGAAGACAGAGGGCCAGCAGTATGGCACTGAGCCTGGACAAACACTGGCTAACAGACACATGCAACGTCCATCCTTTGTTTGAAAAAAATCAAAAAAGATCTTCTAGAGTAAGGAAGTAGACAGAGGAGCAGCAGCAGTATGAGAGCACTGAGCCTGTAGGGGAACAGTGTGACATTGCTACACTGCTGTTGCTACTGCTGCAGAGTGGAAGGAGCAACACATCTAACAGAGACATTACTGTAAGATGTGTCGCTTGACTCTTCCTCCTCTGGCTCATAATGTAAATACAGGTCATCGTCGTTATCAACATTGTTTAATGACTATCCACTTGGGCACAAAAGTCTACCTTCCATCTTCCTCCTCAGTTTCTTGTGGACTAAAAATAGATCTGCTGATGTTCTCTGACAGTGCCTTCCCATCTTTGCTCTGGGGAGTGCTGGCAGGGCTTGTAGTAGTGGTAGCATCAGTGGTGGTTGTGGTGGAACTGGTAGTGGTTTTATTCCGTGCTTCACCATAGAAGAGTATACAAGAAATCTTTGCCATGGATCCCACCAAGGCACCAGCACATGACCCTTCCGCATCCTGACCTACAGAGCCCTTAACAACTTTGAAAAAACCTCTACAGATCATCCTGACTCAATCAACTCATCTATACCCAAGCCCTCCTCTCCTACTGTTTCACTTTCCCCTTTCCCCACTTCCCCTATATTGTAAGCTTGCAAGAGCAGTCTCTTTTTCTCCTATTGTGGGTGATTTAAATTACTGTTGTAACAGTGCTACTGAATCTACTGGGGTTACATAAATAAATGTAATGTATTATTATGTGCAACTGTCTTGAACTCTTTTCAATGATTTACTGGTTTGTGTTGTCCACAAACTAGAGGTTTTGCTGGTAGCTTGAATGTGCATTTATCTTAAACTCTGCTAATGAACAATATTGCAAGAATTAAAACACACGGTTTGCAAGTGCAGTCCAATGTCTAATGTTGTCACCAATATTTATCAATGACTAACTGTTTTGTGTTGCCCACAAACTAGTGGTTTTGCTGGTAGCAATTAATGTGCAACTGTATAAAACTCTACTCAGGAGTATTTCAAGAACTAAATTACACTCAAATGCCTAATTTTGTCACCAATATTTGTATCTATTGTTTTGTGTTGTCCACAAAGTAGAGGTTTTGTCTCACACTCAAACTTTTATCAGTCTGTAACTGCTACTGACAAGTAAAAATGCCATCAGCTCATTTATATATCTAATGCTCCCTTCCCAAAGTAAATTGAGTAAAAAAGTAAGGGGAAAAAAACCCCACAGGTTTGTCTCATTAATCACAGATATAACCATCAATGCGGCCATCCTCCTCGCCCTCTAATTGTTTTGGCTACTTCTACCTAATAGTCAAATAGAGCAAATCTTAACAAAATTCCAGGGAATTTGCCATTCATTTTCATTTGTGTCTTAAGGGACCCTCATCATTATCAGATATTTGTACGAAAGGACAAAATTGGCAAGTTTCATTAAAAATAAAACTCATACAAATCTGAATGCACAAGTCTAATTATTTGTATGGGTTATGACACTATAAAGTCAGAGGAGATGTTTTGGTCAAGAAAATGTGCAAAACATTTGTATGGGTTGCTGGGGTGCCACCTTTGGAGAGCATGCACCATTCCAAGATTCTTAGGTAGCCTTAAACAGGTGCAGGAAAAAAGACAGGAATCTCCCTCAAACCACAGTATCAGGGAGGGAAGAGGTTGAGAAGTTTCCCCTGTGCTTCCAGGGCAAGGAGAAGCACTGAAGATCCCTGAGCTAAGTGTGGTATTACCTGCCTGGACCTGGATATTTTGTCTGTCGGAGTCCAGCTTAGCTCGGTCTGGCAGGGTGGTTGAAGGTAGTCAGTGTTTAAGCTGGGTAGCATGGGTGGGAGCTAGGCTTTTTCTTATGATTTGGTTTTGAGGTATTTCATGTGCACCTGTAAATAAAAATACACAGTTTACTGAAATTAACAGTTTGTGAGTCATATTGCCCTAGAAGACCATACTTAGGATCCTTAAAAGTGACATTTGTGACCCATTGACTCAATGACCTCAATGAGCACTAACAGGTGGGAAAGACAATAAGCCCCTGGTCCAAAGAGCTTACAGTCTGATGTTAAAAGCCTTTATACCATGCATATTGTTTATATAGGCAGCTTTGCAAAGAGACTAATCCCTTCCCATGTTCTGGCACATTAACATGTCTTGCAGGTTTGCAAGTTGACCTCATGATGGTGCTTAGACCTTTCCCACACCCAGGCATCAGGGGGAAATGCATTAGGAGTGTGTGAATCTTTTATGATTTATTGATTCATGTTTCTGTACAATAGGCAAAGTCCTATTTCTAATGAATGATGTCAGCAAACGCCAGCTTGGAAAGGGAACAAGGAGCATTTTGAAGTGATAAGGATCAAAGAAACAAGCCTAATTTCTGAAAAATAGGCAATGCTGCCTTTTTAATGCTATCTCTCCTCCCATACCCACATACATGTAGTAGTTTTACTCTCCAAGAGTTGCAATGGGGAGATATTAGTGTCCATCCCAGTGGTAGAGAAAAATATGCCCATAGATAGCAGTATCAAGGCCTAAGGGAGTCATTGGTGTCTGTGTCTGACAACATTTGCTTCACAAAGCCTGGAGGTGCCTACTGATGGTCTATAGTGATGTAAGTAAATGTGATGTCAAACTTGTAACTACATATTCTGCAACAGCAAAAGAAAGAAAACATTCTCTCTACTAATACAAGAGATTAAACGCAGATCACTAAAAAATGTATACATTGACATTAAATTACATTCGATATAAATTAGATCCCGGATGCAATTTTAAAATAATTAATGAATTCCAATTTTGTTGTTTTTTACAACCCCTGCTGCACTGTCTCCATAAAATGAATGTAAAAGTCAGGAACAAAGAGGTTAACTAGCAGAAAATGTAGCAGTTAAGAACAAAATAATAACAAGGGCATCTTTCTAAATTTATTCCTTTTATACATTTTGAATATGTGGTGCTCAGAAATGTTATCACCTCCTCGCAATTAAAAATAAAAATAGTTTTATTTCCCAGTTCCTCTACTATGTTAAACAATTCTCAAGACTTGTTTAAACAGATTATAAAGTTTTGGTGTTGATTTCACAGACACCTCGAGCTGGATTAAAAAAAAAAAAATGAGAAAACGTAGTCATTTGTAATAAAATTATTTTAGCTACTTTTTGACGAGATTGCTTTAGAACCAAAGCTTTGAAGCCTGTCATAGGTCTTAAAAAATAAAATTGCATGAGTAGTTGAGGAGAACTGTATTAAAATGCAAATTTTCAGCTGTTAATATTTCTTCAAAAACCAATAATCCCTTAAGGCCACCGATATGTCAAAATACTTAATGGAAAAATATCCCTTAGGCAGAATGGCCTTTCCAAATTGACTTTTGATTAAAGTTAGAATACTATGGATAAAAAAATATAAAATCAAAATAGGATATAAATAAACTGCTTTACTAAAATGTCACCCCAATGAAAATATTGGCAAGAAAAACAAGACCTCTAATTTTTAGACACATTTGCATCATTCTTATAAATTAGCCACCGAGTTAACTAGAAATGCAATATAGTAGTGGTTTATTTGAATATTGCAGCTGAAATTTGGAGTATTTATCTTAATGAAAAGCTGCAGATATAGCCCCCAAAAAACAAACAAAAAAAAACAGATCTGTAAATTGTTTTTCATCAACTCCTCTGGCATTCTAATGAAAGTTATATGTGATGACATTAACCAATTAGTTTCCATATTTACCATATATATACTAAGGATATGCTATGTACATTGACACTAGATCCGTTTTCTTACTCATATCTGATTTAAAAAAATTATATACAAAATACAAACCCAATACAAAATTTAGTTATCACCAGTACAAAACATCTGTCTTTGTATATAACTAAATATAGCAGAGCATTCAATAAGATTCTTATTATTGACTGAATAATAATAAAAGTTTGTCACATAGCTATCACATTGCTCAGTCCTTTTGTTCATCATTAAAAGTATTACATGGAACGCTTTCATAATTATGAATATAAAATAAGTTCTCCCAGTAGACAATAAAAATACTGGTTTCTGATTGTGAGCAAATATCTTTTTTCTGATCACCATTTGAAATTGCATTCATAAGAGCTGCCATCAGGATTTTTGGGGCCCAGTATGGATGTGTCTTATTCCCCACCTCACTATCCATACCCCTCTGTTTCTGTACCACTTTGTTTTCCTACTTCAATGTCAATACCCCTTTGCTTAATTGTCTCCAGGGTCCATATACTTTCACACTGCACCCCCATGTCCCCCTCAACATCTTTATATCCCTCTGCCCCTTCTATGTTCTGTGCCTATCTGCCTTCCTAACTCAGTGTCCTTATATCTCTGTTTCCATATCCATTTGCCTTCATCTCTCCCCAGAGGAGGGCTAATAAAACGTTGAATGGTTTGTATGACTAAACAAATATAAGGGAAGACTAAGGGAGCTCAATATGTAGGAGGGGAGATGTGATAGAAACATATAAATACTTGTGTCCATATCCCTCTGCTGCCCCCCACCTCTATACTCATCTACTGCTTCTTCCTTTCAGGTGTTCAACTCTTATCCCCAAGTGACCATACCCCTCTGCTTCCTCTCATCCCCCACTGTCCACTTTGGACCCTGCCTTTGCCTTCTCCTGCTTTCAGTGTCCATCTCCCTCCCTGAGTGCCCATACACCTCTACTTACATCCATTCTCTATACCCTCTGCTTGCCCCCCAATGTCATACCCATCAGTTCCCTGCTGTGTCTATATCCCTCTGAATGCTTCCCTCCCCCTGTGTCCAAACATGTCAGCCCCTGGTGCCCATCTCCCTGAGCCAAAATCTCCCTGTCCCCATCACCCCATCACTGGACTTTGACTAGGCCACTGCAACACTTTGAATGTTTTCTTTTTTTAGGCATTCTGTTGTAGATTTGCTAGTGTGCTTGGGATCATTTTCTTGCTGCATGACCCAATTTTGGCCAAGCTTAAGCTGTCGGACAGATGGCATCACATTTGTTTATAAATCTTTATTCCATTCACAATAAAAAATAACAGTACAGAACATTACTTATAACTTCGATGTATTACAAATTACAAATATTTTCATTTCATTTACACATTGTAAATATGATGTTCTGATTCTCACTTCATTCATTCTATTGTGCACTTTGGGGGAGCTCTAAGAGCTTGGGGGATAGCTCAGCTGACCTTATCTTCTATACATAATTCACATTTTAATAATATGTATCCCTCATGTATTATTGTTTCCTAAATTTGATCTTTCCCATATCTTTTGATAGGTTTCCATCTTCCCCTCTCTATAATAAAATCCTCTTTCCATGTTCATTTGATAATTAACTTGAGTAGCTATTTCTCGCCATTGGGGTGCTTCTTCTGACCTCCATTTCCTTGGAATGCAGATCTTTATTGCTGAACTTAATTGTACGAATATTCCTTTCTGCTCCTTAATCCAAGTTGAGAGATCTAAGTAGTATAAGAACATTTGAGGAGTGATGGGAATATCAAATGCAATGAGGGAATTCATGACTCTCTGAAGCTTTGCCTTCAATGGGTCTAATTTCTCACATTCCCACCAGACATGTTTGATCATCCATGTCTCCTTGAGACATCTCCAGCATGTTCGTGGGTTTGCGGGGTTTATCTTGTTTAATTTAACAGGAACCATATACTACATAAACAACATTTTATAATGTTGTTCTATCAGGCCAACACACTGAACATTGCTTTTCACCAAATGGATCCCATGAATCCACTCCCTAAGTTCAAAGGTCATGGACATATCTTCCTCTCATTTTATTATAGGTGGGTCCTTTGTTGCCTGTTCAAATTCCTGTATCAGCCTGATTGAACGAGCCACTCGTTTGGCCACCTTATGATCTTCCAAAAAGTCAATCACTAATTTTGGCCAAGCTTAAGCTGTCGGATAGATGGCCTCATATGTGACTCTAGAATACTTTGGTATATCAGGGAAGTTCATGGTAGACTCAATGACTGCAAGGTTCCCAGGTCATGTGGCTCCAAAACAAGCCTGAACCATCATCCCTCCAACACTGTGCTTGACATGTATAAGGTGTTTGTGCTACTAAGCTGTGTTTGGTTTTCTCCAAATGTGCCGCTGTGGGCTATGGCCAAACATCTTCACTTTGGTCTCGTCTGGCCAAAGGCCATTTTTCAAGTAGTCTTGTGGTTTGTTCAGATGAACCTTTGCAAACCAAAGCCATGTTCTTTTTCTCCTGGCAACCCTTTCAAATAAACCATACGTGTTCAGTCTAATTGTACTGGTGGGAACTTTAACATTTAACATGCTAACTGAGGCCTGTAGAGTCTGACATGTAACTCTTGTTTTTTTGCAATTTTTCTGAGCATTGCACGATCTGACTGAATGTTTTCCACCTTTGAATAATCTTTCTCACTTTAAAATGATGGAACATTTAAGGACCATTTGAGTTTAATTATGTCCTGATATGTAAAACCTTAGAATTCAAAGAGCGCATACTTTCGTTCTCACACGACTGTATATATATATATATATATATATATAATAAATATTGGCTATTTGTGAAACAGATTATACAAGTCATGTACTAGCCAGGAAAGCTTTGCTCTTAGTAATTTCATGGTCTAACAATTCAAATGTAAGAGTCCTGTATTAAGTTCTTCCAAAAGCATATCAGTGCCCCACAGTCTAATTCAATTATCTGATTCGTATAGCTAGATACCGTTACCTGTGAAAACATCATAACGTTAAAATCTCCAATATTTATATTGTGTGTTGTTGGAGAAATAGTGAGATGCATTTATCACAGTCACAAGAAGGCAGTCAACAGATTCAGTACATAGATAGAAAAGTTGAGATGTTTATCCAGTTGCAACTTTCCATATCTTTCTTTTACAGTTCAAATTAAGGAAAAATAAATGGTTTCGTTCTAGCTCACTATGAATTATTCTTGCCTTCCCATGATGGGCTTTGGATTCATATGTTTTTTCCTTTCCTGCTATTTTCCCTTTTTTCCAAGCCAAGAAGGGACAAAGCTTAAATAGTATTAAAGAGGAAAAATATTCTTTAGCATGTCAGAATGCTCACAAGCGCAGTTAGAGCCTAAACGTGAGGCAAATTTCCTCTGCAAAAGGGAACCATTGAAATTTTGAGCATCAATGGTGAAGCTCACTGGAAGCTATTGATCCTCTTGAAGATATCTGAACTTACTATGAAAAATGCATTGTAAATCGTATTTATTCATTCTATAACTGCCCCCTCTAATTTTAAGAGAAAATGGTTTTCCCTGGAATATTATATGCTATTTAAGGTATTGTGTTCAAGAAACCGATAAATATCTGAACACCTTGTTCTATATCAGGGGCATGGGCCCGCGTGAGATCGGCAGCCAGGATCACAAGAGCCCTGCTGCTTACTTGTGGGAGGGTCTATTCTCTGCTCCAGTCGTGCCTCCTCTGTGGGGAGAACGAGGGAGGCTGCGCCCCCTGCTGAAGTCTGTGATCGGCATTGAGAGAGCTGTAGTGCAGGTAAGGGGTGGGGGAGGGTGTTTGAATGAGTATGCCTGATTGAGGGAATGAATCTGTGAATGAATGAATTTGTGTGTGTGTGTGTGATAGCATGGATGTGTAAGTGCTGGAACCTAGGCATGATGGGACTGTGATTGCTGTTAACAATCCCACTCCTATCATGCCAAGTCAGCCAGTACATGCTGAAATCTGGCTAGCTGTCCCCCTTGTGTATTAATGCTGCCAGCATTATGGGGTCTGCACTTACAGTCACCCTGTACCAGCATGTACTGGCTGACTTCGGATGTTAGGAGTGTGATTGCTAACAGCTAACAGCAATCTGCTAACAGCAATCACAGTTACATCGTGCCTAGGTTCCAGCATTTACTGGTTGCCTGGGTATAAAAAGAGTGTGTTTGCTGTTAGCAATCACACTCCTATCATGCCAAGTCATATTGTTGATTTTTGTTGTCCAATTGTGGTGTGTTACTTTTAATAAAAGCATGGTTACACACTAAAATTGGACAAAAAATACCGGTACAATGCCCAGCCAACCAGTACATGCTGGAATCTGGGTATGCCTGAGATTGCTGTTAACAATCATAATATATAATTTTTTGTACAATTTTGGTGTGTAACTTACTTTTATTAAAAGTGTATGGGGGTGATTTTCAGTTTTGGCTAAGTGAACCCTGAATTTTCGGTTTTGGTCCAGAATTTTCATTTTAGTGCATCGCTAAAATAAATAGAACTATTTTCTTTTTACTTATCCAGAATCCTGAATTTGTAGTCACAAAACTTTCTAGGCCCAGAAATCAGTGAGAGGAAAAGTAAAGGTTTTGTGTCATTTACTGTTTTAAATCTGCATATCTTATTAAAGGCCATATTTTCGCACAGTGAAAAATGAGTGCGGCCCACGCACGTATACAATTCTGATGAAGTGGCCCACTGCAGAAAAAACTTGGACCCCCCTGGTCTATGAGCTTACTTAAAAACAAAAAAAAAAAAAAACAGAACAGCCAGAGACGAAGCCAAGTGGAATTGAACTCAGAGCCTCAAATCACCAACTCTAACACCTAAGCCATTAGGCTACAGAGATTAAACATAAGACCTGTGTTCAAACACACTAAATAAACTAAAGTATGCAGGCTGGCAAGGGCAGAATATGCTAACACCTAACCCAATATGCTACAGAGAGGAGCAGTTTCTAGTATCTCTGACTTGGAGTTGTGGTTAAGGTGTTGGACTAGCCAACCTATCCCCTGCAAACAATCCATGGTTTTTTTAGCTCAATGCAATCATGTTGCTTGCCTTCCTCCCAAACACACCAAATAAATCAATTGGAGTAAATTAAACCCAGAACCTCAAAAACTAAATCCAACATCTCAACCATTGCACAACAGAGAACAGGTATAAGGCCCTACAGAAACAATCCTTTCATTTTTACAGTCCTTTAGCTAGCCTGACTCACAAACAAATTCACTAAATAAACTAAAGAAGGGTGGCTTGTAAGGGCAAAGACAAGATGGCTTATGTTTTGGTCTATGGGCTTACTTAAAAAAAAAACAAAACAGAACAGTCACAGATGAAGCCTACGGGAATTGAACCCAGAGCCTCAAGTCACCAAGTCTGACACCTTAGCCATTAGGCTACAGAGACTAGACGTAAAGTCCGAATTCAAACACACTAAATAAACGAAAGTATGGTGGCTTGCAGGGGCAGAACATGCTAACACCTAACCCAATATGCTACAGAGAGAAGCGGTTTCCAGTGTCTCTGACTTGGAGTTGTGGTTAAGGTGTAGGCCTTCCACCCTGTTGCTCGTAAGTTCGAATACAGCTACTGCCGCCTTGTTCCCACACCAGTAAGCTTAGGCGTGGTAAATGTGGTGGTAAATGTTAATCATGTTGTAATTACCATGGTAAATTCAAGAGGCAAAAAAACAGCCGATGTTGTTATTAATGATTCATTTAACAAATTAATAATTAGTAATAATTATTAAATAATCATAAAGTGCCATGCAATATGATACCTCTCTCTGTGACATAACGCACCAATCAGGAGGCTAGGGCTGAGGGGCAGCCCCTGATTGGCCGAGCCTAGTCAGCTGACACCAGCAACCAATCAGCAGCCTGCCCAGTTTCCCCTCTCTCTGATTGGTCAGCCCTGGTCAGGTGACACCACCCACCAATCAGGAGGCTAGGGCTGAGGGGCAGCCCCTGATTGGCTGAGCCTAGTCAGCTGACTCCAGCAACCAATCAGCAGTCTGCCCAGTTTCCCCTCTCCCTGATTGGTCAGCCCTGGTCAGGTGACACCACCCACCAATCAGGAGGCTAGGACTAAGGTGCAGCCCCTGATTGGCCGAGACTAGTCAGCTGACTCCAGCAACCAATCAGCAGCCAGCCCGGTTCCTCCCTCTCTCTGATTGGTCAGCCCTGGTCAGGTGACACCACCCACCAATCAGGAGGCTAGGACTAAGGTGCAGCCCCTGATTGGCCGAGACTAGTCAGCTGACTCCAGCAACCAATCAGCAGCCAGCCCGGTTCCCCCTTCTCTCTGATTGGTCAGCCCTGGTCAGGTGACACCACCCACCAATCAGGAGGCTAGGGCTGAGGGGCAGCCCCTGATTGGCCGAGCCTAGTCAGCTGACTCCAGCAACCAATCAGGAGCCAGCCCAGTTTCCCCTCTCTCTGATTGGTCAGCCCATATCAGGTGACATCACCCACCAATCAGGAGGCTAGGGCTGAGGGGCAGCCCCTGATTGGCTGAGCCTAGTCAGCTGACTCCAGCAACCAATCAGCAGCCTGCCCAGTTCCCCCTCTCCCTGATTGGTCAGCCCTGGTCAGGTGACACCACCCACCAATCAGGAGGCTAGGGCTGAGGGGCAGCCCCTGATTGGCCGAGCCTAGTCAGCTGACTCCAGCAACCAATCAGCCCTGGTCAGGTGACATCACCCACCAATCAGGAGGCTAGGGCTGAGGGGCAGCCCCTGATTGACCGAGCCTAATCAGCTGACTCCAGCAACCAATCAGCAGCCTGCCCAGTTCCCCCTCTCTCTGATTGGTCAGCCCTGGTCATGTGAATCCACACATCAATCAGGAAGCTAGAACTGAGGGGCAGCTGCTGCTTGACAAGGAGAAGCCTATCTTGGCTCAACAGGCAGGAGAATGTCTCCAGCAGTCACTTCCTTAATTGGAGAGTATTCCCTGGAAGGAGGGTTGACGGGAGACTCCATAGGGCCCATACTTACAGGTTCCTCTTGCTAGAAGGGCTGAGCTGCTCCTGTACAGTGCATAATTAAAAGGTTAGGGATTTTCCAGCGACATCACATTGACTTAGCTATGCATTATTACGCAGCAGAAACGTATTAATAATCTGGAAATTAGAATGTATAGCAAATTCAAGGAGTTTAAATCAGGTCTCTGCCGTAGACTTGCTTCTGATATTGAGGTGGTCTGTTATAGCAACAATCCACAAATAGCCAGGACAATCTTGCCCAGAGCTGCAAATTCACTCACATTAAACCCCTATGTTTGCTTTTGTACAACAGTCCACGAATCCTCACACTGGAGGAGGGAAAGCAGAAGGCTTCACCAAGCTGGTTCACTTAGCATTTTGGTTACATTAGCATTTTCTATAGCCTCCCTCTAAAGGTACAGGCACTAGCACTTCCTACAATCTGCAGTGACAACTACATACCAAAGGAATATAAAAAATAATAATAATAACACACACACACTTAAATAATTCATTTGATTTCCATAAAAGATAAAAAATGTGAAGTTCCTTAATGCGCCACGTCAAGTCACTTCCTGGGTGGGAGTTGCGTCTCTATTGGCTCAGCAAGACTCCATTTGTGATTGGGTGTAGCATTTTCCATACTTTGGTTAACTCCAAACTGGGATAGCAAAGGTGGAGGCAGGAAAAAAACTAAAACACAAAAGAAGAGACAGGGGAAATACTGTACAAAGATAAGCCCTGGCCTGGAGACATCCTACTGCAACCACAGCACCTCGATCTCTCAAAGAAAATGGATGAGGACAATACACAAGGGTGTGGGGGGCAATGGGGCATTCATTTACATGGAGGGCTGGCTGAGGGTCATCACATAAATCAATACACAATTAGGGGCTGTCTGGTGGGATAAATACACAATGTGGGGATGTACGGTGGGATAAATATACAATGCAGGCGTAATTTTTAAGTTCATAATTTTGTATGGTCTCTGAATGATGATATAAATATCCAGATGTGGGGGAAATGGCTAATGCTGACAGAGTGACTCAAATCTCTTTGACTAAATCATTCAATTTAAATGCATCAACTGGGTGGCTTGTATTTTGGTCTACCTGGTTGCTAACAATAGCTTTTTTCTCCATCACCAAACAACAAAAAAAACACAATGTTCAAGAGAGCTGAGTAAAGGCTCAAGATGGAGCAAAGAGGAATTGAACACATGCCCTTAAGTACTCCAGCTTAGCTCCTTAACCATTACTCTACATAGCCATATGAAAGCAGCCCCTAGCTTGTCTCCCACACAAACACAATTAATAAACTAAAGAAGGGTAACATGTACACTACAGACACTAGCAAACCTGGTCAGGTGACACCACCCACCAATCAGGAGGCTAGGGCTGAGGGGCAGCCCCTGATTGGCTGAGCCTAGTCATCTGACTCCAGCAACCAATCAGCAGCCTGCCCAGTTTCCCCTCTCCCTGATTGGTCAGCCCTGGTCAGGTGACACCACCCACCAATCAGGAGGCTAGGACTAAGGGGCAGCCCCTGATTGGCCGAGACTAGTCAGCTGACTCCAGCAACCAATCAGCAGCCTGCCCAGTTCTCCCCTCTCTCTGATTGGTCAGCCCTGGTCAGGTGACATCACCCACCAATCAGGAGGCTAGGGGTGAGGGGCAGCAACTGATTGGCCGAGCCTAGTCAGCTGACTCCAGCAACCAATCAGGAGCCAGCCCAGTTTCCCCTCTCTCTGATTGGTCAGCCCATATCAGGTGACATCACCCACCAATCAGGAGGCTAGGGGTGAGGGGCAGCAACTGATTGGCCGAGCCTAGTCAGCTGACTCCAGCAACCAATCAGGAGCCAGCCCAGTTTCCCCTCTCTCTGATTGGTCAGCCCATATCAGGTGACATCACCCACCAATCAGGAGGCTAGGGCTGAGGGGCAGCCCCTGATTGGCTGAGCCTAGTCAGCTGACTCCAGCAACCAATCAGCAGCCTGCCCAGTTCCCCCTCTCCCTGATTGGTCAGCCCTGGTCAGGTGACACCACCCACCAATCAGGAGGCTAGGGCTGAGGGGCAGCCCCTGATTGGCCGAGCCTAGTCAGCTGACTCCAGCAACCAATCAGCCCTGGTCAGGTGACATCACCCACCAATCAGGAGGCTAGGGCTGAGGGGCAGCCCCTGATTGGCCGAGCCTAATCAGCTGACTCCAGCAACCAATCAGCAGCCTGCCCAGTTCCCCCTCTCTCTGATTGGTCAGCCCTGGTCATGTGAATCCACACATCAATCAGGAAGCTAGGACTGAGGGGCAGCTGCTGCTTGACAAGGAGAAGCCTATCTTGGCTCAACAGGCAGTAGAATGTCTCCAGCAGTCACTTCCTTAATTGGAGAGTATTCCCTGGAAGGAGGGTTGACGGGAGACTCCATAGGGCCCATACTTATAGGTTCCTCTTGCTAGAAGGGCTGAGCTGCTCCTGTACAGTGCATAATTAAAAGGTTAGGGATTTTCCAGCGACATCACATTGACTTAGCTATGCATTATACAGGGCCAGCCAAGCTCTTTACGCAGCAGAAACGTATTAATAATCTGGAAATTAGAATGTATAGCAAATTCAAGGAGTTTAAATCAGGTCTCTGCCGTAGACTTGCTTCTGATATTGAGGTGGTCTGTTATAGCAACAATCCACAAATAGCCAGGACAATCTTGCCCAGAGCTGCAAATTCACTCACATTAAACCCCTATGTTTGCTTTTGTACAACAGTCCACGAATCCTCACACTGGAGGAGGGAAAGCAGAAGGCTTCACCAAGCTGGTTCACTTAGCATTTTGGTTACATTAGCATTTTCTATAGCCTCCCTCTAAAGGTACAGGCACTAGCACTTCCTACAATCTGCAGTGACAACTACATACCAAAGGAATATAAAAAATAATAATAATAACACACACACACTTAAATAATTCATTTGATTTCCATAAAAGATAAAAAATGTGAAGTTCCTTAATGCGCCACGTCAAGTCACTTCCTGGGTGGGAGTTGCGTCTCTATTGGCTCAGCAAGACTCCATTTGTGATTGGGTGTAGCATTTTCCATACTTTGGTTAACTCCAAACTGGGATAGCAAAGGTGGAGGCAGGAAAAAAACTAAAACACAAAAGAAGAGACAGGGGAAATACTGTACAAAGATAAGCCCTGGCCTGGAGACATCCTACTGCAACCACAGCACCTCGATCTCTCAAAGAAAATGGATGAGGACAATACACAAGGGTGTGGGGGGCAATGGGGCATTCATTTACATGGAGGGCTGGCTGAGGGTCATCACATAAATCAATACACAATGAGGGGCTGTCTGGTGGGATAAATACACAATGTGGGGATGTACGGTGGGATAAATATACAATGCAGGCGTAATTTTTAAGTTCATAATTTTGTATGGTCTCTGAATGATGATATAAATATCCAGATGTGGGGGAAATGGCTAATGCTGACAGAGTGACTCAAATCTCTTTGACTAAATCATTCAATTTAAATGCATCAACTGGGTGGCTTGTATTTTGGTCTACCTGGTTGCTAACAATAGCTTTTTTCTCCATCACCAAACAACAACAAAAAAAACACAATGTTCAAGAGAGCTGAGTAAAGGCTCAAGATGGAGCAAAGAGGAATTGAACACATGCCCTTAAGTACTCCAGCTTAGCTCCTTAACCATTACTCTACATAGCCATATGAAAGCAGCCCCTAGCTTGTCTCCCACACAAACACAATTAATAAACTAAAGAAGGGTAACATGTACACTACAGACACTAGCAAACCTATCCCCTGCAAACAATCCATTGTTTTTTTAGCTCAATGCAATCTTGTTGCTTGCCTTCCTCCCAAACACACCAAATAAATCAATTGGAGTAAATTAAACCCAGAACCTCAAAAACTAAATCCAACATCTCAACCATTGCACAACAGAGAACAGGTATAAGGCCCGACAGAAACAATCCTTTCATTTTTACAGTCCTTTAGCTAGCCTGACTCACAAACAAATTCACTAAATAAACTAAAGAAGGGTGGCTTGTAAGGGCAAAGACAAGATGGCTTATGTTTTGGTCTATGGGCTTACTTAAAAAAAAAAAAAAAAAAAAAACAGAACAGTCACAGATGAAGCCTACGGGAATTGAACCCAGAACCTCAAGTCACCAAGTCCGACACCTTAGCCATTAGGCTACAGAGACTAGACGTAAGAACTGTATTCAAACACACTAAATAAACTAAAGTATGGTGGCTTGCAGGGGCAGAACATGCTAACACCTAACCCAATATGCTACAGAGAGAAGAGTTTTCCAGTATCTCTGACTTGGAGTTGTGGATAAGGTGTAGGACTTCCACCCTGTTGCTCGTAAGTTCGAATACAGCTACTGCCGCCTTGTTCCCACACCAGTAAGCTTAGGCGTGGTAAATGTGGTGGTAATTGTTAATCATGTTGTAATTACCATGGTAAATTCAACAGGCAAAAAAACAGACGATGTTGTTATTAATGATTCATTTAACAAATTAATAATTAGTAATAATTATTAAATAATCATAAAGTGCCATGCAATATGATACCTCTCTCTGTGACATAATGCACCAATCAGGAGGCTAGGGCTGAGGGGCAGCCCCTGATTGGCCGAGCCTAGTCAGCTGACTCCAGCAACCAATCAGCAGCCTGCCCAGTTCCCCCTCTCTCTGATTGGTCAGCCCTGGTCAGGTGACACCACCCACCAATCAGGAGGCTAGGGCTGAGGGGCAGCCTCTGATTGGCCGGGTCTAGTCAGCTGACTCCAGCAACCAATCAGCAGCCTGCCCAGTTCTCCCCTCTCTCTGATTGGTCAGCCCTGGTCAGGTGACATCACCCACCAATCAGTAGGCTAGGGGTGAGGGGCAGCAACTGATTGGCCGAGCCTAGTCAGCTGACTCCAGCAACCAATCAGGAGCCAGCCCAGTTTCCCCTCTCTCTGATTGGTCAGCCCATATCAGGTGACATCACCCACCAATCAGGAGGCTAGGGCTGAGGGGCAGCCCCTGATTGGCTGAGCCTAGTCAGCTGACTCCAGCAACCAATCAGCAGCCTGCCCAGTTCCCCCTCTCCCTGATTGGTCAGCCCTGGTCAGGTGACACCACCCACCAATCAGGAGGCTAGGACTAAGGGGCAGCCCCTGATTGGCCGAGACTAGTCAGCTGACTCCAGCAACCAATCAGCAGTCTGCCCAGTTTCCCCTCTCCCTGATTGGTCAGCCCTGGTCAGGTGACACCACCCACCAATCAGGAGGCTAGGACTAAGGGGCAGCCCCTGATTGGCCGAGACTAGTCAGCTGACTCCAGCAACCAATCAGCAGTCTGCCCAGTTTCCCCTCTCCCTGATTGGTCAGCCCTGGTCAGGTGACACCACCCACCAATCAGGAGGCTAGGACTAAGGGGCAGCCCCTGATTGGCCGAGACTAGTCAGCTGACTCCAGCAACCAATCAGCAGCCCGCCCGGTTCCCCTCTCTCTGATTGGTCAGCCCTGGTCAGGTGACATCACCCACCAATCAGGAGGATAGGGCTGAGGGGCAGCCCCTGATTGGCCGAGCCTAGTCAGCTGACTCCAGCAACCAATCAGCAGCCTGCCCAGTTCCCCCTCTCTCTGATTGGTCAGCCCTGGTCAGGTGACACCACCCACCAATCAGGAGGATAGGGCTGAGGGGCAGCCCCTGATTGGCCAAGCCTAGTCAGCTGACTCCAGCAACCAATCAGCAGCCTGCCCAGTTCCCCCTCTCTCTGATTGGTCAGCCCTGGTCAGGTGACACCACCCACCAATCAGGAGGCTAGGGCTGAGGGGCAGCCTCTGATTGACCGGGTCTAGTCAGCTGACTCCAGCAACCAATCAGCACCCTGGCCAGTTCTCCTCTCTCTGATTGGTCAGCCCTGGTCAGGTGACATCACCCACCAATCAGGAGGCTAGGGGTGAGGGGCAGCAACTGATTGGCCGAGCCTAGTCAGCTGACTCCAGCAACCAATCAGGAGCCAGCCCAGTTTCCCCTCTCTCTGATTGGTCAGCCCATATCAGGTGACATCACCCACCAATCAGGAGGCTAGGGCTGAGGGGCAGCCCCTGATTGGCTGAGCCTAGTCAGCTGACTCCAGCAACCAATCAGCAGCCTGCCCAGTTCCCCCTCTCCCTGATTGGTCAGCCCTGGTCAGGTGATACCACCCACCAATCAGGAGGCTAGGGCTGAGGGGCAGCCCCTGATTGGCCGAGCCTAGTCAGCTGACTCCAGCAACCAATCAGCCCTGGTCAGGTGACATCACCCACCAATCAGGAGGCTAGGGCTGAGGGGCAGCCCCTGATTGGCCGAGCCTAATCAGCTGACTCCAGCAACCAATCAGCAGCCTGCCCAGTTCCCCCTCTCTCTGATTGGTCAGCCCTGGTCATGTGAATCCACACATCAATCAGGAAGCTAGGACTGAGGGGCAGCTGCTGCTTGACAAGGAGAAGCCTATCTTGGCTCAACAGGCAGGAGAATGTCTCCAGCAGTCACTTCCTTAATTGGAGAGTATTCCCTGGAAGGAGGGTTGACGGGAGACTCCATAGGGCCCATACTTACAGGTTCCTCTTGCTACAAGGGCTGAGCTGCTCCTGTACAGTGCATAATTAAAAGGTTAGGGATTTTCCAGCGAAATCACATTGACTTAGCTATGCATTATACAGGGCCAGCCAAGCTCTTTACGCAGCAGAAACGTATTAATAATCTGGAAATTAGAATGTATAGCAAATTCAAGGAGTTTAAATCAGGTCTCTGCCGTAGACTTGCTTCTGATATTGAGGTGGTCTGTTATAGCAACAATCCACAAATAGCCAGGACAATCTTGCCCAGAGCTGCAAATTCACTCACATTAAACCCCTATGTTTGCTTTTGTACAACAGTCCACGAATCCTCACACTGGAGGAGGGAAAGCAGAAGGCTTCACCAAGCTGGTTCACTTAGCATTTTGGTTACATTAGCATTTTCTATAGCCTCCCTCTAAAGGTACAGGCACTAGCACTTCCTACAATCTGCAGTGACAACTACATACCAAAGGAATATAAAAAATAATAATAATAACACACACACACTTAAATAATTCATTTGATTTCCATAAAAGATAAAAAATGTGAAGTTCCTTAATGCGCCACGTCAAGTCACTTCCTGGGTGGGAGTTGCGTCTCTATTGGCTCAGCAAGACTCCATTTGTGATTGGGTGTAGCATTTTCCATGCTTTGGTTAACTCCAAACTGGGATAGCAAAGGTGGAGGCAGGAAAAAAACTAAAACACAAAAGAAGAGACAGGGGAAATACTGTACAAAGATAAGCCCTGGCCTGGAGACATCCTACTGCAACCACAGCACCTCGATCTCTCAAAGAAAATGGATGAGGACAATACACAAGGGTGTGGGGGGCAATGGGGCATTCATTTACATGGAGGGCTGGCTGAGGGTCATCACATAAATCAATACACAATGAGGGGCTGTCTGGTGGGATAAATACACAATGTGGGGATGTACGGTGGGATAAATATACAATGCAGGCGTAATTTTTAAGTTCATAATTTTGTATGGTCTCTGAATGATGATATAAATATCCAGATGTGGGGGAAATGGCTAATGCTGACAGAGTGACTCAAATCTCTTTGACTAAATCATTCAATTTAAATGCATCAACTGGGTGGCTTGTATTTTGGTCTACCTGGTTGCTAACAATAGCTTTTTTCTCCATCACCAAACAACAACAAAAAAAACACAATGTTCAAGAGAGCTGAGTAAAGGCTCAAGATGGAGCAAAGAGGAATTGAACACATGCCCTTAAGTACTCCAGCTTAGCTCCTTAACCATTACTCTACATAGCCATATGAAAGCAGCCCCTAGCTTGTCTCCCACACAAACACAATTAATAAACTAAAGAAGGGTAACATGTACACTACAGACACTAGCAAACCTATCCCCTGCAAACAATCCATTGTTTTTTTAGCTCAATGCAATCTTGTTGCTTGCCTTCCTCCCAAACACACCAAATAAATCAATTGGAGTAAATTAAACCCAGAACCTCAAAAACTAAATCCAACATCTCAACCATTGCACAACAGAGAACAGGTATAAGGCCCTACAGAAACAATCCTTTCATTTTTACAGTCCTTTAGCTAGCCTGACTCACAAACAAATTCACTAAATAAACTAAAGAAGGGTGGCTTGTAAGGGCAAAGACAAGATGGCTTATGTTTTGGTCTATGGGCTTACTTAAAAAAAAACAAAAAAAAAAAAACAGAACAGTCACAGATGAAGCCTACGGGAATTGAACCCAGAAACTCAAGTCACCAAGTCCGACACCTTAGCCATTAGGCTACAGAGACTAGACGTCAGAACTGCATTCAAACACACTAAATAAACTAAAGTATGGTGGCTTGCAGGGGCAGAACATGCTAACACCTAACCCAATATGCTACAGAGAGAAGCGTTCTCCAGTATCTCTGACTTGGAGTTGTGGTTAAGGTGTAGGACTTCCACCCTGTTGCTCGTAAGTTCGAATACAGCTACTGCCGCCTTGTTCCCACACCAGTAAGCTTAGGCGTGGTAAATGTGGTGGTAATTGTTAATCATGTTGTAATTACCATGGTAAATTCAACAGGCAAAAAAACAGACGATGTTGCTATTAATGATTCATTTAACAAATTAATAATTAGTAATTATTAAATAATCATAAAGTGCCATGCAATATGATACCTCTCTCTGTGACATAACGCACCAATCAGGAGGCTAGGGCCGAGACTAGTCAGCTGACTCCAGCAACCAATCAGCAGCCTGCCCAGTTCCCCCTCTCTCTGATTGGTCAGCCCTGGTCAGGTGACACCACCCACCAATCAGGAGGCTAGGGCTGAGGGGCAGCCTCTGATTGGCCGGGTCTAGTCAGCTGACTCCAGCAACCAATCAGCAGCCTGCCCAGTTCTCCCCTCTCTCTGATTGGTCAGCCCTGGTCAGGTGACATCACCCACCAATCAGGAGGCTAGGGGTGAGGGGCAGCAACTGATTGGCCGAGCCTAGTCAGCTGACTCCAGCAACCAATCAGGAGCCAGCCCAGTTTCCCCTCTCTCTGATTGGTCAGCCCATATCAGGTGACATCACCCACCAATCAGGAGGCTAGGGGTGAGGGGCAGCAACTGATTGGCCGAGCCTAGTCAGCTGACTCCAGCAACCAATCAGGAGCCAGCCCAGTTTCCCCTCTCTCTGATTGGTCAGCCCATATCAGGTGACATCACCCACCAATCAGGAGGCTAGGGCTGAGGGGCAGCCCCTGATTGGCTGAGCCTAGTCAGCTGACTCCAGCAACCAATCAGCAGCCTGCCCAGTTCCCCCTCTCCCTGATTGGTCAGCCCTGGTCAGGTGACACCACCCACCAATCAGGAGGCTAGGGCTGAGGGGCAGCCCCTGATTGGCTGAGCCTAGTCAGCTGACTCCAGCAACCAATCAGCAGCCTGCCCAGTTTCCCCTCTCCCTGATTGGTCAGCCCTGGTCAGGTGACACCACCCACCAATCAGGAGGCTAGGACTAAGGGGCAGCCCCTGATTGGCCGAGCCTAGTCAGCTGACTCCAGCAACCAATCAGCAGCCTGCCCAGTTCCCCCTCTCTCTGATTGGTCAGCCCTGGTCAGGTGACATCACCCACCAATCAGGAGGATAGGGCTGAGGGGCAGCCTCTGATTGGCCGGGCCTAGTCAGCTGACTCCAGCAACCAATCAGCAGCCTGCCCAGTTCCCCCTCTCTCTGATTGGTCAGCCCTGGTCAGGTGACACCACCCACCCATCAGGAGGCTAGGGCTGAGGGGCAGCCTCTGATTGGCCGGGTCTAGTCAGCTGACTCCAGCAACCAATCAGCAGCCTGCCCAGTTCTCCCCTCTCTCTGATTGGTCAGCCCTGGTCAGGTGACATCACCCACCAATCAGGAGGCTAGGGGTGAGGGGCAGCAACTGATTGGCCGAGCCTAGTCAGCTGACTCCAGCAACCAATCAGGAGCCAGCCCAGTTTCCCCTCTCTCTGATTGGTCAGCCCATATCAGGTGCCCCCTGAAGCCCTAGCCCTCAAAGATCAATATGGTAAATCATTGCTCTCACGAATGACTCTCATATCCACCGGAACTGGTGATAACCAACGATACACCCTTACTATAGAGAATCCCCGGCCAACTGATGCTCGAAAATATATTTTCGGGATTTACAAATATGGTTTCATGAGCGGCAAGGCCCCCTTCTATCTTAAAGATATGTACAATAGTTTAGAATGGGAAGAGCCACAAGGTAAACCATCAAACCAACCAGTTTCGAAACCACCGGAAATTCCATATGCTGTTCTGCGCGCCATTCAAAGTATGATAGCTATAGCGAATCCCATTTATGATGATACTTTAGCCATAGAAACTGGATATAATGATATTAATCTATGGCTCGAGTGGATGCAATATTCTGCTATTAAGCACAATAAGTCCAATTGCTATGTGTGTGGTAAAGCCCGTCCACATCTGGGTACAGTACCCCTACAGTTGCCCTATCAGTCACTACTATGTCTGTTGAGTCTTTATACCAATACCAGTAACAAATTCACCGAATGTGAGAAATGGAAAAGAGAATATCCTCTACTAATCGAGGCTCCCAAGCTCAACGGAGGAATTACTATATATTCTGGCACTTATATTTGTATTTCAAACACCATCTAGTTCGATAGTTCCCCCTGACAGTAATCCCCGCCCCGTGTAGGGACATATAGATCCGAGGGACATGTCCAAGACCTGAAACCGGGATTTTATCCAATAGGGATAATTTGTCGCCACTGCAGGTGAAGAGGATGCGGGATCATGTCCGGTAGGATCTGTCAGGATTAGGGACAGTCGGCCATCGTATATTCAAGGGGGGACTGTTATGGAACCATTATATATATCAGCAAGAAACGCTTATTGCTTTAATGAATATAAGCTGGCCTCGACCAATAAAGGGTTACACCTCACGCAGATACGTGAGAGACGCAAGTAGCAGTGTATTCAGTTATCTATATTTTACTAACCGCAAGCGCCATTCTGGCTATATCTTGTTGCAGGAAAGTATCTAATATTTGTTTCTAACGGTTTTCTGCCTTTCTGCCTATTTCCGCATAGTTTCAGGATTAACCAATTAATAAGCTTTACGTAACCTGACGTCCCTTTTTTTCTGGACACTATATAATCTATAATATAAACAAAATAAAGCAGAGTGATTTTGGACCTGACCCAGAGTGTGTCGTGTGTCTTATTTTTCTCTCCGTGCACGTACATTTATATTCACATAATTTGGAGCAGTTCAACAATTGAAGAAAGGCTTTATTGGAAAGCATCCAAAACAGTTGGCGCCCAACGTGGGGCTCGAGGAAGCCGTACCTGTCGGAGGTCCCTCCCGGGGAGAGTTCACGCCGTGAGCTGACGATTAGACCCTGGGACTGCAGCCCAGTTACAAGGTAAGATAGTTTCTTATCTACCTTGTGTGTCTCTCGTTACTCACGTGTGTATTCGGAGGAGGGAACTCAGGTGGTTGACGCACCCTCGAGAGGCAATAAAAGAACCCCATGTAAATCTACTGTATAATCACTTGTTGAACTGTGGTGCCTCCCTTTTGCTGGCGAGCACACTGTTTCGGAAAGGTTTCGGAAAGTGTTTCAAGTCTACACCGGATCAACCCAGTTGCTCTGATCCCCAGACGGTGCTGTAAGACTAACACTAATTTGGACAGCCTAGTCGTCTGTCCCTAGCACACTGTAGAAATCGGTAAAGTGTTTCAAGTCTACACCTGATCAACCCAGTTGCTCTGATCCCAGACGGTGCCGTAAGACTAACACTATTTTGGACAGCCCAGTCGCCTGTCCCCAGTGCATAATATTACTACAGTGTGTGTGTGCCTCGCTCGTATCAGAAGGTTTCGGACGGTTGCGGACAAGGTTACGATACCGCTGCGGAATGGGGAACGATAACATCGTTCCAAGTGGTCCAAGTGGCTTCTGTACTCCCTCCCAATTAGTTGCTGACAGACGAGGGAAAAGATACATTAAGCAATTATCTAAGTTGGAAAAACGATATAAAGTACCCAGAGGAGGAACCTTATCAATTTGCACCTGGCAAAACCTCCTAAATGAAAAAGCAGGAAAATTAGACGACGACGGATTGAAAGATACTGTTAAAATCTGGCTAGATTGTAGCAAAGAATTTAAATCGTTAGATGGCGAAGAAATGTATGATGAAAAGCACTCAAGATATCTGTGTAAAATTCCAATGTCTTATACGCCACAGCTCTATAATGGCGCCGAGTCGTCGGACAAGGGGTGGAGCTGCCCAGCCTGTAATGCAATGACGTCAGGAAGCCGTCGCTCTTGTCTGTACTGTGAGGCCCCCCGCCCCCCGTCTACTCCGGCTACTGTGTCGTGTCTGACACAGACACCAGCGCCATCTTGTGACGCACTTCACCAACTGTCTTCAGTGGAAAATCCCCACCAATTGCCTGCCCCGCCTTCCATGTTAAATCCGGTACAGGCATCGGCGCCATCTTTGTTAACTGACAACGCCCAAAATTCTGGCCTACCTCCAGCTCCGTTATCTTCTATGTCTATTCCCACAGTGTCATTGTACCCAGTAGTTAATCCGGATGGCACATTTGTATTACCTACCCAGATTACAGCACCCAGACATATGGTCCCAATCATGATAATGGCAAGCGGTGAGGAAACAAAGAAGGAAAATATATCTACTAGTGCTGTTATGCTTCCGGCCCAACACCAGGCTGAGGAAGGCCTACTACTCCAGGAAGGCAAAACACTAGAAAAACCTCAAACAGTACTATTTCCACCCACTCCTCCCGTAGTTACACCCCCGGTACCTACACCCAGCACTACTGTCCCGTTAATGATGATGGGCCCAGGCGACAGTCCAGAAGGGGAGGAAATAGATACGACCGAGGGCGCAACAGCTGCCCCAACCCAATCCGATGCCGACAGCAGTATGATACTTAAAAAGGGAAAAAGGTTACCTAGACCGAAACCAATAACTAAACCCCAAAGAAGAACTAAGCCCAAACACACACAGTCCCCCTTGGTGGGTTTTGACCCACCTGTTCTCCATGCTGAGGAGATGGGAGCTAGGCCTAAGCACCAACCTATTTTCACTGATGAAGAAATAGGCACTCATGACAGTCTATCAGAAGAAGAGGGCTCAGAGGAGGGGGAGGAATCCCAAAGTATTTACCAGAGCTTACCTTTTGTACGTTCTCCTATAGGCCATCGCCGTATAAGATATACTCGACAATCTGATACCGAACAGCCCTCAAGTACGTCAGCCCCTCAGCCACCATCCATGGGGAATACAAATCCCAATAATCCGTTTTCTTCTCAATTCGCTGAAATTATGTCTGCAGCTATAGTACAAGCCACCCGACTCGCCACAGAAAATGCTACTCCACGAGATGGTCTCGCTTCCACGGAGCCGCGTTCCAAGTATGTAGCATTCAATCCGCAACAACTGTATACAATCGTCAAAGATCTCCCTGAATCTGATACACATCCAATGCCATTTTATCGAAAAGTTTCACAGGCCTGGACTACCTATGGATGTACCTGGTCTGACCTTGTTAGTATTGTCCAAGCCAAAGCAGGAGACTACGCAGATCTTATTCTCAACCAAATTATACGAGACCCATCTTATCTACCTTGCGATCCCAGATCCACTGAATCAGGTCAACAGTTTATCAAGCAATTGGAAATCTGGGCGAAGGACAGATTGTCCGAACAAACAGTATCTCTACAGGATATAACTCAAGAAAAAGGAGAGTCAGTGGAGAAATATGCCTACAGAATCAAACGACATTTTCGTGATCTAGGATTCTCACTCCAAGAAGTGGCACATATTCGTATGTTGGGTCGTGCCTTTGTAGACGGCCTCCATTCTGATCTCAACAAAGTACTCACTACCTGCCGCCCGGAATGGAGGTCAATGGATCTTGAAGTCCTTATACAGGTTGCTAAAGGATTGGAGGCAGGAAACAGCAAGAAAAAGTCCGCCATCATGGCGGTAATGACCGGAGCCGACGCCACTAATGAAGCCACGGACAGACAGCGACAACCTCGTAAATGTTTTGGATGCGGAAAAGTCGGTCATCTTAAAAGAGTATGCCGTAGTCGCCATCTGTGGGCCGCTTATCAAGCCCAGAACCAAAACCAGAACCAGAACACTCTTCCTCCACCTCCTCCTCCTCAGCCATAGGAAATAGGCGAGCAAATGGAGGAGGGGGACTCTATTTGCATGGCCGTCTCCGCCCCTCCTTCCGGCCCTTCCCCTAAGATCACTCTTGATGTAGCCGGAAAACCTTGCTCATTTCTTGTTGACACTGGCGCTGCTCGTAGCGTGCTTTGTGAGACGGATGCATTACCATCCTGGCTATCTGATATACAACTCCCCTGTAGTGGGTTAGAAGGCGTGGTTCAACACAACCCACTCACACGCCCCTTACCCGTCACAAGCTCTTCAATACATCTGCCTTCATCTACTCTAGCTCAATTTGTGGTCAGTGCCACTTGCCCTTTCAATCTTCTAGGAGCGGATTTTCTCAGCAAAATCCAAGCCAATATTACCTTCACTGACAAAGGAACTGTCACTCTCAACACTGCTCTTGCCCCTGAAGAAACCTGTATGCTTATGGCAGTAGTACATGATCCTGGTGCCGAAACCTGGGATAATCTATTTAATTCTTTGAATACCATGCTAGACCATCTTCCAGCTACCCTATGGGCCTCTGGACCTATGGACATTGGACGTCTCAATGTCCCACCGGTACAAGTTGTGCTTAAGGATCCTAATGTTCTTCCATACAAGGCCCAATATCCTTTATCAGTGGCCCAACTAGATGCAATATCTATTCAAGTAGCTGCACTCCTAGAATCCGGTGCAATAATACCTACTACTTCTCCTTGCAATACTCCGCTGTATCCAGTCAAAAAGAAGCAGATCAAAGGCCAACCTCCAGTGTACAGGATGGTACAAGATTTACGCGCTGTCAACGAAGCCACGGTTCTGGATACCCCTATTGTGCCAAATCCACATACTCTTCTATCCAGTATTCCACCTACGGCATCCTGGTTCACTGTAATTGATCTTGCTAATGCCTTTTTCTCCATTCCATTACACCCTTCGTGTCAATATCTTTTTGCATTCACACATGCTGGTCGGCAATACACCTGGACGGTGATGCCACAAGGAGCTCAAAACAGCCCGTCCAGTTTCAGCAAAGCTATGTCTTCTGTGCTTTCTTCATGGCAAGACGCTCACCCGGAAGTTGAGCTCCTGCAATACGTGGATGACCTACTTCTTTGTGCTCCAGACCCATCCACGTGTCAAGAAACTACCCTGGACCTACTCTATTTTCTAGCTACAGCTGGCTGTAAGGTCTCCAAATCGAAACTACAGTTATGCCTTCAAAAAGTGATTTTTCTGGGACACTGTATTACCAAAGGCCGTAAACACCTTACAATGGCACGAAAAAAGGCCATCCTGGAGTTGGCTCCGCCAGAAACTCCACATCAGCTACTGACCTTTCTGGGTCTCATTTCATACTGTCGTCCCTGGATTCCCGACGCTTCTGTGCTAATGCAACCACTCTATGACTGTATACCTCGAGAACTACCAGCAATTTTTTATTTAACACCAGAGGCACTGGACTCATTCGACGCTCTACAACAAATGATTGCCTCATCTCCAGCTTTAGGAATTCCGAACTATTCTCTGCCGTTCCGTCTCTATGTTATGGAACGGCAAGGCCATGCCACAGGTGTTCTCACTCAGATGCACGGTGGTCGACATCGTCCCCTCGGATTCTACTCCAAACGATTGGACCCAGTTGCTCGCGCGACACCTTCCTGTGTAAGGGCTATTCACGCTGCCAGCTGTCTTCTGGACGTCACTTCAGATATTGTCCTCGGACATCCCTTGACAATTCTAGCTCCACATGACATCTCAGCTATTTTACAACAGACTCAACCCAGACATCTCACTGCTCAGCGTCATCTTCGTCTCCAAGGGAGTCTGTTGTTGCCCGACAATGTTACTATTCAACGATGCAATGTTCTCAATCCGGCTGCCCTCCTTCCACTTCCAAGGGGGGAGTATACTGATATTCCGTCTACGGATTTTATTGATCTAGCCACAGAAGAAGATCTTCAGGAACAGCTATTGTGGCATACACAGTCATCAAATGTCGATTTTCCAGATGTACCACCCGAGGACGATCCACATGATTGTCTGACCATGATGCAAGCGGAAGTCGGTTCGCCTCCGAATATACAGGATACCCCACTCTCAAACCCAGAATGGACCCTATTTGTGGACGGCTCCAGATATGCCGATGACAAGGGTCATTTCCATACGGAAATGGCGGTTACGACTGACACGACTGTACTCTGTGCAAAAGCTCTACGACCGGATCAGTCGGCTCAGGAGGCTGAACTAGCTGCCCTCACCGAGGCCTGCATTATGGCTAAAGATTCTACCGCGAATATCTATACGGATTCCAGGTACGCCTTTGGAGTTGTACATGATTTTGGAGTCATCTGGAAGGCAAGAGATTATATCACCGCAGCAGGGACTCCAATCAAGAACGGGAAAGCAGTTGAAGCTTTGATGACTGCGGCCCTACTCCCGAAACAAGTTGCAGTGATCAAAGTCAAGGCACACTCACGGGCTGACACTATGGAAGCAAAAGGAAATGCCTTAGCAGATAGTGCAGCCAAGCAAGCAGCTCTCGATGAAGACTCAGTGGTCCCTTTAATGACGGTGACCAAGAAAGCACCAATGGAATTAGACTGGGATATTTTAATTCAATTACAACAACAAGCTTCAACCAAGGAACAAAATCAATGGATACAAGAAGGAGCATCCGAGGATGAGCGGGGAGCCTGGGCCAGAGGCCAATATCTTTGTTTACCCCGGACTTTATATCCTTTAGTCGCATCACTAGCTCATGGACCGATGTATCAGTCTAAAACCATTATGAAGGAGATTATCGACAAAATCTGGATCGCACCAGGAATCACCCCAATGCTAGCACGAACCACCGAATCATGTTTAATCTGTGCTCAGTGCAATACCGGAAGGACAGAACCTACACCATCCAAATGTTTACCGAATGCTCAATACCCTTTCCAACGGATTCAAATTGACCATATTCAAATGCCGATGTGTCAGACATTTCAGTATGTACTGGTAGTGGTAGATGTGTTTTCCGGATGGCCAGAAGCCTATCCAGTACGAAACCAAACCGCACCCACTACCGCAAAGAAGCTTATTCAGGAACTCATTTGCCGGTTCGGTGTCCCAGAAGTCATAGAAAGTGATCAGGGACCTGCATTTACGGCAAACGTCACTCAAGAAGTGTGGAAAATTATAGGTTCACATCTTGCTTTCCATACTCCCTACAGACCGCAGAGTAGCGGGAAAGTGGAAAGATTAAATGGCATAATCAAATCAAAGATATTGAAAATGACACAAGAGACTGGTCTAAATTGGGTACAGTGCCTACCCATCGTACTTTTTGCTATCAGACATACGCCAAAGGCGTCACACAAACTGACCCCACACGAAATACTTTTTGGAAGTAGCCCTAGGTTAGGACAATACTTCCCACAACAGTTGCAAATGAATTATGAAACAATGGCAAAATATGTTATTGCTTTGACTACTCAATTATCTAATATATATACCCAAGTTTTCTCTTCTATTCCAGATCCCAATATCCTCGAAGGTACTCACTCTCTATTGCCTGGAGAGTGGGTGGTCGTGAAGAAACACGTCCGATCTACTTTGGAACCGAGATTCGAGGGCCCTTTTCAAGTGCTACTAACGACTCCTACCTCAATAAAAGTTGAAGGGAAACCCACGTGGATACACGCATCGCATTGCAAGAGAGTCAAAGGATACGATCCTCCAATCAATGACTCCTAGAATGCATATCCTTTGCAAAAGAGTGGGCATCCCACTATTATTATCATTCATTTTCCAACATACATGGGGAAAACCAGCCCAAGCTATCAGTCACCAGGGGGGTCGGGTAGCCATTACAAGAGATGCAAAACAAGCAGGTCCTCCCATTTTTTGGTACAACTCCAGTAGCACAACAGTAGCCACATACTCATTCCAATTTTGTCACATTATAGATTGTGTTTCTAAACGCTACACCAATGTATATACCGGGGTGATGACACAAGAAGGGGATACCACCGACAATTTTGACCCCGGGTATTGTGATGTTCAAATAGGAGAATGTGTTGGGTACATATGCTATGTTGGAGGGCAATGTGGGGACGACTGCAGGTATTGGGGCTCTGTTATAACTAATTCAGGAACCAAATGGGGATATAAGCCCCCTGAAGCCCTAGCCCTCAAAGATCAATATGGTAAATCATTGCTCTCACGAATGACTCTCATATCCACCGGAACTGGTGATAACCAACGATACACCCTTACTATAGAGAATCCCCGGCCAACTGATGCTCGAAAATATATTTTCGGGATTTACAAATATGGTTTCATGAGCGGCAAGGCCCCCTTCTATCTTAAAGATATGTACAATAGTTTAGAATGGGAAGAGCCACAAGGTAAACCATCAAACCAACCAGTTTCGAAACCACCGGAAATTCCATATGCTGTTCTGCGCGCCATTCAAAGTATGATAGCTATAGCGAATCCCATTTATGATGATACTTTAGTGTTATGGAACCATTATATATATCAGCAAGAAACGCTTATTGCTTTAATGAATATAAGCTGGCCTCGACCAATAAAGGGTTACACCTCACGCAGATACGTGAGAGACGCAAGTAGCAGTGTATTCAGTTATCTATATTTTACTAACCGCAAGCGCCATTCTGGCTATATCTTGTTGCAGGAAAGTATCTAATATTTGTTTCTAACGGTTTTCTGCCTTTCTGCCTATTTCCGCATAGTTTCAGGATTAACCAATTAATAAGCTTTACGTAACCTGACGTCCCTTTTTTTCTGGACACTATATAATCTATAATATAAACAAAATAAAGCAGAGTGATTTTGGACCTGACCCAGAGTGTGTCGTGTGTCTTATTTTTCTCTCCGTGCACGTACATTTATATTCACATAATTTGGAGCAGTTCAACAATTGAAGAAAGGCTTTATTGGAAAGCATCCAAAACAGTTGGCGCCCAACGTGGTCAGGTGACACCACCCACCAATCAGGAGGCTAGGACTAAGGGGCAGCCCCTGATTGGCCGAGACTAGTCAGCTGACTCCAGCAACCAATCAGCAGCCAGCCCGGTTCCCCCCTCTCTCTGATTGGTCAGCCCTGGTCAGGTGACACCACCCACCAATCAGGAGGCTAGGACTAAGGGGCAGCCCCTGATTGGCCGAGACTAGTCAGCTGACTCCAGCAACCAATCAGCAGCCCGCCCGGTTCCCCTCTCTCTGATTGGTCAGCCCTGGTCAGGTGACATCACCCACCAATCAGGAGGATAGGGCTGAGGGGCAGCCCCTGATTGGCCGAGCCTAGTCAGCTGACTCCAGCAACCAATCAGCAGCCTGCCCAGTTCCCCCTCTCTCTGATTGGTCAGCCCTGGTCAGGTGACACCACCCACCCATCAGGAGGCTAGGGCTGAGGGGCAGCCTCTGATTGGCCGGGTCTAGTCAGCTGACTCCAGCAACCAATCAGCAGCCTGCCCAGTTCTCCCCTCTCTCTGATTGGTCAGCCCTGGTCAGGTGACATCACCCACCAATCAGGAGGCTAGGGGTGAGGGGCAGCAACTGATTGGCCGAGCCTAGTCAGCTGACTCCAGCAACCAATCAGGAGCCAGCCCAGTTTCCCCTCTCTCTGATTGGTCAGCCCATATCAGGTGACATCACCCACCAATCAGGAGGCTAGGGGTGAGGGGCAGCAACTGATTGGCCGAGCCTAGTCAGCTGACTCCAGCAACCAATCAGGAGCCAGCCCAGTTTCTCCTCTCTCTGATTGGTCAGCCCATATCAGGTGACATCACCCACCAATCAGGAGGCTAGGGCTGAGGGGCAGCCCCTGATTGGCTGAGCCTAGTCAGCTGACTCCAGCAACCAATCAGCAGCCTGCCCAGTTCCCCCTCTCCCTGATTGGTCAGCCCTGGTCAGGTGACACCACCCACCAATCAGGAGGCTAGGGCTGAGGGGCAGCCCCTGATTGGCCGAGCCTAGTCAGCTGACTCCAGCAACCAATCAGCCCTGGTCAGGTGACATCACCCACCAATCAGGAGGCTAGGGCTGAGGGGCAGCCCCTGATTGGCCGAGCCTAATCAGCTGACTCCAGCAACCAATCAGCAGCCTGCCCAGTTCCCCCTCTCTCTGATTGGTCAGCCCTGGTCATGTGAATCCACACATCAATCAGGAAGCTAGGACTGAGGGGCAGCTGCTGCTTGACAAGGAGAAGTTTTTTATAATTAAAAACTAAATCCAACATCTCAACCATTGCACAACAGAGAACAGGTATAAGGCCCTACAGAAACAATCCTTTCATTTTTACAGTCCTTTAGCTAGCCTGACTCACAAACAAATTCACTAAATAAACTAAAGAAGGGTGGCTTGTAAGGGCAAAGACAAGATGGCTTATGTTTTGGTCTATGGGCTTACTTAATATAAAAAAAAAAAAAAAACAGAACAGTGACAGATGAAGCCTACGGGAATTGAACCCAGAACCTCAAGTCACCAAGTCCGACACCTTAGCCATTAGGCTACAGAGACTAGACGTAAGAACTGCATTCAAACACACTAAATAAACTAAAGTATGGTGGCTTGCAGGGGCAGAACATGCTAACACCTAACCCAATATGCTACAGAGAGAAGCGTTTTCCAGTATCTCTGACTTGGAGTTGTGGTTAAGGTGTAGGACTTCCACCCTGTTGCTCGTAAGTTCGAATACAGCTACTGCCGCCTTGTTCCCACACCAGTAAGCTTAGGCGTGGTAAATGTGGTGGTAATTGTTAATCATGTTGTAATTACCATGGTAAATTCAAGAGGCAAAAAACAGCCGATGTTGTTATTAATGATTCATTTAACAAATTAATAATTAGTAATAATTAAATAATCATAAAGTGCCATGCAATATGATACCTCTCTCTGTGACATAACGCACTAATCAGGAGGCTAGGGCTGAGGGGCAGCCCCTGATTGGCCGAGCCTAGTCAGCTGACACCAGCAACCAATCAGCAGCCTGCCCAGTTTCCCCTCTCTCTGATTGGTCAGCCCTGGTCAGGTGACACCACCCACCAATCAGGAGGCTAGGGCTGAGGGGCAGCCCCTGATTGGCTGAGCCTAGTCAGCTGACTCCAGCAACCAATCAGCAGCCTGCCCAGTTTCCCCTCTCCCTGATTGGTCAGCCCTGGTCAGGTGACACCACCCACCAATCAGGAGGCTAGGACTAAGGGGCAGCCCCTGATTGGCCGAGACTAGTCAGCTGACTCCAGCAACCAATCAGCAGTCTGCCCAGTTTCCCCTCTCCCTGATTGGTCAGCCCTGGTCAGGTGACACCACCCACCAATCAGGAGGCTAGGACTAAGGGGCAGCCCCTGATTGGCCGAGACTAGTCAGCTGACTCCAGCAACCAATCAGCAGCCAGCCCGGTTCCCCCCTCTCTCTGATTGGTCAGCCCTGGTCAGGTGACACCACCCACCAATCAGGAGGCTAGGACTAAGGGGCAGCCCCTGATTGGCCGAGACTAGTCAGCTGACTCCAGCAACCAATCAGCAGCCAGCCCGGTTCCCCTCTCTCTGATTGGTCAGCCCTGGTCAGATGACATCACCCACCAATCAGGAGGATAGGGCTGAGGGGCAGCCCCTGATTGGCCGAGCCTAGTCAGCTGACTCCAGCAACCAATCAGCAGCCTGCCCAGTTCCCCCTCTCTCTGATTGGTCAGCCCTGGTCAGGTGACACCACCCACCAATCAGGAGGCTAGGGCTGAGGGGCAGCCTCTGATTGGCCGGGTCTAGTCAGCTGACTCCAGCAACCAATCAGCAGCCTGCCCGGTTCTCCCCTCTCTCTGATTGGTCAGCCCTGGTCAGGTGACATCACCCACCAATCAGGAGGCTAGGGGTGAGGGGCAGCAACTGATTGGCCGAGCCTAGTCAGCTGACTCCAGCAACCAATCAGGAGCCAGCCCAGTTTCCCCTCTCTCTGATTGGTCAGCCCATATCAGGTGACATCACCCACCAATCAGGAGGCTAGGGGTGAGGGGCAGCAACTGATTGGCCGAGCCTAGTCAGCTGACTCCAGCAACCAATCAGGAGCCAGCCCAGTTTCCCCTCTCTCTGATTGGTCAGCCCATATCAGGTGACATCACCCACCAATCAGGAGGCTAGGGCTGAGGGGCAGCCCCTGATTGGCTGAGCCTAGTCAGCTGACTCCAGCAACCAATCAGCAGCCTGCCCAGTTCCCCCTCTCCCTGATTGGTCAGCCCTGGTCAGGTGACACCACCCACCAATCAGGAGGCTAGGGCTGAGGGGCAGCCCCTGATTGGCCGAGCCTAGTCAGCTGACTCCAGCAACCAATCAGCCCTGGTCAGGTGACATCACCCACCAATCAGGAGGCTAGGGCTGAGGGGCAGCCCCTGATTGGCCGAGCCTAATCAGCTGACTCCAGCAACCAATCAGCAGCCTGCCCAGTTCCCCCTCTCTCTGATTGGTCAGCCCTGGTCATGTGAATCCACACATCAATCAGGAAGCTAGGACTGAGGGGCAGCTGCTGCTTGACAAGGAGAAGCCTATCTTGGCTCAACAGGCAGTAGAATGTCTCCAGCAGTCACTTCCTTAATTGGAGAGTATTCCCTGGAAGGAGGGTTGACGGGAGACTCCATAGGGCCCATACTTATAGGTTCCTCTTGCTAGAAGGGCTGAGCTGCTCCTGTACAGTGCATAATTAAAAGGTTAGGGATTTTCCAGCGACATCACATTGACTTAGCTATGCATTATACAGGGCCAGCCAAGCTCTTTACGCAGCAGAAACGTATTAATAATCTGGAAATTAGAATGTATAGCAAATTCAAGGAGTTTAAATCAGGTCTCTGCCGTAGACTTGCTTCTGATATTGAGGTGGTCTGTTATAGCAACAATCCACAAATAGCCAGGACAATCTTGCCCAGAGCTGCAAATTCACTCACATTAAACCCCTATGTTTGCTTTTGTACAACAGTCCACGAATCCTCACACTGGAGGAGGGAAAGCAGAAGGCTTCACCAAGCTGGTTCACTTAGCATTTTGGTTACATTAGCATTTTCTATAGCCTCCCTCTAAAGGTACAGGCACTAGCACTTCCTACAATCTGCAGTGACAACTACATACCAAAGGAATATAAAAAATAATAATAATAACACACACACACACTTAAATAATTCATTTGATTTCCATAAAAGATAAAAAATGTGAAGTTCCTTAATGCGCCACGTCAAGTCACTTCCTGGGTGGGAGTTGCGTCTCTATTGGCTCAGCAAGACTCCATTTGTGATTGGGTGTAGCATTTTCCATACTTTGGTTAACTCCAAACTGGGATAGCAAAGGTGGAGGCAGGAAAAAAACTAAAACACAAAAGAAGAGACAGGGGAAATACTGTACAAAGATAAGCCCTGGCCTGGAGACATCCTACTGCAACCACAGCACCTCGATCTCTCAAAGAAAATGGATGAGGACAATACACAAGGGTGTGGGGGGCAATGGGGCATTCATTTACATGGAGGGCTGGCTGAGGGTCATCACATAAATCAATACACAATGAGGGGCTGTCTGGTGGGATAAATACACAATGTGGGGATGTACGGTGGGATAAATATACAATGCAGGCGTAATTTTTAAGTTCATAATTTTGTATGGTCTCTGAATGATGATATAAATATCCAGATGTGGGGGAAATGGCTAATGCTGACAGAGTGACTCAAATCTCTTTGACTAAATCATTCAATTTAAATGCATCAACTGGGTGGCTTGTATTTTGGTCTACCTGGTTGCTAACAATAGCTTTTTTCTCCATCACCAAACAACAACAAAAAAAACACAATGTTCAAGAGAGCTGAGTAAAGGCTCAAGATGGAGCAAAGAGGAATTGAACACATGCCCTTAAGTACTCCAGCTTAGCTCCTTAACCATTACTCTACATAGCCATATGAAAGCAGCCCCTAGCTTGTCTCCCACACAAACACAATTAATAAACTAAAGAAGGGTAACATGTACACTACAGACACTAGCAAACCTATCCCCTGCAAACAATCCATTGTTTTTTTAGCTCAATGCAATCTTGTTGCTTGCCTTCCTCCCAAACACACCAAATAAATCAATTGGAGTAAATTAAACCCAGAACCTCAAAAACTAAATCCAACATCTCAACCATTGCACAACAGAGAACAGGTATAAGGCCCTACAGAAACAATCCTTTCATTTTTACAGTCCTTTAGCTAGCCTGACTCACAAACAAATTCACTAAATAAACTAAAGAAGGGTGGCTTGTAAGGGCAAAGACAAGATGGCTTATGTTTTGGTCTATGGGCTTACTTAAAAAAAAAAAAAAAAAAAAAAAAAAAGAACAGTCACAGATGAAGCCTACGGGAATTGAACCCAGAACCTCAAATCACCAAGTCCGACACCTTAGCCATTAGGCTACAGAGACTAAACATAAGAACTGCATTCAAACACACTAAATAAACTAAAGTATGGTGGCTTGCAGGGGCAGAACATGCTAACACCTAACCCAATATGCTACAGAGAGAAGCATTTTCCAGTATGTCTGACTTGGAGTTGTGGTTAAGATGTGGGACTTCCACCCTGTTGCTCGTAAGTTCGAATACAGCTACTGCCGCCTTGTTCCCACACCAGTAAGCTTAGGCGTGGTAAATGCGGTGGTAATTGTTAATCATGTTGTAATTACCATGGTAAATTCAAGAGGCAAAAAAACAGCAGATGTTGTTATTAATGATTCATTTAACAAATTAATAATTAGTAATAATTATTAAATAATCATAAAGTGCCATGCAATATGATACCTCTCTCTGTGACATAACGCACCAATCAGGAGGCTAGGGCTGAGGGGCAGCCCCTGATTGGCCGAGCCTAGTCAGCTGACACCAGCAACCAATCAGCAGCCTGCCCAGTTTCCCCTCTCCCTGATTGGTCAGCCCTGGTCAGGTGACACCACCCACCAATCAGGAGGCTAGGACTAAGGGGCAGCCGCTGATTGGCCGAGACTAGTCAGCTGACTCCAGCAACCAATCAGCAGCCAGCCCGGTTCCCCCCTCTCTCTGATTGGTCACCCCTGGTCAGGTGACACCACCCACCAATCAGGAGGCTAGGACTAAGGGGCAGCCCCTGATTGGCCGAGACTAGTCAGCTGACTCCAGCAACCAATCAGCAGCCTGCCCAGTTCCCCCTCTCTCTGATTGGTCAGCCCTGGTCAGGTGACATCACCCACCAATCAGGAGGATAGGGCTGAGGGGCAGCCCCTGATTGGCCGAGCCTAGTCAGCTGACTCCAGCAACCAATCAGCAGCCTGCCCAGTTCCCCCTCTCTCTGATTGGTCAGCCCTGGTCAGGTGACACCACCCACCAATCAGGAGGCTAGGGCTGAGGGGCAGCCTCTGATTGGCCGGGTCTAGTCAGCTGACTCCAGCAACCAATCAGCAGCCTGCCCGGTTCTCCCCTCTCTCTGATTGGTCAGCCCTGGTCAGGTGACATCACCCACCAATCAGGAGGCTAGGGGTGAGGGGCAGCAACTGATTGGCCGAGCCTAGTCAGCTGACTCCAGCAACCAATCAGGAGCCAGCCCAGTTTCCCCTCTCTCTGATTGGTCAGCCCATATCAGGTGACATCACCCACCAATCAGGAGGCTAGGGGTGAGGGGCAGCAACTGATTGGCCGAGCCTAGTCAGCTGACTCCAGCAACCAATCAGGAGCCAGCCCAGTTTCCCCTCTCTCTGATTGGTCAGCCCATATCAGGTGACATCACCCACCAATCAGGAGGCTAGGGCTGAGGGGCAGCCCCTGATTGGCTGAGCCTAGTCAGCTGACTCCAGCAACCAATCAGCAGCCTGCCCAGTTCCCCCTCTCCCTGATTGGTCAGCCCTGGTCAGGTGACACCACCCACCAATCAGGAGGCTAGGGCTGAGGGGCAGCCCCTGATTGGCCGAGCCTAGTCAGCTGACTCCAGCAACCAATCAGCCCTGGTCAGGTGACATCACCCACCAATCAGGAGGCTAGGGCTGAGGGGCAGCCCCTCATTGGCCGAGCCTAATCAGCTGACTCCAGCAACCAATCAGCAGCCTGCCCAGTTCCCCCTCTCTCTGATTGGTCAGCCCTGGTCATGTGAATCCACACATCAATCAGGAAGCTAGGACTGAGGGGCAGCTGCTGCTTGACAAGGAGAAGCCTATCTTGGCTCAACAGGCAGTAGAATGTCTCCAGCAGTCACTTCCTTAATTGGAGAGTATTCCCTGGAAGGAGGGTTGACGGGAGACTCCATAGGGCCCATACTTATAGGTTCCTCTTGCTAGAAGGGCTGAGCTGCTCCTGTACAGTGCATAATTAAAAGGTTAGGGATTTTCCAGCGACATCACATTGACTTAGCTATGCATTATACAGGGCCAGCCAAGCTCTTTACGCAGCAGAAACGTATTAATAATCTGGAAATTAGAATGTATAGCAAATTCAAGGAGTTTAAATCAGGTCTCTGCCGTAGACTTGCTTCTGATATTGAGGTGGTCTGTTATAGCAACAATCCACAAATAGCCAGGACAATCTTGCCCAGAGCTGCAAATTCACTCACATTAAACCCCTATGTTTGCTTTTGTACAACAGTCCACGAATCCTCACACTGGAGGAGGGAAAGCAGAAGGCTTCACCAAGCTGGTTCACTTAGCATTTTGGTTACATTAGCATTTTCTATAGCCTCCCTCTAAAGGTACAGGCACTAGCACTTCCTACAATCTGCAGTGACAACTACATACCAAAGGAATATAAAAAATAATAATAATAACACACACACACACTTAAATAATTCATTTGATTTCCATAAAAGATAAAAAATGTGAAGTTCCTTAATGCGCCACGTCAAGTCACTTCCTGGGTGGGAGTTGCGTCTCTATTGGCTCAGCAAGACTCCATTTGTGATTGGGTGTAGCATTTTCCATACTTTGGTTAACTCCAAACTGGGATAGCAAAGGTGGAGGCAGGAAAAAAACTAAAACACAAAAGAAGAGACAGGGGAAATACTGTACAAAGATAAGCCCTGGCCTGGAGACATCCTACTGCAACCACAGCACCTCGATCTCTCAAAGAAAATGGATGAGGACAATACACAAGGGTGTGGGGGGCAATGGGGCATTCATTTACATGGAGGGCTGGCTGAGGGTCATCACATAAATCAATACACAATGAGGGGCTGTCTGGTGGGATAAATACACAATGTGGGGATGTACGGTGGGATAAATATACAATGCAGGCGTAATTTTTAAGTTCATAATTTTGTATGGTCTCTGAATGATGATATAAATATCCAGATGTGGGGGAAATGGCTAATGCTGACAGAGTGACTCAAATCTCTTTGACTAAATCATTCAATTTAAATGCATCAACTGGGTGGCTTGTATTTTGGTCTACCTGGTTGCTAACAATAGCTTTTTTCTCCATCACCAAACAACAACAAAAAAAACACAATGTTCAAGAGAGCTGAGTAAAGGCTCAAGATGGAGCAAAGAGGAATTGAACACATGCCCTTAAGTACTCCAGCTTAGCTCCTTAACCATTACTCTACATAGCCATATGAAAGCAGCCCCTAGCTTGTCTCCCACACAAACACAATTAATAAACTAAAGAAGGGTAACATGTACACTACAGACACTAGCAAACCTATCCCCTGCAAACAATCCATTGTTTTTTTAGCTCAATGCAATCTTGTTGCTTGCCTTCCTCCCAAACACACCAAATAAATCAATTGGAGTAAATTAAACCCAGAACCTCAAAAACTAAATCCAACATCTCAACCATTGCACAACAGAGAACAGGTATAAGGCCCTACAGAAACAATCCTTTCATTTTTACAGTCCTTTAGCTAGCCTGACTCACAAACAAATTCACTAAATAAACTAAAGAAGGGTGGCTTGTAAGGGCAAAGACAAGATGGCTTATGTTTTGGTCTATGGGCTTACTTAAAAAAAAAAAAAAAAAAAAAAAAAGAACAGTCACAGATGAAGCCTACGGGAATTGAACCCAGAACCTCAAATCACCAAGTCCGACACCTTAGCCATTAGGCTACAGAGACTAAACATAAGAACTGCATTCAAACACACTAAATAAACTAAAGTATGGTGGCTTGCAGGGGCAGAACATGCTAACACCTAACCCAATATGCTACAGAGAGAAGCATTTTCCAGTATGTCTGACTTGGAGTTGTGGTTAAGATGTGGGACTTCCACCCTGTTGCTCGTAAGTTCGAATACAGCTACTGCCGCCTTGTTCCCACACCAGTAAGCTTAGGCGTGGTAAATGCGGTGGTAATTGTTAATCATGTTGTAATTACCATGGTAAATTCAAGAGGCAAAAAAACAGCCGATGTTGTTATTAATGATTCATTTAACAAATTAATAATTAGTAATAATTATTAAATAATCATAAAGTGCCATGCAATATGATACCTCTCTCTGTGACATAACGCACCAATCAGGAGGCTAGGGCTGAGGGGCAGCCCCTGATTGGCCGAGCCTAGTCAGCTGACACCAGCAACCAATCAGCAGCCTGCCCAGTTTCCCCTCTCCCTGATTGGTCAGCCCTGGTCAGGTGACACCACCCACCAATCAGGAGGCTAGGACTAAGGGGCAGCCGCTGATTGGCCGAGACTAGTCAGCTGACTCCAGCAACCAATCAGCAGCCAGCCCGGTTCCCCCCTCTCTCTGATTGGTCACCCCTGGTCAGGTGACACCACCCACCAATCAGGAGGCTAGGACTAAGGGGCAGCCCCTGATTGGCCGAGACTAGTCAGCTGACTCCAGCAACCAATCAGCAGCCTGCCCAGTTCCCCCTCTCTCTGATTGGTCAGCCCTGGTCAGGTGACATCACCCACCAATCAGGAGGATAGGGCTGAGGGGCAGCCCCTGATTGGCCGAGCCTAGTCAGCTGACTCCAGCAACCAATCAGCAGCCTGCCCAGTTCCCCCTCTCTCTGATTGGTCAGCCCTGGTCAGGTGACACCACCCACCAATCAGGAGGCTAGGGCTGAGGGGCAGCCTCTGATTGGCCGGGTCTAGTCAGCTGACTCCAGCAACCAATCAGGAGCCAGCCCAGTTTCCCCTCTCTCTGATTGGTCAGCCCATATCAGGTGACATCACCCACCAATCAGGAGGCTAGGGCTGAGGGGCAGCCCCTGATTGGCTGAGCCTAGTCAGCTGACTCCAGCAACCAATCAGCAGCCTGCCCAGTTCCCCCTCTCCCTGATTGGTCAGCCCTGGTCAGGTGACACCACCCACCAATCAGGAGGCTAGGACTAAGGGGCAGCCCCTGATTGGCCGAGACTAGTCAGCTGACTCCAGCAACCAATCAGCAGCCAGCCCGGTTCCCCCTCTCTCTGATTGGTCAGCCCTGGTCAGGTGACACCACCCACCAATCAGGAGGCTAGGGCTGAGGGGCAGCCTCTGATTGGCCAAGTCTAGTCAGCTGACTCCAGCAACCAATCAGCAGCCTGCCCAGTTCTCCCCTTTCTCTGATTGGTCAGCCCTGGTCAGGTGACATCACCCACCAATCAGGAGGCTAGGGCTGAGGGGCAGCCTCTGATTGGCCGAGCCTAGTCAGCTGACTCCAGCAACCAATCAGGAGCCAGCCCAGTTTCCCCTCTCTCTGATTGGTCAGCCCATATCAGGTGACATCACCCACCAATCAGGAGGCTAGGGGTGAGGGGCAGCAACTGATTGGCCGAGCCTAGTCAGCTGACTCCAGCAACCAATCAGGAGCCAGCCCAGTTTCCCCTCTCTCTGATTGGTCAGCCCATATCAGGTGACATCACCCACCAATCAGGAGGCTAGGGCTGAGGGGCAGCCCCTGATTGGCTGAGCCTAGTCAGCTGACTCCAGCAACCAATCAGCAGCCTGCCCAGTTCCCCCTCTCCCTGATTGGTCAGCCCTGGTCAGGTGACACCACCCACCAATCAGGAGGCTAGGACTAAGGGGCAGCCCCTGATTGGCCGAGACTAGTCAGCTGACTCCAGCAACCAATCAGCAGCCAGCCCGGTTCCCCCTCTCTCTGATTGGTCAGCCCTGGTCAGGTGACACCACCCACCAATCAGGAGGCTAGGGCTGAGGGGCAGCCTCTGATTGGCCAAGTCTAGTCAGCTGACTCCAGCAACCAATCAGCAGCCTGCCCAGTTCTCCCCTCTTTCTGATTGGTCAGCCCTGGTCAGGTGACATCACCCACCAATCAGGAGGCTAGGGCTGAGGGGCTGAGGGGCAGCAACTGATTGGCCGAGCCTAGTCAGCTGACTCCAGCAACCAATCAGGAGCCAGCCCAGTTTCCCCTCTCTCTGATTGGTCAGCCCATATCTGGTGACATCACCCACCAATCAGGAGGCTAGGGCTGAGGGGCAGCCCCTGATTGGCTGAGCCTAGTCAGCTGACTCCAGCAACCAATCAGCAGCCAGCCCGGTTCCCCCCTCTCTCTGATTGGTCAGCCCTGGTCAGGTGACACCACCCACCAATCAGGAGGCTAGGACTAAGGGGCAGCCCCTGATTGGCCGAGACTAGTCAGCTGACTCCAGCAACCAATCAGCAGCCAGCCCGGTTCCCCCCTCTCTCTGATTGGTCAGCCATTGTCAGGTGACATCACCCACCAATCAGGAGGATAGGGCTGAGGGGCAGCCCCTGATTGGCCGAGCCTAGTCAGCTGACTCCAGCAACCAATCAGCAGCCAGCCCGGTTCCCCCCTCTCTCTGATTGGTCAGCCCTGGTCAGGTGACATCACCCACCAATCAGGAGGCTAGGGCTGAGGGGCAGCCCCTGATTGGCCGAGCCTAATCAGCTGACTCCAGCAACCAATCAGCAGCCAGCCCAGTTTCCCCTCTCTCTGATTGGTCAGCCCATATCAGGTGACATCACCCACCAATCAGGAGGCTAGGGCTGAGGGGCAGCCCCTGATTGGCTGAGCCTAGTCAGCTGACTCCAGCAACCAATCAGCAGCCTGCCCAGTTCCCCCTCTCCCTGATTGGTCAGCCCTGGTCAGGTGACACCAACCACCAATCAGGAGGCTAGGGCTGAGGGGCAGCCCCTGATTGGCCGAGCCTAGTCAGCTGACTCCAGCAACCAATCAGCCCTGGTCAGGTGACATCACCCACCAATCAGGAGGCTAGGGCTGAGGGGCAGCCCCTGATTGACCGAGCCTAATCAGCTGACTCCAGCAACCAATCAGCAGCCTGCCCAGTTCCCCCTCTCTCTGATTGGTCAGCCCTGGTCATGTGAATCCACACATCAATCAGGAAGCTAGGACTGAGGGGCAGCTGCTGCTTGACAAGGAGAAGCCTATCTTGGCTCAACAGGCAGGAGAATGTCTCCAGCAGTCACTTCCTTAATTGGAGAGTATTCCCTGGAAGGAGGGTTGACGGGAGACTCCATAGGGCCCATACTTACAGGTTCCTCTTGCTACAAGGGCTGAGCTGCTCCTGTACAGTGCATAATTAAAAGGTTAGGGATTTTCCAGCGAAATCACATTGACTTAGCTATGCATTATACAGGGCCAGCCAAGCTCTTTACGCAGCAGAAACGTATTAATAATCTGGAAATTAGAATGTATAGCAAATTCAAGGAGTTTAAATCAGGTCTCTGCCGTAGACTTGCTTCTGATATTGAGGTGGTCTGTTATAGCAACAATCCACAAATAGCCAGGACAATCTTGCCCAGAGCTGCAAATTCACTCACATTAAACCCCTATGTTTGCTTTTGTACAACAGTCCACGAATCCTCACACTGGAGGAGGGAAAGCAGAAGGCTTCACCAAGCTGGTTCACTTAGCATTTTGGTTACATTAGCATTTTCTATAGCCTCCCTCTAAAGGTACAGGCACTAGCACTTCCTACAATCTGCAGTGACAACTACATACCAAAGGAATATAAAAAATAATAATAATAACACACACACACTTAAATAATTCATTTGATTTCCATAAAAGATAAAAAATGTGAAGTTCCTTAATGCGCCACGTCAAGTCACTTCCTGGGTGGGAGTTGCGTCTCTATTGGCTCAGCAAGACTCCATTTGTGATTGGGCGTAGCATTTTCCATACTTTGGTTAACTCCAAACTGGGATAGCAAAGGTGGAGGCAGGAAAAAAACTAAAACACAAAAGAAGAGACAGGGGAAATACTGTACAAAGATAAGCCCTGGCCTGGAGACATCCTACTGCAACCACAGCACCTCGATCTCTCAAAGAAAATGGATGAGGACAATACACAAGGGTGTGGGGGGCAATGGGGCATTCATTTACATGGAGGGCTGGCTGAGGGTCATCACATAAATCAATACACAATGAGGGGCTGTCTGGTGGGATAAATACACAATGTGGGGATGTACGGTGGGATAAATATACAATGCAGGCGTAATTTTTAAGTTCATAATTTTGTATGGTCTCTGAATGATGATATAAATATCCAGATGTGGGGGAAATGGCTAATGCTGACAGAGTGACTCAAATCTCTTTGACTAAATCATTCAATTTAAATGCATCAACTGGGTGGCTTGTATTTTGGTCTACCTGGTTGCTAACAATAGCTTTTTTCTCCATCACCAAACAACAACAAAAAAAACACAATGTTCAAGAGAGCTGAGTAAAGGCTCAAGATGGAGCAAAGAGGAATTGAACACATGCCCTTAAGTACTCCAGCTTAGCTCCTTAACCCCTTCAGCACCGGGACGTACCTGGTACTTCCTGGTTACTGGTCACCGGTAGACCGGGACGTACCAGGTACGTCTCCTCCAAAAAACGCCCCCACATCACCACGATCGCGGTGATCGTGGAGGCGCTGCTGCTACTGTCTGCCCAGGACTCCTGGGCAGACAGCACAGCCTGTCTAAGCCCGCCCCCATGCCTACGATCACTCCCACGGAGTGATTTTGTAGGCAGAAACAGCGATTGCAGAAAGATCTGCAATCGCGGTTTCAGCTGCCACAGGCAGCTTCAGGGAAGGGGTGGGGGTGTTGAATGGGTCCCCACACAAGTGTGGGGACCTGACCCAACACCCCCCTGCTGCCTGATCGCTCCATGAGAGCGTCAGTGCAGCGTTAACCCCTTCAATGCCGCAATCGCGGCATTGAATGCCGCGATCGCGGCATTGAAGGGGTTAATTCCCGTTTTGTAGGGGGCTCTGCTGCTGGTGGTCTGCCTGGAAACCCAGGCAGACCAGCAACAGCAAAAACGAGCCCCCAGAAGTCCTCTGATCAGTCCTGTAGGACTGATCAGAGAGACTCCTCCCCTACAATCTCCAGTCTGTTGGAGATTGTGTCCCAGCTGCCAGAGGCAGCTTCAGGGACAGGGAGACAGGGTTCTTTGGTCTCCACATGAGTGTGGAGACCAGCCCCCCCACCCTCACCCTTCCTCAGTTAACCCCTACCCTCCTCTTCCTCAATTAACCCCTTCAATGCTGCGATTGTGTATGACCCCCATCGCAGCATTGCAAGGGTTAATATTAGTCCCCACAAGCTTGTGGGGACTAAATACCAGTCAATGCTGTGCTTCAATGGAGCATCAGCATTGAAAGAGTTAAAAAAAAAATGTAAAAAATAATAATAAAAAAAATTAAAAAAATTAATTAATTTAAAAAAATTAATAAAATAATAATAATAATAATAAAAAAAATAACAGCACTGACCTGAAAGTCCAGGGTGCTTCCAGGTCAAATGCTGGGCTGATCAGATCGCTCCTGGCCAATAGGAGTGATCGGATCATTATGGCAGCCCACGGATGACCCTGCTCTACAAAGAGAGAGGGGTCATCTAGGGTAATTATGAAAAAGCAAATTATTAATAAATGAAAAAATCATAATTATTACCTGATCACTTGTCGGTGACATTTTAAGTCGCTGATTATTGATCGGTCTCCCTGATTGATGTCAGCGGCCTAAACCTGTCACTTACAAGCAATCTGATAAAAAATATTTAAAAAAATGTAAATGCACATGTTCCAGTTTTGCCCTCATAGCTTCCTCAAATAATGCATGAACCATGCATGTGAGGCCTTGTTGGACTCATGGGATGTTGGTGAACAAAATGTGGTGCTTTCTTTCACTGTTGCACTTATGGTGTGCAAGAAATTCAGTGCAACATTGAAATGTATGCGTTAAAAACGCAATAAAATAATTTCCCTGTGAAGTTTGGCAGACATCAGTGAAGAAATGGCTAACTGAAAACTGTCAAAACTACCCTAGTTGAACACCTTGACTTGTCTACTGTTCATAAATGTATACTTTTATGGGGTAATTTACATTGGGGGGCTTCCAAAATCTCCCAAATGGGATATGGGCCCAGGAAACCAATTTCTGAAAATTCCAAATGTGAAAACTAAAATGCGCATGTTCCAGTTTTGCCCTCATAGCTTCCTCAAAAATTGCATGAACCATGCATGTGAGGCCTTGTTGGAACCGGGGGATGTTGGTGAACACAATTTGGTGTTTTTTTCTGCAGTTGCACATATTCTATACAAAATATAATATAAAATCTAAAGCAACATTGCAACATATGCAAAAAAAAAATAAAAATATAAAAATACCTCAAAATTTGGCAGCAATTGGCGATAAAATCCCTGTTTGAAAAGTGTCAAAATGACCCTAGTTGTACACCTTGATTTATCTACTGTTCATAAACATATAATTTTGGGGGGATAATCAGTATCTGTGACAACTATTGCAGTTATTAGACTACCATGCCAAATTTGAAAAAAATTACATTTCAAAAACGTAATGCATGCCTTGCAATATTTTCCCCTATACTGGTCAAAATAGATAAAAATCCTGGCCATGTTGGGTGGTTTCCAAATCAGGACAACTTAATGAATATATTTGGGATAATTTTTTCCCATTGGTTCAATGTGTGTACAATTTGTATGTATACAAAACTGTAAAAAAATGCATTTTTTTCATTTTTTTCCCCACTTTTTCCAGTTTATTTCAAATAAAACAATGTACTACCCAGCTTAATATGGTTTCAAATGAAAGCCCTACTTGTGCTGAAAAAAACAATATATGATTTGTGTGGGTGCACCACTTGATAAGAGAAAAATTACAGTTGAAGAAAGACATGGCAAAAACACAAAAACGGCTCCGGTCCTTTAGCGACACCCTAGCTTAAAAATCCCGGTCCTGAAGGGGTTAACCATTACTCTACATAGCCATATGAAAGCAGCCCCTAGCTTGTCTCCCACACAAACACAATTAATAAACTAAAGAAGGGTAACATGTACACTACAGACACTAGCAAACCTATCCCCTGCAAACAATCCATTGTTTTTTTAGCTCAATGCAATCTTGTTGCTTGCCTTCCTCCCAAACACACCAAATAAATCAATTGGAGTAAATTAAACCCAGAACCTCAAAAACTAAATCCAACATCTCAACCATTGCACAACAGAGAACAGGTATAAGGCCCTACAGAAACAATCCTTTCATTTTTACAGTCCTTTAGCTAGCCTGACTCACAAACAAATTCACTAAATAAACTAAAGAAGGGTGGCTTGTAAGGGCAAAGACAAGATGGCTTATGTTTTGGTCTATGGGCTTACTTAAAAAAAAAAAAAAAAAAAAAAATGAACAGTCACAGATGAAGCCTACGGGAATTGAACCCAGAACCTCAAGTCACCAAGTCTGACACCTTAGCCATTAGGCTACAGAGACTAGGCATAAGAACTGCATTCAAACACACTAAATAAACTAAAGTATGGTGGCTTGCAGGGGCAGAACATGCTAACACCTAACCCAATATGCTACAGAGAGAAGCGTTTCCCAGTATCTCTGACTTGGAGTTGTGATTAAGGTGTAGGACTTCCACCCTGTTGCTCGTAAGTTCGGATACAGCTACTGCCGCCTTGTTCCCACACCAGTAAGCTTAGGCGTGGTAAATGTGGTGGTAATTGTTAATCATGTTGTAATTACCATGGTAAATTCAAGAGGCAAAAAAACAGCCGATGTTGTTATTAATGATTCATTTAACAAATTAATAATTAGTAATAATTATTAAATAATCATAAAGTGCCATGCAATATGATACCTCTCTCTGTGACATAACGCACCAATCAGGAGGCTAGGGCTGAGGTGCAGCCCCTGATTGGCCGAGCCTAGTCAGCTGACACCAGCAACCAATCAGCAGCCTGCCCAGTTTCCCCTCTCTCTGATTGGTCAGCCCTGGTCAGGTGACACCACCCACCAATCAGGAGGCTAGGGCTGAGGGGCAGCCCCTGATTGGCTGAGCCTAGTCAGCTGACTCCAGCAACCAATCAGCAGCCTGCCCAGTTTCCCCTCTCCCTGATTGGTCAGCCCTGGTCAGGTGACACCACCCACCAATCAGGAGGCTAGGACTAAGGGGCAGCCCCTGATTGGCCGAGACTAGTCAGCTGACTCCAGCAACCAATCAGCAGCCTGCCCAGTTCTCCCCTCTCTCTGATTGGTCAGCCCTGGTCAGGTGACATCACCCACCAATCAGGAGGCTAGGGGTGAGGGGCAGCCCCTGATTGGCCGAGACTAGTCAGCTGACACCAGCAACCAATCAGCAGTCTGCCCAGTTTCCCCTCTCCCTGATTGGTCAGCCCTGGTCAGGTGACACCACCCACCAATCAGGAGGCTAGGACTAAGGGGCAGCCCCTGATTGGCCGAGCCTAGTCAGCTGACTCCAGCAACCAATCAGCAGCCTGCCCAGTTCCCCCTCTCCCTGATTGGTCAGCCCTGGTCAGGTGACACCAACCACCAATCAGGAGGCTAGGGCTGAGGGGCAGCCCCTGATTGGCCGAGCCTAGTCAGCTGACTCCAGCAACCAATCAGCAGCCTGCCCAGTTCCCCCTCTCTCTGATTTGTCAGCCCTGGTCAGGTGACATCACCCACCAATCAGGAGGCTAGGGGTGAGGGGCAGCAACTGATTGGCCGAGCCTAGTCAGCTGACTCCAGCAACCAATCAGCAGCCTGCCCAGTTCCCCCTCTCCCTGATTGGTCAGCCCTGGTCAGGTGACATCACCCACCAATCAGGAGGCTAGGGCTGAGGGGCAGCCCCTGATTGGCTGAGCCTAGTCAGCTGACTCCAGCAACCAATCAGCAGCCTGCCCAGTTTCCCCTCTCCCTGATTGGTCAGCCCTGGTCAGGTGACACCACCCACCAATCAGGAGGCTAGGACTAAGGGGCAGCCCCTGATTGGCCGAGACTAGTCAGCTGACTCCAGCAACCAATCAGCAGTCTGCCCAGTTTAACCTCTCCCTGATTGGTCAGCCCTGGTCAGGTGACACCACCCACCAATCAGGAGGCTAGGACTAAGGGGCAGCCCCTGATTGGCCGAGACTAGTCAGCTGACTCCAGCAACCAATCAGCAGTCTGCCCAGTTTCCCCTCTCCCTGATTGGTCAGCCCTGGTCAGGTGACACCACCCACCAATCAGGAGGCTAGGACTAAGGGGCAGCCCCTGATTGGCCGAGACTAGTCAGCTGACTCCAGCAACCAATCAGCAGCCCGCCCGGTTCCCCTCTCTATCTGATTGGTCAGCCCTGGTCAGGTGACATCACCCACCAATCAGGAGGATAGGGCTGAGGGGCAGCCCCTGATTGGCCGAGCCTAGTCAGCTGACTCCAGCAACCAATCAGGAGCCAGCCCAGTTCCCCCTCTCTCTGATTTGTCAGCCCTGGTCAGGTGACATCACCCACCAATCAGGAGGATAGGGCTGAGGGGCAGCCCCTGATTGGCCGAGCCTAGTCAGTTGACTCCAGCAACCAATCAGCAGCCTGTCCAGTTCCCCCTCTCTCTGATTGGTCAGCCCTGGTCAGGTGACACCACCCACCAATCAGGAGGCTAGGGCTGAGGGGCAGCCTCTGATTGGCCGGGTCTAGTCAGCTGACTCCAGCAACCAATCAGCAGCCTGCCCAGTTCTCCCCTCTCTCTGATTGGTCAGCCCTGGTCAGGTGACATCACCCACCAATCAGGAGGCTAGGGGTGAGGGGCAGCAACTGATTGGCCGAGCCTAGTCAGCTGACTCCAGCAACCAATCAGGAGCCAGCCCAGTTTCCCCTCTCTCTGATTGATCAGCCCATATCAGGTGACATCACCCACCAATCAGGAGGCTAGGGCTGAGGGGCAGCCCCTGATTGGCTGAGCCTAGTCAGCTGACACCAGCAACCAATCAGCAGCCTGCCCAGTTTCCCCTCTCTCTGATTGGTCAGCCCTGGTCAGGTGACACCACCCACCAATCAGGAGGCTAGGGCTGAGGGGCAGCCCCTGATTGGCCGAGCCTAGTCAGCTGACTCCAGCAACCAATCAGGAGCCAGCCCAGTTCCCCCTCTCTCTGATTTGTCAGCCCTGGTCAGGTGACATCACCCACCAATCAGGAGGATAGGGCTGAGGGGCAGCCCCTGATTGGCCGAGCCTAGTCAGCTGACTCCAGCAACCAATCAGCAGCCTGTCCAGTTCCCCCTCTCTCTGATTGGTCAGCCCTGGTCAGGTGACACCACCCACCAATCAGGAGGCTAGGGCTGAGGGGCAGCCTCTGATTGGCCGGGTCTAGTCAGCTGACTCCAGCAACCAATCAGCAGCCTGCCCAGTTCTCCCCTCTCTCTGATTGGTCAGCCCTGGTCAGGTGACATCACCCACCAATCAGGAGGCTAGGGGTGAGGGGCAGCAACTGATTGGCCGAGCCTAGTCAGCTGACTCCAGCAACCAATCAGGAGCCAGCCCAGTTTCCCCTCTCTCTGATTGATCAGCCCATATCAGGTGACATCACCCACCAATCAGGAGGCTAGGGCTGAGGGGCAGCCCCTGATTGGCTGAGCCTAGTCAGCTGACACCAGCAACCAATCAGCAGCCTGCCCAGTTTCCCCTCTCTCTGATTGGTCAGCCCTGGTCAGGTGACACCACCCACCAATCAGGAGGCTAGGGCTGAGGGGCAGCCCCTGATTGGCTGAGCCTAGTCAGCTGACTCCAGCAACCAATCAGCAGCCTGCCCAGTTTCCCCTCTCCCTGATTGGTCAGCCCTGGTCAGGTGACACCACCCACCAATCAGGAGGCTAGGACTAAGGGGCAGCCCCTGATTGGCCGAGACTAGTCAGCTGACTCCAGCAACCAATCAGCAGTCTGCCCAGTTTCCCCTCTCCCTGATTGGTCAGCCCTGGTCAGGTGACACCACCCACCAATCAGGAGGCTAGGACTAAGGGGCAGCCCCTGATTGGCCGAGACTAGTCAGCTGACTCCAGCAACCAATCAGCAGCCAGCCCGGTTCCCCCCTCTCTCTCATTGGTCAGCCCTGGTCAGGTGACACCACCCACCAATCAGGAGGCTAGGACTAAGGGGCAGCCCCTGATTGGCCGAGACTAGTCTGCTGACTCCAGCAACCAATCAGCAGCCAGCCCGGTTCCCCTCTCTCTGATTGGTCAGCCCTGGTCAGGTGACATCACCCACCAATCAGGAGGATAGGGCTGAGGGGCAGCCCCTGATTGGCCGAGCCTAGTCAGCTGACTCCAGCAACCAATCAGCAGCCTGCCCAGTTCCCCCTCTCTCTGATTGGACAGCCCTGGTCAGGTGACACCACCCACCAATCAGGAGGCTAGGGCTGAGGGGCAGCCTCTGATTGGCCGGGTCTAGTCAGCTGACTCCAGCAACCAATCAGCAGCCTGGCCAGTTCTCCCCTCTCTCTGATTGGTCAGCCCTGGTCAGGTGACATCACCCACCAATCAGGAGGCTAGGGGTGAGGGGCAGCAACTGATTGGCCGAGCCTAGTCAGCTGACTCCAGCAACCAATCAGGAGCCAGCCCAGTTTCCCCTCTCTCTGATTGGTCAGCCCATATCAGGTGACATCACCCACCAATCAGGAGGCTAGGGCTGAGGGGCAGCCCCTGATTGGCTGAGCCTAGTCAGCTGACTCCAGCAACCAATCAGCAGCCTGCCCAGTTCCCCCTCTCCCTGATTGGTCAGCCCTGGTCAGGTGACACCACCCACCAATCAGGAGGCTAGGGCTGAGGGGCAGCCCCTGATTGGCCGAGCCTAGTCAGCTGACTCCAGCAACCAATCAGCCCTGGTCAGGTGACATCACCCACCAATCAGGAGGCTAGGGCTGAGGGGCAGCCCCTGATTGGCCGAGCCTAATCAGCTGACCCCAGCAACCAATCAGCAGCCTGCCCAGTTCCCCCTCTCTCTGATTGGTCAGCCCTGGTCATGTGAATCCACACATCAATCAGGAAGCTAGGACTGAGGGGCAGCTGCTGCTTGACAAGGAGAAGTTTTTTATAATTAAAAACTAAATCCAACATCTCAACCATTGCACAACAGAGAACAGGTATAAGGCCCTACAGAAACAATCCTTTCATTTTTACAGTCCTTTAGCTAGCCTGACTCACAAACAAATTCACTAAATAAACTAAAGAAGGGTGGCTTGTAAGGGCAAAGACAAGATGGCTTATGTTTTGGTCTATGGGCTTACTTAATATAAAAAAAAAAAATAAATAAAACAGAACAGTCACAGATGAAGCCTACGGGAATTAAACCCAGAACCTCAAGTCACCAAGTCCGACACCTTAGCCATTAGGCTACAGAGACTAGACGTAAGAACTGCATTCAAACACACTAAATAAACTAAAGTATGGTGGCTTGCAGGGGCAGAACATGCTAACACCTAACCCAATATGCTACAGAGAGAAGCGTTTTCCAGTATCTCTGACTTGGAGTTGTGGTTAAGGTGTAGGACTTCCACCCTGTTGTTCGTAAGTTCGAATACAGCCACTGCCGCCTTGTTCCCACACCAGTAAGCTTAGGCGTGGTAATTGTTAATCATGTTGTAATTACCATGGTAAATTCAAGAGGCAAAAAAACAGCCGATGTTGTTATTAATGATTCATTTAACAAATTAATAATTAGTAATAATTATTAAATAATCATAAAGTGCCATGCAATATGATACCTCTCTCTGTGACATAACGCACCAATCAGGAGGCTAGGGCTGAGGGGCAGGCCCTGATTGGCCGAGCCTAGTCAGCTGACACCAGCAACCAATCAGCAGCCTGCCCAGTTTCCCCTCTCTCTGATTGGTCAGCCCTGGTCAGGTGATACCACCCACCAATCAGGAGGCTAGGGCTGAGGGGCAGCCCCTGATTGGCTGAGCCTAGTCAGCTGACTCCAGCAACCAATCAGCAGTCTGCCCAGTTTCCCCTCTCCCTGATTGGTCAGCCCTGGTCAGGTGACACCACCCACCAATCAGGAGGCTAGGACTAAGGGGCAGCCCCTGATTGGCCGAGACTAGTCAGCTGACTCCAGCAACCAATCAGCAGCCAGCCCGGTTCCCCCCTCTCTCTGATTGGTCAGCCCTGGTCAGGTGACACCACCCACCAATCAGGATTGGCCGAGACTAGTCAGCTGACTCCAGCAACCAATCAGCAGCCAGCCCGGTTCCCCTCTCTCTGATTGGTCAGCCCTGGTCAGGTGACATCACCCACCAATCAGGAGGATAGGGCTGAGGGGCAGCCCCTGATTGGCCGAGCCTAGTCAGCTGACTCCAGCAACCAATCAGCAGCCTGTTCCCACACCAGTAAGCTGACACCAGCAACCAATCAGCAGCCTGCCCAGTTTCCCCTCTCTCTGATTGGTCAGCCCTGGTCAGGTGACACCACCCACCAATCAGGAGGCTAGGGCTGAGGGGCAGCCTCTGATTGGCCGGGTCTAGTCAGCTGACTCCAGCAACCAATCAGCAGCCTGCCCGGTTCTCCCCTCTCTCTGATTGGTCAGCCCTGGTCAGGTGACATCACCCACCAATCAGGAGGCTAGGGGTGAGGGGCAGCAACTGATTGGCCGAGCCTAGTCAGCTGACTCCAGCAACCAATCAGGAGCCAGCCCAGTTTCCCCTCTCTCTGATTGGTCAGCCCATATCAGGTGACATCACCCACCAATCAGGAGGCTAGGGGTGAGGGGCAGCAACTGATTGGCCGAGCCTAGTCAGCTGACTCCAGCAACCAATCAGGAGCCAGCCCAGTTTCCCCTCTCTCTGATTGGTCAGCCCATATCAGGTGACATCACCCACCAATCAGGAGGCTAGGGCTGAGGGGCAGCCCCTGATTGGCTGAGCCTAGTCAGCTGACTCCAGCAACCAATCAGCAGCCTGCCCAGTTCCCCCTCTCCCTGATTGGTCAGCCCTGGTCAGGTGACACCACCCACCAATCAGGAGGCTAGGGCTGAGGGGCAGCCCCTGATTGGCCGAGCCTAGTCAGCTGACTCCAGCAACCAATCAGCCCTGGTCAGGTGACATCACCCACCAATCAGGAGGCTAGGGCTGAGGGGCAGCCCCTCATTGGCCGAGCCTAATCAGCTGACTCCAGCAACCAATCAGCAGCCTGCCCAGTTCCCCCTCTCTCTGATTGGTCAGCCCTGGTCATGTGAATCCACACATCAATCAGGAAGCTAGGACTGAGGGGCAGCTGCTGCTTGACAAGGAGAAGCCTACCTTGGCTCAACAGGCAGGAGAATGTCTCCAGCAGTCACTTCCTTAATTGGAGAGTATTCCCTGGAAGGAGGGTTGACGGGAGACTCCATAGGGCCCATACTTACAGGTTCCTCTTGCTACAAGGGCTGAGCTGCTCCTGTACAGTGCATAATTAAAAGGTTAGGGATTTTCCAGCGAAATCACATTGACTTAGCTATGCATTATACAGGGCCAGCCAAGCTCTTTACGCAGCAGAAACGTATTAATAATCTGGAAATTAGAATGTATAGCAAATTCAAGGAGTTTAAATCAGGTCTCTGCCGTAGACTTGCTTCTGATATTGAGGTGGTCTGTTATAGCAACAATCCACAAATAGCCAGGACAATCTTGCCCAGAGCTGCAAATTCACTCACATTAAACCCCTATGTTTGCTTTTGTACAACAGTCCACGAATCCTCACACTGGAGGAGGGAAAGCAGAAGGCTTCACCAAGCTGGTTCACTTAGCATTTTGGTTACATTAGCATTTTCTATAGCCTCCCTCTAAAGGTACAGGCACTAGCACTTCCTACAATCTGCAGTGACAACTACATACCAAAGGAATATAAAAAATAATAATAATAACACACACACACTTAAATAATTCATTTGATTTCCATAAAAGATAAAAAATGTGAAGTTCCTTAATGCGCCACGTCAAGTCACTTCCTGGGTGGGAGTTGCGTCTCTATTGGCTCAGCAAGACTCCATTTGTGATTGGGTGTAGCATTTTCCATACTTTGGTTAACTCCAAACTGGGATAGCAAAGGTGGAGGCAGGAAAAAAACTAAAACACAAAAGAAGAGACAGGGGAAATACTGTACAAAGATAAGCCCTGGCCTGGAGACATCCTACTGCAACCACAGCACCTCGATCTCTCAAAGAAAATGGATGAGGACAATACACAAGGGTGTGGGGGGCAATGGGGCATTCATTTACATGGAGGGCTGGCTGAGGGTCATCACATAAATCAATACACAATGAGGGGCTGTCTGGTGGGATAAATACACAATGTGGGGATGTACGGTGGGATAAATATACAATGCAGGCGTAATTTTTAAGTTCATAATTTTGTATGGTCTCTGAATGATGATATAAATATCCAGATGTGGGGGAAATGGCTAATGCTGACAGAGTGACTCAAATCTCTTTGACTAAATCATTCAATTTAAATGCATCAACTGGGTGGCTTGTATTTTGGTCTACCTGGTTGCTAACAATAGCTTTTTTCTCCATCACCAAACAACAACAAAAAAAACACAATGTTCAAGAGAGCTGAGTAAAGGCTCAAGATGGAGCAAAGAGGAATTGAACACATGCCCTTAAGTACTCCAGCTTAGCTCCTTAACCATTACTCTACATAGCCATATGAAAGCAGCCCCTAGCTTGTCTCCCACACAAACACAATTAATAAACTAAAGAAGGGTAACATGTACACTACAGACACTAGCAAACCTATCCCCTGCAAACAATCCATTGTTTTTTTAGCTCAATGCAATCTTGTTGCTTGCCTTCCTCCCAAACACACCAAATAAATCAATTGGAGTAAATTAAACCCAGAACCTCAAAAACTAAATCCAACATCTCAACCATTGCACAACAGAGAACAGGTATAAGGCCCTACAGAAACAATCCTTTCATTTTTACAGTCCTTTAGCTAGCCTGACTCACAAACAAATTCACTAAATAAACTAAAGAAGGGTGGCTTGTAAGGGCAAAGACAAGATGGCTTATGTTTTGGTCTATGGGCTTACTTAAAAAAAAAAAAAAAAAAAAAAATGAACAGTCACAGATGAAGCCTACGGGAATTGAACCCAGAACCTCAAATCACCAAGTCCGACACCTTAGCCATTAGGCTACAGAGAATAAACATAAGAACTGCATTCAAACACACTAAATAAACTAAAGTATGGTGGCTTGCAGGGGCAGAACATGCTAACACCTAACCCAATATGCTACAGAGAGAAGCATTTTCCAGTATGTCTGACTTGGAGTTGTGGTTAAGATGTGGGACTTCCACCCTGTTGCTCGTAAGTTCGAATACAGCTACTGCCGCCTTGTTCCCACACCAGTAAGCTTAGGCGTGGTAAATGTGGTGGTAATTGTTAATCATGTTGTAATTACCATGGTAAATTCAAGAGGCAAAAAAACAGCCGATGTTGTTATTAATGATTCATTTAACAAATTAATAATTAGTAATAATTATTAAATAATCATAAAGTGCCATGCAATATGATACCTCTCTCTGTGACATAACGCACCAATCAGGAGGCTAGGGCTGAGGGGCAGCCCCTGATTGGCCGAGCCTAGTCAGCTGACTCCAGCAACCAATCAGCAGCCTGCCCAGTTCCCCCTCTCTCTGATTGGTCAGCCCTGGTCAGGTGACACCACCCACCAATCAGGAGGCTAGGGCTGAGGGGCAGCCTCTGATTGGCCGGGTCTAGTCAGCTGACTCCAGCAACCAATCAGCAGCCTGCCCAGTTCTCCCCTTGGAGAGCCCTGGTCAGGTGACATCACCCACCAATCAGGAGGCTAGGGGTGAGGGGCAGCAACTGATTGGCCGAGCCTAGTCAGCTGACTCCAGCAACCAATCAGGAGCCAGCCCAGTTTCCCCTCTCTCTGATTGGTCAGCCCATATCAGGTGACATCACCCACCAATCAGGAGGCTAGGGGTGAGGGGCAGCAACTGATTGGCCGAGCCTAATCAGCTGACTCCAGCAACCAATCAGGAGCCAGCCCAGTTTCCCCTCTCTCTGATTGGTCAGCCCATATCAGGTGACATCACCCACCAATCAGGAGGCTAGGGCTGAGGGGCAGCCCCTGATTGGCTGAGCCTAGTCAGCTGACTCCAGCAACCAATCAGCAGCCTGCCCAGTTCCCCCTCTCCCTGATTGGTCAGCCCTGGTCAGGTGACACCACCCACCAATCAGGAGGCTAGGGCTGAGGGGCAGCCCCTGATTGGCCGAGCCTAGTCAGCTGACTCCAGCAACCAATCAGCCCTGGTCAGGTGACATCACCCACCAATCAGGAGGCTAGGGCTGAGGGGCAGCCCCTGATTGGCCGAGCCTAATCAGCTGACCCCAGCAACCAATCAGCAGCCTGCCCAGTTCCCCCTCTCTCTGATTGGTCAGCCCTGGTCATGTGAATCCACACATCAATCAGGAAGCTAGGACTGAGGGGCAGCTGCTGCTTGACAAGGAGAAGTTTTTTATAATTAAAAACTAAATCCAACATCTCAACCATTGCACAACAGAGAACAGGTATAAGGCCCTACAGAAACAATCCTTTCATTTTTACAGTCCTTTAGCTAGCCTGACTCACAAACAAATTCACTAAATAAACTAAAGAAGGGTGGCTTGTAAGGGCAAAGACAAGATGGCTTATGTTTTGGTCTATGGGCTTACTTAATATAAAAAAAAAAAAAAAAAAAAACAGAACAGTCACAGATGAAGCCTACGGGAATTGAACCCAGAACCTCAAGTCACCAAGTCCGACACCTTAGCCATTAGGCTACAGAGACTAGACGTAAGGACTGCATTCAAACACACTAAATAAACTAAAGTATGGTGGCTTGCAGGGGCAGAACATGCTAACACCTAACCCAATATGCTACAGAGAGAAGCGTTTTCCAGTATCTCTGACTTGGAGTTGTGGTTAAGGTGTAGGACTTCCACCCTGTTGCTCGTAAGTTCGAATACAGCCACTGCTGCCTTGTTCCCACACCAGTAAGCTTAGGCGTGGTAATTGTTAATCATGTTGTAATTACCATGGTAAATTCAAGAGGCAAAAAAACAGCCGATGTTGTTATTAATGATTCATTTAACAAATTAATAATTAGTAATAATTATTAAATAATCATAAAGTGCCATGCAATATGATACCTCTCTCTGTGACATAACGCACCAATCAGGAGGCTAGGGCTGAGGGGCAGCCCCTGATTGGCTGAGCCTAGTCAGCTGACACCAGCAACCAATCAGCAGCCTGCCCAGTTTCCCCTCTCTCTGATTGGTCAGCCCTGGTCAGGTGACACCACCCACCAATCAGGAGGCTAGGGCTGAGGGGCAGCCCCTGATTGGCTGAGCCTAGTCAGCTGACTCCAGCAACCAATCAGCAGCCTGCCCAGTTTCCCCTCTCCCTGATTGGTCAGCCCTGGTCAGGTGACACCACCCACCAATCAGGAGGCTAGGACTAAGGGGCAGCCCCTGATTGGCCGAGACTAGTCAGCTGACTCCAGCAACCAATCAGCAGTCTGCCCAGTTTCCCCTCTCCCTGATTGGTCAGCCCTGGTCAGGTGACACCACCCACCAATCAGGAGGCTAGGACTAAGGGGCAGCCCCTGATTGGCCGAGACTAGTCAGCTGACTCCAGCAACCAATCAGCAGCCAGCCCGGTTCCCCCCTCTCTCTGATTGGTCAGCCCTGGTCAGGTGACACCACCCACCAATCAGGAGGCTAGGACTAAGGGGCAGCCCCTGATTGGCCGAGACTAGTCAGCTGACTCCAGCAACCAATCAGCAGCCAGCCCGGTTCCCCTCTCTCTGATTGGTCAGCCCTGGTCAGATGACATCACCCACCAATCAGGAGGATAGGGCTGAGGGGCAGCCCCTGATTGGCCGAGCCTAGTCAGCTGACTCCAGCAACCAATCAGCAGCCTGCCCAGTTCCCCCTCTCTCTGATTGGTCAGCCCTGGTCAGGTGACACCACCCACCAATCAGGAGGCTAGGGCTGAGGGGCAGCCTCTGATTGGCCGGGTCTAGTCAGCTGACTCCAGCAACCAATCAGCAGCCTGCCCGGTTCTCCCCTCTCTCTGATTGGTCAGCCCTGGTCAGGTGACATCACCCACCAATCAGGAGGCTAGGGGTGAGGGGCAGCAACTGATTGGCCGAGCCTAGTCAGCTGACTCCAGCAACCAATCAGGAGCCAGCCCAGTTTCCCCTCTCTCTGATTGGTCAGCCCATATCAGGTGACATCACCCACCAATCAGGAGGCTAGGGCTGAGGGGCAGCCCCTGATTGGCTGAGCCTAGTCAGCTGACTCCAGCAACCAATCAGCAGCCAGCCCGGTTCCCCCCTCTCTCTGATTGGTCAGCCCTGGTCAGGTGACACCACCCACCAATCAGGAGGCTAGGACTAAGGGGCAGCCCCTGATTGGCCGAGACTAGTCAGCTGACTCCAGCAACCAATCAGCATCCAGCCCGGTTCCCCCCTCTCTCTGATTGGTCAGCCATTGTCAGGTGACATCACCCACCAATCAGTAGGATAGGGCTGAGGGGCAGTCCCTGATTGGCCGAGCCTAGTCAGCTGACTCCAGCAACCAATCAGCAGCCAGCCCGGTTCCCCCCTCTCTCTGATTGGTCAGCCCTGGTCAGGTGACATCACCCACCAATCAGGAGGCTAGGGCTGAGGGGCAGCCCCTGATTGGCCGAGCCTAATCAGCTGACTCCAGCAACCAATCAGCAGCCAGCCCAGTTTCCCCTCTCTCTGATTGGTCAGCCCATATCAGGTGACATCACCCACCAATCAGGAGGCTAGGGCTGAGGGGCAGCCCCTGATTGGCTGAGCCTAGTCAGCTGACTCCAGCAACCAATCAGCAGCCTGCCCAGTTCCCCCTCTCCCTGATTGGTCAGCCCTGGTCAGGTGACACCAACCACCAATCAGGAGGCTAGGGCTGAGGGGCAGCCCCTGATTGGCCGAGCCTAGTCAGCTGACTCCAGCAACCAATCAGCCCTGGTCAGGTGACATCACCCACCAATCAGGAGGCTAGGGCTGAGGGGCAGCCCCTGATTGGCCGAGCCTAATCAGCTGACTCCAGCAACCAATCAGCAGCCAGCCCAGTTTCCCCTCTCTCTGATTGGTCAGCCCATATCAGGTGACATCACCCACCAATCAGGAGGCTAGGGCTGAGGGGCAGCCCCTGATTGGCCGAGCCTAGTCAGCTGACTCCAGCAACCAATCAGCAGCCTGCCCAGTTCCCCCTCTCTCTGATTTGTCAGCCCTGGTCAGGTGACATCACCCACCAATCAGGAGGCTAGGGGTGAGGGGCAGCAACTGATTGGCCGAGCCTAGTCAGCTGACACCAGCAACCAATCAGCAGCCTGCCCAGTTTCCCCTCTCTCTGATTGGTCAGCCCTGGTCAGGTGACACCACCCACCAATCAGGAGGCTAGTGCTGAGGGGCAGCCCCTGATTGGCTGAGCCTAGTCAGCTGACTCCAGCAACCAATCAGCAGCCTGCCCAGTTTCCCCTCTCCCTGATTGGTCAGCCCTGGTCAGGTGACACCACCCACCAATCAGGAGGCTAGGACTAAGGGGCAGCCCCTGATTGGCCGAGACTAGTCAGCTGACTCCAGCAACCAATCAGCAGTCTGCCCAGTTTCCCCTCTCCCTGATTGGTCAGCCCTGGTCAGGTGACACCACCCACCAATCAGGAGGCTAGGACTAAGGGGCAGCCCCTGATTGGCCGAGACTAGTCAGCTGACACCAGCAACCAATCAGCAGTCTGCCCAGTTTCCCCTCTCCCTGATTGGTCAGCCCTGGTCAGGTGACACCACCCACCAATCAGGAGGCTAGGACTAAGGGGCAGCCCCTGATTGGCCGAGACTAGTCAGCTGACTCCAGCAACCAATCAGCAGCCCGCCCGGTTCCCCTCTCTATCTGATTGGTCAGCCCTGGTCAGGTGACATCACCCACCAATCAGGAGGATAGGGCTGAGGGGCAGCCCCTGATTGGCCGAGCCTAGTCAGCTGACTCCAGCAACCAATCAGCAGCCTGCCCAGTTCCCCCTCTCTCTGATTTGTCAGCCCTGGTCAGGTGACATCACCCACCAATCAGGAGGCTAGGGGTGAGGGGCAGCAACTGATTGGCCGAGCCTAGTCAGCTGACTCCAGCAACCAATCAGCAGCCTGCCCAGTTCCCCCTCTCCCTGATTGGTCAGCCCTGGTCAGGTGACATCACCCACCCATCAGGAGGCTAGGACTAAGGGGCAGCCCCTGATTGGCCGAGACTAGTCAGCTGACTCCAGCAACCAATCAGCAGTCTGCCCAGTTTCCCCTCTCCCTGATTGGTCAGCCCTGGTCAGGTGACACCACCCACCAATCAGGAGGCTAGGACTAAGGGGCAGCCCCTGATTGGCCGAGACTAGTCAGCTGACTCCAGCAACCAATCAGCAGCCCGCCCGGTTCCCCTCTCTATCTGATTGGTCAGCCCTGGTCAGGTGACATCACCCACCAATCAGGAGGATAGGGCTGAGGGGCAGCCCCTGATTGGCCGAGCCTAGTCAGCTGACTCCAGCAACCAATCAGGAGCCAGCCCAGTTCCCCCTCTCTCTGATTTGTCAGCCCTGGTCAGGTGACATCACCCACCAATCAGGAGGATAGGGCTGAGGGGCAGCCCCTGATTGGCCGAGCCTAGTCAGCTGACTCCAGCAACCAATCAGCAGCCTGTCCAGTTCCCCTTCTCTCTGATTGGTCAGCCCTGGTCAGGTGACACCACCCACCAATCAGGAGGCTAGGGCTGAGGGGCAGCCTCTGATTGGCCGGGTCTAGTCAGCTGACTCCAGCAACCAATCAGCAGTCTGCCCAGTTTCCCCTCTCCCTGATTGGTCAGCCCTGGTCAGGTGACACCACCCACCAATCAGGAGGCTAGGACTAAGGGGCAGCCCCTGATTGGCCGAGACTAGTCAGCTGACTCCAGCAACCAATCAGCAGCCAGCCCGGTTCCCCCCTCTCTCTCATTGGTCAGCCCTGGTCAGGTGACACCACCCACCAATCAGGAGGCTAGGACTAAGGGGCAGCCCCTGATTGGCCGAGACTAGTCTGCTGACTCCAGCAACCAATCAGCAGCCAGCCCGGTTCCCCTCTCTCTGATTGGTCAGCCCTGGTCAGGTGACATCACCCACCAATCAGGAGGATAGGGCTGAGGGGCAGCCCCTGATTGGCCGAGCCTAGTCAGCTGACTCCAGCAACCAATCAGCAGCCTGCCCAGTTCCCCCTCTCCCTGATTGGTCAGCCCTGGTCAGGTGACACCACCCACCAATCAGGAGGCTAGGACTAAGGGGCAGCCCCTGATTGGCCGAGACTAGTCAGCTGACTCCAGCAACCAATCAGCAGCCCGCCCGGTTCCCCTCTCTATCTGATTGGTCAGCCGTGGTCAGGTGACATCACCCACCAATCAGGAGGCTAGGGGTGAGGGGCAGCAACTGATTGGCCGAGCCTAGTCAGCTGACTCCAGCAACCAATCAGGAGCCAGCCCAGTTTCCCCTCTCTCTGATTGGTCAGCCCATATCAGGTGACATCACCCACCAATCAGGAGGCTAGGGGTGAGGGGCAGCAACTGATTGGCCGAGCCTAGTCAGCTGACTCCAGCAACCAATCAGGAGCCAGCCCAGTTTCCCCTCTCTCTGATTGGTCAGCCCATATCAGGTGACATCACCCACCAATCAGGAGGCTAGGGCTGAGGGGCAGCCCCTGATTGGCTGAGCCTAGTCAGCTGACTCCAGCAACCAATCAGCAGCCTGCCCAGTTCCCCCTCTCCCTGATTGGTCAGCCCTGGTCAGGTGACACCACCCACCAATCAGGAGGCTAGGGCTGAGGGGCAGCCCCTGATTGGCCGAGCCTAGTCAGCTGACTCCAGCAACCAATCAGCAGCCTGCCCAGTTTCCCCTCTCCCTGATTGGTCAGCCCTGGTCAGGTGACACCACCCACCAATCAGGAGGCTAGGACTAAGGGGCAGCCCCTGATTGGCCGAGACTAGTCAGCTGACTCCAGCAACCAATCAGCAGTCTGCCCAGTTTCCCCTCTCCCTGATTGGTCAGCCCTGGTCAGGTGACACCACCCACCAATCAGGAGGCTAGGACTAAGGGGCAGCCCCTGATTGGCCGAGACTAGTCAGCTGACTCCAGCAACCAATCAGCAGCCAGCCCGGTTCCCCCCTCTCTCTGATTGGTCAGCCCTGGTCAGGTGACATCACCCACCAATCAGGAGGATAGGGCTGAGGGGCAGCCCCTGATTGGCCGAGCCTAGTCAGCTGACTCCAGCAACCAATCAGCAGCCTGCCCAGTTCCCCCTCTCTCTGATTGGTCAGCCCTGGTCAGGTGACACCACCCACCAATCAGGAGGCTAGGGCTGAGGGGCAGCCTCTGATTGGCCGGGTCTAGTCAGCTGACTCCAGCAACCAATCAGCAGCCTGCCCAGTTCTCCCCTTGGAGAGCCCTGGTCAGGTGACATCACCCACCAATCAGGAGGCTAGGGGTGAGGGGCAGCAACTGATTGGCCGAGCCTAGTCAGCTGACTCCAGCAACCAATCAGGAGCCAGCCCAGTTTCCCCTCTCTCTGATTGGTCAGCCCATATCAGGTGACATCACCCACCAATCAGGAGGCTAGGGGTGAGGGGCAGCAACTGATTGGCCGAGCCTAGTCAGCTGACTCCAGCAACCAATCAGGAGCCAGCCCAGTTTCCCCTCTCTCTGATTGGTCAGCCCATATCAGGTGACATCACCCACCAATCAGGAGGCTAGGGCTGAGGGGCAGCCCCTGATTGGCTGAGCCTAGTCAGCTGACTCCAGCAACCAATCAGCAGCCTGCCCAGTTCCCCCTCTCCCTGATTGGTCAGCCCTGGTCAGGTGACACCACCCACCAATCAGGAGGCTAGGGCTGAGGGGCAGCCCCTGATTGGCCGAGCCTAGTCAGCTGACTCCAGCAACCAATCAGCCCTGGTCAGGTGACATCACCCACCAATCAGGAGGCTAGGGCTGAGGGGCAGCCCCTGATTGGCCGAGCCTAATCAGCTGACCCCAGCAACCAATCAGCAGCCTGCCCAGTTCCCCCTCTCTCTGATTGGTCAGCCCTGGTCATGTGAATCCACACATCAATCAGGAAGCTAGGACTGAGGGGCAGCTGCTGCTTGACAAGGAGAAGTTTTTTATAATTAAAAACTAAATCCAACATCTCAACCATTGCACAACAGAGAACAGGTATAAGGCCCTACAGAAACAATCCTTTCATTTTTACAGTCCTTTAGCTAGCCTGACTCACAAACAAATTCACTAAATAAACTAAAGAAGGGTGGCTTGTAAGGGCAAAGACAAGATGGCTTATGTTTTGGTCTATGGGCTTACTTAATATAAAAAAAAAAAAAAAACCAATCAGCAGTCTGCCCAGTTTCCCCTCTCCCTGATTGGTCAGCCCTGGTCAGGTGACACCACCCACCAATCAGGAGGCTAGGACTAAGGGGCAGCCCCTGATTGGCCGAGACTAGTCAGCTGACTCCAGCAACCAATCAGCAGCCAGCCCGGTTCCCCCCTCTCTCTGATTGGTCAGCCCTGGTCAGGTGACATCACCCACCAATCAGGAGGATAGGGCTGAGGGGCAGCCCCTGATTGGCCGAGCCTAGTCAGCTGACTCCAGCAACCAATCAGCAGCCTGCCCAGTTCCCCCTCTCTCTGATTGGTCAGCCCTGGTCAGGTGACACCACCCACCAATCAGGAGGCTAGGGCTGAGGGGCAGCCTCTGATTGGCCGGGTCTAGTCAGCTGACTCCAGCAACCAATCAGCAGCCTGCCCAGTTCTCCCCTTGGAGAGCCCTGGTCAGGTGACATCACCCACCAATCAGGAGGCTAGGGGTGAGGGGCAGCAACTGATTGGCCGAGCCTAGTCAGCTGACTCCAGCAACCAATCAGGAGCCAGCCCAGTTTCCCTTCTCTCTGATTGGTCAGCCCATATCAGGTGACATCACCCACCAATCAGGAGGCTAGGGGTGAGGGGCAGCAACTGATTGGCCGAGCCTAGTCAGCTGACTCCAGCAACCAATCAGGAGCCAGCCCAGTTTCCCCTCTCTCTGATTGGTCAGCCCATATCAGGTGACATCACCCACCAATCAGGAGGCTAGGGCTGAGGGGCAGCCCCTGATTGGCTGAGCCTAGTCAGCTGACTCCAGCAACCAATCAGCAGCCTGCCCAGTTCCCCCTCTCCCTGATTGGTCAGCCCTGGTCAGGTGACACCACCCACCAATCAGGAGGCTAGGGCTGAGGGGCAGCCCCTGATTGGCCGAGCCTAGTCAGCTGACTCCAGCAACCAATCAGCCCTGGTCAGGTGACATCACCCACCAATCAGGAGGCTAGGGCTGAGGGGCAGCCCCTGATTGGCCGAGCCTAATCAGCTGACCCCAGCAACCAATCAGCAGCCTGCCCAGTTCCCCCTCTCTCTGATTGGTCAGCCCTGGTCATGTGAATCCACACATCAATCAGGAAGCTAGGACTGAGGGGCAGCTGCTGCTTGACAAGGAGAAGTTTTTTATAATTAAAAACTAAATCCAACATCTCAACCATTGCACAACAGAGAACAGGTATAAGGCCCTACAGAAACAATCCTTTCATTTTTACAGTCCTTTAGCTAGCCTGACTCACAAACAAATTCACTAAATAAACTAAAGAAGGGTGGCTTGTAAGGGCAAAGACAAGATGGCTTATGTTTTGGTCTATGGGCTTACTTAATATAAAAAAAAAAAAAAAAAAAACAGAACAGTCACAGATGAAGCCTACGGGAATTAAACCCAGAACCTCAAGTCACCAAGTCCGACACCTTAGCCATTAGGCTACAGAGACTAGACGTAAGAACTGCATTCAAACACACTAAATAAACTAAAGTATGGTGGCTTGCAGGGGCAGAACATGCTAACACCTAACCCAATATGCTACAGAGAGAAGCGTTTTCCAGTATCTCTGACTTGGAGTTGTGGTTAAGGTGTAGGACTTCCACCCTGTTGTTCGTAAGTTCGAATACAGCCACTGCCGCCTTGTTCCCACACCAGTAAGCTTAGGCGTGGTAATTGTTAATCATGTTGTAATTACCATGGTAAATTCAAGAGGCAAAAAAACAGCCGATGTTGTTATTAATGATTCATTTAACAAATTAATAATTAGTAATAATTATTAAATAATCATAAAGTGCCATGCAATATGATACCTCTCTCTGTGACATAACGCACCAATCAGGAGGCTAGGGCTGAGGGGCAGGCCCTGATTGGCCGAGCCTAGTCAGCTGACACCAGCAACCAATCAGCAGCCTGCCCAGTTTCCCCTCTCTCTGATTGGTCAGCCCTGGTCAGGTGATACCACCCACCAATCAGGAGGCTAGGGCTGAGGGGCAGCCCCTGATTGGCTGAGCCTAGTCAGCTGACTCCAGCAACCAATCAGCAGTCTGCCCAGTTTCCCCTCTCCCTGATTGGTCAGCCCTGGTCAGGTGACACCACCCACCAATCAGGAGGCTAGGACTAAGGGGCAGCCCCTGATTGGCCGAGACTAGTCAGCTGACTCCAGCAACCAATCAGCAGCCAGCCCGGTTCCCCCCTCTCTCTGATTGGTCAGCCCTGGTCAGGTGACACCACCCACCAATCAGGATTGGCCGAGACTAGTCAGCTGACTCCAGCAACCAATCAGCAGCCAGCCCGGTTCCCCTCTCTCTGATTGGTCAGCCCTGGTCAGGTGACATCACCCACCAATCAGGAGGATAGGGCTGAGGGGCAGCCCCTGATTGGCCGAGCCTAGTCAGCTGACTCCAGCAACCAATCAGCAGCCTGTTCCCACACCAGTAAGCTGACACCAGCAACCAATCAGCAGCCTGCCCAGTTTCCCCTCTCTCTGATTGGTCAGCCCTGGTCAGGTGACACCACCCACCAATCAGGAGGCTAGGGCTGAGGGGCAGCCTCTGATTGGCCGGGTCTAGTCAGCTGACTCCAGCAACCAATCAGCAGCCTGCCCGGTTCTCCCCTCTCTCTGATTGGTCAGCCCTGGTCAGGTGACATCACCCACCAATCAGGAGGCTAGGGGTGAGGGGCAGCAACTGATTGGCCGAGCCTAGTCAGCTGACTCCAGCAACCAATCAGGAGCCAGCCCAGTTTCCCCTCTCTCTGATTGGTCAGCCCATATCAGGTGACATCACCCACCAATCAGGAGGCTAGGGGTGAGGGGCAGCAACTGATTGGCCGAGCCTAGTCAGCTGACTCCAGCAACCAATCAGGAGCCAGCCCAGTTTCCCCTCTCTCTGATTGGTCAGCCCATATCAGGTGACATCACCCACCAATCAGGAGGCTAGGGCTGAGGGGCAGCCCCTGATTGGCTGAGCCTAGTCAGCTGACTCCAGCAACCAATCAGCAGCCTGCCCAGTTCCCCCTCTCCCTGATTGGTCAGCCCTGGTCAGGTGACACCACCCACCAATCAGGAGGCTAGGGCTGAGGGGCAGCCCCTGATTGGCCGAGCCTAGTCAGCTGACTCCAGCAACCAATCAGCCCTGGTCAGGTGACATCACCCACCAATCAGGAGGCTAGGGCTGAGGGGCAGCCCCTCATTGGCCGAGCCTAATCAGCTGACTCCAGCAACCAATCAGCAGCCTGCCCAGTTCCCCCTCTCTCTGATTGGTCAGCCCTGGTCATGTGAATCCACACATCAATCAGGAAGCTAGGACTGAGGGGCAGCTGCTGCTTGACAAGGAGAAGCCTACCTTGGCTCAACAGGCAGGAGAATGTCTCCAGCAGTCACTTCCTTAATTGGAGAGTATTCCCTGGAAGGAGGGTTGACGGGAGACTCCATAGGGCCCATACTTACAGGTTCCTCTTGCTACAAGGGCTGAGCTGCTCCTGTACAGTGCATAATTAAAAGGTTAGGGATTTTCCAGCGAAATCACATTGACTTAGCTATGCATTATACAGGGCCAGCCAAGCTCTTTACGCAGCAGAAACGTATTAATAATCTGGAAATTAGAATGTATAGCAAATTCAAGGAGTTTAAATCAGGTCTCTGCCGTAGACTTGCTTCTGATATTGAGGTGGTCTGTTATAGCAACAATCCACAAATAGCCAGGACAATCTTGCCCAGAGCTGCAAATTCACTCACATTAAACCCCTATGTTTGCTTTTGTACAACAGTCCACGAATCCTCACACTGGAGGAGGGAAAGCAGAAGGCTTCACCAAGCTGGTTCACTTAGCATTTTGGTTACATTAGCATTTTCTATAGCCTCCCTCTAAAGGTACAGGCACTAGCACTTCCTACAATCTGCAGTGACAACTACATACCAAAGGAATATAAAAAATAATAATAATAACACACACACACTTAAATAATTCATTTGATTTCCATAAAAGATAAAAAATGTGAAGTTCCTTAATGCGCCACGTCAAGTCACTTCCTGGGTGGGAGTTGCGTCTCTATTGGCTCAGCAAGACTCCATTTGTGATTGGGTGTAGCATTTTCCATACTTTGGTTAACTCCAAACTGGGATAGCAAAGGTGGAGGCAGGAAAAAAACTAAAACACAAAAGAAGAGACAGGGGAAATACTGTACAAAGATAAGCCCTGGCCTGGAGACATCCTACTGCAACCACAGCACCTCGATCTCTCAAAGAAAATGGATGAGGACAATACACAAGGGTGTGGGGGGCAATGGGGCATTCATTTACATGGAGGGCTGGCTGAGGGTCATCACATAAATCAATACACAATGAGGGGCTGTCTGGTGGGATAAATACACAATGTGGGGATGTACGGTGGGATAAATATACAATGCAGGCGTAATTTTTAAGTTCATAATTTTGTATGGTCTCTGAATGATGATATAAATATCCAGATGTGGGGGAAATGGCTAATGCTGACAGAGTGACTCAAATCTCTTTGACTAAATCATTCAATTTAAATGCATCAACTGGGTGGCTTGTATTTTGGTCTACCTGGTTGCTAACAATAGCTTTTTTCTCCATCACCAAACAACAACAAAAAAAACACAATGTTCAAGAGAGCTGAGTAAAGGCTCAAGATGGAGCAAAGAGGAATTGAACACATGCCCTTAAGTACTCCAGCTTAGCTCCTTAACCATTACTCTACATAGCCATATGAAAGCAGCCCCTAGCTTGTCTCCCACACAAACACAATTAATAAACTAAAGAAGGGTAACATGTACACTACAGACACTAGCAAACCTATCCCCTGCAAACAATCCATTGTTTTTTTAGCTCAATGCAATCTTGTTGCTTGCCTTCCTCCCAAACACACCAAATAAATCAATTGGAGTAAATTAAACCCAGAACCTCAAAAACTAAATCCAACATCTCAACCATTGCACAACAGAGAACAGGTATAAGGCCCTACAGAAACAATCCTTTCATTTTTACAGTCCTTTAGCTAGCCTGACTCACAAACAAATTCACTAAATAAACTAAAGAAGGGTGGCTTGTAAGGGCAAAGACAAGATGGCTTATGTTTTGGTCTATGGGCTTACTTAAAAAAAAAAAAAAAAAAAAAAATGAACAGTCACAGATGAAGCCTACGGGAATTGAACCCAGAACCTCAAATCACCAAGTCCGACACCTTAGCCATTAGGCTACAGAGAATAAACATAAGAACTGCATTCAAACACACTAAATAAACTAAAGTATGGTGGCTTGCAGGGGCAGAACATGCTAACACCTAACCCAATATGCTACAGAGAGAAGCATTTTCCAGTATGTCTGACTTGGAGTTGTGGTTAAGATGTGGGACTTCCACCCTGTTGCTCGTAAGTTTGAATACAGCTACTGCCGCCTTGTTCCCACACCAGTAAGCTTAGGCGTGGTAAATGTGGTGGTAATTGTTAATCATGTTGTAATTACCATGGTAAATTCAAGAGGCAAAAAAACAGCCGATGTTGTTATTAATGATTCATTTAACAAATTAATAATTAGTAATAATTATTAAATAATCATAAAGTGCCATGCAATATGATACCTCTCTCTGTGACATAACGCACCAATCAGGAGGCTAGGGCTGAGGGGCAGCCCCTGATTGGCCGAGCCTAGTCAGCTGACTCCAGCAACCAATCAGCAGCCTGCCCAGTTCCCCCTCTCTCTGATTGGTCAGCCCTGGTCAGGTGACACCACCCACCAATCAGGAGGCTAGGACTGAGGGGCAGCCCCTGATTGGCCGGGTCTAGTCAGCTGACTCCAGCAACCAATCAGCAGCCTGCCCAGTTCCCCCTCTCCCTGATTGGTCAGCCCTGGTCAGGTGACACCACCCACCAATCAGGAGGCTAGGGGTGAGGGGCAGCAACTGATTGGCCGAGCCTAGTCAGCTGACTCCAGCAACCAATCAGGAGCCAGCCCAGTTTCCCCTCTCTCTGATTGGTCAGCCCATATCAGGTGACATCACCCACCAATCAGGAGGCTAGGGGTGAGGGGCAGCAACTGATTGGCCGAGCCTAGTCAGCTGACTCCAGCAACCAATCAGGAGCCAGCCCAGTTTCCCCTCTCTCTGATTGGTCAGCCCATATCAGGTGACATCACCCACCAATCAGGAGGCTAGGGCTGAGGGGCAGCCCCTGATTGGCTGAGCCTAGTCAGCTGACTCCAGCAACCAATCAGCAGCCTGCCCAGTTCCCCCTCTCCCTGATTGGTCAGCCCTGGTCAGGTGACACCACCCACCAATCAGGAGGCTAGGGCTGAGGGGCAGCCCCTGATTGGCCGAGCCTAGTCAGCTGACTCCAGCAACCAATCAGCCCTGGTCAGGTGACATCACCCACCAATCAGGAGGCTAGGGCTGAGGGGCAGCCCCTGATTGGCCGAGCCTAATCAGCTGACCCCAGCAACCAATCAGCAGCCTGCCCAGTTCCCCCTCTCTCTGATTGGTCAGCCCTGGTCATGTGAATCCACACATCAATCAGGAAGCTAGGACTGAGGGGCAGCTGCTGCTTGACAAGGAGAAGTTTTTTATAATTAAAAACTAAATCCAACATCTCAACCATTGCACAACAGAGAACAGGTATAAGGCCCTACAGAAACAATCCTTTCATTTTTACAGTCCTTTAGCTAGCCTGACTCACAAACAAATTCACTAAATAAACTAAAGAAGGGTGGCTTGTAAGGGCAAAGACAAGATGGCTTATGTTTTGGTCTATGGGCTTACTTAATATAAAAAAAAAAAAAAAAAAAACAGAACAGTCACAGATGAAGCCTACGGGAATTGAACCCAGAACCTCAAGTCACCAAGTCCAACACCTTAGCCATTAGGCTACAGAGACTAGACGTAAGAACTGCATTCAAACACACTAAATAAACTAAAGTATGGTGGCTTGCAGGGGCAGAACATGCTAACACCTAACCCAATATGCTACAGAGAGAAGCGTTTTCCAGTATCTCTGACTTGGAGTTGTGGTTAAGGTGTAGGACTTCCACCCTGTTGTTCGTAAGTTCGAATACAGCCACTGCCGCCTTGTTCCCACACCAGTAAGCTTAGGCGTGGTAATTGTTAATCATGTTGTAATTACCATGGTAAATTCAAGAGGCAAAAAAACAGCCGATGTTGTTATTAATGATTCATTTAACAAATTAATAATTAGTAATAATTATTAAATAATCATAAAGTGCCATGCAATATGATACCTCTCTCTGTGACATAACGCACCAATCAGGAGGCTAGGGCTGAGGGGCAGGCCCTGATTGGCCGAGCCTAGTCAGCTGACACCAGCAACCAATCAGCAGCCTGCCCAGTTTCCCCTCTCTCTGATTGGTCAGCCCTGGTCAGGTGATACCACCCACCAATCAGGAGGCTAGGGCTGAGGGGCAGCCCCTGATTGGCTGAGCCTAGTCAGCTGACTCCAGCAACCAATCAGCAGTCTGCCCAGTTTCCCCTCTCCCTGATTGGTCAGCCCTGGTCAGGTGACACCACCCACCAATCAGGAGGCTAGGACTAAGGGGCAGCCCCTGATTGGCCGAGACTAGTCAGCTGACTCCAGCAACCAATCAGCAGCCAGCCCGGTTCCCCCCTCTCTCTGATTGGTCAGCCCTGGTCAGGTGACACCACCCACCAATCAGGATTGGCCGAGACTAGTCAGCTGACTCCAGCAACCAATCAGCAGCCAGCCCGGTTCCCCTCTCTCTGATTGGTCAGCCCTGGTCAGGTGACATCACCCACCAATCAGGAGGATAGGGCTGAGGGGCAGCCCCTGATTGGCCGAGCCTAGTCAGCTGACTCCAGCAACCAATCAGCAGCCTGTTCCCACACCAGTAAGCTGACACCAGCAACCAATCAGCAGCCTGCCCAGTTTCCCCTCTCTCTGATTGGTCAGCCCTGGTCAGGTGACACCACCCACCAATCAGGAGGCTAGGGCTGAGGGGCAGCCTCTGATTGGCCGGGTCTAGTCAGCTGACTCCAGCAACCAATCAGCAGCCTGCCCGGTTCTCCCCTCTCTCTGATTGGTCAGCCGTGGTCAGGTGACATCACCCACCAATCAGGAGGCTAGGGGTGAGGGGCAGCAACTGATTGGCCGAGCCTAGTCAGCTGACTCCAGCAACCAATCAGGAGCCAGCCCAGTTTCCCCTCTCTCTGATTGGTCAGCCCATATCAGGTGACATCACCCACCAATCAGGAGGCTAGGGGTGAGGGGCAGCAACTGATTGGCCGAGCCTAGTCAGCTGACTCCAGCAACCAATCAGGAGCCAGCCCAGTTTCCCCTCTCTCTGATTGGTCAGCCCATATCAGGTGACATCACCCACCAATCAGGAGGCTAGGGCTGAGGGGCAGCCCCTGATTGGCTGAGCCTAGTCAGCTGACTCCAGCAACCAATCAGCAGCCTGCCCAGTTCCCCCTCTCCCTGATTGGTCAGCCCTGGTCAGGTGACACCACCCACCAATCAGGAGGCTAGGGCTGAGGGGCAGCCCCTGATTGGCCGAGCCTAGTCAGCTGACTCCAGCAACCAATCAGCCCTGGTCAGGTGACATCACCCACCAATCAGGAGGCTAGGGCTGAGGGGCAGCCCCTCATTGGCCGAGCCTAATCAGCTGACTCCAGCAACCAATCAGCAGCCTGCCCAGTTCCCCCTCTCTCTGATTGGTCAGCCCTGGTCATGTGAATCCACACATCAATCAGGAAGCTAGGACTGAGGGGCAGCTGCTGCTTGACAAGGAGAAGCCTACCTTGGCTCAACAGGCAGGAGAATGTCTCCAGCAGTCACTTCCTTAATTGGAGAGTATTCCCTGGAAGGAGGGTTGACGGGAGACTCCATAGGGCCCATACTTACAGGTTCCTCTTGCTACAAGGGCTGAGCTGCTCCTGTACAGTGCATAATTAAAAGGTTAGGGATTTTCCAGCGAAATCACATTGACTTAGCTATGCATTATACAGGGCCAGCCAAGCTCTTTACGCAGCAGAAACGTATTAATAATCTGGAAATTAGAATGTATAGCAAATTCAAGGAGTTTAAATCAGGTCTCTGCCGTAGACTTGCTTCTGATATTGAGGTGGTCTGTTATAGCAACAATCCACAAATAGCCAGGACAATCTTGCCCAGAGCTGCAAATTCACTCACATTAAACCCCTATGTTTGCTTTTGTACAACAGTCCACGAATCCTCACACTGGAGGAGGGAAAGCAGAAGGCTTCACCAAGCTGGTTCACTTAGCATTTTGGTTACATTAGCATTTTCTATAGCCTCCCTCTAAAGGTACAGGCACTAGCACTTCCTACAATCTGCAGTGACAACTACATACCAAAGGAATATAAAAAATAATAATAATAACACACACACACTTAAATAATTCATTTGATTTCCATAAAAGATAAAAAATGTGAAGTTCCTTAATGCGCCACGTCAAGTCACTTCCTGGGTGGGAGTTGCGTCTCTATTGGCTCAGCAAGACTCCATTTGTGATTGGGTGTAGCATTTTCCATACTTTGGTTAACTCCAAACTGGGATAGCAAAGGTGGAGGCAGGAAAAAAACTAAAACACAAAAGAAGAGACAGGGGAAATACTGTACAAAGATAAGCCCTGGCCTGGAGACATCCTACTGCAACCACAGCACCTCGATCTCTCAAAGAAAATGGATGAGGACAATACACAAGGGTGTGGGGGGCAATGGGGCATTCATTTACATGGAGGGCTGGCTGAGGGTCATCACATAAATCAATACACAATGAGGGGCTGTCTGGTGGGATAAATACACAATGTGGGGATGTACGGTGGGATAAATATACAATGCAGGCGTAATTTTTAAGTTCATAATTTTGTATGGTCTCTGAATGATGATATAAATATCCAGATGTGGGGGAAATGGCTAATGCTGACAGAGTGACTCAAATCTCTTTGACTAAATCATTCAATTTAAATGCATCAACTGGGTGGCTTGTATTTTGGTCTACCTGGTTGCTAACAATAGCTTTTTTCTCCATCACCAAACAACAACAAAAAAAACACAATGTTCAAGAGAGCTGAGTAAAGGCTCAAGATGGAGCAAAGAGGAATTGAACACATGCCCTTAAGTACTCCAGCTTAGCTCCTTAACCATTACTCTACATAGCCATATGAAAGCAGCCCCTAGCTTGTCTCCCACACAAACACAATTAATAAACTAAAGAAGGGTAACATGTACACTACAGACACTAGCAAACCTATCCCCTGCAAACAATCCATTGTTTTTTTAGCTCAATGCAATCTTGTTGCTTGCCTTCCTCCCAAACACACCAAATAAATCAATTGGAGTAAATTAAACCCAGAACCTCAAAAACTAAATCCAACATCTCAACCATTGCACAACAGAGAACAGGTATAAGGCCCTACAGAAACAATCCTTTCATTTTTACAGTCCTTTAGCTAGCCTGACTCACAAACAAATTCACTAAATAAACTAAAGAAGGGTGGCTTGTAAGGGCAAAGACAAGATGGCTTATGTTTTGGTCTATGGGCTTACTTAAAAAAAAAAAAAAAAAAAAAAATGAACAGTCACAGATGAAGCCTACGGGAATTGAACCCAGAACCTCAAATCACCAAGTCCGACACCTTAGCCATTAGGCTACAGAGAATAAACATAAGAACTGCATTCAAACACACTAAATAAACTAAAGTATGGTGGCTTGCAGGGGCAGAACATGCTAACACCTAACCCAATATGCTACAGAGAGAAGCATTTTCCAGTATGTCTGACTTGGAGTTGTGGTTAAGATGTGGGACTTCCACCCTGTTGCTCGTAAGTTCGAATACAGCTACTGCCGCCTTGTTCCCACACCAGTAAGCTTAGGCGTGGTAAATGTGGTGGTAATTGTTAATCATGTTGTAATTACCATGGTAAATTCAAGAGGCAAAAAAACAGCCGATGTTGTTATTAATGATTCATTTAACAAATTAATAATTAGTAATAATTATTAAATAATCATAAAGTGCCATGCAATATGATACCTCTCTCTGTGACATAACGCACCAATCAGGAGGCTAGGGCTGAGGGGCAGCCCCTGATTGGCCGAGCCTAGTCAGCTGACACCAGCAACCAATCAGCAGCCTGCCCAGTTTCCCCTCTCCCTGATTGGTCAGCCCTGGTCAGGTGACACCACCCACCAATCAGGAGGCTAGGACTAAGGGGCAGCCGCTGATTGGCCGAGACTAGTCAGCTGACTCCAGCAACCAATCAGCAGCCAGCCCGGTTCCCCCCTCTCTCTGATTGGTCACCCCTGGTCAGGTGACACCACCCACCAATCAGGAGGCTAGGACTAAGGGGCAGCCCCTGATTGGCCGAGACTAGTCAGCTGACTCCAGCAACCAATCAGCAGCCTGCCCAGTTCCCCCTCTCTCTGATTGGTCAGCCCTGGTCAGGTGACATCACCCACCAATCAGGAGGATAGGGCTGAGGGGCAGCCCCTGATTGGCCGAGCCTAGTCAGCTGACTCCAGCAACCAATCAGCAGCCTGCCCAGTTCCCCCTCTCTCTGATTGGTCAGCCCTGGTCAGGTGACACCACCCACCAATCAGGAGGCTAGGGCTGAGGGGCAGCCTCTGATTGGCCGGGTCTAGTCAGCTGACTCCAGCAACCAATCAGCAGCCTGCCCGGTTCTCCCCTCTCTCTGATTGGTCAGCCCTGGTCAGGTGACATCACCCACCAATCAGGAGGCTAGGGGTGAGGGGCAGCAACTGATTGGCCGAGCCTAGTCAGCTGACTCCAGCAACCAATCAGGAGCCAGCCCAGTTTCCCCTCTCTCTGATTGGTCAGCCCATATCAGGTGACATCACCCACCAATCAGGAGGCTAGGGGTGAGGGGCAGCAACTGATTGGCCGAGCCTAGTCAGCTGACTCCAGCAACCAATCAGGAGCCAGCCCAGTTTCCCCTCTCTCTGATTGGTCAGCCCATATCAGGTGACATCACCCACCAATCAGGAGGCTAGGGCTGAGGGGCAGCCCCTGATTGGCTGAGCCTAGTCAGCTGACTCCAGCAACCAATCAGCAGCCTGCCCAGTTCCCCCTCTCCCTGATTGGTCAGCCCTGGTCAGGTGACACCACCCACCAATCAGGAGGCTAGGGCTGAGGGGCAGCCCCTGATTGGCCGAGCCTAGTCAGCTGACTCCAGCAACCAATCAGCCCTGGTCAGGTGACATCACCCACCAATCAGGAGGCTAGGGCTGAGGGGCAGCCCCTGATTGGCCGAGCCTAATCAGCTGACCCCAGCAACCAATCAGCAGCCTGCCCAGTTCCCCCTCTCTCTGATTGGTCAGCCCTGGTCATGTGAATCCACACATCAATCAGGAAGCTAGGACTGAGGGGCAGCTGCTGCTTGACAAGGAGAAGTTTTTTATAATTAAAAACTAAATCCAACATCTCAACCATTGCACAACAGAGAACAGGTATAAGGCCCTACAGAAACAATCCTTTCATTTTTACAGTCCTTTAGCTAGCCTGACTCACAAACAAATTCACTAAATAAACTAAAGAAGGGTGGCTTGTAAGGGCAAAGACAAGATGGCTTATGTTTTGGTCTATGGGCTTACTTAATATAAAAAAAAAAAAAAAAAAAACAGAACAGTCACAGATGAAGCCTACGGGAATTGAACCCAGAACCTCAAGTCACCAAGTCCGACACCTTAGCCATTAGGCTACAGAGACTAGACGTAAGGACTGCATTCAAACACACTAAATAAACTAAAGTATGGTGGCTTGCAGGGGCAGAACATGCTAACACCTAACCCAATATGCTACAGAGAGAAGCGTTTTCCAGTATCTCTGACTTGGAGTTGTGGTTAAGGTGTAGGACTTCCACCCTGTTGCTCGTAAGTTCGAATACAGCCACTGCTGCCTTGTTCCCACACCAGTAAGCTTAGGCGTGGTAATTGTTAATCATGTTGTAATTACCATGGTAAATTCAAGAGGCAAAAAAACAGCCGATGTTGTTATTAATGATTCATTTAACAAATTAATAATTAGTAATAATTATTAAATAATCATAAAGTGCCATGCAATATGATACCTCTCTCTGTGACATAACGCACCAATCAGGAGGCTAGGGCTGAGGGGCAGCCCCTGATTGGCCGAGCCTAGTCAGCTGACACCAGCAACCAATCAGCAGCCTGCCCAGTTTCCCCTCTCTCTGATTGGTCAGCCCTGGTCAGGTGACACCACCCACCAATCAGGAGGCTAGGGCTGAGGGGCAGCCCCTGATTGGCTGAGCCTAGTCAGCTGACTCCAGCAACCAATCAGCAGCCTGCCCAGTTTCCCCTCTCCCTGATTGGTCAGCCCTGGTCAGGTGACACCACCCACCAATCAGGAGGCTAGGACTAAGGGACAGCCCCTGATTGGCCGAGACTAGTCAGCTGACTCCAGCAACCAATCAGCAGTCTGCCCAGTTTCCCCTCTCCCTGATTGGTCAGCCCTGGTCAGGTGACACCACCCACCAATCAGGAGGCTAGGACTAAGGGGCAGCCCCTGATTGGCCGAGACTAGTCAGCTGACTCCAGCAACCAATCAGCAGCCAGCCCGGTTCCCCCCTCTCTCTGATTGGTCAGCCCTGGTCAGGTGACACCACCCACCAATCAGGAGGCTAGGACTAAGGGGCAGCCCCTGATTGGCCGAGACTAGTCAGCTGACTCCAGCAACCAATCAGCAGCCAGCCCGGTTCCCCTCTCTCTGATTGGTCAGCCCTGGTCAGGTGACATCACCCACCAATCAGGAGGATAGGGCTGAGGGGCAGCCCCTGATTGGCCGAGCCTAGTCAGCTGACTCCAGCAACCAATCAGCAGCCTGCCCAGTTCCCCCTCTCTCTGATTGGTCAGCCCTGGTCAGGTGACACCACCCACCAATCAGGAGGCTAGGGCTGAGGGGCAGCCTCTGATTGGCCGGGTCTAGTCAGCTGACTCCAGCAACCAATCAGCAGCCTGCCCGGTTCTCCCCTCTCTCTGATTGGTCAGCCCTGGTCAGGTGACATCACCCACCAATCAGGAGGCTAGGGGTGAGGGGCAGCAACTGATTGGCCGAGCCTAGTCAGCTGACTCCAGCAACCAATCAGGAGCCAGCCCAGTTTCCCCTCTCTCTGATTGGTCAGCCCATATCAGGTGACATCACCCACCAATCAGGAGGCTAGGGCTGAGGGGCAGCCCCTGATTGGCTGAGCCTAGTCAGCTGACTCCAGCAACCAATCAGCAGCCAGCCCGGTTCCCCCCTCTCTCTGATTGGTCAGCCCTGGTCAGGTGACACCACCCACCAATCAGGAGGCTAGGACTAAGGGGCAGCCCCTGATTGGCCGAGACTAGTCAGCTGACTCCAGCAACCAATCAGCATCCAGCCCGGTTCCCCCCTCTCTCTGATTGGTCAGCCATTGTCAGGTGACATCACCCACCAATCAGTAGGATAGGGCTGAGGGGCAGCCCCTGATTGGCCGAGCCTAGTCAGCTGACTCCAGCAACCAATCAGCAGCCAGCCCGGTTCCCCCCTCTCTCTGATTGGTCAGCCCTGGTCAGGTGACATCACCCACCAATCAGGAGGCTAGGGCTGAGGGGCAGCCCCTGATTGGCCGAGCCTAATCAGCTGACTCCAGCAACCAATCAGCAGCCAGCCCAGTTTCCCCTCTCTCTGATTGGTCAGCCCATATCAGGTGACATCACCCACCAATCAGGAGGCTAGGGCTGAGGGGCAGCCCCTGATTGGCTGAGCCTAGTCAGCTGACTCCAGCAACCAATCAGCAGCCTGCCCAGTTCCCCCTCTCCCTGATTGGTCAGCCCTGGTCAGGTGACACCAACCACCAATCAGGAGGCTAGGGCTGAGGGGCAGCCCCTGATTGGCCGAGCCTAGTCAGCTGACTCCAGCAACCAATCAGCCCTGGTCAGGTGACATCACCCACCAATCAGGAGGCTAGGGCTGAGGGGCAGCCCCTGATTGGCCGAGCCTAATCAGCTGACTCCAGCAACCAATCAGCAGCCAGCCCAGTTTCCCCTCTCTCTGATTGGTCAGCCCATATCAGGTGACATCACCCACCAATCAGGAGGCTAGGGCTGAGGGGCAGCCCCTGATTGGCTGAGCCTAGTCAGCTGACTCCAGCAACCAATCAGCAGCCTGCCCAGTTCCCCCTCTCCCTGATTGGTCAGCCCTGGTCAGGTGACACCAACCACCAATCAGGAGGCTAGGGCTGAGGGGCAGCCCCTGATTGGCCGAGCCTAGTCAGCTGACTCCAGCAACCAATCAGCCCTGGTCAGGTGACATCACCCACCAATCAGGAGGCTAGGGCTGAGGGGCAGCCCCTGATTGACCCAGCCTAATCAGCTGACTCCAGCAACCAATCAGCAGCCTGCCCAGTTCCCCCTCTCTCTGATTGGTCAGCCCTGGTCATGTGAATCCACACATCAATCAGGAAGCTAGGACTGAGGGGCAGCTGCTGCTTGACAAGGAGAAGCCTATCTTCGCTCAACAGGCAGGAGAATGTCTCCAGCAGTCACTTCCTTAATTGGAGAGTATTCCCTGGAAGGAGGGTTGACGGGAGACTCCATAGGGCCCATACTTACAGGTTCCTCTTGCTAGAAGGGCTGAGCTGCTCCTGTACAGTGCATAATTAAAAGGTTAGGGATTTTCCAGCGACATCACATTGACTTAGCTATGCATTATACAGGGCCAGCCAAGCTCTTTACGCAGCAGAAACGTATTAATAATCTGGAAATTAGAATGTATAGCAAATTCAAGGAGTTTAAATCAGGCCTCTGCCGTAGACTTGCTTCTGATATTGAGGTGGTCTGTTATAGCAACAATCCACAAATAGCCAGGACAATCTTGCCCAGAGCTGCAAATTCACTCACATTAAACCCCTATGTTTGCTTTTGTACAACAGTCCACGAATCCTCACACTGGAGGAGGGAAAGCAGAAGGCTTCACCAAGCTGGTTCACTTAGCATTTTGGTTACATTAGCATTTTCTATAGCCTCCCTCTAAAGGTACAGGCACTAGCACTTCCTACAATCTGCAGTGACAACTACATACCAAAGGAATATAAAAAATAATAATAATAACACACACACACTTAAATAATTCATTTGATTTCCATAAAAGATAAAAAATGTGAAGTTCCTTAATGCGCCACGTCAAGTCACTTCCTGGGTGGGAGTTGCGTCTCTATTGGCTCAGCAAGACTCCATTTGTGATTGGGTGTAGCATTTTCCATACTTTGGTTAACTCCAAACTGGGATAGCAAAGGTGGAGGCAGGAAAAAAACTAAAACACAAAAGAAGAGACAGGGGAAATACTGTACAAAGATAAGCCCTGGCCTGGAGACATCCTACTGCAACCACAGCACCTCGATCTCTCAAAGAAAATGGATGAGGACAATACACAAGGGTGTGGGGGGCAATGGGGCATTCATTTACATGGAGGGCTGGCTGAGGGTCATCACATAAATCAATACACAATGAGGGGCTGTCTGGTGGGATAAATACACAATGTGGGGATGTACGGTGGGATAAATATACAATGCAGGCGTAATTTTTAAGTTCATAATTTTGTATGGTCTCTGAATGATGATATAAATATCCAGATGTGGGGGAAATGGCTAATGCTGACAGAGTGACTCAAATCTCTTTGACTAAATCATTCAATTTAAATGCATCAACTGGGTGGCTTGTATTTTGGTCTACCTGGTTGCTAACAATAGCTTTTTTCTCCATCACCAAACAACAACAAAAAAAACACAATGTTCAAGAGAGCTGAGTAAAGGCTCAAGATGGAGCAAAGAGGAATTGAACACATGCCCTTAAGTACTCCAGCTTAGCTCCTTAACCATTACTCTACATAGCCATATGAAAGCAGCCCCTAGCTTGTCTCCCACACAAACACAATTAATAAACTAAAGAAGGGTAACATGTACACTACAGACACTAGCAAACCTATCCCCTGCAAACAATCCATTGTTTTTTTAGCTCAATGCAATCTTGTTGCTTGCCTTCCTCCCAAACACACCAAATAAATCAATTGGAGTAAATTAAACCCAGAACCTCAAAAACTAAATCCAACATCTAAACCATTGCACAACAGAGAACAGGTATAAGGCCCTACAGAAACAATCCTTTCATTTTTACAGTCCTTTAGCTAGCCTGACTCACAAACAAATTCACTAAATAAACTAAAGAAGGGTGGCTTGTAAGGGCAAAGACAAGATGGCTTATGTTTTGGTCTATGGGCTTACTAAAAAAAAAAAAAAAAAGCAGTCACAGATGAAGCCTACGGGAATTGAACCCAGAACCTCAAGTCACCAAGTCCGACACCTTAGCCATTAGGCTACAGAGACTAGACGTAAGAACTGCATTCAAACACACTAAATAAACTAAAGTATGGTGGCTTGCAGGGGCAGAACATGCTAACACCTAACCCAATATGCTACAGAGAGAAGCGTTTTCCAGTATCTCTGACTTGGAGTTGTGGTTAAGGTGTAGGACTTCCACCCTGTTGCTCGTAAGTTCGAATACAGCTACTGCCGCTTGTTCCCACACCAGTAAACTTAGGCGTGGTAAATGTGGTGGTAATTGTTAATCATGTTGTAATTACCATGGTAAATTCAACAGGCAAAAAAACAGACGATGTTGTTATTAATGATTCATTTAACAAATTAATAATTAGTAATAATTATTAAATAATCATAAAGTGCCATGCAATATGATACCTCTCTCTGTGACATAACGCACCAATCAGGAGTCTAGGGCTGAGGGGCAGCCCCTGATTGGCCGAGCCTAGTCAGCTGACTCCAGCAACCAATCAGCAGCCTGCCCAGTTCCCCCTCTCTCTGATTGGTCAGCCCTGGTCAGGTGACATCACCCACCAATCAGGAGGCTAGGGGTGAGGGGCAGCAACTGATTGGCCGAGCCTAGTCAGCTGACTCCAGCAACCAATCAGGAGCCAGCCCAGTTTCCCCTCTCTCTGATTGGTCAGCCCATATCAGGTGACATCACCCACCAATCAGGAGGCTAGGGGTGAGGGGCAGCAACTGATTGGCCGAGCCTAGTCAGCTGACTCCAGCAACCAATCAGGAGCCAGCCCAGTTTCCCCTCTCTCTGATTGGTCAGCCCATATCAGGTGACATCACCCACCAATCAGGAGGCTAGGGCTGAGGGGCAGCCCCTGATTGGCTGAGCCTAGTCAGCTGACTCCAGCAACCAATCAGCAGCCTGCCCAGTTTCCCCTCTCCCTGATTGGTCAGCCCTGGTCAGGTGACACCACCCACCAATCAGGAGGCTAGGACTAAGGGGCAGCCCCTGATTGGCCGAGACTAGTCAGCTGACTCCAGCAACCAATCAGCAGTCTGCCCAGTTTCCCCTCTCCCTGATTGGTCAGCCCTGGTCAGGTGACACCACCCACCAATCAGGAGGCTAGGACTAAGGGGCAGCCCCTGATTGGCCGAGACTAGTCAGCTGACACCAGCAACCAATCAGCAGTCTGCCCAGTTTCCCCTCTCCCTGATTGGTCAGCCCTGGTCAGGTGACACCACCCACCAATCAGGAGGCTAGGACTAAGGGGCAGCCCCTGATTGGCCGAGACTAGTCAGCTGACTCCAGCAACCAATCAGCAGCCCGCCCGGTTCCCCTCTCTATCTGATTGGTCAGCCCTGGTCAGGTGACATCACCCACCAATCAGGAGGATAGGGCTGAGGGGCAGCCCCTGATTGGCCGAGCCTAGTCAGCTGACTCCAGCAACCAATCAGCAGCCTGCCCAGTTCCCCCTCTCTCTGATTTGTCAGCCCTGGTCAGGTGACATCACCCACCAATCAGGAGGCTAGGGGTGAGGGGCAGCAACTGATTGGCCGAGCCTAGTCAGCTGACTCCAGCAACCAATCAGCAGCCTGCCCAGTTCCCCCTCTCCCTGATTGGTCAGCCCTGGTCAGGTGACATCACCCACCCATCAGGAGGCTAGGACTAAGGGGCAGCCCCTGATTGGCCGAGACTAGTCAGCTGACTCCAGCAACCAATCAGCAGTCTGCCCAGTTTCCCCTCTCCCTGATTGGTCAGCCCTGGTCAGGTGACACCACCCACCAATCAGGAGGCTAGGACTAAGGGGCAGCCCCTGATTGGCCGAGACTAGTCAGCTGACTCCAGCAACCAATCAGCAGTCTGCCCAGTTTCCCCTCTCCCTGATTGGTCAGCCCTGGTCAGGTGACACCACCCACCAATCAGGAGGCTAGGACTAAGGGGCAGCCCCTGATTGGCCGAGACTAGTCAGCTGACTCCAGCAACCAATCAGCAGCCCGCCCGGTTCCCCTCTCTATCTGATTGGTCAGCCCTGGTCAGGTGACATCACCCACCAATCAGGAGGATAGGGCTGAGGGGCAGCCCCTGATTGGCCGAGCCTAGTCAGCTGACTCCAGCAACCAATCAGGAGCCAGCCCAGTTTCCCCTCTCTCTGATTTGTCAGCCCTGGTCAGGTGACATCACCCACCAATCAGGAGGATAGGGCTGAGGGGCAGCCCCTGATTGGCCGAGCCTAGTCAGCTGACTCCAGCAACCAATCAGCAGCCTGTCCAGTTCCCCCTCTCTCTGATTGGTCAGCCCTGGTCAGGTGACACCACCCACCAATCAGGAGGCTAGGGCTGAGGGGCAGCCTCTGATTGGCCGGGTCTAGTCAGCTGACTCCAGCAACCAATCAGCAGCCTGCCCAGTTCTCCCCTCTCTCTGATTGGTCAGCCCTGGTCAGGTGACATCACCCACCAATCAGGAGGCTAGGGGTGAGGGGCAGCAACTGATTGGCCGAGCCTAGTCAGCTGACTCCAGCAACCAATCAGGAGCCAGCCCAGTTTCCCCTCTCTCTGATTGATCAGCCCATATCAGGTGACATCACCCACCAATCAGGAGGCTAGGGCTGAGGGGCAGCCCCTGATTGGCTGAGCCTAGTCAGCTGACACCAGCAACCAATCAGCAGCCTGCCCAGTTTCCCCTCTCTCTGATTGGTCAGCCCTGGTCAGGTGACACCACCCACCAATCAGGAGGCTAGGGCTGAGGGGCAGCCCCTGATTGGCTGAGCCTAGTCAGCTGACTCCAGCAACCAATCAGCAGCCTGCCCAGTTTCCCCTCTCCCTGATTGGTCAGCCCTGGTCAGGTGACACCACCCACCAATCAGGAGGCTAGGACTAAGGGGCAGCCCCTGATTGGCCGAGACTAGTCAGCTGACTCCAGCAACCAATCAGCAGTCTGCCCAGTTTCCCCTCTCCCTGATTGGTCAGCCCTGGTCAGGTGACACCACCCACCAATCAGGAGGCTAGGACTAAGGGGCAGCCCCTGATTGGCCGAGACTAGTCAGCTGACTCCAGCAACCAATCAGCAGCCAGCCCGGTTCCCCCCTCTCTCTCATTGGTCAGCCCTGGTCAGGTGACACCACCCACCAATCAGGAGGCTAGGACTAAGGGGCAGCCCCTGATTGGCCGAGACTAGTCTGCTGACTCCAGCAACCAATCAGCAGCCAGCCCGGTTCCCCTCTCTCTGATTGGTCAGCCCTGGTCAGGTGACATCACCCACCAATCAGGAGGATAGGGCTGAGGGGCAGCCCCTGATTGGCCGAGCCTAGTCAGCTGACTCCAGCAACCAATCAGCAGCCTGCCCAGTTCCCCCTCTCTCTGATTGGTCAGCCCTGGTCAGGTGACACCACCCACCAATCAGGAGGCTAGGGCTGAGGGGCAGCCTCTGATTGGTCGGGTCTAGTCAGCTGACTCCAGCAACCAATCAGCAGCCTGGCCAGTTCCCCCTCTCTCTGATTGGTCAGCCCTGGTCAGGTGACACCACCCACCAATCAGGAGGCTAGGACTAAGGGGCAGCCCCTGATTGGCCGAGACTAGTCAGCTGACTCCAGCAACCAATCAGCAGCCCGCCCGGTTCCCCTCTCTATCTGATTGGTCAGCCCTGGTCAGGTGACATCACCCACCAATCAGGAGGATAGGGCTGAGGGGCAGCCCCTGATTGGCCGAGCCTAGTCAGCTGACTCCAGCAACCAATCAGGAGCCAGCCCAGTTTCCCCTCTCTCTGATTTGTCAGCCCTGGTCAGGTGACATCACCCACCAATCAGGAGGATAGGGCTGAGGGGCAGCCCCTGATTGGCCGAGCCTAGTCAGCTGACTCCAGCAACCAATCAGCAGCCTGTCCAGTTCCCCCTCTCTCTGATTGGTCAGCCCTGGTCAGGTGACACCACCCACCAATCAGGAGGCTAGGGCTGAGGGGCAGCCTAAATTGGCCGGGTCTAGTCAGCTGACTCCAGCAACCAATCAGCAGCCTGCCCAGTTCTCCCCTCTCTCTGATTGGTCAGCCCTGGTCAGGTGACATCACCCACCAATCAGGAGGCTAGGGGTGAGGGGCAGCAACTGATTGGCCGAGCCTAGTCAGCTGACTCCAGCAACCAATCAGGAGCCAGCCCAGTTTCCCCTCTCTCTGATTGATCAGCCCATATCAGGTGACATCACCCACCAATCAGGAGGCTAGGGCTGAGGGGCAGCCCCTGATTGGCTGAGCCTAGTCAGCTGACACCAGCAACCAATCAGCAGCCTGCCCAGTTTCCCCTCTCTCTGATTGGTCAGCCCTGGTCAGGTGACACCACCCACCAATCAGGAGGCTAGGGCTGAGGGGCAGCCCCTGATTGGCTGAGCCTAGTCAGCTGACTCCAGCAACCAATCAGCAGCCTGCCCAGTTTCCCCTCTCCCTGATTGGTCAGCCCTGGTCAGGTGACACCACCCACCAATCAGGAGGCTAGGACTAAGGGGCAGCCCCTGATTGGCCGAGACTAGTCAGCTGACTCCAGCAACCAATCAGCAGTCTGCCCAGTTTCCCCTCTCCCTGATTGGTCAGCCCTGGTCAGGTGACATCACCCACCAATCAGGAGGCTAGGGCTGAGGGGCAGCCTCTGATTGGCCGAGTCTAGTCAGCTGACTCCAGAAAACCAATCAGCAGCCTGCCCAGTTCTCCCCTCTTTCTGATTGGTCAGCCCTGGTCAGGTGACATCACCCACCAATCAGGAGGCTAGGGCTGAGGGGCAGCAACTGATTGGCCGAGCCTAGTCAGCTGACTCCAGCAACCAATCAGAAGCCAGCCCAGTTTCCCCTCTCTCTGAATGGTCAGCCCATATCAGGTGACATCACCCACCAATCAGGAGGCTAGGGCTGAGGGGCAGCCCCTGATTGGCTGAGCCTAGTCAGCTGACTCCAGCAACCAATCAGCAGCCAGCCCGGTTCCCCCCTCTCTCTGATTGGTCAGCCCTGGTCAGGTGACACCACCCACCAATCAGGAGGCTAGGACTAAGGGGCAGCCCCTGATTGGCCGAGACTAGTCAGCTGACTCCAGCAACCAATCAGCCCTGGTCAGGTGACATCACCCACCAATCAGGAGGCTAGGGCTGAGGGGCAGCCCCTGATTGGCCGAGCCTAATCAGCTGACTCCAGCAACCAATCAGCAGCCTGCCCAGTTCCCCCTCTCTCTGATTGGTCAGCCCTGGTCATGTGAATCCACACATCAATCAGGAAGCTAGGACTGAGGGGCAGCTGCTGCTTGACAAGGAGAAGCCTATCTTGGCTCAACAGGCAGTAGAATGTTTCCAGCAGTCACTTCCTTAATTGGAGAGTATTCCCTGGAAGGAGGGTTGACGGGAGACTCCATAGGGCCAATACTTATAGGTTCCTCTTGCTAGAAGGGCTGAGCTGCTCCTGTACAGTGCATAATTAAAAGGTTAGGGATTTTCCAGCGACATCACATTGACTTAGCTATGCATTATACAGGGCCAGCCAAGCTCTTTACGCAGCAGAAACGTATTAATAATCTGGAAATTAGAATGTATAGCAAATTCAAGGAGTTTAAATCAGGTCTCTGCTGTAGACTTGCTTCTGATATTGAGGTGGTCTGTTATAGCAACAATCCACAAATAGCCAGGACAATCTTGCCCAGAGCTGCAAATTCACTCACATTAAACCCCTATGTTTGCTTTTGTACAACAGTCCACGAATCCTCACACTGGAGGAGGGAAAGCAGAAGGCTTCACCAAGCTGGTTCACTTAGCATTTTGGTTACATTAGCATTTTCTATAGCCTCCCTCTAAAGGTACAGGCACTAGCACTTCCTACAATCTGCAGTGACAACTACATACCAAAGGAATATAAAAAATAATAATAATAACACACACACACTTAAATAATTCATTTGATTTCCATAAAAGATAAAAAATGTGAAGTTCCTTAATGCGCCACGTCAAGTCACTTCCTGGGTGGGAGTTGCGTCTCTATTGGCTCAGCAAGACTCCATTTGTGATTGGGTGTAGCATTTTCCATACTTTGGTTAACTCCAAACTGGGATAGCAAAGGTGGAGGCAGGAAAAAAACTAAAACACAAAAGAAGAGACAGGGGAAATACTGTACAAAGATAAGCCCTGGCCTGGAGACATCCTACTGCAACCACAGCACCTCGATCTCTCAAAGAAAATGGATGAGGACAATACACAAGGGTGTGGGGGGCAATGGGGCATTCATTTACATGGAGGGCTGGCTGAGGGTCATCACATAAATCAATACACAATGAGGGGCTGTCTGGTGGGATAAATACACAATGTGGGGATGTACGGTGGGATAAATATACAATGCAGGCGTAATTTTTAAGTTCATAATTTTGTATGGTCTCTGAATGATGATATAAATATCCAGATGTGGGGGAAATGGCTAATGCTGACAGAGTGACTCAAATCTCTTTGACTAAATCATTCAATTTAAATGCATCAACTGGGTGGCTTGTATTTTGGTCTACCTGGTTGCTAACAATAGCTTTTTTCTCCATCACCAAACAACAACAAAAAAAACACAATGTTCAAGAGAGCTGAGTAAAGGCTCAAGATGGAGCAAAGAGGAATTGAACACATGCCCTTAAGTACTCCAGCTTAGCTCCTTAACCATTACTCTACATAGCCATATGAAAGCAGCCCCTAGCTTGTCTCCCACACAAACACAATTAATAAACTAAAGAAGGGTAACATGTACACTACAGACACTAGCAAACCTATCCCCTGCAAACAATCCATTGTTTTTTTAGCTCAATGCAATCTTGTTGCTTGCCTTCCTCCCAAACACACCAAATAAATCAATTGGAGTAAATTAAACCCAGAACCTCAAAAACTAAATCCAACATCTAAACCATTGCACAACAGAGAACAGGTATAAGGCCCTACAGAAACAATCCTTTCATTTTTACAGTCCTTTAGCTAGCCTGACTCACAAACAAATTCACTAAATAAACTAAAGAAGGGTGGCTTGTAAGGGCAAAGACAAGATGGCTTATGTTTTGGTCTATGGGCTTACTAAAAAAAAAAAAAAAAAAACAGTCACAGATGAAGCCTACGGGAATTGAACCCAGAACCTCAAGTCACCAAGTCCGACACCTTAGCCATTAGGCTACAGAGACTAGACGTAAGAACTGCATTCAAACACACTAAATAAACTAAAGTATGGTGGCTTGCAGGGGCAGAACATGCTAACACCTAACCCAATATGCTACAGAGAGAAGCGTTTTCCAGTATCTCTGACTTGGAGTTGTGGTTAAGGTGTAGGACTTCCACCCTGTTGCTCGTAAGTTCGAATACAGCTACTGCCGCTTGTTCCCACACCAGTAAACTTAGGCGTGGTAAATGTGGTGGTAATTGTTAATCATGTTGTAATTACCATGGTAAATTCAACAGGCAAAAAAACAGACGATGTTGTTATTAATGATTCATTTAACAAATTAATAATTATTAAATAATCATAAAGTGCCATGCAATATGATACCTCTCTCTGTGACATAACGCACCAATCAGGAGTCTAGGGCTGAGGGGCAGCCCCTGATTGGCCGAGCCTAGTCAGCTGACTCCAGCAACCAATCAGCAGCCTGCCCAGTTCCCCCTCTCTCTGATTGGTCAGCCCTGGTCAGGTGACATCACCCACCAATCAGGAGGCTAGGGGTGAGGGGCAGCAACTGATTGGCCGAGCCTAGTCAGCTGACTCCAGCAACCAATCAGGAGCCAGCCCAGTTTCCCCTCTCTCTGATTGGTCAGCCCATATCAGGTGACATCACCCACCAATCAGGAGGCTAGGGGTGAGGGGCAGCAACTGATTGGCCGAGCCTAGTCAGCTGACTCCAGCAACCAATCAGGAGCCAGCCCAGTTTCCCCTCTCTCTGATTGGTCAGCCCATATCAGGTGACATCACCCACCAATCAGGAGGCTAGGGCTGAGGGGCAGCCCCTGATTGGCTGAGCCTAGTCAGCTGACTCCAGCAACCAATCAGCAGCCTGCCCAGTTTCCCCTCTCCCTGATTGGTCAGCCCTGGTCAGGTGACACCACCCACCAATCAGGAGGCTAGGACTAAGGGGCAGCCCCTGATTGGCCGAGACTAGTCAGCTGACTCCAGCAACCAATCAGCAGTCTGCCCAGTTTCCCCTCTCCCTGATTGGTCAGCCCTGGTCAGGTGACACCACCCACCAATCAGGAGGCTAGGACTAAGGGGCAGCCCCTGATTGGCCGAGACTAGTCAGCTGACACCAGCAACCAATCAGCAGTCTGCCCAGTTTCCCCTCTCCCTGATTGGTCAGCCCTGGTCAGGTGACACCACCCACCAATCAGGAGGCTAGGACTAAGGGGCAGCCCCTGATTGGCCGAGACTAGTCAGCTGACTCCAGCAACCAATCAGCAGCCCGCCCGGTTCCCCTCTCTATCTGATTGGTCAGCCCTGGTCAGGTGACATCACCCACCAATCAGGAGGATAGGGCTGAGGGGCAGCCCCTGATTGGCCGAGCCTAGTCAGTTGACTCCAGCAACCAATCAGCAGCCTGCCCAGTTCCCCCTCTCTCTGATTTGTCAGCCCTGGTCAGGTGACATCACCCACCAATCAGGAGGCTAGGGGTGAGGGGCAGCAACTGATTGGCCGAGCCTAGTCAGCTGACTCCAGCAACCAATCAGCAGCCTGCCCAGTTCCCCCTCTCCCTGATTGGTCAGCCCTGGTCAGGTGACATCACCCACCCATCAGGAGGCTAGGACTAAGGGGCAGCCCCTGATTGGCCGAGACTAGTCAGCTGACTCCAGCAACCAATCAGCAGTCTGCCCAGTTTCCCCTCTCCCTGATTGGTCAGCCCTGGTCAGGTGACACCACCCACCAATCAGGAGGCTAGGACTAAGGGGCAGCCCCTGATTGGCCGAGACTAGTCAGCTGACTCCAGCAACCAATCAGCAGTCTGCCCAGTTTCCCCTCTCCCTGATTGGTCAGCCCTGGTCAGGTGACACCACCCACCAATCAGGAGGCTAGGACTAAGGGGCAGCCCCTGATTGGCCGAGACTAGTCAGCTGACTCCAGCAACCAATCAGCAGCCCGCCCGGTTCCCCTCTCTATCTGATTGGTCAGCCCTGGTCAGGTGACATCACCCACCAATCAGGAGGATAGGGCTGAGGGGCAGCCCCTGATTGGCCGAGCCTAGTCAGCTGACTCCAGCAACCAATCAGGAGCCAGCCCAGTTTCCCCTCTCTCTGATTTGTCAGCCCTGGTCAGGTGACATCACCCACCAATCAGGAGGATAGGGCTGAGGGGCAGCCCCTGATTGGCCGAGCCTAGTCAGCTGACTCCAGCAACCAATCAGCAGCCTGTCCAGTTCCCCCTCTCTCTGATTGGTCAGCCCTGGTCAGGTGACACCACCCACCAATCAGGAGGCTAGGGCTGAGGGGCAGCCTCTGATTGGCCGGGTCTAGTCAGCTGACTCCAGCAACCAATCAGCAGCCTGCCCAGTTCTCCCCTCTCTCTGATTGGTCAGCCCTGGTCAGGTGACATCACCCACCAATCAGGAGGCTAGGGGTGAGGGGCAGCAACTGATTGGCCGAGCCTAGTCAGCTGACTCCAGCAACCAATCAGGAGCCAGCCCAGTTTCCCCTCTCTCTGATTGATCAGCCCATATCAGGTGACATCACCCACCAATCAGGAGGCTAGGGCTGAGGGGCAGCCCCTGATTGGCTGAGCCTAGTCAGCTGACACCAGCAACCAATCAGCAGCCTGCCCAGTTTCCCCTCTCTCTGATTGGTCAGCCCTGGTCAGGTGACACCACCCACCAATCAGGAGGCTAGGGCTGAGGGGCAGCCCCTGATTGGCTGAGCCTAGTCAGCTGACTCCAGCAACCAATCAGCAGCCTGCCCAGTTTCCCCTCTCCCTGATTGGTCAGCCCTGGTCAGGTGACACCACCCACCAATCAGGAGGCTAGGACTAAGGGGCAGCCCCTGATTGGCCGAGACTAGTCAGCTGACTCCAGCAACCAATCAGCAGTCTGCCCAGTTTCCCCTCTCCCTGATTGGTCAGCCCTGGTCAGGTGACACCACCCACCAATCAGGAGGCTAGGACTAAGGGGCAGCCCCTGATTGGCCGAGACTAGTCAGCTGACTCCAGCAACCAATCAGCAGCCAGCCCGGTTCCCCCCTCTCTCTCATTGGTCAGCCCTGGTCAGGTGACACCACCCACCAATCAGGAGGCTAGGACTAAGGGGCAGCCCCTGATTGGCCGAGACTAGTCTGCTGACTCCAGCAACCAATCAGCAGCCAGCCCGGTTCCCCTCTCTCTGATTGGTCAGCCCTGGTCAGGTGACATCACCCACCAATCAGGAGGATAGGGCTGAGGGGCAGCCCCTGATTGGCCGAGCCTAGTCAGCTGACTCCAGCAACCAATCAGCAGCCTGCCCAGTTCCCCCTCTCTCTGATTGGTCAGCCCTGGTCAGGTGACACCACCCACCAATCAGGAGGCTAGGGCTGAGGGGCAGCCTCTGATTGGTCGGGTCTAGTCAGCTGACTCCAGCAACCAATCAGCAGCCTGGCCAGTTCCCCCTCTCTCTGATTGGTCAGCCCTGGTCAGGTGACACCACCCACCAATCAGGAGGCTAGGACTAAGGGGCAGCCCCTGATTGGCCGAGACTAGTCAGCTGACTCCAGCAACCAATCAGCAGCCCGCCCGGTTCCCCTCTCTATCTGATTGGTCAGCCCTGGTCAGGTGACATCACCCACCAATCAGGAGGATAGGGCTGAGGGGCAGCCCCTGATTGGCCGAGCCTAGTCAGCTGACTCCAGCAACCAATCAGGAGCCAGCCCAGTTTCCCCTCTCTCTGATTTGTCAGCCCTGGTCAGGTGACATCACCCACCAATCAGGAGGATAGGGCTGAGGGGCAGCCCCTGATTGGCCGAGCCTAGTCAGCTGACTCCAGCAACCAATCAGCAGCCTGTCCAGTTCCCCCTCTCTCTGATTGGTCAGCCCTGGTCAGGTGACACCACCCACCAATCAGGAGGCTAGGGCTGAGGGGCAGCCTCTGATTGGCCGGGTCTAGTCAGCTGACTCCAGCAACCAATCAGCAGCCTGCCCAGTTCTCCCCTCTCTCTGATTGGTCAGCCCTGGTCAGGTGACATCACCCACCAATCAGGAGGCTAGGGGTGAGGGGCAGCAACTGATTGGCCGAGCCTAGTCAGCTGACTCCAGCAACCAATCAGGAGCCAGCCCAGTTTCCCCTCTCTCTGATTGATCAGCCCATATCAGGTGACATCACCCACCAATCAGGAGGCTAGGGCTGAGGGGCAGCCCCTGATTGGCTGAGCCTAGTCAGCTGACACCAGCAACCAATCAGCAGCCTGCCCAGTTTCCCCTCTCTCTGATTGGTCAGCCCTGGTCAGGTGACACCACCCACCAATCAGGAGGCTAGGGCTGAGGGGCAGCCCCTGATTGGCTGAGCCTAGTCAGCTGACTCCAGCAACCAATCAGCAGCCTGCCCAGTTTCCCCTCTCCCTGATTGGTCAGCCCTGGTCAGGTGACACCACCCACCAATCAGGAGGCTAGGACTAAGGGGCAGCCCCTGATTGGCCGAGACTAGTCAGCTGACTCCAGCAACCAATCAGCAGTCTGCCCAGTTTCCCCTCTCCCTGATTGGTCAGCCCTGGTCAGGTGACACCACCCACCAATCAGGAGGCTAGGACTAAGGGGCAGCCCCTGATTGGCCGAGACTAGTCAGCTGACTCCAGCAACCAATCAGCAGCCAGCCCGGTTCCCCCCTCTCTCTCATTGGTCAGCCCTGGTCAGGTGACACCACCCACCAATCAGGAGGCTAGGACTAAGGGGCAGCCCCTGATTGGCCGAGACTAGTCTGCTGACTCCAGCAACCAATCAGCAGCCAGCCCGGTTCCCCTCTCTCTGATTGGTCAGCCCTGGTCAGGTGACATCACCCACCAATCAGGAGGATAGGGCTGAGGGGCAGCTCCTGATTGGCCGAGCCTAGTCAGCTGACTCCAGCAACCAATCAGCAGCCTGCCCAGTTCCCCCTCTCTCTGATTGGTCAGCCCTGGTCAGGTGACACCACCCACCAATCAGGAGGCTAGGGCTGAGGGGCAGCCTCTGATTGGTCGGGTCTAGTCAGCTGACTCCAGCAACCAATCAGCAGCCTGGCCAGTTCTCCCCTCTCTCTGATTGGTCAGCCCTGGTCAGGTGACATCACCCACCAATCAGGAGGCTAGGGGTGAGGGGCAGCAACTGATTGGCCGAGCCTAGTCAGCTGACTCCAGCAACCAATCAGGAGCCAGCCCAGTTTCCCCTCTCTCTGATTGGTCAGCCCATATCAGGTGACATCACCCACCAATCAGGAGGCTAGGGGTGAGGGGCAGCAACTGATTGGCCGAGCCTAGTCAGCTGACTCCAGCAACCAATCAGGAGCCAGCCCAGTTTCCCCTCTCTCTGATTGGTCAGCCCATATCAGGTGACATCACCCACCAATCAGGAGGCTAGGGCTGAGGGGCAGCCCCTGATTGGCTGAGCCTAGTCAGCTGACTCCAGCAACCAATCAGCAGCCTGCCCAGTTCCCCCTCTCCCTGATTGGTCAGCCCTGGTCAGGTGACACCACCCACCAATCAGGAGGCTAGGGCTGAGGGGCAGCCCCTGATTGGCCGAGCCTAGTCAGCTGACTCCAGCAACCAATCAGCCCTGGTCAGGTGACATCACCCACCAATCAGGAGGCTAGGGCTGAGGGGCAGCCCCTCATTGGCCGAGCCTAATCAGCTGACTCCAGCAACCAATCAGCAGCCTGCCCAGTTCCCCCTCTCTCTGATTGGTCAGCCCTGGTCATGTGAATCCACACATCAATCAGGAAGCTAGGACTGAGGGGCAGCTGCTGCTTGACAAGGAGAAGCCTACCTTGGCTCAACAGGCAGGAGAATGTCTCCAGCAGTCACTTCCTTAATTGGAGAGTATTCCCTGGAAGGAGGGTTGACGGGAGACTCCATAGGGCCCATACTTACAGGTTCCTCTTGCTACAAGGGCTGAGCTGCTCCTGTACAGTGCATAATTAAAAGGTTAGGGATTTTCCAGCGAAATCACATTGACTTAGCTATGCATTATACAGGGCCAGCCAAGCTCTTTACGCAGCAGAAACGTATTAATAATCTGGAAATTAGAATGTATAGCAAATTCAAGGAGTTTAAATCAGGTCTCTGCCGTAGACTTGCTTCTGATATTGAGGTGGTCTGTTATAGCAACAATCCACAAATAGCCAGGACAATCTTGCCCAGAGCTGCAAATTCACTCACATTAAACCCCTATGTTTGCTTTTGTACAACAGTCCACGAATCCTCACACTGGAGGAGGGAAAGCAGAAGGCTTCACCAAGCTGGTTCACTTAGCATTTTGGTTACATTAGCATTTTCTATAGCCTCCCTCTAAAGGTACAGGCACTAGCACTTCCTACAATCTGCAGTGACAACTACATACCAAAGGAATATAAAAAATAATAATAATAACACACACACACTTAAATAATTCATTTGATTTCCATAAAAGATAAAAAATGTGAAGTTCCTTAATGCGCCACGTCAAGTCACTTCCTGGGTGGGAGTTGCGTCTCTATTGGCTCAGCAAGACTCCATTTGTGATTGGGTGTAGCATTTTCCATACTTTGGTTAACTCCAAACTGGGATAGCAAAGGTGGAGGCAGGAAAAAAACTAAAACACAAAAGAAGAGACAGGGGAAATACTGTACAAAGATAAGCCCTGGCCTGGAGACATCCTACTGCAACCACAGCACCTCGATCTCTCAAAGAAAATGGATGAGGACAATACACAAGGGTGTGGGGGGCAATGGGGCATTCATTTACATGGAGGGCTGGCTGAGGGTCATCACATAAATCAATACACAATGAGGGGCTGTCTGGTGGGATAAATACACAATGTGGGGATGTACGGTGGGATAAATATACAATGCAGGCGTAATTTTTAAGTTCATAATTTTGTATGGTCTCTGAATGATGATATAAATATCCAGATGTGGGGGAAATGGCTAATGCTGACAGAGTGACTCAAATCTCTTTGACTAAATCATTCAATTTAAATGCATCAACTGGGTGGCTTGTATTTTGGTCTACCTGGTTGCTAACAATAGCTTTTTTCTCCATCACCAAACAACAACAAAAAAAACACAATGTTCAAGAGAGCTGAGTAAAGGCTCAAGATGGAGCAAAGAGGAATTGAACACCTGCCCTTAAGTACTCCAGCTTAGCTCCTTAACCATTACTCTACATAGCCATATGAAAGCAGCCCCTAGCTTGTCTCCCACACAAACACAATTAATAAACTAAAGAAGGGTAACATGTACACTACAGACACTAGCAAACCTATCCCCTGCAAACAATCCATTGTTTTTTTAGCTCAATGCAATCTTGTTGCTTGCCTTCCTCCCAAACACACCAAATAAATCAATTGGAGTAAATTAAACCCAGAACCTCAAAAACTAAATCCAACATCTCAACCATTGCACAACAGAGAACAGGTATAAGGCCCTACAGAAACAATCCTTTCATTTTTACAGTCCTTTAGCTAGCCTGACTCACAAACAAATTCACTAAACAAACTAAAGAAGGGTGGCTTGTAAGGGCAAAGACAAGATGGCTTATGTTTTGGTCTATGGGCTTACTATAAAAAAAAAAAAAAAAAAAAAGAACAGTCACAGATGAAGCCTACGGGAATTGAACCCAGAACCTCAAGTCACCAAGTCCGACACCTTAGCCATTAGGCTACAGAAACTAGACGTAAGAACTGCATTCAAACACACTAAATAAACTAAAGTATGGTGGCTTGCAGGGGCAGAACATGCTAACACCTAACCCAATATGCTACAGAGAGAAGCGTTTTTCAGTATCTCTGACTTGGAGTTGTGGTTAAGGTGTAGGACTTCCACCCTGTTGCTCGTAAGTTCGAATACAGCTAATGCCGCCTTGTTCTTACACCAGTAAGCTTAGGCGTGGTAAATGTGGTGGTAATTGTTAATCATGTTGTAATTACCATGGTAAATTCAAGAGGCAAAAAAACAGCCAATGTTGTTATTAATGATTCATTTAAAAAATTAATAATTAGTAATTATTAAATAATCATAAAGTGCCATGCAATATGATACCTCTCTCTGTGACATAACGCACCAATCAGGAGGCTAGGGCTGAGGGGCAGCCCCTGATTGGCCGAGCCTAGTCAGCTGACACCAGCAACCAATCAGCAGCCTGCCCAGTTTCCCCTCTCTCTGATTGGTCAGCCCTAGTCAGGTGACACCACCCACCAATCAGGAGGCTAGGGCTGAGGGGCAGCCCCTGATTGGCTGAGCCTAGTCATCTGACTCCAGCAACAAATCAGCAGCCTGCCCAGTTTCCCCTCTCCCTGATTGGTCAGCCCTGGTCAGGTGACACCACCCACCAATCAGGAGGCTAGGACTAAGGGGCAGCCCCTGATTGGCCGAGACTAGTCAGCTGACTCCAGCAACCAATCAGCAGCCAGCCCGGTTCCCCCCTCTCCGAGCCTAGTCAGCTGACACCAGCAACCAATCAGCAGCCTGCCCAGTTTCCCCTCTCTCTGATTGGTCAGCCCTGGTCAGGTGACACCACCCACCAATCAGGAGGCTAGGGCTGAGGGGCAGCCCCTGATTGGCTGAGCCTAGTCATCTGACTCCAGCAACAAATCAGCAGCCTGCCCAGTTTCCCCTCTCCCTGATTGGTCAGCCCTGGTCAGGTGACACCACCCACCAATCAGGAGGCTAGGACTAAGGGGCAGCCCCTGATTGGCCGAGACTAGTCAGCTGACTCCAGCAACCAATCAGCAGCCAGCCCGGTTCCCCCCTCTCTCTGATTGGTCAGCCCTGGTCAGGTGACACCACCCACCAATCAGGAGGCTAGGACTAAGGGGCAGCCCCTGATTGGCCGAGACTAGTCAGCTGACTCCAGCAACCAATCAGCAGCCTGCCCAGTTCTCCCCTCTCTCTGATTGGTCAGCCCTGGTCAGGTGACATCACCCACCAATCAGGAGGCTAGGGCTGAGGGGCAGCCTCTGATTGGCCGAGTCTAGTCAGCTGACTCCAGAAAACCAATCAGCAGCCTGCCCAGTTCTCCCCTCTTTCTGATTGGTCAGCCCTGGTCAGGTGACATCACCCACCAATCAGGAGGCTAGGGCTGAGGGGCAGCAACTGATTGGCCGAGCCTAGTCAGCTGACTCCAGCAACCAATCAGAAGCCAGCCCAGTTTCCCCTCTCTCTGAATGGTCAGCCCATATCAGGTGACATCACCCACCAATCAGGAGGCTAGGGCTGAGGGGCAGCCCCTGATTGGCTGAGCCTAGTCAGCTGACTCCAGCAACCAATCAGCAGCCAGCCCGGTTCCCCCCTCTCTCTGATTGGTCAGCCCTGGTCAGGTGACACCACCCACCAATCAGGAGGCTAGGACTAAGGGGCAGCCCCTGATTGGCCGAGACTAGTCAGCTGACTCCAGCAACCAATCAGCCCTGGTCAGGTGACATCACCCACCAATCAGGAGGCTAGGGCTGAGGGGCAGCCCCTGATTGGCCGAGCCTAATCAGCTGACTCCAGCAACCAATCAGCAGCCTGCCCAGTTCCCCCTCTCTCTGATTGGTCAGCCCTGGTCATGTGAATCCACACATCAATCAGGAAGCTAGGACTGAGGGGCAGCTGCTGCTTGACAAGGAGAAGCCTATCTTGGCTCAACAGGCAGTAGAATGTTTCCAGCAGTCACTTCCTTAATTGGAGAGTATTCCCTGGAAGGAGGGTTGACGGGAGACTCCATAGGGCCAATACTTATAGGTTCCTCTTGCTAGAAGGGCTGAGCTGCTCCTGTACAGTGCATAATTAAAAGGTTAGGGATTTTCCAGCGACATCACATTGACTTAGCTATGCATTATACAGGGCCAGCCAAGCTCTTTACGCAGCAGAAACGTATTAATAATCTGGAAATTAGAATGTATAGCAAATTCAAGGAGTTTAAATCAGGTCTCTGCTGTAGACTTGCTTCTGATATTGAGGTGGTCTGTTATAGCAACAATCCACAAATAGCCAGGACAATCTTGCCCAGAGCTGCAAATTCACTCACATTAAACCCCTATGTTTGCTTTTGTACAACAGTCCACGAATCCTCACACTGGAGGAGGGAAAGCAGAAGGCTTCACCAAGCTGGTTCACTTAGCATTTTGGTTACATTAGCATTTTCTATAGCCTCCCTCTAAAGGTACAGGCACTAGCACTTCCTACAATCTGCAGTGACAACTACATACCAAAGGAATATAAAAAATAATAATAATAACACACACACACTTAAATAATTCATTTGATTTCCATAAAAGATAAAAAATGTGAAGTTCCTTAATGCGCCACGTCAAGTCACTTCCTGGGTGGGAGTTGCGTCTCTATTGGCTCAGCAAGACTCCATTTGTGATTGGGTGTAGCATTTTCCATACTTTGGTTAACTCCAAACTGGGATAGCAAAGGTGGAGGCAGGAAAAAAACTAAAACACAAAAGAAGAGACAGGGGAAATACTGTACAAAGATAAGCCCTGGCCTGGAGACATCCTACTGCAACCACAGCACCTCGATCTCTCAAAGAAAATGGATGAGGACAATACACAAGGGTGTGGGGGGCAATGGGGCATTCATTTACATGGAGGGCTGGCTGAGGGTCATCACATAAATCAATACACAATGAGGGGCTGTCTGGTGGGATAAATACACAATGTGGGGATGTACGGTGGGATAAATATACAATGCAGGCGTAATTTTTAAGTTCATAATTTTGTATGGTCTCTGAATGATGATATAAATATCCAGATGTGGGGGAAATGGCTAATGCTGACAGAGTGACTCAAATCTCTTTGACTAAATCATTCAATTTAAATGCATCAACTGGGTGGCTTGTATTTTGGTCTACCTGGTTGCTAACAATAGCTTTTTTCTCCATCACCAAACAACAACAAAAAAAACACAATGTTCAAGAGAGCTGAGTAAAGGCTCAAGATGGAGCAAAGAGGAATTGAACACATGCCCTTAAGTACTCCAGCTTAGCTCCTTAACCATTACTCTACATAGCCATATGAAAGCAGCCCCTAGCTTGTCTCCCACACAAACACAATTAATAAACTAAAGAAGGGTAACATGTACACTACAGACACTAGCAAACCTATCCCCTGCAAACAATCCATTGTTTTTTTAGCTCAATGCAATCTTGTTGCTTGCCTTCCTCCCAAACACACCAAATAAATCAATTGGAGTAAATTAAACCCAGAACCTCAAAAACTAAATCCAACATCTAAACCATTGCACAACAGAGAACAGGTATAAGGCCCTACAGAAACAATCCTTTCATTTTTACAGTCCTTTAGCTAGCCTGACTCACAAACAAATTCACTAAATAAACTAAAGAAGGGTGGCTTGTAAGGGCAAAGACAAGATGGCTTATGTTTTGGTCTATGGGCTTACTAAAAAAAAAAAAAAAAAAACAGTCACAGATGAAGCCTACGGGAATTGAACCCAGAACCTCAAGTCACCAAGTCCGACACCTTAGCCATTAGGCTACAGAGACTAGACGTAAGAACTGCATTCAAACACACTAAATAAACTAAAGTATGGTGGCTTGCAGGGGCAGAACATGCTAACACCTAACCCAATATGCTACAGAGAGAAGCGTTTTCCAGTATCTCTGACTTGGAGTTGTGGTTAAGGTGTAGGACTTCCACCCTGTTGCTCGTAAGTTCGAATACAGCTACTGCCGCTTGTTCCCACACCAGTAAACTTAGGCGTGGTAAATGTGGTGGTAATTGTTAATCATGTTGTAATTACCATGGTAAATTCAACAGGCAAAAAAACAGACGATGTTGTTATTAATGATTCATTTAACAAATTAATAATTATTAAATAATCATAAAGTGCCATGCAATATGATACCTCTCTCTGTGACATAACGCACCAATCAGGAGTCTAGGGCTGAGGGGCAGCCCCTGATTGGCCGAGCCTAGTCAGCTGACTCCAGCAACCAATCAGCAGCCTGCCCAGTTCCCCCTCTCTCTGATTGGTCAGCCCTGGTCAGGTGACATCACCCACCAATCAGGAGGCTAGGGGTGAGGGGCAGCAACTGATTGGCCGAGCCTAGTCAGCTGACTCCAGCAACCAATCAGGAGCCAGCCCAGTTTCCCCTCTCTCTGATTGGTCAGCCCATATCAGGTGACATCACCCACCAATCAGGAGGCTAGGGGTGAGGGGCAGCAACTGATTGGCCGAGCCTAGTCAGCTGACTCCAGCAACCAATCAGGAGCCAGCCCAGTTTCCCCTCTCTCTGATTGGTCAGCCCATATCAGGTGACATCACCCACCAATCAGGAGGCTAGGGCTGAGGGGCAGCCCCTGATTGGCTGAGCCTAGTCAGCTGACTCCAGCAACCAATCAGCAGCCTGCCCAGTTTCCCCTCTCCCTGATTGGTCAGCCCTGGTCAGGTGACACCACCCACCAATCAGGAGGCTAGGACTAAGGGGCAGCCCCTGATTGGCCGAGACTAGTCAGCTGACTCCAGCAACCAATCAGCAGTCTGCCCAGTTTCCCCTCTCCCTGATTGGTCAGCCCTGGTCAGGTGACACCACCCACCAATCAGGAGGCTAGGACTAAGGGGCAGCCCCTGATTGGCCGAGACTAGTCAGCTGACACCAGCAACCAATCAGCAGTCTGCCCAGTTTCCCCTCTCCCTGATTGGTCAGCCCTGGTCAGGTGACACCACCCACCAATCAGGAGGCTAGGACTAAGGGGCAGCCCCTGATTGGCCGAGACTAGTCAGCTGACTCCAGCAACCAATCAGCAGCCCGCCCGGTTCCCCTCTCTATCTGATTGGTCAGCCCTGGTCAGGTGACATCACCCACCAATCAGGAGGATAGGGCTGAGGGGCAGCCCCTGATTGGCCGAGCCTAGTCAGCTGACTCCAGCAACCAATCAGCAGCCTGCCCAGTTCCCCCTCTCTCTGATTTGTCAGCCCTGGTCAGGTGACATCACCCACCAATCAGGAGGCTAGGGGTGAGGGGCAGCAACTGATTGGCCGAGCCTAGTCAGCTGACTCCAGCAACCAATCAGCAGCCTGCCCAGTTCCCCCTCTCCCTGATTGGTCAGCCCTGGTCAGGTGACATCACCCACCCATCAGGAGGCTAGGACTAAGGGGCAGCCCCTGATTGGCCGAGACTAGTCAGCTGACTCCAGCAACCAATCAGCAGTCTGCCCAGTTTCCCCTCTCCCTGATTGGTCAGCCCTGGTCAGGTGACACCACCCACCAATCAGGAGGCTAGGACTAAGGGGCAGCCCCTGATTGGCCGAGACTAGTCAGCTGACTCCAGCAACCAATCAGCAGTCTGCCCAGTTTCCCCTCTCCCTGATTGGTCAGCCCTGGTCAGGTGACACCACCCACCAATCAGGAGGCTAGGACTAAGGGGCAGCCCCTGATTGGCCGAGACTAGTCAGCTGACTCCAGCAACCAATCAGCAGCCCGCCCGGTTCCCCTCTCTATCTGATTGGTCAGCCCTGGTCAGGTGACATCACCCACCAATCAGGAGGATAGGGCTGAGGGGCAGCCCCTGATTGGCCGAGCCTAGTCAGCTGACTCCAGCAACCAATCAGGAGCCAGCCCAGTTCCCCCTCTCTCTGATTTGTCAGCCCTGGTCAGGTGACATCACCCACCAATCAGGAGGATAGGGCTGAGGGGCAGCCCCTGATTGGCCGAGCCTAGTCAGCTGACTCCAGCAACCAATCAGCAGCCTGTCCAGTTCCCCCTCTCTCTGATTGGTCAGCCCTGGTCAGGTGACACCACCCACCAATCAGGAGGCTAGGGCTGAGGGGCAGCCTCTGATTGGCCGGGTCTAGTCAGCTGACTCCAGCAACCAATCAGCAGCCTGCCCAGTTCTCCCCTCTCTCTGATTGGTCAGCCCTGGTCAGGTGACATCACCCACCAATCAGGAGGCTAGGGGTGAGGGGCAGCAACTGATTGGCCGAGCCTAGTCAGCTGACTCCAGCAACCAATCAGGAGCCAGCCCAGTTTCCCCTCTCTCTGATTGATCAGCCCATATCAGGTGACATCACCCACCAATCAGGAGGCTAGGGCTGAGGGGCAGCCCCTGATTGGCTGAGCCTAGTCAGCTGACACCAGCAACCAATCAGCAGTCTGCCCAGTTTCCCCTCTCTCTGATTGGTCAGCCCTGGTCAGGTGACACCACCCACCAATCAGGAGGCTAGGGCTGAGGGGCAGCCCCTGATTGGCTGAGCCTAGTCAGCTGACTCCAGCAACCAATCAGCAGCCTGCCCAGTTTCCCCTCTCCCTGATTGGTCAGCCCTGGTCAGGTGACACCACCCACCAATCAGGAGGCTAGGACTAAGGGGCAGCCCCTGATTGGCCGAGACTAGTCAGCTGACTCCAGCAACCAATCAGCAGCCAGCCCGGTTCCCCCCTCTCCCTGATTGGTCAGCCCTGGTCAGGTGACACCACCCACCAATCAGGAGGCTAGGACTAAGGGGCAGCCCCTGATTGGCCGAGACTAGTCAGCTGACTCCAGCAACCAATCAGCAGCCAGCCCGGTTCCCCCCTCTCTCTCATTGGTCAGCCCTGGTCAGGTGACACCACCCACCAATCAGGAGGCTAGGACTAAGGGGCAGCCCCTGATTGGCCGAGACTAGTCTGCTGACTCCAGCAACCAATCAGCAGCCAGCCCGGTTCCCCTCTCTCTGATTGGTCAGCCCTGGTCAGGTGACATCACCCACCAATCAGGAGGATAGGGCTGAGGGGCAGCCCCTGATTGGCCGAGCCTAGTCAGCTGACTCCAGCAACCAATCAGCAGCCTGCCCAGTTCCCCCTCTCTCTGATTGGTCAGCCCTGGTCAGGTGACACCACCCACCAATCAGGAGGCTAGGGCTGAGGGGCAGCCTCTGATTGGTCGGGTCTAGTCAGCTGACTCCAGCAACCAATCAGCAGCCTGGCCAGTTCTCCCCTCTCTCTGATTGGTCAGCCCTGGTCAGGTGACATCACCCACCAATCAGGAGGCTAGGGGTGAGGGGCAGCAACTGATTGGCCGAGCCTAGTCAGCTGACTCCAGCAACCAATCAGGAGCCAGCCCAGTTTCCCCTCTCTCTGATTGGTCAGCCCATATCAGGTGACATCACCCACCAATCAGGAGGCTAGGGGTGAGGGGCAGCAACTGATTGGCCGAGCCTAGTCAGCTGACTCCAGCAACCAATCAGGAGCCAGCCCAGTTTCCCCTCTCTCTGATTGGTCAGCCCATATCAGGTGACATCACCCACCAATCAGGAGGCTAGGGCTGAGGGGCAGCCCCTGATTGGCTGAGCCTAGTCAGCTGACTCCAGCAACCAATCAGCAGCCTGCCCAGTTCCCCCTCTCCCTGATTGGTCAGCCCTGGTCAGGTGACACCACCCACCAATCAGGAGGCTAGGGCTGAGGGGCAGCCCCTGATTGGCCGAGCCTAGTCAGCTGACTCCAGCAACCAATCAGCCCTGGTCAGGTGACATCACCCACCAATCAGGAGGCTAGGGCTGAGGGGCAGCCCCTCATTGGCCGAGCCTAATCAGCTGACTCCAGCAACCAATCAGCAGCCTGCCCAGTTCCCCCTCTCTCTGATTGGTCAGCCCTGGTCATGTGAATCCACACATCAATCAGGAAGCTAGGACTGAGGGGCAGCTGCTGCTTGACAAGGAGAAGCCTACCTTGGCTCAACAGGCAGGAGAATGTCTCCAGCAGTCACTTCCTTAATTGGAGAGTATTCCCTGGAAGGAGGGTTGACGGGAGACTCCATAGGGCCCATACTTACAGGTTCCTCTTGCTACAAGGGCTGAGCTGCTCCTGTACAGTGCATAATTAAAAGGTTAGGGATTTTCCAGCGAAATCACATTGACTTAGCTATGCATTATACAGGGCCAGCCAAGCTCTTTACGCAGCAGAAACGTATTAATAATCTGGAAATTAGAATGTATAGCAAATTCAAGGAGTTTAAATCAGGTCTCTGCCGTAGACTTGCTTCTGATATTGAGGTGGTCTGTTATAGCAACAATCCACAAATAGCCAGGACAATCTTGCCCAGAGCTGCAAATTCACTCACATTAAACCCCTATGTTTGCTTTTGTACAACAGTCCACGAATCCTCACACTGGAGGAGGGAAAGCAGAAGGCTTCACCAAGCTGGTTCACTTAGCATTTTGGTTACATTAGCATTTTCTATAGCCTCCCTCTAAAGGTACAGGCACTAGCACTTCCTACAATCTGCAGTGACAACTACATACCAAAGGAATATAAAAAATAATAATAATAACACACACACACTTAAATAATTCATTTGATTTCCATAAAAGATAAAAAATGTGAAGTTCCTTAATGCGCCACGTCAAGTCACTTCCTGGGTGGGAGTTGCGTCTCTATTGGCTCAGCAAGACTCCATTTGTGATTGGGTGTAGCATTTTCCATACTTTGGTTAACTCCAAACTGGGATAGCAAAGGTGGAGGCAGGAAAAAAACTAAAACACAAAAGAAGAGACAGGGGAAATACTGTACAAAGATAAGCCCTGGCCTGGAGACATCCTACTGCAACCACAGCACCTCGATCTCTCAAAGAAAATGGATGAGGACAATACACAAGGGTGTGGGGGGCAATGGGGCATTCATTTACATGGAGGGCTGGCTGAGGGTCATCACATAAATCAATACACAATGAGGGGCTGTCTGGTGGGATAAATACACAATGTGGGGATGTACGGTGGGATAAATATACAATGCAGGCGTAATTTTTAAGTTCATAATTTTGTATGGTCTCTGAATGATGATATAAATATCCAGATGTGGGGGAAATGGCTAATGCTGACAGAGTGACTCAAATCTCTTTGACTAAATCATTCAATTTAAATGCATCAACTGGGTGGCTTGTATTTTGGTCTACCTGGTTGCTAACAATAGCTTTTTTCTCCATCACCAAACAACAACAAAAAAAACACAATGTTCAAGAGAGCTGAGTAAAGGCTCAAGATGGAGCAAAGAGGAATTGAACACCTGCCCTTAAGTACTCCAGCTTAGCTCCTTAACCATTACTCTACATAGCCATATGAAAGCAGCCCCTAGCTTGTCTCCCACACAAACACAATTAATAAACTAAAGAAGGGTAACATGTACACTACAGACACTAGCAAACCTATCCCCTGCAAACAATCCATTGTTTTTTTAGCTCAATGCAATCTTGTTGCTTGCCTTCCTCCCAAACACACCAAATAAATCAATTGGAGTAAATTAAACCCAGAACCTCAAAAACTAAATCCAACATCTCAACCATTGCACAACAGAGAACAGGTATAAGGCCCTACAGAAACAATCCTTTCATTTTTACAGTCCTTTAGCTAGCCTGACTCACAAACAAATTCACTAAACAAACTAAAGAAGGGTGGCTTGTAAGGGCAAAGACAAGATGCCTTATGTTTTGGTCTATGGGCTTACTATAAAAAAAAAAAAAAAAAAAAAAGAACAGTCACAGATGAAGCCTACGGGAATTGAACCCAGAACCTCAAGTCACCAAGTCCGACACCTTAGCCATTAGGCTACAGAAACTAGACGTAAGAACTGCATTCAAACACACTAAATAAACTAAAGTATGGTGGCTTGCAGGGGCAGAACATGCTAACACCTAACCCAATATGCTACAGAGAGAAGCGTTTTTCAGTATCTCTGACTTGGAGTTGTGGTTAAGGTGTAGGACTTCCACCCTGTTGCTCGTAAGTTCGAATACAGCTAATGCCGCCTTGTTCTTACACCAGTAAGCTTAGGCGTGGTAAATGTGGTGGTAATTGTTAATCATGTTGTAATTACCATGGTAAATTCAAGAGGCAAAAAAACAGCCAATGTTGTTATTAATGATTCATTTAAAAAATTAATAATTAGTAATTATTAAATAATCATAAAGTGCCATGCAATATGATACCTCTCTCTGTGACATAACGCACCAATCAGGAGGCTAGGGCTGAGGGGCAGCCCCTGATTGGCCGAGCCTAGTCAGCTGACACCAGCAACCAATCAGCAGCCTGCCCAGTTTCCCCTCTCTCTGATTGGTCAGCCCTGGTCAGGTGACACCACCCACCAATCAGGAGGCTAGGGCTGAGGGGCAGCCCCTGATTGGCTGAGCCTAGTCATCTGACTCCAGCAACAAATCAGCAGCCTGCCCAGTTTCCCCTCTCCCTGATTGGTCAGCCCTGGTCAGGTGACACCACCCACCAATCAGGAGGCTAGGACTAAGGGGCAGCCCCTGATTGGCCGAGACTAGTCAGCTGACTCCAGCAACCAATCAGCAGCCAGCCCGGTTCCCCCCTCTCCGAGCCTAGTCAGCTGACACCAGCAACCAATCAGCAGCCTGCCCAGTTTCCCCTCTCTCTGATTGGTCAGCCCTGGTCAGGTGACACCACCCACCAATCAGGAGGCTAGGGCTGAGGGGCAGCCCCTGATTGGCTGAGCCTAGTCATCTGACTCCAGCAACAAATCAGCAGCCTGCCCAGTTTCCCCTCTCCCTGATTGGTCAGCCCTGGTCAGGTGACACCACCCACCAATCAGGAGGCTAGGACTAAGGGGCAGCCCCTGATTGGCCGAGACTAGTCAGCTGACTCCAGCAACCAATCAGCAGCCTGCCCAGTTCTCCCCTCTCTCTGATTGGTCAGCCCTGGTCAGGTGACATCACCCACCAATCAGGAGGCTAGGGCTGAGGGGCAGCCTCTGATTGGCCGAGTCTAGTCAGCTGACTCCAGAAAACCAATCAGCAGCCTGCCCAGTTCTCCCCTCTTTCTGATTGGTCAGCCCTGGTCAGGTGACATCACCCACCAATCAGGAGGCTAGGGCTGAGGGGCAGCAACTGATTGGCCGAGCCTAGTCAGCTGACTCCAGCAACCAATCAGAAGCCAGCCCAGTTTCCCCTCTCTCTGAATGGTCAGCCCATATCAGGTGACATCACCCACCAATCAGGAGGCTAGGGCTGAGGGGCAGCCCCTGATTGGCTGAGCCTAGTCAGCTGACTCCAGCAACCAATCAGCAGCCAGCCCGGTTCCCCCCTCTCTCTGATTGGTCAGCCCTGGTCAGGTGACACCACCCACCAATCAGGAGGCTAGGACTAAGGGGCAGCCCCTGATTGGCCGAGACTAGTCAGCTGACTCCAGCAACCAATCAGCCCTGGTCAGGTGACATCACCCACCAATCAGGAGGCTAGGGCTGAGGGGCAGCCCCTGATTGGCCGAGCCTAATCAGCTGACTCCAGCAACCAATCAGCAGCCTGCCCAGTTCCCCCTCTCTCTGATTGGTCAGCCCTGGTCATGTGAATCCACACATCAATCAGGAAGCTAGGACTGAGGGGCAGCTGCTGCTTGACAAGGAGAAGCCTATCTTGGCTCAACAGGCAGTAGAATGTTTCCAGCAGTCACTTCCTTAATTGGAGAGTATTCCCTGGAAGGAGGGTTGACGGGAGACTCCATAGGGCCAATACTTATAGGTTCCTCTTGCTAGAAGGGCTGAGCTGCTCCTGTACAGTGCATAATTAAAAGGTTAGGGATTTTCCAGCGACATCACATTGACTTAGCTATGCATTATACAGGGCCAGCCAAGCTCTTTACGCAGCAGAAACGTATTAATAATCTGGAAATTAGAATGTATAGCAAATTCAAGGAGTTTAAATCAGGTCTCTGCTGTAGACTTGCTTCTGATATTGAGGTGGTCTGTTATAGCAACAATCCACAAATAGCCAGGACAATCTTGCCCAGAGCTGCAAATTCACTCACATTAAACCCCTATGTTTGCTTTTGTACAACAGTCCACGAATCCTCACACTGGAGGAGGGAAAGCAGAAGGCTTCACCAAGCTGGTTCACTTAGCATTTTGGTTACATTAGCATTTTCTATAGCCTCCCTCTAAAGGTACAGGCACTAGCACTTCCTACAATCTGCAGTGACAACTACATACCAAAGGAATATAAAAAATAATAATAATAACACACACACACTTAAATAATTCATTTGATTTCCATAAAAGATAAAAAATGTGAAGTTCCTTAATGCGCCACGTCAAGTCACTTCCTGGGTGGGAGTTGCGTCTCTATTGGCTCAGCAAGACTCCATTTGTGATTGGGTGTAGCATTTTCCATACTTTGGTTAACTCCAAACTGGGATAGCAAAGGTGGAGGCAGGAAAAAAACTAAAACACAAAAGAAGAGACAGGGGAAATACTGTACAAAGATAAGCCCTGGCCTGGAGACATCCTACTGCAACCACAGCACCTCGATCTCTCAAAGAAAATGGATGAGGACAATACACAAGGGTGTGGGGGGCAATGGGGCATTCATTTACATGGAGGGCTGGCTGAGGGTCATCACATAAATCAATACACAATGAGGGGCTGTCTGGTGGGATAAATACACAATGTGGGGATGTACGGTGGGATAAATATACAATGCAGGCGTAATTTTTAAGTTCATAATTTTGTATGGTCTCTGAATGATGATATAAATATCCAGATGTGGGGGAAATGGCTAATGCTGACAGAGTGACTCAAATCTCTTTGACTAAATCATTCAATTTAAATGCATCAACTGGGTGGCTTGTATTTTGGTCTACCTGGTTGCTAACAATAGCTTTTTTCTCCATCACCAAACAACAACAAAAAAAACACAATGTTCAAGAGAGCTGAGTAAAGGCTCAAGATGGAGCAAAGAGGAATTGAACACATGCCCTTAAGTACTCCAGCTTAGCTCCTTAACCATTACTCTACATAGCCATATGAAAGCAGCCCCTAGCTTGTCTCCCACACAAACACAATTAATAAACTAAAGAAGGGTAACATGTACACTACAGACACTAGCAAACCTATCCCCTGCAAACAATCCATTGTTTTTTTAGCTCAATGCAATCTTGTTGCTTGCCTTCCTCCCAAACACACCAAATAAATCAATTGGAGTAAATTAAACCCAGAACCTCAAAAACTAAATCCAACATCTCAACCATTGCACAACAGAGAACAGGTATAAGGCCCTACAGAAACAATCCTTTCATTTTTACAGTCCTTTAGCTAGCCTGACTCACAAACAAATTCACTAAATAAACTAAAGAAGGGTGGCTTGTAAGGGCAAGGACAAGATGGCTTATGTTTTGGTCTATGGGCTTACTTAATATAAAAAAAAAAAAAAAAAAACAGAACAGTCACAGATGAAGCCTACGGGAATTGAACCCAGAACCTCAAGTCACCAAGTCCGACACCTTAGCCATTAGGCTACAGAGACTAGACGTAAGAACTGCATTCAAACACACTAAATAAACTAAAGTATGGTGGCTTGCAGGGGCAGAACATGCTAACACCTAACCCAATATGCTACAGAGAGAAGCGTTTTCCAGTATCTCTGACTTGGAGTTGTGGTTAAGGTGTAGGACTTCCACCCTGTTGCTCGTAAGTTCGAATACAGCTACTGCCGCCTTGTTCCCACACCAGTAAGCTTAGGCGTGGTAAATGTGGTGGTAATTGTTAATCATGTTGTAATTACCATGGTAAATTCAAGAGGCAAAAAAACAGCCTATGTTATTATTAATGATTCATTTAACAAATTAATAATTAGTAATAATTATTAAATAATCATAACGTGCCATGCAATATGATACCTCTCTCTGTGACATAACGCACCAATCAGGAGGCTAGGGCTGAGGGGCAGCCCCTGATTGGCCGAGCCTAGTCAGCTGACACCAGCAACCAATCAGCAGCCTGCACAGTTTCCCCTCTCTCTGATTGGTCAGCCCTGGTCAGGTGACACCACCCACCAATCAGGAGGCTAGGGCTGAGGGGCAGCCCCTGATTGGCTGAGCCTAGTCAGCTGACTCCAGCAACCAATCAGCAGCCTGCCCAGTTTCCCCTCTCCCTGATTGGTCAGCCCTGGTCAGGTGACACCACCCACCAATCAGGAGGCTAGGACTAAGGGGCAGCCCCTGATTGGCCGAGACTAGTCAGCTGACTCCAGCAACCAATCAGCAGTCTGCCCAGTTTCCCCTCTCCCTGATTGGTCAGCCCTGGTCAGGTGACACCACCCACCAATCAGGAGGCTAGGACTAAGGGGCAGCCGCTGATTGGCCGAGACTAGTCAGCTGACTCCAGCAACCAATCAGCAGCCAGCCCGGTTCCCCCCTCTCTCTGATTGGTCAGCCCTGGTCAGGTGACACCACCCACCAATCAGGAGGCTAGGACTAAGGGGCAGCCCCTGATTGGCCGAGACTAGTCAGCTGACTCCAGCAACCAATCAGCAGCCAGCCCGGTTCCCCTCTCTCTGATTGGTCAGCCCTGGTCAGGTGACATCACCCACCAATCAGGAGGATAGGGCTGAGGGGCAGCCCCTGATTGGCCGAGCCTAGTCAGCTGACTCCAGCAACCAATCAGCAGCCTGCCCAGTTCCCCCTCTCTCTGATTGGTCAGCCCTGGTCAGGTGACACCACCCACCAATCAGGAGGTTAGGGCTGAGGGGCAGCCTCTGATTGGCCGGGTCTAGTCAGCTGACTCCAGCAACCAATCAGCAGCCTGCCCGGTTCTCCCCTCTCTCTGATTGGTCAGCCCTGGTCAGGTGACATCACCCACCAATCAGGAGGCTAGGGGTGAGGGGCAGCAACTGATTGGCCGAGCCTAGTCAGCTGACTCCAGCAACCAATCAGGAGCCAGCCCAGTTTCCCCTCTCTCTGATTGGTCAGCCCATATCAGGTGACATCACCCACCAATCAGGAGGCTAGGGCTGAGGGGCAGCCCCTGATTGGCTGAGCCTAGTCAGCTGACTCCAGCAACCAATCAGCAGCCTGCCCAGTTCCCCCTCTCCCTGATTGGTCAGCCCTGGTCAGGTGACACCACCCACCAATCAGGAGGCTAGGGCTGAGGGGCAGCCCCTGATTGGCCGAGCCTAGTCAGCTGACTCCAGCAACCAATCAGCCCTGGTCAGGTGACATCACCCACCAATCAGGAGGCTAGGGCTGAGGGGCAGCCCCTGATTGACCGAGCCTAATCAGCTGACTCCAGCAACCAATCAGCAGCCTGCCCAGTTCCCCCTCTCTCTGATTGGTCAGCCCTGGTCATGTGAATCCACACATCAATCAGGAAGCTAGGACTGAGGGGCAGCTGCTGCTTGACAAGGAGAAGCCTATCTTGGCTCAACAGGCAGGAGAATGTCTCCAGCAGTCACTTCCTTAATTGGAGAGTATTCCCTGGAAGGAGGGTTGACGGGAGACTCCATAGGGCCCATACTTACAGGTTCCTCTTGCTACAAGGGCTGAGCTGCTCCTGTACAGTGCATAATTAAAAGGTTAGGGATTTTCCAGCGACATCACATTGACTTAGCTATGCATTATACAGGGCCAGCCAAGCTCTTTACGCAGCAGAAACGTATTAATAATCTGGAAATTAGAATGTATAGCAAATTCAAGGAGTTTAAATCAGGTCTCTGCCGTAGACTTGCTTCTGATATTGAGGTGGTCTGTTATAGCAACAATCCACAAATAGCCAGGACAATCTTGCCCAGAGCTGCAAATTCACTCACATTAAACCCCTATGTTTGCTTTTGTACAACAGTCCACGAATCCTCACACTGGAGGAGGGAAAGCAGAAGGCTTCACCAAGCTGGTTCACTTAGCATTTTGGTTACATTAGCATTTTCTATAGCCTCCCTCTAAAGGTACAGGCACTAGCACTTCCTACAATCTGCAGTGACAACTACATACCAAAGGAATATAAAAAATAATAATAATAACACACACACTTAAATAATTCATTTGATTTCCATAAAAGATAAAAAATGTGAAGTTCCTTAATGCGCCACGTCAAGTCACTTCCTGGGTGGGAGTTGCGTCTCTATTGGCTCAGCAAGACTCCATTTGTGATTGGGTGTAGCAATTTCCATACTTTGGTTAACTCCAAACTGGGATAGCAAAGGTGGAGGCAGGAAAAAAACTAAAACACAAAAGAAGAGACAGGGGAAATACTGTACAAAGATAAGCCCTGGCCTGGAGACATCCTACTGCAACCACAGCACCTCGATCTCTCAAAGAAAATGGATGAGGACAATACACAAGGGTGTGGGGGGCAATGGGGCATTCATTTACATGGAGGGCTGGCTGAGGGTCATCACATAAATCAATACACAATGAGGGGCTGTCTGGTGGGATAAATACACAATGTGGGGATGTACGGTGGGATAAATATACAATGCAGGCGTAATTTTTAAGTTCATAATTTTGTATGGTCTCTGAATGATGATATAAATATCCAGATGTGGGGGAAATGGCTAATGCTGACAGAGTGACTCAAATCTCTTTGACTAAATCATTCAATTTAAATGCATCAACTGGGTGGCTTGTATTTTGGTCTACCTGGTTGCTAACAATAGCTTTTTTCTCCATCACCAAACAACAACAAAAAAAACACAATGTTCAAGAGAGCTGAGTAAAGGCTCAAGATGGAGCAAAGAGGAATTGAACACCTGCCCTTAGGTACTCCAGCTTAGCTCCTTAACCATTACTCTACATAGCCATATGAAAGCAGTCCCTAGCTTGTCTCCCACACAAACACAATTAATAAACTAAAGAAGGGTAACATGTACACTACAGACACTAGCAAACCTATCCCCTGCAAACAATCCATTGTTTTTTTAGCTCAATGCAATCTTGTTGATTGCCTTCCTCCCAAACACACCAAATAAATCAATTGGAGTAAATTAAACCCAGAACCTCAAAAACTAAATCCAACATCTCAACCATTGCACAACAGAGAACAGGTATAAGGCCCTACAGAAACAATCCTTTCATTTTTACAGTCCTTTAGCTAGCCTGACTCACAAACAAATTCACTAAATAAACTAAAGAAGGGTGGCTTGTAAGGGCAAAGACAAGATGGCTTATGTTTTGGTCTATGGGCTTATTTAAAAAAAAAAAAAAACAGAACAGTCACAGATGAAGCCTACGGGAATTGAACCCAGAACCTCAAGTCACCAAGTCCGACACCTTAGCCATTAGGCTACAGAGACTAGACGTAAGAACTGCATTCAAACACACTAAATAAACTAAAGTATGGTGGCTTGCAGGGGCAGAACATGCTAACACCTAACCCAATATGCTACAGAGAGAAGCGTTTTCCAGTATCTCTGACTTGGAGTTGTGGTTAAGGTGTAGGACTTCCACCCTGTTGCTCGTAAGTTCGAATACAGCTACTGCCGCCTTGTTCCCACACCAGTAAGCTTAGGCGTGGTAAATGTGGTGGTAATTGTTAATCATGTTGTAATTACCATGGTAAATTCAAGAGGCAAAAAAACAGCCGATGTTGTTATTAATGATTCATTTAACAAATTAATAATTAGTAATAATTATTAAATAATCATAAAGTGCCATGCAATATGATACCTCTCTCTGTGACATAACGCACCAATCAGGAGGCTAGGGCTGAGGGGCAGCCCCTGATTGGCCGAGCCTAGTCAGCTGACACCAGCAACCAATCAGCAGCCTGCCCAGTTTCCCCTCTCTCTGATTGGTCAGCCCTGGTCAGGTGACACCACCCACCAATCAGGAGGCTAGTGCTGAGGGGCAGCCCCTGATTGGCTGAGCCTAGTCAGCTGACTCCAGCAACCAATCAGCAGCCTGCCCAGTTTCCCCTCTCCCTGATTGGTCAGCCCTGGTCAGGTGACACCACCCACCAATCAGGAGGCTAGGACTAAGGGGCAGCCCCTGATTGGCCGAGACTAGTCAGCTGACTCCAGCAACCAATCAGCAGTCTGCCCAGTTTCCCCTCTCCCTGATTGGTCAGCCCTGGTCAGGTGACACCACCCACCAATCAGGAGGCTAGGACTAAGGGGCAGCCCCTGATTGGCCGAGACTAGTCAGCTGACTCCAGCAACCAATCAGCAGCCAGCCCGGTTCCCCCCTCTCTCTGATTGGTCAGCCCTGGTCAGGTGACACCACCCACCAATCAGGAGGCTAGGACTAAGGGGCAGCCCCTGATTGGCCGAGACTAGTCAGCTGACTCCAGCAACCAATCAGCAGTCTGCCCAGTTTCCCCTCTCCCTGATTGGTCAGCACTGGTCAGGTGACACCACCCACCAATCAGGAGGCTAGGACTAAGGGGCAGCCCCTGATTGGCCGAGACTAGTCAGCTGACTCCAGCAACCAATCAGCAGCCAGCCCGGTTCCCCTCTCTCTGATTGGTCAGCCCTGGTCAGGTGACACCACCCACCAATCAGGAGGCTAGGACTAAGGGGCAGCCCCTGATTGGCCGAGACTAGTCAGCTGACTCCAGCAACCAATCAGCAGCCAGCCCGGTTCCCCTCTCTCTGATTGGTCAGCCCTGGTCAGGTGACATCACCCACCAATCAGGAGGATAGGGCTGAGGGGCAGCCCCTGATTGGCCGAGCCTAGTCAGCTGATTCCAGCAACCAATCAGCAGCCTGCCCAGTTCCCCCTCTCTCTGATTGGTCAGCCCTGGTCAGGTGACACCACCCACCAATCAGGAGGCTAGGGCTGAGGGGCAGCCTCTGATTGGCCGGGTCTAGTCAGCTGACTCCAGCAACCAATCAGCAGCCTGCCCGGTTCTCCCCTCTCTCTGATTGGTCAGCCCTGGTCAGGTGACATCACCCACCAATCAGGAGGCTAGGGGTGAGGGGCAGCAACTGATTGGCCGAGCCTAGTCAGCTGACTCCAGCAACCAATCAGGAGCCAGCCCAGTTTCCCCTCTCTCTGATTGGTCAGCCCATATCAGGTGACATCACCCACCAATCAGGAGGCTAGGGGTGAGGGGCAGCAACTGATTGGCCGAGCCTAGTCAGCTGACTCCAGCAACCAATCAGGAGCCAGCCCAGTTTCCCCTCTCTCTGATTGGTCAGCCCATATCAGGTGACATCACCCACCAATCAGGAGGCTAGGGCTGAGGGGCAGCCCCTGATTGGCTGAGCCTAGTCAGCTGACTCCAGCAACCAATCAGCAGCCTGCCCAGTTCCCCCTCTCCCTGATTGGTCAGCCCTGGTCAGGTGACACCACCCACCAATCAGGAGGCTAGGGCTGAGGGGCAGCCCCTGATTGGCCGAGCCTAGTCAGCTGACTCCAGCAACCAATCAGCCCTGGTCAGGTGACATCACTCACCAATCAGGAGGCTAGGGCTGAGGGGCAGCCCCTGATTGGCCGAGCCTAATCAGCTGACTCCAGCAACCAATCAGCAGCCTGCCCAGTTCCCCCTCTCTCTGATTGGTCAGCCCTGGTCATGTGAATCCACACATCAATCAGGAAGCTAGGACTGAGGGGCAGCTGCTGCTTGACAAGGAGAAGCCTATCTTGGCTCAACAGGCAGTAGAATGTCTCCAGCAGTCACTTCCTTAATTGGAGAGTATTCCCTGGAAGGAGGGTTGACGGGAGACTCCATAGGGCCCATACTTACAGGTTCCTCTTGCTAGAAGGGCTGAGCTGCTCCTGTACAGTGCATAATTAAAAGGTTAGGGATTTTCCAGCGACATCACATTGACTTAGCTATGCATTATACAGGGCCAGCCAAGCTCTTTACGCAGCAGAAACGTATTAATAATCTGGAAATTAGAATGTATAGAAAATTCAAGGAGTTTAAATCAGGTCTCTGCCGTAGACTTGCTTCTGATATTGAGGTGGTCTGTTATAGCAACAATCCACAAATAGCCAGGACAATCTTGCCCAGAGCTGCAAATTCACTCACATTAAACCCCTATGTTTGCTTTTGTACAACAGTCCACGAATCCTCACACTGGAGGAGGGAAAGCAGAAGGCTTCACCAAGCTGGTTCACTTAGCATTTTGGTTACATTAGCATTTTCTATAGCCTCCCTCTAAAGGTACAGGCACTAGCACTTCCTACAATCTGCAGTGACAACTACATACCAAAGGAATATAAAAAATAATAATAATAACACACACACACTTAAATAATTCATTTGATTTCCATAAAAGATAAAAAATGTGAAGTTCCTTAATGCGCCACGTCAAGTCACTTCCTGGGTGGGAGTTGCGTCTCTATTGGCTCAGCAAGACTCCATTTGTGATTGGGTGTAGCATTTTCCATACTTTGGTTAACTCCAAACTGGGATAGCAAAGGTGGAGGCAGGAAAAAAACTAAAACACAAAAGAAGAGACAGGGGAAATACTGTACAAAGATAAGCCCTGGCCTGGAGACATCCTACTGCAACCACAGCACCTCGATCTCTCAAAGAAAATGGATGAGGACAATACACAAGGGTGTGGGGGGCAATGGGGCATTCATTTACATGGAGGGCTGGCTGAGGGTCATCACATAAATCAATACACAATGAGGGGCTGTCTGGTGGGATAAATACACAATGTGGGGATGTACGGTGGGATAAATATACAATGCAGGCGTAATTTTTAAGTTCATAATTTTGTATGGTCTCTGAATGATGATATAAATATCCAGATGTGGGGGAAATGGCTAATGCTGACAGAGTGACTCAAATCTCTTTGACTAAATCATTCAATTTAAATGCATTAACTGGGTGGCTTGTATTTTGGTCTACCTGGTTGCTAACAATAGCTTTTTTCTCCATCACCAAACAACAACAAAAAAAACACAATGTTCAAGAGAGCTGAGTAAAGGCTCAAGATGGAGCAAAGAGGAATTGAACACATGCCCTTAGGTACTCCAGCTTAGCTCCTTAACCATTACTCTACATAGCCATATGAAAGCAGTCCCTAGCTTGTCTCCCACACAAACACAATTAATAAACTAAAGAAGGGTAACGTACACTACAGACACTAGCAAACCTATCCCCTGCAAACAATCCATTGTTTTTTTAGCTCAATGCAATCTTGTTGCTTGCCTTCCTCCCAAACACACCAAATAAATCAATTGGAGTAAATTAAACCCAGAACCTCAAAAACTAAATCCAACATCTCAACCATTGCACAACAGAGAACAGGTATAAGGCCCTACAGAAACAATCCTTTCATTTTTACAGTCCTTTAGCTAGCCTGACTCACAAACAAATTCACTAAATAAACTAAAGAAGGGTGGCTTGTAAGGGCAAAGACAAGATGGCTTATGTTTTGGTCTATGGGCTTACTTAAAAAAAAAAAAAAAAAAAAAAAGAACAGTCACAGATGAAGCCTACGGGAATTGAACCCAGAACCTCAAATCACCAAGTCCGACACCTTAGCCATTAGGCTACAGAGACTAGACGTAAGAACTGCATTCAAACACACTAAATAAACTAAAGTATGGTGGCTTGCAGGGGCAGAACATGCTAACACCTAACCCAATATGCTACAGAGAGAAGCGTTTTCCAGCATCTCTGACTTGGAGTTGTGGTTAAGGTGTAGGACTTCCACCCTGTTGCTCGTAAGTTCGAATACAGCTAATGCCGCCTTGTTCCTACACCAGTAAGCTTAGGCGTGGTAAATGTGGTGGTAATTGTTAATCATGTTGTAATTACCATGGTAAATTCAAGAGGCAAAAAAACAGCTGATGTTGTTATTAATGATTCATTTAAAAAATTAATAATTAGTAATTATTAAATAATCATAAAGTGCCATGCAATATGATACCTCTCTCTGTGACACCACCCACCAATCAGGAGGCTAGGACTAAGGGGCAGCCCCTGATTGGCCGAGACTAGTCAGCTGACTCCAGCAACCAATCAGCAGCCAGCCCAGTTCCCCCCTCTCTCTGATTGGTCAGCCCTGGTCAGGTGACACCACCCACCAATCAGGAGGCTAGGACTAAGGGGCAGCCCCTGATTGGCCGAGACTAGTCAGCTGACTCCAGCAACCAATCAGCAGCCAGCCAGGTTCCCCCCTCTCTCTGATTGGTCAGCCCCGGTCAGGTGACATCACCCACCAATCAGGAGGCTAGGGCTGAGGGGCAGCCCCTGATTGGCTGAGCCTAGTCAGCTGACTCCAGCAACCAATCAGCAGCCAGCCCGGTTCCCCCCTCTCTCTGATTGGTCAGCCCTGGTCAGGTGACACCACCCACCAATCAGGAGGCTAGGACTAAGGGGCAGCCCCTGATTGGCCGAGACTAGTCAGCTGACTCCAGCAACCAATCAGCAGCCAGCCCGGTTCCCCCCTCTCTCTGATTGGTCAGCCCTGGTCAGGTGACATCACCCACCAATCAGGAGGATAGGGCTGAGGGGCAGCCCCTGATTGGCCGAGCCTAGTCAGCTGACTCCAGCAACCAATCAGCAGCCAGCCCGGTTTCCCCCTCTCTCTGATTGGTCAGCCCTGGTCAGGTGACATCACCCACCAATCAGGAGGCTAGGGCTGAGGGGCAGCCCCTGATTGGCCGAGCCTAATCAGCTGACTCCAGCAACCAATCAGCAGCCAGCCCAGTTTCCCCTCTCTCTGATTGGTCAGCCCATATCAGATGACATCACCCACCAATCAGGAGGCTAGGGCTGAGGGGCAGCCCCTGATTGGCTGAGCCTAGTCAGCTGACTCCAGCAACCAATCAGCAGCCTGCCCAGTTCCCCCTCTCCCTGATTGGTCAGCCCTGGTCAGGTGACACCAACCACCAATCAGGAGGCTAGGGCTGAGGGGCAGCCCCTGATTGGCTGAGCCTAATCAGCTGACTCCAGCAACCAATCAGCAGCCTGCCCAGTTCCCCCTCTCTCTGATTGGTCAGCCCTGGTCATGTGAATCCACACATCAATCAGGAAGCTAGGACTGAGGGGCAGCTGCTGCTTGACAAGGAGAAGCCTATCTTGGCTCAACAGGCAGGAGAATGTCTCCAGCAGTCACTTCCTTAATTGGAGAGTATTCCCTGGAAGGAGGGTTGACGGGAGACTCCATAGGGCCCATACTTACAGGTTCCTCTTGCTAGAAGGGCTGAGCTGCTCCTGTACAGCGCATAATTAAAAGGTTAGGGATTTTCCAGCGACATCACATTGACTTAGCTATGCATTATACAGGGCCAGCCAAGCTCTTTACGCAGCAGAAATGTATTAATAATCTGGAAATTAGAATGTATAGCAAATTCAAGGAGTTTAAATCAGGTCTCTGCCGTAGACTTGCTTCTGATATTGAGGTGGTCTGTTATAGCAACAATCCACAAATAGCCAGGACAATCTTGCCCAGAGCTGCAAATTCACTCACATTAAACCCCTATGTTTGCTTTTGTACAACAGTCCACGAATCCTCACACTGGAGGAGGGAAAGCAGAAGGCTTCACCAAGCTGGTTCACTTAGCATTTTGGTTACATTAGCATTTTCTATAGCCTCCCTCTAAAGGTACAGGCACTAGCACTTCCTACAATCTGCAGTGACAACTACATACCAAAGGAATATAAAAAATAATAATAATAACACACACACACTTAAATAATTCATTTGATTTCCATAAAAGATAAAAAATGTGAAGTTCCTTAATGCGCCACTTCAAGTCACTTCCTGGGTGGGAGTTGCGTCTCTATTGGCTCAGCAAGACTCCATTTGTGATTGGGTGTAGCATTTTCCATACTTTGGTTAACTCCAAACTGGGATAGCAAAGGTGGAGGCAGGAAAAAACTAAAACACAAAAGAAGAGACAGGGGAAATACTGTACAAAGATAAGCCCTGGCCTGGAGACATCCTACTGCAACCACAGCACCTCGATCTCTCAAAGAAAATGGATGAGGACAATACACAAGGGTGTGGGGGGCAATGGGGCATTCATTTACATGGAGGGCTGGCTGAGGGTCATCACATAAATCAATACACAATGAGGGGCTGTCTGGTGGGATAAATACACAATGTGGGGATGTACGGTGGGATAAATATACAATGCAGGCGTAATTTTTAAGTTCATAATTTTGTATGGTCTCTGAATGATGATATAAATATCCAGATGTGGGGGAAATGGCTAATGCTGACAGAGTGACTCAAATCTCTTTAACTAAATCATTCAATTTAAATGCATCAACTGGGTGGCTTGTATTTTGGTCTACCTGGTTGCTAACAATAGCTTTTTTCTCCATCACCAAACAACAACAAAAAAAACACAATGTTCAAGAGAGCTGAGTAAAGGCTCAAGATGGAGCAAAGAGGAATTGAACACATGCCCTTAAGTACTCCAGCTTAGCTCCTTAACCATTACTCTACATAGCCATATGAAAGCAGCCCCTAGCTTGTCTCCCACACAAACAAAATTAATAAACTAAAGAAGGGTAACATGTACACTACAGACACTAGCAAACCTATCCCCTGCAAACAATCCATTGTTTTTTTAGCTCAATGCAATCTTGTTGCTTGCCTTCCTCCCAAACACACCAAATAAATCAATTGGAGTAAATTAAACCCAGAACCTCAAAAACTAAATCCAACATCTCAACCATTGCACAACAGAGAACAGGTATAAGGCCCTACAGAAACAATCCTTTCATTTTTACAGTCCTTTAGCTAGCCTGACTCACAAACAAATTCACTAAATAAACTAAAGAAGGGTGGCTTGTAAGGGCAAAGACAAGATGGCTTATGTTTTGGTCTATGGGCTTACTTAAAAAAAAAAAAAAAAAAGAACAGTCACAGATGAAGCCTACGGGAATTGAACCCAGAACCTCAAGTCACCAAGTCTGACACCTTAGCCATTAGGCTACAGAGACTAGGCGTAAGAACTGTATTCAAACACACTAAATAAACTAAAGTATGGTGGCTTGCAGGGGCAGAACATGCTAACACCTAACCCAATATGCTACAGAGAGAAGCGTTTCCCAGCATCTCTGACTTGGAGTTGTGGTTAAGGTGTAGGACTTCCACCCTGTTGCTCGTAAGTTCGAATACAGCTACTGCCGCCTTGTTCCCACACCAGTAAGCTTAGGCGTGGTAAATGTGGTGGTAATTGTTAATCATGTTGTAATTACCATGGTAAATTCAAGAGGCAAAAAAACAGCCGATGTTGTTATTAATGATTCATTTAAAAAATTAATAATTAGTAATAATTATTAAATAATCATAAAGTGCCATGCAATATGATACCTCTCTCTGTGACATAACGCACCAATCAGGAGGCTAGGGCTGAGGTGCAGCCCCTGATTGGCCGAGCCTAGTCAGCTGACACCAGCAACCAATCAGCAGCCTGCCCAGTTTCCCCTCTCTCTGATTGGTCAGCCCTGGTCAGGTGACACCACCCACCAATCAGGAGGCTAGGGCTGAGGGGCAGCCCCTGATTGGCTGAGCCTAGTCAGCTGACTCCAGCAACCAATCAGCAGCCTGCCCAGTTTCCCCTCTCCCTGATTGGTCAGGTGACATCACCCACCAATCAGGAGGATAGGGCTGAGGGGCAGCCCCTGATTGGCCGAGCCTAGTCAGCTGACTCCAGCAACCAATCAGCAGCCTGCCCAGTTCCCCCTCTCTCTGATTGGTCAGCCCTGGTCAGGTGACACCACCCACCAATCAGGAGGCTAGAGCTGAGGGGCAGCCTCTGATTGGCCGGGTCTAGTCAGCTGACTCCAGCAACCAATCAGCAGCCTGCCCGGTTCTCCCCTCTCTCTGATTGGTCAGCCCTGGTCAGGTGACATCACCCACCAATCAGGAGGCTAGGGGTGAGGGGCAGCAACTGATTGGCCGAGCCTAGTCAGCTGACTCCAGCAACCAATCAGGAGCCAGCCCAGTTTCCCCTCTCTCTGATTGGTCAGCCCATATCAGGTGACATCACCCACCAATCAGGAGGCTAGGGGTGAGGGGCAGCAACTGATTGGCCGAGCCTAGTCAGCTGACTCCAGCAACCAATCAGGAGCCAGCCCAGTTTCCCCTCTCTCTGATTGGTCAGCCCATATCAGGTGACATCACCCACCAATCAGGAGGCTAGGGCTGAGGGGCAGCCCCTGATTGGCTGAGCCTAGTCAGCTGACTCCAGCAACCAATCAGCAGCCTGCCCAGTTCCCCCTCTCCCTGATTGGTCAGCCCTGGTCAGGTGACACCACCCACCAATCAGGAGGCTAGGGCTGAGGGGCAGCCCCTGATTGGCCGAGCCTAGTCAGCTGACTCCAGCAACCAATCAGCAGCCTGCCCAGTTCCCCCTCTCTCTGATTGGTCAGCCCTGGTCATGTGAATCCACACATCAATCAGGAAGCTAGGACTGAGGGGCAGCTGCTGCTTGACAAGGAGAAGCCTATCTTGGCTCAACAGGCAGTAGAATGTCTCCAGCAGTCACTTCCTTAATTGGAGAGTATTCCCTGGAAGGAGGGTTGACGGGAGACTCCATAGGGCCCATACTTACAGGTTCCTCTTGCTAGAAGGGCTGAGCTGCTCCTGTACAGTGCATAATTAAAAGGTTAGGGATTTTCCAGCGACATCACATTGACTTAGCTATGCATTATACAGGGCCAGCCAAGCTCTTTACGCAGCAGAAACGTATTAATAATCTGGAAATTAGAATGTATAGCAAATTCAAGGAGTTTAAATCAGGTCTCTGCCGTAGACTTGCTTCTGATATTGAGGTGGTCTGTTATAGCAACAATCCACAAATAGCCAGGACAATCTTGCCCAGAGCTGCAAATTCACTCACATTAAACCCCTATGTTTGCTTTTGTACAACAGTCCACGAATCCTCACACTGGAGGAGGGAAAGCAGAAGGCTTCACCAAGCTGGTTCACTTAGCATTTTGGTTACATTAGCATTTTCTATAGCCTCCCTCTAAAGGTACAGGCACTAGCACTTCCTACAATCTGCAGTGACAACTACATACCAAAGGAATATAAATAATAATAATAACACACACACACTTAAATAATTCATTTGATTTCCATAAAAGATAAAAAATGTGAAGTTCCTTAATGCGCCACGTCAAGTCACTTCCTGGGTGGGAGTTGCGTCTCTATTGGCTCAGCAAGACTCCATTTGTGATTGGGTGTAGCATTTTCCATACTTTGGTTAACTCCAAACTGGGATAGCAAAGGTGGAGGCAGGAAAAAAACTAAAACACAAAAGAAGAGACAGGGGAAATACTGTACAAAGATAAGCCCTGGCCTGGAGACATCCTACTGCAACCACAGCACCTCGATCTCTCAAAGAAAATGGATGAGGACAATACACAAGGGTGTGGGGGGCAATGGGGCATTCATTTACATGGAGGGCTGGCTGAGGGTCATCACATAAATCAATACACAATGAGGGGCTGTCTGGTGGGATAAATACACAATGTGGGGATGTACGGTGGGATAAATATACAATGCAGGCGTAATTTTTAAGTTCATAATTTTGTATGGTCTCTGAATGATGATATAAATATCCAGATGTGGGGGAAATGGCTAATGCTGACAGAGTGATCTCTTTGACTAAATCATTCAATTTAAATGCATCAACTGGGTGGCTTGTATTTTGGTCTACCTGGTTGCTAACAATAGCTTTTTTCTCCATCACCAAACAACAACAAAAAAAAACACAATGTTCAAGAGAGCTGAGTAAAGGCTCAAGATGGAGCAAAGAGGAATTGAACACATGCTCTTAAGTACTCCAGCTTAGCTCCTTAACCATTACTCTACATAGCCATATGAAGGCAGCCCCTAGCTTGTCTCCCACACAAACACAATTAATAAACTAAAGAAGGGTAACATGTACACTACAGACACTAGCAAACCTATCCCCTGCAAACAATCCATTGTTTTTTTAGCTCAATGCAATCTTGTTGCTTGCCTTCCTCCCAAACACACCAAATAAATCAATTGGAGTAAATTAAACCCAGAACCTCAAAAACTAAATCCAACATCTCAACCATTGCACAACAGAGAACAGGTATAAGGCCCTACAGAAACAATCCTTTCATTTTTACAGTCCTTTAGCTAGCCTGACTCACAAACAAATTCACTAAATAAACTAAAGAAGGGTGGCTTGTAAGGGCAAAGACAAGATGGCTTATGTTTTGGTCTATGGCAGGGGCGTCCAACATTCGGCCCGCGGGACCTTGAGGTGCGGCCCGCGTGAGATCGGCAGCCAGGATCACAAGAGCCCTGCTGCTTACTTGTGGGAGGGTCTATTCTCTGCTCCAGTCCTGCCTCCTCTGTGGGTAGAACGAGGGAGGCCGCGCCCCCTGCTGAAGTCTGTGATCGGCATTGAGAGAGCTGTAGTGCAGGTAAGGGGTGGGGGAGGGTGTTTGAATGAGTATGCCTGATTGAGGGAATGAATCTGTGAATGAATGAATTTGTGTGTGTGTGTATGATAGCATGGATGTGTAAGTGCTGGAACCTAGGCATGATGGGACTGTGATTGCTGTTAACAATCCCACTCCTATCATGCCAAGTCAGCCAGTACATGCTGAAGCCTGGCTAGCTGTCCCCCTTGTGTATTAATGCTGCCAGCATTATGGGGTCTGCACTTACAGCCACCCTGTACCAGCATGTACCGGCTGACTTCGGATGATAGGAGTGTGATTGCTAACAGCAATCTGCTTAACAGCAATCACAGTCCCATCATGCCTAGGTTCCAGCATTTACTGGTTGCCTGGGTATAAAAAGAGTGTGTTTGCTGTTAGCAATCACACTCCTATCATGCCAAGTCATATTGTTGATTTTTTTTTGTCCAATTGTGGTGTGTTACTTTTAATAAAAGCATGGTTACACACTAAAATTGGACAAAAAAATACCTGTACAATGCCCAGCCAACCAGTACATGCTGGAATCTGGGTATGCCTGAGATTGCTGTTAACAATCATAATATAGAATTTTTTGTACAATTTTGGTGTGTAACTTACTTTTATTAAAAGTGTATGGGGGTGATTTTCAGTTTCGGCTAAGTGAACCCTGAATTTTCGGTTTTGGTCCAGAATTTTCATTTTAGTGCATCGCTAAAATAAATAGAACTATTTTCTTTTTACTTATCCAAAATCCTGAATTTGTAGTCACAAAACTTTCTAGGCCCAGAAATCAGTGAGAGGAAAAGTAAAGGTTTTGTGTCATTTACTTTTTTTAAATCTGCATATCTTATTAAAGGCCATATTTTCGCACAGTGAAAAATGAGTGCGGCCCGCGCATGTATACAATTTTGATGAAGTGGCCCACTGCAGAAAAAACTTGGACCCCCCTGTTCTATATTATTATTGTTATTAACATATTTCAAATTGCCCTGTTAGTCAACATAATTCTCAAAGTTACTTCTGATGAAAGATGCGATAATTTTTTCTTGATAAAGTAAATGTAACTGCCAGAAAGCATCAGTAATGAACATATTAACATTTTAAGGTCATTTGCAACACTATAAATTGTTGTGAGATTAAAAAAGACTTATTAGTATGAAGACATTGCAATTATTTAATAATTATAATCTCACTTTATTAGCTAATGTGTGTTAGTCACAAGAAAACAGTCAACAGATTCAGTATCTACTACTCTCTCAGTAAACTAGAACTTCTTTCCGTTACATTCAAGCCGCATACTCTCTAGTTTTAGACTATGATCGCTTGTTTTAACAATGCTCCTCCCTTCCAAAATGCTTGCCTCATGTATTTTATAAAATCCCCTTTAGTATTTAAAGTGAGTATTACGTCTTACCCCTCTCTTCTTTCCTCCAAGCTACATATATTAAGATCCCTCAGTCTTTCCTGATCATTTTTATCCTGCAAACCACTTACCATTTTTGCAGCCCTATCTCCTCCACCCCATCTCCACCCTCACCAGCACTGACCCCAGCCTGTGCCTGCTCAGTAAAGCGTAGGCGTCTCTCCATATTATCAAACATAGAACTTGATGGCGAATAAAACGTTCTTGTGTTGTGTATTATTCAATCAACTTTATTAGAATCTTAGTTTTGTTACAACCTCCTTTTGTCTCCACAACAAACTGCAGTAAGCAAATTATATCGATAAAACTTCCCACATGACAATAAACTATAAACCCATACCCATTCATAATTTTACATGAAACACCATTTGATTACCGCATTTTCCATATGAAACACAAGTCATAAATATAGGTGATTGCATTTTGTTCAACAATAATCTGTGTGAATAAGTTGTTCTCCTGAGCACCAATACATTGAGTAGCATAATAACTTTGGATTTCAAGCATTTGCATTTATTAATTATTCAAATAAAATATACTCCCACGATCCTTTCGTCTAACAGTTTAATACAAAACCCCCCAAAATAAATAGAAAAAAAAAGTTTGCAAGTTCGACAGAATTAATGTCATTGATAATCATTTACTATTAATATATTTATTTTTCCCTGGAAAAAAAATTCTAGAGTAAAACATGAAATGAATACCTATTTATTCTTTCAAAATATCTGTCCCTGCCGGACAAGTTGCTGCATTAGGAGTTAAATGTCCGTATGAGCGACTCTATTGTTCGCCAGCAGGGGGCTCGTCTTCCATCAACCATTGGTTGATGGCAGACGACCCCCCTGCTGGCGACCAATAGAGTTGCTGATACGGTCATTTAAACTCCTGGCGCCAGAGCTGCTGGGGTATGCGTTAACCCCATATTAACCCCTTAACCGGAAAAAACGAAGAAAAAAGAACACGAAGAATGTCCACGAATATTCGCCTGAAGAGAACGGGCAAATATTTGCGGAATACGAAGATTTTTTATATGCCGAAGATGAGCACGAAGAGCCCCCTGGTGCCCAAGTCTATTTAAAACATAATGATGAGGGAATATGAATTTACAGATAAAATGCACTCTGTAAAAAATCAATATGTAAATTATGCAACAGTGTTTAAAGTTTTGAGATTCAGAAAGGCATTCAGACATTTATAAGTATGATTGAATGGTAATGATCTTCCTGTTTAAAGAGGCATATCCACTTAGGTTAGGACTGGAAAACACTGAGGTTGATTGAAGCTCTTGACCTTATGATCTTGGTTGCTTCATTTTTAGTATATTCTGGCATTAAATATCTCTCTTTTCTTACATGGCAGCTTAATTATGGAAACACTTCTTACTTCTTTTTGCAGAAAGATCATACTGAAACCAAACTGTTCTTTTAGCAAAAATTAGACAAAAAAATGTTAAAAAAATGCATAACTGAGATATTTCAATGGAACCCATGGCACAAGTATATTGGTCCTTGTATAATAAATAATATGAATTGTTATACTGTGCAGTTTTGCTATAAACAGGTTGTCACAAAATGTTTTTACATTTTTATAGAGCAAATTTAAGACACATTTAAGACGCTTTCTCTCTTCTTTTTTTTCCACGTCAATGCTACTATGCACATGTGTCTTACAACTGTTACATGTCATTCATCATCAGGAGAAGACCCTGATGGTGAAGTTATCACAACATCATATCTTGATCTGAAAACAACAAATCTATCACATATTTTGTTAGATCATAGATTAAAACATGACTCTGGAACACAATAAAATATTTAATTGAGGATTTGATAGACATTCCCCTATAGATGTTCACACATACATCCACACTCAGTGAAAGAACCCCACAACAACAGTAATATTTTAACCTTAATTTTATGTTGATTAGGTCTCAAGCGAGAATAATGAAATAGTTAAAGCTTTACACTTGATTATCTGACAAGAAGCATGAGACTTGCTAGACTAATACTCAGAAGGCTCAAAGAGCAATTTCCTATTATTATATATTAAAAATTATAATTATTATATTAATAATTTAATTATATATTAAAAATAATGTTTTTTGTCTTTACAGTATGAATGTGCAGTATTTTAGAGCCAATACACATGATTAGAATATTATGTAACAACTGAATGTGAGTCTCAACTGCTTGTGTTAAAATAGAAAAGGGAATAAGAAAGTAAAGAAAATACAAAATGCTAGTTGCAGTTCTCTTTTTACCGACTTCCAATGCTGTAGGGCTTTTTAACAGCAGTAAAAGGTAAAGAGCCGTTAGCACCGTGGGGGTGACAGCGAAGACCAAAAGTATCCAGCCTTCTCACTTCAAAAGGATCACTGTCAGATCTCATCTGGACTGTTTCTCCACTACAGGAGCCATGGTGTGCACCTCAAGTCATATTGTACAGCAGGCTGGGATTGGGAATTGTGAACTTTTAGAAATTATCCAATTTTCCTTCCACCGAAGGAAAGATTCCAGCATTTTAGCAGCCAAATGCACAGATCAAACTCTTACACATACACAAGCATAGCAGTGCACCCAACATCAGAATAATTAGACTGACTGTACTTGATGTTTGAGAAAATAATTTTGCCAAATGCAGTTTGATAGAATGATAATATAGTTCCTCAGAAATGTTCAAGTAGAAATTATTTTCTACTTAAAATTTCCAGTATTGATGCAGTGTTAGTATCCGAGTATAAGTATTTATTTAAATGCTTTTGGTTTTTACTTTTTAATCTTACATACATACGTAATTCAACATGCATCAAATTTCTTTTCTTGTCACTTGCTTGAGTAATAGATTTGGAACCAATATATTGGTTGATGGAGGGGTGAACAATATCACTTATTATTTTTATTCATTGGGCTACACAATCGCGTTATTTTATGATGTATTTCACTCTATTTAAGCATATCAAAATATTTATTCAATATTTTTATGCACTTTTTTGGGAACAACAAAAGTTTACAAACTAGTTTTGGGTTAGTGTGGGTATTGCCTACAGTGAGGTGCTTTTGGCTATTAACGTATTTGCTCAATTATACTGCTCTAGCTAGGTTAAGGGTTTCCTCCTTTTTCCTTTTTCATCTTTATTCCTTACTTCTCTGAAGGACGCCTGCAAAAGACCAGATGCTCAACATTTGTTACTATTTTTGTTTGGATTTTCGGTTTCTCTGATATTAATGGAAGTGCTGGTACTGCGTTACTGTTTGAAAATGCAAATAAAAAGAAATTTGAAACAATTCTCACATGTAATTATAAATGTCTGAAAAATAATTAAATGTTATTCCTGTTGTCCATTTTTCCATTAAAAGTGTGAAAACAGTGTGTTATCGCAATATATCCATTTTAAAGGCAATACAGAATCGGTTTGTTTATTTTTAGTGAGCCTTATAGAAAACCTGAAAAAAGAAATAATAAAATAGTAAATAGCTAGCACTTCATACAATCATTACATTTGTCAAGAAAGTAGACCTTAAGAGCTCATTAATGTAGACAATAAATTATATAAATACAGCAAGTCAGAAGTAAATAGAATAGAGCGTAGAACAAAAGGCCATAGTACAAGAAAAATGAGAAAAAAATGATGCATGTGAAAAAGATAACCATATTGGAATCTTCTTGCATATTGGTATGCAGTAACTGTCTTCTTTAGCCTTCTTGGAGATGTTTGGAATGCTGGTGCAAAGAAAGAACCAAAAAGAAGACATAGTTTCACTACGGAATATTTCACTTGCAAAAGAGTAATTCATCAAAATCCCCTTCAGAAACTTTTATTTTTCGGAAAGTATACAACAGACATTAAAGTGCTTACCTTAATATGCATTTTTCATTGGTGGGATTACATGGTGGAGTTTACTGTCCTTTAAAATTAGTTGTGGGAAATCCATAATAGAAGGATTCAGACAGGCAGCATTGCTCATGTAATGGAAATCAGTCCACGTGTTCTATAACAGAATACCTGCCGTACAAATAGTTTGAATGAACGCTAGAATATCTTTGCTAAATTTACTGGTCTCAGGCAGTTGTAGTAAATTATAAATTAATGTTGCTCCTGCCCTGTCTTGACAGTTTCCTTGATAATTGTTAGAGGCATTCTTCGGCCATTCTTTACCACCTTGGTGAAGGTTAATGTCATAAATTAAAGAAAGTCGTTTTGCTTCTTGGGGCTTAATCATGAGCAGGAAATCACTGATATGACTGCACACTAAATTCTGTATATTAAGGCAGAAACACTTCTAGAGACACTGGGCTAGATTCAATGTTGGAGATAAATCTATCACAAATAATTGAATAGCAATCCTCTCATAGATGGCAGGGGAAAAAATAGATTAAAACCAGATATATTTTAGGCAAGATTAATTAACACATATCAAATGTATCACTTTTGATCAAGTTATTGTTCTTTGTGCATTTTGAATATTTAATAAATTATTTTTCAAATTACCGTATTTGCTCGATTATAAAACGAGGTTTTTTTAAGAGCAAATGCTCTGAAAAATACCCCTCGTCTTATAATCGGGGTCATCTTATAATCAGACCTCAAATAGGTCTGACTATGAGACCAAGATCCAGATCCCCTGCAGGCATTTCTGTAGGCAGAGTGCTCTATGAAATGCCTTTTAACCCCCTTAATGCCACTCTGCCTCCAGAAATGCATTTTAACCCTCTATACGCCACTCTGCCTCCTGAAATGCCTTATACCTCCCTATATGCCACTCTGCCCCACAATATGTCTTTTAACCCCCTAAATGCCAGAGTGGTATATAGGGGTATAAGGCATTTCTGGAGGCAGAGTTGCACATAGGGGGTCAAAAGGCATATCATGGGGCACAGTGGCATTTAGAGGGTTAAAAGGCATATCATGGGGCACAGTGGCATATAGGGGGTATAAGGCATTTCTGGGGCAGATGTGCATAACTGGGGGGACAGGTTGGAAAATAAAAGGAAATAAAAACAAAATATTTTTCTCAATCATAGCTTTTATTAAAAAAAATAGTTTACATAGTTTACATGAATTAACATTTACCGGTAAAACTTTTTTCCTATAGGGTCGTCTTATATTCAGGTTTTTTTCTTTTTTTCCTAAATTAATATTCAGATTTTGGGGGATCGTCTTATAATCAGGGTCGTCTTATAATCGAGCAAATACTGTATATATTGCCTAAAATATATTGTGTTAATTGTATAAAATGGATTAAAAATAAGCACTGTTTGCTTTGAAATGATATATATAAGAAATCACCCTCTGCTCACCTTTTTATGAGAAATAACTGAAACCGTGAAGAATTCACACAATATATTGTACAAAGGACCTTTTGTACATCTGATAATTCCAAAACATCTCTTTCTTATGTGAGCTTCAGAGAACACTAACCACTGTAATTCATAAAAGGCATATTCAGGTAGAACATCAGTATCTGACCACAAAAAAAAAATGGAAATCAACCTTTAGCAGAAGGTCGAAAGATTGCAGCTAAATGATTCATGTACATGCAGTGTAGCCTATAACTAAAGAATAGTTTACATTATAGTTTTGGTAATTATTTTTTATTATAAAGTTACTAGTTAAAAAATGAAAGTGGTCTTAAACTATTTAACTTAAGAACCCTTGGTCTTGAGGCTGCTCTCTTGTCGTCTATTTTGTTATTTTAACTGTTATAGTCATATATACATTCACCATGTTCAGGGCTGATTTTCTAACACAAAAATGGTAACTGTGTTCTGCTGTCCACTAACGTTCCATGGACCTTAGCATATGTAAATCTCTAGGGGATTTGCACTTAAAATGCAACCTGCGTGTTCCTCAAAGGAACCAAATTGTTCATAAATAAAAACAGGTTGTTAATCTTGCATTAAAAATAAAATAAATATAAAATATAAGAATTATACAATGAGAACCAGCAAGACACGAAACCTGCAATGTCTCAGTACTTTTGAAATGAACTTTGAAATGTTTCATCTACGGGATAAAGTAACCATTTTTACCATCATTCTTTGAAAAGACCATTATTTCTAGATTAATATGTTCCTTTGGAAACAGCTGGCTCTCAGAATTCTCTACAGAGTAAAAATCTAGTATATGATCAATAGCTTTTCTTATTTGACACAGAAAAATTAGATCATAATAATATTCCCTATTTAACCAGAATGCTTGAATAGTTGCAAGATTGCTTGGAGTCAGGAAGTTTTCATTATTTTTGAAGGGTTTTTTATTTTCTCTTAAAAATATATATATATTTTTTGGTGCAATACCCTTTTCCATTTTCATGCCCAGGTTTAACTATGACAAATACATCCAATATGTAAATATTAGATGCCTATTTCTTACTATACTTTTATTCTTTCTCTAGATTCATTTCTAAGAATTCTTAAATAAAAAAGCTTACTCACAAATTCATGCTGACCATGGATGGGTGGCTGGGGAGCTGCCCTAGGTCAGGCCTAGGGAAACCCCAAAGGTAAATACACCACTGGTAAAAACGCTACAGGACAAAAAAAATACCCAGGGCTACCCTTAGGGTTGCTGAATCTGAGTAAAGAGGAATGTACAGGGCTTCTTTTTATTTAGGTGGACACTGCGATATTATGTCACACAAGCCTAAGGAAAGTAGCAAGCAGCAGCACTGCAGGGCCATGGACAGGAGCATGCGGTTCTTACAGGGCAAATTTCTGGTAGGCTACTGGACCTAGGCCTATTCTTCCAATCTGAAGATTGGCAGCAAATTTGGAATTCCACTCAAATAAGGAATAGAAGGAAAACACCCACAAAACTATTGTTTCCATGAGAAAATCCTGTTGGTGGGCCCACATACAAAGTTCTGCACATTTCTCAACAGAATAGACAAAACAGCATTTTTTTCTTTAAACACCAAGGCCTATTTTTGTTCCAGCCTGGCCCTGGTTTATATTAAATAGTGTTAGGCTTTGCCAAAAACCGGTCCTTCCAAATTTCTCCTCCCTTTTCTCACCTATGACTATTCCCACCTCTAAGTGGTCCCCTTATGGAGATGACAAACAGATCTGAAGAACAGCATTCCTGGAATGTTTCCAGGTTTGGTGACTACACCTGTATGATCCATCTGTTAGTTGTTCTCTTTGACACTTCATGTGTGCTTGTAAACAACCATATCATTTCCATAGCTAAACTGATAAATACAGCCTCAAGCTTTATTCATGGTGTTTTTGCAGATGCTTGAGTTTTGCAGGTGCATAATCTTTCATCCCACCTCTGCAAAATATGTTCTAGACAAGAAGCAAACTGTTAAATCATGAGAAATATTGTCCAAAGTAAAAGGGCAATGTCCCAAACATTCCGTGCATTGATCCATGTGGCTCCAGTCCCCAAAAGCATCTCTGATTTTATATCATATTTAATCACAGAAAGCACTAAAAACATGCAGCAGTATTCCCTGAATGACTGCTTATTAGTGATGATTAATGCCTTGGTTGGATTAAAGGGCCTCTGTAACACAATTTGCATTAATCACCAGGTAATGCACTGTTGTTCTGGGTCCTATTTTTAATTACTCAAAACAACCAGCACTGATTTCGGTTGATGAACCATGTACTTGAATTGTCTTCCATCCTGTAGTTATTAAATATAACTGAAATACCTTGATTGCTGTATGGCACTGGACAGCACATAGTAGCGTACTAGCTGGAATACTAAACCCCAAATCATCATTAAATATCATTATTTGACGTGGCTGCAATTTTAAATGTATGGGTGCTGCATATTTTTAAATAAATGAGCTTGTGTTTCTAATATGCGTTTAGAATTTTAGTGAAGACGGGAGGTTCCTATAATGGTATTCTTTCTTTACCTTAACCTCACTACAACAAAGAGAACCAATCACTATGTTCACAGGTTAAAAAAAACGAATCCAACAATCCTCCTTATTACAACAATCAGAGAGCAAAGAAAAAAATACCACTGCTCAATTTTTATTTGAATATGAATAAATTTTATGTTATTGTTGCCACCCAGCACATTGAGATTAATCGTGGAGATAATGGACCTGGTTCAATGACCAGTTTAGTTTCTAGACTTTGGGGGGAAAAAAGAATGAGCTTTAGTGATTCAACTACCAGGGCACGTAATCAAGTAACATGCGCTAATCACTCAACCTGGTGTACCTGTTTAGAAAACAATTTCCTCTCAACAAAAGCTAGTTTCAATTAACAATCAAAACTTCTAAGTGGATCAAAGAAAACCCCTGGGCAGCAAATAGAAACCAAATTAATTAAACCATTTAGGTTTAATTAAACTGAACTAGCCATAAAAAGTATCTAGATCCTTTTTTTTGTGGTTTTTTTTTGTTACTTTACCCCCTCACCCCAATGGGCAGGAGGTGTGGAAGAAACACAGATACTACCCAAAGGGGACAGGGTAGGAAGTGCAGTTGAAGCAAACAACTTACTTACTAGTGAATACTGTATGTGACTTGTGTTGCAAGTGTTCAGATTAAGGCTTAACCTCACATAAACTGATCACTTGGCTTCTTAGTCAATAGACCTAAATGTCTCACAAAAGCTATTAAAAGTATATCCATATCTCACTCAGCTTGTGAGATGTTCTCCTCTGCTCCTCTGCTTTCCTTAGATGTCATCTTGTTTGTAAGGTGTTTCCTACAGACAATAGCTTCCCATGTTATCTGTACATGTGTCTTTTGCTTACATTGTTTCCTGCAAGTTAGCTGAGGTATAACGCAACATACTGCTCCTCAAGAAATCTGTTCTTTTAGCTTCATATTTGCTATGTATATGTTACCTTTAATGCATTGGCCATCATTACTCTATCTTTGTTGTATTTATATATTTCGTTTTTTCTTATCCTCATTACTATTTTTTTTCAAACATTGGCTACTTATTCCTTTATTTCACTATTGATACTTAATTGATATCAGTCCCATGCATCAATTTACCCTATTTAATGTATTATTATTGTATTTGTCCATGGATGATGGATTTCCCCAACATCCATGACACTGGCTTCAGAACATATGGCTTTAATGCAATTTTACAACATGGCAGGAGGCCCTGAACAACTTACCATATAAGGAACCTCCCACATGAACAGTTCCTCTTTCTTTCCTCTTCCTCTGCTGCACACGTCAATACAGCACACGTCAGAGTATTGGGCTCCTGAAGACTTTCGAATTTAGTTTATGTTATACTCTGTATTTTTGTGTGTCCAGCTCTTTTTTTTGTTTCCCACCTGATTTTTGATTGATCTGTTTATCAATGTATCTCCTAATTTTTCCTTCTATTTCTATTTTTTCATTGGTTATCAGTTTCTCTGTTGTATTTACTAGTTTTGCCTTTCCTCGTTTTTGTTTCTTAGTATTGTCACCCCTGCTTCTGGCAGTTTTTTCTTCTGTTATTTATATTTTCTGTCCTTTGGACCATCTGTTCAGGCCTTCCTTCTTCTGTGTGGCTTTTCCTCCATGCTGTTTTTCTGTGCAGTGGTCATGTTGTTGGAGTCCTTTTTGTTGGAGTCTGTTTTGTTGTATCTTGTATTATGGCGGCCATTTTGGATCTCGTTTAGCACAAGATTTTGTCAGAGCTCATTTTTGTTGTTTTCAGTGTCACTGCAGCCAGTCTGGTAATATTAAAATTAGAACTACACTAAAGCAAACAATCTTCAATTGTCACTTGATAGTGGAGATTTTGTTATGTCAGGATCCCAGTTCCAGGCAACTAATGGAGGATTCAGTCTCTAAGTCTATTTCTTAGGCCATACATTCTGCCATAAATCTGTTAATTAAACCAATTTGTTCTTGTCACTGAAGATTAGGTTCATGCTCTGATTCTTTCCTCTTGTCCACATGTCTCCTTGATCTGATCCCTTCTCAACTTACTCAGTCTCTCTTATCTAATCTTATCCCTAGTAGCTCATGTTTTCAACTTCTCCTTCTCCATCAAGCATGCTACCATAACTCCTATCTTGAAAAAGTCCTCCTAGGACTTGACTGATCTGTCCAAGTACTGCCTCATCCTTCTACTTTCTCTCACTTCTGGAAATAATTCTTTACACCTAACTAACTAAGGTTCTTAACTCCAGCTCCTTACTTCAATCTGGATTCTGCTCTAAACATTCTACTGAGACGTTTGCTGATGACCTACTCACTGCTAAATCCAAGGGCCACTACTCTATGCTAATCCTACTGGACCTTTCTGCTGCTTTTTACACTGTGATTACCCTCTTCACTGTCAAACTAATTACAATATTGATATCTGGCTGAATGCGCGCTTCAGGATAAATTTCAAAATCCTGGCTGTTACCTCACTCATCTCTAAATACATGCATTCCTAAAAACTTAACCCCCTTTCTCCAATATTCCTTAGCTTATCTTTCGTTCAATCTTTTTTTATCTTTCAATTGGATGTCAGCATTGGATGAAGATAGAAAGTTTGGGTTTGAAACTGCTGTGGTCACCCAAACCTCCAAAGACTTATTCAGAAATCTTTCAGAGATTTACTGTATGTTACCTAAAAATAATTATTTGGTACCATTTTACCACCTAGACCATCAACATGGATATCATGAGGAGACAAGTGTTTGCTCTTTCCTTCCTTTTCTCGGAAAAGTGGATGGCACACTTATCATGTTTTTCCTGTTTTGGCATTCAATTACTTCCAATGGGTTCTTCAAAATACCAGAAGGTACCTCACAGATTTTTTAGCACTTCAGTACAGCAAACCATGCCTTAATTATTTTATTTCAACACACTAGAAACATCTTTATTAAATCAGTTGAAGAAACAAAGGTTTGGGAGGTTCCAATATCTCCTTGAACAATCTACTACTAGTAAACAAAAAGAATGTTGGCTTAACACTAGTCATAAATCTTCAGGAGCTGCATTATTTGGTATGTTATCAGCATTTCAAAATAGAAGACATTCATTGTTTTAGAATCCTTCTCATATCTTTAGATTAGAGGGCCAATGAAGAAATCAAAGATGCTTACTTAATAGTTCCTATGTCCTCACTTCATCAACCAGTATGTCCTTATCTTTAGTCTTTATTTAACTGGAAAAGAAGGATCAGTTTGCTTGTCTTTTGTTCAGTCTTTTTTCAGCATAGTGCTTTACAAAACAAATAAATCCAATTGTATCCATTGGAAGGAGCATAGGTGTGTGAGTAATCATATATCTGGACAACTGAAATTCATGGTAACTTTAATAAATATTTCTTTACAGCTACCCAAATTAAAATCTATCAAGAATGAGATCCAGATGATTCTGAACAGGAAAATTATATCTTTAAGACCCCAGCCAAGAGTAGTGGGATGTTTTTGTCATCCTTCCTTAGTCTTCTCCATTACAGAGTTTTACAGTTGGCCAACTATGTATGTGAATATGAATGAAAATAAATTGTTGGTTTAACCATGTTCACATCTGGTACTACAAATGTATCTTCGCCCCATCTGTAGACTCAATTGTAGAATCAGATGCAAGTCAGCTGGGGTGTCCACTGTGGTTATGTAACAACGCATGGCAAGTGGTCCCTAGGATAGTGCAATCTACACTCCAATTGTTTGTAATACTTAGTTGACTTTTTCCCTTTAACATGTTTTACCGCAAAGTCAATTGCTGGGCTCATTTCAGGATGGAATCCAGAATGGAGTCAATGCTTCAGCTTACAGCTATTTAAATTACCTAGGTGGCACCAAATTTGAAGAATTTGGTGAAAGCCTTTTAACATTAATGCATTGATCACTGAATCAGTCCTCAGGCAGCATATGATAATAGACTGGAATGCCATATACTTAACATATACCATAGATTGGAAGCTTAATGGGTTAGTCTTTCATTAAATTATAACCATGTGGGGACCCTTAGTTGTGGACATTTTTGTTTCTAATTTAAATCAGTAATTACCAAAGTAATTCATTTGGAGAATAGATTCATAAACAGCTGCAACACATTTTTATGGAACTCTTCAACAATAAGAAACGATGTGTTATCACCTTTTCCAATGATCTTAAGGGTGTTGTGGTCTTACAAATAACTGTAATGGTAACTCCATACTGGATGACTTAAACATGGCTTCCAATACTTCTGAACAATGGATTTTCTGCTGTTGATTCAATCATTTCCAGAGACATTAATGAATGTTAGGCAACCCCTATCCCCTGAAGCAACTAGACAAGATTTCATTGATAGCTCATCTTGAGTCTCCCCTCCAGAGTGGAAAACTATTCAAATCGATTACTAACTTGTTATCAAATGTCAGGTCTTCAGGTACCAAGTAAACAGCCTGTAGACTATGGTCTAATTGATGCGTGAAATGGAATTAGCATCAAACACATACAAATATACAAGTTATTGCAAATTTTGTACCACACTTTTCAAACTTGGTAGAGCCTATGTTACTATAATTCTAATCTTAATTAGAATTTGTGTAAGACGTCCATATAAACAAATCTCCAGTTCCAAAGTATTAAATAACATGAGTTACAAAAGTTCTCCAGATTTTTTTTCTGAATGGCCAGTTAATGATACGTTTTCTTTTAAACAATTATTTACAAAACACATTAACTTGTTATATTTAGTTCATATTTTTTTATCTGCCAACTTTGGATGGAAATAAAAATATTTTGGACCAAATAACCACCATCAGCTCAGTGTAGTTAATTGTCCTCTACTCTAAGGTTATCATCTAATTCTCAGTTAATAATTTAATTTCAGTTTCTACCACCACTCTATCTAGTTGGGTTTGTCCTTGTAGTATTGTAGTTTTAAATTGGTATAATGGGAGTATCTGGTCTACAAAAATGTTAGCAGATTTTGTTATTGTAATGAAGGTCAAGATGTTATGAAGGATAAGAGGTGAGTATATAATATAATATTGACTTCACATCACCATTTTAGCAAAACCTACAAATTGTATTTACATTCGATCTTTGACTAAAGGATACGTTTGTTTTTTCTGATCAGACATATTGTTTTTACTATATTTTATATGACCAGAATAAAAAGAAGCTTCCTGACATCTGAAAACCAAACATCTGAAAGTACACAAGGGCTATACTATAAAAACCAAACAGGCAAATACAACTGATCACTGAAAAAAATAGTGTTATCTTTAACTTCTGTTAAAGATAACACTATTTTTTTCAGTGATCAGTTGTATTTGCCTGTTTGGTTTTTATAGTATAGCCCTTGTGTATAGTATAGCCCTTGTGTAAAAAAGTACAAAGTGTGGATCTTTACATTATTCCAAAAGAAAAAAATTGTCTATTTACATTATCAACCTAAACTGGACGTATCCTGTTAAAGGGGTAGTTTTCATGGTAGATGTACCTTGAACCCCTTATCAGCCACTATAGCCTTGAGCTCTATACAAAAGACCTCTCCAAAAAAACGCTTCCTCTCTCTCATGTCTACATCATCTGCTACTGAAAGTGCTGAGTTATGACGCAGACCACGAACAAGGAAGCATTTGTGGAAAGATCTGTGCTGGCTGCAGCCTAGACCTCCATCTAGCATCCAGGTACAGAGGGGGAGGGGGAAAACATGCTAATACTTATTCTAAACTAATATTGAAGGGTGTTGTTTTCTGTTGTAGATCTCATGTACACTATATGACCAAAATTATGTGGAGACATGACCATCATACCCATATGAGCTTGTTGGACATCTCGTTTCAAAACCATGGGTATTAATATGAAGTTGCCCTTCCCCCTTGAGTTTATTACAGCTTCCACTCTTCCAGGAAAAGCTTTCCATAAGATTTTGAAGTGTGCGTGTTGGAATCAGCCAAAGTAGCATTGTATAAGGTCGGTGACGTTGGATAAGAAGGCCTGGCTCGCAATCAATGTTCCAATTCATTCCAAAGGTGTTCAGTGGGGTTAAGGTCAGGGCTCTGTGCAGTTCTTCTACACTAAACTCATAAAACGATGTCTTTATGGACCTGGCTTTATGCACAGGGGCACAGTCATGCTGGAACAGAAAAGATCTTTCCCCAAACTAGTACCACATAGTTGGCAGCATATGATTGTCTAAAATGTCTTTGTATGTTGTAGCATTAACATTACTCTAAGGGGCCCAAACCCTGAAAAACAGCCCTTTACAGTAGGCATTTATGCATTTTGGTAGGTGGCGTTCGCATGGTATCCACCAAACCCAGATTCATCTATCAGACTTCCAGACAGTGACACTTGATTCATGACTGAAGATAACAAGTTTCGTCAGCTGGTGCTTGGCATTAGTGCATAGTGAACTTCGGCTTGTGTGCAGCTGCACAGACCTGAAGACCCATTTCATGAAGATTGCAACGCACAGTGCTTGAGTTTATGATACTTCCAGAGTCTGTTTGGAACTCTATAGTGACTGATGTTACAGAGGGCAGGCAATTTGTAGGCTTCAGGTGCTTCAGCAGGTGGTGGCCCTGCTCTGTGAATGTGTGGTCAACTGCTTTGTGGCTGAATTTTTGTTGTTCCTAGATGCTTTCACTTCACAATATTAGCACTTACAGTGCAGATCTTACAAGGCAGAAATTTCGCAAACTGACTCGGGGCATAGGTGGAATGCTATAGCAGTGCCACGTTTAAAGCCACTGAGCTCTTCAGTATGACACATTCTACTGTCCATGTTTGTTAATGGAGATGGCATGCCCATGTGCTTAGTTTTATATACCTATTAGCAACGGGTGTGGCTGATACGCCTAAACTAGAAGGTTTGGTTATATAGTGTATTAATTTAAAGAAAACTGAAACTATAAGCCCCATACAATGACTTTCATATGTTTAATCCAAGACAAGCAAACCAATATAAATAAGGCATTGAACATATGTAATGTTATTTTATGAATGTACATGTTTATTCTTTTGTTCCACAATGACATTAAAATACTTTTATCACCGTCTATTGAATTTCTGGGCTACAGTTTCCTTTAATATTTTGGGTTACCGATGTTAACAATTTAATACGTTTATTACATTTTTAACCTTACATACTATTTTCATTTTTTTCCTTTTTGCAGTTAGCAGGGCATTTTATTTAATAATTTTATTTTAGCATTTCTCTATTCAAATGGATAAACAGTCCTTTATGTAATTTTAATGATGATAAGATAGCCCTAAAAATGGTACCAATAACCGTAAAATAAATCTTAAATATTATTTGTGATTTTTTTCCATAGATGAAAGATTATCCCCAAGTTCCCCCAAATGGTACCCATAAGTGTCATGACTCTATCTTGGCGTAGCATATTCTCCATGAAATTATTTGTAACCACCAAGCGATGATGTACAAATATACACTGATTTCACATTTGCATTTTTTTCCTCTGATGTACACAATCCTAGAGGAGCATATGAAGTGTCAGAATACAAATTTGTGCAATATAAATATGGCTAAGTGGCCTAGCATTCATCGAATTGCCTGAATATCTCCAAATAACACCTTGTGACATGAATGCCTTTGCACTGAATTACACAGTTTTAGCCGGCTTTCAGCTCTGTATAATTTATTTATTGTGGCTTACCCAATGTGTGTGAGAAAACGTTTCCTAAAGTATCTTTTGTATACAGCAGATTTTAAACGTTATGATGCCTAATCTTTAATGGTGCAATGGTATTTGATTTATAATAAAATAAAGACTTGTCGTTTTCTTTCTAGATGTAGCTATTTCACTCATTCCCTCTATTTTGTATTTTAATTTGATTACAACAAACGTATAACAATATTTGAATGATCCCTTTATATTTTGATAATTTATCACTTCCAGTAACTTGTTTAATACATAACACCACTAAAACAACCACTTGTAAATATTTAAATTCAACTTTATGTATTTTATTTTATATACAATTCTTCTTTTTGTCTCCAGAAATAAAATATCTAAATGCATACAGACTTCAATGTTGTATATGTTTAGCTTTCAACAATACTTTTAGCAGAATAAATGCTTTGTACATAATTATGTCCTTTTTGTAATGAAGTTTACAGCTAAGTCGATAAAATGGATTCCTCATTTCCTTGTTTGTATTTTAACCAATAACAAGCAGAGACGATAACTAGTTATATTAATAAGCTGCTCAAGGAACACTGGTTAAACTATGTACAATACAAACCATTCATACAAATGTAGACTAGGATATTGAAGTAGTTACATTATACTGTAAGAAAGATGTCAGCCACTTATAACTTACATGGTATCTGGTAGGCATTTTCTTTTTTGCTTTTTTTTTTCAGTTTATACCGTAACTTAGAATTCAGACTTTTCTTGAATATTCAAGTACTAATAGAAGCTTAAATATGCCTTTATGATATACGCCAACATGTAATTTGTAAGTGCATTTTTATCTTTAACGATGGGCTCCTTTCAAAGAACAAGTACAACCATACAAGACCTTGAATGTGCCTACTGTAATTTGTAGTTTGGTATTATAGGGTTTCTGGGCTATTGACCTCAAGAAACCTTTTACAATACCACACAGCAGTGCTCTAGCAGTGGTTTATATATTTTCCTATGGCACTCCAGGGAGGTGTTTTATCCAAGAGTATAAGACAGTATTGTGTTTCCATACTAATTAGCATCAATAGCATTTAAAGAATGGCTAATCATTTTTATTTCCTGAAAAACAGTCATGAAACATTTTACCTTAGACAATGAAGGTTGCTCAAACAAAGACCTTGATAAACAACCACTTACAATGTGTATGTTATAGATATATATATATATATATCCACAGTGACCCACATCTAGTAAATAATGTATGGAGTAGTTTGGGAAAAGTAAATTGCATCTGATAAGTTTCTCAGTATAAACATTGTGGTTGCCATTTGCAGAGTAGACACATTCCAGGCAATTGATGTGACTTTCTTCATTAAGGTTCCTGCCCGGTCACCTTTTATTCCATAGAGGTAAAGTCTTGCATACATGTTTTTGTCAACCAGAAGGGAAGTATGGAGTGTCACTGTGGTAGTTGTAATCAGGACACACCTTTTGAACTAGTTTATAATCTGTACTATAAAATGATATATAAATACAGATCACTTTAAAGGGCTTGGAGCACAACCAAGACACATGACTTTGGGTCTGCTCCTGATAACATGTTTTTGAAGGATCATAGTTGCAAAGTGTGTTCTTGGTAGCCTTGTCAACCTTTTCATATTCAATGCGACAATTAAAGGACTTAGAATCCTTTGCATCTATTACTGTTTGTTGAGCCAAGTCAAATTCCACAATTTTAGTTGGGGGAACTAAACTCACAGAGACATTTCCTTGACCAGTAGAATTGTGTCTAAAATAAACACTGAAGGTTCCATTGCCATGATCAACAATTTTTCCGGTTATCAATAAATTTAATTTCACAGTTTTGATATTGGAATGAAAATCTCCCCAGCCAAACATTTTCTTAAACTTTCCTGTCTTAACAATAGGCCGCCTTTTTGCTCTGGGACGAGGTTCTTGTAGGTCTGTGGAGTTCCTCAGCCAGTCCCAGAGCTCTTGCTCAGTATAGGGTTCTGGAGTATCATATCTCATATTCAAGGCTGTCTTATTTTCTTTGCCACGAAAAGTCTGTGAAAGGAGCCGGCTAATTGACAATTCTTTGTTGCTCTCTGTCCATATGTGCTTAAGCGTTGATATGGAACTTCCTGATTTTAAGTTTCCGAGTTTTCCACCACCAGTTGAATTTGCACATGTCACCTACAAGAATACAGAGAGAATAATATGAAACAAACATTCTATAAAATAACATATCAACAAATATAAAGTACATTTAAATAATTTAGATGAATTCTAAAGACACAATAAATGATAAGTGTTTGGGCTTGCTTTTTAATTCTTGTTTTTATAAAGAATTCCTAAATAGACTTTGGTAGCCTTAACAATACAAACATTCCATACACTAGAGTCAAAATGGTAACTGTTGACTGAAATTGACAGTGAAGCCTGAAACTGTTTTTTTCTGTATATTTTTATTAATTAAATTAATTAGCATTTTCATATTGTATTCCTTGCATTATTTAAAATAAGAAGCATCCATTGGAGCTAGAGGTCTAGAATATTAAACTAAAAGTCCGATAAAGGTCAAATGAAGTTACATATTAATTCATTTTTTGGAGAAAATAGTAAGAAGTGTGGCTATGGGGAAATAGTTTTTTATGAGACCTTGGAAGAAACCAATGAAATTTATAGTGGGAAATGGGACAGAGGGATTTGGGTCCAAAACTGGGCACTGTTCAACCTAAAAAGAGACTCTTTTTAAGTGGCAGCTTCTATAGTTGTAATAAAAACAGCATTTGCCTCACCAAAATATTCCAAAAATACAAGACAATTAAATATTTCAAAAGATAGATTTACTTCCCAAAGTTTCAGCCAATACATAAACACTTTGATGCACTCTTAAGATATTTTTTATGACAACAGCAATTAAAAATAAACAACAAAACACATAATGTCATAACTTTCATCAACTGTTTTTCATAAAACACCAACACTGACAGTAGATCCAAGACAATGCTGGACCATACACATGCCTCGTTTATCATTTTTTTTTCACTACATGCACAATTTGATATCAATATTTAAAGATATATTGTTACCAAATTTTTGAGTATTTTTAAAACAAGATTAAAGTTTATCATTACTTTTAATTTGTTTACCTTTTTAGTAATTAATCTGCCTGGCAAATAGATTTAACATACAAAGTGGGAAAATACATGTCATTTTTAAATGAATGAATTAAATTCCAACATTTTACAGGATAGCTCAATGAAGTCTCTTGAGAAAATTTAGGTTGAGATTTATTTTTGGAAACATTAGTCCTTATGATTATGAAATACAGTATATGACAGTGCTACTTGAGAGACATATGAACATTCATACAGAATGCTGATTTCCTTCCAAATCTTCACACTTAATTAACTACATCTGCATTAGAATTCATTCCAAAGCACTGTGGGGGACATGTTATCAGACCCACAAGTCATAGTATCCTGAACATCTTCGCTATGTCTAAAAGCAGCTTGGATGTAGCATACCAATTGTGAACAACAGAAACTTTTTATCAGAATATTCTACTGCTGTGAGATTGATTTACACCACAGATCATGTAATAGCCTCAAGTATTTTTTCAAATATATTCAATGCTTTTAAGATCGGTAATAACACATGGCAATGTGCCATTTAAGACCTGTCATGTTCTCATTGCTAGCATAAGGCATTTATTTCTTTGGGGCTTTAGACAATCTCAACATTTAGTACACACTGCAAGTATAGTATGAAATGTTTTACATATTATAAATGTGGCTTAATATATATATATATATATATATATATATATATATAAATATATGTGTGTGTGTTTGTACCATACTAGCCTGTAAAATGTTTCTTCTACAAATATATATTAATAATTCATATTCTCTACAAAGCATGGTAGTACTATGTATCCCAGTTACTACTTGTGGCTCAAAATAGCCAAAACCAATATGCCTCCAGCAACACAGCTTTGTTTCTTTATAGAAACATGGTCAATTGTTAATAAGCAAGATATGCAAAAGGTTCTTCAGTTTACTTATGGAAAAATTCACAAATAGCCTTTTTTTCTACAATACATAGAGCTGGCAAAATTATTAAAGATAAAAAAGCATTTTCACTGATGTTAATATTTTGATCTGCACCAAAGATCGTCTCCCCTGGAGAAGTAACTAAAAGATCACTGAAAAAGGCCTCGGCGTGGGCAGGACAAACAGGACTGAGGATAACAAGGCCATCCTGGCACTTTAAGGCTGGCGTCCGCCTAATGACGTAAGCCGTCAGCTGGAAATGACAGGCCACACGTTACGTTTTAATGCTTACATAGCATGCAGCCGGGCATATCCAGCCATCAGCCCTGTGCTGCAGCACCCAATCGCGGGAGCAGCAGATGAGATATGGCATGACCTAGGACAGCTCCCACAGTCGGATCATGTCTCCACCACATTAAAAGGAGCTGCGTGCCTTTAAGACACAGAGTGTCGTGGTATGACATCATGTTCCCAGTGCTTCCTTCTTAAGGGCGAGCAGCACCTTCGAATGCAGTCTGTGGAGGCTGTTGAAAGTGTAAATTGGCCAGTTGAGGAGATCAAAGAGTAGGCCTAGGCCAGGATATGTCACTGTACCTATAGCTTGTGCTTTTTGCTTGTCAATTAGTTGTAGATATTTTTCACCTTGTGGAAGCTGAAATCTGTATCATCATGTGATAGAGCCAACAATATCTAGTCAATTTCCTGTCCTAAAGTTCTCTCTTCTTTCTTACCCTTACAAAGACTGCCTGGACCAATCAACAGCTATCAGCAACTTAGACCAGAGATACATTATTGGAAATCAGCAAACAGGTTCCGAGAAAAGGAAAATGCATACAACAAGCTTTTCAATAAATATTTATTCTTTATAATCCTTATGTAAATATTTTTACATATATTCTAGTGTATATATTTCAGGGAATATAGGATTTCAGAAAAACATCAGATCTGCTTAAAGAAATAAATGTGCCTTTAGAGCATTTGGTTCTCTTTGATGCTCTACGCATTAGAGCTTTACTTTCAAGTTTACTACATGGTGTCTGATCCCTCATGAAAAGAGTTGCTACCTAATCTCTTATAATGGGACTTAATGCAGTACAAATGCAGGAACGATCTTCACACTCTGAGGAGAAAAATGGTGTGTGGGATGAATTAACTGTGTGTATTATGCAAATAAACAAATCTAAAACAATTTTCATACATCAATCCTTAGGGTTTATTGAAATTTAAGGCTCTTGTTCTGTTGTTCTGTACTTCATGCCAAAATTTGTCTCGATGTTTTTTGCCTTTCTTTTTCGTTTAGATAACTGATCCTGATTCAAGCAGTAAAGCAGCATTAAACACGCACTGGGCTATAAAATACAACTGATGGCTAATTCCATTCACCTGGATTAGCAATTGAAAGAAAACAATTCTAAAACGCCAGCAATGAGCCGGTTCTAGAGTATGTGTTCATCACGCTTACAGTTACTTGCTTATGCAAAACACAATTCAAAAAGAGGCACGTCCAATTAAGTCAAAGTTAAAAAGGAAATTTATACGTGTGCACGTTTTTTCCATGGTAAAGGCATATTCCAGCCAACCACAACTCATACATCTGTCAAATGCATCTTTACAAACCAAATAAACACCTGCATAACCATTACAATTTGCCTGTGATTAGCACTTTCACAAGCAAAATCACAGAGCTCCGGAAAGAAGGACAGTGCGACTGATACAGAGAGACAGGATACAGATGAAGAGAGGCACTAAAATGTTTTTGGAGAAAGAGCTGTTCAATTGACCTTACACTGCAAATACTTTTTTTAAACGTTGCACTCAACCTAGATAATACACATACAACACTTATACCTCGCTTTACTTTTTATAGAGTGTTATGTGGGAAAAAGTCTGAGTACCTTAGAGTGTGACAGAGCGGGTACGTGTGTGTGTAAAAGATGGCAGAGAGGTAGTTGATGACTGACATTGGGGTTGGTAGTGGGACAGGAGCAAGATGTAAGGTTGTGGGGCAAAGCAAACGGTGGAAGAAGAAATCCCAGGAGTGGGGCGATAGAGAAGGGGCCTGAGATGCTCCAGATGTGCCAGGCACACTAGAAGAGATGGATAAGAAGCAGTGGAAGCACTGGAAGGTGGTCATACACAACCATAGCTAATTAGGTCTCTAGGGGTTTTGCCAGTTGTGTCTCAACCACTGCCACATCATCAGGTTATACAACATTTTATGTACTTAGAGCATATGGTAAAATAGTCTTAAGTATGGCAGTGAGATGAATAAGACGGAAGATTAAAGATGCAGTACTCTGTATTAACAATAACTATTTGGGCATGCTGTGGGAGAACAACTGGAGTAGGCCATTAACATACTTTTAAAATGCCATAGTGTTATAACATAGAAAGAAAAATCTTTTCTTAATGTTTTTTTTCCAAAGAACCTATACATGAAATTATCAGAAGCCCTTACCACACTTTCAATAATTTATATGCTTGATAAGTCATATGAAAAATGAGTTGTCGACTTGCCGATGTAGTATGATTTATCTATGCTTCGTTGAAAATCAGAAATTGATTTTAAAACTTAAAGAACTGATATATGAGCCTAGCCATGTTCAGCCGCAATATAACACTTTAGTATCCTGTTAGTCTGTTTAAATAGCCAAAGTCAATTTCCTAGTGACACTTAACTTCATTACATCTATTTTTATGAGTATTAGTCTGTCTCTAAAGATAACTTGCATGCTGGATAGGTCATTTAATCTAAGCCCCGTGGGGTTTCAGATAAGGATATTCATCATTTGCAGGACAATTACCTAAGGCAATACAGATGCCTTCGAAAATAGATAAAGAGACAACTAATGCAATGCTCTATCGGATCTTTAATTTTCCAATATGTATCTTGCCTGGTGTGATAAATATGTTCATTTTTAATGTTTTTCAATATATAAAAATATGAATTTTATTTAGATTCTTTGGCATTCTGCATTTCCCTGCATTATTTTGAAATATTTTTGTTGACCCTGCTGTAATTTCCAACTTTAAATGAATAATATGTCATGAAACATTTCTGTGCTGTAATAATATTATAGTAAATAATGACCATCATTCAAGACTTAAAAGACACAGGAGCAGTAAAGTGATTGGATATGAGGGAAAGAGTGCAATAAGAGCTACAACCCCAGTGGAACTAGGGTGGGAAGGCACAATCATATGCACGATGATTCTTGCTAACTTTCTAGGCTACTTATTGTGACATCGGGGAAGCCTAGCTGCCCCCCTGGGTTTATTCTGTATTTTATTTACTTTGGAAAATTTTTATTATTTATGTTGGAAAAGTTTAAAAAAATCTGCATAAGCATGCATTGGTTAAGCATATGACTTATATATCTTAAATATAGAATAAGGACTGAACAAAGTTTAAGGTCGTTACAGCAGGGAAAGTGGGCAGACTAGATGGGCTTAATGGTTCTTGTTTGCCATCAAATTGTATATATTGTATTTATTTTAAGTGATGTGAAAAAAATGTATTTATGATTTTTTTTCCTTCAGTCAGTTATATTGCCATCAGAAGTTAAAAAATATGATTCATTGGATAGTTAAAAATAATGATTTTATGTCAGCTGTTGATTGATTTCAACCATTCAGTTTTCTCTCCAAAAATGTGAGTAGTTGGATAAAAAAAAATTGCCCCTGCACAAAAATGAGTGGAAATTTGCATATTTTACAACAGGGGAACCTTGTTCACACCTCCAAGTTTCTACCCAAGTACATGTCATGAGTGTTGTGAAATGTTGCATTGACATCAGTTGGCATAGTTCAATGTTTCTGCCCACCTTCTCTTTTGTTATTCCATAAGGACTAACCCAGCTTTTTGTATTTTTCACCTACTTCTAACTATGATGTTAACATTCCAGTAGACATAATAATATATCGATTGGAAAGAACATTCCTAATTGTAATGCTTTCAAAGAATAACTATGTATACGTAGCAATAAAGATTTATTAAGGACTGTGCCATCCAGTGCCCATAAAATAAAATAAAATATATATATATATATATATAATAACATATAATTGATTAAATGTCTGTGTGTCCTCTCATTTAGGAAATGTAGCACTTGTCACCTCAACTGACTGTATAATTTCAGTATTAATGGTCAAGCCCATTCTTCCATTTGAGTCCTAGGGCAGCTGCCCCATGTGTCCCCTCAACAGCCGCTATAGCTTGGAGGTGGAGGCAGGGCCGGCCCGACAATGGAGCCGAGTGGGGCAACCGCTCCAGGCGGCACTTTTGAAGGGGCCGCCCCAAGCCCTTTTTTTTTTTTTTTTTTTTAGGGAAAGAGAGAGAAAGGGGCGCCGAGTGGTCAGTACCCGCTCGGCGCCCCTCTCTCTCTCCTCTGCGTCGAGTCTCCCTGTTCGTTCTCGGTGCCGGTTTGTAATGCTGAGTGCCGGAAGATTTCCGGCGCTCAGCATTACAAGCCGGCACCGAGACCGAACAGGGAGACTCGCCGCAGGACTGCTGAAAGGTAAGTACAAGGGGGGGGGGCGGCAGGGACGGAGGGAGAGGAAGGGTAGATAAGGGGGGGGCGGCATTTTAAAATTCGCCTCGAAAGACATCGATGTCTCATGCAGGTATGATTGGTTAGAGTGTATGGGAGGACACTTTCCTCAGTCCCCATTAGGTATTAATCCAATTACAAAAGAAAAGTTAAGGAAATTATGAGCATTTTCATGATTCCAGACATAATGTGGTTGAGGGTTCAAGATACAGGTAAGACTTAGTTGAGCACCACCAACTAAAGGGGCACTAAAGCCGTCATAGGCATTTAAATACATAGAGCTAGGTGTCAGCTTTAAATGAATGTTGTTTGCATGCAAATACATAAAGGAAATCATGCAAATTCCCTAAAAGCATTTGCTCTTTTTCCTCGGTCTCAGCTATTTACACTGCAGTAGTTCTTGCTTTCAGACACAGAATTTGAGGCAAATATGAAAAGCCATACGTTATCATGTTATAGTTAGTTAAAGAAACTGTCAATAGCAATAGAAATGTAATGGTTACCTAGAAAATATAAATCCCATAGTACAATATGATAGCATACAAATAGTAACTCTGGGCAAAAATCATCCGGAAATTCAAACACCTTATGATATTTGAAATTACATTTCTTTATTTCAAATCAATGGAGGAACAATTTCCCTTTGCACCTGCTCCCTACAGTACTTCTAATCACGTTATGAGTAGGGAACTAAGAAATACAAAGTAATGAGTCCAAAGTGAAATTGTTTCCCTTCAGTATGCAGGATAAAAGTGACATAGTATCAAATATCTCCGACATGAAACTATATATATTTATAACTAATTTTCGGGAAATTAATACATAGCTAAATATCATACATCTTCTGTTTTACTAAACAAAAGAAAACAATTAATAACCAACATATTAGAATGTAACCATGCACATTCAAATATAGTAAATATATTTGTAAATATTATTATAAATCCTATTTATTATGCTTCAGCTTTTTTTAAAGTTGATCAGTTTTTGAACTTGTTGGTCTGGCCCTGAATAAACTGGAAATTCAATCAAACGTACCTTTGGGGCCTGGATTGCTTTTTGAAACCTTTAAACATCATTAGCACTGGAGTATTTATTAGAAAACATAAAAACATTGGAAGGTTCTTCAAACCTACACAATTTTCTCTTTCATTTCTCCTTTCTATAACTGTAATTCAAAAGATTAAAGTTATGCTAGAGGTTTACCTCTTTAGGACATTAAAAATATTTTTAAAAAATAATAAAAACATTATTAAAATAAGTACCCTGGTAGCATTTTAGTATTAAATTATGTACTGACAGGTAAAAACAATGCTTTCATTTAATAATTTGCCAAGCAAAGTACAGTATATGGACAGCATAAAAAAAAATATTTTTTATTAATATGGCCAATAAAAGAACAGCTTATTTTTAACAGTAAAATGGAACTATTTAATTAGACTAAATAGATAAATAGAAATTTAAAAAAATATTTTACGTACATTTTGAAAACCGAACTAAAGTCGCATTGTTTCTAGAATATCAAATTGTGCTTGGCATGCTTTATTTCAGCTTTGCCAAAAGAAACCCTTTTTTAGTGCACATCTCATTTGTGTATTCATTGGCAAACAGCTAATGTAACATTTAGATTAGCTCAACGCCACAACAGTTCTGATTACATTTGCATGTGTTATGGATGCATCTGGTGAAAGCAGGTCCAACTGGGGCATGCAATTGCTTCGCTGCCTGAATATGTACAGCAAGGCAATAGGGAAGCGTCACGGCACAGACATTACTCTCATCAATTTAACAGCGCAATGTTTCTTCTGTGAAATGATTCAGGAAGTACATTCAATAATAATCACACACATTTATACTTAATATTTAGTATCGTATAGCTATAAAAGGACAAAGTCATTATATGAATTTATCTCTTTTACACAATGCTATCTGTGTTAAGGGGACAGCAGGGAAAATTCGGCCTAGGCATGAAAGCAACGTCAAGTGGCCCCCGACCGTTACATATCAGACCCCCAAGAACCATGAATGTAAAATGTAAGCAATGCATTTGCGTTTACAGCATGAAATATAAAATCTAATTGGAAAATTGTGTAACTACGATAAGAAGACATTTTCCTCATTTCTATTCATGCTTATCATCAAATAGTTATATAAATACAGATAATTAACACAATGCTTAGAGGGAATTGTTTTGAAATCTAAGAAGACATGAATGATGTAGATAGCTTTAACTAACTGGCATAAGAATTACACAGTTTTATAATTAGTAAAGTTTAGAAAAAGAAGAAAACTACAAATCAATAGTTCAGCCTTTGCAAGACACTTTATTGATACAAAAAAAAAAATATGTGAGACCAAAATATTCTTCACAAGACACATAAAATGTTACATCTATTCTACAATATATTTTATATGATATATGTATATTTTGTTTCCATTATTTTAGCAATAAGTATTGTATGTATGGAAAATCTGGCAAATAAGGATATAACTATGCTACTTTTATTTTAATCACAGATAATATTATGATACTATAATATAATCATTTTATATAGATATTGTTTTGGAAAACATTTATTTAGCATTTATTAAATAGTCCAAAATAGGTTTACACAAAGAGGAATACATTACAAAGTCCCTTTGCCATTAGTAAATAAACCATTTCGATGTCCCTTCTCCAATTAGAAGACTTAATTGGAGATTTTAATTAGATATTTCCCTCAATTCATTCTATTAATAGGTCAATTACTATTCATGCTACAGCGTACTGTATTCTTTGCAGACCATGAAAAAGAAAAAAAAAAAATATATATATATATATATATATTATATATATTCTATAATAACCATACATTGATTATCATTGTGAAAATACTTTAAAGTTGCTGATCATTTACTGATATCCTGCACTTAAGCCAAGGAAAATACATGTTCTTCGGTAGAAAAGTACATGTATTAAAGTATCAATGTGAAGAATCTAAATTAAAAAGCAGACCAATGCTCTTTTTTACTGGTTCACTTCGAGACCCTTTGGGTAACTGTTATATTCTCCTCTTCCCTTTAATTCCACCCAAAAGGCTTAAATGTCAAATAGGAAATAGATCACACTTAAAATAGTAATATTTAATGGAATACAAAAAAATAAAAATTACTTGCATGAATAAAAATCTTTACGAGCAGCAGAGAGTTTACCCATCACACCGCCTCCAATAAGCACAATAAATAATAAAGCAAAAATAAATTATGAGTTCCTTGGATAGCCACACAACGCATTTCACTCCATCTAGGGTTCCTCAAGGTGTGCTTTTTTTCTGTCTGATCTTCGCAAGGACTTTATATTTTTGTATTCCATTAAATGTTACTTTTTTAATTGTGATCTATCTCCTATATTACATTTGAGTCTTGTGAATGGAACTGAAGGAGAGAGGAGAATACAACAGTTTCCCAAAGGGTCTGGAAGTGAACCAGCAAAAAAGAGCTGTAGTCCGCCCTGAGTTGTCATTTATATTCTTCACGTTGGTAATATAATAAATGCTTTTACTGTTCTATGATATTTGAGATTTTCTCTCTGTTTTTTTTTCCCCCATATATACATTGGCATTTTTATTGGATATCCCTCTACCATTAATATAATCTAAGTATGTATATATATATATATATATATATATATATATATATATATATATATATATGTTATTTCTCAAGTTAAAAATTTGTAGCGCACCTTACCGGTTGCTTTCTCATTCTTTTCATTGTCTTCTAGTCCGAGACACTAGAGGTGTGTGGTGCTGCTTAGTTAATGCTTGGCGCTCTGTATATTTACCTTGTATTTGTTAATATAAGTGTTCTGATCTCTGTGTCCTTTTGCAACGTTGCTCTGACTATGCTGCATTAAGAGTATATTATGTGAACATAGTAGTCAGACACAATAATCCCTGCATAGCAATGGCAAACACATGTTGACATGTTTAATCTTACTTAATCAATTTGAGCCAATGTATGTCTGCTTCATAGCTCTCCATTTCAGTCTATGGGAGGAATGCTATTCAATTACTTGTGATAGATTTATTCCGCAACAAATTCAACCCAATGACTTTAGTTCTCAAAGCATCCATCTGGGCTTACATATATTTAGATATGACTGCATACTACAATTTTGAACCAAATATCCATTTCATATGCAACAACATTTTGATTACAGTTTCAGAGTATGTAATATTATTCTGCTTTCAAATTAGCCTGCACAATATGATTTTCTCATTACATTTTTAGCAAGACTATAAAAGTAAATTTGAATTGGTTTCACGGTTAAAAAAATCTATATCTATATTATTGTTCCCTAACAAAAAAGCTGCATAAAAGGTTTTCTAGGAATAAATTCACACGTGAGATGCAGCTAGATGTAACTGCAGGTGGCTCATATACATTGAAAAAATAAAAACAGACGTACATTATCTCACAAAAGTGAGTACACCCCTCACATTTTTGTAAATATTTTTATTATATCTTTTCATGTGACAATACTCAATGACACTCTGCTACAATGTAAAGTAGTGAATGTACAGCCTGTATAACTTTGCTGTCCCCTCAAAATAGCTCAACACACAGCCGTTAATGTAAAAACCTTGGCAACAAAAGTGAATACACCCTTCAGTGGAAATGTCCAAATTGGGGCCAATTAGCCACTTTTTTGAGCTACTGTATATTCCATGCGGGTTTCCACCCCACTTACCATTGCCACAGGTATGTGGAAGAAGCAGTTGGGGCATAGCCTCACTACCTGGTATATTAACTAGCTTGCTGGGGTGTGGGGAGGAAAACCCAGTACTTAGCCCTATACCAGCCATTGGGCAATCTGGGCAAACATCGGATGGGCCAGTGCTTGATGGCACCTCTCATGTACCTTAAAATAATGCAAAATGTAAGCAGCAACATATTTTCTCAAAGGTCAAGTATGTTTGGGCCTAGGACGACAGGTCTAGGGGGCAGAAGTCTCCTCCCCCTGCAAAACAGAGGAGCTGATCGATCTCTTGGGTGATCAGTCCACCTAGTTTGCCACTGCTGAATGAGCCAGATACAGCAAAGAACACTGATCTCCCCAACCAGACCATTTACATTATGACTGTGTGCCTTTAAGACATGGCATACCGGGACATGATGAATGTGGAGAGGGCAGCTGAGTGGACTGCTCCTGGGTCAGGTAAATAAACCTCTAGTGTAAGAGTTTTAATGTAAATGTAAATTGCCAGAACTGACTTTAATCCCCAGGTCAGAGCTGCCTGCACCCTTCTGAGAAACAGGGGTTAATCTGACCTATCAGTGTCAAATTATTGTTGTAACCTTTAATGTGTTGAGGTTCTTCATTGTAACAACTAGTGGTGGAGTCTGTTTTTTTTTTTATTACATAACATATCGATTAATTTTTGTTTTGCTACAAGACCCGGTGGTGGGGCCACAAGCAGAAAACCAGGACCTCATAAACAATAAAAGAAGCCTACGGAGATAAATGGAGGAACAACGCTTACAGCACTTACTTAGTAGAAAAATGCTTGTTTCTGAATTTAAAAATAAACATGAAAGAACAGCTGAAAAAAACTTTCAAAAACAAATCTAACTATTAATATACTCCCAGTCGGAAAAAGACTGAAGCCGCAATTCACTTGTAATCGTTTTCTGACAGCTTAATATGTTCCCAAAATGTTGTTAGTGTTATGCACTGTGTTTGTATGACCAAAGTACTTGATCAGACCTGCTATAAACATAGTAACTGCAGTAAAGACTGTGGTTCTACAATAGTATAATAAAAAATGTAATCCTTAACATTGCAAAGTCCCACAGCAATAAAACTCAATTTCATCTTGAGAGCGGATATTCATTGCTATGCGTTTGAACTTATGGAAAAAGATTTATGGGGAATCAGATGGGAATAATTGATGACTTGATTGATGTGATATATCTGGAAGTGTTCCTTAGGGTTTTGTTGGTAGCAGAAAACTTTGAGCTTTAATGTCATGACACAGAAAATCACTTAAATTAAGATTTAAAGCTGTCAGATATTTACTGAAAGCTCTTTAGTGTCTGCCAAATGATCAAGAAATATTTAAGGCAATGGCCCGGCGCATTTTGATGAAATCCTTTTACTACGCATGGAAAATGTAGGGCTGCAAACATGCCAGGAATTCTATGTACCCTGACCTTAAAGATGCTCACTTATTTTTTCTTTATTGAGATGCATATGCTGAAACTGGAAAATCCAAAAACTGTGGCCTGTTTGTAGGGCTGGAGGCCTAGAATTAAATACCCCTGCCACTTGCACAGTATCAATGCTTAGTGTATTGGGAAATCTAGCTACCAATCATTTGACCAAGATAGCATTGAAAAATACTTTGAATTGTTTTTGCTTCAATAAACTCCCTTTATCTGCAGACCTGGAATCTACCATTATTGTCATTTATGCTGTTCTTTATGTCTCCTTATGTGTGTGATATTATCAAGATATACCGTATTTGCTCGATTATAGCAAATGCTCTGAAAAATAACCGTCTTATATTCAAGGTCGTTTTCTAATCAGACTTCAAATAGAGGTCTGACTACAAGACTAAGATCCAGATCCCCCGCAGCGCTACAGGGGATCTGTATTCTCCTCTCTGGCAGCTGGTGGACATCTGTGCGATGCGTGCACACAACCCCCCGCTGCTGCCGGCACTTCCTCTGGGGCTTCTGTGGCGGAGCGCTGGAATGACATGATCTTCTGAAGTGCTGGCAGTAGCAGGTTGTCTGCGTGGATCACTTAGACCTCCACTGGCTGCCCCACTAGACACCAAGGAATCAGAAGCACGGGGGACAAGTCTAGGGAAGCACTGGTAATTTGGGGGAGGGTTAGAGTGGCATATGGGGGTTAACAGAAATATCAGGGAGGCAGAGTGGTATATAGGGGGTTAAAGGGTATATCAGGGAGGCAGAGTGACATATAGGGGTGTATAAGACATATCCGGGGGGCAGAGTGGCATATAGAGGTTATAAGGCATATCGGGGGCAGATGTGCATAACTGGGGGCAGGTTGGCAAATAAAAGAAAATAAAAACTAAATATAAATTTTTCTCAATCATAGTTTTTATTATTATTGTTTACATGTCAATTAGTATTTACTAGTGAAAAAAAATTGTATAGCGTAGACTTATATTCAGGTTTTGTTTTTTTTTCCTAAATTAATATTTACATTTTGGGGAGTCGTCTTGTAATCGAGCAAATACAGTACTTTCATTTTCCAAAGATTCACTGGTGGTAGGGTTTAATAACCAACCTAGCAGGATCCATCTTTACCACTGGTACCCCAGCCACCTAGCTTGTGAGACCTTAAAAAAGGGATGATGCCTCCAAACGAGTGCATGTACTAGTTACGTTACATTTAGAAAACACTGGAGCTGCCAGGGTTAATAATATAAAGGTAAATGGAAACACAAATTATGCACCTTTAGCGCAGAATACTGCTGTGCAGGTTCTTACAGTGCAACTCTAGTGGCATATAATATACAGCATGTTACCTTTGTTGGAATGTGGTAACCTTGTTTTTTATCGCAGCGAAGTTGTTATTTTCTATTTTAAGAAATGTTTTGACACTTGTGATTGTATTCCCAGATTACAATATCTCATATCATCTGCCATTAAAAAATTAGTGTTCCATAGCAAAAAAATAATGATATATGCCAAAGCAGAGCTCAAAACTGTCCAATTAATTAGGTGTGTCAGGATCAATTAAAGAAAAAAAAAAGAAAAGAAAAATTACTTCTTGCAAAAGATGTGACTGTTTAAAGTTACCATGCATAAAACAATATTATTTGATGATACTAAGGCAAATGCAAACTTAAAAAAGCCTCAAATAAAAAATATCCACAAATGTATTGTAGTTATAAAAGATCATATAATCTATTTTATAGCCAAAGGCTGCTACAGTAAATACATGACTTCATCGCTGTCAGAAAATCAATTATACCAGTGATTAACAGAACATGCTTCCATCGCTATCATATTTTTCACTCTTTCTCTTATCAGACAATATACTATTTGTGTGGTTTTTTTTTTGTAATATGCAATGTTTAGATAAAAGGATGCAACTTGCCTCTATCAACATCTACTGTATATTAGATATGTGCAAATGGGCCAAAAATTATTTGGACACATTTTTTGCACTATGTGTTAATATTTAACTTTATATGACTGTTATTTTATGATCTTGACACATTTAGCTTTATTTGTGTTTTGTACACTTAATGCAGAAAACAGCCAAATCAATTTCCACTAGCAGCTCTCTCTTACCTCTAAGCAATTAAGAGGTTAAAGAGTGGTTGAAAAAATATAAATTATAAACTTGCATGAAAAAAAAAAAAGTAAAATGTGTAGCATGTATTCAGTATGTTTCATAAATATGTCTGTGACATATCTACCATTAGGTGAATCTGTAATATAGGATAATGACCAAAAAGTTGCATATCTTCACATTAAACCTGCAAAACTTAAGGTTGCAGCCACTCGCGTGGCCTTGCTTCCTCACAAGCAACTTATCTCAGTTGGTTCTGTTCATACTGGCCACTCAACTTCCTAAACCAACTTGTATTTGACTAAGAAACTGAAATACACATTCAGACACAAACACCTAAACATACACATCAATGCTCACACACACTTACACATACACATCCATGCTCATACAAAAACATTTACACATTCCACGTACCCATAAACATTTGTACTCACACATTTACACATTCGTGCTCACACATGCACATTCACGCTCATGCACACTTACACATACACATTCATACTCACACACACTTATACATACACATCCATGCTGTCAAATGCCTTACTAAAATCCAGATAGTATATATTTACTGCTCCTCCCGGGTCCAACACAGATTTTGATGGCAGATAAGAACCAGCAGTCAAAGCTTTATGTCTAGCCCATGCCTGTTTAAACATTTCTGCTAAGAGACTGTTCCATTTATCTACTTATATTGCATGTAAGCCTCTGACCCTCTAGTTTTAGACTGTGACCTCTAGTTCTAACATTGCTCCCCCTTTGAAATACGCTTGTCTCATGTACTATGTGAAATCTATTTAAATATTTAAATGTTTCTATTGCATCCCCCTCTCTCTTCTTTTGTTTAAGCTATACATATTAAGATCCTTTAATCTTTCCTGATAATTTCTATACGCCAAACCGCTTACCATTTTTGTAGCCCTCCACTGAACTACTGGATATGGGGTCTCCAGAACTATATACAATACTGTAGGTAAGGCCTGACCAGAGATCTGTAAAGCTATTCCCTCTTCCTGCTGCTAATGTTTCTTGCTATAAAACCCAGCACCCTGCTTACTTTTTAAAATTCTTTATTGCGTTGTCTGATTACTTTTAAGTCGTTGGAAATAATTACTCCTAAGTCCCTGTCTTCTGTTGTCACAGACAGAACAGTGTCCCTAATGCTCTATTCTGCCTTGGGACTCATTTGCCATTTGAGTTATTTCACCCAGAATGTCTACCCTGTTCCAGACCTTTGTATCATCTTCAAAAATACCATACCATTAAGGCCTTCTGTAATATTACTTATAATAATATTAAAAAGTACAGGTCCCAATATTGATCCCTAGTGGAGTATTGGTACTCCACTAGTAACACGTCCTTCCTCTGAATTTACCCTATCATTCAACCATTGCCTTATCCATACTACTACTTTGCCTTCCAAACCCAAAGACTGCAATTTATTTATATCTGCTATGGGGGACAGTGTCAAATGCCTTACTGAAATCTAGAGAGGCAATTTCTACAGCTCCTCCCTGGTCTATTATCTTACTTACCCAGTCAAAAAATAAATGCAAAATCATTTACTTCCAGATATTTAACAATCCTATCCTTTAGCATGGTTTACATTAACTTGCCAACTACTGATGCAAGGCTTACTGGTTTATAGTTGGTCGAGTCTTCCCTATAACCTTTTTTGTGCAGTGGTTCTACCATTACCACTACTCCTGTCATTAGTGACTGGTTAAATAGACCTGATAGCAGTTTTGCCAGGACACCACAAAGTTATTTTAATAATTTTGAGTGTATGCCATTAAGTACCATAGATTTGTCTGAATTCTCTTCATTTTTCTTTAGTTTAATTATTCCTGATCTATGTTTTATAAACTCACTTATATATCTAAAAAGGTTTTATCAAAGATTGAGCACACTCAAAATAGATTTGCATTTAAATACCACATTAAGCAATCACCAAGGGGAAAAGATATTCAGTCTTTTTTTTCTTTGGTTTATGATCCTCGAATGTAACATAAATTTAAGTTGGACATAAAACTCCAAAAAAATATGCATCTCAAAAATTAGAAAGAATGTTTTACTATCGTCTAATGTATATTTACGTGGATTCCATTCTTACACTAACTACTAGAACATAAGTTGGAATGTTTAATCACTGATATGAATAGAGACACATTGTTATTATGTTGTTTCTATTTGAGATTAATTGTTGTTCTGTAAAACTATCAAGTACATCAAATTTGCTGCATGTTTCATGGCTTTACTCATTAAGTGTAGCAAATTATGCCATGCATGCTTTTATTTAAGAAGCTTAGAAAATAGGCTACTTTACCACAGTAGTTGTCAACATCTAAATCACAGGGAATATGAAACACAACTTAATCCAGAACGTAGACATGCCATGCTTCAACAACAATAAAGAATCACATTGCTTTGTAAAGAGAAAATTGTAGTGTCCAAGGTATTCAGTTTAATGTAGCATAAAGCATGAAACATTTCTTATGTGTGTATGTCTTTATGCTGTTATTCTTGAGTTATACCAATAATTATGTCTTATATTTGCCACTAAGGAGCTCAATAAAAATGCTGTGGTTTAAGAAAAAACTATCCCTGATATGCAAATGATGTCACGTTAAGTATACTAGCTAATTAGATATTGACTTTGTATTGTAGAAATGGTAGACCACTCATATGCCAAAGGTTTCGTGTTCTAGATTAATGGTGGCAATAAATGAACCTCGTTCACACTTAGTAGGAAATCATAAACATATATTTACAGCAACCAGAGATGACAGATAAAAAAAGAATGATTCCATGAAATCATAATAATGCACCAATCTCTGTTGTATAATTGGAGGATGGGAAAATAGAGTATATGAGCTTTTGGGTAGAATGTAGGAATAATCACACAAACATGCCCAAATACAGTATTATTTGTGAAAATATATATATATGTAAACAGAGCTGGTTTCTGGGCTAGATCATGAGCTATGTTTGCTATGTTACTTACTACTTGTTATGTCCTGTCTATCCATTGTACAGCGCTACGGAATTTGATGGTGCTATATAAAACAAAAAATAATAATAATAATCCCATAAATTGGTGCATAAATAGACTCCATGTCAACTGGACCTCTACACAAAAGCGGTCTGCATAGAAGATAGGGAGATTGTCAGAGAGGTAATAGAGTGAATAAGAATGGGAGTGACTGAGATAAGGGGATTGGCAGATACTAGTAATAAAGAGAGACTAAAAAAGTTAAAATTATATACACTAGAAAATGGCATCTTAGAGGGGATATCATAACATTATATAAATATATGCAGGGCCAACATAAAGAGCTCTTCAGTGACCTGTTCATTAACAGAAACAGAAAGGTATGGAATTCACTGCCAAGGTAGGTGGTGTTATCAAATACATTAGATGCCTTCAAAAGGGGTCTGGATATTTTTTTAGAAAGGCATGGCATACAGGGCAGGAATTCATATTTTAGAGCTTCCTGACCCAAGGAGAAATCAGATTGCCTCTTGGAGTCAAGAAGGATTTTTTCCCCTGATGGTAGAATTCAAAGTATCTTGGGGTTTTTTTTTCCTTCTTTTGGATCAAGAATAGGAAGGTTAGGTAGAAGGGTTGAACTTGATGGACTTAGGTCTTTTTTCAACCTTATGTACTATGTAACTACGTAACTGTGTAACTATGAGACAGTGAGCGAGAACCAGTGGTCTTCAAATATGTAACTAGAAATTTGTGAATATTTAGAAAATCAAACTAAAGTACAATGATTATGTTTCAGTAAGACAACTCACAAAACAGATTGATAGGTTACTACATACAAATGATTTGGAGTATGCAAAAAAATAGGATCATGAATTTTGATCCATGATTTCATTTTGTGTCTTTTTTTACTACTTTGCAAGCAATTGACAGGCATTAGCAACAATTTCACTGCTTTGCATGACTTCATGTCTTTCACATTACGCTACAAGTATTTTTTCCATGGATACAAATTTTATAAATTGACATATTTAACATATTTAAATTAAATTTTATGGTGCACGAATCTGAAGGATTAATTGAAGGAATTAATGATGTGTTAAGTAATCATAGGCCAACAGGACAAGAGGAAGCTCTTTTAATATGCTTTACTTTTGAAATTACAAACTTTAAAAGAATTTGACTTGTTGGGCAACATGGGTGCTCATAATAGAAAGTAATTAAGAAATAAATTCATGATTATTATTTATTTATTTATTTATTTATTTATTTATTTTATTTCTCTGTATAACTCTGTAGACTGAAATCACTTAATTCACTGTTCTGTAAAAAAGGGCCAAAACCTATAGCCTTCCATAATGCATAGTAGACTTATGCATTCAAATTTGTCTGAATTACAAATTTACAGAATTTTGGTAAATTCTGCGATTCATACAAGGCCACAAAAACAAGGCCAGCCCCCCCACAAATCAGACAAAAATGAAGCAAAAATCATGGGTGAATTTTCGAAATTCGCTCACACTCTCTCACACTTCTATTCTTGTTCACTCTCTCACGTTCTCTAAATGTTTCACAACCTTCTCTGCTCACCTCCCCTTCTTTATCTTCTTTCGTCTCCCTTGTTTATTCTAGCTACCTTCTTTCTTCGTCCACATCTCCACGGATATAATCCGATGGGAACTTCTGGCAAAAAGGCGGTGCTTGCGGTGACATGCTCCCCCTATCTTCCAATCGGGGAAGACGATATCACCAAAAGAACCAACTGAGGGCAATATGGCAGCACTTGTGATGATGTCCTCTCCGGAATCTCCAATTAGGGGAGAAGATGTCACCGCGAGTGCCGCCATATTGCCTTATGTTCACGTGAGGGCAAAACTATAGCCTCCATAACCGCCCCCATACTGCCCTCAGTTGATGCTTTTGGTGATGTCAAGCGCCGCCATTTTGGAGCAAGTTCCTGCTGGGTTATGTCTGCAGAGATGCGGAAAGAAGTAGATTGAAGATTGAAGAGGAAAGAAAAGGAAGAAGATTGAAGATAATGAAAAAAAAAGATGATGAAGAAGATGCAGAAGAGGTATTGATTGAAGCATTTTGGCCACTCCACAAATACCGCACCAAACTAGTAATATACTACTAGTAGTATACACTTTTGCGGTGCTCATGTTTAGCTGTAATTTCCTCCTCTCCCATTTAGTGTACCCACACAAGTTATATATTGTTTTTGTCAGGATAAGAAGGGCTTTATGTCGTCTTATATCATATAAAATATATATATATATATACTATGAAAAAATTTAAAAAGCACTTTTTCTTACTTTTATTTGAAAAATCTTTTACTCATCTACAAAAGCTAATGAAGATTCTACTATTTGTCCTGAGTTTATAAATACCCAATGTCTTTATGGTTTTGCTTTTTTTGCAGGTTATAGGGCAATAAGCACAAGTAGCATTTGGTATTTCAAAACCATTTTTTCTAAATCTGGTCATTCTGCTCCTATGTGCTATTTGGGACATCTTTGAAGCCAGCCAATGCAATTTACCCCCATTAAATAATTTATTTTGATGGGTGAGTTTTCAATGTCATTGAATGCCTCGCTATCAATGCATTTCAGCAGCACCCTTTTAACTTAGGAGGCGTCCATTGATTGCCTCCTAAGCTCTTTTAAATCAAGCACCCGCTGCCATACAGTGTATGCTGCCGATCTTGGTGTCGCTGAATGCCTCGATATTGAGGAATTACAGCAACACTGTTTAAGCAAATAAAGCAATCTTAGATCACTTTCTAAGCTTGTTCAATGCCATCCCGTGCCAGGCATGTCATTGGCCGTTAACTGACTGTTTTTGCATGCATTTGTATTTAGTTACTGTCACAGTTCTTATGTACAAAAATAACACATAATAGCAATATGTACAATAAAAATTTAGGCCCAGTGTATACAACACAGTATGTGAAAATAAACAAGGAGATGCATAGAAAAATCTCATTATAAAAACCCCATAAAGGCCATCTGTAGGAATCTCAATACCCTTGTGGAATTTTTTTAGTAATGTTAGAAAAGATAATCCATAGAACCTTCCAGACAGAAATTTCTAGGAGAGATTTGAGATTTCCCAAAAACAGTACATGTTATCCCCTGGTTAGATGTTCTACCCCTCCAGTGTCACAGAGAGACATCCTAGGCTTAGCTTTTGGTATAAAAAACAATATCTTTAATATATATCTATTAAGACTCACTGATTCCATTGTGACCTCAAGATGACCCAAAACAAGCATACAAAGCTGTCACCCTAAATTCCTTATTATAAGGGAGTTACAACTAATGACCACTGAGGAAGAATCTGAATTAATTTATGGCAGAGCTCTGGTATGTAAAAGGTGTGGGTCCGTCTGTGTGGCTTAAGAGGCCAAGCCTTAGGCTATAAGACACATCTGGCTAGGTTAATGTTTCCAATGCCAAGCCCCTGTGTCAGCCCAACATCAAATCTGCATGACAATACTCCTTAGTGTTTAATGGATCCTGTCACATACCTCTTTCAATGGATTTGAGTTATGTGCTTCAGGATATTTCCCCTTGTGTTCTTTTAAAATGAGCTAAGGTGGGCCATGCTTTTATATATGTATATTCATTAACAGCTTTAGCAAGTTTTCAGTGGCATTCTTCTCTTCAGATACTGTATAGAGCTTGAGCTGTTTAGTGATGACTGCTCAGAGAAAAGTGCAGCCATTTCATTAGGTTTAACTACCTATTTAATCTATGTTTTAAATGAAATAATAAAAACTAACCGCAGCAAGATTGTCAAAAAACAGATGGTGACTATAATTGTAAATAGAAACATATGAGAATAGCTAACACATTTAATGATTATATAAATATTTGCTTTTTTTCCCCAAAAAATGGAAGCAATGGGACTAATGTATCATTTGCGCTTTACAAACTAATTTGCATCCAAAGAGATTATGCCCCTATGGGTAAATCCTTCTTTGGAATTTAAAGGTTATTGATTTTATACTCAGAGAAGCCTCTAGTACAAAAAACGAGATACGTGCAATTCTTTTTTTTTTTAGATAGAAACCTTCACGTAGTTATTAGTATGAAAAATGATTACTTTGGAAAACATGAGGTCTCTACCAGATGTTTTGTTAGTGATGGGTAATAGGCCTTATACAGCCCCAAATGTTTTTCCTCTTTGCCTCATAGCTGCCTGATGGTCTGGAAAACGTATATTGGAAAACCCCAACACAGCTGTTACATATCTTCATGAAGAAACTCTAACTCCTTAGCAAAAATCATAAATCCTGGGTGGCTGTTACAGACACAAATACCTCTGCCTTTTAAATCTCAACTAGAATGTGATTAATTGCATCCTTTTGATATTTGCTTATAAACATACTGTAAAAATGAGGGTGAGTGAGGGAAGGAATCGGAAAAGGTACATGCATTCCCTGAAATGCATTGTCAGTTACTTATGTTTAACTAGTTATTATTTATTTCTGCATATGAGTGTTTTTCCTGATTCTTCTTTTTATGTGTGAGCTCTATACATAGTAACATATAGTTACATAGTTATATAGGCTGAAAAAAAGACATGTGTTCATCAAGTTCACCCTTTCCTATATCTGTTAATTTGTTGCTGTTGATCAAAAAAGAAAGCAAAACCCCCCCAGTTTGGCTCCAATTTTGCACTAACCAGGGAAAAAATTCCTTCTTGACCCCAAAATGGCCGTCAGATTTCTCCTTGCATCACGAAGCTGTTTCCCCATAATTAAAGATTATATCCCCGAATATTATGTTTTTCCAAGTATCCATCCAGTTGCAGTTTAAATGTCTGTACAGACTCCGATAAAACTACCTCTGCAGGCAGAGAATTCCACATCCTTATTGTCCTTACTGTAAAAAACCCTTTCCTCTGCTTTAGACTAAATCTCCTTTCTTCCAGTCTAAACGAATGACCACGTGTCCTATGCGTAGTCCTGTTTATGAACAGATTTCCACACAATGGTTTGTATTGGCCCCGAATATATTTATATAACGTTATCATATCCCCTCTGAGGCGACGTTTTTCGAAACTAAACAGATTTAAATTTGTTAACCTTTCTTCATAACTATGTTGCTCCATTCCTTTTATTAATTTTGTCTAACTTTTTAGGTTTCGATTCAAAAGCATTGTTGTTTAATTATAACTTCTATTAATCAAGACTTAAGAGATTATTACAGATAACCTGCATACATTCTTTGGATGTTTTGATTGCACCCTGTCTGTACTTTGTTATGTACAAGATGAAGAAAGCTGCTGATAAAAGGAGAATTGTGAAAAAATATTATGTTGTATGCCCTACCAAAATCATTGAAAGTGCAATGTTAATTATTTTTCAGACAGTATGATGAATTATTAGCAAGCATAACAGTGCTACATTTTCCAGTCTCAGCATTTTATTGGTATTAACCTATTTTTTTAATATATGTTTCTCTCATCTCTTATTTCATACACACATATAAAAAAACACAGATAAACTCTGAAGCAGCTACATCCTTTCTGGGCATGCAGAAGCTTGGTTGTGGCCACATTGTCTATGTATGCCATGATGATACTGACAGGTTCTATTAAGCTGAGTTCTTCTTGCATTCTAATCAAGTTCTTCTCCTACAACTGATATTGAACTTAGATTTGTCCACATGCCCCCATTTAGAATGGACAATTCCTCTCCGGGACTCAAATTCCAATATTTCTTTTTAATTGTTATCAACGATTTCATTAAAAGTCTTGATAATGACCTGCCCCTAGCACTTAAAACAAAAACAAACAAAAAATAATTAAAACTACCATTGTCAGAAGCACATTATTAGGTTTTTATATAAACATTTCAGGAGTACATTTCACTCAGTTGGTGATTTAGTAAATAAACCCCTTAATTGTTATTCCAATCACGGTATCATGTAATGTTACATGCATGATGAACACATATAGAGCAGTGGAAATTTATTTTACCATTTTGTCCGTTAAGCTATACAGATAGCACTGATCTTGTATGTAATACATGCAAGTCACCTGCTATTACATTGCCCGAAAATTGAAAGGAAATTGTAATCTGCTCATTAATCTATTGGTTTTTTTAAAAATATATATTTTTATAATGAAAATGGGTTAAAATTTAAGAAAATGGTTTAATATTTGCCAGCGTTTGTGCGACAGTGAGAAAAGTATCCGGATGGGTTTTTGTGAACCTTTTAATGATTTCTGAAGAAGAAAGGATCTTATTAAAGCTATGAACAGATGTTTGGCAGATAACACAGAGGAGCCACTGTCAGAGACTATAAACTAGGCGTGAAGTCAATAGCAAAGCATGTGCTGAAAAAAAGAAATGTATAGTACAAAATAGGAACTTGTGTAACAGAGATAAAAAGAATGATGAAAAATGGGGTCTTTCTGGTTAGATATACAGAAACTACATGGCATTCTGTAATCTGAAAGAAATAACTGGGATAACGCAGAGTGATATGTTATGTGAAGATATAAAAATCTATGTACAATTTCAATGTATTGAGCCTATGAAGTGTCTGAATTCTATTAACTTTGGACAATGCAACTCTGTAACTCAACAACATCAAAAGCCCTGCATGAATAAAAAAATCTGTGTTTGCTTAGTCGATAAAAACAATTTAAAGGCTCCTCTAGTCTTTTTTGTCTTATTGTAACATAACAGACAATTGATAATCCAAAGAGAGAACATTAAATCATACACTGTCAGATAATGACTTCACATTAAAGGAAACAGAAATTTAACCCCTGTGCAACCGAACAAAAAATGGGCAGCAAGAACATGTCTTAGTTAATAAGGGTAAAAATAGAAAGAAAGAAAAAAAAACACATTGCAGTGTATTAAAATAAAAAACGATAGCTACATGAACTAAGCTAAGGGGAACTGTTACCTCCACACATCATCTATAATACAAGTAATTTGCAAATATTCAGGATTAATGGATATTAATGGATATTTAAAGCAACTATTTTTTCTCAAAGAAGCTGAGACTTTAAGCATCTCTACCCCTCCACACACCATAACCACCGTTAATGGAGTTATTGTTGGTCTACCGGTTAAAGTGGAAATACTTTTGCCGACATAGATCTTTCTTCCTCTGCTCTTCTCTACCTACTTTCTTGCATGGGAATACTATGATACAAGTTCTAAAAACACAATCAGTATATACAGTATAGATGTATTTTAATGTATTTACTTATTAAGAATGTAAGTGCCAAAGGGTGTATCATATAGTCCATTAATAGACCTTAGGATAGGATGGTCACGGCAATATGTAAAGTTTTCATCTTTGATGGGCCAGTATTTTTATTCAGTTAAGCTTCTGTCAGGCTTACCACCCATTAGACAGTTGGGAAGAAATATGTTTTTGAGCAACAACAATTGAATACATAGTCTATTAGTCTTTAGAAAAAATGTTTGTAACACAGAAACAATGTTGTCAAGTCTAGTGGTACTCTTAGGCGAAGGTAAGCTAGGGTAAATACACAAAATGGAATCATAGGATCAGTTAGAAGTTATCAACATGGCAAAGCCATGATAGTAATGAAAGATGATTATGTGGTTTAGTGGTCAGCAGATAGAGCAGGGGGTCTGTTAAGAAGATGATGATGCTGGTTAACTCTGGGACACTGCTAAGTAACTTACAGGCGGGTGGGTGCACACCCAGAAATTTCACTCAGAAATGAACTGCTGTGTTTTTTCCAGTATTCTTAAAAGGTTATATGATGAAGCAGACATAAACAAACATAAATATTATGTTTAATTTATGTACAAGTAAAATTTATGAAGAATGTTCACTGAGCTCATTTACAATATTTTCAAGTTGTGACTTGCTATATTCAGTTGGAATATAGATTAAAGAAATGTAAATTACTGAAAATTAAAAATCTCAGAAAAGGCAGTGAAGGTTTTATGTATTCAATATGCTGAATAAAGTAGTTAGCTTCATTTATTTATTGTGAGACAATATATTTGTTGCATATAGAAAAATATATAACTTGTCTTTATCAAAATCTACATTTGAGTACATTGGAAAAAAAAAAGCCAATAGTTTATTTTAATTTTTTTAGGCAGTTGATGTGATTCTGTATGCCAGGAAAAATAAATAAAATTACTTTTTCTTCCGCATTCTCACACTTCTTTCCATATATGTGTTTCTTTTTAAGCAAAATGTATAAGCAGTCTACATAAGAGATAATGATATTCCCACACCGATTATTAATATACATACATTTGTGAAAAATGTATAATCAAGGAAATATGTGAGGACTGTATTTATGATCACAGCAAATACTACAGGGGCTTGCATCTGTAAATATTATTCCGTTTCCTGCCTTTTCGGTTCAGATGGAATTCGGAGGGCTTTTTACATTCAGAAATTTGTTGTCACTCACCCTCATTCACACTCTTATTCATTCTCTCTCATGAAGAAAAAACAAAGAAGGCAGAAGAAAAAGAAGATGCAAGAGAAGAAGTGGAGTTGCCTGGAGACAGGGACATGGGAGTGCTCAGCATGAGAGAACATTTGTGAGAGTGATAGAGAGTGTGAAAGAACAAGAGAGAGAGCGAATGAGGATGAATGAGAAAATAAAACAGAATTCAATTGAAAATTTGGAGCTCTTTGCTTTTTTTTGTTTGTTTTGTTGGGAGGGTGTCCCATCTCATCTGAGATTTGTACAAATTGGTAAATATTGTTAAATTTAAGGTTGTAAGAATCCAAACACACAAGTATAATATATAGTACAGTACTATGCAAAACTTTTAGGCAGGTTGGAAAAAATGATATAAAGTAAGAATGCATATCATTTAAAAAATGCAAAATGAGTAAACAGAAGACAAATCTAAATTAAATCAATATTTGGTTTGACCACCCTTTGCCGTCAGCATCAATTCTTCTAGGAACACATGCACAAAGTGAAGGTTTTCTTAGGCATATAAATAAGTGTATGAATAAACAATTATACCAAACATGAACTGGTGATCATCAATTTACTGTGCAGGGTGAAACACAATTATTAACAACTGTGTAGGATGAATAAAAATAGGTGAGGAACAGTCAAACTCACTAATAAAGTAAGGCTACTGAAGACAATTTAATGTCAAAAGTCATAAGCCATGGCAAGACTGAGCATAGCAACAACACAGAAGATAGCACGTTCTCCCCCAGGCAGATGGGGGTTTCCAGAGGTTTTATTCACCTTGATTACTAGATGCCTGGGTGCTTCAGCGCACCTCTGTGTCCAAGCAAAGTGACCTGGCCTCTCCACTAATCTAGATTAGAGAGCAGGGATGCCAGGCCTCCTGGTCCACCAAGACCGCTACACCAACAAATACTAAACTGGAAGGAACAGAAATGGAAAAAAAGTTGTTTTGGTAAAAAGAGATATCTCAGAAACTCATGTTGATAATCTGAGGCGATAGGATTTGGGGGATTTTATTTTGTATGTCTTTACAAACCTCTGTTCTTAAAATAATGCTTAACTATCCCTCAGTTGTTTTCAGCCATATTTTCATTAGAAATTGCATTTAAATAATACCAGCTTAGGAAAATAACTAATCAAATTTAAAATCTCCCAAAACTCATCTCTAAGCTTCTGCTTCTTATCGTAATAACAGCAAGATTAACTATTAATTAAGAATCTGTCTGTGAAGTTTCATGCTCTACAAAAGAATGATGGCACATTACTTGTACACAGATTTAATTTGTGAACACATACAAAATGAGATATAAAAAGTAAAATTCCTAATTTCACTATAACATAATTCTTTAGAGCCTTCTCCTTTTTTGAACATGAGCATTTGAGGAGGTCATAAAGTGAACTTGGAAAGTGAGCATCAGTCTTACATATAGACAAAACTATATGTAAGGTAAAGTGGGCACTGCTTGCAAGCTTGTGTTAAATATATAATTCTTTCAAGAACTAACTGGCTGGAAAAAGAAGCAGCTTTGAAAATTAGCTTCTTTGTTGTGTATTTTTTAAAATTGGGTCGATGGCAGGTCTTCCCTAAACCCCAAGGCAATCAAGAAGAACTATTTTTGCATAGCTAAATACAAAGGAGATATATGAGTATTCAAACATGATCTAATTAATTTTCTAGAAAGAGCAGTGTCTCTTTGGTCCCTAGCACTGGATTATCATAATTTTCTCCTTGAGATTTTAATAAATGAAAATGGAGCCACTAAACCTTATATGTAAAGCAAAGAGCTGTTACAATTTACTGAGCAAAGGATCCCTAATTTGAAAAATTCAATTTAAGGTATACAAAATCACTATTTGTTGTAGGTAGAAAACCGAAAAATGATTCATAAATATTGTCAAAACTGTCACCAGATTTCATACCAGGACCTAGAGGCATATACTATAACAAATCAATCTCTTTTCTGGCAACTACCAGAAGAAAGATGACAAGATAACTGTACGAGTAACATATGCGACAACACAGTCTTGTCAGAATCTTGTAAAAATTATAGTTTTTATCCTATATGTCAAAATGCATGGAGAACAAAGCGGAGGCTTATTCATAAATTGTATGCATGGTGTAACTGTTTGTAAGAATACAACTTGAGTTACATATAGGGTCTCATGGCTATCGCTTAATGTTTGGTTAAATCCAGAATATGTGGCTACTCATGAGAAAATTTATTTTTTAGTTTTTTCTGAAGACTGGAGGTAGTTCAGCACCAAGTACTTTGTTTTATATGATATTCTTAAGTAAAAAGTATTAAAACACAAAAAAAAACCACTACAAAACAAATACCATGGTTGCCTTAAAAAAAAAAAAATACTAGTCAGAAGTATTTGGCACGTGACCTTTGTCAGATGAAGAGATGAATCTTGACCTTCAGGACATATCATGTTGGCAAGTTGTATTTAACTTAAAATTTAAATGTGGAACTTTTTTATTAACGTAATTTCAGTTATAAAATAAAAAAAGCTAGGTATTTATGCATTTTACTATTACTAATGAGGGGAAATAATATATTACATACTCAATTGTATTTGTGTGAAACATCTGTTATACTATAATGAAGCCAATTCCTGCTGGAATGGATTGAAAGAGATTTATATGTGTTTGTGTTGTATACATATTTTGCAGTTATTTACATGAATGATTTGTTTTTTACTTGCTATTAATATTGAATTTTCTGTCATCATTGAAACAGATAAAACATGTTAAAATTAGGAAATATTACAATATCTTCATATTTGTAGGTAAATACAGATGTGTAGTTCATTCTTTTTTTTTATGGATGGATCCCTTTATTAGTTTTTCTTTTTTTTTTTTTTTTTTTTTATTGAATTTTCCAAATTTTTCAAAGAACATAAGAAAAGATAATACACGTAAGAATATTGATAATCATATTATAGACATGTATACCATATATGACACTATTAAAAGTAAAAGAAAAGAGTACATGTATGGATATTAGTATTCATATCACCAGCATGTGAGAATTATAAAATGTTGTCAACATTTTATTATAAGAATAAGAGAGTCGTGTAATTATGTGTCATGAGAATGTAAATAGTGTAGTTTTTCAGTGTAAAATGTAATGTAGTTCATTCTTAATGGGAGATGAGTTTTTGTTTGAGCAACAGTGCAGCTCCTCAACACTCATTAGACTTGTGCTCAGAATGTGTGGGTCCACATTCACTCACACTCTCACTCTCTCACAATCTCATTCTAGTTCAGTCTCTCTCATGCTCTCTAAATGTTTCCCAACCACTTCTGCTTCTGCCGACCACTTCCACATCTTCTTCTTCATCTTCTGTCTTCTCCCTTCTCTTCTTTTTTATCTTCCATCCTTACTCTATCTTCTTTTTTCGTCCACGGACATAACCCGGAAGCAGTCAGCGGCAGCAGAAGTTGTAAGCAGAGAAGGTAGGGAAACGTTTAGAGAGAGTGAGAGTGAACAAGAATATGAGTGTGAGAGAGTGAGTGAGAGTGTGAGTGAATGTGGGCACTGGGCAACCTTTTTCATTTCTGAATCAAAAATGCCCCCTAATTTCTGTCTGAAATGAATAGGCAGGCAACAAAAGGCGTTACCCAAAAACGAATGTGACAAAAACGACCCCAAAACTCAGATATTTATGTCGCCATTTTAAGTTGCTAGTTTCTTCCACCCTATCTATGCTCCAATCACAAAACCTTTATGTTACTTTTCAGATCATGGAGTAATATGGACAGCATATGTCCTATGTAGTATATAAAATACATTTAAAATAAGACTGCTGCCCACTCTTCCAACACAGAAAATCCAATTGATTTATATTTTCTCATTTTCTGATAAGCACAGGACTCAGCTTTTTGCTCAGATTGTTGCATTTTGATCAATATGCTTGCTACGGATACAGTAGATATTAGCGTAGGGACACCGCTTTAGCCTTCAGGACTGAGACTGTTACGTTATCTAATTTAATCGTTAATCAATTTATTTCAACTATTTAATGTCACAATGTAGATGGCCGATTACAACTAGGAAACTTAGATGATGTCCCCGAAGGGTTGCCTATTGGACACCAATAATGTAAACTATTATGTTTTGCTTAGAGAAGACGCACTTGTGTCATGCACCAGGCTGGAATCAAATGATAAAGATTTATGTGTAAGAAGTGATTTTAACAGTAGTTTTCTTTATTGAAACAGCAGAAACTTTGATCAGGTTAGTCGATGAACGATATGACTTGTTGAGCTTTTAATGAAACGTGAATATTTTGTTGCAAGCTCACTGGGAGAAATTTTAATTAGTACATTTATATGTAGTGTTATCGATTACGATTTTTATTAACTGATTAATCTTTAGGGGTTTATTTGGGGAGATTAAACATTTTTTTAACATTATGCTGAAATTATATCTGGATTTGTTTTATCCTTGGCAGCCTGGGTATTCTGAAGACAGTTGAACAAAAGTGGTATCCTGTCTTGGAAGATTCCGTGCCATTACCAGTTTTGCCTTTTAGGACTATGTACAAATAATATTTTAGATAAGGTATTTAAATACATTTTAAGGTAGAAATGACATACTAAGTCCTTATTTCTAAGAATCAAAAAAAAAAGTTTGTTTTTAAAAGCAATTTTAATTCATTCTTCTCAGTTAGTCATATGTTATCCCATATTTCTATGGTTTTATTTTCTCTTTCGCTTCCATTTCAAGAAGTGATCTTTCGTGTTTTGTATCCCAGAAGTTGGCATCTCATTTATTACCTGAAGATAAGACAGCTCGACGTACATCAAACATAAGTACCCGCTGGAATAGTCCACATGTCCGCCTCATCTTGGAAACTAATTAATATTTTTCATTTATTTGATAATAGAAGCATGCTGTTAACGGTAATATTTTCCGGATTCTCCTGAGACCAAATATTGTACTTAGATTTGAGCTTGTAAAAACGCACATAGCTCTGAAAGGGTTATATTTAAAGTGAAAAAGAAGGAGATTCAGCTAAGTCAAAACATCTATTGCCACATTGATTGTCAAAAGTACAGCTTGTTATCCCTTTGAGTATATTTACTGTGATTGCTTGGTTCAAGCTTTTTCACACTATTGTATTTGCTATCAAATGACAGCAACGAAAATAACAGCAGCTTTTATTGCGGGTTTTAGAACTTTGCCATCTGCTTTGTATTAGCCTATGCCATGCACCAAATGGTGAGGCAGAATCCAATCGTAAATAGTCACCCGTTTCAACAAAAAATGTTGAATTAATTAAAAAAAAAAACATAAAGCTATGTAGTAGATTCCATTAAGATTTATTAAACCCAATTAGAAAATGAAAAATTTAAATAATGAAAAAAAATTAAAAATGTATTGTTATTCTAATTCTTACTGTAATCTGTAGTAGTTATTACAGTGTTTATACCACTGCTATCTAGTGTGTTGTTGCTTAGATTTAGTTTATACCAGGTCATCACCTGGTATACATTACCATGGTAGACTTTCCTCTAGTACCATTGCACCCAAGGGCACAAACAGGAGAAAGTTTAATTGACACAATCCACTTTTTAAATATATTAAGATCATTAACTAATTTATATCAACAACTTTGTTCAACTTTGTCATCCTTCTATGAAATCTAATCATTTAATGCATACTGGATCCCAACTTATTTTATGTTTTACATAATAATTTCCATTGCCTTTTATGGAACACGGAGAGAGAAGACTTTGAAACCCTCAATGTTTCAAGCTTCTTTCAAACTTCTTTGCTCCAGTAGCCCTAACAGCAAATGTTTTCTCTACCACTTACTTTAAAAAGAATAAAGGCATTCAGAAAAGCAACTAGATGTCCCTGTTTTTTGAACATATGTTCTTTCAATGTCATTAAAGTGATTTAACACAGTTAATACAATTATAAAACTCGCCCTCAGCCAATATATTTTCATGAAATCCATCTTGAGGGGAAAAAAATAAGGTTGTTTTTAAACTTTGCTATACATATCAAAAATTAAAATGTGCAGCTCATGCTCACTTGTATGTTCAGTTACTTACAATAAAAACATTTTCTTTATAAATTTTAATTTTAATTAAAAATGGAAGAAAAAAAATGCCCCCTAGGATTTTACTTAAAAAAAAATCTTGTCAAACTACTGGGGGGGCACCTGTAGTTTTAGGTCCTGACTTATACTACAATCATAAAATATGTAGTAGTAATTAGTATCAGTTCACTAAAATATTTAACTAATTAATTTAAAGTTGTAAAATATATTTTCCGCAGGGGTATTCTCAATCAAATTTGGACAGAAATATCTGATTAGTTATTGAATTCAAATTTATTCTTGGGTAGCTGTTAAATGTGAGAATAATTTCTGTTCTATTGGAAGAGGATATTCACTAGAAGATTCTAAAACTATATTGGGCAGTGGAAATCAGCAAGTTTGTTTGACAAATAGACCTACATAAAATCATTACAATAATGGAATTACTGTATTGTCAAAATGTCATAATACAATGTACCTTTTCTTTCAATATCCTTTAAAATAAATATGTGGGGAGTAACAATTACCTTTGATTGTATTTATAAATTAAAAAAAATAGACAAATAGGTAAATTAACATTAGACATAGCCTATTTTTATAGTAGCTTTGATAACATGGTTCTTAGTAGACCTCTTAATACAGGAAAAAAACATAGTATAACTGGGAATAGATTCCTTTTTGTTAACCTACCAAACCTTTTTTCATTTTCACCTGTAGCAAATTGCATACGTTTGGGAGTGTTGAATGAAAGTGTACGTGGAGCCACCAATAATATAAAAGGCAACACAGCAGATGGATAATATAATCCAAAAAACTATACAACATACACATAGTCAACATAAAACCTTTATTATACACACTAAATGAATAATGAGAAAGTGCTGGTTTTCAAAGATACTTCTCATCCCAATGTAATGAGATGAGAACTAATGAGTAACTAATGAGTAACTAATGTAAACAAGTAGGATGTTTTTATCTTCATCAAAGGGACCTTATATATTACATAAATATTTTTTTCACTTGTTAACAAAACTTTTAGTGAGATCAACCTATCAGGACTAACAACCTTTCCTAAAAATTCTACACATCGCTGAAAAAGTCACTATATATTCTTCAGATAATCAAATTAGATGTTGTACCCAAGTCATATGTGATTCTAAAGGACAATTTGTAAAGATATTTCATTGTGAGATATATTAGTAATATTGGTTGTTATATATTATCATATTATGAATAGTGATGTTTCCAAAGGAAGATGAACATGAAAACTCAGGATTATAGGTGATCTTATAGGGTAACAATAAAATAATCACTAATTATTCCTGGTCTATTCATTCTTAACATTTAGTTTATTTGAAAGGACACATCTGTCCTCAATTGTCATATACCAATTCTGTTTTGTTCCGCGGAATAACAATTTATCCAAATATGATACCAGAGAATTGTTATAGATTAAACAAGATGGGCTCATCGATATTAAGATTAATATCCAAATAATGCAAAGTAGTTTAGATGTACAGGTTTTCACTCTGAGATACTATAATTTTGAAATGATGCCATCAAAGTTAACACCCATACTGGATAACCTTGCCCTTAAAAAGCTTTTTCACAAGATACATGGTTGACAGCTGAAATTGCCAGGTGCCTTTATTTTATGCATAAATCAAAAGCAATAACATTCCGAGGAACCACAGAATAGATTGGGTTCAGATGTCCCGACTTTTATAGCTATGCACAAATCATGTATTTTCGATATTTCAGGATTTACAGAACATGGGTAAGTATTCTAGTGTCTCTTTTGAACAGCAACAAAATCAAGTCCAAAAGTACTTGTGTAAAAAAAGTCAGATCCTAAGGAGTATTCTGAGGACCATTATTTTAAGTATCATTCAAATTAAAATTGATTAATGTTGACAATACCAATCATAAGTTAGATGACATTCACTAAACCACATTTTAATTTTATATTTACTCACACAGTACCACGTTTCTTTAAAAAAATTATCTAAAAACATACAGCCCTTTTAATAACACCCTTGAAACCATGCATTTAATAAATGTATTTCAGTATAATAACATTTTAGTATGAAAAAAAAACAGATATCACGCCATCAACCCCTTCTTTGTATGTCAGAAGCATAAAGTTTGGCCCATCTTACTATATTAAAAAGGATGATATTCATACTAAAACTTTATAGTATGGATATGTTTAATAATAAGGCAGCGACCACTGATTCTATTCTTTCAGACAAAACCATGAAAAGTTCTTATATGTGTATGGAGTGTCCTTTGGTGTAAAATGTTTCAGTAGGAAGAATACATCTTAAACCTCCAACTAAAATAAAGGCAATAGATAAGTAAATCTATTCGTGCTTCTCAGCAGTGGTTCTTGAGATGAGTTTAGAAAGAAATATAATTGTCTCCTAACTTTAAAAAATGTCTGTTTAAAGATAACATAAAGCAACCAAACTGCATTGTAATATATCTTGTTTTTGTCAAGTTCTTCTTGCAAAAAAGGCAGAGTTGATTGTATATGATACATTGTTAAATGTGTGAAGAAGTCTCACTGATCTTGGTAGACATTATGCAAAGCCAACTGAGGCGAATTGTTTCACACTACCTTACCTCACGAACAACCTATGGTTTAGTGAATTAACCCACATTATTTCCTCTGACAGCTAGAGTCAGCAACTTTACTGTGACTTGTCTTGCTGAATATAAAAGTTACAATGAGTCAAACCTTTATTTAAATAATACAACTTGTCTACAAAGAAGTCCCAACTGATGATGTAGTAGTAGACCATACTCCAAGTTAGCCTTCCAGCTGTTATTACACTACAACTCCCATGATTCTCTGTGTCTTACTATACAAATGCTGCAAACTTCAGGGTTATCTAAAGAGACAAATAGTTGCTCTTGAAACACCTTTTGAGGGCCTCACAGAGAATGAAGAGTGATATATTTCAATGCATGTGTGCATTATATATGATGTTCAAGGAGAAATGTCCCAACATTCATTCTTACACCTGTACACAACAAATCAGTAGTGTTTTCTTTTCATTTAAGTCATAATATAAATGTTATCTCTTAATAGTTGTTCTTGGGAGCTGCCATCTTGCTGCTGCATCACATGCTTTAAACTGGAACCTCATCCTAAAGTATTTATGAAAACAGTTTTCAGAGGAACTGCACAGTTATCAGTAATCTCTGAAGCTGGAGGCTCATGCACAGTCTGTTAAAACAATGGGGGCTGACATTAGGATTCTAATTAAGCCTTCGCTGAGGGATCATGAGAAATGTAGCAAATGATGCATGAAATTCCTTGCCTATTCTTCTGGTGGATGTTAGAGATGGAAAATTTTACACTGAATAACTTTGAGACATTAAATATAAAACATGTTTTCTCTATAAATGGTATTTTTATATAGGTCATCTTTGAAGCAGATGCACTGACTAGTGGTATATATGTATATATATATATATATGTATATATATATATATATATATATATATATATATATATATATATACATATATATAAAATGTGTATGAGCATAAGATCCTGACTACTTTCACTGAATTCCCATAGAACCAAGAACTTTTAATTCTATGGAAGCCCCCAAGTATGTGGAGAGCATGGCCTATAAGACTTATTTGTGCATTTTTTTCTTTTCTTTTGCTTTAAAAATGACACAAAATATATCATAGATGTGCAGATGCATAAACACTAATATATATTAAACCAAGCAACCAACTAAGTAAGAGTTATAAATTGAAGCTGGGTCTGCCAGCAATTTTCTTGATTATTCGCAAACTAATTTGATCAAATTACATAGTATATGTGCAGGAAGTCTATTTCAGACAAGTACAATAGTAGGGAAAAGATAATAGAAATCATGAAGCTAAACAAAAGTCTATGAAACATGCAATTTGTCATCAGGACAGGAGCAATTGATCCATTTTATATTGCGTTCATTTTTCTTTCTGCTTAAGTGGTGCATATTGTTTATATTTTTGTGCACCCCTAAATACTGTTAAGAAATTTTTCTGTGTTAATGGATAAATGTGTACGTTGTAAAGGCATTGCTGTGTAGAAAACAAAAAAATACAGTTGCTACATTTTGTTTTGAAGCACCAACAGAGGATATATATATACAGTAGGTAGATTTTCTAAAAATACTAAATTACGTTTTTACGTTAATTGAATAATCATAAAAAAGTATTGTTTTTCCCCTCAAAATCAGACTTCCCCTACATACATAGCAAACCTGTTTACAGCTAATTGCAGGGAAAATACTGTATAAATATATTAGTTTTCTGAATGTATAGAGAGCGTATAGCCACTTCCACGTTACCAAAGTATAAATAAACTTTTCTTTATTAAAAAATGGATAGGAACTGTGTATTGTATGAGTATTATTAAACTAAGTCAGTGGGTACTAACAAAACTGTTATTATTAGTAGTCTTAATATATCTATCTATCTATCTATCTATCTATCTATCTATCTATATATATATATATATATATATATATATATACATATACATATATAATTATTATTATTATTTAGTGCCATTATTTTCCATAGCGCTGTAGAATAGGTAGACAGGACATAACAAGTAGTTTGTAACTTAACAATTTGAGTAACAGAAGTAACAAGTGAGGAGGGCCCTGCTCAAACTAGAGATTGTATTTCAACTTATATTCAACCTAACTCATGAGGGCCATGTCACTGTTCTGTCTCATTTGTTGGTTGTCCCCGATGGTGTCGCAATTATCAAGACACTGAGCACCTATATAAAGTTATAGTTTAAGTGTGTGTGACATGTCATGTAATAGAGCTTCCCTGTAACATAAAATGCCTATCCACGTATTGTTTGAAGACCTGATGTGTGTCACCATCAACAACAACCCTAGTGTTTATAACACCCAAGAGGAAAATGTGTAACCTCCTGTGTCTCTCTCCAGATCTTTGGTAGTTATTACATAGATGAAGAGAATATATAAATAAAACCCTTCAAAAGCCTTCCAGGACTTTCAAAATTATGTGTTTCTATCTCATAAGAGTTCCTAAATGCATTATTACTATTATTAATATTAATATTATTTAATTTATGTATTTATTTGCATGCTTTGCCATACCATAATTTTCCTGCTACTGCCATGATCAGAGACATCCAAATATTTATTATATATATTATTAGAAGGGAATTGATCAATTTATATTCTATAACAATCAATTTAGTTTACTTTAATCTGGAAATGTAATAATTTCATTGAGATTATCTATCACTATTATTGTAGGGACAGTGTACAGCGCTAAGAAAGTCTTATAACATTAGAAAGTGCTTTATTCCATTTTTCTAAATGAATCCAAAGCCAAGGGAGGCTTATTTTATGTTAAATATTCCTCCTCTTATTGGAATGATATGTATTTTCCACCACGCTTCTGTCAGTGAAATTGATGGCAAGCAAAGGATAAATCAAGGGTATTGCATATCTTAGCATCCTTTAAACCACTCAACAGCTCATCTCTGTTTGAAAACAAATGACAGTCCTTTTTAGTGTTTAAATTCAAGTATTTCCAATCAAGAATAAACAAATATAACCATTTTTTCTAGTAGCTGTTAGTGCCAACAACAATATAGCTCAGGATACATAGCAGGCATATCATAACTGAAAGTTGTATAATTTTGAAGATAATTAAAACATGATTATATATATATATATATAAACCAATGTCCAAAAATTAATTATTTTGTTAACAAATCACATTTGTTAACCTGAGAACCTTTCCCTTAAGAGAACGAGTGTGACATAGGGCCACTGGTGCCTGGGTGCAAGATTTCTTTGGTGTCTTTCCAGTGACCCTGTACCATGGACCCATGTGCCAGATTTTAAGGGCTGTTGGTCACCCTGGTACTCTAATACCCAGCAAAACTTCTGAGCTTCTATAAAAGAGGAATAGCACGGGAGAAGAGGTTGCATGGGGTTTTGGGTCTAAAATAAGGTACTGTTAGAAAAATGCTTATGTTATCGTAAATATTATTGCTGACAAAGACATAAGAAAGTAGAAAATGTCTAGTCTATGATATATGCACGAGTTCGCGCCAACATATCTACTCGCTCTCTCTCTCTCTCTCTCTCTCTATATATATATATATATGTGCCTCGGGTCAAGTCTAGGCCATTCTTAATTATGCAGCTTAAAAGGCGTAACCTGCTTGAAAAGTAACCAATCAGAATGATGCATGGTATTAGAAGTAGATAAGAGGTTATATAAACCATGTAATCCAAACATGTAATCAGACAACGCTTCGATGTATGTGTGTTGTGTGCCTTGTCTCGATTATGCGCATGATCTAAATAAATTAAAACTCTTTCTGAGGAGAATTCGACCATTAATTCAACGAACAGGTACTGTTTCTCCTAAAGAGGAACTCTCTGTAGGTATAGTCACACTAATCAAGGCAAGTTGTACCATGAGATAATAATACACACCTAAAATAAAGATAAAAATGTATGTGTATGTATATGAATGTATGCAAATAAATGTCTAATTTTGGAGAAGCCATGTTGTTTTTGTTTTGTTTGTTTTTTATTTACAGGTCATTATACTCTAGGGTTGAAGATAAACACACATATTACAATATGCTCCATTCCCTTTTTCCAAGGGGTCGATGCTACTTTGCTAAAAAGTTATCTTTCTGTTTGTTCTTTTGTGTTCACTGAACGCAAACATGATGTTGTTGTCAATATTTTTGCAAAGACTGGTTTTCCTTCTTTATACGATAGAAGTAGCAGCTTTTGAGAAGCACCACATTTGTTACATGCTGATTCCCTGTCACTTGCTCGGGGATAATAGTCTTCTAGCTCTCGCCTCTTGTATAGCTTTCACTGGCTGCTTCTAATGTTCTTCTTAATGGCATCGCTTAGAAACTGCACATCTCAAATGGCCGTTTCTATTTGTTTTTCCACAAAATGGTTTCACTTCATTGCTAACAACTTTTAATCCATTTGCAGGTTTAATTCAAGTATTAAAATAACATATTTTTAATAGTTCCTGAACAATGAGATCCAAAGCCACGGACTGTTATTGTGAAGTTTAAGCTGCCGACTGTACAACAACATCATTGTTTCACTATAAACGAATGTGTTCTTTTAAACATAACATATTTAATATCATGAGTACGATACTGCTGATTTGCTGATATTTTTTAATCTCAGATCAGAGACCAGTAGAATTGGGATAAGTCAACATATCATAAACATTTGCATGTTGTTTTCTGGAAAACTGAATTCTCATGTTTTCATTTCTCCAAGTCCTTGTCACCTTACATGTATACTGGCGAATTAAATCAATACTTTGTATGGTTACATTCACCTAATACTTTATATCCATTGATACATGGGATACTAGGGGTCCTGGTAAGCTTGGACATGGCAATCTTTTGATCTAAGCCTTATTTTTACAGAAGAATTTAAATTATCTGTTGTAGTAGTCATTTGAAATAGATAGATATGTGCTGAGGCTGAACAGTAGTCAGCTGTCATCTTGGGAAAGAAGATGTATCAAGTTCTTCCTGCAAGGTTGGATTGCCATCATGACTTATAAAAAAGGCAGAGCCATATTGGACAGAGCTGTTCATTCTACAGCCCACCAGCTATCACAGCTATCAAAAATGATGGAAAAAGTCTTACTGTGGAAGAAATGATCAATCATGATGACATATTCTCCAGGTGGGAGTTGATTGATAACAGACATGTGGAAATTTAAAATGATCCAACAAGAGAGAGAGAGAGAACATTGTGTAGATATCTATCTCTAAAATACACATACACTTAGCATAGCATGTTAAGAGAGTCCTAAATATGATTCTTTTTGTACAGTGAATGAACCAGCTGATGTTTTGTTCTTAAAATATATTTTTAGGAGATCAGGATAGCCCATTTCCAACTTCCCTCCATATATTACTAAGAGCATAGTTCAAATTACCTCAATGATACCTCATCTAAAACCAGAATCAAGATATAATATATTGTCCTGTACCATCTTACATAGACAAAGTAATAATCTCTCTAGAAACAAATCTGTCCCAAAAATATATAAAACAACCATCCACTCTACTTAGTACGGACCGTCCTGTTAACCAATTATCCCACATTCGACAGATATAAATTAACAACATTCGTTTGTTTTTTATACATGTGTTGTAAGTGATCATGATGATGATTCCATGAACTTTTTCCATTAAAAAAGGTATTTTGTTTAAAAAAATGAATCTACAAAAATACCAAATTTTTAATGTGGTTTTCCTCATTATTTTAGCAGCCAATGAAGTGGTCTTTAGGGTGAGATCCCATGGGAGATCCAAAGTAGTATTTTTAAAGACACCATACAAAATATGCAGAATACAACTTCTGCCAAAATATGGAGCTTTTGGTGCCATCTTCTACTCCAACTTCAATGGGTCTGAAGAGGTCACTGGAAGGTAGTGAGGCATTCACAGATTATGAGAGACTGGTAGTGAAAGAGCCAGCAAACTTTCCATGAAAAGTCATAGCTTTGTGCTTCGTTTTTGTTTGTTTTGTGGGGGCTCTGTTTTTGTTTTTAGAGATTTGTACCGAATTGACAAAATCAGCAAACTTTATGAAATTTGCAATTTGTACAATCGGAATGCACAATATTAACCAACAGGTTGTATATGCATCCTTGGGATACAAAATAATAACATTTGACAACATAAGACCTTAAACAAACATAATAAGCAAGCATTGTCAAAGTGGCCAATATTGCCTTTGTTTGACGGCACTGTTTCGCCAGCCCACTTTACAATAAGAAGCCAGGTGGTTAGACACCATGGAATTGGATAATTATATATAACTACTTTAGAATGATTTCAGAATGAAAGTAAACTAATTGCATTTTCATCTAAAAATTTAAGTTGCACATTATAGCTACAGGATCCATTTAAAAATGTATCACTGATAAGTAAGGTCAAAGGCCTCATTTCTAGTTACCCTTAAGTGTGCTCGTAAATCTCCAATATAATTATACACTTTTCAAATTTATGTACACCAAAAAATGCCGATCTTTTTTGGCTCTTTATAATAATCTCTCTCATTTTACCCTTTGTTTTTGTGTTCTTTTGCTTTTTCTCTTCTTCATCTGCATGCCTTTTGTTAATTCCCCATCTGTTAGTTAATTTCCTGATCTTTCAGCATGAGGATTACTTCTACATTATAAACCTATTCAGTAAGCCTATATTGTAATCTGATTACTCACTGTAATCAATGTGATTGCCAACAAATGAGAAATGAACATGAGGAGGAAGCATTATATCCTAAAAATCAGCACCGCTCATTATAAACTTTGAGAGAAAATATGTAAAAATGCACATTGTTCCACGGGCACATATTGTATAAACACAAGCTGAACCTTCACACTGCTGAAAGAAACACAATTTGTTTAATTGGCTATTGGATACGGATAATTTAAATAAAATTTGTTGAAAGAAATACATCTAAATGTGTAGGGTACATGTAATTAGGATTATTGAGTTTTGTATTACAGAGTAGGCAATTACCACTCTATACTTTATCATGTAACTCTGTACAAGGTTAATAACCTGCACTTACAAGCCAGAAACAGGGCAATATTGGAAGAAAGTATAGTAACATTAATTGTTATGGTTAATCTTTTATTATTATTGTTATTATTATTACAATAATGTTAACCATTTCATGACCCTTAGGAGGCACTCTTATGTCCTCAGAAACAATTCCCAGGTGACCAAGGACGTAATAGTACGTCCTATGGTTTTTGTACTGGCAGCGATGTTTCCTCACAGGTACACGGGAGATCAAGCTGTTGCTAGTTTCTTGCTTACTGATCCGATGTAACACCGCTTGATGCGGGTGCTGATTACATCATAACAGTGGAGAATGACCGAACTTCTGTGAAAACAACAGTCCTCTGATAGTACTGAAGGTACTGAGATCAGCAATGCAGAGCAATGGAGCCCTGTTTACCGATCACTGTGTGACCAGCAGTGAAAAGAGGAAGAAACTGTGTTTCTTCCTCATCACAACATATAAAAAATAAAGATATTTTTAAAAAAATATATATATATATTTAAATGTAATAATTTATTTTCAAAAAATAAATAGTTAAAGAATCCATTGATGACATCATAAGGGGTATCATCCAGTTCCAAGAGAGATCCCTGAGATCTTTAAAGACCTCAAAAAGCTCTCTGGTTAAAAGAAATGGACAGTTTGCGTCCCAAAGTACTTCTATACCTCATGATGTAAATGAACTTGTGCTCAATAGAACTAAAAATATATACAGAAGTACACAGGCGACACCGCAGTCTTTGTTATAAAAAGCATTGCCTGTGCATGTCTCTGGAAGTAGGTATAATTTAAACATGCTAGTGATCACAATGATTCTAAAACATTAGCTACTGTTATGTATTCAATTGTACCCTGCAATAAAAAAATCACTGCTAAATGAACATTTACCCTAACAACACATTACAATATTTTCTATAATCATCTCTAATACAGCAATCAGAGGATCATTTCAAAATTCCTTTGTATAATAAAATTAAATGTCTCTACAATAACAATATTACAATATAATTACAGCCTGTCCTCCCGCTAAAATGTTTGATAGAGTTGTGAAGAAAACTGGCACAAGTGTGTGGTACAGTTTGATCACCAAGCCAATCATTTTACATCACTATATTATAAAGAACAGAAAAGCAAAAGAGAACAGAACATGCCTGTTGCGTTTGAATGATATTTATAAATAAAAATCAACCCTAAATCCACTTTAATTCTTACAAATCCATTTAACATTGAATTTAGAACATTTAGAAGATGTATAAGAAACAAAAGGTCTGCAAAGGTGTGGAATCCACACTATCCATTCTATTAATCTAATCCATTCCAAACAATTTACCTCCACTTATTCTAACTTTAGTAACTCGCCGGAAAGATCATCTCCCAACAGACTTCTTCATATGACCCTGGGCACAACCAAATCATACTCATTCAAGGAGCCCTTCAACTTCTGTCTCCTCTGCCTAAACCTAAATAGATTGTACATTTGTAAGCTTCTATTTCTCTACCAGAATGGATTAAATTGTGTTTATATTATTGTTATCACACTATGCTTTATATTGTCAATTTTATTGTTATTGTTAATTTTTACTCTTCCTATTGTAGTAGTACTATAAATAAAATGTACTGTGGAATGTCCTATTCTTCATTCCTAGCAAGCTGTTTTTAACTACATATGTGCCATAATGGCACACTTGGTGTGCAGTTCCATTTGAGCTGCCATCTTACTTTTAGGATCCAGAAAAGATCTTTGTAAAATGTTTGTTCGGATGCAACCAACATTGGCTCACTATGTCCCTAGTCCCTCTTTGCTGAGTAATACATCATTGTTTAGAAGTTTAAATTATATGTTATCGTTATAGAACCTATAGGAATCAATCCACTGTGCTTCAGGAGAATAAAAATAAATAAACAGATGCAATGACTTAACACAGCTGTGTCCTAAGTCCAACCATCTTCTGTAGTATTAGACACGCCAGTCACATCTAATGATCTGCAGAGGAAATATCCCTAGGTTAAATACTGCTATCAAATGGCCAAGTGAGCTAGCACTGATGACTGCAGGTGCAGTATTCTGGGACAAACAAAACACACAAGCATCACAGCATATACATCATGATATCCTATATCCATAGGTGGTATTATGTTAAGATTTTCAATCTTTAACCTAAATGCATTACCTAAACCGTCTGGATTTTTAAAGCAACATCTGATATGAAATTACGTAACTATCTTAAACATTGTTATCACCATTCTATAATGGTCTGCCATGGCCCAACGTGGAATCATCAGTTAAATCTAAATTGTCTCACAAAGTACTGAACTCAATAGTAGCAAAAGCCCCTAAATGTGTCATATTCTTCAAATTCTGTATCACCACTAAATTGGTGGGGGTTAATGTAATGACACCGCCTATGAACACTATTAAGGCAAAAGCAAAGATACATCTGAAATATACTTTTTTATTTATACACTGGTCGTAAACCAAATGGCACCCCGGGTAACAATACTGTCTGGTGTCCCCGTCCCATATTTTGAATAGCGTTTCAGCATATGTATTGGTATGTGAAGGCAAACATTAGTCCTACTGGATACATGTATTATGTAGGCCTATGTATATATGACATTTCATATACCTATAAGCATATATTTAGTATGTTATATGCTACATGTGTGTAACAATATATCAACTTGCATAATAAGATAATAAAGAACTTGTGCAACACAAGGTTAGACTTGCGACCGTGGTCTTGCATGGTCAAACAACCTTGCATTATGCCACCCCACTGAACACCTACTTCCACTGGTAATCTGACCCTTGGGTAGTGTCCTGGACTAAGGGGTGGGGGTGTGAGGGCTGAGCATAGACAAATTCCACTCCTCTGTCTGGAGAAAAAAAAAACTGACATTGAGACCTAGGGAAGCCAGGCTTCGCCAGTAGACTCTGGGTCAAGCCTGGACAGTTCCCAGGTATACTGACAGACAGTCCAACAATTTTATTTGCTTTAGTTTAATGCCTTGGGCATCACAAGAACAAGTAACCAAAGATGCATAACAATTTTTCACTAAAAGAAGCAATTGCCATTTTTACTTGCCATTTCTTTAGGACCATTTCTGAAGCACATCTACAGAGCACATTGTACGTTTCTTTTTATCCGTTCTTATTTAGTAATTGACACTCTATGGTCATTACTTGCAGAAGTGACAATGGCTGTTTTCATGGGTCATTTGCACATAACTCACAATGCCTATAATGCAACATTCTGAGTAGAATTTTTCATATTTTCATTTCACTGGTTGATTTAAGCATACATTATTATTCCAAGTTCCTTCACCCAACTAACATTTTTTAGAGCACTTTCCTGCCTAATGAGTGTTGTAATATGTTACTCAGTTATAAACCATTTTTTCAATGTCAAACAGACCATATTTGAAATCAACTTTGCAATTTCATACATTGGTGATATGACGTAAGTCATATGTTAAATATTTATCAATGTTTCAATGGTTTTTGGTTGGGCTGGATTTATTAAATAATCTTGTTCACTTTTATTAGATTTTTTGGGGAGCATTAGGAGAATTATTTACTGCTTATTGATTTTTCCCTTCCTACCCGATCCTACATGTGCAGTGTTTAGTTTAAGGAAGTCAGGATGATTTTATGGAGGTTAAACCATATATATTACTGGTTTAAATTACTGTGACATATCAATGATGTCACTGCTCCATTTTGAACACCAAATTGGAATGTTGGGTTCTTTTAGCCAATAAGGATTATGCTAGCATATGTATTTGAATTTGATTGGCTCATAGTGAATGAGGTAATAATATTGGGTTGGATTTGGGTTTATGTACATTTTTGCTGCAAAATTTCTTTCACTCTTTCATCCTTGAAAAATCCAGTTTTCACCAAAACTACAAATAGCCCACATGATGTGGGCACTATATATTCCATGCAGCTTGACCAAAATAAACAAATAGAAAACACCGGAGACATGAGGTCGTTGGAAAGTGGAAGGCCACAGCACTTACTGTGACAAATTTTCATATAACAAATAAATTAATACACAGGCAAATAAAACATGTTCATACAAAGTTCTACCAAAGTTTAAAACACCTTACAAGTAGATAACGAGAGATGTTAGCTTACTTGTAAAAATCATATCAAACAATAACCAAAATTCTGTAGGGATATCCTGCCAAATGCCAAGAGGATCCATTGGGTCGGAAAATCCTACCAAACGAAGACCACCAGGGACTGAACCCGTGGAGTGATAAACAGAAACAGCATCTTGGTGTAACAACCAATTAAAAACATTGCCTATAACCAATCTCCATAAAATACTGCCAATAACGAGATAAGAACAAAAAAGGGAGAGGCTTTAAACTGGTACTTAGTTGTTTTAAGGCTATACATCTAATCATGTACATATTCTGTATAATGATTTGTATTTTAGTTTGCCTTTGTTTGTCTCATAAGCATGCCCATTTACATACGTCATATATATATACCTTCTAGCAGCGGTTAATTATTGTTCCAACGAATGTTAATAATCCAAACATTTTATTGCCTATTATACAATGTAATCCATGGAATGAGGCAAGATAAAGTGCTAGTTTTATGTGATACAAGTTATTTTTATTTTCAGATTTTGCTGCATATGATGGCGTATCTTAAAATTCTCTACCTTATGGTCCTTCACATTTTGTTCTCCTGTAAATGGAGACTGGTGCATAAGACTTCACAGTCATTCTATATTACAGAAGAAGATGCAGAGACATATTTTTACTGGCTACCGTGGAGGCTATGCCAGGACTGCAGTTCCACCAGCCGCCCCCTAACACTTTATTTGGCCGACATCTGAGCAAAGCGATATGATGTCATATTGCTTGTGAACAGAGTAATATATTGTGAAGTGCAGATGGTATATGCATGTTCATGTTGTTGCTTTTTCCCCTTTGTGCTCAGGTTTGTTATTTTTATTTTTACTATATTAGCACCACGTTCTGACCACCATGTACTCATTGTTTCTATGCTTATAAAACTTTATAGATTAGTCTACCCTTGGTTTTTCCCAATTATTATCATTCAAATATATCTCTCCAGTTTACCTATCTTAAATAAAATATTTTGTGTCACAATTATTCCAAATAAATGTTCTACTCAAAATGACCCAATCAGAATATAGTGTCTTGGCACAGCTTGTAGCCCCTCAATTATACATCTATTATTTAATATTTTTTTTAATGTAGCCTATGTATGAGCAAAGAGAAAACACAGTTTAACAATGAATGTTTCAGTGAACCATGATTATATCCAAAAACGGCTGCATTAGGCATGCTTTCAAGTGAGCAGTGTAGAAATACCATAATTGGTACATGTCAAGAAAGACTGAATGGCTCTCTATCGAAGGGGAAATAAACTGCCAACAGCTCCTTAAAGGAAGCTATATTTAGTTTAGACAACTGTGTATAATGCAAAGCTGCCTATAACTTTTCCAATTCAGAGGTGACAAGAGTTGTTATTTTTCCTTTAATATGACTAGAGCTATATACGGGTAAATATTGATGGGTTTCTGCAGACAGAGTCAAGGGGAAAAAAATCTACAGGTCAAATGGACATGCAAAATGATCAGGGACAATTGTAAATAGGCAGTTCTAAAAGAAATGGTGGCATGGATTGAAAGCAGTTATTGAGGATACATTTTGTTTGGGAACCATGAAATATTTATCACTTATATGTTTGCTATGTTCCTCCTTGATATTTTACCTTACTGATAGGGTGGAAGATAGGTGGTAATGGCTATCCATGCTGTAGGCATACGGCTATCCTTAATCTAAGATGGGAACAAGGACTGATTAAGATTTCAGTTTTTATTTCAGAAGAAAATGGCAAAATTGGTGGGTTCTTATATGACATCGTGTACAATTTGAGGCATTTCCAATTTTTCTAATGCAAAAATGAGACATGGAAAATATATTGGGGAGTAATAAACCCCTTGTAATACATGCCAGAGCAATAAACCACTGTAGTTTATAAAGACTCTTCATGTTAGAAGTGAATTTGAATTTAAGAAAGACTCCAAAGCTGTAGAGCTGATTGGCTAGTCTTTACATTTTTTTTTTTTATCAAAATGGGGAAAAAAAAATATTTATTTTATATATTGAATTTATTTTATATCGGTTTTCAATTATTTTATTCAGTATACTCATTCTAACTTTGTGTTGAACAATGGTTATGTACAAATCTAGGTTTATTTTATGAAAACATTCCATGAATTATTCTAAGGATACACAAGTAGTACATTTTGCTTATTTACAGATAAGTCACTTAGTGTGTAACACATTGCCCATCAATATATCACAATGCCATCAAAGGACAAATGACCAATCACACCCCAAAGAGCAGAATACTTATACACATGCTTCCTGTTCTATTAAAAAGGTTGTTCTGTCCAGAAAAAAATGGGCTCATTGCCAGCACTTCATAGTGAGAAAGAATGACTTCTGTGATCCAAATCAATCAACATCCCAGTAATTGACAAGTCAATGTTAAAATAGCTGGATCAATGTAACACCTATTATCCCATGCCTATTATGCCCCTTAATGATGATAACTCACAGATAATAACCCTTTGTGTGGCATATACCATGAATTGCTTATTCCGGCACTTTAAATGATAAAGTAACATTCTGCATATACTGTTCGGGGAATATACTGTACATTTTTATTATTATTATTATTATTTTTAACTTTATTTACTCCATACAAAATCATACAAAATCATAAAAAATTCTATAAATATCTATAACGTGTATACATTAAAACACAGTTAATATACACTACAGAAAAAAGAAAAAGAAAATTAGTAAATTAAATACAAAGTGACTCAGTTATTCTAACAAACTCTCTGGGCAATCAAACTAAAAATATTGATATATATTTGGGCCTGAGTTGAACAATAGGGGGATCTCATTGAGGTAAGTATGGCTTCTTATCTCATTTTTACAAGGAATTTGAGAGTATTCCCAAGTAATACTTTCAGTGCTCTCTAGCTGAAAGGTGCGTTAGTGAAAATATAAACCATACTTACTATGAGATAAGTGAATGAAAGTGCCACTTGAGATTGATTGAGGAGACATCTTTTTATATTGCTAAAGGTTTTGTCACTGTTATAAAATACATTGGTGTATTTCAGTATTTTTCTTACAGGTTCTAGTGTTTTTCTTTGGGTAACAACCATTTTACTTATTCTTTGATAAATACGGACCTGCCACATTCATTGTTTTCTCACTTGATAAGAGTAAGGACTCGCTATCTTCAGTCGACTTTGATTGTTTTTTTCTTGTATTTTTTTTACTCCCAGCCTGGCCGGCACTGGCCATCTGGCACACCGGGCAATTACCCTAAATATTAATAATAGTATATATAAAACCTGCCATTACTTAATCTGTAGATTTGACAACTTGAATCAGTGAAAATCTGACAACAGCTAACAACAGAAATTAACCATATGAGTATGCCAAGAGGGGTAGAAAGCCGACCAATGGAAATCAACCCATAGGGTAGACAACCAGCTTCATTGGTTCTTCAAGATTAGTCCTTAGGACCACCCAACACTTTTCAAAAAGTGAATGAAGCAATGTTTCAATCGTTTCTGATATTTCTATGGTCACATGAGAAGATTCCACAATTTTTATTTTTATTTTGAAAATGTATTAAAGAAAACCAAACAACACCAACAAAAGCATTAATATAGGTTAAAACTATCCAACAATGTCCACCTCATGGGATTGCATTGCTAACCTTATTTTCAGGTACGTTTAAACATATAATTGATGGCAGATAAGAACCATTCAGCCCATCTGCCTGTTTTTCATGATGTAACAACTCAAACTTTATTCAGGTCATAGTCTTGTTTTAGATTGAGATTAGCCATATGCATGTTTAAATTACTGCATTAATCTTTACTATGGGTTTACCGCCCAGTTGACATGAGATAAAACATTTCTTCACATTAGGAAAGCTATCCATTATAATGTGCTAAACTTGGCAACTTTCTCCTGATAGAATGATGCAGAGTTGCCCATATTTAATACAGAGTTAAATCTCTTGAGTTTTTGGGTTAGAAACTTTCTAATGCATATCTAAAAGACTTTTATCAGGCATTTCCCCAGCACTTACCGAATACGGCTTGTTTTCTGCTATGTGACTATTATCAACATGGAAAACTATAAATCAATAAATCAAATCAATAAATCAAAGGTACTGTTGAACCAAAAATTAAATTAATTGAATTCTGATGGAAAAGTATACATACAGGCTGAATTGATTCTTAATAGTAAATTGTATTACTTACACCGATTGTAATGGGATTTACTGAATGTGCACAATAAAAATTAGTGATTAATAGTAGCTGGATATGTATGATGATTAATGTTTCTCTCTTTCATCTATTCTAGTTTGGATTTAAACTTTTCCAAATGAAAAGTCTTGCAGATTAATCAAATCCTGCATTGCTGTGTAAGGAACTGACTATCAAATTAATATTCCGTGCAGACTGTTATAAACCTCAATTATTTTAAACAAGGATTAAATTTCACTATGCGAACAGGAATTTTTATTCATAAAGCCAAGGAAGTGTTATGATCATACAATGTTAAGCTCACTACTTTGTACGTTGTTTGTTATAACCACATATATTTGTTACGATTCTTTTTTTTATTTATCTTTCAAAGATTGTATCATAATTTCAATATCAATCACATATTTATCCTCATCATTTCCTATCCCAGGTGCTCGTTTTTCTGTTCTTCTAAAAATGCATAAACTAAGATCTATTCAGATAACCACACAACTTTCACACCAACATAAAAGCATTCTAAGCTACACATTCCCCTCCAGCTGCTGCAGGACTACATTTCCCATAATGCTCTTTCAGCTAAGGGGCTGGCTGAGGAGTATGGGAGATGTAGTTCTGCAGCAGCTGGAGGGCCGCACGTTGGACGCCCCTGACATATACAAAAAAATAAATTACAGCCACAATATATGTTATTGACATGAATGTCATTTGATGGAATCTTCTGATAAGGAATGGGTGTAGGATTTCTTTGATGTGCACCCACCTTATCCCACTCATTGTTGTCCTAGATGTAGAATGCCAAACTTTTCCCAGTGTTGCTGTATGAGAGAACGCCATTTTTCTTGCAGGAGTCCCCCAAGGTCATGTATGATGGGCTAAGGAGATTTATTTCCTTAGAATGTTTGCTGGGTATGAGTATATCTAGAGTGTGCTACAGTCAAAAAAAATTACAATAAAGTGTATGGAAACAGCATAAAATTTGCTGTAAGTTGTAAGTCTATAAATTACATTTTTTTCCTAAATGACTTATTTACGTAAAGAGCTAACATTGGAAACATTGGTGCTATACTCCACAAAAATATATTACTAACAAGGGGCCATTGATGAGACTCGCCTGCATTACTTTGAGAAGGGTTAAAAAAATGCATCTGAACAAAGCGTGTATTACAGTAAACACACTGAATGTTACATTTGCAAAAAGCGTCTGTAATTAACTAGTAGAAGAGCAGCGTGAAATCACAACAGAAAGAGAAAAGGTCAATACTAATGAAAAGAAGGATGAGAAAAATAAAAGAAAAAGATTTGTGTCAACCGCAGTCTTCCATGGTCAGAATACATATACATATATAAAGATCCAAACCGCTTTACATCCTACATAGGCTGTGTTTGAAAGTTAATAATTTAACAACAATATAATCATAGGGTTTTTAAGGAAGCAATAAATACAGGTGACAATCATTAGGAAGGCTAACAAAATTCAAGTGGGGGAGGGGGGCAATTGCAGTTTCATGGCCCAATAATAAACAGCCCAAATTCTATCTGGAAGACAACATGGACAATATGCAGTGTACAGGCTGTCCTAAACATATTAACAAGAAGGAGCTTTATAAAACACTTAAAGGAACACATAATGGATTCAGTCAATGAGTAAATTCCAAAAAGCCAATGTTAAACACGCTAGTGGCTGTATGTACAAATGCATGTAGAACACAGGCTTTAGGCTATGGCAAATGCCCCCTGTTCCCATTAGCAGCCATCACCTGATAGTGGTTTGACTTTTACCACGTGATACTTTGAAAAAGGAAACCAATCTTGTGACCTTCTCTGCTATAAAATAAGTATGTAAAGTTTTTCATTTACCAACTGATTACTGCACCAGTTACCAATTTGGGAGACTATTAAGAACTATTTTTTATTGGAAAAATTTTTTATTATTTTACCAAAGTACTGTTATCACATTGCATAAAACAAAACATCCTTTGTCATTATTTGCAATAGTAGCCACCATCTTTCTATTAGTGATTCAGGAGCCATCTCATTTGTTTTTGAGCAGACCATAGAACGATCAACACTATGGCAACGCAATAAGGTATTGTACATGTACCAACTCATTTCACATACCCTTAAAAATAAGATAAAAATATATAATAAAATATTTTTCCAATCAAAAATAGTTCTTAATAGTCTCCCAAATTGGTAACTTAGAAATGTATTTGTATTTAAAAAGAATATAAGTATAAAATAAATAATTTTTGTGTAATACTGCCACCTTCTGACCACAGGTGGAACACAATCAATTACTCTTGCTTTACAACACAGATATAATATTTACTTTTCATATTTCTGTTGATCTGTAAACATCAGCTCAAGTTTCCACCTTGATTAAAATGTTACATTTAATTATTCTGAGAACTGAATTTGTTTCTCAAACTAACCTACAATAAATCTTACAGCTTGAGTGTTGCAGACCATAATGGGTGTGCCGTCAGCGCTCACCACTTCATTTTATAATGAGGTTTGGAATACATTTCAGGCAAATATATTCACACAATGAACGTGTTCTCTAATTACAATGAAAAACATTTTGGTTTCTCCTCATCTGTAAAAAATAGTTAACTAGAATATCGTAAAAAAAAAAAAAAACACTTTTTCTTTGGTAATTTTAACAAAAGTATTTCTTTGTGGTATTAATCATTATTTTTTTAAATATTTCATATTTTTGTATCAGGCATACCGGCATTTTATGCCAGCTTTATTTTATTCATTGTACATTTTTCTGTTTTTATATATATGTTGTGTTTTTTGCTTAAAAGTAAGACCTTTATAAATGGTTTACGAAAAAAAGGTTATGAACAGGTGCATTAATAGAAATAATAAAATTAAGTATTAATTAGTTAGGAAAAGCACTTCTTGTACATAGACATCATTTAGTTTTTTGGTTTATGATCTGTTTCTACTGATTAATTTAAGCAGGTTTTGATAAAAATTACAGCAGTGCTTGTTAATGTACATTAAATGATTTCTAATATCCTATCTTTTTACATGCCGATGGTGGGCCAAAACAAGATGCCTGCAATCTCTGTATTTGTCTTCAAGGGCTCAAAATTGCTTGCATGTCCTTGCTGAATAAACCAATGAAATCAAAATACCGCAAATTGATTCAGTGTAGATCTGAATCAGCTTCGTAAGGCCAAGGTGCTTAGAAGGAAAGTTTCCATTTCAGTTATTTCCTCTTCCTTTCCAGTGTTTTCCCGCTCTAGTAGGCAGCCATATTGGTAGCTGCGCTACTTCAGTGTGGGAAAGGAAAGATCCACGGGGCAAGATAAATGTATCTCTGGCTTTTGCACAGCTATACTTATTTTAGGTTCAATATGCAATATATAGAATATTCAATATACAGATTTGAAATGAATCATTGATTTCATGACAAGTAATGATAAACCATCTAAATTGCACTTTATAACAATTGCTGCTGACGGCTCAATACTGAATATGTGGTCACAAACATCAACCAGTTTGTCTACCCTTCTCTGGGTTTTTATATGATGCTTAAAAAAAAAGCATTAATAAGTGGTCTATTAAAATGAACGAAGAATTTCCACCATTTCATTGTCCCATTACATGAACGCCCTCAAATGTTTTAAACTTTACATTTCTCATCTAAAATGAGTACTTTCCCCAAATATGTCAAAACAAATCAAATCTGTATTACCTGTTAAAGACGCAGCAACTGGCCCAGAGGTCATGGGGCTATTTGTACCCCCTGGGAAGGGGCAAAATCTATAAGCATGGTCAGCCTAAACTATTCTGTGATAGAGACATAGATTGAGTGTATGTAAATGTGGTTGAGGGGTCAACTTGGCACCCCATAACGGACAGTGCAAGTCCTCTCCTGGTGTTAATCCATATTCCATTAAGAATGCATGAAGTAGCAGTAGTAATTGCCACTATAAAACCTTTCAGTGGGACAAGGGAACGCAGGACAAACCGATGCTCTGCTTTCTTGCTCTAATAAGGTGAGACTATTAAACATGGGCCTGAACACTATGTCAAAACTATGGATATTTATATTGCTTATTCAATCCGAAAGATATGCGCCTAGTTGTTCTTTATGATTCTATGGCAATTTTCTTTTTAGATTTTTGTTTGTACAGACCCTTTGAAATATGCCAACCTATGAGCTCATGGCATTGCAACAGATAGCAAAACTAATTAAGCTCCTTCTCTAGTTACACTGTAGTAGCCATTCTTAGGTATGGATTCATATCATGTCCAATTGTTATACATAGGCTATCTTAATATTCCTTACATTGAAGCGAGGCTATTGCAAAGATCTTGGTTAAACTTAGTTCTAGATTTTACACTACTGAAGGGCTTTGTTAATCTTAGCCTTAAGTGTTTTCTCCAGTCTGATGATGATGCCTGCTTTTTATTGGTTTAAATTTAGATTTTGGTGGTCAGCTGAGGTGGCTTGTTTAATTTCATGTACATATCGCATATGAATTGTTGTTAAATATGGTTTTCCTTCTATAGTCTCTATATCTGTTCAGACAAGCAGCATTACATTTTGTAAGGGCCATGAGACAGTTATGGACAAGGTACTTACTGACCTTGAATACATATTGGATGAGCATGATGTGGCACTGCTGAGCATTCACTCTCTTCAGGTTATTGAGTCTGAAGTGCTTGCTATGATGTTTCAGCATTTCCATGGAGGTGACTGTGTGATATGCAAAGGATTTCTTAATGATCCTTTCAGTTGGCACTCAATATTTTTCCCATTTTCTGTTGAATGACCAGTATCATTGCATTGCTCACTGATAATGCATTGCGTAGGCACCTTTAAAGTAAAATGTTAACCCGCCATAGTTATTACTATTTTTTTTAAAACGAGGATCCTTTTGAAAAATAATTTGTGTTTCAGCAATGTATTTTCCCAAAATGCAATTCTTGTAACGTGTAAAGTGTCTATTTCTGTGTGTTTACGCCTATTAAATCCCTTGAAGTAGAACATTAACACAGTAAGGTCTTACTGCATTGAAGTTAACAATAGAATGCATTTGGTCTTAATCATCCAAATGAATCCTCTGACTAATGGAGGTATATGTGGAAAGAGACTTAATAAGCATAAGCAGGGCTCCATTAGCAGTTCTAAAAGGAACCAGCTCTGTTAAGTGACTGTTTTCAAAAGCCAACCCTCAGATCTAGAGATAAACAATGTTGTTTGGAACAATGTGAAACAAATCCCAATGTTCTTCAATGGTAAAATACATTACGGTATACAACATTGTATTGAGTTAAAGAATTTATGAATGTGATGGATCTGGCTACTTCACAATAAGTTAGCATTATCCAGACTTTCTGGAGGCATTCATTTTTGTAGTCTATGATAAATATGAGATTATGTAGGATTTCTATTTATTTCTAGTACTTTCAAGTCCAGGAAAATATGAGTAGCATACAACTTCAAGTTATAACCTTGTTAGTTCATGTATATTCATACTTAGAAGTAAAAAAACACTAATGTATACCATGAGCGGGTCTTATTTTATACCAAAATAAGCATTCTTCTGTAAAGTAAAAAAAAAATACAAAAATCCCAAAGTATTTCTCGAGAAACCAAAATAAAGAGAATGCTACCATGTTGTACCCTAATGGCCCAAAGGTTGTGCTAACAATATGTTAAACATCTGTCTAATCTCGAGTATAGAGGATATAGTTCGTATACACAGCTTTATATTACTAGTTGTGGATGATAGTAAGGACCACCTTGATGCAGACCCTAGGTATTCTTGTGGCTCTTCTCCATATGGCATCCATATTTTCTACAGGTTTGGGTTACTACATTAAAGCAATGCAAATCTCCATATAAACTGTTACACATAGTTTCCCTACACTCACAGCCGGATTATATCTCTGAAACACTGTATTTATATGCATACAGGTCACATAATAAGCGACATAAGAAGAACATAGTGGTTAAAATAAATCAGTCTACATGGAAGATCCCTCACAATCATGTGTAAGGTTGTGAGAACATAAGGCATCATGTTTTTGATATATTTTAAGTGATTGATAGCAGCAGAACCTTTCTGTGAATTCTGGATAAAATGATGTTTTATTTTTTAAATCTAAACTCACAACCTATTTTAGACTTTGTGGTGGATACCTCTGGTGCTAGATATTTTTGGATTGAAATGTATTTTATGTGGCTGCCCATATAAAAAAATAAACTCGGCAGTTTGTCCATTAATGTAATGCTCTTAACAAGGGGCTTAAAAAAAGGGAAAATGTGATTGGAAGGTTAACGTGCAAAATTAGAGAAGACTTTCTGTTTATGCCTGGAAACCTCTTGGCAGCATACATATCTGTTTTAAATGATGATAAGCAAGGTATAAGGTTGGTGTGTTAGGGGTTGTTGAGCTGGTATACAGCACAAACAAGAGCTATTGTTTTGTTGTCACTTATGTTGGCACACTTCGACAGTACCATTTTCAGGTTCAAGCTCCTTGTGACATTGTTGAGCAGCTTTCATCACTATAAATATGAGAAATGAATGCACCTACAATTCTGCTTTTAAGTCTTTATGGATTGTTTTACCAAGTTCAAAATGTACTTTTCTTTGAGTTTATTTGTTTTGTGTATGCAGCTAAAAAAAACCAAAAGGTCTAGGAGTGAAGATAAACATTTCATAATGTTTCCATAAACGTGAAAATTGTGATGGTAGTTAATTCAGCCAACAATCCACCTTAGGACTCAGGCTCTAAAGTTTAATCTCAACATAAAAAAATTGATGTAGAAGGTTCTTTCTGAATGCAATATGTTCTTATTAAAAGCAGCATGTGACATGTGTCCAGTAATGATACAAGAAGGAAAACCAACCCAAAGTATGTCAGTAATATAATGGATGTGAAAGAGGCAATACATCAAGCATTGTGTGGTGTGTGACTTCCAATACCAGACTGTAAAATATATAATTTTACCAACAGTGCTATTCATGTTTCAGTGTATTGTTCTGATTTCAGAAGGTTGGCAAAAGAACTCAGCTAAGAGAAATGGATGTAGTGAAAATTATATTGCAAATTACAAAAGCAGAGACTTTTCAGTGTGTCTGTAAACTGCCATTAAAGTTTCTTTCTATAATGGGAAAATAAAAATATGATATTTCATTGTCCCCTTGATTTTGAACATTTTAGCTATTAAACAACCTGGTCTCATATTTTGTATTGATTATTCATATCAAATCTAATGTCCCTTGTTGTATCCTTTGTGCATTCATTGATCGTGAATACTCCCATACAGATTTTAGAACAAGTTGCATTGACTGCAATAAATGTCAATGTAAAAATTCCAATGCATAAATGAACAAATGACATAGTCACAGGCCCCAAGTTATGGAGCACTACATCACAGTCCACTTAGCTTTTTAGTGTTTATTATATAAAAAGAAAAAAAAGAAAAGAACAATTTCTAAAATGTACTAGAAAAAATAATTGTGCAGGTAAGCACTGAATATCAAAGGAATAATTAAACGTAAACAAAAATATAAGAAAGAAAGAAAGAAAGAAAGAAAGAAAGAAAGAAAGAAAGAAAGAAAGAAAGAAAGAAAGAAAGAAAGAAAGAAAAAAGAAAACAAAAAAGCAGAGAAAAAAGAGATTTAAGTGGGTGTAATGGGTTTCCTTATAACCTTTTCAAAAAATGTCAAAAAAGAGAAAATAACTGGAATCATAAATGTGTCAAGATAACCCTAGAAGGGCAGTTTTCCAAAAAATACTTTTTAGTTTAGTGTAGCAGTTATATATAAACTTTAACTTATCCTGCGGACGACATGTAGAACATACAATATTTAAATCCCATAATTTTTATGTCAGTAAACAGTACTATTACAATAGGATTCTTACATGTAGTATTATAGTAGAGGTTATCTAAAACTGAGTGGCACTTTATGGTATTTTATGTTCAAATGGTTAAAAACATGCATTTTCTTATAATGAGTGGTAGGGATTTTCACAAAGGCAAATCAATGGGAGGTAAACTCCCATCAGCAATTTACTAAAAGTCAATTGTAAGAATATTTTTTTGCCAAGAATTACCTTATTGCTTGCGATTAACCCAAAGTTTAGCATCATCCAATCCATTTAAAATGTTTTGTGGATACTCCACACTGAATAGGGTATGCAATATGTAATTGTAGAGGTTAACACATTTGGTAGAATATACATTTGTTTTATAGCGCAAATAAAATGGTTCTACATTTGAATTGAAAATAAAATGTTATATAGTACTTTTCCTGCATCGTAATAAATATCAATCATCATTCCATGATTGGCTACACAGGCTTCATCAGCCATATACTATGCGTCAGGCTTGTCATAGTGATTTCAAGATCATCACTTCCCTGATTTTTATTGCAGGAGCAGAATATGTAGTATATTTTATAGACACAAACTATTTATTTTATCTTCAAACTAAACATTTTATTTACAGCTCACATGTAATTGTGTTTGCTAAAGATGCTTATTTTCTTTGTAAAATAATTCACAGGGACAAGCAGTGAAGAAAGAAGACAGAAGAAGAAGAGGCAAGAGAAGAAGCAGAGCTGCGGGGGGAGAATGGTAGGAAGACATTGAGAGAATGAGTGTGAGAGCGTGAGAGTAAATGAGAGTGTGAGTAACAGAGACTGAGAGTGTTAGCAACAGTGAGTGAGAGTGTGGTTGTTTTTACATGTTAAAGTGTGAGGGGCAGGGGGCAAATATAGGATCTGTCCAGGGTGTCAAATACTCTAGGTACGCCCCTGATGGGTGACAAGAGGGGACACTTTATTAAACCATTTTAAATGCTGATTTCTTAGCAAATAAAAACCATATGGCCCATCTAGTCTGCCCATTTTTCCTGGTGTAAGTAGTCATTGGTCTTGTTGTGTTTATGCCTTTCCCGTGCATGTTTAATGATAGTCTCTATTATTTCTGATGGGGGGGCTGTTTCATTTATCTACCATCATCAATACATTTATGATATGTGTTTACAAGCTTAAAAATGTGGATAATGTTGAAATGTATAATTGTGTCAGTTTGGCTGCATGTTTCATAGATGGCATGGTTTGAACATCAGCTAAATCTATGACTAATTAGCATTATAAATATGTGCAATTTACATATGAACATAAACTTGGATTGGCATGATGCCCCTATAGTTCATTTCTTGCCTTTCGACTATCAGATGCCAGAACTTGACATAATTATGTTAAGTGATGCCAGTTTGCTTTTCTTCCATAGATTAAACAAGAAACATCACAGCAGCAGGGCAGACATATGCTCAGTGCCACACATCAATGAAGAAGAAGCATTGAGTTTATTCAATGTTATCAAAGTTCAGATGGATTACTTATGCTGAGTCATCTTCTTTAAAAACGGGTACAAAATGGCAATGTTTTGTATTATAGAAAACAAATTTAACATATTTTGTTTTTTATATTTTGCAGATAGATTGTGCCAATCAGTCGCACACACATTTGTGGCACACATTTATGACTAATTTTAATAGAGGCAGAGGTGGTGTTTCCATAGAAACAGATAAAGCAGCTTCTTAGCCCCCTATTGATTTAATAAAAAATCCTCCAGAGATAAAGGGAGAAACCCTATACAAGAGTATAGATTCCTTTATAACTGATATTACTGTAGGTTGATTATACTTTAAGATACGTTTTGGTTGTTTGCATTGTGTGTTTTTTTTTTTTTTATAAATTATTATTATTTTTTCTTTTAAATGGAGCACTGCTTTTTTTGTTTAGGACCTCAAAAAACCCGAATAAACAGTTGTTACAGTTATCATGTCAAACAGTTTGCTGTTAGAGAGGGGCACAGAGAACACATGGCTTACTCTCAGAGACTAAGCGGGTATAATTGCTACACATTGTCTTTGAATTATCCTTTGATTTTCATAAAGGAAGGGACCAACCAAAAAATAAAATTATATTTTCAATTGAGTTAATTAGGCCAGGTAGACACTTGGGCCACTGGTGCATGGTAATGTAGATATCAATGCATCCCAACCAGTAGCCATTTTACAATCAGCTAAATCCCACACCATGCATCTTCTACCACATTAACACCAAGGTTGAAATGGTTCAGTGATCCATCCCCCTTTTTTCTGGTTACTATCTTGTTGGCATGTCTAATAACTGCAGATGACATCCAATCCATTGAAAAATGAATAACTGAATAATTGTGTCCTTCTGGAACATGTTTCCTATTTGTCATTAAACAAAAAAAAACTTGACTTTTCATAGAATACCTAAATGACATTTAAAATATTCACCTGTATTGTCCTTTGACTTCTTATTTTTTTTAAATCCCTTTTTTCCCAATGTTTTCTAGTGCACTATTCCTAAAAACGTCACATATTTTTACATTGTTTAAATGAAGGAAGCTAAAGGTTCTGCATACCAAACCTAACTGGTGCTGTATTATTGGTTTCATCATGCATTAGTTTGCAGATTCTCAAAATGAATCAATATACAAATTTTCATGTTTCCCATTTTTTAGTAATGGAAGAGCCTCAAACAGCACAACTGAATTTCATATTTAAAAAAGGTATGGAGCTGGACCGTGTTAGCCATAGAAAGTGAGAAAGGAAATTTGGTAAAGATGATACCTTTATGGGCTAACTGACGTATAATGGATTGTAAGCTTTCAAGACTATCTAGGTCTCTTCTTCAGAAATGTTATACTGTACCTTGCAATCCAAGGTTTCAATCCATTATATGTCAGTTGGCATTCACATATCGAAATAAGATATAACAACATATATATAGAAATAACATATATAAAGATGTAGAGGCACATTCGAGTATGGGAAATTCCATATATTGTGCCTAAACAAGAATGCCCCCAAAAATGGAAACTAAAAGAGGACTGTTATTAGGGGGGCACAACTATAAATCATGTAATAGCATTATTAATTTAAGACCAGGCTGGCAAGGGTGGGAGGTTAGCCCCCTAAACTGTCCTGATTTCAGGAATTGGGCTGCTAGAAGACATTCTTTTCATGTTTACTTGCATCTCTGCATATAGTCAGTGGGGTGTGTAATTTAATATGGGCTTTTGGCAGCCTTTTACCCTGGCTATATGTTTTCTATGCTACCCCTTCAGACAAATATATGTAACCAGGAACGGACAGCACCCTCCCCTTGTACTCCGTGCTGGACTGGCAATTAAAGGGTGGTCCTGGCACTTTAAGGCCAATAGCTGCCTGATGACGTAAGTGTGACTGATGGCTGGATATGTGCGGCACCAGCCTTTGCACTGTATGCCAGATGTTCTCTTTACTTATATATCTGTCTCTCCATCTTTTTTTGGCTATCTATATATAAGTCTGTTATTACATCTGTTTATATGTCACTAACAGTTTCAGGGGAATTAATATACTAATATCCTTATCTAGGAGCATGTCATCACATGACCTATTTCAAACATAACAATCGGGGAGGGAGAGTTAACTGTACAAGCTGCCTGTCTACCTACATGTATTGGCAAAAACCACCGGGGTAGGGCGGACACCTGGGATTCAGCGATGGAAGATATTTCATAAAAAACAACCCTACAACTGATAGAACAAAAGGATTGTTTGTTCAAATTATCTTCATATTTCAAAATACCAGCTGTTTAGATTGTATATCATGGGATGATGAGCAAAACAATACTGGGATGGGATGTGTCGCCACATACCATCAATAACAAATACTACATCGATTCCAAAGGGTATATTTGCAGATGTAAGGAAATCAGTGTCTGGCTTTTGCAGTTAAAGAAATAAATGCCTCAGACGGCTTAAACTGAAAGCTAGTGAAAGGCTGTCATTTCCCTAAGTAATTAAATACTTTGACAGAATAAGTGTAGGAATTTCCTGGTCTCATCCAGCCTGTCTTAATTTAATAAGATATAATTTTAACGGAATGCTTTCACAGTCAATTCTCATGATGCGTAAAAACTATTTTCTTCTCTTTCCACTGAAAGCATAATCTGTCATCGTCTTTCAATCTCACTGACCTTTAAGCACAGTCAAAAATAATGTATTATATTGTTCTATTTTATATACATGCCATTTAGCATAAAACAATTTGTTTACTAGTGCAATCTGCCATTAAATGGGCCCAATGTCTTCATTTCTATATAATCTCTCAGCATCTACTTTAAACAGCCATTCATTTAGGCTTCAGTACTAAATTTTGGGTTTTTTCCATCGCTGTTAGTATTTTCAGAATAAGAAATTTATCTTTTGGTTTCCGCAGGTAGTCAACTGATAGCTGATCAGTTCCAGTGCAGTGAGCGTCTCATTATGAAGAGCTGGTCACACAGACAAAGCAGCTTGCAACTTCTAAAATACAAACTGCTTTCTCAAAATTCCATGTGCATTATGAAAATAATGTTAGCTCTTTCCAAACTAACCATTTTCTTTTAGAATATTAGAGACACTTTAGCTTCTCTTAAGCCATCTAATTTCTCCTCCCTACCACCAACGTTGTCTACTCTTTCCTTGCTACTTTCATGCATGATTCCTACTTTCTTCTCAGCATGTCTTTCCTCTTTGTCTTTCCCTCTATCATTTCTTGTTTCCAAAACATCCTCAAATCCCATAGTCCCATCAGTAAGACGTTGTATAATATCCATTGTACAGTGCTACGGATTATGAAGGTGTTATATAAAACAAGACATTATAATAAAAATTAGCGTTGTGGCATTAATAGTCATTATGATGGTTCCCATTATTAGAAATGTTTTCAGAGATTTTTTTGTATAAACCACATAAAATATAGTATTTCTTTATCATATTTTTTTTAGTCATGAGATTATAAAGCTAAGTATCTAGTGTAAATTTTTATTCCTACACTTTATTTATACGATTACATGTTTAATTATATGTATAATGTGTTATTGACTGGCTACAGTCAATAACTGCTGCGCCTTCGGTAGGTAAACTCATAAAATGGGAAATAAATATAATGTGAATGTCTCTGAATAATCCTTAATGTGCCTTACAGTCGTATAATATATCAAATAATATCATTGGCATAGTTAAGCTATCAGCATTTTAAACTAGGAAACTGTGTTGTTTAGTGTCACTTGGCTTCATTGTTATCTTATTTTTTTTATTTTTATATTAAATATATTGTGAGCAGAGGAACCTCCAGGAATTGTAAAAAAAAAGTCCCACTCCTAAGAAAGTCTTGAATATATATCCCGTGGGTCCTCTCTGGCACCTTTTGCTTTAACGGAGTATATCACATCACTGATTACAATCATCTTTAATCCACTGCAATCTTAGGCAGGTGCATGTACACAGACAACACGAGAGAACAGTAATTGTCCTTTAGGGAACGCAAGCATTGCTGGCTTTCATTGGCATCTCAGGATGTTGGTATTCAAATTAAAGACTGGCTGTAGGTCTTATTTTTATATTACTTTTAAGTTCATTCTTTTAAGTCTATTTATGCAAAATTAAGATGAGATTTGTATACATAGATTCAGATATAGCTAGATTTACTATTGCAATGTATGCATGTGTTCTGCACCCTGACTTAGTTAAAGAGTAAATCTTCCATGCGATTCACTAGAAGTTGGTTATTAAATTCAGGTAGACGTTTCATAGTCTGGCAATATCTGCCATTCCGATCATGGTCAAAATCAGGATGTACAAATTGATCTGTCATCTAAAGTGCCCAGAGGATAGCTGTTCCAGAAATCTGATAAAAACAGCTAATATTTTTAGTTGGCTATAGAAGAGGAGAGAGCATTAATACGTCCTGTGCATTAGGCTTGTCGGATGGAATATTAATTGCTGTCCCATAATCTCTAGGCTTTCAGCGTGCAAGAGAAGGAGAAGACGATTCAGTAACCTTCCCTACATGTAAAGAGCACCCTATAGCACCTTCAGCCATTTTAACAAACTCAGTTTGGAATTAGTTTGGAAGGCAAAACATTTAAATTACAAAGAATAAATATGGCAAAGCCTTATTAATTAGGACTTACAGTAAATGATGAAGAGGACTGAAGAGGAGTGAGGTGTGATAGGTGTGATGCGCCACTGGTTATGTCCTGTGTACCCATTGTAAGAATGAACATTAGCTTTTCGCAACTTTTATTCCGCTAAGAAGTTTGCATCTTGACTGTGTTGATTGTAAATATGTGCATTTTTATGTTTGTAAAATTGTTATGCATCAATAGTGGAATATATTGGTATTCTCTGTTAGATATGTAGACCTCTGCCTTCCACACAAATTCAAACTGTAGACCGACCAACTAGGTCATCTGCCTGCCTGTTCCTGCTGGAAATACCAAACATTTTGATATTTTGAAATACTAAATTATGCACTGTGATAGTTCACCGTATGGCAGCACACAAGAAAAAGTTAAATATTCCAAGGCGACCCATAGAGTTATTTCAGTTAGAGAGTGTTTACTGTTCTCTCATTCCAGATTATGTTATGTTTTATTTACACGTCACATATGGGCTGATTGCTAAAGCTTTCAAGAAACCCTAACTGATCCGAGGCATCTGTGCTGTGCATCCTGTTTTATTCAGAAAGTTAAACAATATAGTAAATGCACTGATTTTTTATCGTTCTTAGTTGCCATATCGTCTTTTTTTTATGCCTAATTATATTAATCACATTAATTATATAATAAATATAACAACTGTTTGGGTAGAAGTGAAGATGGCTACTCTCGCAATTTGCAACGAAGGTATATTTCTATAGATATATATATATATATATATATATATATATATATATACATAATTTTGGCAAACACCATTGCATAGGTTTGTTTAGTGTATAGAACTATAGCATGTAACATATCGGAAAGTGACAATGTTTTAAGGTCAGTTCTGGAATAACTTCTCTATTGGGTTTAAAGCAAGAGTAGCTTAATATTGGAATTTACTATATCAAATACTTCATTGTAGATTATAAACTGTAGAGAGTAAAGCTCTATCTGCTGCAAAATATAATGAAATTATTTGTGTTTTAACCATTACCATGGTGAGCTCCTTGTCCTGAGGCCTACAGATGTTATTGGAACTAAATTTGATGAAGAGTATACGTACAATTTACTTTGCAATTGTTATCTTAGGTTAAACCGTTTCATGCACAAATATAAAGCAAATGCCAAGCACTGAAAAAAATTATGGAAATTATATGTAACTTCCACATGTAATGGAAATTCTCTTACATTTCACTCATATGTTAGTATCAATAAAACAAAATACTGTGAAAGTATCCATAATATCCATAAAGGAAAATGTCACTTTGAACAGCGACTTCACTTGAAACATTTAAGCGGTAGTGTCTAAATAATTTAAATGTTTGGAAAAAAAAGAAACATGATACAAATTCAGCTTTAGCAAGAAAAAAAAACAAACAAAAAATCTGAAAATGATTGCTAGGGAAATAAGGATCAGTTACTGGATTTATTAAAAATATCCTTTAGGGATTCTTTAAGGGTTTCCGCACTTATTGTGTACAATATTACTCAGAATACTTTATATTTTTCTAGGCTTGCTCAGTATAGAGCTGGTTTGGTTTGTCTACAACACAATTTAATAGTAGTGTGTAGGATGCATGGACTGCAAACCTGGCTTACCAACCAATTTTATATATAAACATATTACTCTCGCACACACTGAAAAACATTGTAACATTTTATACAATTTTCAATGAACTTCAAAAGTTGCTAAATATGTTTTTTACATAGAAACACAGGAAGTGACGGCAGATAAGAACCATTAGGCCCATCCAGTCTGTCCAAATTTGTTAGCAAAATGTATTAGATAGACATCAATTTCCATGAAATGTAATATTTATATTAAATATTTATGTATACTCAGTATATTATTCTGTATAATATAACATACTCTAAAATATGCTGTTTACTTCTGTTTTCTACATTTGTCCTGTCTAATAGTTTATGTTGTATGCAAATAAATTAAGGGTTATTTTTCCGAATTCTGTCTTTAAATACCAGTTTGGCAAACAAATACTGCTGATAGTGGAGTATCATGTAAACAGAAAATAATCAACAGACGGTTATAGAGAAAAAAGGACACGGCATGGTATTCACTTTTATTTAAGTTATCTCTTATCACTAAAAAAATAAAATGTTGGGGGGTTTACAACATCTGGGCTGAAGTACAGGGAACAATAATTGGGAAAAGGGCCACGTTTTGAAGTAAGAACCTTGCCTTATATACAATATGCAGATGTTCTCAGTAGAAAGGAATGAGCTTTAAAAGGCTCCATCTGACTTATTACGATTTAGAAAATAAAAATGTTATTACTCAGAGTATGCAAAATTGCTAAGTCAAAATGATGGCAGGCTTTAAGCATTTACTGCTATAACTGTTAATGTGCATTATGATAAAAGATGATCTTCTATAAAAATCGAGTAATATCTTAGGTTAATATCTTTTTTTTATATTTCTATGAACCTGAGTTGCAGATGTGTTATAAAAAAAATGGGCCGAAATGAGTAACATATATTTCTGGACCAGGCTGTGCTTGTTAAAGAAATAGTAATGTCTCAAACCCTCTAGATAGGCTAAGTATGTACCTAGGGTACCATAATTTTAGTAGAACAGTGGAAGACAAAAGGGTAGTCGCTAGACATGTGCAAATGGGCCAAAAAAGATTCAGAAACATTTTTCGGTTCGTTTTTGGCCACTGATTTTGTTTGGATTGAAAATTTGAGGGCATTTTTGATTTGGGAATGAAATTTGTTTCCTGTCATGCTCATACCACTGGACTGGGTGCCCCCAATACTGGGGCTGTGGGAGCTTTTATTACACCAGTGGGTGAAGGGGAGTGAGGCGATGAGAGAATGTGATGAGATTGGTGTGAGGGTGTCAGGGAGTGAGATGTGATGAGAGTGAGTTATGATGATAGAGTGAGGATGTTAGCGAGTGTCTGTTTGTCCTATTGCATTCTAGTGCACAGGGGGTGGGCAAAGGGCCGGGAGCCACTCAGCTTTACATGCTCCTCTGGGTCAAAAGGTGCCAGCCCGCCCCTGGTTAGTATTTTGCATGTGTGCGTAAATATATTAGTGTGTGTGTCGGTATGTTAGTGTGTGTACGTATTTTAATGTGTGTGTATGTTAGTGGCCTCTCAGCATTAAAGTGCATATGAAGGCTGGAGTGTACCTTTAAGGCAAAAAAATCCCTGGGAGGCAATAGATCATTTTACTATTTTTTACAAGATTTGTGACACGTAAAAAAAAGCCATTCAGTTTGGAGAGCTTAGACTTTTTTTCATAAGGCATTTTATAGCAAATAAAAAATGTGAATTTAGTAATAATATCTAAGATACATCAAATTAGACTTAATATGAAGACAAGTGAGCAGGTGACTGGCTTGTAGGTTGAAATTCTCATTGGAGCTAACATTTCACAGAAATCCTGATAGGAATACGCTATGAACTATACAAAAGTGGAAAAGTCTGCCTAGTAAACTAACATTTTCATTAGGGAGAAAATCCTTGTTCTGGACATCACTCAAAGAATAAATCTTACAGTGAAACCTAAATGAATAAATGTACGGGTTGGTTCTGGTTAGACAGGATGCTATAAAAAATATTATTTAATGGAGAGAGTGATCACAAATACTAGAGATATTTCATGTAATAGCCAGTGAGAGGAGGCAAACACGTAACTCATAGTTTGCGATATGTGGAATTATCAGAGGGATATTTTGGTTTTAGGGTATATAGTAAGAGGCATATCTAGGGAACTGGACTTTACTGAGACATTTGATATCATTAGCTATTTGAGCAAGACATTTATAACAGTCATACAGTGATCAGTTTAAGTTGTAAACCAATTGTCTGCTGTTATTTATACATTCCAAATTTAAGGTCTATAGAACACTATTATATACTCATATGTAGCCAACATTCTAAATTCTTAGTAAATAGGCACATTAAGAGACTTGGGAGATATGTATTATGGCACCCAAACAAAAAACACATTTAGCACACAAAGCACTCGTTAAAAGTTTATAAAATACATGCTACAAACTCCAGGGATGAACCCAGGGTTAGTGAAGCTTGAATGCAGTATGCACCCTCCCAGAACTCACAGACGAACACACCCACACACTCACTCTCTAACACCATACGCTAACATACTCTAGCTACTCTAACATACTCTAGCTACCATAGCTACATACTCTAGCTTACATAGTAAGTTTAATTAACACAAGTTTGCATTAACACAAAACCATACATTGGCAGATCATCTAACACCATACACTAATACACACACACATACACATAACACCATATTCTTACACAAACACATGCTTACACATGCACATGCTTTAACACCATACAGTAACACAGACTACCACCATACACTTACATGAACACTCTAACACCATATATTAAAACATACACACTCTCTCCCTCCGTCTCCCCCTCTCTCCCACTCTTCCTCCTCTGACTATTCCTTCTACAGTGCAGCTTACACAGCTCTTCCTCCCTCTCCCTCTCCCTCTCTCTTACCTCATGAGGGTAAAGCAGTAGTTAAGGAGAATAGCAATACAAAAGTCAAAACCAAGACAAATCAGCACTGCGTTCATCGACTGGCTGAGGATATTGACCTCAGCTGAGCATCTACTAAGAAGCATGAACACCTGGAAAATATGGAATATGTGGATCTAAAGAGGAATATAAAATATGTGTAATCAAGATTGAGGAATTTGGAAACCTAACAGAAACATGGAATATGTGGTATAACAAATTAGGGGTTAGGACTCTCAGTGCGCACATCTTATATTTCTCTTATTCCTCATTAAACATTTTATATTAGAAACAACATCCTCAGTATATGATGATGTCCAAACACTTTACAGAAGTAATTCTTTAATCATATGCAATTGTGCCTTATTCATAATGTTACTTTTAGAGTGTCATCTCGTAATGAAAGCATTTGCTTTATAATTTGTCATTTAAAGTTTAATTTATGGAAACTTTAGTTAAATAGTACTGTTGTGCTACAGTTGGTATTTTGCTTTTGAAACTCGTCATACGATCATATTTTTTAAATGTCTGTTAATTAAATAGTTTAACTCGTGTGCATTAATTAACATAACCTAATCAATTTTTTTGCATATTGTTAGTTCTGAATAGTCTAGAACAAATAGAAGACCTCAGTCAACAAACAATGCTTGGTCTTTGGATTCGCTGTTTAATTTAGAAGAGTTTGTGAGCCCTCTGTGAACCAATGTCCTATTTCCAAATGTATGTTGTTTTATTGTATGGGAGAAGCACCATTTGTTACTAAACAATACAAGAAATGGACAATTAATTTCCTTTTCTATCCCAGGAGGACATTTCTCTCCAGGTCAAGGTTGAGGTACATTGTAAAAGTATAATAGAGTAGTTTATACTGCCCTGCAGGTTCATAAACAAAATGAATTATCCCCTGGTGTTAATATTCCCTGGTTGCTCGAATATGGAATGCTTAACATTATGAACATGACTGCAAAGACCCGGAGAACAGTATTTTAATAGAACCAATTTTGGCTAACATAAAAACAATTAAAGATTCAATCTAACCTTGAAAGTGAGCAAATTGATCTTTCTGCTGCATAATAAAAAAAGTTGTTCTTTTCACATAATTTAGCGTATGAATCATGTGGAACCTATTTTTTATGCTTTTGATTTTTTTTTGGTCTATGTAAAATTCTCGCTGAAAGCCCATAAAATAGATCACAATCATAATTTCCATTTCCCATACCCTTCTACCTATATTATTGACTTACAGCTGGTCTTAGAAATCATTTTGTATATATCTTTTCAGAGGAACTTATAAAAAAAGACAAAGTATAAGTTGTTACCTTCCGTTTTACCCTGTGATTTTTAAGAGTATTAATCATTTAACAAATTTGTATAAATTTGCAAAAGGAAACAGGAATTTATGGTTATATTTTTCCTATTTTGTACCTTCTTCCATTATTTTTCAGAAAACACTCACAAATATGGAATGTATAAAACATATACCTATTTTGCATTTCCCCTTTTTTCATCTATCAGATGTAACATTTATAATGATATCATTATTGCATTTTTCTGCTTTGTAGTCCGAGAGAATCCCACCTAATTTGATTATTATATTATACTTTATTTCCGGGATTTTTTTTTTTTTATCATGACAAAAAGACTTCAAAATAAAAATACAAAGCTTTTCTCTAATAAAAAAAGCAACACCAAAGAGACAAGACATGGAACCAAATGAAGATAGGCAGGTGAAAGTTAAACAACTAATCAAATGTCAGAGATCTGAGAAGAGAAGAAAATAGACTAGCATATAATTTAGGAACACAATGCCTTGTATTTAGATTGGAAAATAGAAGGTGAAAACAACACAAAAAATACTAAGATTAAAGACAGATATGCACAACTAGAAACGGATCAATTTGTGTATTAAAGAAATGCAATGGAATTCTTAGATAAACAGGAATATAAGTATATCCAAAATGCATTATTAAATATTTGCATTTGGGTTCTATGCCCTTGTGGGTAGGATTAGACTAAAATGCTGGTGGACATATTTCCTCTGTAATGGAACAAGTGATCTACAATTTGAGACTCTGGAAAGACGGGATTCACCATAGGGCATCCAACGTAAGCCAGACTCATCTTTTTGAGTATGTATAGTTCTACTTATGTATCTTAAACCTCCCTCATGCTTCACTAAAGCAGAAAGCCTATAGGATTTTTTCCCTTTAGGATCATTTACAGTCCAGATACACGAGGGGATTATTTATAAAGAGCAATTATGGTGCAAAGTGAAATAAGTGGAGCAGCCAGCGGTAAAATTCCATTTCTTCCTACTGATTGCTTTACTTTTACCAATTTGAACTAGAAATGCTCTGTAAAAATAAAAGGTCTTAGTGGCTGCAGCTTTAGCTGCCCTTAGCCATGTCAGTGATGAATCACATGCATGCACACATATTTGCGTTGTGTGTGTGTGCGTGTGTGTGAATGAAAGACTGAAGCCTTTCCCAAAACCGTTAAGAGGATCACATCGCCATGGACCTCATACCATGAGGTGGCACTTTTGGTAGGCACCACACGATAAATCAGCCTCTTTAATTTTATTCTATTTTTAATATTTTTTCTAATACTTTTTTGGGGGAAGATCACGAGTTTAATTGCACATGCTATGGAAATTGCATCACCTGATAAATATAAATGAAAAAAGCTGTGTAGTTCCACTTCTAATGTATTTAAAATGAAGACATTTAATGAAGTATTAAAAATACTCTGAAGGGAGAGAATTTCAGTTGATTTTCCCTTTGTTGTTAAAAATGTAATAGCCACAAAAAAAAGATTTGTATTTTCTTTATTCAAAGTCACTAGCAGGGTGTTCAGTAACAGAATATATAACATTTTTAAAAAAAAATATTGTCATCATGTGAGTCCGGAAAAATATAAAAGAAATATAAAAGTTAACAAACAGATATATTTTATGAATAAAGCAAACACTTTTTCAAGCAATATTTTTTTGTAAAATAGTGTGTAATCTGTACATACTAAACTAACAAACCATGTAATGCGGAATAATCACAAATTCTATATATAGTTGCAGACTTTGTTTGAATATAATACATCCATGCTTTAAGGTGACAAGCCAAACATTTAATGTTAATGCAAAAATATTAGGCAATTTGTATGTGATATAGTCCAAATATAAAGCAACATTAAGTATAGCATTGTGTTTATTATAATATTTCTTAATAAATCTAGCCTTATATTTGAGCATATTAGATAATAAAAATAATATGTATGTTACTGGTAGGCTTTTGTAAATCTCATCTGCCCCTTGTCCTGTTTGACCAGCATATATACCTTTGTGCAAAGAAAAAAAGGTAACGCAAAGGTCATTACTGTTCAACGTATAAATCAGGCTCAATAACTACATATATTGTTGAACATGTAGACTTTAGGCTTTTTGTAAAGCACTCTGTAATGAAGATCAATACTCCTTTGGAGTAAAATGGCATAAATAATTCCTCAACGTATACACCGTGGGATCTTTACTGTGTGTTGTATACAGTAATTGCATTTTATAGATGGCTGTGGAAATCTTCAGTCTTCATTGATTTTGATCATAAACTAAAAGGCTACAAGAAGAAAGAAATGGCACTTTTTATGAAGAAGTCAGTCAGCTGAAGCTGAAGGTATAATGAAAATGTAGCTTGCTGCATGTGATCAATTCATATTTCTTGGAAAATGAATGAAGGATTTGAGTGCTTTCATTATGGGCCGCCAGCAAGATTTTAAGAGTGCAATAAAATAGTCAATGTGGTATAGTACCCATCTTTCCCATTTAAGACTTCCTGAGTTACAGCTTTTTTAATACCTTTTGATGCAGAAAATTATATTTAGTGCAACACGTTTTGCGATTTTATTAATCCCTCTGGTTTACGGTAAAGCTGCGACTGTAGCCGTCTACCCTTTCGTTTACAAGTGTAGCCTTCTATTTTTGCCTCGTGTCGATTTAATCTAATTCTCTTATTCATACCCTTCAAAGCTAGCAATTCATTTGGGATGTTAGTGTAGCCCAATGACATCTTACTCTTTTCCAAGGCCAATCCTGCAATATGGGCAATATGATTGGAAAGCTAATACTTTGGAAAAAAAACTTAAACCATCTGTCAGGGACTCAATTATGGAGATCCACACTGTTATACAGCCAAAGCTCCAGATAAATTATGCTTGGATTGAAATGACCAGCACATGAGAGGTGACGATTAAAGCTCATTAAAATGCAAAGCTGGCGTTTTTCTTCCTTATGATACCTTATCTTATTTTTCTTTACGTTATACATTATTCTTGACATCATTTACTATGATACACTTCATGATTATATAACACGTTATTGTTTTACGCTAGTATTTCTCCTGTTAAAGTAGTTGTAAGTACGACTGTGCTTATCCATCCTTCTGCACACCAGTAAAGGTAAATGTGTGGCTGCCATGGCACCGTCAGAAACATGCCCACCACACATTTGCCTGGATTTCCAGATGGGTGGTCAAGCTTGTTCCCTCTTCATAAGGCGGTACCATTTATCAAGAGGTTAGATCCACAGTAGCTAAAATTGATTTTACGGTATAGCCATCTATAGGCGTTATGTTAGCTATTGATGAGGGTTTGTAATTTCACATGGGGTTATAGGAACTACAAATAAGCCCTGTATGAATATGTCAGCTGCTGCCCACCCTGAAGAAGCAGGAAGAAGCAGGAAAGAGATAGCCATGATAAAGAGGAAGGCTTAGTCCCCGTTAGACTAATGATCCAAAGCCCCTGAGAAACCTGGAGACTGCTGTAGGTTAAATCTGGCAAGTTCCCAGCTCTGCCTTTTAGTTTCTCGAAGGTTCTAATGACAAGAAGGGTTAATCTTTATCAGTCTGGCTAATATAAAGGGCCATATTTTAAAGAGTAATTTGAATGTTGATGTGGAGCAACAAGCAGAAGTGTTCCAATGGTTTTAATAATATTGCTCCACATTTAGATCTGTTCCCCAGAATCCACCTCCATAAATACGGCATGTAGCACAAAATCTATCAACATATATGACAAAAATGAACAAGTTTAATCCAAGTTTATCTCACTTTTTTGTCATTTTTTTCCAAATATATCTAACACGATTTATTTTATATTCTTAAAGTTAATGAATAAAAATAAGCATACTAAGGAATTTGGGAGCATGTGCTACACTATAGCACACAATTGGCAGGCGGCTTGGCATTACTTCAAGCTTGAAACAATCTGTTTCATACAGCTGTCTCCTCCCCAAATTTGCAAAACATTGTAAACATAAAGCTCTGAGTAACAATTTTCTGAGCATAACATTCTGAATAACAATCATTAATTAACCAAGATCTCATTGTTTCTGGATAGTAGTACAATAGATGGACTTCCAGGTATTATTCATCATTCCCCACTCAGTTCTGTTACAGAATAATGTAGTTACAAATATGGACGATGCAAAGTCTTTTTTTGCCAAACTGTAACTCGTTTATTGTCAAAAAGTTCTGTGAATACATGAACTTCCTCACCACTATAGAACAGATCACAAAATTATTTTATACTTTTTTTTATCCTTGGGAATAAAATGCTGGGAAAAACCACAAAACTTAAAAACAATGTTTGAAAGTATTTTTAATAGGGCTGCAACAACGAATTGATGAAGTTGATAATAATCGATAATGAAAATCGTTGCCAATGAATTTTATTATCGATTAGTTGAATCGATTTTATCAAATATAAGATAAGGGGTTTTTCAGAGCATTTGCCGTCATCTTATAATCCGACCTCAAACAGAGATTGGATAATAACACTAAGATCCAGATCCCCCGCAGCGCTGCAGGGGACCCGGATCCTCCTCTCTGACAGGCGGTGGGCGTCTGTGCAATGCGCTTCTATGATTGAGCACCAGCGTGACATAACAATCCGGTGCTCCACCATAGAAGCCTTGACGGAAGTACCACCGGCAGAGCTTGTCTGCACGCATTGCACAACGTTCGTCGGCTGCCAGAGAGGTGGATCCCCCGCAGGGCTGCAGCTGACCTACATCCTACTCTCTGGCAGCCGGGGGCGTCTGTGCGATGCACGCAGACAACCTCCGCTACCGTCAGCACTTCCACTGGGGCTTCTATGATGGTGCGCCGGCATCACATGACTTTCTGGTGCTCATTCATAGAAGCTCTAGCGAAAGTGGCGACCAGCAGCAGAAGTTTGTCTATGCGCATCGCTCAGACCGCCACCGGCTGCCCCTTCTAGACGTCAAGGAGTATGTAGCACGGGGGGTAAGTCTAGGGGGGGCAGAGTGGCATATCAGAGACACAGTGGCATATAGGGGGAATAAGGCATATTTGGGGAGCAGAGGGGCATATCTGGGGTATAAGGTATATCTGGGGCAGAGTGGCATATAGGGGTATAAGGCATATCTGGGGTGGGGCAGAGTGGCATATCTGGGGGTTATAAAGCATATCAGGGAGCACAGTGGCATATAAGGTGAATAAGGCATATTTGTGGGGCAGAGAGGCATATCTGGGGTATAAAGCATATCAGGGGGGCACAGTGGCATATAAGGGGAATAAGGCATTTTTGGGGAACAGAGGGGCACATCAGGGGGTTATAAAGCATATTGGTGGGCAGGGTGACATATCTGGGGTTTAAGGCATAGCAGATGGCACTATGCCATATAGGGGGTATAAGTCATATCTGGGGAGCAGAGTGGCATATCTGGGGGGGCAGAGTGGGGCAGGCGTTTTGGGGGTCTAGGCAGCTATTCAGACCCACTGTTTTGCACATGTTTTACTCCTACCATATATATATATATATATATATATATATATATATATATATATATATATATATATATATATGTGTGTGTGTGTGTGTAAATATGCAGTACATATATATATATATATATATATATATATAATAATGGGTTATTAATTTGCTACCGATCATTGTATTTCTATAAACGTTCTGCAATGATTCTCTGCTGAAAGCATAAAGCAAGTGGATATCAAGTACAAGGACAAGTAACTATTTCTAATTCCACAGAGCTCTACACACCCTTGAACATTTATTGCTGTTGTAAAAGTATTGATGAATCATACCGAATGAAGGATTTTACAAAAGATGCTCAAACTGCTTTAGCGAAGAAGTCAATAAATAAATGTGCTTCGAGAGACAGTGATTTTCTGACATTTAAACTATACTGATTTATAATTTAGAACAAAGACTCTTCTAATATCTATAGGAGAGTAGAGGGCTGTTCAGATCTGAAGTCAATGCACAGCTGCCCTTGCCTTATAGAACTTGTCATTTAGACATAATTGATCTCTGTCCCTTGACTGGATAGATATTAGTGTAAATCTTTTTGTGCTATGGAAAATGTTAATATCCTATTCACAGTAAACTTTCAATCAAATGCTAATCCCGCCAAAGATATTTTATTGAAATGTACCAGTTATTCCTTGTAAATAATTTTAGATGCGTATTAATTAATTAAAACCACCAAAATTTCATTAAAGCCGTTCATTTGTTTGCTTGCTATAGATGAGTTTTTTCTCCTCACACATTTTCTGGCGTGGTTACCAGTTATTACAAAATGTTGCTTTATCATACAGGCTTAAACAAGCTATGCTTAGCTTTTTTGGCAGCATTCCCAGAAAATGTGGTTAAGATTCAAAGTGGGTACATGTGTTAAGCATTCAGAGCTCAATAAAGTATAAGCATTATAGTATTAGCAAACACAAATTCTAAAGGAAACAATCAAGGACAGGGTGCAAAAGATTACCTACAGCAAAAAAAAAAGGATATAGCTAAAAATTGCAATGCTAGAGATATTTATACTGAAAAATGATATCTCACATCATTCTAAAATTTAATTTTTAATAATATCTTTAAAAAATCTCAACCAAAATACCAACTTATATTACTGAGATGCAAAGACAAGCAAAAGAAAATTAAAGATCTTAGAGGTTCTGTGCAAAGAATGGTAAAACTGTATATAAGAGGTTGATGGAATCACTCCTCAACTCTTATTTAACTCTTTCTTTTCCATGTTTCCCCGTGTATTGCTTTCTTCCTAGCTAGTATTGTTTTACCCCCATTATCAATCAAAGTGTAGACATATACACAATTAATGAAAATAAACACCACAAAAAATATCCCACATGCAACTCATCAGTAAAATATTATGTAAGTTTGTATGCATATAACTTGACAAAAGTAAAGGATCCTAAAACTGTTACTTTACACCCCAAGGGCTTTCTCAAAAAGATAACATTTACTGTAGCATATTGTAAGTAGGTTATTGAAAATGTACTGAGTCTTTTATTTCCTTTTGGGGTTATTTTTAGTTACAGATCTTTGTTCATGGATGTAAAATTACAATATGCAATATGAATACTAGGAATTAATATCAAAGTCAGTGTTCCATTAAACCGTCTTCACATTCACATCTTGTGTTATACATTACAATTGTACAAATATTTTTTATATACCTAAGGAAATGAATATCACTAAGGTATGGCAGATGAAGCATCCCCAATTAAGTTCAAAGCAGTGAATAAACTTTTGATGTATCGTTCCGACTCTATTTTTACTGGAGCCTTCCTAAAGTAAATTGAAAGTGGGACATGAGCCGTTGTTTAAATATTTTTGCCGTTAGCATGGAATAAGAAAAATAATTTCAAGCTGTGAATGTGTGCTCAGTCAAGTCTTCACTGCATAAATGAACAAATTCAGTGTATCGTTTCAATAAGAAAACCACATTTCTTCTCGGGACTGAAGGGGGATTAAATGTTGGACACATCTCAGTACATTTTTTTGATTAATTAATTTCTGGCAAGCTACAGTAGCTTGACCTTTTCTTGTCTTCATGCAATTTTCGTTGTGGTGCCTGATATGCCTTTCTTTTAGACATTGACTGAGGAGAAAACGACAATACGATGACTGAAAATCCCAAAATCTCCATCAATGTCAATCGCCCAGCCTACCAGGTCTCATTAAGAATTGGTCACAGTGTGTGTTACACTCCTCACTGGATGCTGCATTACAAATGGTACTGTGCTACTGAGAGTGCTTATGTGCAGTTTTTGTCAGTAATTGAAGTGTCGGGAAGATAAAAGAATCTGACCATGAAAGATTAGAAAAAAAAAAAAAAAGTTGCTCGAAATGGCCTTTTCTGCCCATAAAATGTGAAAAACCAACATGCATATTTTACCTAATCCAGAAGAAGAGTACATATTTTTGCCAGGCTATTGTATGTCATTTATCAAACCTTTTTTCAGCAAGAATGGCAACAAAGGAGACTACATATGACCCTTGCAATACCATATCCTGAAAAATGAAGCTCCTAGGGAAACATGACATCACCAAATTCATTCTTGGTCTCTTTGAAGGCAAATTCTAGACAATAGAGCTCTATCATTATGGTCAACACAGATCCAGTGTATGAATATTTACATATTGGAGACATATCCTTTAAATGATGCTCCTTATGTTTAATTGGCTCATCATACCTGCTTTTCCTAAAAACAATACCTATAATAATCATACATTTAAAAAAGTTTATTATAGGAACTTAATGCCAGACATACTCTGTTCTAAATGTATAAGAAGCCAGTGCTAGACGGATTCAGATAGTTCCCCCACCAGTGTAAATGGTTAAATTGTCTTACCCTCCAGACACATATACACTTGTGCACTTCTAGAAGGGTGATGCAAAGCCTCCCTCCTACAAAAGCAGGGCACAACTTAGAAGGAGAATGCTATATTTAATTCACACAGTTTTTTTAATTATAAACATATTTTCTGGTCTTTCTTATACACATTCCTGGGAGCTCTCTAGGTTTGACCAGCAGAACTCCAGGTAAAGCATCAGTTCTCTGGTTGTCCTGGTCAACACTCAAATCCTCCGAGTCACAGGAGCAGGGTCTTGCCACGCTCCGCTCCCCTCACAATGTGAGCAGGAACGCCCACTGACATCAGCGGGACCACCCACCGACGTCACTGGACCACCCGCTGAGATCAGTGGGCAGTCCTGGCTGCGTCTGACAAGGGAAGGCTCCGGATAGCTGGAGCTCAGAAGTTCCCAGGTATTCTTTTACATGTTATTGTGTCTTGGCTGTAGAGCACTATGATGGGGATTACCAACGGGATTAAAGAGAGGGAGCTGAGTGCAAAAGAGGGACTGTCCCTCCTAAAGATGGACACTTTGGTAGTATGCATTGTTCCTACACTGGTCTGCCCCTTCATACAGTAGTTTTTGGTTATTCTTTGTTGTAGCATCCTGTCACGCACTTCCATATTGCTGAAACACAATTAAGAGACAGGTTTTCCCCCTGATTAAATGTTTCCACATATATTTCTTTGCTTGTCTAAAGATTTAAAACCTATTAACTGTTGCAAAAGTCATAAAGTGTGTCTTCCTGTTCATTTGTGTAGAAGACTGGATATTAACAGAAGGACAAGTCATTCAAAGTAAGTAAGAAGATGAAGACGAGGAGGAGGAAGAATCCTTATCTTAAACAACATCCTAAGAACAAGAAAGTGTTAGCATTTTATACATGTTTAATGATTTGAGGATTATTTGTGTTGGTAGGCAGCTAAGAAAATGTCTGTAAACAGAGTGAAGAGTTTCTTGTTAGTAACATTGTTTTCCTATCAAACGTGTAACCTTTTAAATGAAATAGCAGGTAGAGTTTATAAACTTACTTTAACCACCGGAGTCAAAAGGTACAACAATAGCCGCGAAAGGTTTAACAATAGCACTTTCCCACTGTGATTGACTGTCGCTTATTATTAAGAACATCTAGAGAAACGTGAGATATTTCTTCTCTAGTTAGAATCCTCATTTACTGCCTTGGTATTCTACAACCGCATGCATTCATTGACTCTGACAGATGGCTGTGGCATTATGTCTGTATTCCCAACAGACTTTGTAGTAAAGAAAATAAAGTCAATAAACAACATAAGCAGTACGGTATATCTCTCTGCAGCTTTTGAATAAATCTTTGAGGAAACAGGCTCCTGTAAAACATATCATGTTCATAAATCATTTTATTAATCAGATCTGATGCTTTGAAGACTTTAAAGACAATAACCAATTTCACTATGCATTCTTAACAGCTAAAACTAGAAGAACCATACACGAGTCGAGATTAAAGTGTCAGCTTCGGGGACCCAGTGTACTTTTACTTAAATATATCTAATACAACAAATTATTATCTGTGAGGCACATGCTCAGTAAAAAAATATGTGCTAGTCATTTTATTTTTTAATGCAAATAGTAAAAAAAGTTTTTCGCTAGAATCTAGAATTTAACAGTGGATATCAGTGTTTGTCTCCAATATACCAGCAGGAATTCAATGAAAAGTATTGTGTGTAAAAGGGTAGTAAACCCTGTTTTCTGCTGTTAATCAGATTATGGCGCTATATGCAGTTTTTCCACATCAACCGATATAGTTATTTTATGCCCAATGTGCTAAGGGTGCTCCTATCCACATAAACTCATGATAACTACAGAAGCTGTGGATAGACATTGAGCAACATGGTTAGACCAGGGAAAGACCTGCTTAGTTTTAGATACCTTATCTACTTGGAGCTTACATTGTTATGAACACAGGGTTACTTCATTTCTTTCCTATGAGCTGCCATTGGTTGGTAATGAAGTCATTATGCATACCTAACATGGATGCCAACTTCCATGCCTTTTCCAACATGGAGGGTCATGATCAATACAAAACATATTTACTGATTGGAGATCACCCCCGACATAATTTTTAATGGAGTAGGTCTCAAAGCTAAAGAGATCAGACCAATCTAGGCAAAGGTCTTCCTTCTCAGACAATTTAACAAATCACTTGGTTCTAATCTCTAGGTCATAACTCAAACAAGCACTTGATTGAAACATTCAGGAGGTCTGTTTCTTCTGACATAGGGAATCTGTCTCAGTAGCAATCACTCATTTGACCTTAGTGTTTTCTTTTGCTATATTCATTTGCTTTTTTCTACTACCCTTCTATTTTTTCTATAGACCCAATCTCTTTCATTTCCTTATCCACAGCAACCAGACTCAATCTTCAGTCTTTTAACTGGTACATCGTACTCTAATTCAAACCCACAAGCCACTCTCCTGCCTTTTGCTAACACATAAATATTAGCTACCAAAAATAAGGAGACAAAATTGGCTTTTTTTGAATGACTCATAAATGGAAGCAGTAATCATACATATTATGGGAATTCTATTCAATTCATATATGACTTGTGAACTGCAAGACTCTCTAAACATGGATTGTACTACTAAAATATATCGTTCCTTACTGTCTTATTTATTCAAAAAATAAATTATGGGTAACCAGTGCAACACATGTCACTCCTAGGTTTTCAACCCATAACTTTTTTGTTTTTAATCATTCCATTCTCCATATATTCTGCCATTTGCTAACACACAGAGCATTACGATAATTACACCTATTATAATCATTGTGTTTAATGGGAAGGACAAAGCCGTAATTGTAAATGACATCAAGTAATAAGATCTTATTTCAATTAAGATTTTATTTCACACTTAGATTGGATTGGAAAAGCTAGTTGTTACTTGGCTGTTGGAATCAAAGTTTAAAAAATTCTGTTCATGTTAAAATCCTTTCCTGCTGTGATGTTCAGATTTTAAAAGGCTTAAAGCAGAGAAGCCAGAAAAAATGAAGTGTGCTGTCATTCATCGGAGACCCGCTACCGACAGCCAAACTGCCGCTAGCCAGAGCGATCCCTACCTGACGGGCGTCTCCTGTGCGCTCGTTTCTTCTGGCGCCGAAATTAAAAACCTGGAACTGCTGTATTGAAGCACCCTAGTGTGGTCTCTTGATAGTTATCTGAAGCTGTGTTTGACTCCTGGCCTATTTGACTACTCTCTGCCTTGTGATTTTGTACCTTGCTGACCTGAACTGTGTACCGACTTGGCTACGTCTACTCGCTAAGATTACCAAACCCGACATTGACTGATTACCTGTCCTATGTATCTGACCTAGCATCATGGGGCTACCTGTCCTTAGCAACTACCTGTGGCTTCTCCTATATACAGCAAGCACTTTGCTATCTACACTCCACACTATTGGGAACATCAAAGTCCCTGGTCTCCTATCTTAAGGCTCAACCCTTTGGTAAGATAGTCTAGGTGAATTACTCCTGTGATGTGTGTACCTGCTGCTGCCATTGTGACAGGTGCTTTGCCTTAAATGTTTAGTTGGGATGATTTGTAATATATTTCAAATACTATAAAAATCCCAAGCGCTAATTTTACACAATTGTAAGTTGTGTATATCAGGTTATACTGTAGCCCTGATACCTTGTTTTATTGAGATTTTAGGTTGTCAAGATGGGGAAAAAAACAGGGCTACACCTAACCAGGTGGGAACTCCAGTTACACATTATCACTTTACAGTAATATATGCCAACCGTTTAATTACTTCAGTGTTTCAGAGCTACCATGTAGTACTCATAAAACGTCTGGTAATATGTATGTTAATGACTGCATACATCAGATTAGAAGGGGATTAAGGACAAGACGATTCATTATGGAGCTGTCTACAAGACGAGGGCAGGCTAAGCACTTGCCTTCTATTTTACATATTGCTAGTTCTATATTGTTCAGTATAGCGATAGTTATCTCATATGTGCTTAATTTTGGCAAAATCCTCCTGTATCATGATCTGGTTGGAATGCTGGGCCCTTGTCTCTCTACTGAGATATTTGAGCACTCCTGTAAAGAATAAATTTGCTGTCGTATCCTGATGTTTAAGCTTTTCTAAACAACTGTAATCTTTTTCCATAATTATTTTTTTATGTTATTGTCACACATTTTTTAACTTTTGCTTCCCCATTTATGTCACTTTTATTGACAGAAAATCTAAGATCTCCTTTCAGAAGGTCTTAATTTTGCTTTGGTTGAATTTTTTTAATTGGGGAAAAAACAGTATATTCTTGGGAATATAATAATCTCTCTTTGTAAAAAAAATGTCTATATGTTTTATTTCAAATGCAGTATCTTTAGCATTTATTTTTTTACCCTATTTTTTCACATTTTAAAATTATATAGATTTATATTTTAAAAAAAATATTATAATTTCAATTTTAAATTTCATGCTTCCCAAAGAGCTACATGTGAAATAAGTGGATTGGTTTCTTTAACATAATATAAGCCTGTGCTAATCAATACATTACATTTGAGCTTCCGTACATTTCAGTCCTAACAGAGCCCACCTGCTTTTTGTCATATTTGTTATTATAATAAGATCTATTAATCATATAATGTTCTGGTTAAATCCATCACTGTTGCATTGACCTGACTACAATACTTCTTTAGAGTTGATTAACAAAACCAATAAAGGATACAATGATCATATACATCCCTGCTGTGGTTATAACACAAATGAAAGAGCAACTTGTTAAATATATCCCACAAGTCATCAACCTACAAACGATTTTCATTAGGGAAATTTCCTTAAAGTTATTCATTAAATTGTCATGGTTTAAACTGTTTAGTGTCTGCAAACTGAAACACTGCTGAGATCAATTTCTTCTTAGGAAAGAGCAAGAAAGATCAGCTTCAGTGGGTTTGTTCACCTGGGACTTAAGGAGGCTAAGGTTAGACATTATATACTTTCAGGATGCTCAAAGGAATTCACAAGAAAGACTAAATACATTTATTTGATCCGTTCTCTGATAGAACTAAGAACGGGATTGTTTCACCGGAGGGAGGCATTTTAACAACATAAAGACCTGGGAGTCAGTGAGACCAACGCTGTTAGCTGAATAATAAGAACTGTTCAGAGAATTTTCACTTGTCATTTGATAAGGAAATAAAATAAGGTGATTCTCTGCATTTACATTTGCAAATGTTTAGATTTTCTAAATGGGAAGAAAGAAATAGTGAAAGAAAGAAAAGAAAAGAAAGGAAAGAAAAATAAATAAGAAAGAAAGAAATGAAGAAAGGGAGGGCAGAAGAAAGGAAGGAATGAAAGAAGAAAGGAAGGAAGAAAAGAAAGGAAATAAATAAATAAGAAAGAAAGAAACAAAGAAAGGAACGACAGAAGAAAGGAAGGAAGGAAAGAAGAAAGGAAGGGAGGAATTAAGGAAGGAAAAGAAAGAGTAATTTAGAATTGCTTATCTCAAAGGTGTGAATTCTTAACTCAGCTTTTAGGAGATAATGCACTGGGGCATGTCATATCAGGCATTGTTGCCCAAGTCAGGTATTGAGTAAGAGAAATGCTGTCCAGTTTATTGAAAGATAAGGACACTGAATGAAACATAGTTTGCTACACTGATTCCGTAGAACATTAACATTCCTACTCATTTAATATGCCTATTGATGAAGAATCAGGGTGCAGGTCCATTTTTATAAAAAGATGGTCACAGTCTTACCTTAGCACAAACTTATTGTCAATGCATTGTTAATTAAATTACCTGTCACCTAGATTCTATACTGTGCTTTGTTAGCAAACTCCTTGAATTAATATATCACTTGTAATTTTCATAATATCCACAGGGGTGCCATTGAAGTGCAAACGAGGAACAATTCAATAGCACTCTTGCGAATACTCGGAAAATGAAAAGTGACATATTTATTGGCTGCGCCTTGCCAACAAACTAAGGATTTTCTGTTACTTGTTATAATATAGTGAAACCATTCTCTAGATTCGCTAAAATGACAAGTGGATTTGATAAGACTGCTATTGAAGCACAAGTGAGAAAAGTCTCTGTAACTTTATTGTATCTGGCAGCAGCCCAAAAATAATATGATTTTCCAAAATGCTTGTTACATACCAAAAATGTTGAAATAAACCAATGTACTCAGTATACAGTGCTTCCATGTATTGATTATGTTTAAAATAATGTTCCGCCCTACTAACAAGACAATGGCAACTAATAAGAATCTAATATCTATCAGTTTAGGTACGAAGTCATAATGCTATGAGGTCATATTTTATTATATCAATAAAACTCAACAAGCACAAACATGTATCAAACCTAAAATATTCTATTTTTGGGGTTTTTGGACTCAAAGAGCACAAACAGACATATCCACCTAAAATAATTTTGAGGGTTTTTTTGTTTTGTTTGTTTTGGTTTTTGTGTGCGCATAATTTGCTCTGTTACAAAATACCGATTTTCTGCAATGTTTTGGCTCATTGAAAGTTAACGGTCATCGTAGCAGCATTGGTGGCATAAAACCAAAATCAATATGTTATATCAAGGAACACTAAAAAGATGTAAGGTTTAAGAATCGCCCTCTGGTATAATTAACACAACCTAATTTTCTACTAGATTGCTCCTGTATGCAGTGTATAAAATATTACCTGATTATATTTCAGGTGTACGGCAATTTCCTAAAGGTTCATCTCACATTTTTCATTTTTTTTTGTGGCACAGAAATGGGGAATACATTCAACCCATTAACAAGATAACATGACGTATGTCTAAAGTTTTTAAAATATTTAGTTATGTGGATCAAGCACGTGAATTATATTCTAACTCTCCCTCTCTATACAAGTATGTATATATATATATGTATGCTGTATATATCACAGAATCCTTTATAGTCTTTATAGCCACTGTCCTTAATTTTAGGCTTTAAATCACAACTTTCAGAAGAAGGGCATCATCATACCTAGGAAATCTCTGGGTTTGACCCGGAGATTGCCGGGTGAAGCACCGCTTCTTCAGTTCTCTGGGTCAAGAGTCGAATCCTCCGGGTCGCAGGAACGGGGTCTTGACATGCCCCGCTCCCCGCCTATTTCTCCTTTAAATGGGGGCATTCCCGCGGATGTCAGAGGGAAACGCCCCCATTGACATCAGCGAGAACGACTCCGATGTCAGCGTGGGCACCTACCGCCTCAGCTGGACCGCATCATGCATGTATGCTTAATGGCAGTATATAATGTAGTTAGAAGTGTAACCACAGTGGTTATGATGAATATAGTATCTGCAGACCTGACGGCTGCCATTGTTGTCAGTCATGTGGTATTTTGGTTTACTTACCCTGTTCAAATACTACACTGAGCTGATTCTTTATGGCAATCATAATTAAGTCCTATTTATGTAATGAGGTAATTTAATCCATACCTTATGGTCAGAGGCTTACTGTCAATGATTAAGACACGCCTAAGATAACAGAGCCATAAAACATTATACACAACTGTCTAAAATTAGTATCTGAAAACTAGAATTGGCTTTAAAACTAGAAAACATAATATTAACTAATTTAGCATGGGATACCAGTAATAAAAGAAAATTGAGTTTAATACCCCTGCATTGATCTTATTGTTCTATACACCAGCTCCTTTTATTTTACATACATATGCATTTTTTTATTTTAATTATGGTATTTTGGCATCTGAAGATCAGTGTGTGTGTTTTTCTCTTAAAATACATGTTTTATTAGAAAAAGTGGGGCTCTGCATGCATAGCGTTTATGTGTGGCCAAACTGCCCCTAACACGGAAGGTTAAAATGTGAACTTTAAGCCTATACGGAGTAACAGTTCTTGGTTTAACAGAAAGGTATTATAGGAAAAAATACTATATTTTGATGATTTACCAATAATATATGGCTATATTTATGGCAGAGCCCTTATTGGAATCCACAGATCAAATGAACGCTACAAATCGTTACATTTGTAATGATACATACATTCATGCATATGTAATTCCTACATACTGTCATTAATTTATCAAATAATTTATTAGTGACAGTTCATTTCAGTGGGCAGTTGATAAGACTATTTTTTATCGCACAATAGCCATTAAACGCCAAGTATTCCAAGTCAGTTCTAAGAAGCCTGTTCATAAGAGTGACATAAATTGAGACAGATTGGGACAGCCTAAGTGAATGAATGAAACATATGAATTCTATCTTTTACAAAGAGAACTAGGTAATGTATGATATTTGCCGACTGACTGTTTGGCCAAAACAGTTTTCAGACTTCTTTGTGTTTCGTCAAACAATTCAACTTCAGTAACAGTTTTTGAAGATACGCAATTCCATACTTTTAAGGACTACTAATTTTAGACTAATTTCTTACAAAATTGGCAGACATTTTTCTTAGGCTTAACATTTAAGTATGGCACGATCTACATGTTTATCTAGAGTCAATGGGGTAGATCTATCTATGTATCTGTCTGTCTCTCTATCTATCTATCTATCTATCTATCTATCTTCTGTAAATATTCTACAAATAATGTGTTTTTATTTAATAATGCTAAGTAAGTAATAGTAATTCAACTAGCCAAATCACCTGGGATTTTATTACTTTCTTTTCTCTACATCAGCTACGACAGAAACGAGCATTTGGACAGTAATATCAGAAGATGACATTTCTGACAGCTGTGCTCATGGATTCCCACTGTGCAAGTGCTTTGTACCGTCGTATAGAAATTAGTGAAATGTTCATGTTAGATAAACTGACAGCGACGTTCACTTGCAAATGCCTTTGGATAACCAGCTTTTAATCATTAAACTACTACTTGGAGAAACCTGCTATGGAACAGGCATAGAATGAAACTAAATATTTTTCCCAACCATTATAGTGCCACGAAGTTTGAAATCAATCCCTGTTCAATGGTATAAAGGATAGTTAATGCTCTCCTTAAACATTACCGTATGTATACAATGGAAAACATTCTTTCACGCTATATAAAGTTCTAGATATATTATTCACTTAATTTTATTCAGAGAATGTTTCTGTAAGGAGCTGAAATATTAGATCTACAGATAAATTATCGTCATCTGAAAGTGTATGTTTTGATGTTTTCAGGAAAAAGAATAAGGTTGTTTTTAATAAAATTGAATTTTTACAAGCTTTTAAATGGCTGATGGCTTATGATCTTCAACACCAGTTGGGGGTTAAAAAACTTTAAAGATTTGTTTTAAAATTGATAATTTACAGTTACAGAGCAGAGCCTGCATGTACTACCATCAGTTCATGTTTTTTCAGATCTTGTCACATGAGCATAGGTGGTTCAGTCGGTATCTGTTTGCCAGATCTCTACTACTCAGACCCTAACTGGCACACCAGCAAGTCTCCGACCACATGCTGCGGGAGTATGAAATAGTCTCGTAAATCGATCCATTGGCTGCCCTTACATCATTGGCGGCCACTGGCCTTAAAATGTCTGGGCCGCCTTGTTGCCCCTAGTGCAGCCCTAGAGCTAGGGAGGCCATTAAGGGGTACAGTAAGTATTGTTGTGAAAGGTCTAGCCTCTGGAGTGATCCAAGGGCTCAACTGGTGTACATTTACTACACTTGACTATGCAATGTTTTTAAGGCAGGGGCTTATAACATAGGGGGCCAGGGTGGAGATGTACTTCTTTAACACAGAGGCTCTGGGGAAGAGGTGGTGAGTAAAAAAAAATCAGAGACCCTGAGGAAAGTCTGTTTTTTTAAATATAGAAAGATCTGATGGAAGAGGAGTTTTGTTAACATGGAGACACTTCTAGGGATTAACATGATAGACTTTAATGGGGTAGATGACTTAAATTGATAAATGGCCTGAAACCAATTCCCTATTCCTCCAATCAGGGCACAGGTTGTCCCCGTAGTGCACGCTGAGGTTCCGCCCTGATTCAGGAGACCAGGGTAATGCAGCTAATGACCGGGAGAAAAGTGATCACTGGAGAAGAAAAGGTAGTGGAGAACACGAAGGAGAAGCCCAACTAGATGAGAACAGGAAAACGGAATTTGTTGTGTGAAAATCATTTTGGTCCATGTGGACAAGTCTAATAGATATAGATTAATATATAGAGAGACCTGGAGATAGATTAATAGATGTAGTATATTAACCAGCAGAGTTAACCATTCTGTTTGTTGCATGTTAGAGTGCCATTGACACCTGATTAAACCTGTGAAAATAGCTCACCATGTGTTTAAATCCTATAACATTGTTAGATATTTATTGAACACGAGCCTCAATTATGATTTGCTAAATTAATTTTTTTCTAGCTGTATTGTTTAGTCTATTTTTTCATGCAAATACAAAAAACTGATCCCACATACACAGGTTTACAGTGCATAATAAAATGTTTATTTGTGTTGTTTAGGCTGCATTGTTCCTTGTAATTAGTTTTTCTGTTGTGCATTAGCTATTTAAACCTGGCTGTGATGTGGTTGTTAGATTCACAGTGGGGGCATTTAGGGCTCATCAGCTCTGCTTCAGGGAGGTATCTGTGATATAACAGGCCAGTCAACCTCATTTTTATGTCCAGATGCTGCATCTACAAATGTGTGTTTTCTTTTCCTAACATAACATTTTACATATGTTAAATAAAGTATTTTTATACAAGACTAAACGGTCTGGTAGCAACTATTTATGACAAAAAGGGAAAAGGCAATATTAAAATAATCACGAGTTTTTGTTAGGTTTTCTTACTTGCATATTTAAAAGGGGTGAGTGTTTGTCACACAAAAATCAAAATCTATCAAGTTCCGGGTAAATATATGACTCAAAGACACAAAAACAACATCATTTGTAAGGCTACATCATTTTACATTCTTATGGTAACAGATTTGGTAAAGCAAATGTAAATATCTTAATGCTTAAGAGTTTAAACTAGCAATTCAGTATATTATCTTCATTTCTCTCTCTCTCTCTCTCTCTCTATATATATATATATATATATATATATATAGATATATATATAGATATAGATATAGATATAGATAGATATATAGAAAATAGCCTTTAGAGATATGTGGAAGGTACCTGAGACACATTGGCTTAGCTGATGTTGATGTATACTTTCTGCTAATGTACATTTCCTTGACAGATAGGATCTTGCTGGCAACTATTAGACCAAGGCTTTCATCCATAGAAATAACATAATCATCATATAGAAAAGCAGGCTCTACATAGTGTGAGGTGGGGACGTCAGGCGATTGTATGAATGAAGGAATCGTCATTCCTGCTCACCTTCTCTGTTTCTTTATCCACAAGACTAGGCACCAAAGTCATAGACTGATTCTTCCCAACCGCCACCTAATTTACCTCAATATCATATATGTCATATCTGTGTGTTTGACTTTTGGCCATAATTAGCATGCAATCTGATTACAAGATTTGAGTCCTTTTTTGTTTAAAAAAAATGATTATAATTATCAATAATGCATGGGCCATTCAGATCTACATAACAAAGTAGCTTATCACTTATTATGTAGAACTAGCATTTATTCATTTTATACCCAATATTGTAGTGGTCAATCTTCATTGTCCGCACCAACGGTGAACGGTAAAATATGTGCAAGATGTTTTAGGAGATGATTATTGAGATCAATTTAAAAGTGGGGAGTTTCTTATTTAATATCTGGATACTTGCAATATGTGAGACCTTTTATTTTATAGATTGTTATAACAAACAGTGAGCCGTTGCTCTTTGAAATGGTGGGCAACATATTGCCTCACATAGCCCCTGATTTCCATTGTTTAAATATTGAGTAGCATAGAACTGAGCAGTGCATTTCTTTGCGATTCACATGTTAGCCTTCAGAAAGATACACAACGGTAATTCATACATACGTTAAGATTCCAAGCATTAACCCCTTAATGACAAAGCCCCTACATGTACGGGCTCAAAATGCATTGTTTTCAATGGGTTTAAGGACTGCCCATTGTCCTTAAGGGGTTAAAAACCATATCTTCAAATTTAATGTCAATGATCTACACTGAAGCAGAAGGACAAGGATGTCTATTGAATAAGAATGTATATTTCTGATTTATTGATGCTGAAAATTCTCAGTGAGAACTTTCCGTGGGCCATATCACCCGGCAAGAACTTCATTTTATTTCCCTCAGCATTTCACTACAAGCATCCAACAAACGGTGTACTGTCACAAAGACTTCATTAAAATTCAGAATTAATTAATTACGGCTTTATCTGTATTCTCGCCATGTCTGACTTTGACCATAAACCACCCAGAATTCATTGCCAACAGCTGGAATGCCTCATTTTATGAGAAAAAGCAGGACTGTTTTTTCAATTGTGGATTTCTTATTAAAGCTTAAATTGCAACTGCCAAAAAAAAAATCTTCTGGGTTATGGGCACTGTAATCTTTGAACAGAAAATGGGCCTTTTTCTCTTTGGGATAATCTGCCGGGTTTCAGGATTATAGTTAATTTTGATTGATCATTCAAATAAATAATGTATTTGAATTCAAATGAATAATTTCAAATAAATAGTGTATTTGAAGTCAGAAGAAACAAATTATTAAAAGCAAAATCAGGCATGTAATTTAATAACCTCCATGTATTTTATTTATCAAATTAGAGCAGAAATATTTTGTTGGTATGTTTTGCCAAATCAGCACTTTTTTTTTCTAGCTTTGTCCTGAGAAATAAAGTTCCAGGCACATATGTATCCCTCGTGAGCCAACCCGCCAATAAAATATAAATTGTTAAAAAATATGAATAGTCATTTTTATGCAAAAATAGACATAGCAGCTATTTTTAAAAAGAAAAATTATTAATATTTAATGTCATTTTCTTAGATACATTTTCAAAAGTATTGTTTAAAGCACATCAGTTATCATATCAGGAAATGTCCTGGAGAATGAAATATCTCTGTAAAAAAAGTGAAATAGCAAATCAATGTACCCTAGTACACTGTGAAGAGGTACAAGGAGAGTAATTTTGTTCTCAAATGAGTGGCAAGGGACAAGGAGAGTAATCCTGTTCTCAAATGAAATTATTGGTCCCTATGGTGATCCATAATTCTGCGGGTTGCATTGTTTTGAATAACATGGCGTATTACGTTTTCAGCATGGTGGGTCCGGTTTAATTTGCTGCTCGGTATCCAGTAACTAAACTAGTTAAGATGAGGGAGCTGGCCCTGAGCTAAACCAAGAGACGCTATTTGCTTAGCTGAGCCAATTCCCCCTTGACAGACATTGGCCTTGTGCTCGTTCCAGCAAATACTTTCGGCCACATACTGAGAGCATGCTATTGTTCTACAGCTATATCTATAGCGCTGCAGCTTCTGCTCTGGAACTTCACTTTGCTGCCACGCTATGCATGTGGTCCAAATTCACCCTGCCCTGGCCTGTCAAATATAACGACAAATAAAAAAACAAGAAGGAGAAATTCTACAATTTTTTTTTTATTCCACAATATTTTAGTTTAGAATATGTGAAAAATATAGCAAAATCTTGTTGTTATCCATCAACATCAACCAATATGCCCCAACAGATTTGTCACCACACTGTGATCAAATTCATACCACAGTTTTTTTAATACAGTTCTTTATTCTTCTTTCTTTTTTTTATTATTCATGTGTATTTATTATTTGTGAAAGATTCTTATTTTGTTTAATTGGTAATGGATATTTGTTCATTAACAGTCACAGAAATGCTTTCAGTGATTTAGTAACCAGCATCTGAAAACATTTCCTTCTGTAGTTTGGGCAGCAAGGCATAAAGGCAAGGAGGAAAGGTCTATGATAAATTATACGAGTACAGAACTGAATTGCACAAGCTGCTGTACCAATATATGTGCGAGTTATACATAGATAACACAATACAGAACAGGAAAATCAACCTAGTGACATTTTGATTAAGTGCGCTCCATTCTAAGTCGAGGATGATACGACAGAATTACTGTGTGACACAGGAAGATAAAGTACACTTTCTCCTGGCATGATTGAGGTCCAGTGACAAACTGGCACCATAATTCACACTGTCTTCAGCCAATCGCAGAAGAGGCAAACAGAAGGAAGTATATAATGAAGAGCAAAAGGGTGGGAAAAAAAGTGTTTTCGCAATGATTACAAAATTATATCACGTTTCTTTTTGAAAGCAGGGCCTACCCTTTGAGATTTTCCTTTGGAAGAATGCTAACATACTGTAGTCCACTGACAGAGCACATACAGGTCTGTACTAGGATTACGTCTTTATATTTTAGCAAGCATTGTATTGCCACAAAACTTTAAACTGCCAAAAGTGATTAAAAAAAACTTTAAAGGATACACCAGTGGATTTTCTCCTTCGTGAGCTCTTTCCGCATATGTACATGTGGGGTCTTATAAGAGAAGGTAAGTAAATTATGTGGCAAGAAATGTGTTTGGTTGAACACGCCTTCCGCACGCCAAAATGCCAAGGGTCGGAGAAAATGGCAAATGTATATAATGAGATTCGGCTGAATGCCCCTATACATTTGCAATACGGACCAGACAGAAATGTAAAGGGGTCACACAACTATTATATACATTAAAGGGCAAATGATGGTTGTATTGGCCTTCTAAAATGCCGGCTTTACACTTGAGGCCACATATTGTGCACAGATTACAGTTTAAAAAAACACCAGCAAGGATAAGCAGTAGGGCGATCGTATAAACTAATTATCCAGCTAAAGCCACAAGGAAAACACTACTAAATATAATGCAACAATGCCACAAATGCGGCAAAACAAAACCAAGTATGCGCTGTATCTAGAAACTGCCATGAAAAGGGGCTATTGATGGAAATTGATAGGATATAGCAGATGTTTGGCAATGAGATACAAATTTATCCTGCTCATTCTTTGCACAGATGTAAACAGTGTGCCACTATTAAAATGCAATTATATGTATACGTTTGGAGCAGGGAGGGTATTACAGCAATGACTAACAATTAGACTTTGGAACTTCCGACGAGTACCGCCTCTGAGTGAGTGAAGAAAGAACGGCAAAGTAGACAGACAGTAGCCTTGTGCAGGGAGAGAGGGAAAGAAAGTGAGTAAAAAAAGCCCTCTGAATTTTGTCTAAACAAAAACAAAACTAAATTTGTTGTCCAAAAATGAATGGACAAAAAGTCAAAAAGTAAAATTGTCCAAATCATTTTTGGACCACATGCACCAGTCTAGTAGACAGACTTTATTTTTCTAATTTGAAGGTCATGGTTGATGCAATGACTCAAGCCCCAAGCCATTGGAGTTGGCCTGGAGGTCTCGAGGCTCACAAACAATCCATGATTTTTGGATGTTTTACCTTGAGCACAAGCATCTCAGAATTGCTGGTCTGTTGGTAGCCCACTAGCCCTCAATATATGGCGCTTGCCCTAAGGAAACTGTATTTTCTGTACACTGTCAATAAATTATTTTATTAAAATGTATTGTAGTCAACGTCAATGTCAAATTATCCCCTTTAGTTTGGCTCTCAAGGAAGCCATGAAAATACCATGGAAAGCTGAGCCGGATTTGGCAGTGTAACAGGATAAAATCACAACATTCTAGAGAGCAGTTTGTATTGTAAGTAGCATTAGCATTAGTATTATAAAAGCATGCTATGTTGAAAACTAGTTGCCTACCTCAATGAAATCGCGCCCCATGTTTTTTATTGTCTTGTTATTCTTCCATAAGCACCTTTCAGTTATAATGCTAAATGCAATTTTCATAAATAAGTAAAGCACACATAAAGCAGCAGAAAAAAAAACTGTTAGTTCTCATACAAAAGATTACTCACAAAAATTATTGGGTTTATTCGAAGACAATTTACTTGCTATTAGTCTAAATCCGCTATACAATTCTTCTTATTAACAATATTTTTCATTCTACAAAACATAATGGTGGATTAACTCTGACACTCTTTAAAAGGGACTTCTATTCAGAATTAAAAAAAAAAAACCTGACTAGGATTTGAATCAGAGCGATGAATGCTCCTGTTTAATCTCGATGGTTCCTATCTTTATCCTATTCAGTTCTGCCCTTCCTGTCTATTCTTAGCTAGCTACTTTCCATAAGCAGCTGAATTACCCCCCTCCAGGGGTAGGTTTCCACTGTTGATTGTGGGCAGCTGCTGGATTTATTTCTTGACATTTCCAATCCATTTCTTCCTATTACCACTCTTACATCCCCTCTCTAGGAGTGACTTCATGTACTGTGTTTCTTGGTGGTCCCGTCTACGTAAAGCATGATTCATAGACATAGCTGGTGATACAGGTGATATTGTGTTGTCGCCTTGTAACATGGCATATTTTTTTTTCATTCTACATATTTCATTCTACATATCTACATATTTCATTTCATTCATATTTTTCATTCTACAAAACATAATATACATAATAAAACATAATTTCATTCTACAAAACATAAAAAAGTAACATACTAGCAAATTATTAACCGGATCCCTACTTCTTGATTTAGCTGTAGTTTGAGTTGTGTGATTCATACTGAACTTGATGATCATGGCGTTTAAATGTTTAGGGGTATGACTTTATTTCTAAATACAAAAACTGAGGATTAAAGCAAAGAGGTCATTGCCAGTGGAAATTGCCCCCGGGGCAAGCATGCTCCTGCTTTTAAGCTAAACTGTGTTTGTATAATTATTATGTCATTTAACCCTTTATTTAGTATGTGCTTACCCTGCCCTATGCTCTGTGCTGCTGTGCAGTGAAATGTCATGCCCTGTAGATTTCAAAAAGCATACCTTGTATTCCCGTTTATTGATTTGATTTTGCACCATTTGAATAATTTTATATTGAGTTCTGTTTCCGCATATTTTTTTTTTATAATAGTTTAATGTAAATGTGACACATAGCGGAGTACAGCCATTGCATTTTGTTGTAATATCAAAAAAGATGTTAGAAGTGCGATGATTTACAATGAGCTAATCTCAGGATTTCGTAGGTTGGCCTTTTGTTATTTATCATTTTCAATCTATTCCCAACAAAACAACAATAGAAAGAAAAAAAAAGTTGAAAGGAACAAAGAGATATGGCAGCCAACAAACAACCCATATGTTGGTTTTATATAGAAATTCCAGGCCCCTTTTTTTCTACTTAGCTAGTTTTGAAGTGTAAATAAGTTTGACAGTCAACGTGGGATTTATGCCAATATGTTCTCTGTAATGTCAAAACAGAGCTAGCACATCCACGCAAAAAATGTCTACAAACAGAGGACTCAAAATTCGTTTAGATAGCATTTTTCATTGAAGTGTTTTGTCTCTGCAAATCACTTTACCCTTGAGAGATATTTGAATGACCCACGATGACAGTTTGTAGATGACCTGTGAGAACAACAAAAGGTTTTTCCTTTAAATTGCCACATGCGAGTCAAATACCAAAATGCTTTCAAGGCCGCTGAAATCGGCTTGCTTGTGGCGAATACGCACCTAGCACAAAAAGCACTTCTAACCCTTTCTTTTAAAGATTCTCACATCTCAAAAGGCAAAACCGTATCGGTTACACATCTTTTGGGGTTTTAACCATTGAAACACAGATTTGTTACACATTTTATTGTACTAAAGAAAAAAACGGATCAGCATTTAAAGCAATCATAAATCTTTGAAGAAGACCAATTACAAGCAAATGTTGGGTTGGATATTATTTAAAACACCTTTTTTTAAACCGTCACTTAAAAGTATACTGCCACAATCAGTTTCGGCATTAGCTTGTACTTCTTTTGGAAGTGTTCTAACCCAAGAGACCTTTATAAATAAATCATGCAGTGTGTTTACAAAAGAGGAAAGCTGTGGTCCACACGGTTATGGCCCATTGCCAGTGGATATAGTGAGGCTCATGTGGTAGATGTCTCAGATTTTTCTCAATTGTAGGTGTATGGTCTGCCATATGAAGGGTTCAGGGTCATATTATTTACACCCCAGGCTCCTCTAAGCATCTAGTTCATGTCCATGAATTAAAATGGTAAAAGGGTATAATCGGTGTGCAATGAGCAGAAATCAGTAGTATGAGGCCTAGGCTGACAAAACTGGGGAATAAATCACCCACTCCTTTGTGCTGCCGCTCAATATGGTGGGTATAAGTGAGTGCACAGCGAGACAGCATATGACATCATATCCTCGCCCCACGGTGACGACGAAACCATGGCGGCGTTGCTCTGGGTCAAGCCTAGGGCAATGTCCAAGGTAAAAATGCCTCTGGAAAGTGGGTGGAGAACAGTCAAGGTGTGAGGGGTTTGGGTATGAGGAACGGGGTTGGAGCAGACAAGGCTGCCTTCAGACCTTGCCCATTTTTACACTTTCTAAAGCACCTGCAGTTTAGGCAAATGCTTAGAAAATAGCACTGCCCATAAGTAGTCAATAGCTTACGAATATTGGTTATGAGTATACACGACAATCGCATTAACTGAGCAATTCCATTATTCCTGAATCTTCAGTAATGAACTAGCATAATACGAAAAAATAACCTAAAATGTGCCCTATACTTATAAAAAATGCTACATATCATAGTTTTATAAAAACAAAATGAATTCCCTTCCTTTTTTAAAAGAGCGTTATTTTAATTTAGTTTCACTCATTAATGATAACAGTTCATATTCTCCCTGCAGAGTGATAATAAACCCTATTTAACACTTTCATTGCCAATGGTGTGCGAAAGATGGATTGCTCTCCTAACTTGCACTGAAAGGAACTGCATCTATAACATCCATTTCTATGGTTTATAGGGGAATAAGTCTGTTGTCAAGCAGAGAGCTGTGTCACTTACAGGCTGGAGAGCATCTGGCGCTGCTGTAAGTATCATTTTGTCTTTGTTCGTACTCTTGTATTGTGCTGTTGTGTAAGGTCACATCAGCAGAGAAATGCTTCATTAAGTGACCGGAGGAAACTAGTCTTATTGAAGTGGCCCAGTATGATAAAAAAAAACAAACCTTCATGTGCCAGATGGGTCTGCGAGTCTCTGGTACAAAAAGCCAAAGAATTGTTAATTTGAGACGTGGACTGTGATTATTTTATTTGTAATGCAATAGTGACTTTAACTTTTTTATCTTATTCATCTGTCTTTTTATTATAATCTTGTTTACAGAACACTTTGAGCTTATCTTTTTTCCACCAAACATGAATGGGTACTAAAGTACCTAGTAAGTAAATTAATATGTATTCATAACTCTGTAAAAACTGCTTACCTGCTGAAGAGGCTGCTGATCCATAATGCCCTTCTGCGTTCCTCAATGTGTGCCCCTTTTGGCTGCTAAAAGCAGCCGATCACTGGCAGGAAAGCATGAGTGTATATGTGTAAGTGTGTGTTACAGTGTACAGGGAGTATGTGTTTGAGTGTATGTTAGGGTAAGCATGTAGATATATATTAGCATGAGTGTGTATGTGTGTGTTAGCATGAGTGTGTGTTAGCGTGTATGTTTGTGTAAGAGGGTGTATGTAAACATACGTGTGCTCAGTGGCCGTTGGGGCCAGTTGGCTTTGCCTGCCACCTCCCAGGCATGAAGGTGCCAGTCCTTCTTCTGATGAACCTCTATGTACATATGCATTCAGAAAATGCTTTGATATGATGGTTACATTAAGCTATCACATACATTACAGTGCCTTTAATCAGTTTATAATAACATATACTACTGATTTCAATGTAGATACAATGAGTCTACTAGAACTTACATTATTTTTCAAATATGCACCATAATTGACTGAACAAACTCACTCCATCTTCAATAAGGATTTTGAAATTCAATTGCCTATTAAAGTAAATATGACACCAAAACTATTTTATGCCAGGCATATATAGAAAAAAATCAAACCTTTGTAACAGAATCAAATCATGTTTTGTAAAATTAATGTATTTTGAATGTATTTTTTATATTAATGAATTCTAAGGGTTAAAAAAGTCAAAGACCATTTATAAATGGGCCCCTTGTCTTTCTCCGCTAACATACACACTGGCACACATATTTACACACACACTCTAAAACCTACACAATCCTATACTCTAACAAACACATAAACACTCATGCAGGGGGGGTTGGGGCGGTGGGGAGGGCATGATGCCCCACTGAGGGCCACTACATAAATTTTAACGCCACCATCCCATTGGGTACAGGGGGTGAGGGGGAGGCACAGCTAGCTTGAATTTAAAGTCGCAGGCAACTGACACAATAGAGACTTTGTGAGTTGCCTGCTTTTTAAACATCTATGCACTTGCAGACATGCTCCTCCTGCATTCACTAAAAAGGTATTTTGTTTTTGTCGAACAAATCTGTTATAATTAAAATATTATAATATAGGACCATAGACATAAAATGATGTGAAATGGGATGTTGACATGTGGAAATAAAATAGATAATATAGACAAGCACAAATCTGGTATTATGCAATTTACCTGGTTGTTTAAATTATTTAGATGGTTTCTAATTGCGACTGTGGCTCAGACTGGTAGGCCAAGGGAAGGGGTAAAGGGTAATGGAAGGCATATTCTTCAATTAACATAATTTTATATTTTTGTGCATGAAAATTTGGTTCTGGTTAATTAAGGTTGAAATTAGAGTAATAATGTTATATCTAGATTGAAATGTATGATAACTGCCATGTCACTGCTAATTTTATGGAACATTATGGCCTCATCTTCTAGATGTTAAGTAAAAGAATCACTTACTTCAATCTTATCTGGCACTACTTGTAGTTTCTATCAGCGCACTCTAATGTGCGCTGACAGTCTAAGTTCACCAATAAAGCTCACACTCTAATGTAACTCATTTCTCCAATAATGCTCACCCTCTAATGTAACTCAGTTCACCAATAAAGCCCACATTCATATACAATTCAGTACACCAATAAAGCCCACATTCATATACAATTCAGTACACCAATAAAGCCCACATTCATATACAATTCAGTACACCAATAAAGCTCCCATTCTTATACAATTCAGTACACCAATAAAGCTTACACTCTAATACAATTCAGTAGACCAATAAAGCGCAAACTCTAATGTAACTCAGTTCACCAATAAACATACCTGAGAACTTTGTGGCTTCTGCTACCCAACCAACCAAACACATACTGGAGCCCCAGAAGAAGTTCAGTCGGAGCACCAAATTGCCGCTTCTGTCAAAGTGCTGCCTGGGCCCCACGTAAGGGCCGGTTCTTACCTACTGTTTTTCCTCTTCCTATGAGCTAGCTATTACTACCAGCGGTAGATCCTGGTCAAAAATTAGCAGGAGGGATATTTAGAAACCTGACAGCCTGTGTCAGTTATCTATGGATTTTCCTGCATTTTTGTCTCTCCCCTAGCTTGCATTTTTACCTCTCTTCACCCCTCTCCAAAATTACCCATCTAGCTTTATATAATAGAACTCCATCCAGCATTTTGGAAAATAGCTGTTTTGCTTTCCTGTACTTTTTGAATAGCTGTGTTGGCGATATTATTGTTAGTATTCTTTTTTGGGGGGTCAATTAAATTATCAAGAGCGACTTAAAGAAAGATGAACTTAGATGACTCGATACTTCACATGCAAATAATGCTTTTTGCATATACCCCCCTAAATTTTACCATTTTTTTCACTTTCAGTTTTGGATTAAATGATCAGGCATTCAACAGGATTAAATCTGAAGTGCCACTGTGTATTGATTAAACTGCCCATGTCAATGTTTTCCCCTTAGTGATCTTTGAGAGAGCTTGGGGTTGTTATGGTCTATGCCTCTTATCAAAAGGCGTAAGTAGAAATACTTCTTGGAGGAGTTGTAAAACACAAACTATAATAGAATTGCACTTGTATTACACTTTTTCTTTCTACTTTTAGCTTGTGTGGAAATATTCCCCTTGGTGGGATAACATGCCGTTTCTTACAATGCACTCTTAAAACATGTTCGGGCCAAAATGTCAAAGCTCCGTAGCAGCAAACTAGGATAATAAAATGGACCATAAATTGTACCTGCTTTCATCTGCTGGACTGTTATTCATGCTTCCCACTGTTTCTTTCATTTGCAAGGAAATTTTATTCTAAAAATAATTTAATATGCCAGACAGCCTTTATAACTTCAGAATATCATTTGTAGGTTATTCTTGCCTATTTGAAATAGTCTCTAAATAATATTCCCCATTAAGTAATATGACAAATACATATTAATAAGCAATCATAAACCTTTATATTATTATTACTATTATTTTTATTATTTATATTATTATTATTATTATAAATGTTGTTGTTGTGATCAGATTTTTGAAAGATTACAAAGCCAAAATTAACTCAATGAAAAACCCCTGCCTAGGTTTGATAAATAAATATGTAAACAGAGTGTGATGAACAATTGCCGAGCTGTTCAATTATATTTAGTATTTATGTTAAACAATCTTCTAGTGTCCAATGTGACTTCTTCACCTTCAAGAAATCCACGAGTGGAGTGGAGATTTGGAGATAGTGTTTCTTAGCCAAATCAGGTCATATACTATCATCTGTTATATCTATTTAGAACCATCTACTAAATGTTTCTACACTTGCATGTGCAGCGTTGGGCATTGTATGGAATATCTGCTTTGGATTGAGTTTGCAGACTCAATGGGCTGTTTTACAATGTATGTATCATTTAAATGATTGATCATGGAGGATTGTATTTGTGAACATGTAATCCCATAAAGTCTTGGGGGCCTTTCCAAAATATGTATCTTTTCTTGTTAAGGCATGCTTTTCCTTGTTAGAGTTTCACGCATCTGGGTTCCTGACTCCTTCCACCCCACAGGTCCCTCATTAATGGTGTCCAAAGAGGGTAACAACTTGTGGCAGAGTCTCGGTTTACTTGGACGATTCAGCTACATTGTAAGCAATGCAGCTATTGTTAGGGTCAGATAGGACTCACCTAAACTGCGGTACTTTAACATAGTGGCTGACTAAGCAATATTTGGCTCTACAGTGTGACTGAATCCCCTATATCTGTAATTGAGATAGAACATTTGACATTTATATCTTTCATGGTATATATCTACCAGGTGTGTGTCGATACCTTGTTTTCTTATGTGTACGTAATAATACATTTTGGCAGCACCCAAAATGCAACTTTATTTAAATGCTTGGTAGGTGAGTGCTAACTCAGCAGAGATGACCAGAACCAGACTGGTAAAGACAAGCTGGCACTTTAAGGCCAACAGCCACTAAATGATGTACGTGCCAGTGACCACACACTGTAGAACCCGATCTGCTGCTGGAGTGTCAGAAAAGGTGAATGTGCAGTGCCATTGGCCACTGGCCCACCAGGCATTTGCCCAGCTTGCCAGTTGGCCAGTCAGGGCCTAAAGCTGATACAACTACAAACCCATGAACAAAAGTATTGCGCTATATAGTCAAACCACTATAGACAACTCCCATTCGTTGTATTTGTCATTATATGTTGTGTCCTGATTTACTCTGGGGAAACTTCCATGATCGTCTTTTAATTATTTCACTGAGAAAACTTTTAATTAGGTAGCGGCTGGAATGCTGTTAGCATCTTTTCATCTTTGTGTTTTGTGCAAAGAAGAAATCTTCTTGTTCAGCAAGTTACAATGGACTCAGATATAGGTCAGACAAATTAACCTAATTATTGTACTATATTTTTTAAAAAAAATCAGGCAACACATTCAAAATAGAACAAAAAAAGCAATTTATATTATTATTAATATTAAATATTATTAATATTATTTGAAATTTATAAACAATAATTATTTTTCCAATGTCAAATATTAATGTCAGAAACACCACATCAAGGCTTGCCGACCAGCCTTAAAAGGCTTAAAAATGTAGGACATTTCAATAAAAATATTGCAAATATCGATAGCTTGTCTTATTGTTTTTGATTATTAGTTAATAAATGGTAACATTTGCTGTTATTCTTTGCTGTAGATCACTAGGGGAATTTGTCTCTCACAGCAAAAATGGACCCCAGGGTGTATAGTATGCTTGCAACTTAGATACCAACCATCTGTGTTGATGGAAAAAGACAAAAATAGGCAAATACAAATATAAAAGCTCACAAAGAGTGTCTCTGATCATTACCTTTATTTTGAGGGGCTCCTGTTGCTAATGTTGCTAAAAGTTGTTGCCACTAATACAAGGCTAGCACCAGTTACCACCATCACTATATGTAGTGATGAAGTAAGAAGTGGGAGCCATGACCATAGGGATTCATATTTATTTAGCATAATATCATTCTGAAAGTTATATTTTATGACTATATTCTTCGTTGTATTAAGTTGGGAATAATCATAATTAAAAGTCAAGAGATATTTTGTTCTCATAAAGATAATTATTTAAGAAACAATGTCATTTTTGTAGGTATTTGTCTGTGTACATATAACTGTCATAAGGATTATTGTATTCCATGGTTAATGTATGTACATCAATGGTACACTGATCTAAATTAATTTTGTGACATGTTTACAAGGTTCCGATGAAGAGTCATATAATGATACAAAGTCTTTGGGAGTTTTATTGCTGAGATACAGATACTTGTACCGAGAAAGCCATCAGCTAGATGAGCTGCAAAATATTGAATATTGATGTGACAATTAAGAAACAAATTCAACATGATGATAAAAGTCCATGGAGGAAGATTAGCGTAATATAGCGTAATGTTGGAGTTTCATTTAGGCAATTACAAAATGTCCTCTTGCGCGAAACATGCTTTAGAGGATTTAACGCTGGCTGTTTCAAAACAAAGAAATATAAAAAAAAAACATACAACCCTCAGGTGAAACTATTATGAAACACCTAAAAATATTTTAAACCAGTAGGAAAAAGAAATAAAGTGAGAATGTTGTCATCCAGGATGTTAAAGATTTTTTTCATAGTAATATGCAGTTGAGGTTCCGGGATCTTAGTCAATATTTTATTTGGTTTCTACATTTGTTTTCAAAATTGAAGATCAAAGTGGTAATGTTTACGTTTTGTCACATTTTTACACGAATGTACGCAACATATCCTTTTTTCTTTCAGTCGTTGGCATTTTGTAGGAGAGCAGCAGCCGCTAAATCTATATTCAGTGCAATAGGTCACTCATAATCACTATGTCAAAGAGGCCAATTTTCCGATATGCCAATAATACACATTCCTCTCATTTTCACCTATGGGATTAGTTACCTCTCTTTCCTTCTCTATACTTAGTGTTCCTCCTGTTCACAGTAGGTCGTTTGACCTCAGTTATCAGTATTTTTTATCAGTCTGATTATTTCATATCCTGTGCTCCAACCTTGGATAATATCCTCTGTTATTATTCTATATAGTATTAGACTCTAAAAATGGAGGGTCAAAGGTTTAGTTGTAATGTAAGGACGTTTTACCTTACTAAGAGGGTGTAGATACATGGAACAGCTTCTCATCAGAGTGGAAGTGGCTAATAGAGTGAGGGAATGTAGATATGCATGGGATACATCAGGAAAAATGGGCAGACTAGAATAGCCAACTGGTTCTTATCTGCCATCAAATTCTATGTTTCTGTGTTAGAATGGGTCACAGTTCTGGAGTAAAAAACTTTTTTATCTTGACTTACAAGTTTCAATACCTTCGCCTCAAGAATTAGGAAGAAAATAGACAGAGATATCCATTGATAATCAACAACAAGTCTTATATGATATTGAATAGGTGAGAAGGAATCTGTAAGTAAACCAATAAACACGGGAAGGGAAAGAAAAGTGTCAAGGGAGATCATATGGAAACTGATTTTTGTTTCCTGGTGTCATACGCCGAGTGTCTATCCAATTCCCAATGTTAACCTAATACGATAACACATTTTACAAAACAAGGCAAGTAGTTCTTTTGATTCAAGAAATTATATTGAAAGGTGATATTTGTTAGTATTGTTATTCAAGCTTAAATCTCAGTGTGTTTGACTTGTGTTTAATAATTCAGCGAGAAAATGGATTTCTACTGTATTTATTTTGTTGTGATAGATTGGATGAATTGGGAATATGAAGCAGACTGAATGTCAATACAAATAAGAAAATATGTTAATTTAAATAATTGAAGCTGGATAGGTAATCTGTGCTTATCATTAAATGCATGGTTGAGTGGTGGTCGGGACTCGGTTCTCTTGTTTAAAGAAAGATTTGTAAATCAACATTATGCCATGGGAACCAAATACATTTTTTAATTCAAACGTGCTAATTCAGTTTCTCCTGCCCACCCTGTCCAACAATTCAAGTCGGAATTAAAATTGGAGCTGATTTTGTTAAAGCCAAACACAAATTGTTGTCTGCCACCACCACGTTCCCTCTCACAATCTCTCACACTCTCATTCTCGTTAACTCTCTCTGACGCTCTCTGAATGCCTCCCTACCTTCTCCGCGGACGCTCATGTCAACAGAGACGCGAACAAAGAAAGAAGATGGAAGAGAGATGAACAAGAAAACGAAGATGATGCTAGAGAAGAAGCTGGAGGTCCTTTTTCGGAGACTTGTACAAATTGACAAAATATGCAAATTTTGTTAAATCAGAGTAATGTTGTCTGGAATTTTTTAAAGCTTTATATCCTTATTTAAAAAAGGGGGGGGCACCCAAGAACTGGAACTATTTAACACGCATTTTCATTTTGTTTAGAAAATCTCATCTTCTAGTTTCTAATTTCAAATTAATATTCTCCATTGATTTCTCGATTTGGACTGCTGTGTCTACCCCAAGATCTTTCTCTGTATTTATTATTTATTTATTAATCTTGTAAGATTATATCCTATTTCCAGTTTGGTCTAAAACATGGAGATATTACATGTCTCCCTTATTTTTTTATTATTTTTAGCAGTAGTAGTAGCCAATGGTTTTAAGAATATTTTCTAGAAAGAAGATCTTCTAGATGATTTTATTATTTCGCAATAATAACTAATTAAATACATTCGCATTGTGAAGTTCAGATTTTCAGATGTAAAAACAAAATACAATCAAGGGGTTATTAGTTTAAAATCATTTATTTTCTATAAACACTGGTATCGTGTCAGTCCATAAATGACATATTTATAAAGATGGTAATAATTTACTTTCAGTGGGCAATGACTTCCATAATTCAAAGTCATTAATTATTTCCTGAAAACACAATACCTCTTTTGTTTTATATTACTTTGATCAAATGTGCTTTCTATGTGTATCTGCCATCATTGATATGCCTATTACAGTTCATTAGCAGTAACCATGGAAATGACATTTAGAGACACTGATTAATTACACCATCTAATGAATCAAGTCTGAAGATTAGACAAGCTATCAAAGACAGGAAAGTTATATGAAAACACAATGACAAAGGCACAAGCCGGCGGTCTGAAGCCGAGCGTTATTGAATGAACGCAGCACACTGTGGGCTGTGTTAACTAAATACAGTGCTTAGCCGATGCTTGGTGTAATTCAGTGGCATTTAAATTTCTGCTGTGTAATTCCTTGCTCAAGCTTCCAGCCTATAGTTAAAGAAAAGGTCATGACAACTTGTTTTTCTTTCTTTAAGTGCAATGTATCACTCCTTCCCACCACCTCTTGTTCTGCAGTTTCAGTTTTATGAGCAGAAAGTATGGTGAATTAGCTGTACAGGTTAAAAAACGGAGTAATTGACAAGGCCAGACTGGCCATGAAGAGGCGGCTTTGACACTTTAAGGCCAGCGGCTGCCTGATGACATAGGTCCGGCCATTGTCTGTAGATCCTTCGCTCCACTATACATTATGAAGGTCCAACCCCAGTGAGTGTCTGCTGCAAAAAAAAGCTTGACTGACCCTATATAATGTATGGTCATACCAGTGGGAGTCTTTAGTCACCTCATCCATTAAATTATGCATTATGCAGGGCTAGCTCAGTCCTTCTTGCGGAAGACTTGCAGAAGACACTTGCCAGCGATGGGCCTGAATAGTGAGGGAGCTGAAACTACAACTCTCTTGTCAACTCATAGCTCATTATCTTTGTTCAAGGCCATTGCAGAAGTACATTTTAGGTATTGATCTTATTCTACAGCACATTCCATAAAAAAAAATAAAAAATCAAATCACATTTCATAGTAAATAGAATCTAACGTGGCTATGGCAAGTTAATGTTAACATTATATTCACTAAAAAAATAACATGATGTTAATAGAGGTTAATTAAGTCTTAAACATGTTCAATTAAAAATGATAGACATTAATGAAAATAAGCTCCAAGTTGAAAACTAATATGGCAAAATGATATGCATATCCTATTCCCCAGTCTCTGATAAAACCAAATACAATTTCATTATTTAACCAACAGCTGAAATTACATGGACAAAATATGTATTATGCCTCCTTTCTACATATTTTTTAACATAATATATATGACAAAGATCATAGTTAACAGTTTTTGAATGAAGAACAGGGATATTGCTTTAGCAAGATAACAAGTGAATGAATAAAGCAAAATGAAAAACACACTCTGAGGTGTTGACGGGGCACACTTACATCACAGAAAGGGTTACAAAGCCAAATGTAATTATTTTTTTATTGTATTTATATAAGAAACTACAATATGTGATATTAGGCAGAATTATTGTTGCCTAAAAACCTTTTTTAATGGTGCTGTAAAATGGGGAAGGGACCTTTCAGTGACTCCACCCATGTCCCCATATGCTCAACCCACTTTTTGCCAAGCCCCACCCACTGTCACATATTCCCTGTCCCTTTTTATCCCCTGTCGCTAGCCCATCTTCTACTTATGCTCTGCATTCAAAGCCTTTTTTAGTTTTATTTTTTTAGTATACAGGAAGTTATGTTCTACCTGCCTAAGTGAAAATGTTATGTACTAATATTAAGCACAACCTCAGATTTTGTAGATCTTGACAGTATTGATAATTTTGTTGTCACAGTGGGCGAACTACCTGAACATACCTGAAAACTTCCCGGGGTAGGCTACTAAGAGAGAGAGTGAGTGTGTATGTGTATGTATGTATGTGTACGTTATATGGTTTTAGAGTGTGTGTATGAGCGTATGTGTAAGCATATGGTGTTAGAGTATGTGTTACTGTATGGTGGTAGAGTATGTGTGTTAGTGTATGGTGTTATCATGAGTGTGTGTCAATGTATGATGTTAGAGTGTCAGGCATGAGAGTAGGGTTAATAGTGAGAGGGAGATTATGTTTATATATATGTAATTGTATGGTATTAGAGTTAGTGGGTGTTAGAGCGAGGTGGCCACCCCTGGTTAGCACCCAAGATAGCCACCTAGGTCGACTATAAGACTGAGAGTCAAGTATGCTTTAAAAGCCCTAAGCAGTCTTTTCTTCTAATGCTCAAAAAACACATTGAAAGTTTGTGTGATTCTACATTTTACACTATGAATGGCGGTTCACTAAAAGATATGACAACTGCTATAACGAGTACAGAAATATCTGTTTTTGCACTCAGAAAATTACCCTATAGCTTCTTCCACTACTGTATATAGAGCCAAATAAGAAATACTATGCTTGCATGACATTGTTTTAATAATACTAGCAGCCCAGGAATAATTTACAAATATTTTTCTTATATGTCTTTTTTTTGAGATAAGGTGCTTTGATTTTCATTGCAGTCCAAAATGGTGCCTTACTTTTCTTCCAAAATAGTTTATGTTACATAATATTGAGTGGTTAATTTGGGGTAATTTTGTGAAAAATAAGGTAACACTATGTACTAATGAAAAGCGTAAATCTTCTCTAGAATGAAAAAGCATCTTATTAAAATAGTGAACTCCTAAGTGGGTTATCTAAAACAGGAAACTTAGCTACTCGAAGCTAATTGAGCAAGACATTCATCTATAAGAAACAACTCTTATAAACATATTAATATAGTTGAATCCATATTGTGCTGTGGGAATAAACTGTTTTATTTTTTTCATTATTTAGACTTCTACAACTACTATATTTAAAGTCTTCCTGTACTGCTCGTGTTACTTTTATCTATTTTGCTACATCATTCAAAGTAAAGAAGACTATGTACTTTCCCAGACAAGAGGGAATTCACTGGTGGTGGCAAGCTGATTTACAACCATTTACAACCATTGAAAATAACCAGGGATGGACTGGCCTGGGGGGTATTTCTCCCCTGTGTTGATACAAGATTGTTTACAAAGGTCTGGTCCGGCACAGACCAGTTCAGTCCTGGAGGTGGGAATGCAGCAGGGTCACATAATGGGATGTTATGGGGCCCTGCTGTAAAAGTGAGGAAGAATGCTGCCCACGTGGGGTAAGAGGGTTGGGAGGCAGGGAGGGAGTGAGAGTGTATGTGCTAGTCTGTATCTATAAGTGTGTGTGTGTTAGCATGTATGTATAAATGTCTGTGTTAGCATCAATGTCTATGTGTAACTGTGTGTTAATTTGACTGTATATGTGTAAGTGTGTGTTAGCAACAATGTGTATATGTATAAGTAGGTGTGTGTTAGAATTAGTGTGTAAGTATGTGTTAGCATGAGTGTGTACGTTAGCATGGATTTCTGTGTGTAAATGTTTGAGTGTTAGTATGAACATGTATATGTACGTGAGTATGTTTTAGCATGAGTATGTAGGATTTTCTTAGTGTGAGAATGAGTATGTGAAACTATGTGTGTATATTTGTGAAAGTGTGCATAAATATCCATGCCAGTGTGTATGTTAGTTATCAGGAGCAAGGGGCTGATTGGGCTACTTGGCTTTACCTGCCCCACAGGTCAGATTGTCAGCCCTCCCCTGACAATAACCCACCAATTTCCTTTAGAAAACTATTGGTAAACTATTGTTGTTTATTCATCTGCACCAAAAAAGGAACTTGATAAACTGAATATTTTGTACAACTTTCTCTGCCGCTTTACTGAATGTGAATACAATACCCATTTTTGTGAGAATGCTAAAAAAAAAAACCTTAACTGACTTCTGCTTGAATCCAGACGTACTGTTCACATTTTATGTTTAGTGTATGACCACTTCTCTGGAAATGTACCCACTATACAAGCAGTATGTTCACTTTAGGCATCTCCTGTTATCTTACAGCTACTTACTCATGGTTTCATACTGCATGAAGGAAGCCACCTTGTAGTACAGATCTCCCCAAATGTAGATCAACTTCCATTATTATTGATATATTGATCATTGATGCATTAAATGCAGCTGGATGACCTCATTTGTCATTTGTCGAATTGCATCACAATGCAATTTTTAAAAGATTGGCCATAATCCTAGACTGGACTAGATAGTACATATGCCAGACTAGACGTGTGTAGAAGACCTTTTTTTGCTTTAGAGTTAACGCAGGTGAGGTTGGCTGTATTCATATTATACTTTCCCATTTCATTTGAATTAAATAGAATTGGTGAACTTCAAATGCAACAAATATTTTCTTTTATCCACAAGCTTTTACTTATTTCTTCTGATGTTAGAAGTAGCTAAATGGATTTTTAAATGAAAAGTGTTTTAAAAGCAATGGACTTAACAAAGTATAGTATATTGTGTCAAGGGTGTTCGGAATGGCGTTATAAACCATTTTAAATGTTCCTCGGTAAATCAAACAAAATATACCGTTTTAGGCACAAAAACACCTAAATCATTAATGCTAAAGGAAATGTCATCTTTCACCGTACAGTTTTCCTGTATTTATGTCATTACAAAAGATGTATCTATGTTATTGAAATAGGTGTTTGGTAAAACATTTCAAGAATTTTACACAATAGAGAGAATGGCAGCAAATTACACATTTTTGTAGGTATAAACTAACATTACTTTGTGTTTATTCTTTAGGTGTGAAACAGTTATTGTAATGTATGACTGGAGAACACGAGACATATGAGTTTTTTTATTATTTTTTTCTCTAAAAAGATGCCATGTTGTAGTTTCTACCTTCACTTATTCTCAATAATGGAATTTTAATTTGCACTAAATTAAATCATTTAACTGAATATCCCATGGAAGTTTGCTTGGGATGGTAAGTGTTTGGGAGGAGTTCATCCAGTTTTGCATGAAATATTAGGGACGGTTTAATATCCCTGACAGTATAGAAGAATGCATATTAAAGTAGGATCACCATATGTGAGTATTTTAATATGAATACTTACACAAAAAAAAAACCTTTTCCTGGCAATGAATTTGCCGCCATAGCGCAAAATCTTCATTCTTACTCCATGAAATGAAATGTCTTGCCAATGACTGGCTGCTTAAGCTGTCAATCACTGGCAGTAAGGTACTTCCAATGAAATCAATATGAGTATTCTGTCACTGATTGACAGCCAATCATTGGTAATAAAGTTCCTCTATTGAAATCAATTATTGAAATCAAACTTTACACATGTGCATTGGCGTGTTCATCAAAACGAGTACAGGAGCTGACTGGAGGTAAGTACATTGCATGCAGAGAGATGCATTCGGCCAAATGCATCTTCTGCAGGGCATTTAGCTGGGGGGCAAATGCATTTAAGGGGGATTCTGAAGAATGCATGTGCATCATGAAAATGTGCAAATGGTGGCTCAAGTGCCAAGAAGCTCTTTGATACCGTGAGCTTACACACTGCTTCTTCTTTGCCAAACAACATAGTAGAGTCCTGGTTAGAAGCGTAAATACTTTATGTAAATATATTTCCGCAGTATAGTTGAAACAGTACTTTAACCCAAAAATGAAGAAATAAATGTCTTTGCAGGAGTGTTCTATAATCCATGGCTATTAAAATCCAGACACCTTCCCATAAAAACTGTTGTCTCCTAAATTGCTTGCAAAAGAAGAATTCACGGTGTGCACAAGGAACTTAATTACAATAAAAGTGATGAGATAAAGAGTAAAATTATTTCTAGAGAAAAATCGTTAATGGAGAAAAATCATTATATTTTTATAGCGGTTCAGCCCCATACCGCTTCTGTCCCTAGAAAGCTTTGCAGCTTTTGCCAAGATGAAAAAGATCAAACTATTAATTGTTCCCTATTAAGTGCAATCTATATTTTTTTCGTGCGATGTGAATGAAACCTTGCTATGTCTCAAAGAATGGATTCTGTGTAAGGCATTGTACAGCTTGTGTTACAAAACTCTCCTGGGTAGCTACTCCAGATTCATTACAATATCCGCAGGCACAGTTTGCCGTGTCTTAGCACTTTATATGATTTATGGACATTGAAAAGCACAAACATCTTTCAAATGCCTTTCGTATCCTGCTTATACTGCTAATCTTTAATATTACCTATGATCAGCAAAGACTGCCAAGGCCAACACGCCATTTTCTGAAGATCACAGATTGAAAACCATGATGGAACATCCTGTCATTAATAACAAAAATGGAGCTTTTCACGATTAATACCACGTATCAACAAACGTGTAAAGCAACATAAAAACGGGAGACTATAAAATGCTTGAAAGAAAGCCTACTGCAGTCCTATTGAATGCATTACCTTCTAAAGGAGTGATCGGTCAAATGACATTTTGAAATACCATAAAAGACTATGACCTTCATACATAACATTTTCAGGAAGTAATGTTATTTACATTTAAGTTCTCCTAAGGGTGAATTATTTCTTTGCAGCAAAATGGAACTTATATTTATAACATGATCCATAACCATAAGAAGATTTCTCTCAAGGTCAAGTAGAATACATGCACAAAATTAAGATGGTCTGTTCTTTTTTTTTTTTTTTTCTGGAGAACCAGTATATTTTGCATTATTCTTACAGTTTGTGCTCACAGCCTCATTAGATTCCGTGAATAAGTGAAGCTATGAAGTAGAACATGACATCTTGTTAAAGAAAAAAAAAATGTTAAAATTATACACATCAAAGAATATTTAAATTTAACTGTTTCTCGTTTCTGTTATTTTTTTTTTTATAAATATGTTATGTAGAAGAAACTATGGATTTTATGTTAGTTAACCGAGAAACAGTAACCCAGAGGTCCATGACAGTTCCATAATTTTGAATTAGAAAATGCAAATGCTTTCAGTACGTGCAGAATACATACATTAATTAGTCTTATGTATTTTTAGACCAAGGTTAGTCAACAATAGTTCTTTAGTGGCTGATGAGAAACAAGCCACCTTTTTGTGGAGACTGGTTGACAATCTCAGGAATTATAGTTCAGCCACAGGAGGTGGTCTACCCGTTTTAGACAGCAGGTTGATTCCTTGTAATGTTTTTGCAGCTCAACACATAACCATTAAAAGCATTAAAATACTACGTGAATGCAGCTCAACAAGACAAACCTTGCCTGGATGAGTCCCAAACATGGATGCGTTAATGATGCCCCAGGATCAGCTTGCCCATGGCTAATCTAAACCACTTGGAGTAGTTATGTGGCTTTTGGTTGATGATTTAGGCAGCAAATGATCATAGTTTTCAGTTAGCAGAATTTTACTGCAAATGAGCATCTTAAAGCATAGTACAAATCTATATTTGAGCTATGGCGATACAGACATCTGCTTAAACTAATCCTATATTAGTCAACATAGAAATAGCCTATTGTTTGTGCCTTAAAAGGCTTAAAACGTAATCAGTCCTTTGTCTCATCTTAGATTTAGGATAGCTGTATGCTTACCCCACGCATGCTTAAATTCCCTGTATTAACTCCCACTACTTCTGCTGGGAGGCTGTTCCACTTAGCTACCAACCTCTCAATAATATAAAACTATGTTACAACACATCTGACCCTCTGACCTTCTTGTTCTAATATTTCTCTTTGTTTGAAATAAACTTCCCTCCTTTACTTTCTTAAATCTCTTTTACATTTTTCTATACTCCTCTCTTCTCACCTACAAGATATATTGACATCCCTTAGCCTTCCCTGATATTTTTTTATCCTGAAAACCATTTACAATTTAGTAGCTGTCCACTGAACTCTCTCCAGAATGTCGATTTCCTTCTGGAGGTTGGGGGGGGGGGTCGATTCAAGGACCTTAATAAAGTGTAATTTATGCAATGCAGTAAGCTATTCAATGATCTGACTAAACTACATCCCACGATGGTACGTTTAATGGTATGAACGCACAGAAAATGCTGCTCTGAAAGCTATTCAATGAGGTGTGCAGTTTGTATGACTACTAAAATGGATACATTTTCGCATATATAATTCAGACCATCCGTTTTTTTTCTCTAACCTCCACTAAACCTAATTAAGCTTAATGTAGACATTGTAGAAGAAAACAATAAAACACACTGCACATGCGCAGTAAACCAAACCGAAAACGCAGCAAGGATATTTCTGCATTTCAATGCTGACACTGTTTCTGAACAAAAACTTCAATTAACATTAATCAGAAGAGACACATGTTTCTAATCTGAGCTGGCTGAGCTCCCAGGCCTATTCTGGGATCTCTGCCAACTCAATTGTAACTTGAAAAGCCAATTATTGAGCTGTCAGAGATTCCAGAATAAGTCTGGGAATGCAGCCAACTGCTGTAATCAGCATTTGCTATGTCAAATGAGCCCCTAAAGTCATTTCAAATCTTTCATTTCATCTCATTGGTGGTTTAAGTGGCTTTGCTATTCTCAATGCACATGTTGTGCCAGTACGGTAGAGTTTTGTATGAGACTCGTTGTTGTGCATGTGCTCAGGAGCATTGAATTGCATTGAATTTGTATCTTGAATAAACATTCTGTATTTTCCAATCATGACCAAATTTAATCAGGAGCACTGAATAAGCCCAGGGTCTCTAGAACTATACACAATACTAATAGTACGTAATACTGGCTCTATGTCCTGCTTGGTTTTTCCAAAGTCATTATATTTTAATCCCCATTAATCATGTTATCTTTTCCACTACGTATAAAAATATAATAAACTCCAGATTTGAAATATGCATTACACAATGTTCTGATTTAATGCATGTGAATTGGTGATGGATAAGTGATTGGCTGTGTATTTCTACCATGTGTTCTAAGACAGGGTGTGAAAGTCAACAAAATCAGTGGGTAAGAGTATTACGCACCTCAATATTGGCAAACATCCATTTATTTCAATAAACTCATTCTCCAGAAACTTCTTCTGCCTATAGAAATAGTTCTGTCCGTGAATTTAATGGAGTGGGCCAAAGACAAGTATATAGATGAATGGAAAACTTTAATAAAAAAAAGTAACTCTAACTAAACATACTAAGAAGTCACACAGAGTGCTAGCACCATAGGCAATGCTAGGCACATGTTAAGCTTTAAATAAATGGAAAAAAGAATATTTCAGCAATTCTTTGCATCATATCATTATGTGACATCATGTGACATGGCATATGTTACATTTCAGGAAATTATATGTGAATAATCAATTAATGGTCCTGAGGAAGATATTATGGAAGCGAGCAGAAATGTGACCAGATTTGATGGTCGGTAGTTTTCTACATTGAAGCATTTGGCTTCAATGCATTGAGACCATCCTCTCCAGAAAATACTGTACTTTATAATAAAAATCAATGTATTCTTCTTGGTAATTTTTTTTTTCCGAAATATAGACATTTGGGAAGATTGGGTCCAAGAAAAGATGCTTTATCTTATTGCACAAAACATTGTACAAATTAGAGGACTGCTTTGGGAGGCGGGTCCCACGGGACCCGCCAAAAAACTTGCGGGCGCGGGCGGTCTTGCTGGGGCTGCGGGCGGGAGCGGGCGGTCAGACACTGTACCTGTGGGTCCCGGTAATCCCGCGCAGTCCCGCAAGGCTGTCTTCTCGCTGCTCCATAACAGTGTCTCCTATCTTGCTCCGCCCAGGAACAAGGCGGAGTCACATGATGTGACGTCACTTCCTGTGACTCCGCCTTGTTCCTGGGCGGAGCAAGAGAAGAGACGCTGTGAGGGAACAATTTGCGTGACTGCGCGGGAAATCAGGTAAGGAGGCGGGCGGGATTGGCCACAAATGTGGCGGGAGCGGGCGGGATTGGCCACAAATGTGGCGGAAGCGGGCGGGAGCGGGCGGGAGCGGGCGGGAGTGGAACACCCACATTGCGGGAGCGGGCGGGAGCGGGATTAAAAACAGCGGGAGCGGGATTAAAAAAGCAGTCCCGCGCAGTGCTCTAGTACAAATTACAAGTTCAAAATACACATTATTTGAAATGCAAACCTCTTTGTCTACATTCTCAATGCTAAGCATAGAAAGCAACAAGACAGTTTAGTTTTGGCACAAGAGACCTATGAAATGTGTCAAAGAGTATGAAAAGGTGAACTACATCGTGATGAGAGCTATTTAATACTATGTTTCTTGGAGCATATCCACTCCATCTGTTAGTTCAAATTAGATTGCTGCTAATATACCTTAACATCCCTGAGAGGTGGCTATTGGAATAGGGACTTCTGAATTAGGTGCGTTTTTTGGAACATTGTAAAATATCAAATGTAATTATTCTAATTTCCCAGCTGTACCCATTGTCCAATACCTCTGTGTCGTATAAATAATCACAAACTTCTGACCTAAATGAATAGGTTAGAATTTGGAATGGTTTCTTACAAATAGGATCAATGGGAAAAAAAACAAGAATAAATGGAATAAATCCAGGCTTTCAATTGTAAAAGGACAGGTACAACTTCCATAGCACCCTATGCTCATTCATATTATCTACTGTAGTCTACAGAAGAGGGGTAGAGATCAAGTTATACATATTGAACAAGAATTGCCTTGAGACATGTTCGTATAGACCACACATATGTACGGAAACAAATGTAATCATCAATGCAGAGTCAATATTGCATTAAAAAGTAAATTAAAGCATAACATACAATTGTGAGCATGTAGCAAGTCAATATGAGTCTAAGTGTTCAATACACAAATAGTTGCCTCTAGCTATAAATGTAGTCCAGCCACTAAATTATGAGTTTATTATGACACTTTCCGCAATAAGCAAACCAATTTAATCCTAGCGTTTACAAGTAAATTGGTATCTACGGCACAGAACAAGTACTGTCATCAAAGAAAAATGTAACTCCGTAATACCAAAAAAATAGGGTAAATGATGAACTCCCAACATCTATTTTTACATCAAAGCAGGGCCAGATTGGCAAACCAGGCAAATGCAGCAGATCTTGTCTTTTAGTGTGTGGCAGCGGGCTAGCTAGACGTGGCAGCACACCGCGAGACTGAAAGAACACGGCAGCACACGGCTGATTTATCAGCCACTGGCCTTAAAGTGCCAGGACCAATTTTATGTTTGGAGGATTTTGTTTCGGAGATTTGTACAGAAACCAAACACATGGCCATATATATTATTTGTTACATCAGCAGAAGAAATGTCGGTCCCTTTCATGAGTCCGTATGTGATATTGGTTATAGTTACATGAATGACCACTGCTTGTGAGAAAAAAAGATAATCCATGAAAGGTCATATATTTTCAAAACACACATAATTTAACCATACTACAGCCAGGTCCCCCTTCATTACAGATCGGATGACTAACTCATAGCATACTCTGTTAAACTCTTCCGGTAGCCAGGCAATAGGGCCAATTTTAATCCCAAATGCATTCCTAAATGGAAGCAAGAAGTAACATTTTCATGAAACTAGAACAGATAGAAAGTTTCATTCTGACTTTCAAAGAGTCTCTAGTCTATGTATTTTTACAGTGAATTATACAGCAAAATAGCTTATTCACTATAGACACTGATGCAAGATATTACAGACACCGGCTATAAGATGTATTTTATGTTTATTAAAGTGATGTTTTTTTTTAAAAAAAAAAAGCAGATCAAAGTGTAAAGAGACCACATGTGAACACACAATGTTCACAAAATAATTGCAACAAATCTCTTCTCTCTAGTCCTTTTATCAATCAAAGGCTTTGAACTAAGGATTCACACGATGAATGTTGTTAAAAGAACAGCTATGCATTATTCTATTGTGCAGTAACCCAGACAAAGGCAAACTACCGACACACAGCTGATTCTGTTAACGGCAGAAACGTCTGAAAAAAAGGCGAGTCTTTCTTTTTTTTCTCATTTTAGGAAATCAAAACCAAGCAGAGGAGGCATGTAATAATGTGTTAGAATTAGACACATACGTCACCAGGAATCCGGAGAAGTTATACATATATATTCCGTGTATTAAATATATATATAGCACTAAATACTAAAGTACATGCACAACCTCCACATAACGTTGTATGAAAATAAAAGTTGAGATGACCTGTTGAAGTAGCCAGTGACTAATTTAAATACTTGTTTGCAAGTCAGGAGGTGAGAGACAAACTATTTATCTTTCCAACTTTACAAAGAGCCAACTTTGGAAAGTTTTTCTTGCAGGAAGTGTTGTACTCATACTAGGCAAGAAAATGACCAGTAGCCACTAAATGATGTATGCATGGCTGCTGGCTGGATATGTGTGGCCTGCCAACAGCCACACATCAACACACCTGATGCTGGAGTGGCAGTACCGTTAAGTGTGTGGCTCTGTTGGCCACCAGATCGCTGGGCATTTGTGTTGACCATGATTTAAGTAAAGCTAAATTCGGGAGATGACATTTCAAGTCACTACAAGTCCCTTGTTGGTTTAATTAATCACCAATATGAATGGGGTTTTCACCTTATTTCTGTAAATTCACAGTACTGCATTGTTCTACTGAAGGCAAGTTTTGCACCAAAGGAATATCCTCATACACTGCATCTAAATTGGAGGGGGCCTAAGGGTCAGGTTTATACCATCTGAAATTTCAGATCCATCTACACCATTTACTCTGGAATTAGAAACTATTGAACATCAAAGGGACTGGGGAAAGGGGGTATATTAGGCTAGTTACAATGAGACAATTAAGAGAAAAAATAGTACAAATTGGCAGAAATTGGAAGTAACTAAGAGAACTTTCCTGTTTAATCTCAATAGTTTTGCAGAAACCACGTAAAATACAATAGGAATAAAATGTGCCGTTCCACTTAAACAAAACATTAATAACGCTCTGTGGTATGCTAGATGTAGGCAACTTAACAGACCAATTATGTTTTCATTTTAATAATTTATGTTTAATCACAGCGAAACAATACAGAAACGTTTAAGAAGCTTTTCTGGTTTCTATGGCAACCACTGATCAACACCTGGTGTTCTGTCACTTAACAACTCAATTTGACATGATTAAACAAGTATCGGGAATAGTTTGGGGTATTCAGCGGTAGTAGGATTGGAGTCGGTAGAAGAGTCGTTTAAAGACTGGGGTTATCTGGTGTTGCTTAGACATTTTAGCTGACCATTGTTTCACGGAGCGGTTTAACTTGTGTCTTGTATTCCTCAAAACCTGGGAATCACTTTATTTATCACACTGTGATTATATTGGCCACCGAAGAGTAGAAGAGTAGAAGTGAAATTCATGTTAGAAGTTGTTTCTTTGTGATTGTGCTGAAATTGTCATTGTTGAAAAAAATAAAATCCAAAATCTGATATTTGACTTCTGTCACATTCAAGCTTTTATTGCACTAAGTTGTTTCTTTCAACAACATTACTATATTCACCGTGAGCAATCCCACACACTTACTGAAATACTACCGACTGCTCATTTTCTACTGCTTGGCCTATTATGTTTTTCAATTACATCCCTACTTGCAGTTCAAAAACTATTTCACACTTAAAGGCTGCTTTTAACTTTTCCTCCCACGTGCTTCGATATGGAATTGTGCATCGGCTTTCAGTTTGGAAGGAAAGCTAGAAAAAAAAAATGTATTACCTGTAACTGTTTTGGAGACTACAAAAAAAAACAGATTCCGGTCCAAATCAGTTGTTTTCACCCATCGTCATTGATGGAGACAAATAGGTTAATTTAGGTATGTCACTGGGTAAGAACAGGTGGGTAAGCTGCAATAACTAGTCATTGACCTGCTTCTGCTTGTCCGTGGATACAGGGCAGGGCCGAGGATGACTAAGCGGCCCCGGCACTATAAGACCAGCCACTACCAATGGACATACATGCAGCCACTGTCTGGATACATGCAGCCACATATGACATGTTTAAACCCTTTCAGTGTGCGTTCGCTCGTATCCAGCTGCCGGACCCGATCTACTGTTGGAGTAGCAATATGGGCCTTTTCAGCTTGGCGTGCCAGCTGGCCGGTTCGGGCCTACATGGATACACTGATGGCTGCACTGCCTTGAAGTCTATAATTGGTGTTGAAAGCTACTAGACATGATCACTGTAGTCAGGCCCCCCCCCCCGGAAGACATTCTTCCACTAAAAACCTAGTATCACTGGTGATGTTTGAAACAGCAAAATATAGCCGGTGTATCTGTCATCTCATACACTGTTTTGACTTCCATAACATAATTGCAGAAGACCGTCCTTTCTTTAGTCTGAAATGTATTTTGCTTTTTTCATACAGAAAAACAATGACATTTTCTCGCGCATTGTATTATGCATAAAGAATAAAGACAAAGTTGAAAAAGTTAATTTATATCTACCAAACAGGGAGCCTTGCTGCCATTATATCTACTGGGTTAAGTTCATTGAATGTTTTTACCAAACAATGATTACAATGACATAGATAAATCTTTTGTTGTGACATAAATACAGCATATGAAAATGTAAGATAAAAGATGACATAATATCCATTGGTATGAATTTATCAGGTACTGTAATTTTTTTGCATAAAAGAGAAATGCATATTTTGTTTGCTTTATTTAATGAATAGTCTTTATAAACCAAGGGTACACATGGCATTTACAGTGACATATAACTAAATTGCAAACACCCTTGACATACTATACTTTGAGATGTCAATTGCTTTTAAACACTTTTCATTTAAAATCCACTTAGCTACTTCTAACATCAGAAGAAATAAGTAAAAGCATGCTGATAAAAGAAAAAAAAATATATTGCAGTTGAAATTCACCAATTTGATTTAATTCTAAAGAAGTAGGAAAGCATAAATAAGAATACATGATGACTAAACCGGGCAATATCCGCAGATATGAAGTATTCCCTGCTATAATTTTAAACATTCTTTATCTATCTCATCTAAAACCTATATATATATATACAGTAATAAGGTAAGTGTATATATATATATATATATATAGATAGATAGATATACACTTACCTTATTAATGACCCAGGGTGATCTAGATATATATATGTATATGTATATATATATTATAGACAAGCCCATTGCATTGTTCCTAAAATGATTGCTCTTTTTTATAACAGCCCTAAAACAGATCATTACATGGAAATAGGATTCAAAATCGTAAAAATCAAAAGAGTAACCTAAATCCCTAAAACAATCCCAATATCAAGACTGACATTTTTTGTTTAGAAAGCAGCATTATAAAATTGGTTTTAGAAATACCAAATCCATAAGTCACTTCCCATTTACTCAAAAAGAAAATACAAATATTTTATATGTAGGCCATGGAGTGCTCTCTAACATAGAGAGACATATAAAGAGAAATACATATTAATAGTCAGTTCATAATTTTATTAAATAAACTGGTCTATCTGCAATAGTTCAACTGCTCTGAAGCACTTAGTCTTCTGGGTAGAATGATAGATAGATAGATAGATAGATAGATAGATAGATAGATAGATAGATAGATAGATAGATAGATAGATAGATGATAGATAGATAGATAGATAGATAGATAGATAGATAGATAGATAGATAGATAGATAGATAGATAGATAGATAGATATTGATTGCTCCCTGAAATAGGATTGCCATCTTGGTCTACTGGTACCAGTAGCTCCCTAGTCATTCTAAAAATAAGTTGTTATATTATGTACTGGACTATTTGCAATAGTTAAAATAAACTGCTCTGGAGAACTGCACCACACAGCTTTAAAACAATGGATAACAATCAATACAAGACGTACACACTCTATATTAATTAAACCAGCCAAATACTAGTAATATCAAAAAAGTAGGAGACAATTAGCTTTGATACAAAGTGACAGGTGAATATTATGAGACATTATACATTATTTAACACAAGCAGTAGAGCAGATAGCAAAGGCAACATGCCAACAGTGCATTCTATTTAACATGGGAGTGTAATATTCCCTCTGGGTGTCTCTTTCCAGAGCACAATAGAGCAGCTCTGTCTATGGAAGGTAAGGATTTATGTAATGACTGGATATGGAAGATGATTGCTGCTTATTTAAACTACCGGTGAAATGAAAAGTCTAACAACCTTTTTATTGAATAAAAATCTGCTCCATTTAATGTTTCGGATCCTTCATGGAACTTTTATATCTTCTTGCTTGATAGTAAGTGGCTTTGGCTGCTTGTTAAATCAAATCTGCTGTGCTCATAAAAGGCTTTCACTAAATAACAGAAGGTTGTTAGAAGTCACTCACAAGAGGGTGAAGTGTCAGTATTAATGACTAGGAAACCATTCTAAGCTGTGGTTTACTTCAAGCAACATCTGAACCACCAATCAATACTATGCTCTGGGCACATTTATCAAAATTAAATGGAGCTCATTGAATTCTTATGACTTAAGTATTGTATCAGAGTTAAACAATGAGGCAAGAACAAGACTGTGTTGGAAATCAATAAAGATTCCTGTACATTTCTGGCAAATGTCTCATTTTTTTCATAGATTTAACACTGAGGTGGCCTCTTTCTATTTTGTGACAAGCCTACCCTGTATAGCTTCAAAGATAACAGAGACACACTAAGTACAGACTGAGTTCAGGGCAAAGAAGAATTGCAATCCTTCTATCTGCTGAAGCCATCAATCAGTGCCTTATACTCGAGTGCAATTAAATTACTATTTTAACCCTATGTTTCCACCCCTCTGGAAACTCATATAAGACATAAAATAAAATAAGGCTACAGGGAGGAGAGAAGATGATAATGTAAAATAAGGATGAGATTATCCCCACAGTATAAATTTCCTTTTAAGACAGATCTTCTTTATCTTTTACTGGTTTATTCATTTTAGAATCAAAGGGAATGATTTTCATTTTGTCCCCCAAGGAACATGTCTTTTTTTTTTCTTTTTTCTTTCTAACTCGACAGGACCTTCCTTCTCTGCTTTATGGAAACTTATGAATCAATAGTGCCGGCTTGTGAGATGCAGGCGGATTGAGACGGTTCTGATCTGAGAGGAATCAGCTGTGGGAGCTCTCCGCGGTCCTGAAAGATCAGCTTCTCCGGCTGCAAACGGCCGCTGATCTCTACATAACGTCCGCTAAATGACAACAGCCCGAACCGTCACTCGGGGCTAGGTCCGTGTCTAAGCATGACATGCAATTTACTTTTCTAGCTGCCCCAGACAGTTTTCTTATCTACTGTATGATAATGCAGTTTTTCATCACAACTCACTAAAGCAATCATGGGTAACAATAACGTAATGTTATATGTTATATATGATATATAATAGATATCAGATATCATATATTATATATAGCACATAATATATAGTATTGTATATTTATATATATATATATATGTATATATATATATATATATATATATATATATACATACATATATATATATATATATATATATATATATATATATATATATATAACATTATGTTATATGTTTCCTATATTCATTTAAAGGCCATGCCCTGATTTACAAATTATAGGCATATAGAATTATACACACATGCTAGAAACACACATACTGTATTGGATAGATGGAAAGATAGAGAGAGATGATTGATGAGGTAGATTGATAATAGACAGATAAGGCTATATATATATATATATATATATATATATATATATATATATATATATGTGTGTGTGTGTGTGTGTGTGTGTGTGTGTGTGTGTGTGTGTGTGTGTGTGTGTGTGTGTGTGTAGATAGATAGATAGATAGATAGATAGATACACACATACATACATTTTAGTGGGTAAAACATTTTAACAAAATGATAACCGACCCCAAAAGTTTAGCACATATTGTCTCCTATGGTTTCTAGCCAGAAATGTAGGAGCCAGAATAGACACTGTCAGTATATGTCAAAAAATTCATTTCACTTATATAGATGCAAGTGACCCTAATGCATTTAGTGTTTTTCGCTCTCCTTTGGATGGTTTTAGATCATTTATCTGTTACCCATCACTGGTAGCCTTTCTATGCCTCAGTAACGCAGGGAATTATAAAGATTCAAAACCCCAAAGCACAGATGGTTTCTAAGGAAACACCATTTTTTTCCAAAGCAGCAATTTATGTTATTGTGAGTAAAATAAATAGACCAAGACAGCCCTATAACATGGTCAATTCTGCAGCAGCGTTCATTTGGGGCTTTTTTTAGGGGATGGTTTTTTGTGTGCTTTTCTGTTTTTTATGTATCCTTATTTTATTCTTTTTCATAACATTTTAAATGTATTTTTCATTATTTATTTTAACCACAACCTTACCAATTTTTAATATATGTATATATATATATATATATATATATATATATATATATATTTAATTATGTATAATTTATATATAATTCTTTTTAAAAAAATAGTCACATTGAAATTGCCAGACAGGGTGTCTTGCAACAGACAATGAGGGTGTAATTGACATTGAGTTTGCAGAATAAAACACTCAAGAAAGATTTTCAGTTTCTGCATAATGTAAATTCGCTGGTTGGTGGGGAATTAACCAGATATTTTATCCCTGCTCCAGAAAAGATGATTTGGGTGGCACAGAAATATATCCTATCAATAAAGCCTGCTCTTCAAAAGCATGCATAGTAATTGAGATTGGGGATAGCTTTTGCTGTGGGTTGGCATTTCCTCATATCAATCTGACAAGAGCCAACTCAGGAAATTGCTGGTAATATTCATCTGGGGACCACTTTCATTAAACGTAATTCATTCGACTTTCACAATAAATTGAGTGACATCCTTAGAGCACAAGCTCTTTATCTTTGACGGAGTGCTAGGCAGGTCTTGTGTTTTCCTTCTCCCTTTATTGTCACATTTCTTAAAGCACAGTCATCAACATGTCAATCTGATGCTTAAAATTACTAAATCCGTATTTACAAAGCACCCATGAGGTTGTTTGAAAGCTCACTTACAAGAAGAGCTAGTCCAGAGCAAACTGCCTGATAAATCACAACCATAACTTGCCAAAAAAAAAAAAAAAGGAAAATGAAGTCATATGTTATCAGAGGCAAGCACCCAGAATCAGATTACAGAAGAAGAGGTGACAGCTCGGTACAAGTATAGGAAGGCTCCATGATGGGAAATAATTCTTAGGGTCTGGGTTTTGTTAATTACCCTTAAAATACTTGGTACAACTGATTATCCAAGTATCATATATAAGGATTCTCTTCTTAATTTACAGGGACCATATTGCTTGAGAAATACAATCAGTGTATTTCAGATTTGTTATAGTTTCCCGATAAGCAGACTATATTTATATATATATATATATATATATATATATATATATATATATATATATATATATAGTCTGTGACAATGCGACTACATACAGCGTTAGAATAGCGTTACTGAGCGGCTAGATGCGTAAATATAGCGCTACACAATTCTAAATCATGAAATCGTGCTCGTACAGGATTACCTATGAAATTCAGATAGTAACAGATATTACAATATTAGTTGTAACATGTTACTCTAACCTCCTCTATATAGAATTAAAGCTGTTTAAAGGGACGGTAAAGGGTTAAATCTATGGGACCAGTATCATCTATAAGAGAGCTATTTGAGTGCTATCAACTACAAAAAATCCAAAAGGTAATTTACCTTCCAGCAAAAGACTAAATAGACGGTTACTTTATTACTAGTGTGACCTTTAAAAAAGAATGAGCTCAGCCTATGGTTAATATGAAATATATCATTATATAAGGTCTATTTTAAGCTTTAATTAAATGTAAAACTTTCTTCCTTCTTTAGGAAAATTATACACTACTCCCAGTGAGTCAGTATAGAACAGATAATCCAGTAAATGTACTATTTTCACTTAAATATGGCTAGATATTTTGGGGAGTCCCATTCTTAACCCATTGAATGCCAGTGGGTTGATCTGGGCATCAACAAACATATTGAGCTACTCAATATGTTGTGTAAATTGTTTAAATTGGTTCGGCTGTTTTTTCATATAATATCATTTCACAATCCAGATTTTAGTTGTTTAAATAATATGTAATATTGTGCATAGATCACGTGGTGCCCATAAATAATGATTTAAAATCTTTTAAGTGCTCGGACTAAAATCTGTATGGAACTTAATGTTCAAAACTTTCGAAGTTTCGTTCACTTACTTATTTCTAGGTGTGTGCTCAACATAATGTTGAGAAATGAGATTTGGTTCTGTAACTCCTCACAAAGTGTCAATTAATTACACTAAAATGTATCTAAATTATTTAGAAACACAGAGAGCTGAGTTTAAAAGCTTTAAAGGCGGGGGGGGCGTGGCTTGCCTGGCTCGAAGATGGCTGCTTGAGTCTTTAGCTCCGCGGCCGACTCACAACAATCTGCTTCCATCCGACCCTACAGAACACGATGGGCAAGCAGAAACGCTCGTCCCAGCGTCCTGACACCCCAGACACTCAGTCCCGGCCGGCTGGATCCTCGCTGCGGGCTTATTTCCAGACCCCTGCGGTCCTGGATACTCAGCCCCCATCGCCCAACATGGCGCCCTCTCCGGCGAGCACGACGACCTCGGATGAGGCCCCGCACTCACCTCCACCGGCTGCTGCCGCACACTCATCCGCGGACCTGCAGGAGTTGTTCCGCTCTCTACCCACAAAGGCGGACTTCAGTAACCTCATCGTGGAGGTCAAACGGGCCCTGCACGAGGAGGTAGCGGCTCTCCGGGCGGATATCACGGGAGTGGAGCAGCGCACTTCCCGTCTGGAGGATTCGCATGCCCAGGCTGCTCGACAGCTGCAGGACCTGCACCACTCCACACAACGCCTGACGGGCCTTGCGGCTGAGCTCCGCCGCTCCGTGGAAGACCTCGAGAACAGAGGTAGGAGGAACAACGTGAGGGTGAGGGGGCTGCAGGAATCAGAGGGCCCTGAAGATCTGCGGGCCTTGCTGCAACGGCTTTTTAATACTCTGCTGGGCCGCGCACCTGACGCTCCGGTGCGCCTGGATAGAGCACACCGCGCGCTGCGGCCCCGCGGGAGGCCCACGGATCCGCCTAGGGACGTAATATGCTGCTTTCAAGATTTTATTTTGAAGGAGGAAGTTATGTCTGCGGCGCGCAATATGCGCACTATTACGTTTGAAGGCCATTCTCTGGCGCTTTACCAGGATCTCTCCCCCATTACGCTGCGTAGCCGGCGGGCGTTGAGACCGCTTACTTCCTTGCTCCAGGAGCGCAACATCAGATACCGTTGGGGTTTTCCCTTTCAACTGACAATCACGCATGCTGGCTCCACCTTTTCTGTGCGTAAGCACAGCGATGTTGCGGGAGTGGCTTCGGCCCTCGGGTTGCCTGTGCCGCAGGTGCCGGACTGGTCCCTTATGGAGGATGATTCGCGGTTCCTGCCCCGGGCGGTTCCTGCCCCGGCTCCTCGTGATGCTCCGTTGCCACGGCGTCCCCACCTGCGACGTGGAAGGTCCACGGATGACGGGAGAACCACCGCGCAAATACGTGAGGAGTAGAGGACCACGCCCATCGACCGTCACTTGGACGCTGTGCCGTCATGCTGCGATCCGTGGGGAGAGTTTTTCTGTTTTTTTTTTTTTTTTTTTTTTTGTTTTTTTTTTTTTTTTTTTTTTTCTTTTCGGCTGCCTACAAGTGGGACGGCAATGTACCACGGCGCACAACAGAAAGTCCCTACGTTTCTTAGCCCTGGAGGGCATGCTGGTCGGCCTGAGCTCTGTGCATCGGACTGCCGCTATGTGGACATTTCTGTGCTTCTGCAAGTGGGTTTGGCACGCTGCTGCACTTGCTGCTTTTCCCGAATGTGCCTTACTCTTCCTGAACACTCGGCGTGCTCGGACTCGTTACATTTGTTATTCTTGTTGCGGCACTTTTTTTTTTTTTTTTTTTTTTTTTTTTTTTTTTTTTTTCTTTCTCTCTTATGTATTATTATTTTTCTTCCGTTGCGTGTGCGCACTAGGTCTCCATGCCTGACTGTTACATTCATACTTTGCCGTTATTGTTATATATTTTTCAGTCTACACTACTGTATAACTGCTACCTGTTTGGTCTCTCTCCTACACCATGGCGGCTATCTGTTTACTAGCCCGGAGAGGGCACGCTGGCTGGCCCGGGTGCTTACTTCCTAACAACACTTTATACTCTGTGCATCTGATTGCCTTTGTGTGCCAACTTATGTGTTTATGCAAGTGTGTATAACAAGCGGTTGACCATATTGATTTTCAAGCATGTGCCTTACTCTTCCTGTACATTCAATATGATTGGAGGCTTCCAAAGGCCGCTTTCATCTGGTGGGCTCACATTTATTTCTCGCGCTGCAGCATTGCATTAACAACCCCCCCCCTTTTTTTTTTTTTTTTTTTTTTTTTTTTTTTTTTCTTCTCTCTTATGTATTATTATTTTTCTTCCGTTGCGTGTGCGCACTAGGTCTCCATGCCTGACTGTTACATTCATACTTTGCCGTTATTGTTATATATTTTTCAGACTACACTACTGTATAACTGCTACCTGTTTGGTCTCTCTCCTACACCATGGTGGCTATCTACGTTTACTAGCCCGGAGAGGGCACGCTGGCTGGCCCGGGTGCTTACTTCCTAACAACACTTTATACTCTGTGCATCTGATTGCCTTTGTGTGCCAACTTATGTGTTTATGCAAGTGTGTCTAACTAGCGGTTGAACATATTGATTTTCAAGCGTGTGCCTTACTCTTCCTGTACATTCAATATGATTGGAGGCTTCCAAAGGCCGCTTTCATCTAGTGGGCTCACATTTATTTCTCGCGCTGCAGCATTGCATTAACACCCCCCTTTTTTTTTTTTTTTCTTTTTTTTTTTTTTTTTTTTTTCTCTTATGTATTATTATTTTTCTTCCGTTGCGTGTGCGCGCTAGGTCTCCGTGCCTGCCTGTTACATTCATGCTTTGCCGTTATTGTTACATATTTTTCAGACTACACTACTGTATAACTGCTACCTGTTTGGCCTATTTCCTACGTCATGGCAGCTATCTACGTTTACTAGCCCGGAGAGGGCACGCTGGTTGGCCCGGGCGCTTACTTCCTAACAACACTTTATACTCTGTGCATCTGATTGCCTTTGTGTGCCAACTTATGTGTTTATGCAAGTGTGTATCACAAGCTGTTGAACATATTGATTTTCAGGCATGTGCCTTACTCTTCCTGTACATTTAATGTGATTGGAGGCTCCCAAGGGAGGCGCTGCAGCACTGCATTAACACCCCCCCTCCTTTTCGCGGCTGTGCCTTCATCTTCCCGCACACTTAGTGCGCTCGATAACGCTACATGGTAGCTTTCATTTCGTAGGCTCATAATTGTTATTATTCTGTGGGGGTTTCTTTATTTATTTATTTATTTTTAATTATTATTATTATTTTATTTTCATCTTTGGGTTTTTTTTTTTTTTTTTTTTTTTTTTTTTTTTTTATATTCCTTTCCTCTTTCTTTTTTGTTTCTGCTCTCTCCCCTCTCTTTTCTTTATGACCGAGTGGCGGGTCGGGTGGTGGGAGGTGCTTGTGGTGTTCTTCACTAATATAGCCTATATTGTGGTTTGTGTTCTGTTCTGTTTACGGTTGGTTCAGCTAATTGATTCTGATTATGTGAGTGGCGGCTGCGGGGTAATGTGGAGTTCTTGTTGCCTCTAGTTTTTGGTTTCTTCCGACTCATATTGGCTCTCTCCACCTTGCTGCCACTTTGGGCGGGGCTTCTACTACCCCCCTAGCAGGTCGGACTCCGTCTTGCTGGACGCCTGGCCTTGTTGCCGCCGTCCTTTCCGACAACTGCTGTTACGCGCTGCTTGCGCGGGTTCCCGTTGGTGTTTTGTGTGTTTCTCCTCCCTGTGTTTCCCTGTGTTTCTCCTCCCTGTGTTGTGTGTTCCTCCCTGGTCTTTCTCTTTTGTTACCAGTCGTCTACCCCTTTTCTTTTTCGCGTCTTGCTCCCCCTCTCCCTCTTTACCTCCCCTTCTCCCACCTCCTTGTTGTTTTCTTTTGTCTTTTTCTTTATTTGTTGGTACATTTTTTTTTTTTTTTTTTTTTTTTTTTTTTTTTCTCCCATTTATTTCTTTTTCTCCTCTCCCCCTTCCTCTTCTCTCTCCTCTTCCTCTCTTTCTCTCCCTTTCGCGTTTTTCCACGCTCCCGCTCCCTTTGCTAGCTTCTCCTCATGCCCCGTCTCGCCTCCCCCTTTCGGGCAGTGGATTTGGTTGCTCTTAGCCTCAATGTTAGGGGCCTTAACTCGCCGGAGAAACGGTCTAGGGTTTTCCGGACTCTATGCAAAGCTGCCCCTTCGGTGGTGTTCCTCCAGGAAACTCACTTTCGTGGTGGACATGCCCCTGTGTTTCGTCACCCGGCCTTCCCGCAGATATATACGAGTAATTTTGTGGATTCTAAGTCCCGCGGCACGGCTATCCTGCTCTCCCGTCGCGTTCCCTTCCTTATGACTGCTCAACAGGAGGACCCTGGGGGCAGGTTCACGTTTGTCAAGGGCACTGTCCATGACCAGGTGTTCACCTTCGCATCGATATATCTCCCCAACAGGGGTCAGTGCTCCGCCCTGTCTCGTATCCTTCGTGCTCTTATGGGCTTCAAGGAGGGCATATTAATTGCGGGAGGGGACTTTAATGTAACGCCCGACCACAGCTTGGATTCGACATCGCGCTCGTCCCCTACTCCACCATCCCATGTCAAGCAGTTTAACTCCATTCTGCGCCGATACAGGCTTGTTGATTGTTGGCGAGCGTTTCACCCAGGTGAGCGGGATTTCACTTGTTATTCTGCTCCGCACCGGTCGTATTCTCGGATTGATTTGTTCTTGATGGAATACTATCATTTGGGTCAAGCTGAAGGGTGTTCTATCGGTGTTGCTGAGATATCAGATCATTCCCCAGTGACCCTGCGACTCCGGGCTCCCCTTTATAAGCCTTCCACTAATTCCTGGCGCCTTAATGACTCTCTCCTGACTAATGACGACGTGGTTCGGGCTGCTTCGGAGCTGCTGTCCCACTTTTTCCTAGATCATGCCGCATCGGAGGTGAGCTGCCCTGCAGTTTGGGAGGCTCACAAGTGCACGGTCCGGGGGCTCTTTATCAGTAAGGCGTCTTACTTTAAGAAACTCCGCTCCCAGGAAATCTCCGATCTTTCTCAGCGCATCGCGGATGTGGACGCTCTCCACAAACGCACCTGCGACGATCGCACGTATCTCGAGCTGCTCGCCTTGAGGCGACGCTTGAATACTCTTCTCAACCACGATGTTCAGAGGTCATTCCTCCGCACTCGTTCCCTCTTTTATGAGCATGGCAACAAAAGTGGCCGTCTCCTCGCTAGAGCGCTGCGCTCCAAGCAGCAATCTCTATATGTTAGTAAGGTTAAAACTCCTGGGGGCCTGGTTTCCTGCTCTCCCACTGACATAGCGGACGCCTTTTGCCATTACTATCGCTCTTTATATAATCTCCCTGTTGGCTCCTCGGGTTCTGGACGGGACTCTCTCATACATGAATACTTAGGAAAACATATCCGTCGTACGCTGACTGCGGATCAGTCGGCGGCCTTGGAGGAGGAGATTGGTGAGGAGGAGGCGTGGGCGGCGGTGAAGTCGATGTCGGCGGGAAAGGCTCCAGGGCCAGACGGCCTCCCCTTGCGGTATTATCGCATTTTCTGGGAGCAGTTGAAGGTCCCGTTTGTGACTCTTCTTAACGCTGTGCGGAAGGGAGACCTCTTGCACCCCCATTCGTTGATGGCGACGATTGCTGTGTTGCCTAAGGAGGGGAAAGACCCTTTGCTGTGTCAAAGCTATCGGCCCATATCCCTCCTGAACGCGGATTTAAAAATTTTTGCTAAGGTCCTGGCTTCTAGACTGCAGGGTGTGTTAGGCTCCTTGATTCATCCTGACCAATCGGGTTTTATCATTGGCAGGGAGGGGCGCGACGGGACCTATAGGGCATTGAATTCGATTCACTTTGCCCAAGCGACGGGACAAAAAATACTTCTATTGTCCACGGACGCCGAAAAGGCGTTCGACAGGGTGGCCTGGGACTTCCTGTTCCAGACTCTCCGGACCATGGGTTTCGGACGGTTTTGGCTTCACTGGGTCATGTCGTTGTACTCTGCCCCTTCTGCGCGCATTCGCCTGAATGGAGCCCTCACAGATTCCTTTCCGATCCGCAATGGCACCAGGCAGGGATGTCCTCTGTCGCCCCTCCTTTTTGCCATCGCTCTGGAGCCTTTCTTACAGGCGGTTCGGGATGACCCTGGCATCCACGGCCTGACTTGCTCTGGCCGCGAACTGAAGGTGTCGGCGTACGCTGACGATTTGCTTTTTGCGATCTCGCAACCGGTTGTCTCCCTCCCGCATTTGCATGGCGCGCTCAGGCTGTTTGGCTCCCTCTCCAACTTCAAAATCAACACGGACAAATCTGAGGTGATGGATGTTTCTTTGTCAGCAGCTGAATCCCGTGCTGTTGGTGCTTCCTATCCGTACCGATGGTGCCGTGGTTGTCTCAAATATTTGGGGGTCTGGATCCCTACGGACCTCTCCTCTATCTACAGGGTCAATTTCCCCGGCCTCTTACTGCGCTTACGTCGCGACCTCCGGCGCTGGGATCTCTCCCACGTGTCCTGGCATGGGCGTGTTAATGTCATCAAAATGAATGTCCTGCCGCGGCTGTTGTATCTCTTTCAGACGCTGCCGGTGACAATTCCGGGTTCCTTTTTTTCTGAGTTGCGCACGCTCGTTACGGGCTATGTTTGGCGGGGGTCCCGCCCTAGGCTACGCTATGCGGTGCTTACGCGCTTGAAAGAAAGCGGGGGACTTTCCTTGCCTGACTTTTTCAAGTACTACTGTGCTACCCACTTATTGCGCATGTTGGAGTGGAAGTTTCAGCCGTCTTCTAAACTCTGGGTTGCTATGGAGCAGGCTGATACGCCTTTCTCCCTGCCTGGTAGCATGGGGCTCCGCCCTGAGTCCCTCCGTCTCTCCTCTTGCCCAAATCCTTTTGTGCGGGCTACTCTGGGGACTTGGCGTAGGCGTCAAGTCGGTGGGGCGCTTTCTTCCTTCCCGTCCCCGTTGACCCCCGTTGCTGGGAACCCGGATTTCCCTCCGGGACTGGAGAGGGGTTACCTCGATTCTCTTACGCTGTCTCCGGACACTGCTCTGTCCGCCGTGTGGGATGGCGCTGCTGTCCTGCCTTTCGAACGGGCTGCTCCTGCCGCTGAGGGCACTTTGATGCAGCGCTTCCGCTACGCGCAGATCTCTCGTTATGTTCGATCGGTTCCGGGCAAGCATCATCTTTCTCGACCTCTTACCCCTTTTGAGCAACTTGTCCGGCGACCTTGTGTCCCCAGGGGGGGGATCTCCATCCTCTACCGCATGTTGCTAGCAGGAGATTCTCTGGTCCCTCCGGTGTTCATGGGACGCTGGGAGGCTGACCTGGGGGAACCGCTCTCGGAACCCCAGTGGTTGAAGGTTTGCGTCTTGGCCCACAAGTGCTCTGTTGCAACTCGCTACCAGGAGACGGCTTACAAGCTCTTATCCCGATGGTATAGGACTCCGGTGGCGGTTAGTCGGGTTGTACCGGGGAGTGATCCCACCTGTTGGAGATGCGGGGTGGATAGTGGCACTTACCTGCACATGTGGTGGAGTTGTAGCACGCTTCAGCCCTTCTGGTCTGGGGTTTTCCGGTGTTTGGAGGAGGTCTGGGGGGAGGAGATTCGACCTTCCCCAGGCTTTGGGCTCCTCCTCCACTCTGAGAGGTCGTTGGGTAGTATGAAACGCTCCGTTCTCCGTCATCTTCTTCATGCGGCCCGTAGCCTCATACCGCTGTATTGGAAGCGCTCTGTGGCACCGCCCCTGCGCTTGTGGGTTTCGCGGGTGGAGGAGATCCGGACTTTGGAGGAGCTGATCCACCTGGCTTCTGACAGGATGGAGGCGTACACGATGACGTGGGCCTGCTGGCTCTCTTTTCTCTCCTCTCCTGTGCTTGTGTCGTTGCTTCAGTGATGACACTTGGCTTCCTGATATCTGTTTCTGCCTTACTGGCTCTTGGCTCTTTGCTTTTTCTTCTCTTTCTCTTACTTCCCTTCCCGCAATTCATTTTTTTTTTTTTATATACTGTGTGTGTTTAGGTGTTTCCCTCTCCATCACATGGTCTCGCGATAATTAGACTAAGGGCTTTGATTTTTGGCTTCCATTGCCTCTTACTCCACATTGCCTCGCGTTGCTTGCCATCTTTTGTGCTCCTCCTGAAGGAGGTTGCATTTGGAATGTATCTATTACTGCCAATATCTGCCTTGTTGTGTGCCTGACTCTTGGCCATGTCGCCGACACTGCGTTATTCATGTGATGTTTCCTACTGTTTTTGTGTTGTCCGTGTCCCTCAATCAATAAAATGTTATTTACCAAAAAGCTTTAAAGGCAGAAGGCGTAAAAGCTCTTTTTTTTGCGAACTCCAAATAAAAAACTCCTTGATAAAATAAGACTAATCAGACTATGAAAGTCTTGTTGCTTTGTCTTTGCAGTCCTTTAATGGAACATATAAAATATAAAAAAATATTGAAATATTGAACATAACATTTTTTTAAAAATATCAGTTGCAAAAACCACCTTCTGAGCTGTGTATTTTCTGTGGCTTTTTCCTTTATGTTCCTTAAGAATAATATTATAGGTGTAAGTACCTATGCATCTAATACTGACATTGGGCCTGTCTTGTCTCCAGGGAGTATGGATTTTGAAACTCACAGAAATTCTGAACGTATGGCTAGAAATAAAAGTTAAATTTCTGATCTCAACACCCTCTCCTCTATGGAAATTTTTGTATTTCCTATATATATATATTTATATGTAGCAAAAAATACATTTAAACACAAGACCAGGTAGAAGAGATGGTTATTATGGTGTTTTAGGTCCTTGGCATATTATGTGTGTGATTTTTGGTATTGAGAAGTCTTCTGACTTTCCAGTTGTAAAAATGAAAACAGTGTATTATATGCTGATAAGGCTTCCTGTATATCATTATGTTGGAAATGTATTTTTAAGTTTTGGGGCAAACACAGGAATTTTATTTATATTATTTAATGTATCAAATTAATACAGTATACTGCAATACGTATAATACAGCCTAACTGGCCTATTAATTTTCTTGGTGCAAAGTATGCTACTTATATTGAAATATTGTTTAAATCCAACATGTGGGGTCTATGTATAGGGCAAAAATAAAATGAACAGGGTAAATTATATCCTTTTTTTCTTGCCATTCACAGAACTCATTGTACAAAGACTGGGCAGTTGGAATACCCTGGTGAAATAGAATGGTTTCCTTTGGTCCTATTTTTATGGCACCCCCTAAATAATTAAAACATATATATATAAAATAACAACTTTAATTTTTTAAACTTTTTTATTTTATTGCTCCAGAAATTGTCTTGAGCGAAATTGGAAAATTGTATTCCTATTCCACAATTGCCAACCCCCTGTGAAAAGGCATTCAGGTAATGAAGTCTGTAAGTAAACGGTAATTGAATCAGCATAATTTGCACACTGAATGGTTTTCAAATGCTCCCAGTTCACAATTAAAGCAGAATTAATACGCTTGTTGTTCAGACTGTACTGCATTCGGATAAATCCAGCACAGTTCTTATAATGAGAGAAAATGGTACTTTAAAGTGCCAGAAAACACATTTCAAATTTAACATAGCATATTGATTCCATTCTGCTTTTGGGTAATTATTTGCCCATGTTATTACAATGTTAAATATCACTAAGTACCATAGAGGAGGAAACAGCCAGTGGTATCATTTCTAACTTCACATTTTTATACACACTGATTCAGACTGTTACTAAACAGAGTTCCCAAGTCTAGTTTAAGACTAGAGTCTACTTTCGAGCCTAGTTTAACATGATTCTACCGAGTAAAGTTAGATTTAGCTGTTCAAATTGTCAGTCCCATTTAAGAGGTTGAAAGTCAGTCTGAATGGATAATACTTCTTATTCTTCTTTGCTAAAGTAAAAAAAAAATCAATGGGTCAAAATATTTATGTTTGCACATTTCGTCCCACACCATCAGCTCTATAAAAGAAAAAAAGAAACATAATGTCTTTGGAAGACATTCATTTCTTGAATGTAATAGCATTCTGATGAATATTAATCAAGGGAAGATAGGGGTGTTTGAAGGGAAAACAGCTGTGTCTTGTGGTTAGTCTTCACCTGGCCAAGCCACAGTGCCAAGTACCTCTAAGTGTGATGCGCAGCGCCCTCTAGTGGCACAATTGGATCCAGGTCCCTAAGCGCAGGCGAGTCATACCTGTCTGGGTTTCCTTAGTAGCAAAGGTTAACTGCCATTATCAGTTCATTTCAGACTACAGCACCGGGATCACTAGCAACGCACTGCTGGGTGTTTGGCATTTATATGCAGACAGAATTCAGAGGTCATTGACTTCATGTGAATAATACCCCGTCACATGAGCTCATCCAGACACACGATTATGGAAATCTCCCAATCCAGCCCTCACACACATATGCTACAATGACACCTTCTACCACCACCTGCATATGAATTAACCCTTTCTGAACAGAAGTGGAAGGCTACCAGCAGTAGATCAATAAGAGTGTGACCCTTAAAGCTCTTTAAATCCCATAATTATTACCATGGTCATCATTGATACTGTCATTTACTAGATTCATTAATATTACCTGGACATAAGCATTATGACAGGTAACCCCTGTCTGAGACCCTTTTCCAATTTAAGAGAAATAGTTGAAAAATACTATCATGTCTATAGCTTATTATTAGCATCTTGTAACTAATCATTCTATAACTGGAGGTCTTGTTAACCAATCTAATAAAATAAATGATTCTTGACAATAGTCCATGTTTCAATGAGCTATACACAACTCCAGGCACCCTTTGGTGCATCATTTTGAAATTTTAGCATTTTAGAATATCTGTATGGAAGCTAAAGTTTATAATGGAGAAAAGTCACTGATATTTTTGATGTCTTTGGCATAAACAGGTTAACTGGAATGTTAGGTGAAATATATATATATATATAGTGTAAAGTTCTAACAGGAGATTGATAACTTTTGGAATTCCAGACTCCAGAATGACTTTGTTAAACCTTGGCTGGCTGAGCATACTTAGTGTTGGCGTGAAAAGCATCTGGGCTACCAGAGAACTCTAAATTGCAATTCCCTGGTCTGGGAGCCTGAGAAAAGTAGAGTCTTTTACTTGGACCCCTATAGTGGAGGATGGAAAGGGAAGGGTGTTCAGCTAACACTGAGCAATCTAGATGAAATGCAGCAGGGGCATATGTACTTTTACCCAAAGCTCCTTAAGAAGGCAATCAGACTCATGAAAAGGTGGTAATTGCGATGATTAGCTGAGGTTATTACTTGTAGATTTGTCTGCATACATTATTAGGTATATAGAGTCAGGTAGGAAACTTACCAGGTGGAGGGTGGACTGAAGAAGAAGAACGGAGAGCCAATACACAGCCTGCATCCTCCCGGATCAAACTTACTTGGGATATCCTGCTTGATCTGTCTGTTCCTTCAAGAACATAAATCCAAGACTGACATTCACTTTACAGAACCAGGAGAGCTCTCACCAGCCTAGATAAAAACGAAATTATAAACCCCATGACCACAAGACACAAGGGGGGAGAAACAGTAAAGTGGAAGGGGTTGGAGATGAGAAAAATACGGCTAGATCGGTTAAAATGAAGTTAATCCAGCAGGGAAGCAAGGCGATCGCACCGATGTTGGATGCCAGGATAATTCTGCAGATAGATCACTCACGAACAGTCCAAGTGTGAGTGCTTTTGGAGGGTTGGGTGGAGGGGGTTGAAGCCAGAATGCAATAGGTTGCTGAGTATGAATAGGCAGCCCTTGCTTGCTGGGACTGAGCTCTTACTGATTGCGAGTCTTGGCTTTGCTGTTTGATATCTCTCGGGCTAAAAGCCTGCAAAGAGAATCACAGCCACATCCAGCAGCTCAGCATCAGAGTGACACAGAGACAGAAGGGGACAGAGCTGCTGGAGAGAAGATACCAAAGAACCAAGAGTAGGGAACAGCGACTCAAGACTTTCACTAAATCTGAACATCAAACAAAGTCAAGCCCTATTTGCATATAGGGGACAATAAAAAGCAAGTCTTGTGCAGTAAAGAACAAGCCATGCCCCCACCCACATACACGCAGTTCAACAAACAGTGATCACAACACAGAGGAACTTGAACCCACTTGCCTCCCTTTGCATCTGGGTGTGTGATGTGGCACTAGAGATCCACTAGCATGGTGCACCTGGGGTGATCCAAGCTGTAAGGTTTAGCAGATGGCAGTCTGGGGCAGGTTGGTCCACCTTAGAAGGAAGGTCGGCAGGAAGGTCGACCTGTGGCCAGGTAGAGTGCTGCAAGGATCTCTAATACACTCCGATGAGGTTAGTGGACACTGTGGTAGTCCAGAGTTAAGAAGAAACGAAGTGTGGGTGACTTCTGTACTCCAAGTCATATAAGTTGAAGGGACTGGTCATTTTTGGTTTGGCTGCACAATCTTTGCTATAGGTAACCATGTCCTAACATGCCTTCTACAAAGTGAAGTGTGTGGAATCAGAAATAGTCAAGAAAGGTCAGAAAACACCCAGGAACTGTTTACGCAGATGTGTAACGAATTGATATACCGTTCTTCTCCAGAGCGCAATGGGGACAAGAAACGTTTGCTATATTACATAACCCTACCACTAGGGGCGCCGCTTCCATTAATATCCTTCAAGATGTAGCTGGCAGTCTAAAATGACGAAAACAATCTGAGCAATAGGTGTAGGGGGCTCATTTAAATTAATTATCACACAGAGAGTAATTTTGATTTGCATGTTGGATGAAACAGACTCTGCTTGCAAGAGAACATTTTTTTTCTTGGATTCTTCCATGCTGGTCTATGGCATCAGGGAGGGTGGAGGAGATGTGAGTTGTGCCAGCTCTGTGGAGTTAATGGATGATTTCTTCATTGAGAGGTACAATCAAAAGCCTACAACAAATAAACACAGTGAATATCTGGCTACCACTCCAATCTAACACTAATGCCAATCTGGGGACACTGCTTCAATATATATATATATATATATATATATATATATATATATATATATATATATATATATATATATATATATATATATATATATATATATATATATCTATAGATATAGATATATATATATATATATATATATATCGTAGGTTTACACTGATTGTGTATTATTTTATCATTATTTCAGTTTGTTATAGTTTGCAATATGTCCAAAGGCCTTTACATATGGAATGTCAGATCACTAGCATGTCTTGAATTGAGTAGTGAGCCCAGGATCTGGAACATTGGTAGCATTATTACTTTAAGATTTGCCCTCCATTGATCCCTGCTAAATAACCCCCTTTCCATGTGATGCTATATAGAGTATGTGCTGTCTTCTCAATGTGAACACAATGTAAACAAGGAATTGCATTAACTATAGCAAATAATTTGTGAACGCAATCCTGGGACTTTATATTAACTATGGAACTAGATAATAAAGCAGTGTCTGTTATTTACATGAACTGCACTTTTTCTGTCTCTCACTAAGAGGTTCTGGCATAGTAATAGGATGTGGATGATTTCCAATTTTACATGCAATGTATCATGTTTCCTCTATTGGTGTGAAATTTAATTGAATGCATTAATAGCTACATGCAATGTCATGAAAGATTGTTTCCTCTTAGCAAAGGCTAGACAGTCTCTAGTATTGCTAGGATCTGCTGCTTGCACAGTGCTTAGCCAAAGGTTCAGTAAGCATGATGGGAGTTAAGCTTAAATGTACAAAATTACAGGTAAAAAGACTACAAATTATATAAATAGTGCTTTTGAATCTGCTGGTGCTCTATAATTCAATGTGATGATATATATATATATATCTATATATATATATATTATAGTATTTATATACAGTATATAAATATCTGTTTATATATACACACTAGTGATGTAATATTTAAGTGTGATATTTACTATTCTAATGATAACATGACATATGAAATGGGAAATAAATTCATTGCTCATAACATGGCACTTGTATTTTTGTTATTTTAATTTTCTTTCTCTGTATATATTTTTTTTTACATATAATAAGACAACATTCAAATATTACCTTCTACTGTTCTTGTTTGCTGTATCTATCAATCATATCCACAATATGCTGCAAACAATGTCATTGAGTGATGTCTATCCATGAAATTAGAAGGGCACCTTTTTCCCCCTAACATATATTGTAACTAGCCACAGACATCAACAGGGCCAATTGACTGAACCCAAAAACTTGCAAAAGGGGAGTTCAGCTGATCCATGCTATAAATAAATAAATCTGCTTACACACAAGGTGAATATAACCAAATCCTAATAGGCTTTCTTAGCAGTGGTTAGCTTTCAATGAAAATTGTTTTGCATGAAAGAGAGAAATTTGAGTGAATTAAATGAGTAAAAAAATAGCATGATTTTAACCTTTTGTGTGCCAGAGATCTTAAGGAGAAACTTAAACCTCTGCTACTTGCTCAGAATCCATTAAAATTATGGTATGCCCAACCATTGTCCTCATTCTGCATTTATATTATTTTATAGAGATTTTTTTATATGCTGAAAAATAGTAATTATTGAGCATTTAAATGATTTTTAATCCCTGTTAGAATCCACTATTTTTCTCTTATCCTAATAGTATCTGCACATTCCTGGTATGTAGTACAATATCTGATCCGCAGTCTCTTAGCAGTGTTATTGTCTGTAAGATTGTATTGGCATTATGGAAACATATTACCATATTTCACCAGATGAATATCTTCTAAAGGGCAAAAATACAATAATCCTTCACATTTATGTCCATTTTATTATAGGTTTAAATTGGGGCCTATTTATATTCAAATATCCTATTGCTGATGGTTAATATGCTGTGACCAGCATTAATATTCTGCAGAATTGAGATTCTAATACTACAGTAGTTTTATTTCCATCATAGATATGGATTTCTGCTGTACACAGAAATTAGTTATCAAGACAACACCCAATATGTATTAAGGTGTGGGGAAAAAAATATGAAATATACCTTCAATACACTAATGAGCCAGGCTTTACAAATATTTAAATGTGACCAATTCTTATTACATAACTTAAAGTAGATTAGTATTACATTATTACCTAGAGTGCAGATAATTCACTTGGTCTTACAAATACAGGAGGCACTTTTAAATGTCCTCATGTGATCATGTTTGCAGCACACTCAGCTCTCTATTATCTACCTATCAATCACCTATCATCTATTTCTACCTAAAACTTAATATTGTATATTATTATATTATGATGCATACATGTATGTATACATTTTTACACACACACACACATATATATATATATATATATACACACATTGTAGCTTTTCTCTATATCTTCTATCTTCCTCTTTATTTTTTGTTTTTGTGCGTTATATTTTTTTGTGGGGGGAGGTTTCCAGTTTTCACAATGCTATAACTTTGTAATTTAGCTGTTTTCCAACTGGCAATGTTCAGTATCAGTAGAAGTATGCAGAATAAAAACCTTAAGGCTCACTCTCCGCATATTGCATTTAGATGCTTTGCTGGTTCTACTTCAGTTCCTTTAATGTAAGCTACTTAATTAACTTTAGATTAAAAAAACACAAAGCGATGGAGGCACCAGGGCTGAAGATGCTGAGCTTGAAACACAAGAATTCTAGGGTCAGGGGAGCAGAGTTCAGGGTGCAGCAGTGCTAGTAGTCTACAACAGAATTTTTTTTATTATATCAACTTGTTCAGCACTGTAACATGCTACATTAATTTTTCTTATAAAACTTGAATTTTATAAATATGAATTGACTTCCTCTGTCACATCATTTTTAGAAGGTACTAAACTTCCACATTGGGAGCAACCCTTTTCATAGTTAGGTATTGATATATATGTGAAAAGTCAAGAACTGCCTTTCGTTATTAAATGGTTAATGCTAGATCTTACTCCTGTTTGCCTGTGTATCTGGAAAAGAAGTCCGTGTTTACACTTGGTTTCTTTAGCCTTGTATTTAAGGCTATACATGTTGACAACCTCCCTTGACTGTACAAGCAACCTTTTTCTGAAAGGCATCCTTGTTAACAGCTAAACCCATTTACTGCCAATGCCTGGTGGTGTTACACTGCCACACAGTGTTCCACGTGGGTAACAACACCCTATTTCATTGTGTTTAACCAATTGCCTTATGATTGGCACCTGTGCTGTGCAAATACTAATAAAGTTGATAGTTCAAGGAAATTAGTTCCCATTTTTTTAGAACATTTTATTCTGTGTTGGCTTTACACATTTCATAATAATATCAGTGAACAGTATCTTATATGTACCATTTGTAGTACTATTAATAAAAAATCAATGGATGAAAACCTGATGAAAAGCCATTCGAATGGGTAAATGTGTGTAATATTTTTGTAAAAAATATACAAAAAAAATAGCGGTCTCAGTCATGAGCGTCGAATTTCTGGACTCAATCATGGGCGTCCACAGGAAGTGGCAAGAGGGGCACTCTCCCCATGGAAATTTTCTGACTTAAATTTCGCCCATCAATCATAAAAACACAGGGGCATTTCAAATAATTCAGTTGTCTATCTTAACGAGCAGAGATGGTGCTGGACAACCTGCACTACAGCAGAGATAAATCTATTTCAAGCTTTCCTGTTTCCAATTTCATCTAAAAACCAGGCTCCCTGCCGCATGGCCGTTCTGGCTGAATCTTCCAATTTGGCTCAATACCAGAGAGGAGCCGCAACATGATGTGCAGACGCACTGCATCGCCATGCGTGTCCCTCTCCAGGAGATCACCGCTGAGCAGTGCTAGATTCCTGGACAAAGCAACCCCTGGCAGGAGTAATAAATAAAATAGACATGGTGATCTGTGTACTGAGTAGGTTAGGCTACTACAGCATCAACTGTAATGATCAACGATATTGGCAGTGCCAGTGTTTCATATCATTCTAATAATACTATGCCCCATTGGCATGAGTGGGGGATAATAGCCCCACGCATGCTCCACCATCTGCTTATGCCCCCACCTCTTGGGCAGGGCTAGATTTTGCCTCACTGAATGTACTCTGTGGACACACATGAAAGGGGATGTATAAAATCACCTAAAAGGAAGACACAACTGATTCAGTCTATGAGTAAATTCTTCCTTAAGCACTTCTTTTTCTGGACACACTGTTTGGCCAAGTAAAACACACAATAAAGGTTCTGAGAGTGGCCCAAATCACAGCAGCCCTCCTTGTCAGTGAGGGAGAGCTGTGTGAGCTGCAAGGATGATGGGAGAGGGAGTACTGTATGTGTGAGTGTATGATATTAGAGTGGGACATTGTGTATCTCTGTGGTAAGTGTATAGTGTTGCAGAGTGTGTGTGTATGTGTAAGTATATGGTGGTAGAATGTGCATGTGTTAGTATATGGTGTTAGCATGTGTGTATGTTAGTGTATAGTGTTAGCATTAGTGTGTGGTGTTAGTATTATTATTCGGTGTCAGTTTGTGAGGGTGTTGCTGTATGGAATTACAGTTAGTTTATCAGCATATGGTGTTAGAGTGTCAGGGGTGAATCTACAGTTAGTAGTGTGAGGGAAAGAGATTGTGTACGTTTATGTGTTAGTACGTGTGTGTGCGTGAATGTGTAAGTATGTGTGAGCATGAATTTGTATGTTTATGTATGGGCGAGAGGGAGTGTGTAGCATGAGTGTGTGTGTTAGCATGAGTGTGTAAGTGTGTGTGAGTACGTGTGTATTAGTGTGAGTGTGTAAATTTGTGTGCCAGTGTGTATGTGAGTTACCAGGAGGGGTGCAAGGGGCCGATGGGGCCAGCCCCCCATTCTTGTACTGCAATACAGCCGATGGCACAGTGAAAGAACAGTGCACATGCTCTGAAGCCAGAAGAACATAGGAGATAAGGAACATGGAAGCTAAGTACCATTATTAATGTGATGTGAGATTGTACATTTTGCTCCAATGCAGTGTTCCACGCATTTGAACAGTTATGTAAGGTGTGATGCAAATAAATCTTGCAAAGAGATTATTTTGTGCATATGCTTATTCTGCACTTAGTTGTGCTGTCTCTGAACCTTAAGGCTTGTTTTATGGGAAGAATCAGTGATGCAGAAAATTGCCAGTGAAATGTGTTTTGGGAAATATGCAATAAATTATGTCTTAAACTTAAGATCATCACAACTCAACATTCTTTTTATTGAAATAGTTGAGGTTCCAGAAGAGCAGTAAGTAGAAGAAACCTTGAAGATCCAGGTCAATGGGCCATCGCTATCTACTGATGTACCTTGCGTGTTAAATAAAAAAAGAGAATAATCAGAGAGTAATTTTTGTATACTTTATGAAATAATAATAACAGATTTATATAGAACCAGTATATTCTACAGTTCTGTATGGCGGTTGTAAAATTGTCTATTTTTTTGCAAGGAAAGGCTTACAGAACACACGGCACCTGGCTACCCAGAGCCCCCCCTTTCGGGATGCGTGTCAAGGTCGCGTGACACACACTATTTTTAGTGGGTAAGTGGGGGGGGGCGGCACGCAATAAACATAACCCCGCTCCCGGGGGCCCTGGAGTTTCCCCTTAGTCACCCGGAGACCCGAGAAGCAGCGCTTTAGTCTCTGGGCAAAACTCAGAGCTTTCCTGGATATGCTTATAACTTTTCTGCAATCCTATTGGATGAAATGATAGACATTTAGGTAAACAATCTTGTGTTATTTAACACAAAGTAACTGTTGCAACTGCAAAATCATTACAAAAAAATATTTTTCGTTGCATTTCTTCATATTATTATTTTTGGACCCCTATAACATAAAAGCCCATCATGTTCCATCAAGGTGCCCTCCATATAGAAAAAATCCTCTCTTTTGCCAGATTCACACAGACAACCTCCCCCCAGCATAGGGTGACCATATTTTATAACTGTGATTCTGGGAAAAGGGTGTGGCTTAAACAGGGGGTGTTACCTCAACTGGTGTGGCTTCAGCCTGCACATACATACATACATACATACATACATGCACCCTCCGCCCGCACATACATACAATATTGAGCACAATGCACTTTTTGTGTGCTTTTTCCGTGTAAGAGCATTAATCCGCTGCATCAATATACAGAATGTCAAGGACTGTCTGCATGTTCTAAGCACTACGTGGTGAAATAATAGAAAAGAATAACTTCTGTGCGTAGTCTTTATACACCAAGCCACTAAATATAGACATGCGAATAATCAGAGATTATTAAGCAGACATTATAGAATTTGACATGAATATTGTTTTCACAGATGTCTGGACATTAACAAACAGCACAGCTGGTTAATTCAAGGTAATAAAGCGATACTAGTCACAGGCAAAGAACAATGTGTGGGCTTTACATTGTTTCCAGCATATGCACATCATTTTAATGAGTGTCTCGGAGTGTACGCATGCCTATTCTATTAAAATGTGGGTTTCCTAAAGATGATGAAGCTAAACTACGGAGCATCTGCTGCCATGATATGCTAAATTTGACTGCGGGTCATGGAAGATCAGATGGCTTGTCGTTATCACAAGCTGAGCTGATGCGTATGATAGAATGAAAACCTACTTTAACATGAACATAGTGATAGGGCTGCGACCCCCGCGGAGAAGTCTGTTAGGGTGTGCATCTGATCAGAAGCCCACAGCTAATGGGAGCCATCCGCTGATTAATTAGTGTCACTCACATCAAGTAACGGCGCACAATACCTCGCTACATAGCAGGTACCCGGGTACCACTCCACTAAAGGAGCTTAAAATCCCTGTAAATGTATTTTGTAGAACGCTGTGCAGCACAGCGGGACAATATTACTGCAAGGAACCCCGCTGATTTAAAATCCTTGCCTCTTATCCCTTTACAGACTTTATTCTCTGAGTAAATGCAGCCAGTTGACTCCAGGTTCTTGTCTGTTCTCGTAGAATATTATTAGTAGGTCACAGGAATATACCTGATAAGGTAATCATTCATTATTATTCCACAGCATTATTACAAATTGTATATTTGTTTTGGTTGCTATATTATTATTATTATTATTATAATTTATTTTATTTATTAAGCGCCAACAAAATATGCAGTGGTGTACAATTTAAATGGAGCACTTAACACATACATAACAAATATACATTAATACATACAGACACATCAGGAGTTGAGAACCCTGCCCGGGAGCTTGCCATCTAGCCTTATATTACTAATGGTTCCTGGCAGGACTGGTGGGCTTTTGAGGTTACAATCTATCTTACACATAAACGTATTAGGAAATACTGGACACGTTTTAACGTTGATTGAATATCAGTATCAAGTTTTAAAAGTGAAATAAGAAAAGTGCTTCTAATACGATGCAGCTCATTTTGTCTACTTCTTGCAAAATTGTCCGATTTCTGTTTCTGATGTCCTAACTTTTACCTTTTAAAAAAAAAAAGCCATTTACTGTGTTTGCCTCCCTTATATTTTATGGTGAATTGTGATAGATTGCCAAAAACCAGACTGAGGAAATATTCTACCCTTTTACAGAAGACATTTCAAGCACAAAAGGTACGTTGTGCCCTTTCACTATGCAATTTATCAAGAACGAAGCAGTAGAGCCATAAACAGCGAAATAACAAGTGCTATTAGAGGTGTACAAACCACTTCCCCAATAAAACATGAATTATGGTGAACGCTAATTATGTGTAGGCCAGGCATGTTTTACCAGAATAATTACTGACATTCTTTTAACTATGCATACTCTGAATTGTCCGTATCATGGCTAGTTTTAGTACCAAAATAGCTTAAAGACACAATTTGGGCTTTGGGAAAAGGTTTATTAGATTGAGATTCAGGAGTGTAGCTTTCTTGGGTTTTTCAGCCATTTTTGGGGTCTACAGCGGGCAGAGATTAGATGTCCACCGAGTAGCTTGGTTAACGTGATCTGCGTACTGGAGGAGTTTTTAAACATGGTTCACTAGCCCACAATTGTGGAAGCGTTTGCTGGAAAGCTGAATGTTTCCTATTTAAAGGCCAATGCAAGATAAAAAAAAAGTATAAAGTCCACACATTAAATCAAGAAAATTAGCCACCCTGAAAAAAGGAATTGTTTTTTTTCCGGTTAAGTTATTAAAAAAATTGTATTTAAAAAAGAAAGGGAGCTACATTAGTTCCTAGCCTGCTTGGTTGTTATCCAATAAAAAAGCTAGTGTTTCTAATAGAAAATGCTAAATAAGAACAACTCCCTGCTGATAAATCACCACTATGCGTTACTGCCTTACCTTGGAACTCTCCAGGCTTCTCCCAGTCTCCAGGGTAGTTTCTTCTTTCTCAAGGCAGGGACATGGTGTTTGGTCATACCCACTCTTTGCCCGCAGCCCTCTTAGTAAAGGCTTTCTAGGGCTCCCTCGTTCACAATCTCCCTCCCGTAGAAGATAGAAAGCTCCAAGTAGCCTCCTTGATAAGGGCGTTCATGCCGAAACCGGTCGGTGTTTCCAGAAATAAAGAAAAGAACTGCTTTGACTATTATCCTGGCTGATGTTTCTCCTTTCTTCTCATTCATGATTGAGGATGATACATTTGTATCCAGTGAGTGCCTACTCATCTGTTTCCCCTGTCGCTCTCTCTTTAATCTGAGAAAGTCTTTTCTATCACACCTCTAGTGATTAGTAGTTTTATAAACTGAATGGATACCTGTAATTTCATATTAATTGAATTAATTGAATTAATTGAATTAACTTGCAATGTCGTCGAAATTATATTGTGCCGCGGATTTCACTTATCGTTTTGTAACTGATTTCTCCTGGTTAGACTGTCTTTTATTTTATAAATATCATGTTTTTAATGCATCCATCAAAATGAATGGTGGCTTTAAAGATTGTACTCAAAAAACATTATTAAGACTAATTTATTTCTGGAACATAATTTGGGAAAGCTAATGAGTTGAGCAAAACACTGACCAGACTAAAGCTTTTTATGGGGTTCCTGACATATTTCAAGATTCCGATTAATTGAGTAAAATAGGTAAATAATGTCTAGGGACTGTCTGGGGTTTTTTCAATTAAATCACATTGTAAAGAGTCCTGCAGCTAAAGTATTTCAGTTCTAATAATCAGATGAGGCAGATGAGAACTGTAATTATTACAGAATTGCTACAGAGGTCAGTAGTAAAAGGTAATGATATAAAGTCTAAGATTCTATGGCCATGGGTGATCCATAGGTCATGATTTAATTAGTACAAAACACCCATTACCCAGGTTTTAAAAAATATTGGAATATTATAACTTAAAGCGGAATTGTCACAGCTGTAAGTATCATTATATTCTTTGATTTTTTAAAGATATAGTTTAAATGTATTAATTTAATTTATGGAAGCTGAGATCTGTGGTCAAAGATGCACATTCATTCAATTCATTCAATTCTCTATCCTGGTGTTCTCTTCTTTCTCCGCACCTTACCAAGGTTACCTGATTCTGCCAACAGCAATCATCAACCTAACCATGGGATAGAGATAAGTTAATGAGGAAAAATAATCATAAATATGTTGAGAGTATACATATTAGTTTCTTATTTTAATCGGTGAACAGAATTACATTCACTTAGTGCAACAATCTGTAAACAGTGGTGTAAAAAGTGCATAATTATAACCACACACATCTGCACCAATATAGAGGATGGGGGGGTTTCATAGTATAGATTAGTTTCACATTCTGGATTACAACTCCAGGGGTCCATAGAAATTAGACCATAAAGTCGTTTGAGCAGGACCCTGATTATCTTTTGTTTCTTTAAATGCAAAATATAATGCAATTCACTTGTTGCTATGAACTGCTTACCCATTTTACAGAGTGCTTCAAAATATGATGACATTATATAAGTCAAAAAATAATAAATAAATAATAAGGGCTACTAACCCTTCACACTTAATAATAGAGGAAGAAACATAAAGCAAAAATGGAGAAGCAGAGGGAGAACCCTTTATGATTCCTAAAGCTTTTGATGCTCCACAATTATTATTATAATTATTATTATTTAGAATAATGAGCCTCGTCTTTGTGATCTAAAAAATGTGTAATAAATGGAAAACAGATTAACGGTGATGTATTATATGACAGCCAACGCTAAGACTTCCTTTTTTGAAACTGGCATTCACCTTTTTTTAATGGATGGATCAGAGACTCACATTTGTCAAGCTACGAGATGTTTCATACATTACCATGAACACATTGCATATGAAGTTAATAAGTGTAAGGTATTTGTCTGTCTTGTCATCGTTCATTATTTAATTTGAAACCTGCAGAAAGTCATTATTCTCCTGCTAACTCATGTAATTTTATTCTTCAAACATAAATCATTCTAAAAGGAAATTTTATGTGAAGAAGTCTACCCCAAAACTACCCAGTTCAACTCCCAACTGACCGATCATTTACACAACCCATGTTCATTCCTAAAACCTTAAGTTATCAATGAAAAGGCGGGTTTAACTTTCCATCGTTAGGTTCTTTGTTGTTTTAAACCCCAACAGTGGCTCCAATCACTTTGCTACAAGACATTTTTTTTCGAAAGTCGTACTTTTTAGTCTACTGCGAGATCGTTGGAGGATAATCTTTAAATTTATGCACCTAGACAACTAAACCAGAATAAAGTCATCTTGAGACTCAGGATTTTCAAATGGGATTTGTCAATTTCATTTTCTACAGACAACATCCCTTTTCTCTGAAGATTTGCTGCTGTGCCCACAACTCAGCGCCCTGATGAGCTATCTGTGTTGACAAAGATGGAACGTGGTGACAGTCGCTGTACAGAGAAGATGCAGGGGTCAGCACGGTTTCAGAACTGACAGTTTAAAGCACTCTTGTGTAGAATTGTTCTTAAAAACACATTGCATGTAATAGATTTAGATGCATGCGACCAATTTCTTTTAGAACAACTGAGAATGGTTCGCTAAACTTTGAAATATTTCCCTTCATCTTCCATTGATACAGTTCCACATGGTAGCACAGGATCGCTCCCTTGGGTCATCTCCTACCATACCCTTCCTACTCACTTTTAAACTATAAGTATAGATTTCTTTTAGACTTCCATAGTAAGATGCAGTTTAAAAATACAATTTAATTTAAGATTAGTGATTTTCTTTCTTCAAAAAATCTTACTTTATTGGGTCTATAACTATCTCAGTATATCAGGATAGATATTCAATTAAAAACACCCAGAAGAAATGGACAATAAATGATACATGGGAAGGAATATACCGGTAATCAATTGCAAATATATTTATTAGTATTGTAAATAGGTTAAGCATGAAAAAGGTAGAACCCACATTTTGCATGTCCAAGTTAAAAGTACAGTGATAGAGCCTACCTGATATATTCTAATGTACATATCTTATTTATAATGATGTTAGAATAATTTTGCGCATAGACACAAAGTGACGGCTTTGCCCATTTGTTCCCTGCTGTAAAAACTTCAGACCTTTTTTCGTCCTTGGACTTTTCCAAGTCCATCCCATGTATGTTTAAAGTCTCTCTGTGTTAACCTCTACTACCTCTCCTGGAAGGCTGTTCTGCTTATCTAACATCTTTTCAGTTAACTGAACCGCCTTACATTACCCCTAAATATATGACCTTCTAGGTTTAGACTAGGACTGCTTGTTTTTATATTCCTCCTGTTTTGCAATATACTTCTCTAGTAACATATTAATTTTGGGTTGAATAAAGGCACCACTCTTACAATATTGCAGTTGATCCAGAAAAGGCCAAAAAAAAAAATATTGAAGTAATTTCCAATTGTGCCCCAAGAAGGCGAAAAATTCCTTCTTGACTCCAAAACGGCAATCTGATTTCTCACTAGATCCAAAAATGAATCCTGTCCTAATTACCGTATTTGCTCAATTATAAGACAACCCTGATTATAAGACAACCCTGATTAGAAAAAAAGAAAAAGCCTGAATATAAGACTACCCTATAAGAACTACATTTTATTAGTAAATATTAATTCACATGTAAACTATTTTTCATATTTAATAACAAATTTGAGAAAAATGCATTTTTTGTTTTTATTTCCTTTTATTTGCCAACCTGCCCCCCTAGTTATGCACATCTGTCCCACGGCTTGCTACCAGATATGCCTTATACCCCCCCTATTTGCCACTCTTCCTCCCAGATATGCCATATACCCCCCTCTTTACCAGGTAAGCTTCGTGAAGAGGTGGGGCTATCTATGTGTGAAGCCAGGGCTAGTTGCATGTATGGGTGGGACTAGACTTGAGTGGGAGGGAATGGAATAGGGAGCAGGGTAAAAGTGGGCAGGGGTAGGCAGAACATGGGTGTGACCAAATGCCACTCCCCTGTCTGGAGAAAAAATAAAGTGACCCGGAGACCCAGGGCTTTAACCAGAGACTCCATGTAAAGCCTAGAGAGTTCCCAAGTACTGGAAGATAACGATTCGCGGTCAGCGGCAGTTCTGCTGGTGGGGGCTATACAATATTAATGTAGCCACACAGCAACTGTGGTGATCCAGTTGCACACCACAGAAACACATCTTGTATTTTCCATATTGTTGGTTACTAAATCAGACATGATCCAATACAAAGCAAATTATGTTTTGTCTAAAGAGGCATTTAAAAATGTCACATGAAAAGTAATATAAAGAAATATAATTTGAGTCTATTAGTCTTTCTTCTGCTTATCTAATGCCATTCATTAGCATTTTACTATCTTTATTACTACCAAGAATAATGTACACACAGAGATCATTAATGTATTTTTTTAAAAAGGCAATTTTTTCTTGCAAAGGAAATACATATTTGCGCATGGTTTGTTTAAGAAGCTGGCATGGTTTGTTTAAGAGCTTTCTCTTATTTTTTTTTATTTTAATGCTTAATGAACTAATCTTCATGTATCTACAGGAGATGATTCTCATCTCAAAATAAAATTAAAAAGAAAAACAATAAATTGTGTGCGATCTGTTTTACTTTTTAAAGCTTTTAAGATTGAATTCCACCTTTTCCGTCTTAAAATCATATCCTGGCATTGAGGCGATTGGATGGTTATTCTTGAATACTTGTATACGAGGCTTTTTCCAGCGATGGACTTGTCTTTGTTTTTTTAAGCAGATGTTCTTTCTCTCTTTGTCTGGAGACTGCTAGCATCGTGGCACCTTATTAAACAGCTCCTTCTGGTAATGATGCCAATCCTGCCTTGCTATCAGCCAGCAGAGTGGCTGAATCAATGAGACAGCTGGTGCTATCCTCCCATGAGAGTAAGTGCGTTACCTACATGATTCATGCAGTTTGTGCTCGCTTGAATTCAGGATCACATAAATGATTTTTCTTAGAGAGAGGGAAATAAATGAAAAGAAGAAAAAACGCTTTGTAAGCCTAATTCAGTAGGAGTTGGGAGCCCAGATGCTTTTTAAATGTTTTCAGATGATATAGTGAGATTGTATTTTTCATTTTATCTTTCTGTACAATTTTGGTATGTGGTTTTATCTGTCAGCTAAAACGTACAATATCTAAATCTCCAGATTTAAACCTCAACTATAATAGAATATCATACGGTAGGTCCAGCTGAAAGAAACATAAAAAGGGGATGTTGACTCTATGTTTCGGAAACAAAATATTACCTTTGAACCAAGATAAATGTGGCATATATTACAAACGTGCAGCTTCAAAAAATACATGTGAAAATAAATAAAATAAGAAAAATTAAAGGTGGCAGTGTTTTATCTAAATATATCTGTTGCATGAATATCATATAATACCACAATGAAAATGTAAATGTAGCTTATGAGTATTTCAAGAAACTTGCTTGATTTTGGTATTATGTGAGGAAGACGCTCTTTTATAGAAAACAAGAGTCCACCAGATCCACCAGTTTCACAGCAAGGTCCCAGTTCTTTCCCAGTAGCATTCCATTCAGACGCGGCCTGTTTTTTTTAACATGCTCAAGATAATGATTTCAGATTTAGTATATGGTACAAAGAAGACGACCACAGGTGTCCATTCACTAATGAACTCAGCAAGACTAAGAAAGCAGAGAACAAGTTGAGCCATTCATTCAGCAGTGTATTTACCATGGGCAAGGCCTAGGCCTCGACAAGTGTAGCACCACCAGCTGCTCTGTCCATCCATCTTCGTTGAGGAGCACCAGGTTATAATGTCTTATCCTGCTTCTCCATGACTTAAACACTACTCAGATTGCATGGAAAGATGGACAATGATTTCACCTATCCCTGAAAACAAAACAGTTTGTGGATGGTATACTAACGAGTCTGGCAGGAATTTCATCTATCTATCTATCTATCTATCTATCTATCTATCTATCTATCAACATCAAGGATGCCACTAATCATATCAGAGGAGCTCACAACACTACCTTCTACAGCAGTAAACAGACTGATAAGCTTTCAGAGAACTGGCTAAACAGAGCTGAGGCACAAGAAACACTAGCCGGTGCACTTTTCTCTCAGCTATCAGGAGAAGCATGGAAGGCCCTGAGATTCACCTGCTTGGAGCTTATAAAGCCCATTTCTTTAATTAGTTTTGGGTAATTAGTTAGTTTTGGCATTTTACCACTGCCTGATCTCATGTATTACCTGCTGAGAAGTGAGATCGGACAAGTGAGAAGTGAGTGTCACTGTCACTGTCACTATATATATATATGGACAATGTTTATCAAGGATTTATATTCTTGAACATATACCAAAATCTTCAACAACTTTACCCACTTCCAGAATTTCTATATTGGTAAAAAAAGGTTTAAAAAGTCAACAAGTTTTGCAATCACATAACTTTCTATTGCTGCAATTGAATTACCGTGTCTCTAATTTCTTCAGTTCCCATTACATAGCAAAAAAACAGCCTCTCCTAAGTTATACCTTATATTAATAAAGAAAATAACTAAGCCTGTATAAATTGTTCCAAGCTTTTGTTTAGCCACAACCACGGACACTCTTAGCGAACTATCCTGTTTTAGAGAACATTGCAACTGATAGAAGGATACATTGGAAAAAAAATGTTAGGTTTATTTTGAAAAGTACTGGATTTGTATCAAACAAAAGTGAAATAAAATAAAGTCAGCAGCAGTAGACAGGAAAACCGCAGTCAGAGTGAAATATACAAAAAAAAGAGGAGCAATGGAGGAACATTTCTTCTTTTTATTTTTTCAAGTGGATATCAGACTAATTTTTCTCTACAAATGTTGACAGGCATGGAGCACAAATCCAAACACAGTGAATATTATATCCTCTTACAGCTACAGAGGACAAGAAACATTGACTCCACGGGGTGTTAAACATCAGCTTGCACTGTTGGAAACATTCCTTAAAACCCTTTTTAGTATGGATTATCAGAGCATTTATGACCTTCTGTGTACATTTATTATTGAAATCCCATGCTGGGGCATTCATCCTCTGTTAATGTGTTCAGATGGGTACAATATCATGGGTCAGATCGAACAGTAACTACCGCTATGCTCTGGTATACCTGTATTAAAGAAATACCATCTCTCTGGTATTCTAAGGTACTATTTAGTTTATGCTTGTTTATAAGATAATTTGTTTACAAAAATCTTTGTTTACTTAAAAAAAAAACAGGAACGTAAATAAATGGTAAATGTTGCACCAGAAACGGTACTATTTCAATATGTCTATATCCAGTGTTCAATTTATATAGGATCATTGTATGTCATAAATTGTACTTATTTTATTTATTGTCATGATTACCAACAGTTCAAATGTTTTTGTACTTAAAGGCATTGTCCCATAAGGCAAAACTTAGGCCCCATGTTAGGAAAAGCTCTGCATGCAAGGCAAGAAGGACTGCTGTGTGAGCTGCAGGGCAGATGGGATGAGGAAGATATAGGAGGAAAGAGGAAGTGAAAGAGAGATGAGAAAGGGGAGAGGAGAGAGTGAGAAAGGAAATGTGTGTATATGTACATATACATATACATATGTGTGTATACTGTAAGTGTATGGTGTTAGAGTGAGTGTGTGCTTGCTTGTGTGGTATTTGTGTGTGTGAGCGTATGGTGTTCATCATGAGTGTGGTATCTGGGGTACGCCTATGGTCAGTGGCCCCTAGGTGAAGAAAAGAGAGTGTGTGTCTGTGTATGTATATGTAAGAGTGTGTGTGTTAGTATATGGTACTAGAGCAAGTTTGCATGTTAGACTATGTCCCATTTCTGAGTCTCTGCTCCCTTTGTGTCCGCAGGCATCACACAAAACGATTCAGGCTTGCACAATCTCACTCTTTTTACTCATTTACTTACCAACTAGTGACCACTTCTTCCTACACCTCTCCCCTTATTTCTTAGTACATTTAGCCAGTTTTTCATAGTGTAAGAAATGATGACCCTTTTAGGGAAATGTGTGACCAATAAAGCACAAATACAAGCGTACAGAAAAATGTATATTTATATTGAATTAGGTCACGTGGGTTATAAAACATATAACATACACAAACATTTGATATTAATACAAAACAAAAGGGATACTTATTATTATTATTACCTTTTATTTATATAGCGCCAACAATTTACGCAGCACTTTATACAATACATATATTCAAGGGGTATGACAAGACGAGAATTGACAGACTAAGACAAACCGATACATTAGGTGGAGAGAGCCCGGCTCACAGGTTTACAATCTAGAGGGAATGGGGTGGCAAACATAAGGCATAGAGAAAGGGTGAGAGGTAGTGTGTGGTTGTATCAGTGAGTTTTGAGATGTTTCTTGAATGTTGGGAGGGTGAATGCTGAAGGTACGGTGGAAGTAGATTCCAGAGATATGGGGAAATCTTGTAGACGGGAAAAGGAAGAGGTGATAAGTAAGGAGGAGAGCCTTAGCTCTCTAGCTAAACCCATGACACCAAGCCTGGCCTGGCCTGGTCATGGCTGGCCCATGATATATGTAAAGATTTATTTTTATACTGTTATACTTGATGGCTGCTGTGGGTGTGTGGGGGGGTAAGCTTGCTTTGCATGATGCCCCCAACTTTGTCCGTGGCCCATTCCAGCGTCTTGAATATTATTCCTGGTACCAGGAGTGCTCCAGTACCAGGCTGAATTATGTTCTGACTGTCTGTTGGTGAATACAAAAACAACATAAAGGCAATGTAGGAATTTAACTACATTGAGCAGCCAATGGCTTGCTAATGCTGTGTGTGTATAAACATCTATGTGTATATTTATTCTGGAAAGGGCCCCTTGTACCCGTGTTTCCCCATGGCCCCTGAGTAAGGAAGTAAAATCGACAAGGTATTTCACATAAAAAAATAACCTTCGGGTAAGTTATCAATGAAATTGGAAACCAAAAAAGCACAACTGAGGTTTTATCCATGAAAGGAGGTCCAGACAAGATGACTCAAGGATTGTCAGAAGAAATGAAAGACATGTTTCATCCACAGAGGAATATTAGTTTAGCGAGAAAAACAACAATGACACAATATAAGTATGTATGATTGAATTAGCGCATAATCCAATTGTGTGATTTTCACTAGGAGTAGGTTTACTTAGTGAGTCTATGAGATTATTTTTTGGTCAAACAAGGAAACTCATCTATATAATCGACAAGTCAATTATAATCTTTTATTTATAACTTCATATTAAACACACAACCATACTTTTATATTGGAAGATGAATTTCATGTAATAGAACTGTCTTTATTTTGGGGGGGTTGTATTTGAACAGCAGACGATTCTGACATTCCCCCTAAAATCTAGAATCCAATCAAGCTCCAGATCCATCGATCTCTTTTTTGTTACAAAGCTATACGAATCGCTGAAATGTTCTAATATTTTTTCTGCGCCACTTATTTCAATCATTCCATTTCTCCTTACATAAATTAACTTTATCTGTAATGGTAAATATATGATTGCCGAGCATGGGAAAAGAAAGCCCCAAGGGTACCATCTTCTGCTTTGCAGCATGGTTCTAGTTTAGCAGTTGATATAATTTTGAATTAATATAACTTATGTCCATTAACCCCTTGCTGGAGGGGTTTTTTTTTGCATTACAACAAGACACATTTACAGTCCCTGCAGCAAAAGATTTAAGTACAAATGTAGATAAACTCATCCATGAAATAATAACTGCATAACATACTGTGCCAATCCGTGCTCTTCTTAAATCCCAGTTACTTATTTTTCATTTGATATATTAACCCTATGTATTAAACATAAGCTCAAATAAACGCAGTTAATGCTACACAAAATATTACCAAATAGACAGCTAAGCAATTTGAATCTGTGAGTCCTGCGTCAAATAGTAAGCGAGTAAAACATCTAAACATATTCTCGAGTGGAAATCACCGAAAAGGATGTGTTGAGTTTTATTGCTGGGAAGAAGCAATATAGATTGTAGGTCATTACAAAACGGCATCATGTGGACAATGTGCCTGATATATACAATCAAACTGTCCATTGAGGCATGGAACTACATCGCAAAGGCAATCACCGCAGAAAGCTATATGGTAACAATACAATTTGAAATCCATTTGAAAGGCAAACTGGATCAGTTGAAACTTCTAAGGGTGAATGGGTTTAAAAGTCATTATCAATATTGTGGTGTGTCCCAAGACACCAAAATGTTTATCCTGATAGAAATTCAGGAACATTAGTAGACAATGGGAAAATCTATTTACTTAAATCAACGTTCTTTGTTTGTGTTCTTTGCGCAGGGGTTTACAATTCATCAATATTCCATTTAAAAATAACATGGTGGAGTATTTATCTTTTTACATGGTCGGTAAGCACATTCAGGATCACAATAATGCCACGTCAAAGAGACTATTGGATTTGTGACGCTTGTCATTAAGTGCTCTTGTATTACATATTGGTTCTTTTGTTTATTAATTTCACACCACTTTATTTTTAGCCGTGATTAACCATTCACTCACAACAGGCAATTTCAAACATTATCTCCTACACTCTTTTTTTCCTTTGGTTGAACCACACTGACAAAATTACCACTTTTCCCCCAGACAACTTGACATGTATGTGCTGCTTATCTGTTCAGACATAAATAATTGTTAATTTGCACACAAAAATACTGAAGTTAAAACAAGCGAATAACCGCCTCTTGGGAAATACCACAGTCCAGTAACTACAGCATTTATCTGTATGCAGCTAAGCGAAATGGCATTCATAAAACTGACCCTTTACAAAACAAGACCAACCATCCATTGTGTTGGTCTTGTTGGTCCATAAGTTTACGTTTTCACACATTTTTGAAGATTCGGTAAGTCAGAAAATTCTAGGACCCAGTTTGATTTTTTTAGACATCGTAATGGGATTCAAACATAGATAGCATTTAAAAAAATACAAAAAGTAAAATGTTAAGAGCCATGTTTTCTGACTGGGACCTCTAGACAAGGAATACTTTATAGAGCGTCAGATTGTCAGAGAGAGATCTGTAGTTTTAACCACTTCCTTGCCACCTTTGCATTGTTCTACCTACAGAACACTCTTAGGGAAAATGATTAAAAGTGTATTTGAGTTGCTTGAATCTAAGCATTATGTGAGGCTGACAATCTGGCAAACCAGATGCTATCATATACAGAATGGATTTAGGTAATAATATGCCTCTTTTATTAAGATATCTTCCTTACTTGTATATATTTGATCATGGGGATATTCTTGACAATTATGCACTGCAAACCAATATAGATGTATACTGTCATCTAAATAATGTATTTTTAATTGTTGTTAGTGCTGTATATAATCACGTGAATACTATATAGTGATTCTCTGCTGTACAACAGCTCCATTGCCTGGTTCAGAAAACAGAAGGATACAAAGAGTGAACTGCAAGTGAGCAAGCAATGTGCGCTGTACGTTATCGCGAGTGGGTGATTCTGCAGCCTGATGATGCATCATATTCAAGCCAGGCTTCACCCTGTGACATAGATATCTGCACGATAATGCTAAAACTGAGAAAAATAGGAAAGGAAAGAAGTAGGGACAGGATGAAAAGGAGAGGACAGGAAAAAAGACGCAGAAAACGCAATACCGATGGAGCTAATAAGAAAGAGAAGAAGAGATGGGAAAAGGGAAGAAATGTCTGGCTAAAAATCCCGGTCAAAGAATTTACAATTTCTGGCTTTCCTCCTATACATTTTGCTGTAATAGTTGAACCCCATTGGATGCTTAGGGTCCTGGGAGGTAAAATTAGTTGTTTAATGTCAACTTAAGCTTTTCACATTGGTGGAAGTGTCTATAAAAAATGAAAGTGCCTAGTTACACACATACAAACGACTCCTAATAAATTAATCAACAATTAATGTGAAATCGTACCAGAAGCAACATACTTGTTTCGAGCTGCATTTATTTTAATTGATGTTTCATTATCTGTTGGGAGAGTTGACTGAATTAGTAATACACTATTTGAAACATCTTGATGCGTTTCACAGTGATTTTATTTCCCAGACATACAAACCTCACAAATAGGATTTATCCAAGCATAGCCTATGAGACGAAAAACAAACTGTTAGCATTCTGGAAACTGAATTATGCTATCCTGCGCCAAAAACACAAGATTCACAAAAGCAATGTGGTTTTCATTGATGAAATAATGTACGTCTTTCAGATTTCTTTTCTGAATTTTATAACGCATTTATGTAGTTTGGTGGTACCTCCGCTGGATGCTCCATCTTTGAGTAATAGTTTAGTTGCTCATTTGCAAAATGTGTCCTTCTCACGGTAATAAAATACCTGTGAAGTTAAGTGACATTCCAGCCAACATAAGCACTTTAATATATACGATAGCTGCAGAATCTCTCCAGCTTCCGTGCAAGAAATGTGTTTAACCAAACATATATCCCTGTATGTGATTAAGCTTACCCTTAGTCAGCCACAGCGCGGGTGGGGGGTCTGTTCAGTTGTCCATGCACAAGCGCGGCAAGTTCTGCCATTGATTTCAATGGGAGTGCATTTCTGTCACTGATTGGCTGTAAAAAGCCAGGAGTTTCACAAAAAGCAAGCAAGTAAGTTTGATGTGACCGAGCACTCTTAAAATACATCATACTGCTGAAATATTATTGTATAGAACAACTTCCGATTATGGATGTTAGGCTTACCAGTCTCTAATTTGCTGGCTCATATTACAATGCACCTGCGGGTCCCAGTAATCCTGCGCACTCCTGCAAGGTTTGCCTTCGCGTTGCTTGCACACAGCGTCTCTTCGTTCCACCCAGGAACCCAGTAGAATGATTAGTATCTGTGAATGAGGAAATGAATGAGTATCTGTGAATGAGGGAATTAAATTCTTCACTATCTCTAAAAGCTGTGACAGAATGTTTGCGGGAGCAGACGGGATTGGACACATATGTTGTGGGAGCGGGCGGGAGTGGAACACACATGTTGTGGGAGCGGGAGGTAATGGTCAGAAATTCAGCGGGAGCGGGATTAAGAAAACAGTCCTGTGCAGGGCTCTACATGGGATTGAAGGGAGGTATACTGGGGGACAGTACCCACCGAGGTTGCTTTAATTGCTCCACACAACTCCACACATTCATTTCTTTCTCTTTTATAATTATAAATAAAATAGATTCATTTATTACATAAATTGGAGGTTGGCCAGTTTTAGGCAAGGACATGCAAGTTTTCATTCAACTTGCAAAAATGACACTCTCAAACAACTCAAGTAAGTGCTTGCACACAAAAAGATGTGACCTCATTTGATTCTGCTCAGTTGACTTAACCCTTAACTTTACCGACCACTTGACTTTTTAGCAAATAGACCTTGAGTTGGAGCGGTGGATACACCTACACCTAATCCCAGTGATAGTAAAATCCATGTTTTGGCACCATCTGAGGTTTATGAGATGATTTGGCCAGACATTGTGCCTTATTTTAGTGAGAATGTCCTGTTATCTTGCAGCCCGGGTGAGGATGACGAGGAGGAGCCTTGCTGCAGCAGATACGATGGAGAGCTTGTGGTGTTTCAGGAAAGCTTTGATATCATCCAAGGGGCTACTCTTAACTATATTATCCTGGCAACTTTATAGCATGTATACAAATATAGTTTGTTCAAGGCACCCGTATTCATATCTTCTATTGATGATAAACATACAAAGAATGATTCTGACTTTTTAACATAAGTAAGAAATTTAACCTGAATCAAATGTAACTTCAATTGGACATGATGTGCAATACAAAAAACACACCGCATAAGTGAACTCGAGAAACTGAATTTGTAACGGCAATAGCTTCGGCAGAAGCTTACTGATTAATATATGCAACCTGAAAGCTTCAGGCCACAAAACAACTACAGATAAGAAGGTAATTTTCCTATAAGCAGTTAAAAGGAGGTAGAGAACCGGGAGAAATGTTTATGAGCCAGAATAATTTCTAATCAGAATTTTAATATAGTTATGGAAATAGAAATACAAAGTCATTCTGCTTTTTATTAAACGTTAAAGTTTTCAGCAGTTGTGAAAGTTCTAAACATAGTTTTCCAGTGTCTAAAATAGTAAAAAAAAAAAAATAAGCATTTTAAAACCATGGTAAGATTCTGTATGATTTCAGTACAAATATGTAAACAAATTTACCTGAAAATGTGCACTACATGTACAGGCATAATGTTTATCATTCATTTTATTATTCTTGGTATAGTAACAAGTAAAAACATATGTACTAGTCTTCTCAATTATATTCATTCTGAAGTTTACTCTGATGTCAATATTGAGTATTTGTTCATAATTTAAGGCGTAATGGAAAATTGTCAGAGGAAAATGCAGGGACATATTCCGTGAGAACATCAGAGAAAGAGTGAATGAGAGTGTGAGAGAGCATGAATGAGAGAATGAGTGAGAGCACCAAGCATTCAGTATATATTATCATCCATATTATATGCTCCCATATAGTACAGCTCAGCATATAAGCCTAACTCAATTGTCTTCGACAGGCTCAACTTCACAGGACACATTCTGTTGAATTATTTTCTAAAACAGACAAACATTACTTGAAAAGTTATGCAAATGTCCATACTATCAATATAATTGTTATATTAAATATACCTCTGGTATGTGCTCCTGATATTTTATTGCTGATAAGCCTGCAGAGTCCAATGCTTTGTCCCACAAGATTCAAAAATAGCTATTGTATGTGATATGAATACCTAGTTTTTTATTTTATGGGAACTACTATATTGAGCCTCTATGAAATGTACTGCTTTTATTAGTGGCATTTCATCTCATTCAATAGATTTTACACATGCTACTGAAATCAGTATGCTTACTAAACTAACACTTGCTTGGTTAGCGTTGACTTGTCCTGGTCCACAATCATTTGGGATCCTTCCCATGTTACCAGAAATATAGCCTTACTCATACTCTTAATAATTAGTGCTGGATATAATGTTGCTTGTTTTATGAGGATGTGAGAGATATTCACATAGGAGGGACTCTTACGTTGGGTTAAGAGCTTTTTTTTTTGTAACCAGTAAAACATATTGAGAATTATTTTCCCCAGACACTTTTTCACAAGGAATGCAATATATACATGACTAGATATCGTTCACAACATGTACAATCTCCGTGAAGACTTGACTGGAGTGTAATTACAAGGTGTGCTATACAAGGTGTGGTATATTCAGGCTGAACAGTTAAACACAGTAGTCCCACTAAGTATGTTTAAAAGCCACCCACCAATTATTTTCCGCAAAATGAGCTGAGCTAGCCCTGCATCGCGCATAGTTAAATAGGTGAGAAAAATGGTAAAAACGGCTATTTACCAATGTGCCGTACTTTACTTTTTTATTCTTTAGTTGACTTATTTCTGATGGTGTTTGGCATTACCACTACAGTAATTCAATTACTGCTAAGGTGCAGAAGCTATTATTTTTAAAGTTAGATTGCCATGATTTAAACCCCAACTTTAGCACATGCCAGATTATTATAAATGTCAAACCAATTTATACAGTGCCTTAATTTACTCTACATGTCATGACGGGAGTGTCACATAGAAACCTAGGATACCTCTAATTGCTTTGTGAATGTAGAATTTAAAGTGTTGGCCATTAAATCCGATTTTTATCTAAATTTAAAGTTCCGACATTTAAGAGAATACGTATTTGCTTGGGATTTTTTCTGTAAAGCAATATAATGACATTATACTGTATGACATTATGGATATTTCAGAACAAATGTTTACTATAGTAATAAGTAAAATATATATTCACATACACAATAACCATTGCTATAAACATCGCTATAAAAGGATATTTTTGTGCAAATATATATATATATATATATATATATATATATATGTTGGTTTTATAAATGGTGCCATATTAGGTGCTCTACATTTGTTTTTACCAAATAATGCAAAATAATGAATTTCGTTTTCTCGCAAGCTACAACACATTAAACCTTATATTAAACCTTATATAAGGTTGGCTATGGTGATTGATGCATGTATGTGACAGATGTCACTAATTCTTTCAAAAATAATCAATTAAAGGTATCCATGGTGGATAACGTCCACCAAACAATTAATACATGTTTATCAAAGTAAACTTGGTGTTCTTATGAAAGGATTGAGGCGAGAAACCTAAACTTAAAGTGACAGTGACACAGAGAAAGCACGATGCAGTTTATTCATGATGATAAGAATGTATTTTGAGCATATGTAATGGATTCCTTAGATCATGTAAGGATTATGTAAACATAAATCAATTATTATAACAACTAGACAACTAGGAAATCCATATGGATGGATGATCCGGGCCGTCTGTCTCAGGTGAACCAGTAGGCAGCCGGAAGCTCTCCTATTTCCTACCAGCAGGGGCAATTGCCCACCAGGCCGCCCGAAATCTAATCTAAACGGCCGCTGGGTGCTGATGCCGCCGGCCGGCGCTACTTTAATACTTTTTTTAAAAAAATTTATATGGCAAGCCAGATCGGCTATTAAATGGAAAAAAAAAAGTATTAAAGCAGCGCCGGCCGGCGGCATCAGCACCCAGCGGCCGTATGCGATGGCCGCCAAGTGATGGGAGCAGCGTGAGGGGTGAAAGCTCCACCCCCTCGCACTCACCTTTCACCCCTCACGCTGCTCCCATCACTATGCGGCCATCAGATTGCTGGAAATCGAATCTAAACGGCCGCTGGGTGCTGATGCTCCCGGCCGGCGCTACTTTAATACTTTATTTATTTTTAATATGGCAAGCCAATCCGGCGTATTAAATAAATAAAAAAAGGATTAAAGTAGCTCCGGTCGGTGGCATCAGCACCCAGCGGCCGTTTAAATAAGTTTTCCAGCAGTCTGATGGCCGCATAGTGATGGGAGCAGCGTGAGGGGTGAAAGGTGAGTGCGAGGGGGCGGAGCCACTTCACTTGACTTGCCCCCCAGGCCTTAGGCTGCCAGCCCTCCCCTGCCTACCAGTATGGATTTTGCTACGGACCCTTGGGGTAGAATAGGGTGTTATAAACATGTACACCGAGTCATTGTTCTTGCTGTTTCTAAGCCAGTTTACCATCTAAAGTGGTTGAAGTTGGTACTAAACTCGGGTGCACCCCATGGGAACCACAATTTCAAGTCTCGCTTAGGAACCAGTAAGAAAAAGCAACCTAACCATTCAATTAAAGTTGAAGCATACTACTTTATTGTGGACAAACTGAGTATGTTATTCTAGGTACATGTTTTACTTTACTCTAATTGAGAAAAGAATAAGAAGATGATATAATTTGTATGTACTCCAGAGTATAGAATCATTTGCTTTGTGGGCTATCTTGTTTGGACTTAATTCAATAAAGTGAAACTAATAGCCAAGATGTCAAATTTTATGACTACCATAATAAAAACAAATATGCCGAGTCTATCCTTCCCAAAAATTTGGAATGTGAATTCTATAAAACATGAGTAATGGGCATCTTTTACTCTCTAATCATGCACTTCAATGTGCTAAAGAATAGATAATCAGAGCATTTGACATTTTCCTGTACCCTTCTTCTGCTCTTCATCTTTCTCATTGGTTTTCATGGTTGCTTTGTTGGATCACTATGTGAGTCACAGATTGAAATTTTTAATATACCTGAGGGAAATTAAGGACAAGTTAAACCATTTTGATAGCACACTGGCTGAAAACAATCAACTAATTCCGTGACCTTTCAAACAATTCTTTTGTACCTGTGCTGATTTAAGCCTTCAGTAGCAAAGTGTTTGACTAGTTTTTTTCCAACTAAAAACATGCTCAATTAATTGTATTTAGATGTTATATATATATATATATATATATATATATATATATATATATATATAGTTTATATATATAGGGTTTATATTTTCAGTATAGTGTTATTTCTACTTGTAGTGTGTCCAAAGAATGAAGAACTAATTATACAACCTGTAAAACGGGCTATCGTTAATTCATAATAGAACACACAAGACTAATCACTAGAATAAATATATCTTTTAAAAATGGTCTCACACAAACATATTAATCAATGTATCAGCTTAAGTAAATGTTCTTCATATATGCGATTAATGGACCATGTCTATAGCACTGGGAATATAGTCTTGTATAAAACAAGTACATTTTTAAGAAATATGATTTTTATTGTGATTCAGAAGAAAAAAACAAAGAATCTTAAATATTGTATATCGCCTATGTGGGAATATACCTGATGTATTCTCCAAACTTCAAAGTGCAGAAATAGTTTTTGTTGTTAGGACATTTTTTCGAGTTATGGAATGGATTTTTCTTGTCAAGAGAAGGAGAACAATGCACTGATTCACAAGGTCACAATCCTATGATGTGGAATAATGAGGCACAATAGGATTCATGTTGTGCTATTTCCAATTTTCATGTAACCTTTGACACCGGAATGAGGTTTCAGAATTGAGATAACCTGTGTATTGTGTGAAAGATACTTTGACCTTTTCAATAATCTCCAATTTGATTTCAGGCCATTTTAACTTTCCATAGCCTTAGTAGCCCCAGGCCAAAATTGCAATAAATGGCTGTTAAAAAACAGAGAAGATTGGAAAAAGACAATACTGTAATAAGTGGGGCATTAAAATTCATTGTCAGGAAAAAGGAATGTACAATAAACAGGACAAAGCATAATGCGAAAGCGCTCTTTGTGAAAGTGAATGCAGATGGCACTGCTTGTAGAAGTCAGTATGTCTTAGAAGCTGTCACACTGCCATCTTGTGGTGAAGTTTATTACACTTCACCACACTCAAGGATGTAATTTCCTTATCTACACCAGTCAGGTTCACTCAGGAAAGTGAAATCATTTAGTAAGTGACACAAATGGTTTATGTGCTTCCCTATGTTAGATTTCAAAAATAGAAATAATCAAATGTTGCTGTTTTCCAGTCTTAAAAATAACTAGGAATTACTAGTTAGTTATACCGGTAATTATATTTTGGTTAGTATTGCTATCTAAATTCTACTTTAAAATGTATCTGATATTTTCAGCTGTCTTGATCAATTTTTGCATTTAGACACGCATGCAGGTAATAGCACGATGTGGTATAAACAGGAGGGGTGCTCCTGTGAAGCTTATGTAGGTAATGAAAGCTGACCAGATGATTTAGGTTATTCCTGAAGGCTGGTAAATTGTGATTTTAAGGTGACTTTTCCTTATATATAAGAATGCATACCTAACTGAAGATTGCAGATCCCTGTGCAGAAGCACTATAAACAGCTCAAGATGTTAGCACTTCCTTTGGTCTCAGAAAGCCCTTTGTCTGACATCTTGCACACAAAGATCTTCCCATGAATATCTCTAGTGGACATCTGTTCCATTACCATATATGGGCAGAGAAAGAGGACATTGACACATAAGGATGTTAGTGGAACCCCATGGTGGTGTGAGCTATGGTAACCCCAAAAGGCTGTGCATTTTGTGAAATCAAATGCAGTATACTTTTGGCAACAGTCAGGCCCAATTTCCAAGAAAACATAGATAGGCGGAAAAGTGAAAGAACTGAAAAGGTATCTAATTTTGTTAGAAAATAGCATTTTCTTTATTGGCAGTCTGAATGGGCCAAATGGTTCCCACTAAATCTTATGTTTATATGTGAGTCAAAATGAAAACTTGCCTATACTCTATTTTTCTAAAGTTCTTTATTTGTACAGGTATGATAAAGGTATAAGTATAAGAAATAAGGCCAGGATATGATGTCATGGCATTACCCCTTTTGAGGCAGGCCAAAAATGGTGACTGGGGGAGATGCCACTGGCCAGGCTTAGAGAAGCAAACCTCATAAATACATCACTGTCAAGAGGAGGGTTGTAAATGTTGCTTAAAACTCTAACTTCATTAGACACCCCAGTAGCTATAAGTGGAAATGTTTGAAAAGCATATAGAAATTGGCCCAAAATACTCAAATTAAAGAGTAATTAATATCATGTTGACTGCTATATTCATTCATCTGGCAGAAGTCTTCCATTGCTTAGATGCGATATATTGGATTTGTAGAGAAAAAAAGAACCTATATGGAAAACATGTTGCATGAACAGTACAAATAAAGAAAGAACATATTTTCCTTTCAATAACCTGATAAGGGGAGGTGCTATGAATAACGAGAAAGTATTATCTCAGTTGATGAATGAGTCTCATTAACGAGCTCTGACAGGAGTCCCCGGTATGAGGTTGTAAACAGGAAATTAATGATTGTATTATGAATGTTTACCTTGAGGGCACTATCAGTAAAAACATGAATGATGATCACACTGCAGATAATACAATCACCCTGGTCTCATATTTACTGTCCAGAATTAAAAGGAATGCTCCATGGTCCCATTGTAAAACCAATACATCGGCAATAGCCACCAGCCAAATTAATTAATCAATACCTTTAGTTCATTGCATGCTTGATTAAAACCTATTTAACATGATAGAATGGATTTTCCCCTAATTTGTCACAAAGTAGCCTACTCAAGAAGCTGGCATGCTGTGCATAGCTAATGTGCACGCACACATCATGAGTTATTTGTGTAGCTATGAATAAGTATTCTTATTATAATTGATATTGTGCCATCATATTCTGCAGCTCTGTATATCTAGCTTTCCAAGTGCGTTGTGGTTCATCCTTGACTTTTTTAACATGTGTAATGAGTATGGTATTCAGAATGGTTTGGGATATATTGCTTAGTGGTACCCAATTTCATTTTATTGTGGCTGTTAAGATACAGTTGGACGTCATATCTTAGTGGCTTTGAGGCTTTTTCAAAATGGCTGCATCTGTTGATGTTTAGAGAAAGTAAAAAGTATTGTCCAAAAGAGATAAAGAGATAACCAAGCAAAAAGCTCTGAACTTTCATCTGAAATTCACAGGCCTCACACTCACTCTCTCGCGCTTTCATTCTCGTTCACTCTCTCTCTCACGCTCTCAAAATGTTTCCATAACTTCTCTACTGACCACTTCTGCCGACCACTTCGGTTTCCACATCTTCTTGTTCTTCATCTTCTATCTTCTCTCTTATCTTCTTTTTTCCATCTTCTATCTCCGTCCGCATCTCTGCAGACATAACCTGACACGCTTCTGGGGATGTCCTCTCACCCAATACTCCAATGGGGGGGGTGCTTTTTTTGTGGAAGTTCACCTTAAGGCAAAATGGCTTTCGGTGACGTCCTCCCACAGTTGACATTACCTGGTGTGAACATCCGTCAAAATTGGCGCGCTTTCAATGACTTGATGCACCACTGGAAACACAATTCGTTGTCCGAAAATCAATGTTTTTTTGTTAATTTTTGGTACATTTGCACCTGTCTGATGAATACTCAAGGTATGCCATGGTATGAAAAACAGTGAGAGACCCCCAACAAAACAAATAAAAATAAAGCAATATTTTCTTTTGCATTTCCTTTTTTTTTTACTCTCATTCACTCTTACTCGTGATCTCTCAGACTCTCTCTCATGCTCCCTTCCAATGTCTCCCTACATTCACCACCAAACGCTTCACTGTCCTTGTCTCCTTTTCCAAATCTCCGCTTCTTGTTTTGCCTCTTCTTGTTCTTCTGTCTCCTTTCTTCATCTGCTTCTCCTTACGATCCGCTCTGTTAACCGGGTCTCCTGGGGCACTTCCACAACAGGGCTTATCTGGTGCTGCAGCATGCAGCCAGCAGCTGAATATGCTACGTGGCCGCAGCCAAACTTACGTCATCAGGCGGCTGCTGGCTTTAAAGTGCCGGGGCGTCCTCGTAAGCGCCAGTCCGGCCCTGTCTACAATATGCACAGATAAATTCTTAGATTTTCCATTTAGGATCATAACTACTTTTGCATGTTAAAGCACTTCAGTAATGGCTCAAAATTGTAACAATATTATGTGTAATGTTCTGTTTTGTGCATGTTTCGAATAATAATAGCATTTGTAGGGCTACTGTTCAAAGATCTTAATACTGCTGTATTCTGCTACGCACCGGAGCACATATTGTTACAATTGCTTCTAAAGCACACCCAGTCAAAATAATATATATATGGCTTTTGGCTACTTGAGTGGAATTCATTTTCCAAAGCAGTGTAGATACTATAAAGTACATACTTAGTAATCTAGAGCATCTTTGAAAACCTCTTCTGATTTATCAGCCTTAGATACACAAGTGTTTAGTTCCAGACAAAGAACATGAAATAAAAAAGTGTTATCTTGCTTTTTGTTCCTTCCTTCTGAATTATGTGACGCTGCAAATATAAAAGGTTTTAAAGAAGTTCATAGAACATTACTATTTAGAGCCTGATTCCTAATAAAATGAAAGACATATAGTGGTATGTTTTTTCCTGCTCTGATCAACGTTAAATAATTTTTGTATTGCAAAATCTTTAAAAAAAAATGCAAAAATAAAATCCTAAATTTAGATAATTTTATTATTGAATATTTATTAAATATTAATAATATTGTTTACTAATTCATTTTACCATATGAAATATTCCAGTGATTAGATACAACCACAGTGACAGAGTTTTAGAATAACTATTATCGCGTTCGATATTCATTTCTCGCTTTAGGTAGTGAATTCCATATCTCTTCTGTTCTTACTGTAATGAACCCTCTCATCAGCTGTTTTAGAGTTTTACATCTAAAGTCTCAAGGGTCCTTGTTTATTCCTTGTTATTATCCATGTATATTTATTTGTAAAAGGTTACCCTATCCATGCCTTATGTACATCTTTTCTGGAGGAAAACCAGAATCATTACATATGAACAAGAGACTTCTGGAGTTCTGAAAGCAACTTTACGTTACTTCTATCTGCATTTTTTTAGCTATGTAATCAGTTTTTGGTGCCTAAAACCACACTGCATATTTAAGGTGAGGTTTGCCAATTGACCTATAAAGATGCATTATATTATCCATATGCGTCAATATCCTTTTTTCTATAATATCCGACTGGCCATCGCAGACGCTGATTGATATTGCACTCATTTATTTGCATTTAGTGATTCTTCTCATAAAAGCCAATTTGTTCTGTGCATTGCAAGCGTATTTTTTGTTCAAAATGCATACCCTTGCATCTATCTTTGTTAAATTCCTCATGCTACTTATTTGCCTGTAGAAGTGTTTCTACATTACTTTGAAAAACAGGAACGCTCTCTCCTGTGTGTATTACACCTTTAAATCTGCAAAGATATGTAATTATTAATCCAATCTGAAGAAGGGTACTAAAATGGTACTAAAAGCCTATGGAATTCTATAGTTTGCAATTAACCCCTACAACCAGTGACTTCTTTTGTCTTTCGGAACCAGGTAACATTATTTTGCCTGTAAAGAAACTATCACAGGATCAGAATTAACACTAGAACACAGGAACAGGGTAGTATGTGCACAAAGTAAAAACACAGTATCCACAGAGTTGGGGGGCATTTGCAGCTTCCAACGATCATTCCTACTACCGGCTGTTCTTCACATCTTAAGCAGAGATACAGCCTGTCATCTCTAGACACTTCAGTATATATCCTTTCTCAGGTATCCCTGTTATAAAGGCTATACGCTAAAATATTGAGTGATACCTCAATGCCTGTAGATTTGTCCTTATCTATTTTTTGGTTACTTTTCCGTTTCATTCTTATACTAGTCTACATTTGGCTCTGCTATCTGCCACAGTGGCCTTAAGTATACGGACTGATAGTCAAAGGGTCATTTTTTTGCAATTTTTTTCCAACTATAAAAAGGTCCTTGAAATCTTAGTTGCTGAGAATACCTGTTCCACGCCATATGGACCTTAAGTACCCGAAATGAGTATTATATCCAGCTGATTTTACACTGGTAGCTCCTGTATCAGTACATTTTTAGTGGCTGACTGCACTGATAGCCTGTTAAAGCCATTACCACAAGGAAAATGTATAACGTCTACAAATGCCTCTCATATCAATGTTACACAAGGCAGCACAATATTTATTATATACGTTATGTCCTTCGTGTGACTTTTTAGCCTGTTCTGTATTTTATGTTTGTATTAGAATTGTGATGCAATGTATTCTACCTTCCTTGCTGGAAGCTGAAAGGTTCTTTGAAGGTTTCAAATTGTTCTTTGTCTTCAGCAATGGAGAATAATAATAAGAGAATAATTAGCCCCCTGTCGGAAATAAAATCCCAGCAGTGGCATTTAAAAGGGAAGACATTTTTGGGGATGGATTACAATAAGTCCAAATAGGGCTTTTCCTCAAGGGACCTACTGTAGATTTGGCGGGAGGGCCACTCCTATAGGGAATAAATATGGCTTTGGCTTTTCTATGCCTGTCAGTTAAGTGACTACATTAATATTTAAACACTCTGAATTGGACCCTGACTGTGTTGTCACAGCAGCCAATGCAATCTTAATTTTCTTATGTTTATAGTCGATAACAAAATCTGCTGTTGTATGTAAGACATTCCCAGGTTAAGAACATGTGGAAATATTTTGAGTCATTGAGTTAGAGGAAGGCATGGCCATTGTTTCAGAGAACAGTGATATGAACTGTAATGTTTAAATTTGTGCCAGGCCAGAACTGGACATAAGCGCATCCAACGTCTGCATATGTGCTGCTGAACGCTACGTTTTTATGCTTGCAGGACGTGCGGCCAAGCATGTCCAGCCAACCGAGCATTTTCCTGGTGCGCCAGATGGCCATTCAGGGCCTGATGAGTGCTGCTCACTCATGAGCCAGTGGCTTCCTCCTGATGCACTGGGGACATGCTCCTTTTAGCTGGGTCCATTAATAGACAACACATCACTCAATCCATACCCCTGGCACGCTGATGACACAGGTAAAGCTTTTGTACATGAAAGTGGGGGTGAGCATACCTGGGAACTCTCCGGGTCAACTCCTGGTGAAGCACTGTTTCTCCCATTCTCCGGCTCAACACCTCCGGGTGACGTGAGCGGGGTCTTGACAGGCTCCCGCTTCCTGCTCATTTCCCCCTTAAATGGGAATGCCCCCAACATCAGCAGGACTGCCTACCAACGTCAGCGGGACTGCCAAACGACGTCTGTTGGTGTCCCGGCTGCATCCCGCAATGGTGGGCTCCGGGTAGCCGAAGTCCAGAAGTCCCCAGGTATGGAGGTGAGTAACCACAAACCTTAGTTTATTTTACCCAAAAACAGGAACATGTAGGTTACAGCTAACTCACTAACAGACACTGCAGCTGTATAGATACCTATCTTCTGAGCTATACGTGTGCTCACAGTTTCACTAACATAATATGAAAATAGCATGGTTTAAAAAAAAATAACAGGTCTGTCATTGGTTCATTAAATTTCCCTTGTATAAATATGAATAAAGTTTGAAAAACCCAGAGAAATCCCACCACCGGGTCTTTGTGTTTCCTAATATAATATCCAATATTTACCACGTTTAACACCAGCCACAAACATACCAAACCAGGTCATTTTTTTGTACTTTTTTTTTCAGACGGTATGCCTGCAGCTTGCATTTCTGACAACGGATTTGCCATTAAAATTGCAGTTAAAAAATACAGCTTTGTAATTATAAAACCTGCCAAAGCGAGACAGAAATCTTGAAGAAACAAAAAAAAATAATGCCGCTACTCCAGATTTCTGACTGTGCACCTCCATTAAAGTAATCAGAATAAAACTGTGGGATAATGGAGAACAGATCTCATTAAGATAATGAAATGGAGATTATGAAAGTTGTTGCTCAGTGTCTATAGAATTTTAAAATACTGAATTAATAAAATGGTAGACATTAATAAAAAAAAAGAGATCTTTTTTAATTACTAGCGTTGTATGTGCTCGTCCATCTAGTCATGCTGTGTATATTCTAAAACACAGAAAATGGCTTTTGAGAGTAATGAGACAAAATAGAGACAGTGTAAACAATGAAATCAATATTGTTGTTTTACTACGAATAATAATAACAATAATAATTATTATTATTATTATAAGAAGAAATATAATAATAAGAGCTAATATATATATATATATATATATTTGTTTTATTTAATATCAGAAGCATACAACAAACGCTTTCTTGAATCAATGCTTATTTTTAAATTTTAGACTTGAGGACCTCAGAGCCACATCAGGTTCCTTTAATATAAAAAAGCTTCCTCTGCCTAAATGCGACTGATTAGCATATTAATAGTGTGATAGGTGATTGCCTCTGAAGTTTTAGCCTGGCACTGGGCCCAGAGGAGAGATTTAGAAAGCACTTAATTAAAAAAGATTTTGTTATTTATTTATTTTTGTTGTTGCCTGTAGATGTCTTGAAGACTTAAACATATATTATTGGATTAGTGTAACAATATATTCAGGGCCGGATTAGCGACGGAGCAATTGCTCCTGGGCCCCGGCGTTCTAGTCGGTCCATGCCTCTCGCCTGTCACTCGAAGCGTAGTTCTCATCGGGTCCCGCGACGTGTGTCAATCATCTTTCCTTACAGGCACTGCATGCCCGGACATGACATCACTTCTTGCCGCGCAGTGTCAGCGAAGGAGGATGATTAGCGCACGTTGCGGACCCGATCTAATGGCCGCTCAGTGAGGGAGCTGCAGGCCACAATGAACATACAGAAGGGGAGTGGAAGATGCGGTAAGTACTGTGTGTATGTATTTGTATGTATATGTGTATATACAGTATATATGTGTCTGAGTATTTGTATATGTATGTGTATAAATATGTGTGTGTATAAATGTGGCAAGTAAGAGTGTTGTATATATATATGTGTGTGTGTGTATGTGTGTATATACAGGTATGAGTATACATATATGTGTGCATGTATATGTATGTATGGGAGCAGAGTCGTTAGAAAGAGGATGAAAAATGTAAAAGGCAGACAAGCAAGATAAAACAAAATAGAAAAAGTTAGAAAAAAATGGAGGAAAAGATGTTAGCAAGTGAGATGAAAAAAAGATATAGGGCAAAAGGAGCTGCCAAAGAAGTTGGAAAGAATGGAACAGAAGGACAAAAGACAACAAGAGGCAGAAAGCAAGGAACAAAGAGGTATAGGACAGGTTGCTAAAGCCAGGGAATGCAGTGAGAGGACCCTACCTAATTGCTCCAGGTCCCAAAGCTCCTTAAGGCTGCCTTGGATTTATTCCTACAAAAGAGATGTATCTAGATTTCTGTCCATGGTGTTTCAGAGTTTCTTGGAAAATATTTTAAAGGGTCTCCAGAATTTAGGTCATTTCTGTGGGAGGGGAACAAGGTGGTTTTTTTCAATTTTCTTTCCATTTTTTTTAATGTTTTACACCTTTTTGACTGGAGATCCATTGTGGTCATTAAATACCTCATGGGTCTCTCCTGGAACTGCGTGGTGTCAATTATAATGTATGGTGGCATCACTGGAGTGTAAATATTTATTATTTTTCGTTGTATTTCATTTTTTTATAGTTTTCACTTTGATCCCCATTATTGCTGATCACAGAGTAATCAGGAAGCAGGGATTCATTGCCATACATTGCTGATTACAGGTACAGGTGGCTCATCAGAGGTTTCAGGAGGGTCTGGATAGACCCAATGGGAACCTTTTTACATTTAATATTGTTTCCGAGGGTAATTGGTGCTCACATGAAGGCTTGAGAAACCCTGTGCGTCGAAACGTTGCCTGTGTGAAAGAAACTCACCTTATCATTTGAGTGCTGAGCCTCTGCTTCTTTATTTTGGATTTATTGAGGGACTTGGTGGTACCCTGGCTCGTGCACCATTTCACTGCTGAGTGCTGCATTCCAACCTTTCTTTTTGCACATGAGGGCTGTGTCATTTAACCTGTCACTGCTGGCCAGTATACATATTATTAATTTCTGATCTAATCTTCTGCGTTATATTTATTGGCATATTCTGGTCGTGGGACAGTTCGGGAGATCAGAGGTCTACCTTGTATGCAGCTCATATACTTTATGTAGCGCTGTGATACAAAATAGAATGCTTCTGTCTCATTTACCAAACTACTACCTGATTGCATGTAATAGCAACTTCTGTCTACACATAAACAAAATTTATTGTAATATGACACAAAAGCGAATTTTCTTCAGTGCTACTCTACATTATAATATTTACAATATGTATAATATAAATGCATCACATAATACAAACGGGTACATAACGCATATTTACTTGCTGTAATATGTTTTTATGGGGCATTCTATTTAAGGATTTATTTGATCATCTTTGATTATATGTGTTAATGTATTCAACTTATTCAGAAGGCTTATTCCCAGTAAAGCCAACGTGGATCAACCTACACCAGGATTTCAGAATTTAAATAAATCGGGCCTTTCTTTCCTCCAAAATCTTCAACTACAAGTCCTCCAGACCAAAATCAGTTTAGATTTTCTTTAACCAGAATCACGCGCTTCCTCAAAAAAAAAAACACAAGACAAGATCAAGAACTGATTAAGACTTGAGTCTTACGTCGTGGAAAATGGGCAGTCTAGATGGGCCAAATTGTTCTTATCTGCTGAAAAATTCTGTTTCTATGGCTTCCTAACTATAACCATTTACGGCCACACGATGTCCCTACTGAACTGTAGAAAACATGTTTTCTAGAATATATTTATCCTTATCATTATTTATTTAGCAAATTATGTTACGGCACATAAACACATGAAAACAAATCAAAATTTCAGTAAATAATATGTCTAATTTGCAATTTAATTTAATATTTTCCATTCATTATTTATTGTAACCTAGTACGGTTTGCTAATATTCTACAGCACTTTGTTTTGTATGCTGTCAGATACTTTGTTATTTACCTTTTTTTTGTTCTTCTTTGTTATTTTTTTATTAAAAGTATCAGTTCTATTTATGATAACCCTGTGCTCTGATCATTTCATTGTCTTTTCGGTTTGTTCTGTTCCATTGCGTTAACATCATTTCTTGGTACATGTTGTGAATATTTTAATAATATTTGCATATTTCAGCTGTAAGACTGCATAATATCAAGTCAAATAGAACAATATAGAACAATGCGTGTGTATTTATACAGAGTACGCGTTTCAAAATTAAGAAGTCATAATTGGTTCAAAAAGGATGTCTTTTCAAAAATCAGTTCTATCGCATTGGTACCTATACGGTTAATTTTCCCGACCTGTAAAAGTAATTGAAAAAAATGTGGGAAAAAAAGTTTTAATTTCTATAAAATAAAGTCAGACTTAAGACGACCCTGGCGGCTCCATGAAGCCTTACTGAATACAATATTTGGACACACAAAGATAACAGTAATCAATAGACTTGCGCATTCGTTTTCGTACATGTGCGTTTTCGTGCTGAATTTTGCCGTTACCTTCATCTTCGTCCATTCGTTGCCGTGGCCGCCATTTCAACTACAGAAGGAGAGTCTCGCAAGAAACAAGTCCAGGCGGACAAATCGGATTTCCCAAAACAAAAAATGTTGGACGAATTTCATCGAATACGAAGACGGTGACAGGTGGAGTTTGTTGAATACAAATAATTTTTTTCCCACCGAAAACAAACACAAACTTTCCATTGGTGCCCAAGTCTATTAATCAATTTAGGAATTATCGGGGTAACGTTACCTCACATGAGGCTGCTCACCGACAGAAAGCTGCGGGAGCATGAGAGGTGCAGGCGGGATGTATGTATATGTGAACAAGGATGTGTAATGTGCGTGAGCAATTCCACCGTCAACAATACTTGAGTATCAAAACAAAGGATTGGGGCCCACATCACCAGAGAAAATGAAAGTCATTCAATACGTCAATTTTATTTACCTCATTCGGCCAACACACAGTAGGTGAACTCCTTACGCGCTTCGCCACCAACAATGGCACTTAGTCATAGGCATGACCCAAATCCTTTTTTCACACCCCAGTAAAAAGGTGCCAAAGGCTGTCTTGCAGGATTACTAAACGCAATCAGGGCTGTTATACCTGAACTTCTATCCTTGGCCACCAGGTGGCACCAAGGGGATGCAGAAAACAAGAAGCCGATCACCTCGAGCTCTTATCAGTTTCTCTGTAATCCCAGGTAGCCACCTTATCTCTAAATTTCCATATCAGTTATTTAAGGCAATAAAAAGGACCAATTTAACCGTTTCACCTGTTGCCACGCATATACCTGAATGAGTGGCTTTGCTTATGATACCCAGAGCAGAAAAGGTGTTCATTAAAATACAATTTCCTACTCTGCTAAAATACAAAGCCATGAATGACATTTACTACCCTCCTTTATATGTGTTTTAAAACTATCCCCTTTTTTGTTATTATCTATAGAGCTGAATATACGGTAAGTAAAAGCCTTTGTTCTTATTATACGCATGTGCTTTTTCTTGTATGATGACCCCTTTTCACACCTCTTGTCATTCACCCCCTATTCATTTAAATGATGGTGGACTAGGAGTGACCCATGTATTTCACTTCCTGGCGTCAGGTCGCCATGTGACTTCCTGGGGCCACAGAGAGAAGAGGTGGCAGGTCTGGGTCTGGCTGAATGACGTCAGAGGGGACACCAGGTGGGTGCTGTGTACCTGCTGCGCTTCCGGTGGGGGAGGGGGTGCACCTGCAGCACTAATAAGGACTATATAGCGCCTTCGCTCGTTTAACCCTTTGGGGTTCAGTGAACATTGGGGGGGCGTGAGCCATGCGTGGAGGTCCGTCACCAGTAGGAGTGTTTCTTGTGTCATCTGATTTGTTAAAGATATGATTTCCGTTTAAAGTAACATGAATGGGGTGATGGTGACTAAGCAGCCCCTGCTGTGGGGTAGTGACCCCTGTGGCGCTCATGGAGTTAGTTCCGGATTGTCCTAGTGGCCCGTTTGGCACTCGGGTGTTGGCAGCCCTAGGGGCAGGTGGGTAGATAGGACTGCCTTCCCTGCAGCGGGATAAGGACGGTGTGGCCGCTGAGCCTATAGGAAGAGGGAGGGAGGAGAGCAGGAGGAGGGAAATCCTGGTGCTGGGGCTGACGTTGTGAGGGATCCACCGTGCATCCTGCCCCCGTCGGAGGCCCTGGGATCGGCTCCTGGAAATCGGCCTTTGCTGCGCTCGAGCTGATTTCACTGCTAGGTACCGGCCTGTCATATACCGCTTTATTCTCCGTGTGATTGGGAAGGGTGCCTGCAGCCCTTGCAGGGGTAATTCGGGGGTCCCCCGTACATGGCCGGGCAGTGGGATGGAGTCGGTGCCTGTCTGGCCAGCAGGGCTCCTATGTTTCCATCTATCTGGGATCTGCCAATCTATAATACATCTGCTGCCGAGTGCACTGCGAATCCCATGAGGCTAAGGCAGCCGGTAACTCGGGGCCGGATGGTGGAATACAAGAAGTTGTGTCTATAAGAGCTGTGTGCTGACGGACTTTTTACGGGTGTATTTCGTATGAGTGTATTGTCAGTTTGGGTAGAGATAGCAGGTTGTGTGAGTTTCACAAGTGATGTAAATCTGTACTAGTGCTTGGTGGGACTGTGCCACCAAGAAGTGGGGCAAGACCTTTAGATCGGGTCACAGGTGGGACTGCCACCAAAAAGTGGGGCAAAACCTTCAGATCGGGTCACAGGTGGGACTGTGCTACCAGTAAGTTGAAATAAATGAAAGCATAGAACACTGTTCTCTAATTCTTAGCTACTGGGGCTAACCATACAATCATAAACGAAACCAAAGCATTACAACCTCTCTGTTAATAAGAGGCATTCACCTCAATAATTTACATTTTTGGTGTGTGCCGGGTGTTTCATGTTATTTTAGAAAGGAATGGGTTAATCTGTCAACATACGTGTTGTTTGTTCATACCTGGCCCAGCCCACAGCCCTGTCACAGGTGTAAGAAACTTTGTGATGCACGTCTTATGTTCCTGAGTCACCGGTTTAACGTATCGTGCAGTAGCCTCCAGCGCTAAACACACAGCGTGCAAAGAAATCCAACGTTTGCATTATTATTACACATGCAATATCTAAACATTTAGAAAAATTACATAAATCTGGCTATTTTTTTGGGTACGGAAAGGGAAGCATAGAGAGGAAGCATATAAAATGTGATTCTGGTGCAGAGTTTAATATATGGTTGCTATGGTGATAAGACCACTTTTCTGGCAATGCACCATAGTCACTGTTTCTTGTATACTTTTTTTTTTTTTTTTTTATTGGATTTAAGTCTAATTTTCTCCGGCCCATCACTAAGTGCTGGAGGAGCCATGTTTAAAAAGAACCCGTTTTCTTCTATAAACCTGATCAAATCCATAGGAACATGAGCCAACCGAGACCTTCTGATAGGAGGAACTTCCAAATGTCGATCATTTTTGTAACGGATAGTTCATTTGGATAGGTGACACGGTTTAGCTCACCATACGCCAACTAATATTCATACTTTCATGAATAAATTACATGGGCTTCACTGGTCCTTTAAAAATGCAATGTTGTATGTGATTGATATTATTATTTTTTTTTTTTTAAGGTTATAAAGTGTACTTCAATAAGCCATCTCCGGTGGATATGGTACATTGAGAGAAGACAGATCAGTTAAGGTAACCCAACTGCCACATATCAACTATTATGAAAAAATATTGTAAAGTGAGAGAACAAGGTAAAGAAGGGAGAGAGAGAGTGTAACAGTAACCTAGGGATTTATTCGTTTAACATTAATCTATAATGAGAATTAATGTCTCCCCCGTTGACACTGAGAGGGATACAATGGTGTACCAAGATGAGGTTTGTTTTCTTTGTAGAAGGAGGCTAGGCATAAGTGACAATATTTAGATGTAAATTTTCAGGTTCATTGAGTTGTAAACCTGATTTTCAAGTTCGGGGATGGAGTTCGTAAATTCAGTAAAGAGGGTCAAAATATTTGAAACGTTAAAACCAATGGCTAATGTGATTTTTCTAATCTACTACTGGGGGTGTTGGTCACCAGACTGTATGTGGCTTCAGTGGACCTTTTTAATGTGGATGGTTTCGAAATTATTAATGGCATTAGGTTTGGCAGCAGAAATAAAATTGGTGTCTTTTAGCTACCAAATAAGAGAAATTGAAATATTTATAACTTTGTACATTATTAAACAACCTATTTTTTTGATTTTTGTTTTACTTTTTGATAACGATTTTTGGAATGATTTGGTATAAGATTGAGTATTTGAGTAGTGCTGTCTGGGTAAATTGAGGGACGAAAGCACCATAATAAATAATTTCTTTCCCCGAGTTCCTCATCGCACACTAATTTAACTAAGTGCAAGAAGCCTCCACCAAAGGGAATAATAGGAGGACTAACCGTGGTGGAGAACAGGACATTAAGATCCCTGGTCTCATGGAAAACAAATACAGCAGTTTGTTTTACTATTGCAGGTTTATTACGTATATTAGATGGGGATAATGTAATGTAGCTTTAATCTCAACGGTTGGTAATTAAACCTTCTTTAATGTAATAGAACCAGTGGATTATTCAGAAAGCCCTGAGAGAGAAAAAAAACGAGCCTTGTTGAACCACCAGATGGAAAGTATTAACTTCTGTGGCCCATAAAACTTGTATCTTGGCCTGTGAGAGATGGGGCAAAGATGGTCCTGGCCTCAAGGCTGAGTACATGAGGAGGAACATCACCGGCTGTGTCTTGTGAGGGTTACGCATGTAGTATCATGTGATGGAGCTGATAAGAGTGCTGGGCAGGATCTTGGATCCTCCTATGCTCTTTTTAGTTTTTTCCCCCCAATAGTCTGGCCTATGGCTGGTTGATTTAATTTTTAGAATGCCAGCCATGGACAGTGGCCTAGAATGGAACGAGACTCTTTGTTGTTGATTTATTTTTATTTCATCACTGGAAAGAAGCTGGGTCCCCGAAGACTTGAATTTTATTAGAGAAAGGAAGACTTAAAAGATTAATCCCTTTATCCACCCTCAGCTAGTGAACAATGAAAAGGACTATATCCCTATGGAGGGGGGGGGACATTTGTGGTCCAAGTAGTGGAAGATTGAGGAAAAAATATTCACATTGGCATGTATTACAGAGCCCTCCTGCACATGAGTAGTCTGGGTTCATAGACTGTTTTATGTGGCGACCTCTCCTTGCAGAATGCCCGTTAATACTATCCTTAAAAGGAACCGGGTTTCGTTTTTTTACGTTATTTCATATAAAAAGACTCCCATAGGCTTGATGTTTCATTTAGGTTTTCTCTATTTTAAAATAGTTTCTTTACTGATTCGCCAAAAAAGGTATTATTGTCCCTTTTAAAAGCTGTGGGTTTCATGATCAGACTTACTATTGATGGACCTGGAGTAAGGGTCCCTGTAGGTGGTACGTGTAGTTGGCATCATGTGACTATAGGCTTGCCATTGGTTGTATGCTTTTGCTGCATTGTGTCTGTCTTAACACCTCCATCATAACTCAAGTAAATCTAAAGTAACGATGAATCCTATAGGTTATGTTTAAGGAAGTCCAGCATAGTCTTGATAGAAAATGTTATTGTAAATTTCATGGTTTTAGCATGAAATAAATGTCATGTTAAGTGATACCTAAATGTAGGCGACTTGTATCTTATGGGATAAATGCATATTGTAATGCAAACAGATGTGTCTGCGTAGCAGTGAATGTTCACCCCTCTTGTATTGTGATCTGCAGAGACGAAAGCACGTTGCAGGAGGAGAACATCATTATAATGTCTCACGATATACACGCAAATAGTGCAACAAGTGGCTTGCTTCTTCTTGCAGGGCTTATGTTTAGTCTTATGACATCGCTTTCTGTTTGACTGGTAAATATAACAATAGAGCAGGTGATTTAGTGTTTCTTTTTCAATTTAAAGCAGCGTCCCAGTGTCCTGTGCGTCTTCATCAACTAAGACTGCATTAAATTACTTTAATTACTTGGAGCAGATGAGATAAGTAACAATGTGATGTACAAAGTGCCCGAGTGATGCCAAAGGTCCCTAAAGGTGTCCAAGTTCTTTTACACGCTTCATACGGCAGTTATAATGTCTATAAGTTGGTTCTGTATGGATACATGTGTTGGCAGAAGAATAATTGATTCAGTAGTGTTTGGAGACAACTTGACATGTATTTATGAGTTGGCCAGCAGTGCTTGGATTATATCTATATATTCCTCTTCCAAGCTTTTTTTTCCCATCTACTTATTATTTTTCTGTTCCCTGATTATTCTATTAAAGGGTTTAACACATTAGGGCTGCAACTAACGATTATTTTAATAATCGATTAATCGGCCGATTATTTTTTCGATTAATCGATTAATCGGATAAAAAAAAACAATATGCAAATTTTTCGTTTATTTAAAAGAATTTAATGAACTGGATGTTAAAAAACAACTTAAAATTTACATTAACATTCTTATTTTGTTATGATGTAATAAAAAACAATATTTTCAAAGTACAAGAACCCAAACACAATATTTATGAAACAAAATAACCCCAAACATTCTGAAAAGAGGTGGACTATTACTGTTCAAGAAACTTTGCCCCAGCACTTTGCACTTTGCACCCAGCACTTTGCACCCAGCACTTTGCACCCAGCCCTGGCACTTTGCACCCAGCACTTTGCCCCAGCCCTGGCACTTTGCATCCAGCACTTTGCACCCAGCATTCAGCACTTTGCACCAGCACTTTGCACTTTGCACCCAGCCCTGGCACTTTGCACCCAGCACTTTGCACCCAGCCCTGGCACTTTGCACCCAGCACTGGCACTTTGCACCCAGCACTTTGCACTGTGCCCCTGCACCCAGTCTCTAACTCTGCCCTGCACCCAGCCCTGCCCCCACATTCTGCCCTGCCCCCACACTCACACTCTGCCCTGCACCCACTCTGCCCTGCACCCACACTCACACCCTGCCCTGCATCCCCACCCCCACTCTGCCCTGCACCCAGTCTCCCACTCTGCTCTGCACCCACACTCACACCCTGCATCCCCACCCCCACTCTGCCCTGCACCCAGTCTCCTGCCCTGCACCCCCCACCCCCACTCTGCCCTGCACCCCCACCCCCACTCTGCCCTGCACCCCCACCCCCACTCTGCCCTGCACCCACACTCACGAACCGCTCTGTGCGAATGGAGCCACTCGCACAGAGCGAACCGCTCTGTGCGAATGGAGCCACTCGCACAGAGCGAACCGCTCTGTGCGAATGGAGCCACTCGCACAGAGCGAACCGCTCTGTGCGAATGGAGCCACTCGCACAGAGCGAACCGCTCTGTGCGAATGGAGCCACTCGCACAGAGCGAACCGCTCTGTGCGAGTGGAGCCACTCGCACAGAGCGAACCGCTCTGTGCGAGTGGAGCCACTCGCACAGAGCGAACCGCTCTGTGCGAGTGGAGCCACTCGCACAGAGCGAACCGCTCTGTGCGAGTGGAGCCACTCGCACAGAGCGAACCGCTCTGTGCGAGTGGAGCCACTCGCACAGAGCGAACCGCTCTGTGCGAGTGGAGCCACTCGCACAGAGCGAACCGCTCTGTGCGAGTGGCTCCATTCGCACAGAGCGATTCGCTCTGTGCGAGTGGCTCTGTGCGATCCGTGCACATAGACATGAAGAATACTTACCTCCGGAACGCGTCACATCCGTCACGTAGCTAAAAGAAGGCGGAGACTGCAGAGCGTGTAGCAGAAGCGGGGAACGCTCGCGGAGGTAAGTAAAAGGAGCCGAGTGCTCCAACAACGAATTGATCACTCGATTAATCGATAACGGAAATCGTTATCGATGATTTCCGTTATCGATTATTATCGATTTTATCGATTCGTTGTTTCAGCTCTATAACACATACTATTCTTATGGGGTGAGAAATAGAGATTGGAGAAGCAAAAATGGTGAGAAATTGCCATGGCGTGTGTCATGTATTTTTTTTTCTGGTTCAATAAATATATTATTGCTTTATTTTTCATTAAATATACTGTTTAATGCCAAACTCTTCCTAGTAATTATTTATCCATGTAAAATTTTGCCTGGTTAAGGTTTATCTATTTTTTTTTTTCCCGTGTGACACAAAAGTTGGCAATGATGGCTTAGATGCTAAAACAAACTGACGTATTTTACTGAGTTAAAAACGTAGAGGAAAGAATACGGTAAAATGTTAAGGTTAAACTACTCAAAAATGGTCTGCGTTTGTAGGTGAATGTGTATGTAATGGAATGTGGAAATGTATGCATTTTACTCCATTTTGGTTTGAAACCGGTCAGGATACAGCTATAACATAATTATTACAAAATATTATTTTTACTTGTATGTCTTATCTCTGCGTATACATACATTGGTTGTTCTCGAAGAGACATTTACAGTTGAGAATTACCCCCATTTTTAACGTGTTTTTTTTAAGTAAGAAATAAGCTTGTATCGAGCTTGTTTGTCCCCAAACTGTATTTTTATACGCAATCAATGATGTGTGTGTGAAGGGAGCAGATGGTACAAGTGGGAAGGCAACTGGTAAAATTCTGTGTGATTAGCAATGCTGTTGATTTATGTGCGGTGATTATAAATCCATGATCTGGAGCTTCTACAAGCTGCCTTCACCCATGGCAAACAGGAGCCTACTGAGGCCAACGACATTTCTCTGTACCACAGGCATACAAGGGTTTCTCTTGTTCATGGAAACAGCCATTTTTACCTGCATACCAAATACTGAAAAAATCGGCTGTGTATGAGGTATTACTACTATGGATGTTGTTATTCTTTACTTGTTAGAGTTACTAATTTTGATCTCCATGAGAGCGTCTAAATGGAACAGAATTTATGTATCTGCCCTTTGAAAATAATTAAAGGGACACTCCAATGTCTTATACAGACCCACCTAAGAAGACTGCGTATGAAAGTACATCCTGTAGGGGAAATAATAAAGTTGGCTACCTTTAGGAGAAGCTGCAGCTCTTTGATTGAATGGGCAGGAAACTGCTCTAGTTGAAATCAATGGGAGTGTTTTCTGCACATGAGGGTTCCTAGAACTCTTACACGAGCCAGCGCTAGAGATGGCTAGCAGTATGTGGAGCTCACTTGGGTTTGGTGGATGTTTTTTTTGAGGGCCGGATGTATTGTAAGCCTACGAGCTGGGAGCAGGGAAAGGGGCAAATGCGAGAGGTTTATGCTAAATCCTAAATGTACTTGCAAGGGTAATTCCAAAATGACCGCTCAGCCATCATATGAATGAAATGCTTTAACTTGATACTTTACTACATTTTATTTTGTTTACCTCACTGGAGGTAAAGGTTTCTAGGGGAGAACTTTCACATCAACTATATTCATGCCTAGAAGGGCCCACCAAACAGTACATCTTGGTGCAAGTACCATAATATAATTTACACACCTGTAAAACTGTGAATAAACGTTAGTGTGTGTATATTTGTTATATAGAAAGTGACGGCAGATAAGAACCATTTGACCCATCAAGTCTACCAACTATGGTATGGAAAGAAGCTCTGGCGCCCAGGGTTTTGCAGTGCTACCATCATGAATCCGGTGTAGCAGGTTCAGTGAGCTGCCCAAAGTGGTCATATAATGCACGTTACTCGCGTAACATTCACCGGCTGCCAGAGTGCAGCGCTGCAGGGGACCTGGATCATCCTCTCTGGCAGCCGTTGTACGCAGACAACCTCCGCTACTGCCCTCCACTTCCCCTGGGGCTTCTATGATGGAGCACCGGCATCACGTGACCTTCCGGTGGAAGCTCCAGCAAAAGTGCCGGCTAGCAGCAGTGGTTTGTCTACGCACAGAAGTTCACTGGCTGCCCCCACTAGAGACCAGGGATATAAGGCATATTTGGGGGTATAAGGCATATCTGGGGAGCAAAGTGGTGTATCGGGGGTATAAGGCATTTCAGAGGGCACAGTGGCATATAGTGGGATATAAGGCATATCTGGGGCTACAAGGCATACAGGGGGTATAAGTCATATCAGCGTTCACTGTGGCATATAGAGAATAAGGCATATCTGGGGAGTGCTGAATGGCATATGTGGGGGGTATAAGGCATATCTGGGAGGCAGTGTGACAAGCCTGGTCTCAGATGTGAAATAAAAACAAATAGCAGAAAAAAAAAATTGATTGAGAAAAATGTATTTCTTGTTTTTAACACCCAGTTTGTTCATTAAATTTTAAATGAATGAAAAATGTAAAAAAACATTTTTTAAATCTGATTAACGAAAAAATAATCAGCCACTCTGCCCCCCAATGCCGCTCTCCAGTAGTGGAGGTTGTCTGCGCACATCGCACTATTTGAGGTCGGATTTTAAGATGAGGGGTATTTTTCAATCATCTTATATTCGATAAAATAGATTCAGCTAATCGCTAATGAAATTTGTTGGCAACTGTAGTATATACTAGCCAGCCCGTTCCAATACATATTGCTTAGACGAAGCTGCAGCTTAATGGTATTCCAGATACTCCTTTTTGTCTGTATCGGGAACTCCTGGAACATAAGTTCTACGGGATAAATCAACCGCGTGTTTCGTTCACATACACTAAAGCACTTTAATACCGCCATCTGCTGTTCAGAAATGATGTAATCCCGTACAAAACATACCACGCGCTGAGAATTGTTCTTGGCGCCTGCCCTTCGCTACATAGGGATAATAACCATCTTTACCTATCAAAGCTGGTTACATACCTATCAAAGCTGGTTACATACAACTCGGGCTCACCTGTATCTTTCGTTAAATGTATAAATGTTTCCCCATATGTTCAAGGAATGTGTTTACTAATATTATTTTATTATTATATTATTGTTTTATATATTCTGCAGTGTTGGACAAGAATTACTTCCTTGATCTACACTAATCTATTTATTTATTTTTTCTTTTAGGTGTCTACAGACTGCATCAATATGGACGGCCACAATTAGTAAGTTGACTTTAAAATTTCTACATGTGTAGGTTAGGCTTATATTTTTGTTTGTTCTCTTCAAACAAAAAACTTTGTCTTTTTATTACATCTGTGACGGAAAAAAGGGAGCATTGCTGGCATTTAGGAGGATGCACCAAAAAGAAATTTAAAATATGGATATGTATGTTTTCCAAGACAAAAATAAATCTGTTAACCACATATGTGGTTACATATGCAATGGTGTTTCTGAGTCTAATAGTAAAAAACTTTAGTTTTTATGAGCTAACATTTCGCATTATCAAATTATCAGATTTTTCTGAGATTTTGTAAATGCCATTCAGAATAGAATGCATGTTCCTATTTTTCTTCTAACATTGTAGTTTATGTAGTATTATGGTCATAGTTATGTCACAATGGAAAAAGACGCAGCGGGGTAATTTTTTTTTAAACACATGGAATATAATTTTTCATTATTTTTTGAGACCACATTTAATGTTAGCGTTATTATCACAAAAAATTCTAAAGCATCCTTATTTTCATACATTAGCCAAATGACTCCTTCAGATATTTACTAAATCTGAATATTCATGAACTTTTTCTTGCAGCCAATATTCTAGGGAGTTCTATGACAGATATGCCCAAGGCCAGGAAAAATCTGTGGTAAACAAAATGCAACAGAAATACTGGAAAACAAAGCAGACTTTTATCAAGGTCACCGGGAAGAAAGAAGATGAACATGTCGTGGCCTCTGATTCCGATTTGGACGCCAAACTAGAGGTTTGTGTTGGATGTTGGTTTCTTGATCTTGTATCCAGCTGATCTCTTGAGAGTAAGAGACACTCATTTATTTAATTCATATACAGTACCCTCCACTAATATTGGCACGCTTGGAAAATATGAAGAAGGCATTGAAAATTTTCTTTTTTTTGTTTAACCCTTTTCTTCAAAAAATACAAACAATTGCAAACAGAACACAAAAGAAAAATTGTTAAATACCATATTTGCTTGATTATAAGACGACCCCCCCAAAAAAATTTGAATATTAATTTGGGGAAAAAGCCCGAATATAAGACTACCCTATAAGAAAAAAGTTTTACTAGTAAATATTCACATGTAAACTATTTTTTCATATTTAATAAAAACTGATTGAGACAAATGAAAGTTTTGTTTTTATTTCCTTATTTGCCAACCTGCCCCCAGTTATGCACAAATGCCCCCCAGATATGCCTTATACTCCCATATATGCCAGTCTGCCTCCCCGATATTCCTTTTTAAGGGGCAGAGGCCTACCATGTCAGTGTTTGGCTTAGTGTATAGTAATAGGGGTTATGATTATTTTTGCAGAGTTCTATTTTTTTCTAGTTGACATACAGTTAAAAATTTCCGTTCCAGTTCATCCCAAAGGTGTTCGATGAGGTTGAGGTCAGGGCACTATGTGAACCCAGTAACATTCTTCCACATCAAACTCATCCAACCATGTATTTTATGGACCTTGCTTTGTGCGCTGGGGCACTGGCATTTTGGAATAGAAAAGGACCCTCCGCAAACTGTTCCCACGATGTTGGAAGCATAGCGTTATCCACAATGTGTTAGTATGCCTCAAGCAGCCAATCAGTGGCATGTACTGTTGGGCCTCTGAGAAATAATTCATCCCTATTTTCTGTTCGGCACTTGATGAACATTGTTTAAGGTGATGAGAATCATAGCCCCTAGAGAGAGAAGATTTGATTAATTCCTCTACTCTGGCCTCATATATGTTCCCATTATCAGTGATGCGGCACAGCCAGAGAAACTTACCATAGGGGAACTTGTTGATTAAATTGAAAGACAATTTGGAATTGGACAGGGAATCCTGAACATCAGGAAACCGAATACATGTTTTACTATATTCCAATCTACGTGTAATCCTCACTAGAATAAGGTAAATCCAGTATGTGCATAGAGTAGCCGATAAGCACTGTGGGAAAACCTTATCGGATTGCAGTACGGGAACTTTTAAATATGCGGTTTCTTTTGGAACGACTGAAGAATTATATTGTGTGGTTTTTTTCTTGTAGCTTTTTCATTCCATTCAGAGAACTTGCATGGAGTTGCTGAAAGTCATTGAACAATATCAAAAGCGTATTTGCTGTAAGTAGATTCTTCATTCGTTCTGTAAAGGAGGAAATATTTTCAGTATACATGGTGGAGAGCTGTTTTTTACATTATGTTGATTTCTAGAGCGCCAGCAGATTCAGTAGCGTTGTCACAAAGGCGAAGTGAAAACTAACAGAATCAATACAATTGATAATATATAAAATGGTCAGTGACCTTAACACACGTTAATATTTAGCGGTATAAAAGAAGAAAGCTCTGCCTGTATAAGATTATAATCTATTGGCTTGAGAAGCTTTCACGTCTGTATTTTTTCTTATACCTAAATATTTCGGGTAAAATAATCCTTCTCATCTAATTTGTCTCCCGCTTACACACAGTGCCATTCCCATCTTCATTGCCTTTTTAAGTTTATTGAGTTTTCTTAATGTCTATTAACGTTAATAAGCACTTGGGTTAGATTCTGATCTTTAACGTTCCGCAGGGGGTTCTCTGAGAGTGACCTAGATGCACCAGAATTGTTATTTGTTTTCCTAATCTAATTAAACGGAAACTAGATTTTTCTGTAAAATGATAGTAACGCATCAGGACATTTCTGGCACCTGAAGAAAACAATTGCACATGCTAGTTAACGAGTTACAGAATTAATGGTTGCCTGTGAGGTCCAAACTTGTTAATGTTATTGTATACAATGCCTTAATTATGAAATTAAGTAAACCTCTAAATGGCAAGTAGGCACTGTTGGGAACACGGGTTGCCTCAAGATCAGTTTAATAGGTGAGCCCTTTGTGAAAAAATGATATGGCTCCACGTAATGGCAGCTCCTTCACTGCAACCCGAAAAACCATATCAGAGACCAATAATGCAACGTGTAGCATTCTTCCCGACGGAGTGTCGCCTGCCGAGCCGTGTGCACGGACGGCATCCTTCAGTGGCATGCGATAATTGTACAGTTATGCTTTAGGTGCCACAAGAAGGCCACTGCTGTGAACTTGTTGATGTTCTGCTAAGATTGTTGGGGTACTCAAGGTGCAGAGCTCCTTATTTATTTTATTCACCTTTAGAATGGTGCCCTGAAGCTGCACACTCTTCAAAGGACTATTGATAGTCAATATGTGGCTAGAAAGTCGCTTGAACTTGGAAGTAGAGTCGTCTTTCGTAGAGTTGGATGGCTTTGTTAATGATCTACTGTTTCGTCATACAGACCCAGACCTTGTTACTAATTATATTTTACTGTTTTTTCCTTTTCATAGTTTTATCTCAAGAGGAAAATGAATTGGGGAAGTTTCTCCGTGCCCAAGGATCCCAAGATAAAACAAGGGCTGGGAAAATTATGCAGGCCTCAGGAAAGGCCCTCTGCTTTTCATCTCAGCAACGGTATGCCCTGTAGAGCTGCGTTCTATCCAGCATGGTGTTCATCTGACTCCGTACAGCTTAAAATGCCAAAAACTATGGGCCATTTCCCCTTAATTTTAGTATATTTAATCTAGTGACAATTTCACATTTTGCTGGATCTGCACATAAAATGGAAAATTACAAGAGGTCTTGTTTTCCGTGTGGTTCTGTGCTAGGAAAATAGCTGCTGGGCTGCTTGTTTTAAGATAAGCTATAGAAATGTTCCAAAATACACATACTGTCTATGTGCCAGAAACATGAATCATTGTACTGCCAGGAGCAGCTGCAGAGCTTTATAATCCCAGTGCCTGTCTAATAAATATAACACAAGAGGGATCAAGTGTGGCAAATTGAAAGATTTTGGGCCTGTACCTGAAACGTCAGGTGGTGTTACCTGCAATTCCAAATACAGCCAACAGGCAGCATTTACGTGACTTGGTCCTTTCTGTGTTTCCTTTAAGGACTTTCTGTTCTTTTCCTTTCATAAAATATGTTTTAAACAGAGCTAAAAAGCGAATTTTGAGCACGTTATGTGCTAAAAATGCTTTGGGCTGCTTTATTACTGGGCTGCATAGATTGAAATGCCCCTCGGGCTGAATACTGACCTCTTTCCCCTAAACGGACCTGCAGGGGTACAACTGATTTAACCCTTTAGACACAAGGATCAATTACACCCAATAACACTCTCAAGCTGAAAATCTTTTCATTATCCTCAGACCAGATAGTTTTAAAATACTGATTCCTTCCCCTCTGGATTGTGGCCTTTCTCTCTCCCATTCTCTGGCCAACTATTTTTCTTATCTCATCACTCTTCATCTGCTGCCAACCGTACTGGGTCCCTTATGGGCTTGCTTAATGTCACCCAGACTGAAAAATACCAGCCCTCTACTATATCTACCCTTTCCAGTGTTCTTCTGGGATCTCACTTCTGATTCCTTTTCTTCAGCGTTATATATCTTTAAATTTAGGAAATGAGCCTCTAAAGGTCTTGAAAGCATATGTTCATCGTTCATTGGAAAGATTCTGCTATAACCTATAATTTTGCTATTTGTTTTGTCAATGTCTCTAGGCTGTCTTTGAGAACGCCTTTATCTAGACTGCATCAAGAGGTGGAGACGTTCAGATACCGGGCTATCTCTGACACTTGGCTGACAGTTAACCGAATGGAGCAGTCTAGGACAGAATATCGTGGAGTTTTACTTTGGATGAAAGATGTCTCCCAAGAATTGGACCCTGATATTTATAAGCAGATGGAAAAATTTCGAAAGGTAAAGTGTTTTGGGAGTTTTCTGTTGGGGTTAGTAAAGTCTCTTTAAAAAATGTAATTATAGGTAGGGCTGATGCAATTTATTGTTAAAAAAGAAAATAAACCACCACTGAAGATCTGTGATATATCTTAACTGCTTAATGACACATTGGGCACAGAGAAATATCTCTGTGGATAATTAAATTCATTGTAGGCCAAAATCCAAATTTGTTGTTGAGATCAATTAATGGTTTCTGGGTCCTGCAAGGTTCCTAGGGAAACCTGAAATACAGAGAATTTGTTAAGCACTTTTATATAGATGAGATTTACCCAGGTTTAGTAAATAACCCACTTAAGTTTCCCCTGGTCAGATGTTTTTAGGATAACTAGGACCGGAAGTGCTCTGGGTCTGTTAAGGAGAAGCGTGAACAACTGAGCAGACACAGCCGATCCGCTGTCCAAAATGATCCCTTATCCAAAATACTTCTGGTCCCAAGCATTTTGGATAAGGGATACTTAACTTGTAATCCTAAATTATTAAATGATTAAATATTTTATTTGGGTGCACTGTGATTCTGATTTACTCCATATGAGTTTGTTATTCAGACCACTTGATTCATTTAGCTCCTAGGTCGATGGCTGTATTTAAACAAATAATTGCACTTCTGTGTCTTTATTGCACCAAATTGCCTGTGCTCTACAGTATTACTTAATTTCTAGTTACTTTATTTATTTAGTTCAGTTTTTCTTTTTGTGGCTGCATTTTCCAATCCAAACACTAGATGGAAACCTAGACCAACAGATATGATGTCTAATACAGGCAAACACCCCACATTCATGTACACAACGGGGTCTGTATGTACCTTTTTTCACTTATCTGTATATGTACTGCATTGCAATGCAATCGTCGGGTTATTTCCACCACAAAACGCTCAAGAGACAAAAGACACTCGAAAGATGAACGGACGAGCTGGCGTCTTGCTGTTGTGTGTCCGTTCTCGCGAAGCGACCGTATGTAAACGGGAGCGGTTGTGCTGCAACTGTGTCCTTACTCGTGAGTGTTCTTAAAGGTGGGATGCCTGTAGCCATTAAAACCACACGGCTAGTTGATTTTCTTGTTGAGAAGCCTTGCATAAACCAATAATGAACAAAGAGGAAAATGAGATGCATAGAAAATGAAAAAACACTGTTACAAAGACTTATTTGCACTGAAATGTTACGTTATTTACATATTATTTATATAGCAGCAGCAAATTCATTTTTTCACTATTACATTATGGTAGAATTAGGTTAAACAAAATGAACAAGAACATGAACACATGTTCATACATACTGTTACAGACGGCGAAGAAGAGCCTGTTCTTGCAAGCTTACAATATTGTATAAATGTCAGTGATGTCATCAGAGTTACCGGCAGGGACAAGTGTTTAAGTATATGTATATAAACATACATATGATCAGAGATGCTAAAAGCAATGTCTTGACATTATATATGCGTGGGTAGCGATGCTGTCTGATGTTAGATTGGCCAAGTCTTACAGCTTATTTTAGAACTTGCTAGATGAAAGCAAATAGACTGCTACTGCTAGCCCTATGAGAAAGTACAGCTTAAAATAGAACCGGGCCTGTTGGAAGGCATTACGTCAGTGCTCAGATTGATGCATACCCTTGAGATTCCTCTTCATCTGTTCAATTATGTAGGAGAAGGAATTAGAGGTCATGCATGAACAGTTTGTATCACCGAGTGCCAAACCTGAGACTCGTTCCTTTTCACTTCATGTGAAAAATGACAGATGGATTCCTATATTTAAGATTTAATTTTTTTATTTTTTACATCCCCTTTGTTACAGTCAGGTATACTTTCCAACAAGAAGCATATAATGAGCGTTCAACATCCAAATATATTTTCTGGTACATTACTCAGGGAGTCATATGTACCACTTAAAGGGGCAGATTAATATCCCAGGTGGCCTCACCAAAGAAGAATGCATGTTAAAGTAATTCAACATGCATTCTTTGAAATGTTAAATACTTACCTTATGAAGAAGCATCCACTCCAGAGCTGCAGCAGCCTACCACCTCCGTTGTCCATAGACGCACCCTGAGCATTCAATAAAGCTGCTTGGTGGTAAGGAAATGGCGCATCAAGACATGTGAAGCAGGGCAAATGGCTCTGAGAGATCATTAAAGCGTTAAGGTTTGGTTTGAAAAATGCATCAGGTGCGAGAGGAATCGTTCTTGCGTTAGAAAGCATACACCCCGGACCGAGGGAAGAGAAGCCAAGGTTTCCGTCACCAGTCGCTGACATGCAGGCTTAGGTGTTGGAGTTGATTACTCTCCAGCGAACCTATCCAAGAATCATAAATACAGAAACTTCTGTCACGTTCTAAGGCACACCTCCTCTTCTAAACCATTAACGGGCGGCTAAAAGCAAATTTCCAGCAGATATTTTCAGTCCGTTAGTTGGATAGTGCCATATTTTAAAATCTTTATTTTCTCTGCATTAACACCTTAACTTCTTCATGGGGGAACATGTTAAAGAGGCAGTTTAATGTCCCTGACACCCCATTATAGAAGTATGCGTATTAAAAGTATTCTGTGAGTGCTTTATTATGCACCCTTCCAAAACCACGGGAAAAAAATGAAAGCACTGTTGCAACGGCTGCCCCCCTCTTCCATGGTCAGGCTAATTCTTGACCCAGATTGGCTGCCTTTGGCACTTTAGCAAACAAATCTATATATATATATATATATATATATATATATATATATATATATATTATATATATGGAACTGTATTCTTTTTTTTCTTATTTCTTTCATTGGGTTCAATTATTTAAAGCACCCTCATATCCCCACCATCTTTTAATACCCTTTAAAACAATACTTACAAAAAACTATCTTTTCGCCTTTTGTTGTAGAGAAGTTCACAGAGAAAAGACATTTTAATGAACCCCTAGTGTTCGAGCGTCCTGTTTTTATAGCAGGAAACTGGAACATTTGGTAGCGTTTGAATAATCAGCTTTGACATATGAGACATATGGTCGTGCAGCACACGCTAGGTCACGGACGGAGTAGTTGGAAGTAAACGGAAATATTTTGCATTTCTGTTATTTGTAAAGCGTGCAAAGAAAATCAGTGATTATTTTAATACCTTAAATTATATTGCATTTGCAAATAAATGTGTTCTAGAAGGGTGAACCCCATAACCATAACAGAGTGCGACGAGATGTTTAAATATAATATGAAATGTCCACGTTCTACATCTGACCTTTTAACGTCAGTCAGTAACGCTGATTTAACTTGAACAAAAAGGACCAACTTTAGCAAACCAACCTGGAGTAATTCATGGGTAAACGGACACATTTTACCTAGAAAAAAATGGTAGGTTTCCCATTTAAAGATTGAAATGTAACTGTCCTTTTGTCGCTCTAAATCTGACAATTCTCTCCAGAAATCTTTAATTATTCCTTAATATGCTTGGTGTATTTTTTCATTATTTTTGATATTTTGTATGCATTTAGGTTCAGGCTCAAGTACGTCATTCTAAAGCCACCTTTGACAGACTGAAAACGGACGTGTGTGAGAAAGTAGACCTTCTAAGAGCCAGCAGATGCAACCTCTTGTCTCATGTTTTGACAACCTACCAGGTAGCAGAAAATTCAGCATCTACTATGATTTAAGTGAGAGCCTTAATTGTTGGTGTCGCCAAACATTGCCATGTACGATGTGATCTGATGTTTGTCTTTCTCCTTTAAAGACAACATTACTCCACTTTTGGGAAAAAACCTCTCACACCATGGCAGCAATTCATGAAAGTTTCAAAGGTTACCAGCCATATGAATTCACCACAATCAAGGTAAGAAACCAAAAGATGGAGTCTTCATAGATGTAAACAGAATGCCATTAAAGTTGAAGGTGGATATATATATATAATATCCCTTAAATGAAAACGATACTGTTTGCACAATAGTCAAATCTCTGTCACTACAATTAAGCGCTCCTGCAACCTCTGGCACTAGTGAATAAACCCCAATTGTGTGGATTGTAAATGGGGCCTTCCTGCTTGGCCTATACACCTCAAATACTTAATTATTTTAAGAAAACCTTTTAGTGTATTAGATGTCTGCAATAGTATCTCTTTATAGCAAGTGCTGTAGGAAATGACTGCAAGTTTTGAATATTTTACATTTCCAAAACCGGTGGTATTTTAGTTGTGAGAGACCGTCCAGGCCATTTTTAACTTCTTCTTTAAAGTGTAGATGAGAGACTTGAGTGTTCCAAACCCTTCATTTTGGTAGGATTAGTATACATAAGGCTGTTCTTTGCTTTGTCTGCTTATTATCATCCATGGTCGGTAATGGAGCAGAGATTATTGTTGAGTAAAGATATTGTTTGAAAAGCGTTTAGGACCACTGCTCCTCCTCCAATATCTTTCATCTTCCATAAAGGATTTGCCTTTATCTTGGATTCTTAGTAAGTAGAAGTAACCGTATTTTGGTGATTTACTGGTCCAAGTAGACGCCTGGCAAAAATAAGCTCTAGATTAAAATAGAAAATCTATCACGGAGCAGCCAGACTGGTGCACCGGTTTATAGTATAATTGGATGAAGATAAAGTATTATGGAAAAAGGAAGGCATTGTATCTAAAATAATTAGCAATCTTGCCTCTTCTGAACTGGAAATTGAACTAAGCACATTCTAATGAGCTATATTTTATTGGAGACATTTTGTTCAGTAGCTACAAACTGTTCATTAATAAAATACATGGCTTCAAACCTCCACAAAAATATTTGTTCTTTGGTCTAGATCTGTTAATTAACAGTGTGTGTGGGTGTAGAGCTAATGGCAGGAGGAGTAAGGCTATTTACTATTTTGACAATTTCCATGCCTGTTCCCTTGTTTATTTTCATCCTCACAATCTCATACCAGGCTAATAACGTGCGTTCTGCTGCCAATTTTTAGATAACAAGATAAATATCGCCAGTGTCCCCCCCCCACTTGTGACTATACAACTTCTTTGCCAAACCCAGGCACAAGCAGGATGTGCATTGTGAGCATTTCCCCAACATGAAACACTGTTTTATTTGCTAAATTGGGTGTTGGCAAGAACTTTTTGGTTTCAGGTATATAGGGAACCATGGCAAGAATGGAACTGGCCCCAAATGTATTGATTGTAATTTATAACTTTCTGTTTTGAGAATTGGTTTCAAGCAATTTATCTTCAACACAAGTTGCTCTCAATTCTATCAGTTCATCTTTCCGTTACAATCGTGTTGTAGATCACGGGTTAGATTTGGGAATCCTTATACTCTAGGTAACGCCAGCAGAAATATGGTCTGTATTGTACCACGTTCTTTCCAATAGAAATAGACTTTCCTTCAAGAGAACAAGCTCTGTTATACGCTTTCAATTACCTGCTTTCAGTTCTAACAATTGTCTCAATTAAAGCCAATTCGAGAGTCACTATAGAACTTTTAGGATGCTAAATAAGTTAAGATTTTAGATAAACTTGGCCTTATGTGACAGCAGAAATTGGCTTTTCTTGCATAGATGACCGTATAAAATGTTATGCTAGTTCTCGGAGTAAAGCCCTTTACTGTGGCAGAAAACACTCAGGGTATTTTATCGAATAACAGCTGAACTTTCTATCTGTTGATCTGCGTCTGGAAAGTGCACAGAAAAACATTGAGTTGGGAATGTAATCCGGGTAAGTTTTTTGATACCATAAAGGAGAGTAAACGAGTGACTCTTATTAATGCAGAATGGATTCATACATTCAGACATTTTCAGAGCAGTATCTAAGAATTAAACCTCACCAACATATAGACTTCCAGTCTGCCCCTCCATAATACTGCCATACATTTAAGAGTCATAAACATGTTTTCATTATTGACTCCTAAATGTATGGTAGTATACATTTAAAATGCACGATTTAAAAAAAAAATAAAAAAATTTGCCAGGTTTAATTGTAGGACATAGCTGCTGCCCATTCACAGTGGGTTTCTGAAGGGATGATTTGTTCCTGCAGTAACTCTGATGCCATCAGCCCTACTATACATCTGTTAAGGCCACTTGGCATATAGAATTAAGGGGGGAGGCGATGGAAACTTCAAAAGTTCCAGTTGTTGTTGCCAACAGTCCTCTCGCCAAAAGTAAGTCTCCTTGCTGTGTGTAATATGGGGACATGTTTGAAGCCATCTGAATAAACCAGTGGGAGAATTGGAAGGCGAGGTGGAAATCTTCACAAGGGCACAATTCGCTCTTTCTTCCATGTAACCCTTTGCAACGCCTTCCTAAACCACTTTTTTCCATACTATTTTTTTCCCCACATATAGAATCTTATTTAATACAATTTTAGTTGTTTTATGGACGTTATTTGCATAAAGCCGTGATTTACACATTTACCCTTTCACACTTGGAGGATATTGTGGGGCTTGGAAGTATCTAGATGCCGTTAGATGCTCTCAGTAAAGTAAAATTTGAATATTTATGAAAAAAGAAAGCCGGAATATAAGATGACCCTATAGGAAAAAAGTTTTACCAGTAAATGTTAATTCATGTAAACTATGTGAACAATTGTTTGTTAATAAAAGCTATGATTGAGAAAAAACATTTTTTTGTTTTTTTTTCAACCTGTCCCCCCAGTTATGCACAAATGCCCCCAGGCTTGCCACTCTGCCCCAGAAATGCCTTATACCCCCTATATGCCACTGTGCCCCATGATATGCCTTTTGAACCCTTATGTGCCACTCTGCCTCTAGAATTGCCTTATACCCTTATGCCACTCTGGCATTTAGGGGGTTAAAAGGCATATTATGGGGCAGAGTGGCATATAGGGAGGTATAAGGCATTTCAGGAGGCAGAGTGGCGTATAGAAGGTTAAAAGGCATTTCTGGAAGCAGAGTGGCATTAAGGGGATTAAAAGGCATTTCACAGAGCACTCTGCCTCCAGAAATGCCTTATGCCCCCCTGTTTAACACTCCCCCTCCCTTCTCCAAACTTACCGGTGCTTCTGAGTCCCCGGTGCTTAGTCCGGGCAGCGTGTAGAGCTCTACGCGATTCGCTTAGACAACTTCCGCTTAAGCACTAGGGACTCAGAAGCACCGGTAAACTGGGGGGGGGGGGGGCATAACACTGGAGGATCCAGGTCCCCTGCATCGCTGCGGGGGATCTGGATCTTAGTGTCATAGTCAGACCTATTTGAGGTCTGATTATAAGACGACCCCGATTTATAAGACGAGGGGTATTTTTCAGGGCCTGGAAAAAACCTTGTCTTATAATCGAGCAAATACGGTATTTAAATGTTTCTATCATGTCTTCTCTCTTTCTCTTTCATACACGCCATGCATATTGAGATCACTTTTTCTGTCCTGTAAATTTTTATTCTGCAACCCATTCACTATTTTAATAGCTCTCCTCTGAACGCTCTGTCTATCGGTTCTCCAGAACCGTACCCAACACTCTAGGTGGCAGAACCACCCCTCTCTCCTGCTACGAATGCCTCTCTCTATATAACCAAGCACCCTGCTTGCTTTTTGATGCATTGTTGCATTCTCTGTAATCTTCAAGTCCTTAAATAATTACTCCCTTCACTCTTGTGGTCGCTGACAGCAGAGTGCCCCCAACACTGTATTTTGCTTTTTAATTTTTAACATCCCAAGTGCATTATTTACATTTATTTAATATTGAAGTGCAGCTGCCATACTTCTGGTTTTGCCAGAAGGCGTTAAAACTCTTTTAATAATTTGGCTGTATCAGGTCCTATATATTTATCTGATTTTACCTTGGAGAGTTATTGAACACGCTTTACATTTCTTGCTATTTGTCTTTTCTGTGTTTCCTCCCCTGTACCCTCTTCTGTAAAATGAATAACTAAAGGATGCAAAACTTACAAGAAGGTTGCACCAGGAAACAAAATGCCAGCTAGATGAGACTGAGATGGCCATGACCTAACCCCACGGCACTGTAGAGAATATGCACATTTAGCAAACCCACAATTCTCTAATTAACCCCGTACTCACTGGCCAGTACTAATCGGCACACACTGCCACTTACAAGGACTGTATGGAAAGCCCATAGTGGAGCCGCATACAGGATACTATGTTAGAGGCTGATCTTGCCTAGAAACTATGGCCTTATCTTATTCTAGACACCTTTTTGTGGCCTTTGTAAAGGACTTTTGTAACCAAATAGCATTAGAAACATTGTTCCTAATAGTGCAACATCCCAGAAGTACCGTATTTGCTCGATTATAAGACAAGGTTTTTTTTCAGAGCAAGTACTCTGAAAAATACCCCTCATCTTATATTTGAGTCCATCTTATTATCAGACCTCAAATAGAGGTCTGACTAAAAGACTAAGATCCAGATCCACCGCAGCGCTGTAGGCGACCTGGATGCTCCTCTCTGGTAACCTCAGCTGCTGCCGGCACTTCCTCTGGGGGAGTCTGGGGAAGCGTTGGTAAGTGGGGGGGGGCAGAGTGGTATATGGGGGGATATAAGACGTTACTACAGAGTGGCATATAGGAGGTTAAAAGGCATATCGACAGAGTGGTATACAGGAGGTTAAAAGCCATATCAGGGAGGCAGAGTGGCATATAGGGGGGTATAAGGCATATCTGGGGGCAGATGTGCATAACTGGGGGGCAAGTTGGCAAATAAAAGGAAATAAAAAACAAAAAACTTTTCTCAATCATAGTTTTTATTAAATATGAAAAATAGTTTACATGTGAATTAATATTTAACAGTAAAACATTTTTTTTATAGGATAGTCTTATATTCAGGCTTTTTCTTCGCCCCCCCTAAATTAATATTCAAATTATGGGGGGGGTTGTCTTATAATCGAGCAAATACCATAATTCTTAAATCATATTATATTTTGGCCTCGTTGATAATTTCTTATGGAATGTTTTAATGTCACGTGACCCCAAAGTAAGCACTGGTAAGTGGTTGTAATAGAGATTATACATTCTGCTTAAAAGTTTTTATTTTATTTATTGGTTGTTTTGATTAAACATTTAGAGGAAATAAATAAATGACAGATCTGCTTATTTCCGTCACATGGTGGAGAGCTCAATTAATGATTTATATAAGAGGAATAGCATCTTTTAATAATGACAAACCTTTCTTCCATAAGATGGTGTTGAAACATTCAACAAGATGTAAAATTGCATAGACTTTTGTAATGCTATGCCGAATACTTAAGTCTTGTTAACATTTTCAAATACAACTAGTAAAGTTATCCAAATATGATATTATGGCTATTCTTTGCTTTAGAGCCTGCAGTTCACCCTGGACAAACCCAGTAAGGAAACCAAGAATACAACAAATCTACAAGAAGATACATCAAAGAACAATGATCAGTAAGTAGCAGTGATGGAGTGTGTTCTCTACAGTGAACACAGACATCTGGAGTTTATTGATTATTAGATGTTTGTCTCTCTTTGGATGAGTACCATCTCTGAGCCTGACAACTGTGGCATGTTCCTTGTTGTTCCAAGATGTCCAAGTGACACTGACCATCTTCGTATGATGTCAGATCCCCACACGCGGCATCTATATGCTTCTTGGAGGAAGTGCTTGGTGGTTGTGACCTGTGGTCCCTCACAAATAGCCCTTGGCCAGGGGATTGCTGGTGGTGATTAAGGGACTGAAACCTTGAGTATGTAGACAAGAAAGCAGACCATGGTGGGCTTAAGGATCATAGGAGAATGCATGAAGGAGACAGATGAGCTTACTCTGTATGTATAGCAAGAGTAATGTGTGTACATCGCGTATTAGGTTGCATAGTCAGTATGAGCTCAGCACAGCGTTTAATAGCGGATATGGAAGAACGACGCTGATCTACCGCTGCCCACACAAAATAGATCAGTCATCTGGCAAAACTCGGTATTTGTGGAGTGTACGTTTTGCTATTACAGTTCTTAAAAAAGCAAAAGGTTACTTTGTCGTTGCAGGCATGGTTTCATCAATCTTTACTAAATGTTCTTGCATACCTTGTATATCAGTCTATTAGACAGTGCGATCACCTACAGCAGATTGCCTTTTTCTCGCAACACTAAGTACTGTTTTTGGTTACAGACTAATTTCATTAGATGACGATCAGCAGAATAATGAATTTGGGTCATCAGGTAAATATATAAGATGTTAAAATTCTGTTGCGTTCACACTTTTGTGTTTGTTTGTTAGATAATGCTTTGTTAATGTCATTGTTCTGAATTATGTATTGTTTTCATCTTCATTTTTTTTAAAGCTGAACCAAGTAAAGGAAATCCTGTAAGCCCAATGTTATTTGAAGGTAAAAATATAATTCTATTTAGTTGGTAGCAGAATAAATAAATAAGATTACTGGGGAATTTATGCTGCTTCTAAATTTCATGATCGTTTTATGTTACAGGGTCCTTAGATGATTTGTTGGATCTGAAACCTGACGAGAAATTTTCATATGAAGAAAGTGGTAATGTTTGAGAGTCCATTCTTCTAAGCTTATTGAAGAAAGAGTTATAATTTGTTGTATTAGCTGGCAATACTGAACATCTGTTTGGCAAATAATAAGTATTTATGTTGAACAGTTAAAACTCATTTTATTATGTATAATAGCCACAGATGTTACCTGAAATAGTAATGTGGCCCCATTTCATTCCTTTGAGACCAAACTTGGTTATTCTGGAATAATTTAATGGCTTTATTTTTTCCCTCAAGCGAGTTCAAGGGAGCCACTTGATGGAAACTTTGGTGATAAGGATGACATGCAGCTTCTCAATGAAATTCTAAGTGCTTCTTCTTTGGAAAGTGGAGACCTGGGTAAAGAATGGACTGCTGTGTTTGGCGAGCCTCTGTTTGGTGCTCAACCAATGAGCCCAGAAGCTGAAGAGAAGGACCATGGTGCCGATTCATCATCTGGCTTCCTCCCTTCACAGCTTTTAGACCAAGACCTGCTCGCTCTACAGTCTTCATTGCAGGGCAAGTTGAAATGGGTTCTGTTTACTGTCATCTTACCCAACTGCTCATAGTCTAGTGCATTCGCACATTCTAGGCTTTAACTTGTCACCTGCAGGGAGCACCTTGAGAAGGTAGTGATGCTTGAGGCACAGAATCTTTCTGTTCATTTCTCAAACACCAGATTACATGTCCTTTCCACAGAGACCATCTTTATGATGTGTCACCTTGAAACATACTAGACCATTGGTGGTATGTGGACCACAGTTTGCAGAGGTGTGAATGGTTTAGGTTGACATTAGAAAACACAAATACTAATACTAGTAGCTTGTATTTAGTTTTATATTTGAGATTGTGTCTTGGTCCTTCCTGGTATACTGCAGCTAAAAAACAATTGTTGGGTATTGGAGTGGTGGTATTTGATCTATGAGATGTTTTGTAATTTGGTTGAAATGCATATTAGAATTTAGTGAGAATAGATGATTTGTGAGTTGTATATTTTATCTTTTTTGGTTCCTCTTAGATTCCAGAATGTTTGGTATGTATTAGTGAGTCTCTGTATACTATACTGTTAATACACATTTCAACAGCAGGAAATGGGAGTACATATATTTATATAGTTACATTATCTTCTCCTTAATGGCTTAGAGAAATGGCCATGAACATAAGGTCTTGAAATTCCTGACACTGATGTGATCGCTGGTCACATACAAAAAGGTATCTCTTGATGGCTGTTTTATGACAAGAAACCAGAATCTGTGGTAGTAAAGCTAAGTATGTTAGATTGACAGTATTTGTGGTTGAATTCCAGGTTGGACTGCCAGCGGTGGGATATCTCCACCAACCTCTCAGTCTGCTCTTCCATCAAGCTACCTCAGTACGAATATTAGCAAGACTCTGGCAAAGGGTAAATTCTTGTATTTATATTTATTTCTGCAGAAATACTCCTTATGGTTACTACATCATTCCATTTCTTCCTGTATAAGGGTGCTTAATACAACACCCTAATACAAGGTTTTTGTGCTTATCATACTATAGAGTGCAACTAGTGTTTTCTCTAAGTGGAACAGCATTTTTATGTTGATTCTGGTAGACAACAGTCGATTTAACTCTTATATGTACTATTTCCATCTTTATTAGGCTGCTTTATGTCAGGAATTATTAATATAATTATAATTAACCTCTTAATATGACTCATAAAATAGCATGTTTTGAAAAAAAAAAAAAAATATATATATATATATATATATATATATATATATATATATATATATATATATATATATATATATATATATATATATAATTTATATTATTTTTATTTATTTACTGTATTGGACAAATTGTTAGCCAGCCTAGATGAGAGACTGCATCAGTAGTTAGAAAGAAAATCATCAGATGAATGAAATTCATATATTAATACATTTAAAAATAATAAATATTAATGTATATAAAATAAATACAAGAAAAATTAGGCTGATACTGTACGCTTTAATATGCTTGAATATTGTATGAATCACGGATTGTAAGACTAAAAGCTCATTGTTCCTCGATACCATTATTAACAAGGTATAGAAAAATGATCTATTACACAATTAAATGTTAATGCTCTATTTTATCTGTTAAAATTATGAGTTACTGCACTCAGGAAGCGTATTCCTTTTTTAAGAGAATTCTGGTCCAGAGCTCATGTAAAGCCAAGTGGCCCGCTGGCCCCCATCTCACCGTTGTAACCAAGACGCACACGCTAACACATGCAAACGTACTCGCCTTAAGACCCGCCTTTTTGGAGAATTTGTACGGGTCGCTCCTGCCCCGATCTGTATTTATTTATTCACTTTAGTTTTTCTATTCACTTTTCAGAGAACACAAAAACAACAAAAGATCTGAGTAGTTGGTACAATCTCTTTGCTGATCTGGATCCATTATCCAACCCAGACGCCGTTGGGAAAACCGACAAGGAACATGAACTGCTCAATGCGTAACAAAACTCTCTCGTAGGCTTGTTTCAATGGATTAATACATTTGCTGTTGGGGGGGGGGTTACATTTTATGGAAGTGCCACTACTTATCTTTTCTACCAATAAAATTGTTGTTTTTCTTGTTGTAAATTATAAATAATATATAATATATCTGATTTACTGTACTTGCCAAAAACCGCCTGGATTACTACTGAAATATTTTAAGGGAAATTCTAGCAAGCTATTTTTTTTTAAATGACATCCACTGTAAAAATAGAGGTTTCTCAAGAAAGGCTGTCAGAATTTCAATATATTTTGTTGCTGTTCATACAATGTTTTGTTTGATTAAATGTTTGTTCCGTGCAACTACTGACATAACCAATGGTCTTGAAATGTTTGGGGGGCAAAAGTATAATTAATAACACAACATGATCATAAATAACGCTGCCATTGTCTGCTTTAAAGCATAATATTTGGGAACAAAAGTAAAGGGTCATCCTTCTATTATGCCGGTGTATCGTTTTACATATAATTGTAAAAAAAAACACTGGCCTGCTTCATGTAGACTTCATGGATGTCCAGAGTTGGCCAACAATACATACCCCAGCTTGAATGTTAACATAGGAGATGTAATATTTTTTCCATCATTTCCCATCACAAAGTTTCACAATAGAAATTTCAAGTGACTTATCGCTAAAGCATGCTTGCAATGTTGCTAAGAATATGGTTTAATAAAAAAAAAATAAAAAAATTCTATGTGCGGTGTCATTATTTAATCATCTGTTTAGTGGAATGCTTACAAAAAAAGGAAAGCGCAGAACCTCTAACTATATATAGCATGTAAAACACTTCAATACATCCCATTGAAATTAAATTTGTGACCCAGCTATCACATGGAGTGCCTGCTCCTAGTATACATGGTGCCGTCTAGTCCTGTTTCCAAAAAAACATCAAAGATGCATCTTACGGGCTACTGTTGGGTGGAAATTGAAGTTTCGCAAGAGTCTGTTGTAGAACATAAATAGAAATAGATTATATAAGGGTTTTGAAGACATCTGCACATACATGATAAACCAACAAAATAATATCAATATTTGTGACAATAACCATATTACATAGAGAATAAACTGAGATTGGGCTATCAAAAAAGTTCTTGCTATACTTTACTTAGTGGAGATCAGTTCAATTCTATGTAATCATGTTTAAAATCCAGATAAATTGTTCTAACTAGGGCTGCAACTAACGATTATTTTAATAATCGATTAATCGGCCGATTATTTTTTCGATTAATCGATTAATCGGATAAAAAAAAACAATATGCAAATTTTTCGTTTATTTAAAAGAATTTAATGAACTGGATGTTAAAAAACAACTTAAAATTTACATTAACATTCTTATTTTGTTATGATGTAATAAAAAACAATATTTTCAAAGTACAAGAACCCAAACACAATATTTATGAAACAAAATAACCCCAAACATTCTGAAAAGAGGTGGACTATTACTGTTCAAGAAACTTTGCCCCAGCACTTTGCACTTTGCACCCAGCACTTTGCACCCAGCACTTTGCACCCAGCACTTTGCACCCAGCACTTTGCACCCAGCCCTGGCACTTTGCACCCAGCACTTTGCCCCAGCCCTGGCACTTTGCATCCAGCACTTTGCACCCAGCATTCAGCACTTTGCACCAGCACTTTGCACTTTGCACCCAGCCCTGGCACTTTGCACCCAGCACTTTGCACCCAGCCCTGGCACTTTGCACCCAGCACTGGCACTTTGCACCCAGCACTTTGCACTGTGCCCCTGCACCCAGTCTCTAACTCTGCCCTGCACCCAGCCCTGCCCCCACATTCTGCCCTGCCCCCACACTCACACTCTGCCCTGCACCCACTCTGCCCTGCACCCACACTCACACCCTGCCCTGCATCCCCACCCCCACTCTGCCCTGCACCCAGTCTCCCACTCTGCTCTGCACCCACACTCACACCCTGCATCCCCACCCCCACTCTGCCCTGCACCCAGTCTCCTGCCCTGCACCCCCCACCCCCACTCTGCCCTGCACCCCCACCCCCACTCTGCCCTGCACCCCCACCCCCACTCTGCCCTGCACCCACACTCACGAACCGCTCTGTGCGAATGGAGCCACTCGCACAGAGCGGTTCGCTCTGTGCGAATGGAGCCACTCGCACAGAGCGAACCGCTCTGTGCGAATGGAGCCACTCGCACAGAGCGGTTCGCTCTGTGCGAATGGAGCCACTCGCACAGAGCGAACCGCTCTGTGCGAATGGAGCCACTCGCACAGAGCGGTTCGCTCTGTGCGAATGGAGCCACTCGCACAGAGCGAACCGCTCTGTGCGAATGGAGCCACTCGCACAGAGCGGTTCGCTCTGTGCGAATGGAGCCACTCGCACAGAGCGAACCGCTCTGTGCGAGTGGAGCCACTCGCACAGAGCGAACCGCTCTGTGCGAGTGGCTCCATTCGCACAGAGCGATTCGCTCTGTGCGAGTGGCTCTGTGCGATCCGTGCACATAGACATGAAGAATACTTACCTCCGGAACGCGTCACATCCGTCACGTAGCTAGAAGGCGGAGACTGCAGAGCGTGTAGCAGAAGCGGGGAACGCTCGCGGAGGTAAGTAAAAGGAGCCGAGTGCTCCAACAACGAATTGATCACTCGATTAATCGATAACGGAAATCGTTATCGATGATTTCCGTTATCGATTATTATCGATTTTATCGATTCGTTGTTTCAGCTCTAGTTCTAACATTCTGTTTTTTTGTCCATTGATGCTGGCACACTTCAGGGATCAGAGATGTCCTCAGACATATCCACAGCTTGATGTTCTTCATGTTACATGAAGGCTGGGAAATTGTTCTCGGCATTTGACCAAGCGATTTCACGCCATCCATCCTGGAGCTAGACAAGATCAAAGACGAGTGGAAAGATCAGGGGATGGGAAATAGAATGCATTTGCATAAACCCACAAAGAGATGTGGAGGCAGAACAAAAGTTAATTTTGAGTGGCAGAGTTGCTACAAAGCCAAGTATTCATGCACCGTACTTGTGCATCAGCAACTGTTTTTCTTTGTATGTGTTGCATAAAATGGAATCTAGCAGATGAGTAGATACCCATTAACTGGATGGCATTTGCAATAATCCTTAGAGAGAGCAATGGACCTTCTCAGATAAATAAATCACTACATAATGTAGATAGATATACATAATGTGTATATATAGTACTCAAGAGTTTTCAGAAAGTGACATACAAAATGCAATTTCAATTGTTTTCATTTTTCTTTTTACCGTATTTGCTCGATTATAAGACGAGGTTTTTTTCAGAGCAAATGCTGCAGCGGAAGGCGACGTCAACCCGCTGCCCCGGCTGGAAGCACCGGTATGAGGGGGGGGGGGGAAGAGAGAGAGAGTGTGTGTGTGTGTGTGTGTGTGTGTGTGTGTTAGTTAAATGGGGGTATAGGGCATTTCTGGAGTGGCGTTAAGGGAGCATTTAATAGAGCACTCTGCCTCCTGAAATGCCTTATACCTCCCTATGTGGCACTCTGCCCCATAATATGCCTTTTAACCCCCTAAATGCCAGAGTGGCATATAGGGGTATAAGGCATTTCTGGAGGCAGAGTGCTCTATACAATGCCTTATAACTCCCTTAATGCCACTCTGCCTCCTGAAATGCCTTATACCTCCCTATATGCCACTCTGCCCCATAATATGCATTTTAACCCCCTAAATGCCAGAATGGAATATAGGGGTATAAGGCATTTCTGGAGGCAGAGTGGCACATAGGGGGTCAAAACGCATACCATGGGGCACAGTGGCATATAGAGGGTTAAAAGGCATATCATGGGCCACAGTGCCATATTGGAGTGGCAAGCCTGGGGGCAGATGTGCGTAACTGGGGGACAGGTTGGAAAATACAAGAAATAAAAACAAAAAAAATATTTTTCTCAATCATAGCTTTTTTTAAAAAAAATAGTTTACATGAATTAACATTTACTGGTAAAACTTTTTTCCTTTGGGGTCGTCTTATATTAAGGCTTTTTCTTTTTTTCCTAAGTTAATATTCAGATTTTGGGGGGTCGTTTTATAATCAGGGTCGTCTTATAATCGAAGACAGTATTTATTTTAACTATTTCTAAAGTGTTAATAAATTGCCCATCATCCTCAAGCAGTATATACACCAGTGCCCACCAAAAAGGACCCGTTGTCCATCACAAAATTGGCAATCGAGGCAGATCGTCTTGCAGTGGTGATCTGATCTCACTAGTAAGCGGGGTAAGGTTTTCATGGGAGGTAAGGCGCTTTTTTCCTCCTTTATTTTGGGGAGTGGGTTACATATTAAGTGGGCTGGATACATTGTAGGGGTATTTTCTCAAGTACACTAGCTGTACGCATATTTCACAGTAAATGCTCAAATGGTGTATAATGAAAGACCTTCCCCACCCTACAAAAAGTTGACATTGCATCAGTGCATTAAAGTGATCTTTTGATAAACACCAATCCTTGGGTGTTTGGGGTTAAACCTGACCCTATTAATTTCCAATCATATTTTTGAATGTAATCACTTAAGCTGTAGTTGCCTTTGCAGCAGCAACACATTTTTATTTACACAAGTTTACACATGACAAGGACGTGATTATTGGGATCTGCAGCATGTTCCGTTAGGGCGACTATGCCAGTTTAAGGTTAGGTTGCACCCTTCTTGTTGACAAGATAAGGAATTGTCTAGATATGGTTTTCTCACGTGTAAATGCTTATTTTTGTTCATGTACCAAGGTGTTTTGTAAAGGTTCTTATAAATAGAACAGAATAACCACTCTTCATCTGATAGTTGTGTTGTCCCATTTCTTGCTATGCCCCATGCAAACGAATGGAGGGATTCTTCGGCATACGCATTTGCCCCTTTCGAACCCCCAGCTATACGCTGGATAGGAAATGCATCTGGTAAGATGCATGGGACAGCAAACTAACCGCTAAATGGTAATGAATTATAATTTAGCAATCCAAACACAAGCCCTAGAAGGCCCCTTCCTTCATGTCCCAGAGCCCCCTTCCTGACTGGTGTCGTAGTGTGATGAAGGTGAACACCAGGCAGCAGCTGGTATTGACTTTCCAGGGACAGCTGTCATAGGAGAGCCTGGAACCATTACAGCTGACCATTTTGCCTGGTTAAAGACTACCCTGATGGGTAGGACATGAGACATCGGAGACACAGAACAAGGACACTGGTATACACATGCTTAACACAGAAATCTAGATCGATCCTGGGGAGAAAAAAAAAATTTAAAAAAAAAACTCAGACCTGCTTTTTTTTGCCAATAACTTTATTTAAATAAAGACACAAGAACTTCTATACTGAAAAAATACAAAACAAAATCCACACATTCTCTTTTCCGAAGCAATGATGTGTGGTAACTGGAATACTGTTAAGCACGTTGGCTAAAGTTAACAGTAATAATGTACAAATCTTTCATCAATAGTCAACAAAATGTCTGGTTAGGATACCCTGGAGCTAGGTTCTAGGACGTGTACATGGGATATGAGGAGGTCTTCTACAGCCTTCATTCAACGCACAAGAAATGCAGACAAAACATGGATAAATGGATAACGTTAATATTTATCTTCTCACGGTAAGAGGACAATGTGTCAGAACGGGAAATTCACCCTTCAACCTTCCATGGTATAATGTTAAGAGTTAAAACATGTCGTAATTGTCGTGAACGTTACAGGGTAAATTAAAAAAATAATCAACATTGTACTTGAGTTTTTCTTTGTATCTATCCACAGTCGTCTTCAGATTTATCTTTGAGACCTGAGATATGTTGCAAACAGTGCAGTTTGTCTGCAGCGTTACTAAATACTGAACAAACTTGCATTACCATAGTAGAAACATCCCCGCACACAAAAAGAAAAACAATTTGCTACTTCTGCCTAAACACGTATAAAAAAATATAAATAGAAAAAAAAAATTAAATATTTAAACTCTCCACGTAGGATTCATTTACAGTCATTCAGTGTGACAGAAAATTAAACAGACAAGGCAACACTATACAGGGAGATTACCGTGAGTAGCCACAGGCCTCATTGAATATATGAATGGGAAAAAATGATTCTGCACATCGACAACAACTAATAACGCCTACCTGCAGAGGTTATGGGATATGGCGATGCCATATGCAGCCGACAGTGATTAGGAATATGTGTAAAGGATACATACAAATTGTCAGACAGTAGCAAAGTTTACATGTCACCTAAGAAACTATAAAAATAGAATCCACCGCTACGGTGGTTTTTGAGACATTTTGATTAGCAAGAGTTCATTGTATTGCTTGTGCTATCAAAAACGCCTAATCTTTGTTTTTTTTTTTTAATAGGGGATAGGGGATCGTATTTTTACAAAGTCTGAGAAACAAAAATTCCAAATGAGAAAGTAAATATTGAATTTTTTAGGGCAACTTGATTTTATAATTACAGGAGGTTGAGAAGTCGGGGGGCTTTCAGAAAGCTTTCTTTGATGCACCTGCCATTTCAGCGTACCGTGCACCTTATCGGCAAAAGCCAACAGTCTTCAAGACCATGCCAAAAAGGCATTTAAAAAACAATATATATATACAAAAAAACTCAAAACTTACTACTAAGTTGATGTGTCACAAGCTTTGCTGGTTTACTTTTATTTTGGGGTGACCCGTGTCGAAAACCTTCCACCTGGAATCAATTCCAAGATCGTGGAATGTTGTGAAAAATTAAACAAAAAGTAAAGTTATAAAATAAGAGCTATAAGGGCTGGTTTCCCCCCCCCAACGTGGTTTACATTCCAAGTCACCTGAGTTTTATAAGTTCGAGAGAAGTACCTGAAATCTAGGCCTTAGGACGGGCGCTGTGCAATCGGTGTGGTCATTGACGTTATCTGCATTGTATGTTTAAATCACTTAGTATCCGAGAGGTCTGCAAAGCAACGTAGACAGGGAGCCTCTTTACCAAACTGATACTGAGATGTCCAAAAACATCTAGATCAATCGTAAACATAATCCTGATGTACAGTATTCTCCATAGGACACGACACAGCAGGACATTTTGTGATATTTCAGGATACTACAGAGCTTATTGTTACTGTAAAGGTTTGTGCACACGAAATAGAATTTACCTGTTCCAACTCTGAAATGCATAGTCCACACTGAAATAATTTAACGATACGCGTGGGTTTTTGTCACTAGAAATATTAAAGGGGAACGTAAAAGCTCAGTTCTGGTCCAAGATAAACAATGGCGGATATGATAACTTGCAGTAAAGCATTTTTTTTTTTTAAATCAGGATTTACCAATCGACATGCAGAGGTTTGTAATGCAGATTCAAGTTAGCTTGCTGGAAAACAGAGGCCTGCTCTGCTGAAAATTAGGTTACGACATGGTTATGGGGAGAAGGAGATGAGGAGGACAGCTGATCTTCAGGCATCTGCTCCACCATTAGCTGCTGGTCTTGGGATGATGCGTGGCCATTGGTCTCGCAGTTGTCTACTGTGCTGGTGGCATTGCCGGAGAGAGACGAGGAGGAGACCTGAGATGAGAGGTGCTCAACAGTCACACTGCTCACAGGCGAGTTTTGAACAGTGTTTGGAAGGTTCTTGAGAGTCAGATCTGAAGCCGGTAACAAGGGCCCTAGCAGTTTCACAGGACAGAAAGCTGATCCCGTGGGGATAAAATTAACTTTGTTTTTGTCGGGGCATGAAAAGAGAGCAGTAGAGGCTGGCTGGCGTGTCCTGGAGAAAACAGGAGAGCAAAAGTTTTACAAGTTTCCCCAACATTTGAAGACAATATGTTACATCTACAGGAAAGCAAGAACAATCCTTCTAGCTGTAATGTAAATGAATGACTGTGAATCTATTAAATGGCAAACATCTTCCATATTCACAGGAGTGGGAAGATTACGCAACGCATATGTTTATTTTAACCTTCAACCACAACCTTTGTTACTTACTGCAAAATCTCACGTATACAACTCAAAAGTCTTCCCCATTTTAAAAGGTATTAAAATTCAATGCATATTTCAAATTAGTTTAAACACAACAACCCTAGCAACGAACAAAGGCACACGAGAATCTTTATATTCTGACTTTAGGAACTCTGCCAACCAGTCATTTTTACTTAAGGCCGTTATCGGAACACTTTTAAAGTAAGATCACAGCAATCTCCCATCATGTGTTCCTTGCATTCCTGCCAGAGTATTTGATCGCTATATGGATATCCAGGTTTAGACATCTACAACTATAAAACAGTTCTATTCTTCAGAAGTTTATGATCTTAAATCTACAAAATCAGCTTCCGGCACAGAACTACGTGCGAAGGGGCAGAAACAGAAAACGAAGCTTCATGTGAGCAATACGTGTATTTGGATGCTTATATTAATGCGCTTCCAATAATCGGTCTGTGTGAATATTGGAGGTTGTCTCCCTCCCTACCGATCTATTAAAACATGAGTGATACGGGTCATCGCAGATGGCCGCAGCTCCAAATATCTATTGCCTCCTACAAAGTGTTGGATTGTTTACCATGATGGGGGGGGGGACGTATAAATAAGCAAAGCTCTTGCAGACACTGTACACAAGCCTCTTAGCCTTATTTTTGCTTCTGCATTTGATGGTAGATATCATGGAATTATTAAACATTAATATTTTATGGCAAAATGTGTTGGTGTAACACTTCTCATTCTTCAAAATACTTTTCACTAAAAAAATAAAAATAAAAAAAAAAAATAAAAAATCCAGTGCACTGGGAATTATTTATTTTTTTTTTACACCTCCTCCAATGTAAATCACGTTTAGGACTCTAGATACCACTTCCTTGGTGGTTTTCTTGTTTAATTTATCAATCACAGCACGCAGGTATCAGACATTATGCGTGTCATTCTGAGGCAATGCGTCGGCTTTGGCCGCGGTCACTGACCATCTGGGATTTCTACACATCTTTACTGTAAAGGCTGAACACAGAGGAGAGACATCGCTGCTTAGCGGCCACCAGCTGACAAAAAAGGGTTACTTACGACATTTCCTCAAAGACCTTGACTCGCTCACATCCCTCTGGGGGCTCTCGTTTGAACATGTAGCTGTTGTTTGGTTTGGGAGAAGAGGCATACTTGGGCAGCGGTGAACTACTCCCACTGTCTGAAAATTTAAAGCAGCCATATTACTAGAGATTGAAAGCCAAGGATGGAAAAAGTCTGCTTTCCATATAAGCAGAACTGCATACTGAGAACTACAAATAACCCCTCGTCGTGTATTCAGCAAAGAGGAACGATCGGCTTAGATTCAGTAAAGCAAAGCAGAAGCAAAAACGAGCAAAGCATACGGATATAAAATAGATGCAGAAGCAGTGCATGTGTGCGCGGAAATCACAAATCATTTCATATACTACAGCCTGCCCTATCAGTTTAAGAGTATCCAATTTTAAATAATTGATTTTGCTGGAGGACCTTACCAGATACTTATGACATACCGTCATTCTCAGAGCCTTCAGTGAGATTAAACCCCCATCGAAAGTACTTTTTTTGCTTTGTAAACGAGTAGTTTTTTTATTTAATTGTTATTTATAAAAAAATAACAAAATACTACCAGCAAGATATGGTTTGATTTACTGTGACTTTAAAAATCGATACTTATTCATGTATATATGGCCTTGTGTTTTGTGTTTTCAAAAGCAACAGATCAAATTAAAAGGAAAGTCAGATTACGGTCTGCGGCTCGCTGGGCAGAGCCAAAGTGCTGAGTGGCAATATGATGCGATAGAACGCCCCATCCGGTTTCTTGTGATCTCCTGATTTTCACCGGCGGACAGAAGTGTTACTGGTTCTCCAGTGCTTCCAGTATCTTATATCTCTGGTGTGTCCTCATTCTCCTTTTGCTTTGACCTTCGCCTATTCACAAGTTTCCTCAGACGGTGAGTGCCATGGGTTGACTTTATCGGACTCCGTTACAGAGTCTCAGCAACCCCAATCCTCAAAGTGAGGTAGAAGTGCGGTGCCGTTATGCTGGGAGGTTAGTTAGCCCTAAATATTCCTGAAGAGCAACATGCATGCAACTTCAACAAATAGACTGCGCACATAAAAAATTCTTGCACACTATAAAGCCAAATTACACGGTACTATACTTTTAAGATCGCATTTTAACCTCGGAGAATCTGAAATCTGTTGCAAGAGAAGTTGCTTGTTCTGAAATAGATTTCTCCTTTCTGCCGTTTCCAAAGGCTGTTAGAACAGATCCCACCGAAACTGGACCAACTTACTGGGAGGAAAAAAAACCTACAAATCCTTAGAAGATGATTTTTTTATAGTACCAAACCCACTTTAATGCAGACTTATGGTAACCATAAGTAGAGACTCAAGAACAACCATCTAGAAGGGGGGCTGCCCGGCATTCACAGGGACGTTTAATGAAATATTACAGGATGTTGGTGAAAAGTAAAAAGTTACTAAAGCGTGCAAACTCTTCAAGGGCACATTCAGCGTGCATTGGGACAAACGGCAATACACTGGTCCAAAAGGCCAAGTACATTCTGATCTCTAAAGCGTAGGTGATCCAGTATGTGAAAAAGGCTTGGGATCCGGTATGTGAAAAAGGCTTGGGATCCGGTATGTGCGTATATATGTGACAGTCAAGGTGTGTAACAGCTGTGCTTTCTATTTCAGGCATCTTGACAGGGAAAAGGTAATGTTCCTGGTTTTAGAAGCTACTTGATTTATCTCAGATATTAAATCCAGTACATCAACTAAATCGGCAATAGAATAGAATTTATGTATGTGGTGAAATTCTGGTGCAAGCGTGGGGTGGTGCTCGCTCACTCGGCGTTATGGCGACGGATCCCCTTTCACCAGAATTATAAACTATACAGAACGGCCCTGCGCGGGTTCACGTGCATCATTAAACACAGTTAGTAGACATGCAACTTACGTGAACTACTGCAGGGAGTCAGAGTTAGTACATTTTAAGTATGTTTTCACATCTAACATAAAAGCCTCATTTAATTTATGTAAAAAGAAGAACTTCAGGGACAAAGTGCAGCTAAACAGGGTGCGCCTCGCGTGTCAGGAAATTAAAAAAAAAAAAAGAAAAAAACCAATCAGAACATACAAGATGATTGAGTTTCTCTTCACGGACGTTGTAACTACACCGCCATGAAGAGGAAGCGAGAAACATTGTGGCAGAAAGGTTGCCAGCAGTCACAAGACTTAAATCCCACAGGGTGACCATACCGGCCAATTTGTTTTATTTCAGTATGCGTATTCATTTCCCGTGTTTCTGACCCGCACATGTATATATCTAGGATGTATAACTGGTAATTTATACATCACAAATACTGTAGTGCAGTACTTTACATGTCAGCAACATGTAAAATGAGTCGGCCCCTGGGGCCCCTCATGAGGTTAATCGTGCCCCCCCATGAGTAAGTTACTGATGTAAACAGGTCCTGAAAGCTACTTTTGTTATGTCCCCCCCGCCCGAAAAAAGTACCGGCTTTGACTAACACAGCTATATTGGCTTTTCTTATGATTCATCATAAATTACACTACTAATAGCACACCATAAAATGCTACTTTCATTAATCCTACTTTCATTTCAGTAACTGTAGTGGGGAAGCTTCTCCTTGCAAACTTACCCTAGTATGTTTTCAACTAATTTATGGAAGATGTTTGTAAGAAAGTCACAATGGTAGGAAATGATGCAGATGGTAACAATAAAAAGAAACATTATATACACATGGTTTGTTTCCATAGACGCCAAGCACGTTGTAGAAATGAAAGGGAGCGGTGTCGGTCTCTGCAGGCTCACCTTTGTCACGGTCGTAGAGCAAGTCATCTGCCGAGCATGGACTACCTTCCTGCGACCCATGCGGACAAGAGGGAGATGCGCATGGAGAGTGATTGCTGCTGCAGCTACTGCTCCTTTCCTGGACAGAAGGCGTCTGCGTGTCAATGCTGCGCGTGCTACTGCTGCGATAGGCGGAAGGTAACGGTGCTCTACGTCCATCGGGAATTTCTATTGGCTGCAGTATGGGAGCAAATATAAAGCTAAGCTTAGGGAAGCTAATCACATTATTAGATGCACCAAAACAAATGCCAGGTTAACAAAAAAAGGGTGATAAAACCCTTTATCAGATCTATAAGTGAAAGAAGACAAAATAAACCAGGAATAATTAAACCAAAGAGAAACGAAGGGGATTATATAAATGATAAAGATCTAGCTGATCACGCTTAAATAATTCTGTTCTGTTTTTACAGGGAAAGGGAAATACGAGGGACCCGTGTTAGCAAGGAGTAATAGGGTGACATGTGAACAGGTGTGTTTAAAGAGGAAGAGGTTCTACTTTAACTCAAAGCAGAAAGACACAAATCCATGGGGCCCTATGGAGATACACCCAAGGTTATTAAAAGAGCTCCGGAGTGTCCTGGCAAAACCACTGCCAACCTTATATAACCAGTAGCTATTGGTAGTAGTAGTTCCAGAAGATTGGAAGTTGACAGCTGTAAAAATGGTGGCAGGGAAGACTCTGCCAACTACAGACCAGTAAATCTTATATAAGTAGCTAGCAAATGTAATGAAAACCATGCTAAAAGGATTACCATTGTAAAATATCAAAGCAAATGGTTTGCATGATCAAAAATCCCAAGGCAGATTATGGCATTGGGTTACCTGTTCTGTCGGTGACAACGGGAGAGAGAGATCTAGGAGTAACTATTTCTGCTCTCTTGTGGACATGTCTGACTAATTAGTCAGAGAATTAATACAGCTCCAGCTTCTGGATGGAAAAATGGCCAACACCAGACCTTGAGTGGGCTGAAGGACATCGCCATATTTTATTTACAAGTAAACTCTAAAGTTTATGCAACCAAAGTGCTTGACTTGAAGCTTCTAGTCAAGTCTGTCAGTACTTGGAGAGAAGCGAAAACAAACATACCTTTACTCCATCTTCCTTTTCATTGGTATCCCTAATGAAGACTTTTTCAAGTTCTGGACTTATTCCTTCAACATTACATGGAGCTCTGGAACCTATGGATTTTGGCAGAGGCATACTTGCAGTGGGCATGGGGACAGATCTAGACGCTGAAGTCTGCAACACATACAAAAGAGATGGCGTTACATTTCTTGTGCATTTCTTCTAGAAGGAAGAAAGTAAGGAAAGTTGAACATTCAAAACATTCAACTTTATGCATTTGGCAAATTTACCATATAAAGAGTTACCATTCAAATAAAATTAGTTTTTTTAAACTTCAAAGGAATTTTACATTAACTTTAGTATTTTAAGTGGGTGAGAAAAAAAATAAATAAAAAAAGCGTAATAGCCTAGATGTCCCACCCTCTCTAAATAAAGATTTTCACTAAATAATGAATGAAATCTGGGCACAACTTGAAAGGCCATCAGTGCTAGAGGAGGAATTACAGACAAGGTGGTTTTCTGGTATTATTCTGTAGTAATAAAAAAAAAAGCCATCAATCTAAGAACCCCACGCATCAGAAATTCCACATAACATGTAGAATAATTACGTGCAGGTATTCTCAAATCATGAATCATATGTGCCTCAATTTGTTTGTCTAGCCATGTTTGGCTGTGTTGAGTGGAAACGAAACTAGAGACTCATAACACTGGCATAGAGATGCCGAGGAGCTCCTCGCTTCCAACAATGGATCTGAGCATTTAGAACTTAACAGAACGTTATCTACAGGATAAAAGGCTGCACCCCCAGAGACCATCACTGATTGGTCATCTCGTGTTGCCACTCAGCACTTAGGCTCCGCCCAGGGAACGGCAGAATGTAAAGCAAGATTTAGGATTATCAAAATACAGCATCAAGGGAAAGAAATCCATAAAACAGCCAGACGGAATCCCATTAATCTGTCATTATAGAGCGATAGTCTGTATTCACTAAGGCTCATACGTTTGGTTGTATTAAAACATTTTGTAGCCCTTATAAGTGGACTAAACCATTGTGCCACAAGCTCCAGCTTAATCATACTTGATGTAATCCAAATTATAGCATAGGTAAGAAGCAACTTAATGCCAAGCATAGTACCATGTTAAAAAAAAAAAAAATCAATGACATTAAAATACAGGGACTCAATTACTGAGATCTATTCTTCTATTCAAGGGCAGGCCTGGACTTGCCCGTTTTGTACTTTGAGTAACTGCTTTAACAACTAGAGAACCAACCAGTCTGCTAAATCCCATCTGCCTTGGGGCGTGGAAATTGCACGCTTTTCACGCGTTTTTGCCCCTGCATTTGCTTGGTATAAAACCACTACCCGCTCCAGTCATGTGATTCCTGGTTTTAAACCAGCTGACGGTAAAAGATTGCATGTTGGGCTGGTTTTGTGCTTTCTTAGACTTGGTGGAAAAGCTTTATGTGAATCTAAAAATACTTTTCACTGCAATTCAATTACTGTGAGAAATTTCCCTTGAAAATCTTCCAAATATCCAGTGCAAGACGCATGAAGAACTTCAGTTCACTGCAAAGGTCTATGTCCACGTTTCACCATTCCAGCGTTCACTCGCCTGCTGAATATCTAGTAGTAGATACCCTGGTCAGAATATTTTATGATGCCCCTTGGGACCCACTGGTATTTTCTCCGATTGAAGAACTAGTCACATCACATGACAGGGTACTGATCTTTTCTCTTTAAATGCGTTATTGAAAAGTGGCGACATTATAAACCTTGCAGTCAATACAGTCGATTGTACAATAATACATATTTCTGCAAATTCGTAACTAGAGATATAAGTTGTATCCTGCTAATGACACTATTATTCAATGCTCCATGTATATACATAAAAGAATAGAAGAAAAAAAAAACACTTTACACACCTAATATTCAGTTTATTCACTAAAGTGGTGGTGGTTTTAAACTCTCTCACTCCACTCAGTATACAGCATGAGGTTTCTCAAGCCAGAAGGGCAATGTGAAAGAAGCATCGCCAACTACACAGGGCCAGCCGATCTTATCCTGCAGCAGAAGCTCACCTCTTAACATATTGTGGATTGAAGGAGTTGAAATCACAACTTGCACCTTAGTAAATAGATACAGTTCATGATACAAGACAATATGATAATAGAAACAGACAAACTAAGGTCAACTGTAAAGATGCTACAGGGAACAAGTCTACTGCAACAATAAAAAACTAAACAGAAATATCAAGACTGCTTCATAAACCACATTTAACAACTTACTGCTAACTTATGTAAAACTATAAAAAGCCATATTTGTACGTTTCTAGGTCACAGGAACGTGTGCAGACTATGCTCTAAGAGTGGATCCCATAACAATAAGAATGAGCTCATGGTGCGGTGTTACCTGAGCATGATTGATATGGTTTCCTTGGAGAGGCAACTGGCCGTCTTTCTCTTTGATGTGTCGACTGCTGTTCTTGGTACGCTGAAGCTGCTGTCTCAGCTTGGCAATCTAATGAAATAATTTTTAGAAGATTAAGCAAAAATTGGAGGATTTAAATAGGTACATACAGTATAATCAATAGGAAATGGCTACATTTAAGAATGTAAGACTGGAGCAGTTCTATGGCAAAGTGCTACATGTGGAGAAAAAAATCTAATGGTATTAATAATAATATTAATAAGCCTTTGGTGTTAGTTATAAAGAGCAATTCTGGTGCAAACAGCCAACTCAGCAGAAACATTCCAATGGTTGCTGTGGTCATGAGACCACTTTTGAAAATATGCATTCAAATTTCTCTTTTTAAAGCCCTCAAGAACCTCTGTGCTTCCACACCCAACATTTCACAGTTCAGTCAGGCCATAAAATATTTGTCTCGAGAAGGAGACTGTTGCGTTATTTTCCTCCTACACCTGGCTGCCTCTACTAAAAGCAGGAAGTATACTTAAGTACACTTCCTGCAAGTGTTAACGTCATGGCAAATCTCAGCACGCTAAGGGAAAATAATCCCTCGCATTTAAACCAAATATCACTACAATTATAGCAATTGATAAACAAAACCTGCAAACGATATGCAGATACCATAGATATGTTACCAAGCTAAAGGTCACATTTAAAGGCGCCGCGGCTGGATAACCGTTCTGCTTAGGTCCGTATACCGAGTCCTACTATAAAAGTAAGAACTTGCTAAAAGATGTACCCTCGTCCCTTTCTTGTATAAACGTCTTTCCTTAGTCAAAGGAAAAAAACTACACAAAATATTCCTCCACTACCTCTACTAGCTTTGCATGTCAACATTTCAAGCTTATCAGTAGCAAGTTTCTTGTAGCTACATTCAGGAGGTGCTGGGAAGCAGGACTCTTGAACATAACAGATCTTGAGCAATGAGGATGATGACTAGGTTACCAAGAGTGGGTGTACAGTTACTAGTGAGAATTGTAAATCAACGGGGGTGTACAACATTTCTGTGACACGTAGTAATTTGCAACCTGCGTCTTTATTCACACTGAACATTTTGCCCGTTCTCAGTGACATATTTAGGTTTGGAAGAATTTTAATAGAGATTAACCTGAAATAACATTAAAATGCAGAGCTTAGTGAGAAAATTATTCATATCTCTAGGCTGTATGGTTGAAGGGTCCTGTAAATGCCCTACACATACAATAGATAGTGCTGTGCTTGTGGTAGCTGCTGATAAAGCACTTCCCAGAGCAAGAGGACCTTTTATCTTAATGGTACTATGGGACTGCCCTGTGCAACCACAAGAACTGACATCAACCTTTCCCGCTTGGAGAAAAGAAGATGCTTTTATACTGTATCATTGTCTAGGAAGATCTATACTAGCACCGAAGAGTCAGCCCCAATGAACTTCTCCCGTAAGAAGGACTTTTTAACTATGCATTTTGCAGGGCCAGTAAACATCATTAACACTTGTATTTAATATTTATAATCAAAAGCAATGGGCGGTAAGAGAAAATCTTAAAGTTGATATACCTCTTTAAGCTGATCGGCGCTACCCCAAGATGCAGAGCGCTGATGGCTGCTTTTCTTCTCTGTGCCTTCCTCTCCCCAGCAGCTAGGCGTCTAAGTGAAAAGAAAAGTTTAAAAGGTTACCTGTCACAGTTAGCTAAAGCGCACTGAATCACCACCAATCCATCCGAAGTAAATGTAATGCTTTAATATGCTCCGTCAATGGTTTAGGAACAGTTTTTGGTTTGGGTTTCAGAAAAGTAATGATTGGAACAGTATTTGTTCCCAAAAGCTCTTGCCATCTGGCACGTCTGATCTCCCAAACTGGTCCCATTAAGCATGGAGCTAGATCACCCAACACAGGGAGGGCAGAGTACACTGCCCCAAAAAGACACGTATGTAAACTTAGTGCTTGTTTAGTTTCTAGCTTGGTCTCTTGGATAGATTTAACGAAGACAGGGGAATAACCAGAAGATATTGAGCCCTATGTACTGGGATACCACGCATGATAGAACTCCAGGAAGACAGGGAGGCAAGCAAAGAGAAAGGATGAGGTGTTATGAGAGGAAAGTGTGTCATCAGCAAAGGGATTATACTGTATTCCAAAAGAAGAGATTAGTTATTTGAGGAACCTGCACCTGCTGCTCCAGAACTGAGCCCGAGGCACACCTAAAGAGCCGTGAGTGGAAGAAGGTCCTGACCCATTTAAACAAAGGAATAAATACTAAACAGCCAAAATTAATTATGTGGACACGCTTCCTAATTGAGGTTATGTGTTTGAAACACACCCATTGCTAAGAGCAGTATAGAATCAAGCATGCAGGCAGCCATCTCCAAATGCAAACGTTCAGCTTATACTGAAGAGCTAAGTAACTTTAACCAAGGCTGTGCCATAGCTTCACTATCTGGAAGATTGATAGGTCGATCTGGGTTTTTCTGGAGGCTGGAAGAAGGCTACGTACCAGAACGCATAGTGTGTACTGTAAAGGTTTGGTTAATTGAGTGAAATGGTCTGGAGGGTAATGTTAACATTACAACATACAGAAGACATTTTAGAAAATAATTTGCTTGTAACTTTGTGGCATGAGTTCGGTGAGGGCTCTTTCCGGTTTCATCAAGCTCGACTCTGCACCAGTTCTCAAAGCAAGGTCCATAAAGACAAGGTTGGATGAGTTTGGTGTGGAAGAACTTTACTGGGTCCACATAGAGCCCTGACCTCAACCCCATGAAACACCATTGGGATGATCTGCAAAGGAGATTGCGAGCCAGACCTTCTCAAAGCTGCTCTGATCAGAACAGAATTTGGCTGAACACATGACCTACCATTTGATACTGTATGCATTTGTTATTGTCCGCCTGTCTAGGACATTTTACATTCAACCCTCCAGTGAATCACAATTCAAATCGATGCAGTGTTGCACTTTTGCAATATGAAAAATGAGGCGACATTATTTCTGTTACTTTATTTGTGGTTTCATGCAGCTTGCTAACATCCTGTTATGTCAAAATGGTCTGTGCGTCCTGTATTTGACTTGTGTAAAGCTCAAGGCTTCTGATCTCAGCATGGTCAGACACTATTCTATCTCTCCGACTTCCTTTGCTGGTTGTTCAGAACAATGGATCCTTCAGGGTGTCAATTTAAATTATTTAAGAAGCCTGCATGCCAGAGCCAATTTAAACCGCGTAAGGAGTTGTATATTTCACAAAAGCAGCTTTACTTTTTATGTTGAGTAACCAAGTCCCCCTTCTAATACAAAATGTTATTGAAAAAGCGAGGCAACAGGACAATTACGTACTAGTTAAAAGTACTGCTGCCAATACATCTTTACACTTAACTAAATTAGCTTAAGTTTCTGATTGCGGTTTTTGTTTTCAAATAAGCATTATTGTAGAGATTTTATTAATCTCATAGAAGCAGAGATCATCGGGGGTCCAAGGGTGGGCAAGCTTACCTAATCAACTTCAAATCCTGTAGGGCTCTACCTTTTCCCCCTCCCACCCATATAATATATACATTGACCATTTAAGAGCCAGATGTAAGCATAATATATAATATATATTATATATATCTCAATTTCAGTAGAGAGAACTGTAAAATATTTTGGGAGAAGTTGCTGATCTGCTCTTTATAAGCTTTGCATTTGTTTACTCCCGTACACTTGGAAGACCTGTAACGCCAAAATGTATAACAATTTATGTTTAAAAGCTATCAATTATACAAATACCTGGGGAACCAAAGGTCAACGTGCAGTACAGGAGACAAGAGCCATAAAAATCCAAAAACGGAAAGACAGCGCTTTTAAGGTTGAGGCATCAGTAAAGACTAAGGGGTCAATAGATTTACTAACCATCAGAAATTAAGAACCAATTTAATACATTAGATGTAAAAAAAAATGGTGCCTTTAATACCTAGATCCAAAAATCACAACATTTTACAGGCTAGAGAGACACATATGGCTTATTATGTGCTATCTGCTCCAATCCTGCCCATGCACAGAGCTAATGCAGTCTCCCTACCTGGTCCTTGGTTATCAGCCATTTTTTTTCCCCCAGTCACCCTGCAAAGGGTGACCAGATTTTGACCAGCATGACAAAAGTAATAACACTCAACATGCATAGCTTGGAAGACAGAAGTGCAAAAGTGACCTATCCTTCAAAAGGACAAGAAACCGCATCGGTTGATTTGGAAAATGTTTATATTATCCCACCAGGTGTTACTTCTACACTTAGGGTTCCTCCGATGTGAAGGAAACTCCTCCATAACTTAGTTCCCGTCACACCGCGTTCATTAAGAATGTGGGACTGGCTGGCAAAGAAAATACCTTCTATACAATTGTCAGCCCTGACATTCCCGATCTTGAATGACAATCAATACTTAATCCCAGAAGTTAGTCTCCCTGTGGGCTTCTAAAAGCAAAAATAAGGTACTAGACAGAGGCGCGTTAAGATATTTTGCCCAAGTCCAAGAAAAATACGTTGCCAGGCTCAATAATTACACATTTTCACAAGCTAGGCATGTAATCGCTACGGAATCCCTGTTCCTTAAACGTAAATATGTATCATAAAATTAGACAGCCTGACTATGGCAATTCCCCTGGTAAAAGGTGCAATTACTGAATGTTATTTGCTGGCGCTTTCCCTGGGTCTGCCTGAAGGATTATGCTCAAACGGCAAATGGACTTGCAAAGAAGTATTGATTAAACCGCTTTGGCATTGGATGCCATATTGATTGACTAAGATTTTTCTGCATGATGTTCAGCGAGTTGGAGGGGCTGTGGTGAAAACTGCTACCCTGCTTCACATACGGCGATTCAGAGCTAAATAATGAAAAATATATTTGTTCCTCCACCCCCCTCAGCTATTTGCCTTGCAGGAGACGTGCTTCACCGAATGCATCTCCTGTTCAGCCGTGCACATATGCGGATGCCTACTGCCAGCCAACTCCAGCGCTGGCCCACGAGACGTCTACAGGGTTAACAGAGACCCCCTGTGTGTATGTCCAGACAGCACTCCCATTTATTTCAGGCAGGAATCACAGGAGGGTGATGGAGAGGGGGCTATGTCTTGGGGATGTCTTTAGCAGGTCAAGGATTTGTTTTTTATATTCTTTTTTCCCCAGGTGAAGAATACATATTAAAGTACTTCCCAAGCACTTTAATAGACATTCATCGTTGGCAAGGCAGTTTAGTGCAGCAGAGAAGAGGGGCAGGAGAAGTGAGCAGGTTCTTCTACCTTCCAATTTTAGCTATTCTCCTACCCTGAGGCTAATCGAGCAAGCAGGACAATCAGACTAGGGGCACAGTGAGGATTCACCAAATGAAACACAAAATTACAGACGCAAAACAAATCTCCTAGTGAAGAGCCACATCTCCAACATAAATGATGTTGCAGAAAAAACATTTTGGACAATCTGTAGGGAACTAGGAACCAACGATTCATTATATTGTATCGAAGTTCCATCAAGTTCAGGCAGTGTATAGTTCTATATAATTGGACCAAACAACTACTCCACTCTTGATGAGAAATCAAAATGTGAATTTTATCAAGGCTATTTTCTTAGTTGTGTCCAAATGCCTAGATTTAATCAATTTACCTACAAAGTTCTCTCTTGTCTAGTATTGATTCAAGGCTTAAGAACAAACCTGTAGTTTCACCTTTAAATAAAAACTTTGACAAGAAGTTCTAAATTCCTAAATCGTTAAGTTCCTTAGGTGGAATGTAGGCGTCTGCCTGTAATTGTTAAAAAAAAAGATTAAATGGAGTCTACAATGTGTGATATTTTAGTCAGACCACTCTTAATCCACAGACAGGTCTCAATTTTCGGTGTTGTTCACCAAAGTCTGTACTCGTAATACAGGTAACATTATGATTCAAATCTATTTTCTTTTTAAATTAGTTTCAGGACTAAACTATTTATATTATTTGGTATTTAGGATTCTCTTTTATTCTCCGAACAACCCACGATTAAGCATACAAGGTCACAATTGCAAAGTAATCAGAAAAGGTAGAGGGGACTTGAAAAGTATAATGTATTAAAACCACATTAAAAAGAAACTCCCATCAGTTAAACTGTATGATAAAGAAACAAAATATGTCCAGCTGTGTAAATACTGACTGCTTCTGTGGAGATATTTTGGCTCAACACAAAGAAATAAACCAAAAAAATAAATAAAAAAATTGTTTCTGTGCTGCAGCCGAGCTACTACGAATACCGGCTTACAGCATTTATACAACTTAGACTGTTTGTTTTCTGGAAGCACAAATGACATCACTTGAGACTTAAGTCGCTAAGAAAGATTTAATTGATTCCTGTGATAATACATTTGTGTGACAATGATGAGCTCATTCTTGTTTAATTGCCTTCACCAAAACTACTGAGCAAAGATATAGATTGTAGATGATGGCACGTGGTAAAGTAGAAACAGTGTTTGAAAGCTTGGGAGAGAAATAGGGATCTCATATTGAAACGAAATACATTTAGTATAAAAGGGAAATATCTTTCAAGAAATGGAGACAGTATTATAAGAGGTCTTACACTTAAACCTCAGACTAGGTTCTTGACTAACATAAGAAAAGGGATTGTAGACGAGTACAATAGACTTAATAGACTTAATAAGCTTAATACAGTGATGAGGTTTAGGCATAATGTTCTCCCGAATGTGAGACAACAGATCGAGAAATGCCTGCATCAGAGTTTTGTACTGTATTACGGAAGGAAAAGCCATCAACCACGATTCTCAAGGAGAAAGACTTCCAAGTCCACTTGTCCAACCGGAGGAGGTGTTTACCGGCAATAGATGCATGTGCTCCCCTGTACATCTGGTATCAATTTATTTATATTTGTAATTCCTACATAGTAGACTTTTAAAGCACCTTTAAAAGGACGTTAAAGGGACAAATTAAATTTACACACGATGAGCTTTCCAACTTGGCTACCGCAATGAAGTCTCCCCTGAAGAGCTAAGATGTTTCAGAGGACAAGTGGGACTAATCACGAGCAGCTCCAAGGCAATTAAACATTTAATTACGACATGAGATCGTCATAATTCTGCAACCATTCAGAAAATAGACTTATGACATGAATACGGTTTTACCCACACATATCAGATGCTGGAGGTCGCATCACCATAGTTGCATGGATTATTAGCCGATTTGCAATCAATGTGCTTCATTGTTGCATTTGTTTCCATTCCTAGCCCCCAAAAGATTGAATTTGCTGCAAATAACTAATTTACATGTATCTTTCTAAATCCCAACAACACGTCAATGTGATGCATACACCAAGAGGAGAACAAATAAAACAAGGTGCAAGAGTCACACATGATAAAATATCAACAGACTGGGCCATCAACAAAACAGGATCTTACTCCAAACAAGAAGTTTCTGTTACATCTGCCAAAGTTTAACAAATGAGCTGAAAAATAAGTTACCTGTGTAGACTTATCATTCATGCATGATGTGTGGTGCACGTGAGGATCCCGGGGCCAGTGTCCAGTCAGGTATTGTCCAGTTATGGTATCCAACGAAGAAGTCCGTCTTATTGTATGGGATGATCTCAGGTGTTGTGAATTTGATCTCTCAGCTGGCAAATCAACAGGACAGGAAGGTTTATAAATATGCATCATCAGAGATCCAGTATATTTCCACAACCAAATGAATACAAGATGTGAGGTTTTACTATCCACCGGAGAGGGCTTCCTTTATTACGCATTCCATGTTCGTACCCTAAAATGTCAGGCAATGTTTGCACAGAGACCCTTCTATTGCGGTGCTAATCAAGTCAATATAAAAAATGAAGTGTCAATCAATATACCGTATATTCCGGCGTATAAGACGACTTTTTAACCCCAAAAAATCTTCTGAAAAGTGGGGGGTCGTCTTATACGCCGGGTACTTACCAAGCCGGAGGTTCCCACGAAGCCACCAATCTCTCTAATCACTACGCGCCGGCTATTGATGCCGAGCGCAAGGATGCCTTCATGTCCCGGCGCCCGGCATCAATTGCCGGCGCGTAGTGATGAGGGAGCAGGGAAGCCCGAGGTCTGGCACTTGAGACCTCGGCTTCCCTGCTCTCTAATCACTACGCGCCGGCTATTGATGCCGGGCGCCGGGACATGACGTCATCCCTGCGCTCGGCATCAATAGCCGGCGCCTAGTGATTAGAGAGCAGGGAAGCTGAGGTCTCAAGTGCCAGACCTCGGGCTCCCACAACTGGATGGAAGAAAGAAGACAGAAGATAAGGTAAGAGATGGGGAGAAAGGGACAAAGGGGGGAGAAATATATATATATATACTGGTGTGTGTATATATATATATATATACTGGTGTGTGTATATATGTATATGTATATATATACTGGTGTGTATATATGTATATGTATATGTATATATATATATATATATATATATATATATATATATATATATATATATATATATATATATATATATACACACACATATACATGTGTGTGGTGAGGGCAGTGTATAAATGTGTATGTATGGACAGGCATATGTGTAGATATATATATATAGATATATATATTATATATGTGTGTGTGTGTGTGTAAGGGCAGTGCATGTCAGCAAATCAACCAGCAAATCACCGGTAAGGTACATCGCTTGCCGTGATTGGCTGGTTGTTGTACGCTGGGTAGAGGGGTAGTCTTATACGGCGAGTATAGTCCAAACTCTATATTTGGACTGTAAAAGTTGGGGGTCGTCTTATACGCCCAGTCGTCTTATACGCCGGAATATACGGTATATATTCGTCACATACACATCTCTGCGTGATCATATAGCTCATCACGTTCCCTCGCTAGGAGGTCTTGCAGTACAATGTCTAGGGCTCCTACTGCTTTCCAGAAACTAGGTTTTGATTTTTTTTTTTTTAAACACATTGGAAGTTCACCAAGACTTGGCTTCCTCTCTTCAACTATCAAAAACCAATCACAATGTCCTAAAAGCAACAGTTTGTCCTTAAGCCATCCGCATTAAAACCAGACGTTTACTTACGGATCCTGTTTGAGAAAACACTTAGCCGCCCTTTGCTTTAGCGTGTAGGCATTTTGCCCGTGTACACAAAGCCCTTGTTAAAAGCACGTTTGGCAATATTCTACCGCCATGTTTGATATTGCATGGGGCATTTTCCTAAATGGGGAGGGGGTACATGTTCTACACTGAACAGAATTAGAAGCATCTCCAACACGTTACAACAAGACTCTGAAAACGGCACTAAAACAGATACTCACGTTTTCCACCAACTTAAAATGAATCAGTAACCTGAAATATGCTGTTGGTATTCGAAGAACACCGCCCTGCATTTAGGGATCAAGAACACTATTTGAATCTGATTAAAATGATTAATTAACCTATAAATTCTTGTACTGTTTTATAACATATTAAACTATCTTCACTAGGGTGGCAGATTTTTTCTTTAGGATCACGCGAAGCAAACACTTTTCTTCACTATGTCACTATTTTAGTGAAATCTGAAAAGCATAACTTGGTTCCTCAACAGGCTCCTACCTTTTAAAGAGGTAGTTTCAGGAGTGCTGGGTGTCTGCACATGGTCATGCCCACATTAACCGGAGCCCAGTCTCCCAATGATTTGCCCCTTTGCACCCGGTGGCACTAGACATGATGGGGTAAGCAAAAGTGATTTAGCAGCCATGCAAAACCTTCCTTAATGAAGCTTCTGCAGGGCCCAAGGGGGTCAACTATTGAAAAATTAAAAATGGATTCAATGTATTTTGGTTGCTATTAAAAAACAGATGTTTTCTGTATATAGCTGTGGGCTCTTTGTAGATAAGGTAGACACTGTGCGAGAACGAAGACAATCCAACGCATCTTAATAGTTCTACTCGCCAAAACCAAGTTCACTTAGAGTTTGGCTGGAGCAAGGATGTTCCTGCAGAGTAAAGAGCGGAGGAGAAGCGTGACATGATATTGATGTGTATGTTAGCATACCAGAAAAGGGTGTTTTTTTAACTAGATCTTCCCCTTGCATGACTAAGTATCTCTGGTGCTGGATGTTCACATGCAACAAAAATTACTTATGGACCCGCCTGTAAGAAATCAACAGAGAAGAAGGGTGTATGTATAATGTGTTCACGTCACCATCGGAGTACCCCAACATCTCAAATCCACTCCATGTTCTCCCATGAGCTAACCTCGGAACACAAGGACATTCCTTTATTGAGAAGCTGGCAGGAGAGCCGTGGCTTTAACACCTTGAGTTTACTATGCATTATAAAGGACTGTCCCTCGGTGAGAGGACATTGCAACTCTCCCACAACTCTGTGCATGCACATACAGCGGTAACTGACGTTTGAATGTCTATGCCAGCAGAAATATGCCTTTGATGAGAGTATGCTAGATAAGCGGAACAGCCTTCCAGTAGGAGTGGTAGAAGTGAATGCTGTGAAAGATTTTGGATGGCAGAAAATAAATTAAGAATAGATAAAAAAGACTAACATCACCATGGCAAATGGACAAACCTAACAGAAATCTACATAAAATGTTTCTACAGGTCAAAATCTTAGATCCAAATCCGGTGACATGGAGATAAAACTACCAAGAGCGAAGAACGCTTCTGTGTTAGCTAAACAGATGGTAGTGCTGTTACTGGCGTCATGGTGTTTATTAGAGAAGTCACGTTGCTCTGTATTCAGGCTTTGGAGGGGGCTGCAGCTGCCCATCCTGATGTGTACAACAGTCTCTGTAGACATACGAGCTGCTCACATCTTAAAGGGAACCGCCAGCCATCATATGCACTAATTTCATGGTGTCCCCTTGAAAATGTTTGAATTCTGCAGAATCCCCCCCTTACGCATTTGGTCACCACCTCCCCCTCGTGTTTGCCCATTAGACCACCACATCTCCTGCATTAAAATAGCTGTGGGATGCTGCATGTATTTGCAAGGGGCACTGCAGCTGTCATCTACACTGCGGTTTATTTAAGATTTTCCAGTGTCCCCCTTTGCAATTGTAGAACCTCTCCATATGTATTGGCTTCCCCAACACGGCTAGTTGGCTTGCAGGAGACATGTTCAGCTGATGTCAATTGCATCATTTTTCCTGCTTCAATCAACGATGGTCAAACAGGACCATGGAAGAGTGTGTTAAGCTTCAGCTTCTCCTGAAGAAAAGTGCCTCTCTTTCCTCCCATGTACCTTTTCCTGAACCACCACAAGCCCCCTGCAAACCACCATCCTGACACAAGCACTACCCGACCCGTCTGTTCATTTTGTTTATATCTTCTCTCTTGCATCCAAAAACCACTTCTCTCTAATTACTACTACAAGAGAGTTAGCTACGACTCCTTCTTTTGTTTCAATTATCCATAAAATTATTTTAGATTGTAAGCTCACAAGTGAGGCCTTCAAAAGCCCACCATTCTTGCCAGGAACTTTCTAAAAGAGCCATAAGGCTAGATGGCAGCTCACAGGCAGGGTTCTCAGCTTCTGATGTGTCTGTATGTAATGATGTATATTAGTTATGTACGTGTTAAGGGCTCCATTTAAATTGTACAGCCCTGCGTAATATGCAAGGAGGATACATATAAAAGTACTTAAAGTACCTTAATATGATTTCTTTTTATGAAGCTGCATGGGTTACTGGATTTTGTTTTTTTTATAAAATAATTTCAAAAAATGGCGCAGCAACTCGTATAGAAAAACACGCTTCCTAACAATCTGATGTATAGAGACATATCCATACATATTGTTTAATGACCCAGCAAATATTGGGCCACGCAGAGAGCGCACAGTCTGCAGCATTTCACAGGAATGCCTTTCAAGCCGACGATACGAAACCACAAACGCTATTACTTGCAGAGGAGAAACATTTAAGGACGTATAACGTTCCGATCCAAACACAGCATATATTCCGTTACCGGCAGATCTGTTACAAAGCTACTGGCAGAAGCCGCAGAAAATGAAAAAGGCCATATGGAAAAGCACTCCCTTCCAGAGATCTTTAGTAAATAACGTAGGCTTCGAAAGAAAGTAGATAAAGATAAGTTAAAGTATACTGGAGATAGGAGGTTTGGAACGAGACAATCACACCAGATGCTATGGATAGCGAGTAAAGGAAAATATCATCTGTTTACAGAAGCTATGAGAGAGGACTTATTTTTACCAACACAGAGTACTATAAATAGTCAGCCTTAATCGCAGAATTTTACAACAGAATAAGGGCTGGTGAGAAATTTAAGCTACATTAATAAGTTTAATGTCCTCTCTCCCTCTCAGATCACTGACTGGGGGTCAATCACGTGTCCCACCACAGCCCGGACTCACACGACAACGTGGCCACCAACATTTGGCGAGACAGACAGTGTTTGGGATTAGACACGGGGACATAAAAGGGTGTCTGCGTACGTGTGTCACGTCATCGTTCCCATCTGTTTAAACGGAGACCGTGGTTTTAATCCAACGTTCAAATCCGTCTCATTTATGACAAAAGAAAAATATATTGGGGGCATCACTGAATATCAAGAACACGCTGGCTTTAAAAGATCACGCTTACGAACACAGACATCTAATTTGTATTTTATGATAGGAGATACCTTTGTGTTTGGGTTAAATGCACATTATTTTACAGCATATATTCAGCAGCTGCTCCGGATTGCCGCATTTTCAGTTTAGGACAGTGCTGGCAAATACAACTTTAAAGCATATGGTAGATTAAGTTTTCATGGAACTTGTTCAGCTCCATCGTCAGACCATGGAGGAGTTGGGCAGCTACAAAAAGGGTATTTTAATACCCATTCTTCATTAGTAGGGCTGAGGGGGAAAGGAAACCGTCCCGTTAAGATGTAAAATCCCATGTGGTTTGTGAGACAGCTCTTTCATTTGCAAACTGAAACCCACTCGCTTATATAGTTTGAACTGAATTTACACCTGCTACGGCTTACACTTTGTTATGTTTTCTCCATACTTTGGGGTATTCAAAAAACAAAAAAAATGACATGGAAGTACCGCTCGGTCTTTCTACAATGAAAAACTGGTGAGATGCGTTCAAAGACTTAACATTGTGTTATACCGGGCCATATCCCTGTGCCCTGCAGAGTGTTTCCTATACGAAGTACTCTGAAGAGTGGCTTTGTCCACCACCCACCCTTCTATGACCTTAACTAAATCAGCCGCACTACCTACCATCCACCCTCCCCTATTTACAGCGAACACCTAATCTAATTTCACAATTTGAAATAATCCATGACTGTTGCACTTTCCTAAAACACACAAATATGGCAGCACCCAGTACCCAACACTCACACGTTTAATGCATACAATGGCCGATAGGTCCCCCTGTAAAGGGATGGGAGGGGGGGGGTTGCACCATTTACCAAGTTCGCCACGATTGGGGTCCGTCTACACCCCATGTGTGGAAAGTGCCCCCTTTCCTGCATCAAGCGTTATTTAGAGGGCTCCCTGGGACAAGAGTTTTAACAGGACTTGGTACTTTGTATGCTCTGCTCTGGGGAGGATGATAATGTATCGATGGACAGATCTGACGGAAGTCTCCAACTTACTGAACGCGAACACATTAGCTGTATGATCGTGTGCTCTTGGGCCTACCATTCTACGGCCACAGAACCAAAATTACCATCATAAACATACTTAAAGAGATGAAAGCCGTCATAATGCATGCTTTAGTATCACAACGCGGACTTTCCCAGCGATAAACGTAGCAACTCCTCTATGGAAAGTCACAGGAGACAACGATGAGAGTCAAAGCTTTCCAACTACAATAAAACGTGAATAATCAGAATAAATACAACTAATTCAGGCTGCTGGCTGCAAGACGCAGCTTATCTGCGAGCACATTGAAGAGAACGTGTTTTGCTCGGGGAAGCGGGTGTGACGGCTCAGACTCGCACGTCGATTACAATCAGCAGAACTCCCAACGCGAGTAAATCCTGGCAAAGTTAACCCCTATCGTCCCAGAGAGGCCTCCGCCGCATGGCCCTTTTGGGTTTCAATCCAATGAACGTATTCTACGGCGTGGCCCGGTACACGAGCGTTTGACTGCCAAAACAATGGCTCGCGAGCTATAATAAAAAGGAGGATTGACAAATTTTATTTACAATAAATAAGTTACGTTTTAAATGTTTAGTGATTCGGCACAAGTGGAGCATGGGTACGAAACCCGAAATATATTCAATTTCACTTATACAAAAACCTGCCACTTCTATAAAAAAATAAATCATAGGAAAGGTATTAACCCATTCAGTGCCCAAGGGTGTACAATAATGTGTTCACATTTTATACCCCTCCGGCTCACAAATTTCCAGTTTTACGGCAATAAAAAATATGAAACTCATGAGTAACACTAAGGGCTTCCTCCCCTGCAAACCGTCAAATAAAAAAAAAACATTTCTTATATCCGGAATGGGCCGGTTAGACTAGAAAGTTCGGTCAGGCAGTAAAGATGCGGCTCAGCAGAACACAGCGCATGATTACTTGGCACACAAAGGGTTAGCGTCTGCTGTGTTCTTTACAGGCGATGCCAAGTTAATGCCATTTAGGATTTAGCCAACGCATTTAATAGGCCACATCACCTCTTCTGGTTTCCATATCAACGAATCAAACACGAAAAGTTATGCGAGCACACATACACAAATGCTAAATGTGTGTGGATAGATATAGATATATATATATATCCACACACACACTAGTGTGAGTATATGTGTGTCCGCACACACGTGTACATTTTATATATATATATATATATATATATATATATATATATATATATATATATATATATGTATGTATGTACACACATACATATATATATGTACACATACAAGTAATATGTAACACTAAATTCCACCTTCACTACGCATCTTGTGCATCTCATGCAACCAGAGTAACCACTTAGCCAGCTCTGGATCTACCTGGCAGCCGCTCGAGTCCACTCTTGATCTTTGTTTACCTTAAACCACAACTTATTTGATATTCTCGAGCCTTCATTCCAACCACAAGCACGCTAAGAACCTACGAGGCCAACTAGCTTCCTTTATTTATTTCCACCACCGTCGCTGTTGGTAACTCCATACCCAACCTGAGGGGCAGGCAGCTCAAATCACCGTTCGAAGAACTAATACAAGCCTGAAGAGCACTAAAGCCGACTTCTTCATCACACAGCAGAATAGAGCGCGCTCAATACCCTCATTCACGGGTCCGGCCAAATCCACAGCTGCTTTCTCATGCAAGCAAGGCCAAGCTGGCAAAACAAAACGCAGCGTTAATGCGGAATGCTGAAACTCCAGAAACCTTCATCACTTCTCAACTGACAACCCTGCGACTAAACCGAACAGCAGGGTTAAGCAGGTGGACAACTCTCAGTAGCCAAGGCCGCCCATACTTTTTTACTGCTGCCATGTAATGTTCTGTGCTACTGCTCCCCGGGTTCCCCGCTTCCTGACTCCCAGAAGTTATCAGCTTCTTAAAACGTTCTCTTGCTCTGGAACCCTAAACTGGACTCCAGAACAATACATGAACCCGCCTGGAGCTGCATGCAGGGCCATTGGTGAAGCTCTTCCTGTCTCCTGCAGGCCCATCTGGTGCCCCTTTGGCTCTGCTTCCCCCCCCCCACAGCCACCCCCGTGCAGGGGTTTGGGGGAAGGGTGGTAAGACTCCCCCAGCAGCAGTAAGTGTTTTTTTTCTGGGGGGGGGGGTTCTCTCTCTCTCACCTCTGCTCCCGGGGGACCCGGCGCTCCTCCTGTCCGGGGAGGTGCTTCTCCTCCTGCGGAGCCTGGCCCCGGGCGCCTCGGAACCGGGGGCATGCTGAGGGAGGAGGGGGGACGGTGGGGTGCCGTTGGAGGGGCTGTGGGGGCCAGGCTCGGTGTTACTCCCCACAGAGGCGGACGGGGAGCGGCTGGGGCTGTGCAGGAGCTGGTAGGGCACAGTGGCCCGGATAGGCTGTAGGAGGCGGCTGGCCCCTGATCCACCTGAGCCCGGGGGCCCGTTTGGGGGGGAGCTGGAGCCACGCTTCACTCGAGGGTGAGTGGAAGACATGACAGCGCTGGGACATATACACAGGAGCCGCACACGCTTTCTCCCCGCACAGCCCCCTTCACAGGGGACGGTTTGTATTCATCCGTTGGACACGCCGGTCGCTGTCACTCGGCAGCCGGTGACGCAGCTCCTCTTCTGGCCCCCGAATGGCCGGTGACAGTCACAGAGCAGGAAAGAGGCGTGGCCGGGAAGCTGCGTGTCTGTGTGTCAACACCAATGGGCAGAGGTGAGGAATCCTGACGTTAAAGTATGCACCAATGAGAAGGCGGGGTGTCACATGCATGTAGGGGAGTAGGGGCGGAACCGTAACGTTGATTTGCTGAATGACGTCAGCAGTATAAGCTGAAGGCTTTGCCGTGCTGTTAGGGCGCAGATCTGTTCGCATGTGTGCAGCAGCCCGTGCATTATCTGCTAAGCGGCATCTAATCATTAGAATTCAAACTATTAACCCAGCACTGGACTCACATACTATAGCTCTATAAATAATTGTACATTTTAATTGCACACTTAATCAAATGATAGTGTACCCCAATTATCATATTTACCTGTAAGAGGCCAAAAATGTACGCTGCGCTCCTTATAATACATAAATTCAAAGGGTCTGGCAAAACTTAGACAAGTCGATACATTAGGGCTATGGGAACTTTATCGAAAGGCACAAGCAGGCAATAGGGGAAAAAGCATATTAGAATGCAGTTAGAGGTGCGCAGATGCATGCTCAGTCATCCACTTTAACAATGTGCTTCTTCAGGATTAAGCAAGCAATTATTTTTTTATTAACATAGGCAAGCTATAGAGCTCTAGATGATGTCAGCGACTCATAGTGGTCAGCACCCCTTGGCGTTATAAGGATACTTCAGCCATCATATGCACTTTTATGTGCATGATACCCAAGAGAGTCTTTTAAATTTACCCGGCGTACCATAAAGTACTTAAATCATATCTCCTAACTTTTTAAATGGCCAAAGAGGGCCGGCTTGGTTTTAGGGGGTGTTTAGGTCTGTGGCTAGGGGGCAATCCTTTCCCAATACTTTTTATGTGACTTTGAGACCTCTAAATTGTTATTTATGTTATTGTAATGCTTTTAGAAGAAGAATAATATGTTTCATTTACGTAATTTGATTTATAAAAATATTTCTATACACATTGTAACTTGTAGGGCTCCAGGACACTGTGATACATTCATACCCACTAAAAATGTAAGATGATAGCAAAGAGGGACATCACGGAGGAAAGATGGACAGAGGGATTCAGGGCCTAAAGAGAGACACTTGGGAGGTATGCTTTAATATGCATTCTTCTTTAGTCTGAGACTTTAAACTGTCCCTTTAAGCCACTGACCCTGGTACTCATTGCATAACAACAAAGTTGGCTGGACAACTAAGACTTGGAAAATAATCTTCTTGCAAGTCCAGACAGTCAACATGTTTCATGCTTGAGTCTCGAGTAAACAGATGAAAATTTGATGATTGGTCTCTTAAGAACTCGTGGAAACTTGATCACAAGTTTGCTCCACATGTGTGGCGCTAATAGGTAGAAATAATTTCTTACATCAGTGTTGCTAGATATGTTTTACTGGTCACCCAATGAAGTTCTCTGCCTTCTGATGAATAAATGAAAAATGTCCACCCTACAAATTATTACAGATAAACTATGAATATGGCCCCAGATGCGCTGTCAATACAATGTATGTATTATATAATGGATCTGAGAGAGGGACATGGTGATTTTGCTATGGGTAACATTGTATACTTTGTGGAAGAACAAGTCCTTCATGCCTTTATGGATGACAGGTCCACATTAAGACCTTGACGTTTCAGTTGAAACCATTGACAACATAGAATACATCCACCAACTTTCAGTTCCTGGAAGCTATGTACTAAGCAACCGGATCTACAAAAGTAAATAGCCAAGAATACCAATGCTATTTTAAGATACTGTGACTTAAAGCATGCCACTTTAAAGTTTAAAAAAATTGATATTAATCTATAACGCCATAAAATTACATTGTTGTAACATACATTTTAATAACATACAGAAACATAGAATCAGATGGCAGATAAGAATCGTTCAGCCCATCTAGTCGCCCATTTCTCGTGTGAAGACTCAGACCATAATTAGTTTTGGTCTTATGTTAGATTTATTGTAGCCATATGCCTATCACATGCATGCTTAAATACTTTCACTGTATTATCCGCTACCACTTCTTATGGGAGGCTGTCCCTCAAGTTTTTGACTATAGCCTTCTTATTACAACTTGTAAACACCATGCACTAGCATACTTCCCAAGAGTCCCATCTTTAGAGAGATGGTGCAGATTTTAGAGCGCTGTCTCGCTGAGATGCCCACTGTCCTAATGTTGTAGGCATTGGTGGTCATGGGCTGGTTGGGCAGATCAGAGGATTTCCCCAGACAGGCCCACTGAGCTGTAGAACTGATTTAGGCTTATGTATTGTAGCACAAACCTTAATCACACCTTCCCCCTGACAGATTGCAAGTTTACAAGAGCAGGGCTCTTGTTGATAAATAGAAAGATGGCAGGTCCTGGTTAAAGGGACATTTTAATGCATATGAGTAATCATCTTAAATGTATATGCTGCCCATCTTGCAAATGTTATAAATACCATAACCAACATTGCTGGCTCTGCAAGAGTTGTAGGGGGGAGTCTAAGGAGACCTCCGTACTCATGCAAGATAAGCACTCACGTTGATTTCACTGGACAGCTTACCTGCCAATCAGCCTTTAAGCAGCCAATCAGTGGCACAACTCATTGGACTACAGAGAAGGTGGAACACTCTGGAGCTGCAGCATGTAGTAAAAGCTAAAAAAAAAATTCCAACGTAAAGAATGTGTACTTTCAAATGCTTTTTGTTTAAAAAAACCTGCCTTTAAGGGAAAAACGAACCGATTTTCCATGGGTAGGTAAAATAAATAATGGTCTACTATACTTTGCCAAAATGTTCAGTTTCTTACCAGTTTCTGTATGAAAAACACCTCTATAGTACTAATATCTGGAGCTCTACCATACATAAGTTCCTTAATGCACAGCCAGTAATGATGGGCATCAACAGAGAGTGATGTTCCAAAGCTTGCTACCCACATATAAGAAGGTGGAATGACATCACACATCACCCACATTAAGTTCTATTAGAAGAAATTTCAAGGTTGGCATTTATTCACATACATAACACAGCTCGGTCCACCCTCCCCCCGAAGAGCTATAAATATTAGTGGGCTCAGTTCCCTCTTACATGTGCAAGCCTCTCAACACATTGTAAATGAAACATGTGTTCCAAACTCTTAATAAAATGAAGCTTGTTAAGCATTTACTTACTAGCAACAGGTTTCAGGTACTAGATTGAGGATATAAAATTCATAGGAACTCTCCCAACTTGAGACCCCAATAAGTTGATGGCTCTTCCAGTTTTGGGAACAGTTACATTTTTCTATGTTTCAAATATTATAACAAAACCATCATTTTTATATAATGTAGAGAAACGTATTTTCATGGAACCAAAGCAACATCTACACTACATGACCAAAAGTGTTTAGACACCTGGCCATCACATGTATATGAGCTTGTTGGACATCCCAAACACATTGACATTAATATGTAGTCCCCCCTCCCCTCTGTGGCTGTAACAGCCACCTGCATTCAGACAAAAGAGCATTTGTGAGGTCAGGTAATGACTCTTAATCAGCATTTCAATGCGTGCCAAAGGTGTTAAGTGGAGTTAAGGTCAGGACTCTGTGCAGGACACAGGAGTTCCTCCACCCCAAACTCATCAAACCATGCTCACACTCACTCACCCCCTTACCCCACCCGCAGCTTTCTTTCTGACCATTCGTACCCTCGCTTTTACCAGGCCCTGCTGTCTTCCTGCCTCATTTGACCAGACCAAAATTGTTCATAAAGGGCCAGTTCGGCCCTTTGTGAAGACCTTTAGATCGGCCTGGTGGTCCAGCCCTCCCTGTTGGCATAAATGTTTTATTTTTTCAAATCTAAACAACGTTAATCCAACATGAAAGCATTTTTGAAGAAAAAATAAACAAAAAAATTATAATGGCTTACTTTGGCAATGGTTGATGCATGACAACCTTCCAGTGAAATACCCCTGGGATTTCCAGAATTTGTACTTCATTGTTTCATTTGTTCACCAAATACCGTATTATTATTATGTGTGTGTATAGCAATTCTTATATAAAAGGTACTGGTATTTCCAAACTCAAGACACTTAAGTTAATGTTTTAATAATTAATTCATTAATAAGTGGGGTATTTTGGTCAACTTAACTTCTTTGGTGACAATTATCATAGAAAAGTCTTACAAAAACGTGTATTATTTTCTTATCTTTCATTGTTTGATATATTATTCATACTAAGTGTTGGACTATGTATCTAAATGTGGTACCAAAAGAAAGCCCTATCTGTATAATTTGCAGGGGAGTGCAGGGGAGGGAAGTATTTGGCACCCAGGGCGGACCCTGGATGTGGCAACCCCCCCTCCCCAAAAAATGAATGTTGGTCAGAATATTATTTATTTCACACATTTTTAACTGTATGTCAACTGCCTGTGCCACCTCTGCCCCTGAAACAGCCTGCCTGTGCCAACATTGACACTGAAACAACCTGTCTGTGCCAACCCTGCCCCTTTAGCAGCCTTCATGTGGCACCTCTGGCCCCCCAATAAGCCTGCCTGTGCCACTTCTGTCCCCCAAAATAAGCCTGCCTGTGCCACCTCTTCCTCCCAATCAGCCTGCCTGTGCCACCTCTGCCCCCCAAGCAGCCTGCCTGCGCCACCTCTGCCCCCCTAAGCAGCCTGTGCCACCTGTGCCCCCTTTAATCAACCTGCCGGACAGACTGGATGGGCCTCATGGTTCTTATCTGCCGTCACTTTCAATGTTTCTATGTTTCAATGCCATTTCTTCCCCTAAACACTAATTCACTCTCCTGCACCCCCTTACCACTCTCACTGGTCCGCTTACTGCTTTAGCGCCCCCACGCACTGTATGAGGAAACTATTTTCCCGCCCAAGATCCTGCTTCTCCTGTGTGGGAAAAGAGTTTCCTCAAACAGTGCCACAACAGCGAGCTACGCCCTTACGAAAAAATTACTGCAGTTTTTCTGAAGTAATACTGCAGTTTTTTGGACATGAAAAAACTGCAATACTGCACTTTTACTGCAGTATTACTGCACATTTACTGCCGTTTTACTGCATTTGTACTTCACTGTACTGCAGTTGTACTGCAGTTATTTTTGTACGGAAGTACAATTGCAATAAAGCTGCAGTACATTGAAGTACAATGCAGTATAATTGCAGTAAAAAAAAAAAGCGCAGTAAATGTGCAGTAATAATGCAGTACAGTGAAGTACAAATGCAGTAAAACTGCAGTAAACGTGCAGTAATACTGCAGTAAAAGTACAGTATTGCAGTTTTTTCATGTCCAAAAAACTGCAGAAAAACTGCAGTAATTTTTTTGTAAGGGACAGGCCCGCATCAGGCATCCGTCAGGCCACCAAGCACCCACCTGATGAGTGGCACCTGGGGCGTACTGGCCCCCTTCGCCCCCCTTTAGGTACGCTACTGATAATTTGTATAGTTGCAGTAAAAATGAAAAACAGGAATTTTAGTTAAAAAATATATATATTGTAAAAACACAAAAAAAAACCCTCTAGGTTTTGGAGTACAAAGTACCCCTAGAAAAAAGGAGGTAATATCAGTATATAGAATATGTTCCAGGGCCAGACTGGGTACAGCGAGAAGGTGGAGGCTTTGGCACTTTAAGGCCAGCAGCTGCCTAATTATGTAAGCAATGTTCACATTGTGTGTGGCCGGGCATATCCAGCCTATGCCCTCACAACGCAGGAGCAGCATAACCAGTCCCAGTCTGCTATGTACTATCCCTGTAGCCCTGAACTAGAAATTACTTGCCATTTCAAGAGGTTTGTCCCATTTGTAGCAAAAGCGTTAGGACAATTGGGAGGTATGATGTTTTGTACTTCCAGGCTATTTGTATATACCATGATTAAAGAATTACCACTGCAAAGGGTTTGGGCATTCAGCAGGACTAGGAATGCTGTTTCTAATGTCGCACATGGCTACTATAGTGTTACATTCAGCACTCCTAGATACAAGATTGAAAAAACATGTTTAATGTATCCAAATAATTTCAATTATTTAAGGAATTGTGTTATTTAAGGAATTGTGTTACGTTTGTCACCAATTTTAGCAATGTGGGCTTATCTGTCACTTGTGCTGTATGTTATTGTGATAAGTAATGGGGTATTACGTTTCCTCCGATAATTCATGCAATGATTCATAAATACAACTGGTGCATTTTTAATGAGAAATGTTCCTTATTATCGGCTTAAAATGGCACTGTCAGTACCTTCTCTGCCTGCACCATGACGTAATGATAGCAATCTCAAAGGTATAAGAATTCACATAGTAAGCAGTTTTGTATACGGCCTTCACGTCCAGAATCAGACAAAGAAGGCAATAGTACACATAATAGGAATGGGGTTTGAATTGTAAAGGGAAACTATTCTAAAAGTAAGGTAATTTGATTTAATTTCTAAATAGCATTTAAATGCTTGCAATACTAACTACTCTACCCTTGGCTATAATATTTAAATACATGTTTTATTTTTTATTATTCTTGTGATGATTTCCTAGCAGGCAAGCAGAACAGTATGATCTACTGCAAACTACTTAGTATTTAAAAGCACAGCTAAAATACTTTTTTGTGGGTTACTTGGTAGTAATATGATGTCTGAACACTTGGTGTTTGCATAAACATTAAATACCAGAGAAAATGAAGAACAAATAAAGTACAGAGAGGAATAAATGAAAAATATGCCCTGCACTCTCACACATATAGACTAGAAGAAGACTATATATAATTCTCATGTCCACTTCACCAACTCTCCTGTATGACTAAAACAAATAATGTGATCCTTTTTTCTTTCTAATGTAAATGACAAATGTATCTACAACATACTTATTGGACATTAATATACCCCCCTCCCAATAGTTAAAATGCCCAAAGAGGGACATTTGTTTTAGGAGCTGTGATAAAGAAATGGCTAATGGCTTTGCTGAGACTTTTTATGTGACTGTGAACTATTCATAGCTATTTGATGTAACTGACTAAAGAACTGGGCCAAGGAATATACTTTATTTCCACAAATTTATGACAGATTAACAGATTTCTACCCAAATTATTGTGACTATTGTCAGTGGCGGAACTACCGGGGTCGCAGGGGTTGCGGCTGCGACCGGGCCCTGGAGTCCTGCCAGTCAGGGGGGGCCCAAGGGGTGCCGAGCGGTTGCTGAAAACGACCGCTCGGCAACTCTTGGGCCCCCCTTACTGACAGAGATCCATGATGCCGCCGCTGCTGCCGCCGCTGCCGCTGCTGCCGCCACTGCTGCCGCCTTTGCCGCTGTTGCCGCCGCCTGCCTCAGCGCTGCCCAGAGTGCAGTGTTGGGAGCGTGAGGCGTTTGTCTTTGTCATGTATGTATTAGCATGAGTTTGTGTGTAGGTGTGAGAGGGAATGTGTTAGCATGAATGTGTGTGTTAGCAAGAATGTGTATGTGTGAGAGGGAGTGTGTGTTAGCACAAGTGTGTGTATGTGTAAGTCAGTTTGTTCGCATATGTGTCTATGTGTGTGTTAGAGGGAAGGTATATTAGTACAAGTTTGTATATGTAAGTGTGTGTGCGTTAGCATGAATGTATATGTGCAAATATGAAAGGGATGTGTGTGTGTTAGCATCAGTGTGTAAGTGTGTGTTAGTGTACGTGTGACAGTTTGTGTAAATATGTGTGACAGTCTGTAAGTTATTAGGGGGGCAATGGGCTACTTAGCTTTGCTTGCCCCCGAGCCAGAAGGTGCCAACCCTCCCTTGGCTCCTATTATCATTGTATATCTTACTAAATTGTCAAAGTGAATAGAGAGAGACCCCAGCCAGACACAGAGGGGGTATGGACACTAGAGAGGTAAAGCAGGGATACTGTTGGTGCAGGAATGAAAATAGAGGCTAGGAAAGAAAAAGAGACAAGGTGGCTCCTCATGTATGGTAGGCAGGTGATCCTGACCATGCCCACTTTTTTGTCTGACCACGCCCCCGTTGCCTCTAGTTATACCACCCATTATAGATGTTATTATTATATATGTGTTTTTTTTCCAAATTCAGCAGTTTTGTTAAGATATAATTGGTACTCTTTTTTAAACTTGCACCTCTGTAGCTGATTATGCTCAGCCAGGTGGATCAGACATCTAACCTGCCTGTTTTTCTGCTTTCTGCAACTCGAAATTGCATTTGAGAACCAGCGTAAATTGGGAAATATGCTTTTGGGTAAAGGTGATGTTTTTCATAGGGTCCCAGTGTGCCCATGCTTTAAGACTTCACTAGTGAGAAGAGCACTGAAAATGAATGTTTTGTTGTGGTGACAGCGACCATGACCTGTTTATGGTTAGGAAGCCTCTGCCAAACTCAAACCACCTTGGGCTTTACAGTCCCCCAGAAATTACCCTGTCCATAGGGCATGCCTGCAACGACAGTTTGGCTCTTATGAATTCTAGGATAGAGATGCCAACCTTCAACTGCAGGCAAGAATACAGATACATTGATAGACGAGTCAATGAGAGGACTGTCCAGATTAGTCCATTATAAACAGAAAATAGAACAGGTGGTGTCCAAACACCACATACAGTCCTCTCTTTAGGTTCCACGCACATGCACTCTACACTATACACATGATTTTGTATTTTTGGCTTTAATTTAATATGGTGACACGATTGAGGCACGTACCATCAGCAGAGAAATGTTGACTTTTAATTGAAACGGATGGGACTCATTGCACCATTAAGAATTTATTATCCCTAGCGTACAGCTGCCTTTTCAAGTGTAAAATAAGCACAAAGTTAAAATTCTGTTTCTTTTTATAGCAATTATGTGAATCAGGACACAAAAAATAACAAGCTAAATGAAATCCACATTGAAATGTAAATATATTAATCGATGAAATCAGGAGGGTTAAAGCTATCAAATATATATCTCATAGAGCCATCATTGCCCAAGGTCTACGGAGAGATTAATCCAGCCAAACCTGTTTAGTCGTATCTATCTCAAGGATATTTTTCAAGGGCCACATGCATTCAAGGATGCCATTATTAATTATATAAAGCAAGGGGATGTTTAATTATAGATGAATGGTTATGCAACCTTTATTAATGTATGAATAAAACCAACTCACAATACATTGGTAGTAAAATACTAGACGTGTTTTAGAGAAAAGGTTTTTAATGTTTGGTGAGATCTTGGTTGCTTTCTGCTGTATTCCTTTTTATCTAAGCAGTCTTGCTTTCATAGAGGTATCTCTAGTATAGAATCCAGCCCAATGTGTTAAAATGAGGCTCAGGATTTTGCAGAATCGTTCTAAAAGTCAGTTTTGTTGGTACATAATTTCTTCAGCTGTATTTTGCTTTGTTAGTTTGTTCCTTCTAAGAACCTTAAACGGAACAGTGACACCCAACCCTATGAACATATTTACTTTGCAAAAGTGTTTTCTGCAGTTTGCATTCTGTGGATTTGACACAATGTGCGTTTGCCAAGGCAACCTCTCAACTTATCTGGTAAAATAACTAAGATCTGAGTCATGATAGCTTGCGGATTTTGCACAAAAGAACAATTGTATTGTCCCAGGGAAAGATGAGAATATTCCCATATTATCAACTGATATTGAGAAACCAAATGTTTCCTTCCTACCGTTCTATCAAGAGAAATTCTTGCAGCCACAATAGACCACGGCAACCACCATGCACAGTGCATGAGAGGCTCCATTGCTCCTTTGCAATGCGGCATTCTATGGGTCCCTATGTGGATGTGACAACTGTCTGTGATGACCTCATATGTTGGCACCAAGCATTAGACAGACCAGCTCGCAAGAGCAGCAAAAGGGGTCTCCATGCACATCTTCTGCTTCCTCCACTCATAACCAACAAGGCCTCCCCATGCACGATATGCAAGTCAATAGGAAGGAGCCTCATGCAATGAGTGCCTGTGTGTGCATCAGGGTCAATGTGAGTGTGTCAGTTTATACATGCGTATCGATGTCAGAGCATGTATGCTTGTATTAGTAAATGTACAGGAGTGTCTGTAAGTGTTGTACGTTATTGCAGGTATATGTTGTGTATTAATGTATATCAAGTGTGCAACTCTATGTAAGCTTGAGTGTATGCTACCGTATATATATATATATATATATATATATATATATATATATATATAATGTATAGTGTGTATGGGTGCACATATTAAGTGACCCCTCAATATTGTCAATGCATGAGCTGAATGAACTATGGCTGGATATTATTGATGGAGATTTTTATGTGCTATCGTCAGTACTAGAATGGTAGAATCAGCCCTGACATGTTAAGGTCTGTAGCTGTTAAATCGCAGGCATGTGGCTGCACGCTACAATGTTAAAGAGTGTGACCACATGCTAAAGGTAGTTGGGAGGCACTATCAGGCACTGCCCCAGCAAGTATTTGAGATAGCCAATCTAGACCTGGCTATTGTACAATTTGTAAGGTTTATATTTCCTAAAAGTCTGATCCCATTTCAGTATCAAGCAATATTTCATGACCACACTTATTAATTATTATGGAACAAATTAATTAGGATTTATGTTTTACGCTTTTGGTTACAAAATCCTTCCCTTTATTTCAGATTTTTTTTTCTACAAAATCATGACCTATTTTAGTCAATTACATCCCTATTTCTTATGCCCTTTTCTTTTGTTTGGTCTACATACCCCTCTCCCCAACATGTTTCTTAACCCATAGCCTTAGCCGTTGTACACACAGTAATTAAAACTCTACCATTCTTGTAGATGATTTTTAGACATCATCACACTTTATGTATGTTTTTATCAAGACCCATTGCCAGTGTATTCAGATAGATATTATTTATTTTCTCGCTATTTTATACTGTCTAATTTTTCACAATATGTTGGGTTTTTTTTTAACCCAGTTTATTGTGAGGTCTAACTTTCATGTTCTGGGTGGCAGAATATAAATTTCCATTTTTGCACCTATGTACTTTTAACATGTTCAACAAGTTTGGCCACAACTGCAGGAAAATCGTAGTACAATAGGGATTCTCTTAATCTAATCCTGTTTACTTTGTACATAGTACATTTTTTTTACTTATCTTTATCAATGTTAATGTCATCACCTATTTTTCTGCCAAGTCCAGCTGTACACTGTTCAGTTTTCTTTAGCAAATACCTGCTTGAGTTTGTGTTTACCGCAGTTACTATGGGTGGTAACTGTGCAGGCACTTAATAACTTAATGAGCCCTAAGTGCACCGCTACTGAGGATATGAGGCCAATCTTGGCAATCCTATATTATTACAAACAACATGACTCATTGGCTAAGCTGGTACTTCTCAAAGAGGCAGCGAGTTTTGCCTACATTGGATTTTTGAGATAGGATGAGCTTGAGTTGAGTATGTAAAGTATAGCCTAACAGTGGGTTAGACTTGAAAGCAGAAGTAGTTGTGGCAGAGAATGGGCTTTAGAAGTAAAAAAGAAGAATTGGTGGATGGGGTGGTAGAAAATAAGGGAGGGGTTATTTCTAGGTGTCTTTAGAGTAACAATAGGCTTTACAATCTCTACTCTAGAGCCATGGTTTCTTATGGACATTGCCATGAAGTAGACATGAATTGTTAATGAACCATATAGTTCCCCCAGGACAAGGTACAATTGCCAATTTGTGCTGAAATGCATGTTAACGCGATGTGACCGTAATGAATTCTAGGTCATTACATGATTTCAAACATCTAAAGGACAGTGTTATTATCAGGGTGTAAGCTGTAAAGTAACATCATCAATTTTTTGCTGCTATTGTAACTAGTGGTGTATTTACCACCAACCTAGGGCAGTGCCCTCAAATGCCACCATTCACGATAGGCATCCAAAATACAATAAAAAGGAGTGCCAGGATATGATGTTGTATTTTAATGACACACAGATGCTTTTAATGAAGGCAGCCTCTATAGTATAAATAGGCTGTTCGGGGAGATCTCCCATGTAACCGGCCCATCAAGGAGAGGGACAACGGGGGGGGGGGCTTGATCACCCTCCTGGACTTGCTGGAGTGTTAGCAAAGTATACCAGGACACCTCCTTACCTTTTGTTTCTGTAAGTGAAAATTGTTATGTTGTGCACTACTTGTTATGTCCTGTTTACCTATTAAATAGCGCTACATGGCTCTATATAAAACAATAAATAATTTCTGCTTTCTCTGCTCATTGGGAATAAGGCAACGTCCAATTGGATTCCATCAATGAAACAATTTACAGCTTACTGGTTTCAAACCTTTATTCCTTCTTGGCAGTGCCCCAAAGGCAATCTGTCAATTCTATTGCCTCTTTCCACTAGTAAAACGGGGTTAGAGTTTTAATGCTAGAAACACTTTTGTGATAAAACAACCACCATGTGCACTACTGGCCAGTCCGGCCTACTGTTGGTGAAAAATGGTGGGGGAACGTGGTAGAAACTTTTGGATTCTCCTGGCCCGACAGGATGCTTTATGTTTTTGTTTTTTTTATCAAACATCTAACAGCTGCATATATCATATAAAAATACACACCAGGGATTATTTACTCTGATGCAAAGTTTGGACAAAGTCTTATGACTATAGCGGCCAACAATGTTCCTTTGGGAATATGACACATTTTTTAACGTCCAACAAATTTGCTCTTTATGAATAACAAATATATGCAGCTATATTGTTTTCTATTAAATTTTATTTACTACCAAGCCACTAGCCTTGCTGCTGAAAATCTTTTTATCTTTTGCTATAGACGCTGCCAAGAGAATTGCTATTGAAACAGATTGCCAAAAATATCCCTTTTATACCACCTAAAACAATGCTTATATAGCTGCATTTATATAATAGAATGATTTAACCATTAAGTATAAGGAGTATAAGGAGAGCTTTAAGGCAACCTCTGTATAATATTATACCAGTTTATATAAATTTTACAGAATCCAGAAAATGCCCCAATAACCGCAAAATGTTTTTGTATGAAGATTCTGTCTTGTTCTAAATTATAATAATGATTATACTTCGAGGTCACTATGTAAACTGATTTGTTTTGTAAGGGGATGATTTGAGGACCGTGGCACATTAAATCATCTCGGTCTAATTACTTGCAGCAGCTGACAGATTGCAGTGATCGTGTTGGAAACCTACAACGTATCTTCAGGAACCTTGCATTATAAGTCAACTCAACTGAAAACCTGGCAAATACTACTTAACTATATCTGCTATTACTCATCTATATGAGCTCAAACTAGAAGATGATTATTTGTCTTTTGTAATATTTTGCAAATCGTTCCCAAAACAAAGTATAATAAAGATAACAGACATTTGGCAGAGCCAAACTACCCATTTACGAACCACCTATCTGCCAAATGCGCAGCTCTATGGGGGGGGCTTCTTAGTTTTGTCAAATGCCAACTGGGAACCAGCTGGGGAGATCCATGGATTTCCATATACAATTTACAACATTTTGATATAATTTTGATATAATTATATAATTAAAATTATATCATTTAAGCAGTGAGGATACAATAAACAACTATAACCCCTCAGCAGAGCTGGTTAGCCATGGTGAGGAGACTCTGGCACTTTAAGGCCAATGGCTGCCTCATGATTTAAGTGCAGCCACTCGCTGGATACGTGCAGCCACTCGCTGGATACGTGCAGCCACTCGCTGGATACGTGCAGCCACTCGCTGGATACGTGCAGCCACTCGCTGGATACGTGCAGCCACATGTTACATCTTTATTACATCTTTATGTTCAAGCAGAGTGCGGCAGTGCATATTCAGCTGGAGGCTACACACATGGGTGTAGGAACCCCTAAAAATCTGGGGGGGACAGCATTTTCCCCCATCAGATCCCCACTTTCTCCCCATCTCTCACACTATCTACCCCCTCTCCCCTTCTCACACAATCTACCCCCTCTCCCCCTCTCACATTTTCTTACTATCTACCCCCTCCCTACCCTCCCTTCTCACACTATCTACCCCCTCCCTACCCTCCCTTCTCACACTATCTACCCTCTCCCTACCCCCCTTCTCACTAGCTACCCTCTCCCTATCGCCCCCTTCTCACTAGCTACCCTCTCCCTACCGCCCCCTTCTCACTAGCTTCCCTCTCCCTACCCCCCTTCTCACCAGCTACCCTCTCCCTACCCCCCTTCTCACTAGCTACCCTCTCCCTTCCGCCCTTCTCACTATCTACCCTCTCCCTACCCCCCTTCTCACTGTCTACCCCAGTGGGCCACTTTATCAGAATTGTATACGTGCGCGGGCCGCACTCATTTTTCACTGTGAGAAAATATGGCCTTTAATAAAATATGCAGATTAAGATAAAGTAAATGACACAAAACCTTTACTTTTTCCTCTCACTGATTTCTGGGCCTAGAAAGTTTTGTGACTACAAATTCAGGACTCAGGATAATTAAAAATGAAATAGTTCTATTTATTCTAGGAATGCACCAAAATGAAAATTCTGGACCAAAACATTCACGGTTCACTTAGCCAAAATAATAATAAAAACTCAAATTTTTTATAAAAGTAGGTAACACACCACAATTGGACAAAAAAATTAGTAATACGACTTGGCATGATAGGAGTGTGATTGCTGTTAGCAATCACACTCCTATCATGCCAAGTCAGCCAGTACATGCTGGTACAGGGTGGCTGTAAGTCATGTGCAGACCCCATACTGCTGGCAGCATCAATAGACAAGGAGGGCAGCTAGCTAGGTTTCAGCATGTACTGGCTGACTTGGCATGATAGGAGTGTGATTGCTAACAGCAATCACAGTCCCATCATGCCTAGGTTCCAGCACTTATACATCTATGCTATCACACACACACACTCATTCATTCATATACTCATTCATTCATTCACAGATTCATTCCCTCAATCACGCATACTGACTCAAACACCCTCCCCACCCCCCCTTACCTGCACTGCAGCTCCTCGATGCAGCTCACAGACTTCAGCTGGGGGCGCAGGGCTCTTGTTGTAGCACAGCTCGAGGTGCGGGCCGCGTAAGATCAGTTGCCCTGGCTGTCGATCTTAAGCGGGCCGCATCTCGAGGTCTCGCGGGCCGCATTTGCGGCGTTTCTATTGGGGGGGATGATTTCTTCATTATTGGTCTGCCCCGCATGAGTTACTGGGGAGGATCTGTCCCCCCCATCCCCCCGGTTCCTACGCCCATGGCTTCACACTGCAGTATGGGAAGCTGTTGGCTAGCGGCCCGCAGGCATACCAAGAAACTTCTGGGCTCCGGCTACCCGTAGCCTACCCTTAAGGGACGCGGCCAGGACTGTGGGGGCTTTCCATCGCAGGAAACACCCCCATTTAAAGAGGAAATGGGCAGGGAGCAGAGCCTGTCAAGACCCCGCTTCCGCAACCCGGGGGATTCGGGTGTTGACCCTGTGAACCGGAGAAGCGGTGCTTCTCCCAGAGATCTCGAGGTCAAACCCGAAGAGTTCCCAGGTATGTCCACGAGGCATTTGGCTATATAACCAAATAAAATCATGACTTGAAATTGTATTCTTAAAAGTTGCGTTTTAAATAATGTCAGCTAAGTGTTTTTCTTGGTTGTTTAAGTTCCACTGATGCAAATACACAGAAGAGAGTCGTTCTTTTACAATGCTGTTTCCAATGTGTTTAATGCAAGATAACCGTAGATAGTTTCAGTCCAGCGATTCATCGTTACACCATTAGGGGTAAGTTAAGGGCATTTATCTTTTTTAACCGAATGCATTTTCTAATAAAGTTTTGTTAACCTGCTTTACAGTCATAACATGAATATTTTATATGTTTTAGGAAAGCTCATTTTAATTATGAGTATGACAGTGGTAAAGGTGTGTTTAATCACCCGATTTATTTTAAGAGGGATGCTGGAAGAATAGCTAGGAGGCTCGAGATGAAAGGGTACAATAGATTCAGTTGTATTCTAATGTTTTTAGCTGCGCAGATGTCAGATAGACGATATTCATAACTATAAACAGATGGAAAATGAAACAAGCCTTCAGATCAAAGATCACTGGTTGTTAGAGTTTTTGTCCTTTGTATTATTTGCTCATATACAGTATAACCAGAGAGGAGTACTTTTGAAATGAGGAACAATCCCTAACTGTAATTATAGTTTATTACTAGTAAATGAAAACAGTTCTAGTTTTTGCATAATATAATGTTTCACTATGTATTGTAGCTCTCATTTTGGTGCAATCTACTAGATTTCACTCCTTATCAGGACTGGACTGGCCATCTGACACACCAGTGGGCCTCTGGCCTACAGTGCCCGATACTCACCCGATCTGCCGCTCCAGCCTTTGGCTGAATATGCCCTGCTGCACATATGCCCTGCAGCATATACACATAACATAAGTCCTGTTGCATCCAGTTGTTGGCCGCACTTATGTCATTAGGTGGTCTATAGCCTTAACATGCCAAGACCGCCACATTATTCCCAATCCAGCCCTGCTCCATATGAACAATACAATAGCTCAGACAGTCTGACTAATGAAAGGTTATGGAGGAATAGACTGCATTAGCATTGCACAGGGTAAATCACTCAACAGGTCTGCATATAAAGCAGGTTTATTGTAACAAAATGACATAAAACCATTTTTTTGTCAATGGTAACCTACATTACTGTATACAGCGCAGGATTTTATGCTAAAGGAGGAAAATATTTTTATAGGCCTTCTCCTTTCAGTATATATATAAAATTAGGCACATCTGTTCAATTGCTTGATGGGGAAGGGACCAGGGAGATTAGTAAATGAAGATGAAGATGAACATGAAGATTCTACGTGTTGTGTGTCTTTGCCTTCATATATATTTTGCACAAAATGTTAATCAGCCAACCACATTTAGGCATGTAGACATGGTCAAGACAACTTGCTGAAGTTCAAAATGAGAATCAGAATGGGGAAGAAAGTGGATTTAAGTGACTTTGAACGTGGCACCGTTGTTGGTGCCAGACGGGCTGGTCTGAGTATTTCAGAAACTGCCGATCTACTGGGATTTTCACGCCCAACCATCTCTAGGGTTTCATCTGAATGGTTTGAAAAGGTATGCATCTCTGAACGCACAGCACGTCAAGCCTTGAAGCAGATGGGCTACTGCAGCAGAATACCATACCGAGTGCCGCTCCTGTCAGCTAAGAACAGGAAACTGAGGCTACAATTTTCACAGGCTCACCAAAATTGTACAATGGAAGACTGGAAGAACGTTGCCTGGTCTGATGAGGTCTGTTTCCAGCTGCGGCATTCAGATGGCAGGGTCGGACTTTGGCGTAAACAAAATGAAAGCATGCATACATCCTGGTCACAAAGCTCAAATCTCAAACTGGTTTCTTGAACATGACAATGAATTCACTGTACTCCAATGGCCTCCATAGTCACCAGATCTCAATCTAATAGAGCACCTTTGGGATGTGGTGGAACGGGAGATTCGCATCATGGATGTGCAGCCGACAAATCTGCAGCAACTGCCTGATGCCATCATGTCCATTTGGATCAAAATATCTGAGGAATGTTTCCGGCACCTTGTAGAAAGTAGACTTGAGCGCCGGCCAACTCTTCGTGTTCGCCTTCATGGGAAAAAAAATCTTTGTATTCCACAAATTTTCGCCCGTTCCTGTGTTCGATTCGGGGGAATATTCGTGTACATTCTTCATGTTCTTTTTTTTTCCTTTGTTTTTTGCCGTTTTTGTAGAAGGGGTTAATACGGGGTTAAAGCGGTACACACTACATAGCATCTTTGGAGCCAGAATTTTATTGGTCGGTATGAGCAACTCTATTGTTCATCGGCAGGGGCCTCCTCTGCCATCAACCAATGAACTGCAAGTGCACTTCATTGGTTGATGGCAGACAAGCCCCCGGCTGGCGACCAATAGAGTCGCTCGTACAGACTTTTAAAATCCTGGTGCCGCAACTTGGCCGGGGGAGACCAGTGTTCTTCCCACTCCAAGCGTTAAAGGTCCGTACGAACGACCAATAGAGCCGCTCATACGGACCTTTAACTCTTGGAGCTGGGACACCTTGATCTCCCCAGGCAAACTTATGAATTTCCGCTCCCATTGCCAGAGGAGGCCCCTGCAGGCGACCAATAGAGTCGCTTGCACGGCCCTTTAACGCCTGACGGCAAACCTATGGATTTCTGCTCCCGTTAACCCCTGCGATGCTGCGTAGATAAGGTAGGCTAGATGGGGAAGGGACCAGGGAGATTAGTAAATGAAGATGAAGACGTGTTGTGTGTCTTTGCCTTCGTATATATTTTGCCGCCGCCATGTTTGTTTGTTCGGTATTCGGGCTGAATAACGAAAATGCACCCTTCGTGTTCGTTTTCATGTTCGCCTGAATACGAATGCTAGTAGAAAGTATGCCATGAAGAATGAAGGCAGTTCTGAAGGCAAACCTTCAGGGAGTCCAACCTGTTACTGTTACTTTTATTACCTTACATCCTTTATGAAGCCTTTTCTGTTTCTATGGCAACAACTTACCAGTGCCGACTATTGTGTCACATGACAATTAAGTGTTCCTGGAATTTCTAGGAAGGTTTTAGCATTCAGCCGTACCAGGAATTGTTTCTTATGCTGCATTTAGTTACAAACTGCTAAATTCATCAGAGTAAGTGGAACAACAACTTTAACGTCTAATGTCCCTGACACCCCTTTTAAAGAAAACTGCATATTAACTTGTTTGCGACAATATGAACATACTGGTATGTCCATAAAAAGTGAGGCAGAGTGTCCCTTAGGATGTACCAGTTTTTGTTTTTGCAGTGGTAAGGACATCTCCCTGCCACAGCACCGGATAACAGGCTGTCTAATGAACAAAACAAACTACCGTATTTGCTCGATTATAAGACGAGGTTTTTTTCAGAGCAAATGCTCTGAAAAATACCCCTCGTCTTATAATCGGGGTCGTCTTCTAATCAGACCTCAAATAGAGGTCTGATTAGTAGACTAAGATCCAGATCCCCCGCACCGCTGCAGGGGACCTGGATCCTCCTGTCGTCGCCCCCCCCCTCCCCACACACTTACCGGTGCTTCCGGAGGTGAAGTTGGCAGCGGGGGTTTGTATGCGTCCGTCGCAAATACCTTCCCCGACTGTCAGAGATTAGAGTTCCAGAGTTCCTGATCTCTGACAGCCGGGGAAGGTATTTGCGACGGACGCATACAAACCCCCGCTGCCAACTCCACCTCCTTCCGGCTGCCGCGGAATGAGACGTCAACCCGCTGCCCCGGCAATGCAGCAGGAAATTGGAAGCACCGGTAAGTGTGTGTGTGTGTGTGTGTGTGTGTGTGTGTGTGTGTGTAATGCCTTACACCCCTATATGCCACTCTGGCACTTAGGGGGTTAAAAGGCATATTATGGGGCAGAGTGGCATATAGGGAGGTATAAGGCATTTCAGGAGGCAGAGCACTCTGCCTCCTGAAATGCCTTATACCTCCCTATATGCCACTCTGCCCCATAATATGCCTTTTAACCCCCTAAATACCAGAGTGGCATATAGGGGTATAAGGCATTTCTGGAGGCAGAGTGCTCTATATAATGCCTTTTAACTCCCTTAATGCCACTCTGCCTCCTGGAATGCCTTATACCTCCCTATATGCCACTCTGCCCCATAATATGCATTTTAACCCCCTAAATGCCAGAATGGGATATAGGGGTATAAGGCATTTCTGGAGGCAGAGTGGCACATAGGGGGTCAAAAGGCATACCATGGGGCACAGTGGCATATAGAGGGTTAAAAGGCATATCATGGGCCACAGTGCCATATTGGTGCGGCAAGCCTGGGGGCAGATGTGCGTAACTGGGGGACAGGTTGGAAAATACAAGAAATAAAAACAAAAAAAAAATATTTTTCTCAATCATAGCTTTTATTAAAAAAAATAGTTTACATGAATTAACATTTACTGGTAAAACTTTTTTCCTTTAGGGTCGTCTTATATTCAGGCTTTTTCTTTTTTTCCTAAGTTAATATTCAGATTTTGGGGGGTCGTCTTATAATCAGGGTCGTCTTATAATCGAGCAAATACGGTAAATAGGGAGCTCAGTGATGTCACCATGACATCAACGGCATCCATAACATTGACGCGGAGGAGAGAGAGGGGCGCGGAGCAGTCACTCATGAAGTTTTCAGCAACCCCTAGGGGCCCCTCAGTGTCCTCTGCCTCTAGCTCAGTTGCAGCAGAGCAGGGAAACAGAGGCCTCGCACTCCCACCTTGCTTGCGTAGGGGCCAATTTCTTCAATATAAAATGTATATTTCAGCAGCAGGGGCTAATATTAATATATTTCGTCAGCAGGGTCTAATATTTATATATATATATATATATATTGGCAGCAGGGGCTAATAGTGATATATATCGGCAGCAGGGGCTAATATTAAACAGTTCAATCATATTTCAGTCATAGTCTTTCAATCATAACTGTGTGTGTAATCTCATGCGCTTCATAGTGTGTCCCTGAATGGCAGAAATAAAATGTGGTCACCCTAGTCAGGACCCACTACCCAGAGAGTTCCCAGGTATGCTCATTTTGTTCCAATAAACTTCCCTCAGTTAACGTCTGCATGGTGGCCATCAGAGTGAAGGGATTATAGGATATTAGGTGGGCTGAAATGAAAGAAGTAGTGAACTGAGGGTAAAATTTAATTAAAAGAAAGATTTGGTTGAAAATAAGGACGGTATGGAAATACTGTAGAGGAACTAAGAGACGTCGGCCCTGGCTATATCCCAGATTGGAAAAGTAATTATGTAGCTTCAATAAGAGTTTACAAACCGCTAAACCAATATCTCCCCTGAATGTCTCCTGGAGACTAAATTAATTTGCCAGCGGTAAATGAACTTCAAAGCCAGGCTTTACTTCTTAGCTACCAGTAAAGGTAAAGATGAGCTGACCTTTTAAAGAAACTTTGTAAGTTAACCTTGGGTGTAGCTCCTTAGCAATCCATCATGTGATTGTGGTCTCTGTTAGGACATGATACTATTACAATAGCTGATGCAGATGAAAATGTTTAACTCTAGATTAGTAAATTATCTATTAACATGACAAACTAGTGAGGTGACATAACCAGCAGGAAGCAACTATCCCTACCTCATTACTGCCAGTCCCAGAATTAAAGCAACGACGGGTCAAGAGGAAAATGGATGATGATGATGATGACGCCAGGGGATGCAGCAATACATGCTCAGATATATTCATATATTTTTGGCAACTTACTAAGGCTTCACTCCATGAAAAAAGAACAATTGAAACATAGGCAATGAAAATAGGAATATATTTAGCCTGAGTACACATACACAACGGGTTTCTTCTTGGGTTTCTATTGGCAGAAAAACTGGATAATAATAACAGTTTAAACTACAGGATGATGTTGGCTTTTGTCTTAATCGAAAATATTTGACACCAGTACTGTAAATTATAAGTATGTGTGTATCGTCTACCTGTGTGGTTTGCCGTAAACATGATTCACTGTTATTTCGTTAGAAAGAACGTCTGTGGTTAAGCCTGGTGTATGAAACATCTGTAAATGATTTCCTATCTTATCGCATGACCTATAAAAATAACACGTTCCAGAACCTGCTTACCGTTAAACACTCCATTGCCTTCTGGGAGCCAGATCTCGCACCTGTCAGGCTTGCGCATTGTACAATATACTTCCCCACCTCTTTACTGAACCATTACTGAGTACAAATGGTCTCAATGTTCATATTGATTTAGAGTGAACAGGTTTGGAATTGTATTCACTCAAGGTTGAGCTTAACTTGTTGAGGAGACCCACTTGATGTAAATGGATCATTTAACTTGACTAACGACTTGGTCGATCTTCGTTGAACTCTCATTGAGTTGCGATGAAATCACAGAAACTTTTTCTTCACAGAAAGTCCAATTAAAGTCCATTTAAAAAATAGTTTGGATAATACTATGCTTCCAACTTTGTGGAAGTTGTGGGCCTTAATGTGCTCCAGCGCACAAAGCAAGATCCATAAAGACATGGTGGATGAGCTTGGTATGGAAGAACTTGACCGGCCACACAGAGCCCTGACCTCAACCCCATCAAACTCTTTCAGGATGAACTGGAATGGAGATTGCGAGCCAGGCCTTTTCATCCAACATCAGTGTCTGACCTTGCAAATGCAGATGAATGGGGAAAAATTCCAACAGAAACAATCCAAAATCACCCCCCCCCAGATCAACCACTACAGACATTTACCCAGGACAAACTATCCGTGTGATGGAACCCTCCATCACTGGGGCCACTGGAAAAGCCAGAGAGCCAGCCTCATCCCTATTGACTAAGGGCCCTGGCTTTGTAAAGACTTCTGTGTCTACCACCAGAAGTATATCACGCGTGCGTGTATTCAGTGTGTTTGTGTGTGTGTATGCAGTGTCTGTGTGTGTGTATGCAGTGTCTGTGCGTGTGTATGCAGTATGCGTATATACAGTATGTGTGTCTATGTATATAGTGTGTATCCAGTGTCTTTGATTACATTGTGTGTGCAGCGTGTGTGCAGCGTGTGCAGTGTGCGCACAGTGTGCAGTGTCCAGTGCGTGTAGTGTCCAGTGTGTCCACTGCACAAATGTGTATCCAGTGTGTGCAGTGCACAGTGCGTGCAATGCACAATGTGTGCAGTGTGACCAGTGTGTGCAGTGTCCAGTATGCCCAGCGGGTGCAGTGTGTCCAGTATCCAGCATGTGCAGTGCACAGTGTGTCTGTTGAACAGTGTATGCAGTGAACAGTGTGTCCAGTGTGCGCAATATGTACTGTCCAGCGTGTGCAGTGCACGCTGTGTGTCGAGTGCGTGCAGAACACGCTGTGTGTCGAGTGTGTGCAGCGCCCAGTGTGTGCCCAAAGATCCCAGCATGCATTGAGTTCACCCTTTTTCCTACCCCCGCTATTTATTGTTCTTTATATTCTTCCTACATACCTCAAGAATCTTCTTTCCATTATTTCTTTGTCATTACCATTTACTGTTAACTGATATTATCTAAGATGTTCGAAAGCTAGATTTCATAATACGCAGCTGTCAACCAACAATCAAATACAAGGTAATATATTGTATAAATATATTGTTTGTGTACATTTTTTATAACATTATGCTAAGCTGTTTTTAGCAATAACACCTCATTATGAAAAAAACTGGGAAAAATGAGTCACTCGCACAAAAGGTTTTTTTTGTCTTTATTTTAAAAAAAGATATTTACATATAATTCCAATACAATGTGTATTTTACAGTATGTCACATACATACATGAAAAATAAATACAAAGCTTTACATGGTGATTAATACATTCACAGAACTCATGGCGCTGAAAACAGAGTGGGTGCTTCTGAGCAGCGTAACAGTTCATGCATCACACAGAACCTCTCTGAAATGAATCAAAACTAAGCACCTTTCTTGTGACCAATAAAGAAACTGTGTACCCGGTATGTGTTCTCATTTTTAAAGGGATGCTTCAGACATCATAAGCACTTTTATGCATATGATAGCTGTGTGGTCCCTTTAAATTTTGTTGATATCCCCTAGCAAGTGCCTAGGGTGAAATCTACAGTATCACCCACATGCATTTGCCCCTTTTTCCCCACCACAGCTATTTTAAGCTCATGAGATGTGTTTTGGCCAAACACATCCCCACGCATGTGATTTACTTACCACCCGTCAGCTCCAGTCTTGCTCAGCAAATGGGTGGGATTGGTCTTTTCAGAGCCCCATGCAAATGTACGGAAAGTGCTACCATTGATCTCAATGACGCCGCATTTCTTGCTGCTGATTGGCTGTTTTAGTCAATCAGTGGCATGAATTGGTGGGCCACGGAAGAGGAGAGCAGCTGCAGCTTCTTCCTCAGGTAAATCCTTTTATTTTTTTTCTAATTTATATATAGTAAAGTACTTAGAGTTGTTCTTTGGTGGGGTTGTGGGGGATGGTGGCTGGGTTCAGCAATTAGTCCAGTAGAGCCATAACACCAATAGGTTAGAGAGCTTTGGATTCTGGACTGAGCAAAGGTAAATGGCTTAGGTGCCCTTGGGAGTGATATATTTAGATGCACTCTATAAAGGCACAGGGAGGCTGGAGGGGACTTATTTTCGGAGAAAAAAAAGTAATGCCAAAAAAGCAGGACATAACTACTTTAATATTCAATGTTTTTCCAGAACAGGAGTAGCCAGCACGCAGCACTCCAGCCAGTACGGGACTGCAACTCCCATGATATTCTGCTGACCATAGGCACAGTCCATTTATGTTTATATCGTGGATTGGAATTAAAAATGTCACCATCATAACTTTTAGGACTGTTAAATTAATTAAATCTCCCTGTAGCTTGCTTTGTTGTCAATCAATGTAATTGTTTTAGGGGATATTTTGTTTAGAAGTTGACATTGGGCAAGTGGATGCATGTGTCAAAATGTGGCACAAACAGCATTATCTAATCAATTTCCAGTCCTGGAGTTGTCTCCCTTCTACACCCCCACCTTCAAATACCGGTACTTTAATGGAAAATAATAATCATAAAGATCCTAAAAACAGAAAATCAAACATATCTTTCCCCATGGTATACACATAAGGTAGGTTTTAACACATAAATATTGCTTATTTTATCTGTAAACATCATTTATTTGGTGTACAGAACTGGAAAATGTATGATTTAGAATAGCAACAGACCTACTTTTAGTGGTGCAGATACCCCACAAACCAGCAACATTTTTAGCATAATCAACTGCCGTGTGGCAGAAGGGCACAAAAGACATGCATCGCCATTTTCATTCAAAGAATATAACAGTTCAAAACCTGGAATTTTGCACAATATGTTATCTTTGTGAAACAGAAAATTGCACTACACACTGTAAACATATCACAGAAAATGATGATGACAAATTCACTTTTACTGAGTGTTAAGCACGGTGGATGTTGGTGTCCAAGAAGAAAATTAAAAAAAACTGGGGCTACCCACGACTGCCCCTGGTCTGTTCAGTCATCACACGAGGAGAGCTTTCAAAGGGATTATCCTAGTGGGGAGCAGACACATCTGTATCTTGGCTGTATTAGATATTGCTTCTCCTGGCCCATGACCCAACATCAGAACCTGGGGGTTCCTGAGTCCTTAACACCACAAAGGATATGCAAGGAATCAATCTCTTGCTTCCCCACTTGACCCCCAGAGAAAGGCAATCAAAGGTTTTGGGACTGGTGTCGTCACCAGCTGCAGTTCCACCTGTGGTGTTGAAAGAAATAAATACAGTACCATAGCAAGCCTTTCATTGTATTTTGACAGTCTTACAAATTACTAAATAGCAGTGAAATGACTCAGTAGAGCAAAGCGGAGGTGGGCTTTAAAAGATGCAGTGTACCCATCTGTTCTTCAGAACAAAATGAGTCTTATGCGTAAGTGATTACCACCATCAAGTGTGCCGTTCCTAATCTAATTGTGAATATATCAGTGACTACTGCAGAAAATCACAAAAGGTACATCCGAGGCACAAAGACTGGGAAGTGAAACAACAACTCTTAAACAACTAAGTACGTGTGTGTTATTGGCATCAGCAGGAATACCATTATATAATAAGATATTTTAATTACTGGTAAGCTTGCTTGGTTGGTTGTGTATGGGTAGACACTGAAGAAGCATTGATCGGACACACATTTAGATCCCACAAAGCACAGAATTCTCCAGGGTGAAGTCGTAGTGATATCTTGCAAAGTTCTCTTCCAGATTATACATGGGAACTCTCTCGGGAAGCTCGCTACAAATGTTCTGCATTTCCTGGACATGAGGCGCTAGAGCAAAGGGAATGTCACTGAGCAGCTCGAGCATGGCAGCGTTTCCCTCAGACGCCTGGGTGGTCATTTTGCCAGCTCCAGTATCATTTCCATTGATGTTTGGTATTCTTTCTTGGGGTACCTATAAATAACACAAATGGTTCACAATGACCTGCTACAATGCATTACCATATTTAATAAGAATGAGTGTGGCCTTCAGGTACAAAGACAAGACAGTAGCCGACTGATGAGGAGGGCCCATCAATGACCTATGTCTAAGGCATGGTCACCAATGAGTTGCTGAAAGCCTGGTTAACATTTTACTAGTTTCTGTAGACTTCAGTTGGGACTCAGATCATTTGCTATTTTGTGAGAAGCTCCAAATACTATAATTACTATAGATATTTTGAGGGCCCTGCATATGACAATCTGCAGCTCCCCACACAATGCACATGTCTGGCAGGTACCCCCAGCTTGCACCAATAGCTAATTACCATTTGTGATTGTGACCCTTAATATCCCACCACAAATGTCCATAATGTCCGATCAATGCTAAAAACACAACTATAATTAACATGTAAACATGTAAGCAGCGATACACTTCCTGCCTGTCCTCACCTGGCGCTATTCTCTCCCAATATGTACTTTCTTTAGAATATTTAATTTCATGGTGAAGATACAAATGCCGCTGATGGGAGTGTATGCGAGACACTCTGCAGTCGCTTATTTCTACCCATTTCACTGTTCTGGCAATCAAGCCTGTCTAAGGGGGCCTGCTGAAAGCACAGGGGGCTTCACTTTATACAGAATGGCATGACTGTCCCTTTAAATGATGCGATGGTAAAAACAGAACTCTACCATTCGAGAACTTCTTAGCATGCAAGAGCCTTTGTACGAAACTCAATGAATTCTTGACAACCAAAATTACACTGTGATACAACGAAGCATGAATCACACTGCTATTATCAGACAGAGGATCATTTGGCAGTACAAGAACATGCATTTCTAGAACAGAAATCTCACAGAGTGAAAATAATATTAAGTGCTGAATGCGAGTGTTAATAAATCACTCGTGTGTGTTAAAGTACATAGAAACCACCTTCCTCGTTTCTGCAGCCCACATTACAAATTGCAAAACAGAGGTAATGAGATGGGCAGAACGTTCACTACCCAAAAGGTATTAGAAGAGGCTTGCAGATAGACTTAGGGATTGCTTGAATATTTCATGCTTCAAGAAACTCAGCTGTAACACATACTCTCCATTATCCCCTGACCTTTCTTAAATTCCATGCTTTTAATGCTGAAAGGCTTCTGAAACTTGGCTCTTTACCAAAGCCGAGAAAGCCCTTTCTTGGATCCTTAGCATAACTACTGATGGTGGACATTTAGTAAAGTTCCATTCACAGTACATTACCTGGAAAGGTTCATTGTAAGTAAATTCTGTCCCTGGTAAGGCAGGCCTATCGGGTCTTTGTTCAGCAGCTGTTTGCCCTACGTAACAATAAGGAAACAAAATAACATCAGTGCTATATATAGTCTACTGCCAGTGGCAATTCTTATCCCCCCAATAGACATTTTATAGGTTATTTATCTAATTATTAATTATTATAATTGCAAATTAGCAAAAAGGGTCCTGATCTACACAGAACACATGGCAGGTCTTGTGCAACAGAAATTAAGTTATTCATTAGTAATGCCTATGATTATTGTGGTCTGACTCAACAACGAGAAAGCAGCAGATCTGCTCAGCTCTCTGTTCCAAGAGAAAATATTTCATACAGTCTCATGAGTCAATTGATATTCGTGCATACCATTATATATATATATATATATATATATATATATATATATATATATATATATATATATATATATATATATATATATATTTTAATTATATAGCGCCAACAAGTTATGCAGTGCTTAATACAATACATCAATTCAAGGGGTATGACAAGACCAGAATAGACATTCTTTTTTTAACCAGTGGTCACTGCTGATCAGCAAGGGTTCTTGTACTCAAGTCAATCTAGCCAATTTTAAAAGGTATGACACGTTTAATTACCTTTTAAGGCTATACAGTTATCTTAAATTTATATATAATTATATTGATAATTTTTTTGATGTATTTTCACAATGATGTCACCTTATCATTTTCAGCTCTATTTCTTCCAGTAACAGTGATACGTGTACATAATAAACATAACCGTTAGTGACAGACCAAAGTTCATACCGTACACTATTCAGCACATAATCGTCTTGCGTGCCCATATGTCCCGTCAACATATGCAATTGAAACATCATGTTGGATTAAAGACACATACAGAAATATTAATGGATTTTTCACATTTTTTTGCTCCAGTAATTGCAATTAAGTTTTTAACTGATTTAATTTTATGAATTAACAAAAGGTTTCTTTAGGATATAAACGCATATGACGTGTATGTATACTTAAAATGTGGATTTAAACCTAATAGTATTGGTTTTCTATATATAATATATAATTTATGTAACCGGATCCAAAAATGTTTTTTTTTTTAGACTACTACTACAGTTGCCTTATATTTAAAAAAAAAAAGGGATGCCTGAAACGTGGTTGGTGTGAAAGGGTTAAATACGGAGTAGCTATTAATTAAATCTGACCTAGTTTAGCTAGTACAGTACAAGCTGCACAAAAGAGCCAAATTAACATCTCCATCCAGAATTGCTAATCTTAGGATCAGACGCCTCCTTAGAAACTGTTTAAGATTAAGCAGTACGGTTCTGTCATCTGTGCTGATTAAATAAGGAATTTCAACAGTAAACGATGGGAATTGCCTTTCACATGAATAATTTTAACCATTAAAAGTTACAGGCTTAGCATTAGATTGTGTGAATTATTGTAATCTCTACTGACAAAGCACCAAAATAATTTGCAGCGCAGTACAGGGATCCAGTAGACATCAGGGACACGGAGAAGAACGAGGGCACAATTACTAGAATAGTGCAAATCACAACCGGAAGAGCTCACAGTCTGAAGAGATAAGGGCTGCTTGGGCAGCGGGTGAGGGACCTTTCCATTTTACTATCCCATAGCTCTGTGGATCCATTTCTTTGACACAAGTGAATGTAACATTATTCAATAAAAGGAAAAAAACAAACAACAATTTAACCCCTTAAGGACCAAGGTTGCCTCACAATATTTTCCAATAAATACCAGACCAATTTTTGTGTTTTGGTATGTCTATATTCAGTTGTGAAGTACTAATTTAGTGCCCAACCAAAAAAATAATTATATATATATATATATATATATATATATATATATATATATATATATAATTTAGTATGAAAGTAAATACAAATAAATTAATATTGTTTTTTTACAGTTTCACCTATAAAACTATGCATAACCAGTGCAAATGAAAGAAAACCACAAACAAAATGTTTGTCCAGATTTTGGAAGCACCTCATATGCCTGTTATTTTTATTCATTTTGGTAGTTACAGGGTTAAAATATGCACCACCGTTTCCAAATTAGATTTTTTTTAAAAAAATGTTATATACTGGGAGTTGCACTCCAATAGTGGCTAGAAAAAACAAAGCTACTGAACAAAATATTATAATACATTATTAAGGAATAAAAGTTGACAATTCGGTATTTTACTATGGGCTTTTTAAACACGTTTTACTTAATCTATTTATCTTCATTTTTAACAAACACGTTATACAAGAACACAATATTTCAGAACATTTCTTTTCAAATTTCAATTTTTAAACTTGGGGATTTGACAGATCTTGTTACCTCCCAAAATCTATGCATTGGGGGTTATCACTGTAATCATGGGGGTTGCTGAACACATATTGGGGTGTTGTTTGACAGTGAGCTGTAAATTCACACTTGAAGTACAATTTGTGTGATAAAAAACACAAAATAAATTAAATTACCACAAAGTTTAATAAAGAGTGGTAGTAGAATTAGTGCGTGGAATTGTTTGAAATACCTTGGAGTGTCTCGTTTTCAAAAATATATAGTTTGATGGGGTAAATTGCAGTGGCCGGCTTGAAAGATGTCCCAGATAGCACATGGGGCAGAATGACCAGAAAAAAACAAAACTCTACTTGTAATTATTGCCCTATAACTTGCAAAAAAAGAAATAAAAACATTGGGTATTTCTAAACTCAGGACAAATAGTAGAATATATTTAGCATTTTTTTTTTCATTAGCTTTAGTAGACGAGTAAAAGATGTTTCATCATATTTTTTATGGGAAATTAGATGATATGATCAAAATAGTATCTGAAGAAAGCCCTTCTTTTCCTGACAAAAAAAACAATATAAAAAAAAACAAATTTATGTGGGTACACTAAATGGGAGAGCAGAAAATTACAGCTAAACACAAGCACCGCAAAAGCGTTAAATTAGCCTTGGTCATGAAGGGTACAAAAACCAGCCTGGTCCTTAAGAGGTTAACAGAATAAGGAAGGTGCACCTCATGCTTTGGAGGGTAAACACCAAAATAACGATATATTCTTTAAAAGCACATCACCCATGAACAGATGTCTAATGTCCCTATATACAAACTAATACATTTCTAATTTGCACAAACATTCTACTGTATAGTAATGTGTGTGTTACCGCCACCTTGTGGTCAAAACTAGAACAGCCTGTTTTCTGCTTTACTTGATAATAAATGGAAAATGTGATAATTCTAATAAAGTTCTGAGCAAACTCATAGGTGCTGTCCCACTTAGACAACCTCAATTAACATGTCCTACAGACTTACCCAGAAGAACGAAATCATCAGTTTCTTTATCCTGAGACGTAGTTTTCTTCGTATCTTGACTTTTTCTGAAAAAGCTGAACATTTCTCAGATTTTTTCCCTGGTGTCTAAGACAAAAAGGGGAAAACCAAAATGAAAATCTATTGCACTAAAATAGCCACCTATACAAGAATCAATGGGAGCTCTTTACATGAGGGGGGATGTCCAAATATTGCTGGAGCTGACTGGCGGTAATACACTATATAAATGTATGTGGACACCTGACAATCACACAATATTAACTTGTTGGACACTCTTTTTGAAGCCGTGGTCTTTAATATGGAGTTACCCCCACCTTTTGAAGCTATAACAGCCTCCACTCTTCTGGGAAGGCTTTCAGAGACGTTTGCTTTACAACACTTCAGCAGACACTTGGCATTGTGCAAAGTGATCTTCGGCATGCATGCAGCTGCTCGACCATGGAAACCCATTTCATGAAGCTCCCGACAGGCAGCACTTGTGCTGATGTTGCGTCTATAGGTAGTATAGAACTTGTAACGGGAACAAGGGGGGGGGGGGTCTAGTGGGACATCCCTCGCAGCTGTTGCCACCTTCCTCTTAGTGAAAGCCGGCTAGAAGGGTAGGCATCACGACACAGAGCACAAGTCAGGATGCAAGAGAACACGTTACTGGGACTGGGCATAGTTTATATAACTAACAAAGGAGTGGCTGAAAAAGCACATAAAGGTCATGGAGTGGCCTAGCCAGTCTCCAGACCTGAATCCCATAGAAAGTCTGTGGAGGGAGCTGAAGGTTCGAGTTGCCAAACGTCAGCCTCGAAACCTTAATGACTTGGAGAGGATCTGCAAAGAGGAGCGGTACAAAATCCCTCCTGAGATGTGTGCAAACCTGGCAGCCAACTACAAGAAAAGTCTGACCTCTGTGATTCCCAGCAAGGGTTTTGCCACCAAGTACTAAGTCATGTTTTGCAAAGAGGTCAAATACTAATTTCACTGAGTAAAATGCAAATCAATTTATAACTTATCTGAAATGCGTTATTCTGGATTTTTTTGTTATTCTCTTTAAAAAAAGAAAAAAAACTGACATTATTCAGCTTTTGTAGACTTCGAATTGTGTTTTTCCCCTAGAATTTCAAGCCTTTCAAACTCAAATTGCTTTGAACACTAACTGGTTAAAGACGGAACACGTTCCAAAACCACGTGACGCAATCTTAGCCACACCTTTAAAACACAATACAAGAGGTAACTTAGAAAATGACGTCAAGCGAATAGAGACATAAAAAATACCTACGTTAAGAAAATATAGCGTGTACACACGCCAGACGTTTAACAAATTAGCAAGGAAAAGTTCCCTCACACCCGAGTACTATTTCAAAACACGTATTACTCACTTATGATTATAATAATAAGACGCCAATCATACGAATATCCACCAACGAATTACTCCGCGACAGGCTATGCACCATAAGACCACGCCCCCGTCGGGTCAATCACGTGGATAGTCAACAGTGTCACGTTCTAAACACGGACAACCCTTGCAGTGTCAAGTGTCTCCAGCTCCGCTGCCATTTTCACGAAGACCAAGAAGTACGTGCAGCGTAGCGACTAAATGAATCATGCGACATTGGCGATATGTGTGTGTGCTCTCTTTTAATTACACCTCTACCACACTTTCATTTTGAAAACCAGGCGACAATGGTTCCTATACCCGGAAGTACTCGAAGGCACGTTCTACCGGAGTCGAAAAAAAAGCTTTCCGCGTCTAGCCCCGCCCTCTGAAGAGGTGTAAGGTCATTGCCGTCGTGTGTGATTGGCTGGTGTTTTTTTGTGGCGCGTCGAGGGAAATACGGAGTTCCCGCCAGATATCCAGAGCGTGAGAGAGCTGCGCCGTCTATCAAGTGGGTGAAGTCGCCATGGCCGATATATACGAAGCGCCCCGGGTCCGGATTAATACCAGCATGCTAGCCCAGTATATGGGCAGGCCCGTGTGCTTCGTGGGGCGAGTAGAGAAGGTAATGAAATCCTCAGAGCGAATAGGTTTAGTCATATCTGGTAGACTTTACTGGGCCACCACAGAAAAGGATGTAAAGTTACATTCTGGGCCTCAGTGAAGAAGAGACCTCCGAGGTCCCCCAAGACTTTTGGCCTAATATGGTGGCATGCATTTTTCTCATTAAACTACTTGTTAATGTATTGTATAAAATATTAAGATTGTGCGCATGAAACATGTTTTCCCCTGTGTTATTATTATTTTATATATAAAGGGACGTACTAAACAGCATATTGGGGATGATGGGATGATGGGATGATTGGCTGCAATGTTCAGCACTATCAATAGGTGTCAGTATACTTTTGACACTCATGGTAAATCAAAGTATGTTCTTTTTGGTAGTTCTTGATACTAAGTTGCAACGAATACATTGCAAAAAGAAGCTGCAAATGTTTAACCGTTTACTTGCTGAAATATATACAATTTTATAACGGAATCATGGTAAATTATATAGAAATAATAGAAACATTTTAAGTAATCAACATATTGATATAATATGGTACATGTATGTGCAAACACCATATTTTACCTGTTTTGATTGGCACAATATGGGAATATATATTATTATTATTTTTACATGGGGATTATGGGTGGAATATTATAGTTTCACATGCCAAGGAACATATTTGACCCATTTCTGATAAGAATATGGGAATATTATTATTTTTACATGGGGATTATGGGTTGAATATCATGGTTACAGATGCCAAGGAACAAATTTGACCTTTTTCTGAAAGGAATATGGGAGTATTATTATTTTTACATGGGGATTATGGGTGGAATATTATAGTTACACATGCTAAGGAACACATTTGACCTGTTTTTGATAAGAATATGGGTATAATTATTTTTTTACATGGGGATTATGGATGGAATATTATAGTTACACATGCTAAGGAACACATTTGACCCATTTTTATAAGAATATGGGAGTATTATTATTTTTATATGGGGATTATGGGTGGAATATTATAGTTACACATGCTAAGGAACACATTTGACCCATTTTTATAAGAATATGGGAATATTATTATTTTTATATGGGGATTATGGGTGGAATATTATAGTTACACATGCTAAGGAACACATTTGACCCATTTCTGATAAGAATATGGGAATATTATTATTTTTACATGGGGATTATGGGTGGAATATTATAGTTACACATGCTAAGGAAAACATTTGACCTGTTTTTGATAAGAATATGGCTATAAATACTTTTTTATATGGGGAATATGGGTGGAATATTATAGTTACACATGCTAAGGAACATATTTGACCCATTTCTCATAAGAATATGGGTATACTCATTTTTTTACATGGGGATTATGGGTGGAATATTATAGTTACACATGCTAAGGAACATATTTGACCCATTTCTGATAAAAATATTGGAATATTATTATTTTTACATGGGGATTATGGGTGGAATATTATAGTTACACATGCTAAGGAACATATTTGACCTGTTTTTGATAAGAATATGGCTATAAATAATTTTTTACATTGGGAATATGGGTGGAATATTATAGTTACACATACTAAGGAACACATTTGACCCATTTCTGATAAGAATATGGGAATATTATTATTTTTACATGGGGATTATGGGTGGAATATTATAGTTACACATGCTAAGGAACATATTTGACCCGTTTCTGATAAGAATATGGGTATAATTATTTTTTTACATGGGGATTATGGGTGGAATATTATAGTTACACATGCTAAGGAACATATTTGACCCATTTCTGATAAGAATATGGGTATACTCATTTTTTTTACATGGGGATTATGGGTGGAATATTATAGTTACACATGCTAAGGAACATATTTGACCCATTTCTGATAAAAATACTGGAATATTATTATTTTTACATGGGGATTATGGGTGGAATATTATAGTTACACATGCTAAGGAACATATTTGACCTGTTTTTGATAAGAATATGGCTATAAATATTTTTTTACATGGGGAATATGGGTGGAATATTATAGTTACACATGCTAAGGAACACATTTGACCTGTTTTTGATAAGAATATGGCTATAAATACTTTTTTATATGGGGAATATGGGTGGAATATTATAGTTACACATGCTAAGGAACACATTTGACCCATTTCTGATATGAATATGGGAATATTATTATTTTTACATGGGGATTATGGGTGGGATATTATAGTTACACATGCTAAGGAACACATTTGACCCATTTCTGATAAAAATATTGGAATATTATTATTTTTACATGGGGATTATGGGTGGAATATTATAGTTACACATGCTAAGGAACACATTTGACCCATTTCTGATAAAAATATGGGAATATTATTATTTTTACATGGGGATTATGGGTGGAATATTATAGTTACACATGCTAAGGAACATATTTGACCCGTTTCTGATAAGAATATGGGTATAATTATTTTTTTACATGGGGAATATGGGTGGAATATTATAGTTACACATGCTAAGGAACATATTTGACCCATTTCTGATAAGAATATGGGTATAATTATTTTTTTATTTGGGGATTATGGGTGGAATATTATAGTTACACATGCTAAGGAACATATTTGACCCATTTTTGATAAGAATATGGGAGTATTATTATTTTTATATGGGGATTATGGGTGGAATATTATAGTTACAGATGCTAAGGAACATATTTGACCCATTTCTAATAAGAATATGGGTATAATTATTTTTTTACATGGGGATTATGGGTGGAATTTTATGGTTACAAATGCCAAAGAACACATTTGACCTGCTTCTGATAAGAATATGGGAATTTTATTATTTGTACATGGGGATTATGGGTGGAATATTATAGTTACACATCCTAAGGAACACATTTGACCTGTTTCTGATAAGAATATGGCTATAAATAATTTTTATATATGGGGATTATGGGTGGAATATTATGGTTACACATGTTTAGTACCTTATTTAACAAGTTTCTGTTAAGAATATGGCTATAATTATTTTCTACATGGGGATTTTGGGCGCAATATCAAGGTTACACATGCCATGGAACATAATTGACCTGTTTCTGATAAGAATATGGGTAAAATCATTTTTCTACATGGGGATTATGGGTGGAATATTATGGTTACACATGGCTAGTGATGTATTTCACTTGTTTCTCGTAAGAAAATGGGAATGATTAATTTTTTTCATAGATATTATGGATACTATGATATGATTGCATGTGCCATGTAACATATTTGATCTATTTCTGTTAAGAAAATGATTATAAATGTTTTTCTACATGGGGATTATGGGTGAATTGTCATGGTTACACACCCTTAGTAACATATTCGACCCATTTCAATTATGTTCCATGGCATGTGTAACCTTGATATTGCGCCCAAAATCCCCATGTAGAAAATAATTATAGCCATATTCTTAACAGAAACTTGTTAAATAAGGTACTAAACATGTGTAACCATAATATTCCACCCATAATCCCCATATATAAAAATTATTTATAGCCATATTCTTATCAGAAACAGGTCAAATGTGTTCCTTAGGATGTGTAACTATAATACTCCACCCATAATCCCCATGTACAAATAATAAAATTCCCATATTCTTTTCAGAAGCAGGTCAAATGTGTTCTTTGGCATTTGTAACCATAAAATTCCACCCATAATCCCCATGTAAAAAAATATTTATAGCCATATTCTTATCAGAAACAGGTCAAATATGTTCCTTAGCATGTGTAACTATAATATTCCACCTATTATCCCCATGTAAAAAAAATGAGTATACCCATATTCTTATCAGAAATGGGTCAAATATGTTACTTAGCATGTGTAACTATAATATTCCACCCATAATCCCCCTGTAAAAATAATAATACTCCCATATTCTTATCGGAAAAAGGTCAAATTTGTTCCTTGGCATCTATAACCATGATATTCCACCCATAATCCCCATGTAAAAAAATATTTATAGCCGCATTCTTATCAGAAACAGGTCAAATGTGTTCCTTAGCATGTGTAACTATAATATTCCACCCATTATCCCCATGTAAAAAAATATTATACCCATATTCTTATCAGAAATGGGTCAAATATGTTACTTAGCATGTGTAACTATGATATTCCACCCATAATCCCCATGAAAAAAAATAGTATACCCATATTCTTATCAGAAACAGGTCAAATATGTTCCTTAGCATGTGTAACTATAATATTCCACCCACGATCCCCATGTAAAAAAAAAATATTATACCCATATTCTTATCAGAAATAGGTCAAATATGTTACTTAGCATGTGTAATATTCCACCCATAATCCCCATTTAAAAACATTATTATGCCCATGTTCTTATCAGAAATGGGTCAATGTGTTATTTAGCATGTGTTACCATGGTATTCCACCGATAATCCCCATGTAAAAAAATATTTTCAGCCATATTGTTATCAGAAATGGGTCAAATGTATTCCTTAGGATGCGTAACCATGATATTCCACCCATAATCCCCATGTAAAAAAAATGATACCCATATTCTTATCAGAAATGGGTCAAATGTGTTATTTAGCATGTGTAACCATGATACTCCACCCATAATCCCTATGTAAAAAAAATGAGTACACCCATATTCTTATCAGAAATGGGTCAAATATGTTACTTAGCATGTGTAAGTATAATATTCCACCCATATTCCCCATATAAAAAAGTATTTATAGCCATATTCTTATCAGAAATGGGTCAAATGTGTTCCTTAGCATGTGTAACTATAATATTCCACCCATAATCCCCATGTAAAAACATTATTATACCCATATTCTTATCAGAAATGGGTCAAATGTGTTCCTTAGCATGTGTAGCTATAATATTCCACCCATAATCCCCATGTAAAAAAATATTATACCCATATTCTTATCAGAAATGAGTGAAATGTGTTCCTTAGCATGTGTAACTATAATATTCCACCCATGTAAAAAAATATTATACCCATATTCTTATCAGAAATGAGTGAAATGTGTTCCTTAGCATGTGTAACTATAATATTCCACCCATATTCCCCATGTAAAAAAATATTTATAGCCATATTCTTATCAAAAACAGGTCAAATGTGTTCCTTAGCATGTGTAACTATAATATCCCACCCATAATCCCCATGTAAAAAAATAATTATACCCATATTCTTATCAGAAATGGGTCAAATATGTTCCTTAGCATGTGTAACTATAATATTCCACCCATAATCCCCATATAAAAATAATAATACTCCCATATTCTTATCAGAAATGTGTCAAATATGTTCCTTAGCATGTGTAACTATAATATTCCACCCATATTCCCCATGTAAAAAAATAATTATACCCATATTCTTATCAAAAACAGGTCAAATGTGTTCCTTAGCATGTGTAACTATAATATTCCACCCATAATCCCTATGTAAAAAAATGAGTATACCCATATTCTTATCAGAAATGGGTCAAATATGTTCCTTAGCATGTGTAACTATAATATTCCACCCATAATCCCCATATAAAAATAATAATATTCCCATATTTTTATCAAAAACAGGTCAAATGTGTTCCTTAGCATGTGTAACTATAATATTCCACCCATAATCCCCATGTAAAAAAATAATTATACCAATATTCTTATCAAAAACAGGTCAAATGTGTTCCTTAGCATGTGTAACTATAATATTCCACCCATATTCCCCATGTAAAAAAATGAGTATACCCATATTCTTATCAGAAATGGGTCAAATATGTTCCTTAGCATGTGTAACTATAATATTCCACCCATAATCCCCAAATAAAAAAATAATTATACCCATATTCTTATCAGAAATGGGTCAAATATGTTCCTTAGCATGTGTAACTATAATATTCCACCCATATTCCCCATGTAAAAAAATAATTATACCCATATTCTTATCAGAAACGGGTCAAATATGTTCCTTAGCATGTGTAACTATAATATTCCACCCATAATCCCCATGTAAAAAAATAATTATACCAATATTCTTATCAAAAACAGGTCAAATGTGTTCCTTAGCATGTGTAACTATAATATTCCACCCATATTCCCCATGTAAAAAAATGAGTATACCCATATTCTTATCAGAAATGGGTCAAATATGTTCCTTAGCATGTGTAACTATAATATTCCACCCATAATCCCCATATAAAAATAATAATACTCCCATATTCTTATCAAAAACAGGTCAAATGTGTTCCTTAGCATGTGTAACTATAATATTCCACCCATAATCCCCATGTAAAAAAATAATTATACCCATATTCTTATCAGAAATGGGTCAAATATGTTCCTTAGCATGTGTAACTATAATATTCCACCCATAATCCCCATGTAAAAAAATAATTATACCAATATTCTTATCAAAAACAGGTCAAATGTGTTCCTTAGCATGTGTAACTATAATATTCCACCCATATTCCCCATGTAAAAAATGAGTATACCCATATTCTTATCAGAAATGGGTCAAATATGTTCCTTAGCATGTGTAACTATAATATTCCACCCATAATCCCCATATAAAAATAATAATACTCCCATATTCTTATCAAAAACAGGTCAAATGTGTTCCTTAGCATGTGTAACTATAATATTCCACCCATAATCCCCATGTAAAAATAATAATATTCCCATATTTTTATCAGAAATGGGTCAAATGTGTTCCTTAGCATGTGTAACTATAATATTCCACCCATAATCCCCATATTAAAATAATAATACTCCCATATTCTTATCAAAAATGGGTCAAATATGTTCTTTAGCATGTGTAACTATAATATTCCACACATATTCCCCATATAAAAAAGTATTTATAGCCATATTCTTATCAAAAACAGGTCAAATGTGTTCCTTAGCATGTGTAACTATAATATTCCACCCATATTCCCCATGTAAAAAAATATTTATAGCCATATTCTTATCAAAACAGGTCAAATATGTTCCTTAGCATGTGTAACTATAATATTCCACCCATAATCCCCATATAAAAATATTAATACTCCCATATTCTTATAAGAATGGGTCAAATATGTTCCTTAGCATGTGTAACTATAATATTCCACCCATAATCCCCATGTAAAAAAATAATTATACCCATATTCTTATCAGAAACGGGTCAAATGTGTTCCTTAGCATGTGTAACTATAATATTCCACCCATAATCCCCATGTAAAAAAATATTTATAGCCATATTCTTATCAAAAACAGGTCAAATATGTTCCTTAGCATGTGTAACTATAATATTCCACCCATAATCCCCATATAAAAATAATAATACTCCCATATTCCTTTCAGAAAAAGGTCAAATTTGTTCCTTGGCATCTGTAACCATGATATTCCACCCATAATCCCCATGTAAAAATAATAATATTCCCATATTCTTATCAGAAATGGGTCAAATATGTTCCTTAGCATGTGTAACTATAATATTCCACCCATAATCCCCATGTAAAAAAATAATTATACCAATATTCTTATCAAAAACAGGTCAAATGTGTTCCTTAGCATGTGTAACTATAATATTCCACCCATATTCCCCATGTAAAAAATGAGTATACCCATATTCTTATCAGAAATGGGTCAAATATGTTCCTTAGCATGTGTAACTATAATATTCCACCCATAATCCCCATATAAAAATAATAATACTCCCATATTCTTATCAAAAACAGGTCAAATGTGTTCCTTAGCATGTGTAACTATAATATTCCACCCATAATCCCCATGTAAAAATAATAATATTCCCATATTTTTATCAGAAATGGGTCAAATGTGTTCCTTAGCATGTGTAACTATAATATTCCACCCATAATCCCCATATTAAAATAATAATACTCCCATATTCTTATCAAAAATGGGTCAAATATGTTCTTTAGCATGTGTAACTATAATATTCCACCCATATTCCCCATATAAAAAAGTATTTATAGCCATATTCTTATCAAAAACAGGTCAAATGTGTTCCTTAGCATGTGTAACTATAATATTCCACCCATATTCCCCCATGTAAAAAAATATTTATAGCCATATTCTTATCAAAACAGGTCAAATATGTTCCTTAGCATGTGTAACTATAATATTCCACCCATAATCCCCATATAAAAATATTAATACTCCCATATTCTTATAAGAATGGGTCAAATATGTTCCTTAGCATGTGTAACTATAATATTCCACCCATAATCCCCATGTAAAAAAATAATTATACCCATATTCTTATCAGAAACGGGTCAAATGTGTTCCTTAGCATGTGTAACTATAATATTCCACCCATAATCCCCATGTAAAAAAATATTTATAGCCATATTCTTATCAAAAACAGGTCAAATATGTTCCTTAGCATGTGTAACTATAATATTCCACCCATAATCCCCATATAAAAATAATAATACTCCCATATTCCTTTCAGAAAAAGGTCAAATTTGTTCCTTGGCATCTGTAACCATGATATTCCACCCATAATCCCCATGTAAAAATAATAATATTCCCATATTCTTATCAGAAATGGGTCAAATATGTTCCTTAGCATGTGTAACTATAATATTTCATCCATATTCCCCATGTAAAAAAATAATTATACCCATATTCTTATCAAAAATGGGTCAAATGTGTTCCTTAGCATGTGTAACTATAATATTCCACCCGTATTCCCCATATAAAAAAGTATTTATAGCCATATTCTTATCAGAAATGGGTCAAATGTGTTCCTTAGCATGTGTAACTATAATATTCCATCCATAATCCCCATGTAAAAATAATAATATTCCCATATTCTTATCAGAAATGGGTCAAATGTGTTCCTTGGCATGTGTAACTATAATATTCCACCCATAATCCCCATGTAAAAATAATAATAATATATATTCCCATATTGTGCCAATCAAAACAGGTAAAATATGGTGTTTGCACATACATGTACCATATTATATCAATATGTTGATTACTTAAAATGTTTCTATTATTTCTATATAATTTACCATGATTTCGTTATAAAACTGTATATATTTCAGCAAGTAAACAGTTAAACATTTGCAGCTTCTTTTTGCAATGTATTCGTTGCAACTTAGTATCAAGAACTACCAAAAAGAACATACTTTGATTTACCATGAGTGTCAAAAGTATACTGACACCTATTGATAGTGCTGAACATTGCAGCCAATCATCCCATCATCCCATCATCCCCAATATGCTGTTTAGAACGTCCCTATATAAAGCACCATCATATTCCGTAGCGCTGTACAATGTAGCATGGTCCTCTAATGTTTTTTTTTTCACATAGTATATCAGTTTGACTCTTCTCGGCGTTTATCTTCCCTCAGGTTCACCCCTCCGGAGCATCCTTTGTATTGTCAGATGGAGCTGGTAAAAATGTGACCGTTGAGCTTTCTGAACCAGTAAGTATAAGAAGCATTTACCTCTATATACTGACAGATCAGGGACTGCTTTTTCCCGTCCGGCCTGTGTATCCGCACCTGCCTCTCCTAACTGTTTTTGCTGCTGTTACTTAGGAGTTTCTTAAAATATTAGTGAGGCAGGTGGATAATGGGAGAGCCTCCTAGCAGAAATGGACTTATACAGTGAGGGACTTCACCAAGAAATGTTTACGGTCTGGGTCTTTACAGCAGGGAAAACTGGCACACTAGATGGGGTGAGCGGTTATCTGCCCTCAAATGTTCTTTACTTTTTCTGCCCAGGTAGTGTGTACTGATAACTTTGCATTTTTTGGTACCATCTAGTTGGATGAAGAACTTTCAGGAGTTGTTGAAGTTGTCGGCAAGGTTACTCCAAAAGCAACAATAATGGGTGTCTCCTATGTCCCATTCCGAGAAGACGGAAACTCTTTTGGTGAGTACACTTTAAGCCTACTGTTGCCTTCATTACTCGTTTGCCAACCTTCTCTCGGGTGTCTTTATGAATGTCACAGATTGGAGACCAAGTTGTAAGCATAGGTTTTTCTGTATTAATGTAGCATATTCCTGTAAATAGAACATTTACCTTGGACTTTTCTTATCCTCTGTTTTAGATCTGGCACTCTATGATGAAGCTCTGAAAATAATTCATGAATTTTCCCAATTCTACCCGTTTTGAAGGATTTGAGCAGTGTCTAGTCTAAAAACGAACAAAAAAAACACCTTATAGCATCACATGGAATAATGTGACATTCAAAGTTGTTGGCCAGGCTTTCAGCTCGATCATAACAAAGGGCTGGTTACATAACAGGTCTGTACTCTGGTTCATCTGTGTCGTTAATGAAATGCATATCGCGCTGCAGGTTTTGTAAGATCCCTGTCCCTATTTTATTTCCTGCTATTAGTTTCTGGAAGCTGTTTCAGAGATGCACTTAATTGTTCCAAATAACTTAATCTAGCGTGTCAGCTATAACTATGTATTGAGAACTGTTATGAATAGTTAAAAGTAGAGATGCTGTACAAATGTGTGAATTTGTTCAGCCCTTACCTATATGATGAAAAAGCATTTTTCTTCATGTGCAGCGTAAGATGCACTGTATATTTTCACTATCTCAAGTACTTCTGCTTAGTTCTGATTTTGAGTTTTCTCAATAAAATAATTTTGTAAATGTGTTACAGTAACATGTTAACAGTTTTAGCAACACCACATTTTGTATACCTGGAGACAAAGAAAGAAAACAATAATACCCCGTTCAAGTCTGTCCTTAAACGTTGAACGTGCTGCTGAATAAGAAAGGAATAGTCCCCTTGCATATATGGTGGAGCAGCACCCATCCCCCCCCCTCCGACTATAGCTGCTGTCAGTGACATTGAAAACTGGGCATAGGTCTTTTCTGTTAAAAACCAAGACCCTCAACTTATTAGCTCTGAGAATCCTTAGACAGACACGACAGGGCCTGTGAATGCTTAAAGAACAAGGAGAACATAAACCGATCAGCCATAACATGGCAACCAGCCTAATATTGTGTTGACCCAAAACAGCCCTGACCCATCGAGGCATGGGTTCCACCGGACCTCTGAAGGTGTGCTGTGGCATCTGGCACCAAGCCGTTAGCAGCAGATCCTAAGCGAGGTGGGGCCTCCATGGATGCATCCTGGTGCCATGTGTTCTCCAGGTAAGCGGTGCCCACGCACCCGGCCATCCAAATGATTTAAAAGAATGTGATTCATCAGACCAGGCCAACGTCCATTGCTCTGTTGTCCAGTTCTTATGCTCACGTACGTGCCCATCATAGGTGCTTTTGACAAGGGTCAGTATCTATACCCAGACTGGTCTGCGGCTACGTTAGAACACACAGTTTGTGACACTTTTCCATCAGAACAAGCATTAGCTGTCAGCAATTTGAGCTACAGTAGCTGCTCTGTTGGATTTGCACACAGGATGAGCCTTCAGCCCGTGTATCAATGATCCTCGACCTGCAGCCCAGGAACACCCCGCACAAGCTGCAGTTGTTGAGAAGTTCTGACCCAGTCAGCTAGCCATCGCAATTCGGCTCTTGTCAATGTGGCCTAGATCCTCACACTTGACAGTTTTTCCTGTTTCTACCACGTCAACTTTGAGGATAAGATGTTCACTTGCTGCCCAATATACCCCTCCCACTGACAGGTGCCATGATAAGATTATCATTGTTATTCACCTGCCAGTGGTCATAATGGTATATAACAGTCACTGGAGACTGCACATTCCATCAACATGCCTCTGGAGGACTTTCCGAGAGCATCTGTGTAAATAGATGTTATGAAGCTTTATGTTTACATTACTAAATGGAGATTACACAATAAACCTTTATTGCACCAGTTAAACAAATGCACTACAAGGAGCTTGAATGTGACTATTTAAGTTATGCCAACACTACAGTTTAGATGATCATATGCTTTCCAGAGGTTGGGCAACGTTTAACTTATCAGTTTAGTCAAGGTATCCACCTTCAATATGTATACTAAATGACAACTGTAATTCAACACATGAATAATTCTTAATGAATGCATGTTACTGGCTCAAAAAATACCCCGCTCTTTACATGTATGAAAAGATATTTTAAAAGTGGGAGGGACAAAATATTGGACAATCCAGAAGAAAATGTTAAAGGCAGGCGATGAGAGTGGTGAATCATGATCAGAGGGGTGTATAAAAAAAGGTTTTAGAGCAGCTGTTCCCGTTCACGGCTGGACTGTCTCTGCAGGGACTAAGTTTCCGGTTGTATCTAGCTGCATACATTTGCAGGAGCAGGCGGACACTGGGCATTCCGTATGGTCCCTAAAACAGAAACAACGGCAAATACTTTACAGTCTGTTTATAAATGTGCCAATATCCCGTGACAAAGGTTTTGCACCCGTAGAGGCAGTAAGGCTACACACAATATCTGATTTATTCCAATTGAAGTGCTGGCAACATAATGGTGTATCTTTTGTATATAATATAATAATATATTATAATATAACCCGAGTTAGCCTGGACAACTGCACGTGGCACCATATCATAACATACAGGCAAATCCATGAGTCCACGTAGAGAATGAGGATTTACTAGTCTTTACGCACAGTACACTAAGTCCTCACCTGAACCAACTTAGCATATGTCCAGCATGGCCACCGTGTCGGCAATTGTGGCACCAAGTGAACCAGTTGTTAAACTGGGCAACTTTCTTCTCTTTGCTCAGGTCCACCTTCTCATCAGACTTTGATGCTCCTTGGAATGAAAGGGTTAATAAACAGGTTTTACATCACGTGCCCCATTTGCAACAACATTTCAATTAATATAAAGCTGGCAAATTGTAAATGAACTTCTAGTTCCTGGCACTGGGAGAGTGAAAAGTTTTAATTAGGGCTCTGCAATCCTCAAACTTCGGACAAACAGAACCGTGAATGAAATAGGGGCAAAGATTTTAATCAAATCCAACCCTGTATCAGAAAACAGATCAGTCCGTGCACCCATGACAAATATACTTCACTCTCAAACTACCTCACCAGCTACCCAGCCCCTGCTCCCCACTTTCTATATCGGGGAGAAGCACTAAAATAAGAAAAATATGGGGATTGTATTCCTTAAGTCACATACACACAGTATGGATTTGATGGCCTACCATTTCATTTTTTGTGGAAGATTTGTCTACGGTCCATTCTGGGAAGATATGGTTGGATAATTTAAAGACAAAAACATAAGGGGAAATGTTTTAGCAGTAGTCACCTGGGCTACTGGAGACAGGATTCCCCATATTGATGAGGCAAAGAGCGCAGCGGGGGAGGGGCTTGCGACATCCAGGGCAGCTGGTAAACTTTGACTTGGTAGGCGATCCACTGACTCCATACTGACTGAATCCCCGGCCTTGATGAGGAACTGATGAACAACTGTATGAGATGGATTTCCCGCAGAAGTTACAGCTCACAAACACCTAAACAGAAGTATTGGGTTTTTAGGCTTAGTGGCTGCGGTAAAACGTTAATAAATAACACCCTAAGCAATCTAAAAAGTAGGTCACCAACATGTCACGCCTTTGTTGGAAGACACGTTTTACATGTCCAGCATTGTCCCCTTTGGGTTTGTGAATAGTTTCTTTTTAAGGTCTTAAGCACAGAGCTGAGATGCTAAACTGCTTGAATTGTAATTTAAAGTATTTGTTCCCAATCACCTAAGGATTCGGGGATATACTTCCGTATACATCTTGCTATTTCAAAAACCGGCCAAAAGAATCTAAGGGAGGTGCACAGGGTGAGGCCCTCTCTCCATCTTGGATTGCCGTTGTATAACCCCGGGTCTAGGGACACACTTCTTACTAACCTGTGCCAGTGGCTTGGAGCTGGGATCAAGCTTACTACGATGTATATCAAACTCTGCTCGCTTGTGCCAAAACCTCCATGCATCAAGGAGATTCCTGTAATTCTCTATCCAGTACTGAACTCTCTCATCCTTAAGGACATCAGGAAAACCCTAAAAAAAACAAAAAGTCAGAGTACATTGTTTCATTAAAAATACTCAAGCGTATAAAACCTGAGCAACAACTTACTCACGTAATTACGATCAGAAAACGTCCAGCCAAGTCATAAGAAATATTGAAAGTGTTATGGAACTAGAATATATCAGCAAGAAACGCTTATTGCTTTAATGAATATAAGCTGGCCTCGACCAATAAAGGGTTACACCTCACGCAGATACGTGAGAGACGCAAGTAGCAGTGTATTCAGTTATCTATATTTTACTAACCGCAAGCGCCATCTGGCTATATCTAGTTGCAGGAAAGTATCTAATATTTGCTTCTAACTGTTTTCTGCCTTTCTGCCTATTTCCGCATAGTTTCAGGATTAACCAATTAATAAGCTTTACGTAACCTGACATCCCTCTTTCCGGACACTATATAATCTATAATATAAACAAAATAAAGCAGAGTGATTTTGGACCTGACCCAGAGTGTGTCGTGTGTCTTATTTCTCTCTCCGTGCACGTACATTTATATTCACATAATTTGGAGCAGTTCAACAATTGAAGAAAGGCTTTATTGAAAATGTAAGCTTATACTTGACTTAGCAAGAATTATTACGGTGAGGGGGGGAGCACACAATATAAGGAAGGATTGAACCCTGCATCGCTTTGCGCATAATCACAAAGCTATACAAAATGGCCAAAATAATGAACTGGCTGAAACTAACCTGCAGCATGCAGTAGCTTGCCGTCTGAACATCACCAGTTCTATCCACATAACTTTCCATCAGATCAACGCCATCTTTCGTCAAGCCAGTCAGCAAAATCCCTTCAAGGTTTCCAGATGCCTTCATTTCATTGGTGAGCTTTTCGACGTACCTATTTAACTTGAAATGTTTGAAACACAAATTTTACTTATACACTAGTAAAATAAAGAGCAGTAAGTATGTTGTAGAACATATCAAGGGACACAAGATTAAAAGACTTGCCTACGAGGCAGGTATTCTAAAACGTTAAAATCGGCAATTGTTTGCACTACTTTAACACACAGACTTACCTGCGTGTCATTAAGGAACAAGCAAGCAAAGGCCACTCGATCCCTCACTGCCATGGTGTTCTCATACTGAAAATAAAAGGCATGCAAACATTGCATATGCTTAGTAGTCAAACTTTTTTTTGTCTTTCCGGCATGTTAAGCAATACAATAAAAGCAGGCTGTTTCAGCGCTATACCTCTCATAGTTATGCTAACAGGAATTGTAAAGAAATGACAATTATAGAAATAAAATAATTGAAACTTACCAGAACTCCATCGTAAATACCAGGCTCACTGGTTAGAAAGGCAAACATCACACAAAGGTAAGGGTTGTTGAGCTGCAGTCTAAGGGAGCTGCACATTTCTCTCCACAGAGAGTTCTTCTCTTCAGTATACCCGGACAGTGCCATCGCTACGACGTTGAGGTTCAAATCCGCTGTGAATACCACAATGTTAATGAGCATAGGTAGAAATGAAGAAGAAAAAAAAAAGAGGAAAGGGGAAAAGGAGAATGAACACCGGCTTCGCTCTCCTGCCAGTTTTGGTTCCTCAGTGTAGCCAATCACTGTGCAGAAAGACCTCCTACTGATATTACATGGGGGGCTCAGATTCCCTGGGTATATTGCAGAGAGGTTGGCAGAGCTGGTCGGACTCATCTCCAAAAAACGGCACAAGAAGTTGCTAACCTTTTCCTGTAGACGCTCCCTTATTTAAGATCTGTATCGCACGCCGAATATCTAAATTGAACAGAGCAACGGCAGCAGCTCTCTCCCACTCTCCTTCCTGCTCCAGTGAGTTCAAAAAAGGTTCCATGTTGGAGTCCGTTCCCTTCTTCCTCCAGCCGCACAGCTGCAGAGCCAAACACCTCTCCTCGCTGGCATAGTGCACCACATCAGCGGGTCTATCGGAGCCAGTCCAGCTGTGCCTGAAACTTTCCGATGTGCCTTTAAACAAGAAGATCTACTTTAGAAAGCAAAACTCCAAGTAAATTTCTATGTCTATGTAACAACTCTGCTCCTTGAAATCATTGTAGAAGTAACCAAAAAAAACCCAAACAATAAACTGGCACTAGCAGATTTAAACAAAAACACGCCTCAAATGATTTTATACACACGGATTAGCTTTTATTTAAAATATACAGATAATATAAAATAAAACTGGAGTGTCGTATGGGTTTTTTTTTTGTTTTTTTTTACATTTTGGAGAAGACGTGGTTTCAATACTCTTACCCAAGGATGCCTTCACTATTGCCTTGATGCCAGCATACACCAATGACCCCTTGTTGATTTGTTTCTGCTCGAGATCTTCAGCGTACTGTTTCATAAGTATGGTCGCGTATAGGAAAAAGAGCAGATTAAAAAAGTTCTTGTTTTTGAAAGAAAAAGCAAATATTGTCCATTAAAATAACATGAAATGGATGCGAAATACAGCGCAGAGAGATGGGTTCTCTGATCCAAGTTTAAGTTTAAAAGGCAAATTGATCGTTAGAAAGCCCTTTTGCAATTATGTTACAGCTAGAAATATCCTTGTTTCCCATGAATGCAGCTAATTGGCCGCAAACTTTTGAACAGTATGGTATATTTTTTAAATTCCACATAAATATTAATAGAGGTGCCGGATTCACAGATACTACAGATATATGTTTTGTACATGACCCACAAAATATTTAGTTTCAAAGAATCAAAAAGGAGTATCTGTCAAGTAGCTCTCTGGCTTAACGCTGTAATTTAAAGGTGCTGTTCTATCTTAGAAACATTATTCCTACTACTGCTGAATGGCCAGCACTTTCCCAGAAATATTTTTATTAGGTTACATTTTTCCTTCTTATATTTAGGCAACCTTGTCATGCGACACATGATATGTATTAATAAGATGTCATCCATAAAACAACCATTTCATAAAGTTAAACATTTAGATGAAATTATACAGTAACAGATCTGTTGCCAAGTTGTTTTTTTTGCTTAAAGGGGAACATCTACCTTTTTTTTTTTTTTATATAAATAAAAAAGTATCAGATTAACCCCTTAAGGGCTAGGGTTATATCTTTCGGCAACTGTAATTTCCAACTGTCTTACTTAGTGTAACCACTCATGTATATATATGTAATAAAATAAAGGATATAATGCAGCGTGTACCAGAGGGACTTCAGCTGGGGGTCTTCATTCCCTGCCAAGAGGTGATTCCGCCAGACCTGCTCAGTATCCAGACCATACCGGGATAAGGCTCGCAGTCTCATTTTAGTAGCTATATCTCTGTCTAAAGAGCTGCCTTTGCCTTCCTCCGTGCATTCGTATAACTGTCTGCTGCAGGCCCACATTAATGATGTTGTGGGGCTCCAGGCTAAAGAAATCCTCTCAAACACAGTGAAGTCCGACATGGACCTGTTGGGAGAGACAACGACCATTCGATTCTGACTGGTTGGGTGCCAAGCAAAGGACGCAATGTAGTTTTCACAAGGCTGGACACTTCTTTCAATGATAGTCGGTTCTGTTTCGTCTCCAATTGGTGTCGGAGTGTGCTGCATATCGTATAGTCGAATTATATTACTGTCTCTGGTTAAGGTAGCAAGCAATCCTGTTCTTGTTGGACACCAAGCTACTTTACTCAGTGGCTTTGGTTGTTCTGTTAGAGTCAAAACTGGCTTTTCAAACTTCCGGAGGTCCCAGATGGCTACTTGCCCTTCAAAGAACGAAGCAACTCTGTCATGGAAATGTGGATCCACGGTCACCCCTTGGACAGCTTTTGTATTTACAAACATTTTCTGATTTGTGTTTCTTAAGTCAAATATAGCCAGGTTGCGGTGCATTCCAGCTAAAAGCAGTTTTTGATCCCTCGGAAGCCAGCAAAGGGAGAGACATGCGTCATTCTGTCCCAATTCATAAAGCGGCTTGGTCACCACTCCACAACTTTCACTGTCACCAGCTGAAAGTCTAACTTTCTCCACCGGAACTGCCACATCAGGAGTGTATTTGCTGCTTATATCCCATATTAACACTGAGAAATCTGCCCTGTGTTTATCTAACCCGGCCGCAAGCCAATTACTATCAAGGGGATTCCATGCTAAGGTGTTACACTGCCGTGCGTGCTTCGGGACAAATTCCTTTCCAATCAAGTCTTTACATTTGGAGTTGTGATCCTGACCAAGACTAGTAAGAACAATTCGGCCGTTGGCCTGTCCAACCGCCAGGAGACATTCAGGGTCATACTTGGGATACCAGGCAACGCATTTCATGTAAGGGGTATCCGAATTTATAGCTAGCAACGTGGCCGTGGTTTCCTCAGACAGACGCAGGGAGCCAGCTTTCAATTCAGAGCTTGTGCTGGCTGTTGACTCAATGTGGTAAAGGCTAAGCTCCGAATCGCATACAACAAACCTGTCCACGTGGTGGGGAGCCCACAGGATGTCAGGCTTGGACCCACTCATTCTTCCAGCGTTACAAACCAATGCCTTTGAGAACTATTTCCAGCAATAATTCTGAAACAGAACAAACAAGTTCTCATTAATGGGCCCACCCAGAATAAGTATCCTAAAAGAACAGAAATCCGTATGACAAATTGTTTAAAAGTATACTTTCCACGGGGCAAACACCCTTTATACTACAGTATTATCTCCAGATAGCATTGCTGTCCTTGGCAGTTCTGTAGGCTTTGAGGATTGTAGTTGAACACTCATGGTATCCACCATAGGTCCCCAAAGTCACAATAAAATCCACTTCCTTCTTCCACTCACACGGTTGTTTCCAAAATACATTTCCGGTCCGGCAATTTAAACAAACACGTGACTGATCACTCGTACTCATCCATCTGCCGCTTTACCCGTCAACCTACCTTAAAATAACGTGAGAGGCGGCCACACACCTCAGATGCATAAACAATACAATCGGATCTATGCAAATACATACATAATGCTTGTGTTAAATGGATACGTTTCATTATACATATTCTGTAATGGAAACACGTATTGGACGCTATAGGCTATAGTAACATTTATAAGACATTCCCCAGAAGAATAATCACTTCTAACATATTTATATATAGCTTAAAATACACATATTTTCATTATATACAGCTATATATATATATATCTATACATAAACACACACATATATATATATATATATATATATATATATCACACACACATACTATATACACACACTATATACATACACACACGCTATATATATATATATAGTATGTATATATAGTGTGTGTGTATAGTATGTGCCTATATATATGCAATACTCTTTTTTGTTGTTTTTGACATGGTGTCTACTGGAGTAAAACAGCTGCCCAGCCTGCATTAATATATTTGTTTTAAAGTTAGGGGATCTCAACCTGATTCTTATAAGTGTTTGTACAAAAAAACCTAAAAGAAACCACTCGCTCCAGGAGTAGTGAAAACATTGCTGTGGGTAACAGTATTGCCGGGGGGAGAAATTAGAAAATAACTTTACATAATGTGTAAAAAGGGTTTAGTTTTTTGGACAGAGATCCTGAACATTCCATGGTTACGCGACAATAACGCGTGAACAGAAGTAGTTCAGCGGATTTCACGTCGTTAAGGCTCACACGTTTACGTTCCGGTTACACATAAGAGCCGAATGTACACTAGACAGGTGTCTTGGGGCCGCTGAGCTCTTGGCGCCCAAGGGCTGCGGATAACATAGCCCCCTACCATTAATATGACACCCTTCATCTCCTGACGTCGCTCTTCGGTCATCAGGTGACTTATCCGTCATCCGGATGGTCCTTCCGGCACCTCGTACCGAATGCCGCCGGAAGAATATTCTTCAGTACAGCGGGCGTGGTTGAGACTTGTGGCCCCGCCCACTTGTTTTCCTTCTTCTATACACTATCCGGTGTCACAGTAGCACGGGGTGAGCGGCCTGCCTTCTCTTACAGAGCGGGAGAGAGTCTGCGCACTTCACAATATCTCAATGATTTTATAGAATAAATCAAAAGAAATGACAATTCTTTTTTGCAAGAGTCTACGAGAAGGCGTTTATCAATTAAAACGCGTATTTTGGTCTCCTGTAGCATCTTAAGAGTTAACTCTGATATAACTGGGACCTGGATAGTTGTTTTACACATCATCTTATATTTAGCTCCGTTTTGTTAGAGCAGACAGACATGAAGTACCTGGTGTTTATATATAAATATCTTATATATATATATTTATATATATATATATATATATATATATATATATATGTATATATATACACACACATATATATATATACATACACGTATATATACATACACGTGTGTATATATATATATATATATATATATATATATATATATATATCGTATTTGCATGAATATAAGCCAAGGTTTTTTCAGAGCAGGAGGCAGAGTGGCATGCCTGGGGGGGCAGATGTGCAGAACTGTGGGGGCAGGCTGGCAAATAAAGGGAAAAAAAACAAGAAATACATTTTTCTCAATCATAGTTTTTATTAAATGTGAAAAAATAGTTTACATGTGAATTAATATGTACCAGTAAAAATGTTTTTCTGTTGTCTTATATTCAGGCTTTTTCTTTTTTTTCCTAAATTAATATTCAAATTTTTGAGGGGTCTTCTAATCATAGCAAGTACATGCAAGCAAGGTACATACAAGCGCATATATATGTTTACACACACACACATCTTTTGACAAATTCTACTATTAGTTGGTCGCAGTTGTGTCATTAAGAGACAATATACCAAGACATTGTGGTTACATTGTGTTTATGACATGATGACATATGGATTATGTATTAACCCGTAAATGCAATAATTGACAAACCTCTGCATTGTATGTATGGAACAGACAGGGTAGGTGGGTTACACAAAAGTATAGAATCTAAAGGGTGTTTAAAACCTAACCCTTTGAATTTTATTTTTACTTTACCTTTTTTCTGTTCCTGATAAGGGGAACTATTGCATCCTGAAGATTCTACTACAAATTTGACTTGTGGCCTTTCTAGCTTCCCCCAAAAAACAAACCCATAGCTTAGTCTAACTATACAAACTTCAAGACACCTCTCTGCAAGTTTGGCATTTATTTATAAAGATCACATCTGGTGTTAAAAGTGGCCTTATCGCCATAGCAACTAGTTGAGAGTCACTTTAACATATACGAGACACTATTCCCGTGTTATAGTCAAAGTGTCTCCTCGGTGGTGGCACCGGCAGAGGAACGCTCTGGCACATACAGGTGCTTTAAGTTGTAAATTCAGCTCGGAGCGGAAGGTTCATTAATAACCAAGATGTAATTTTATGCATTTTGGAAAATTAATTCTAATAACATTAATTAATAAAGTACAGACAGAAGCAAAAATCAAATAGCTGGTTTTATAGGGAGAAGGAGATATTGCCAATCTTTGAAGCCTATCAGCGCTATGTTTACTTTAGCTATGGGATAGATAGAGTCAGGTTAATGGTTGACCAGGATACGATGTGTTATGGTGTTAAAGCCAGGTGTCGTAAAACAGAAACCTGAATGAAAATGAGATGCACTATTTTATGGGTTCAGCAACAATAATCTCTGTAGAGGTAATCAAGACATTAGACTAGTACTACGTATTTATTTATAGACTACTTAATTAAAGTAGGGTAGCTTCCTCTCCCCACCCAAGGTACCCCAAGCCCGGTCATGCCACCCCTTCCACACACGCTCGGCTTCCAGGTATCTCTGAGTACCTTAGATGCAGTAGTTGGCCAAGTAAAGCAGCAGATGATCCAAAGAGGTCTGGTCAGAAGTAGTCTTCATGGAAGACTTGCGGCAAAAAAGCCATTCCTCCGACGTGGAAACAAGGCGAAGCGACTCAACTATTCACGAAAACTGGGGTCCAGAAAAATGGTAGTAGGTGCTCTGCACTGTTGTAATATTTGGCTGTCACAGAAGGCAGTTTGTTCGCAGAAGGGATGGAGAATGTTGCAAGAATGAGTTTTTGCAGACAACAGTGAAGCATGCAAGTTTGGGGCTGTATTTCTGCAAATAGAGTTTGTGATTTGGTCAGAATGAATGGTCTCCTCAATGCTGAGAAGTACAGGCAGATATATATCCATCATGCAATACCATCAGGGAGGCAGCTGATTGGTCCCAAATTTATTCTGCAGCATTACAATGACCTCAAACATACAGACAAATTCATTAATATATCTATCTCCAGCATTAACAACTAACATGTCTATTTTTGAAAGCATTCTTACTTTACAGCATTTCACATCTGCCCAACATTTGTGCACGGTACTATATGTAATCTGTAGAAGTAACAATGATGTACACTTAATCAGCAAGGCAATTGTTGCAAATGTGGAAGACTATGTAATATTGTTATTTCTACTGGAGCTCATCTAAGTAATCTTGTTATATTGTTTCTTCACCCCATTATACAGAATATCATTTACATGTCTATATGAATAGTGCTGTAACTGTTTAGTAAATATACGTCTCATGCAGGGAGATTGAGGCTATGGAAGACCACCTGGGCTACCTGGGCCAGAGAAGAAGGCTTGCCGGGAAGCCCAGTAAGTATATTGGTCTTTTGATGATCTGCCAGACCAGTAGAACATATTTTCACTGTCTAAGGGAGGGAGGCAGATTAAGTGGCTATTTTTCAATATGAACATGGAGCAAATCACTTAATGTAACAGGGTTGACAGCTTAGTTATTGTATTGATGAGTTTACATATAACGTATACCCCATATTTGTTTACTTGATTTCATTGAGTTCTGTGTTGCATCAAATGGTGAAATAAAATGTCTATTGATAATTATAGTTTATTTTAATTGCTCTCAAGGTCCTCCTGGTATGCCTGGATTGTCTGGAGAGAAAGGGATAGGTGAACTTGGACAAAGGGTAAATAAAGAAACGAATAATAATATCTGCAGTAGTGTAATGTAGGCCAGATTGTTATTTTACTTAAAGCAAGAATTCAGTGGATATCCAGCAAATACCTTCCAGAAACACCTATCTGACCAGTGGGGTAAATAATCTGGAGCAGTAAATGTAGTAATTCAGCACTGCAGTAAATTCAAGCAACAAAATCAAATATTTCCACTATGGAGCCATAAATATTCACATAATATATGTATTGAAATATATATCTGAGTGGAGTCAAATCTTTGGCAAATCAGTTTTATATACCTGGATCAATCACGTTCTTGTGTGTTTGGTTATGTTTTTCTGTTCAGTAAAGTGTTATTATTGTTTATTAATTTATATAGCGCCATCACATTGCTCAGTGCTGTACAGTGGGTACGCAGGGCATAACAATAGTGCATCCCATTAACAATTTGGATTTAAAGAAACAAAAGCTAAAGAGGGCTCTGCTGAAACAAGCTCACAATCTAGAAGAGTTACAGATCTATTACAGACATAAAAAGTAAAACAAAATACACGCAGATTGACATTCATATTAAACAGCAACATATAACATGAGACTACCTAAGGTTAGCATGAATCTTACCGATAAATGAATGTATACATGTCTAAAACAAAACAGAAATGGTTTTCTACCAAACTTGGAAACATTTTGTATTTGATTCTGTTTTTGCTTATTTATTTAGTATCTAAAATAAAAAAAGGGCTTCCTAATCATATGGAACTAATTTGTAAACCTTACGAATGAAGTCAGTTTATCTGTGAAGCTACACAACGGCTTGTTTGTTGACATGTAGTATAACTGCCAGAGTTTTTACCGAGACTTTTAAAGCATATTCTTGGAAACCAACCCCGGAATGGTCCTAAGTGAATCATTTTTGGAATCACAATCAGGGACTGAACTTGTGTTGAGGACTCGTAAAAAAAAAAAGAAAAATGAATTAAAACCATCATGGCATAATCTGTATTCTGTCCTTTCTTGTCGCTTTGGGATAGTTTACTCACAAGGGTCAAGAGAAGTTTTATTGTAGGGTTTGTTCATTAAATGACAAGGCTATAGCGGAGGTGAGATGAAACATTTTAGGATCTATTCACTAAAGGAGGCATGATAGAAGTTCATTATACAGTATGCAGGGCTTAACCTTTCTCACCAGTGTTGGCCCTTCATTAGGAATGCTGAAGCAAGGGAGCAGAAACTACAACTCTCCCTGCAAACTCACTTGAGAACTCTTGCTTTAGTGAATAAACCTCATTGCCCCAATTATTCATAAGGAAAGGGTTAACTCTGGTGAATGAACACAAATGGGGAGCATCTCAATTTTCTGTTCACTGTTGTTGTTACAAAGGAAGCATCGCTATCAATCCCTCTCCATAAGAGAAATAAAGATACAAATTGCATGGCAATTTTCCTCTGCAGGAGAGAACACCAGAAGTGAGTTTTGTGGTTTTTGAGTAGTAGTTACATTGGAGAACTCCCGATGGAGACCCCCTCATAAAAAATGAATAAAGAGGTTTTAGAATAGGCAGTATGTGATAAATTACCTTTTACCATTTTGCTAAATAGTCAACTGTAGTAGTACACACTATTATGAAAATATGCAAATACACATTGGGTATTGTTAGACTTGTCTATCTGCGAGGAAGAGATATGCTGTTGATTGAGTAACTTGTTTAGATATGAACTATAGTTGCTGACAATCTTTCAAATGTATGAATGAGTAGATTCAATTGACCAACTTGAACTATGGCTGTTTACTTGTTAGAAAGACTATGTAATAGCTAAAGAATCAATGGCCTACGAGACTACCAACAACAATTCGTCTGATTACAGCTTGCAGTTTTTTTCTGTTTACAATGAAAAACCTAGAAATCTTATCCATATCAGTCAAAAGTATGCATTTAGTGCAGAAACCAATTCTTTCATAAAGATGCAACCCATTGTACAGCACTACGGAATATGATGGAGCTATATAAAACAATAAATAATAATAATAATAATAATAATGAAACTCCAAAAACTGCAATCATGTAGTAGCACACGCTGTCCACTAGATGGCAAGCATGTCTTTATATCTCAGCGTTGTATCAACGACGGGGAAGCTGATGTTATTGTATAGCGCTTTTTATAATTTACCTTTTCAAGTGTAAGGTTTCCTTTTCTTTTTCACAAAGCACCTACATATTTGATCCAGTAGTAAAACCAGCGTCATAGATAATGGCTGTTAGGTTCGGAAGCATGTTGCATTATGTTTTCCCATCCTGCCCACCGATCTGGTTTTATTCGGTTCGGGAATCTCTACTGTGTCTGTACCCCATCTTATAATTGCTTAAATATATCCCTACTTTCCTTCATATGACGACTGAATAATACTCATGTTCTCCCCTACAGCTACATCTCCTTTTACAGATGCACAAAAGACTATTACCAATGTCAATGCTATCAACCGGCCAGTCTACATTCCAAACATTTACTACTATTAAATTACATTTCACTCACCACCTCCTTATTTATCCTAACACCAGGCTTTACCACCATAGTCACTTTAAGGTCTAATAAACTATTAATTGCATTGCTACATTGCTTAGCAGAAAATTAAACCCAACAGGCCATGGTTGTTAGGACCATATTAAACACACTGAGCTTGCACCGAGAATGCTCTCTCTCCCTATGTTGATTTTTTAGATAACTTAATATAATAATGCGTCCTCCCAGTCAGGGTGGTTGGTAAGGACAATCATTTGTGCAGATGTTTTAGTAATTCATGGTGCGATGAACCATGAATGGGTTAAACTGGAAGGGCACACACCCTACCTTGTTAGCTCTTCGGATTATTTTATGGAAATGGGCAACAGACCATGAAATTATACTTTGAATTGCAAATAGCAAAACCTCTTTCATACTGGAGTCAGCAGATGGTAGCTTCCTAGTGGTAGCTGAAAATAATTCATTCACAGCATCTTTATTCAGTTTCAAGTCCCCATCTCTATGCATTATTAAGGGACAGTCCCAGTGGGCTTCTACTGCAAAAGCTTGGTGGGCCCTGAATAATGCATAGTAAATCAAATTACATTTCCTGAACTATGCAGTATGTCATGAATGTCACAAAGGTTGAACTTTTTAGAAGAAAAAAAACACTTTTTTCTTTTCAGGGGGAACCTTCAAAGCATAGCTATTTGTAATATCCAGCAACAGAAGGAGGAAAGGAGGACTGTCATTTCAAAAAAGGAGTCTTTACATTATATTATTATTATTATCTTTTATTTATAGGAGGCCAACAATTAATGCAACACTTCATACATATGTTCAAAGGGTCTCACAAAAAGTAGAATTAAGGGACTTAGATGAACCATTACATTAGGTAAATAGGACCCTGCTCACAAGCTTACAATATTATCTATGGGCAGAACCTGGGAATAAAAAAGTCATATTTGTAGTTAGAAAATGTTCTACTTTATACAGAAGTTAAAGGAATTATATGTTATCAGGTACTGTTCCACTTATGGAATCTAGTGTGTTTAGTAAATACATCTTCTTAGATACATCATTTTATTGTTACATCTGAAGGTCTGAAGCATCCGGCAAAAATGAGGCAAAATCTAAGCTTATTAAAGAATTATTTCTGAGAAGGGTTATTTCTGCCAGGGCTACCATAGTGAATCCGGCACCCTAACCTTTCCTTTAAGGTATGGCATTAGCATGAGTATGTATGTCGGCATATAGTGTGTGTATTAGTATATGGTGTTAGCATGTGTACATGAGTGTAGAATGTTAATGTAAAGAATTAGTATTTGTGAGCATAAGGCTGTATGGTATTAGTGTAAATGTAAGAATAATGGTTTAGCATGCAAGCTTTGGTGTAAAATACCACATGTTATGAAGGGGTTAACTCCACTTCCATGGAAAGTGGTATAGCACTGAAGAACGGTGTGTTTTATGTTAACCTGACCCAATAAACATTCTGAAGATAAACAGCGCTGAAGATAAATACGCTATTGCTGGCACCCCCATTAAAGTTGATGGGAGCTGAGCTTTCATTCAAAAAGAACAGTAGTCGTGGCAGCCAATTGCATTTATACCAGATGAACATTGGAGTTCATCTCCCATCTTCCACCCCTGACCCCCGAAAAGCAGGACAGAGGTAGAGCTTGGCCGGACAGAGTGGCAAAATTGGGATTGTCCCGCACTTTATTGAAATCTGCTACATGGCATCCATCCTATTGGCAACAACCTAGGAGTTCCTTTAAGTTTATTGGGGAAAAACATACCAAACTTCATTGCTTCAAATATCTAATATTTGTCAAGTGACTATGTTTGAATACTGGTAATAATTATCAGTGCATTGTGTTGGCATGTGTACTCGTTGGGTTATTTACTGGACACAGGGAGAACCAGGATACGAGGGAGCACAAGGACATAAAGGTTCCATGAGGCGTGGAGTTCCTGGTCCATTGATCATTAACCTGATTTAATGTCATATGTGTATAAAATACACTGAATAAATAGGGCATTATAAACCACTGAACTAATCAGCTGACATGTTAGACAGGTCTTAGACTGGTAAAGCATGGCTGATATATTACGAGCAAACACCTGCTAACTCTAGGCTAAATTCACACAGAGCAAAAAAATAAAATAAAAATAAGTATAAAAAAGTCCTGGCATCCCAATGCCCTACAACTGTGTGTAAAAAGTATATCCTGCCCCATTTCTCTACCCCAAACCCCTTAAGCCAGAAGTGTTATATACTTCCCTACAGGGTACTAAATATGCACTTGGGGTATGTCTGCGATCCAGGGATGCTGCTGAACATTAATTGGTTTATTGTTCATCAGCATACCTGGGAACTTTTGGGCTCCGGAGCCTTCCCTTGCGGGACACGGCCAGGACTGCACACAAACCCGGAGAGTTCCCAGGTATGTTCATCAGTGGCACTTACTATGCAGAAGAAAGTCTGAGCACAAGACATACATACTACCACTCACTAGTATTATTTTTTGGCATGTTTCTATGGTTTCAAATGAAAGCCCCATTTTTTCTGAAAAAAAAGGATGTATTATTTGTGTGGGTACATAAAACGCATGGGGAACCATGATTAGTACGGTACGTGGGGTCCTGGAAAACCCCAGTAGTGAAGGGACTAAATATTAGATTATAATTACATGTAAACTACTGTCACTGTTTACATACTATGTGGTGTTTCTTTGGTTTCGCTCCTGTTGACGACATTGGAACCCAAACCGGTTATGTAAGTTTTGGGCTATTAATGTAAAATACGCGGAACCGCAGACTATCCACGGGGAGCTGAACTTATAGAACGATGAGATAAGGTATATAGCTTTTAGCATGCTAAATTATTATTATTATTATTTATTGTTTTATATAGCGCCATCAAATTCCGTAGCGCTAAATGTGTGCATCAAACTCATGTCTTGCATTAGTTATTTGCATGAAACTTAAAACACCATTTATTATAATAATCTGGCATCAAAACTAGTAAAGCAATTAACACCCTGCCCTTAATTGCTTTACCATGTTCAATGCCAACATATCCGCATTACACAATCACATGAGTTTATTAAAAGGCACTTAACTCCATAGACTCTGGAAAACATAGGATTTAAGAAAGTGAATCAAATCAATGGGTTTTTCATGGAATTTGCACTTTAATTTTTCTGCAGTTGTCGTCAGCATCGTATATTGCGAGAGTGGGTATAATCTAGTTAAAGAATAGAGAAATGCAATTTAGTTATCTGGCGGGACCGTAAGTGTTAAAAATAACATATTGCAAGCACAGGAACAGGTAGTAGGTGATTTGGAAGAACGCCAGTTTAAACATAGGCAGGGTAAACATGTAATCAGTATATCTACAACAACATAAACCACAGAGCTTGAAAAAGACTATAAAGAGAGCTTTACAACAGAGCTCACCCTGGGACCTTTTACACTTTGCCACGTAGAAAATCCTAATTAAGACTATAAAGTGCTGAAATGTGAAGACAAGCCAAGTCGCCCACTTGTATTCAGACAAGAACTTAAGAAATGCAGGGTATTGGAGCATTGCCAGCATTGCCATATCAGTGTAACATACAAAGAGATTAGATAACGTCTCTGGGGTCTTTCGACTCACTAACTTCACTTTTCATGATGATGGCCCAACACTGGCAAGTTCCTTGAACTAGTAGAGCGGAGCTGGCCCCTACAATGGGTGAGGAAATCCCACTGTTTTATCTATACATTATACAGAGCGAGGCCATCTCTTCATAGAGCCGTAACCTTTTTGCTGGTGGGCCTTTATAATGTATAGTGAATGTAGCCCTTGGTGTCTCTCCTGGACACATTAATAGTTTAGAACTATTGCAGCTATATTTCATGGTAGGCTGGGTTATTAACCTGGGCATTGTTTGGAAGTCTAGCCATTTTATATTACATAAGCCACGCTGTTTTTTTTCCCCCTCCCTTCTCATGTGGTGACTTGACATGGTAGACGAGCCCGTGGCTAAAAACAGTACTAAATGTACATGTTTACTTAACGTTTATACTTCTGTTTGAGTTCTGGTACAGGATAGGAAAAGCGTCTGTCCAAGGACACCAGTGTGTGTCACAAGGGTCGTGAAGGTCCACAGAATAATCATTAAATTATCCACCACAGACCCAAGTAAATGTCCACCATGAGCAATATTGGTGCCAACCTCAGCTCCGATAAAATATTAATATTTACTTAGAAATAAGTTAAGTGGAAATTTATTTTTATTGTGACATTTAAAAAAAACAACTGAGCCAAGACTTAAAGTAAATGATCATCCAAGTGGAAAATGACTAGTATGACACCTACAACAAAAGTAATAAAAAGTGGAAATGTCATCTCATGGAACAGCTTAAAGCTACAAACGTGCTACGTTGATCTTATTTTGAGCTAGAATAAGTAGCTATAAAAGCAATCTGGGCAGTCTATAAAACTCTTTGAGACTAAAGCGTTGCCATACCTACTATATTTGTACTTGGTTAAAACACACGGACGCATCTTAACACAGAGTGTTAAGCGCAGGGACAGGAGTAATGTTTTATTTTGATAAAAGTCCCCAAGAGTCACTGAAATATTGAGGTGCTGTATAACATGATCATCATATCAGATGATTTCCTGATTAAAATCATGGTGTCTCGTTATATACAATTATATATATAACACAGTGAAGGAAAAAATTATTTGATCCCCTGCTGATTTTATACGTTTGCCCACTGACAAAGACATGATCAGTCTATAATTTTAATGGTAGGTTTATTTGAACAGTGAGAGAGAATAACAAAAAAATCCAGAATAACGCATTTCAGATAAGTTATACATTGATTTGCATTTTACTCAGTGAAATTAGTATTTGATCCGCTATCAATCAGCGAGATGTCTGGCTCCCAGGTGTCTTTAATACACGTAACGAGCTGAGATCGGGAGCACTCTCTTTAAGGGTGGCCAACTACAAGAAACATCTGACCTGATTGCCAAGGGTTTTGCCACCAAGTACTAAGTCATGTTTTGCAAAGGGGTCAAATACTTATTTCATTTGGTCCGAGAACAGCCCTGGTAAAAAAAAAACAACATATTTTCTTGTTATTCACAAAAAAAAAAAACAGCTTTGCGTTTCCCATATAAAAACATTATACGTTTCTTTCTTTCTGTGCTTGCTGCTGTTTCAAGTAACTGATGTGTTCCGAATGTTTGCTGTTTTATCTGATACGTGAAATTCAGATACGAGCTCTGTGAGTTCTGCTTGGCTTTTTGCAGTTGCATTTAGCTTGGACACACAAGCGAATCCTGAGCTGGGGCGAATCTCCTAAGTGACAACTCTAAGTGAGGAGTTACAAGCAAAGAAGGAGAGTATATTCATTACTATTGCAAGGGGAGCACTGTGTTTGTTTGTGGGGTGTTCAGTGTAAAGTTTTGTTATAAAAAGAAAAACCAAAAAAAAAAGGGGTTAAGGGCTATTTCAGGTGTGTTGCTAATTAAGTAACCTTCTCTGTGAGTTCTGCTTGGCTTTTTGCAGTTGCATTTAGCTTGGACACACAAGCGAATCCTGAGCTGGGGCGAATCTCCTAAGTGACATCTCTAAGTGAGGAGTTACAAGCAAAGAAGGAGTTAAAAAGCAAAAAGGAGGGTAAAGTATACATCCTTGTTATTCCATATATATTTATATATATTTTGCATAATTACTGTCTGTTTTTGCCAGTTATTAGAGCTATCCCCATTGCCAAGATGTCCTCCATGTTTGACAATGCGGTCAGGTGTACATCTTGCTCAATGTATGCAATCCTTGACACACCCCAACAAGTTTGCCCAGTTGGCAGATGAGGGGGATGTTAGTTCAGAGTTAGCAGTACTGCAGCAAGTCACTGCCTCTGACCTCCAGAGCGGTGTCTGCTCCAGTAAGGAGGGAAGGACGAGCACAGGGCAGGCCAGACAGGTGCTGGTAGTGGGGGACTCTATTATTAGGGGGACAGACAGGGCGATCTGTCACAAAGACCGGGATCGCCGAACAGTGTGTTGTCTGCCTGGCGCTCGAGTTCGGCACATCGCGGATCGGGTTGACAGATTACTGGGAGGGGCTGGAGAAGACCCAGCTGTCATGGTGCACATTGGCACCAATGACAAAGTAAGAGGTAGGCGGAGTGTCCTTAAAAATGATTTCAGGGACTTAGGTAGCAAGCTCAAGGCGAGGACCTCCAAGGTAGTATTTTCTGAAATATTACCTGTACCACGTGCCACACCAGAGAGGCAGCGGGAGATTAGGGAGCTAAACAAGTGGCTCAGAAGCTGGTGTAGGAAGGAGGGGTTTGGGTTCATGGAGAACTGGGCCGACTTCTCTGTCGGATACAGGCTCTACGGTAGGGACGGGCTGCACCTCAATGGGGAGGGTGCAGCTGTGCTCGGGGAGAAGATGGCCAGAAGGGTGGATGAGTGTTTAAACTAGGTAAAGGGGGGGAGGGAAACTACAATATAGAAGGGGAAGATAGTATAGCTAAAGAGCTGGGGCTTACAAATGTACCTGGGGGTGGAGCGGAAGGAGGGGTTAGAATAGTTAATAGGGATAGGCTTCGTAGGAGAAAAAACCATACACCTCTAAATTGTATGCTTACTAATGCCAGAAGTCTGACCAATAAAACTGGCGAACTGGAGTTAATAATGTCTGCAGAAAATTATGACATAGTGGGTATAACAGAGACATGGTTGGATGATAGCTATGACTGGGCGGTTAACATACAGGGTTATAGTCTATTCAGGAAGGATCGAAAAAAACGAAAAGGGGGAGGAGTTTGCCTTTATGTAAAGTCCAGCCTAAAGGCCACACTGCGGGAGAATATATGTGAGGGAAATGATGATGTGGAGTCATTATGGGTAGAAATATATGGAAAGAAAAATAATAAAATACTGATCGGGGTTTGCTATAAGCCACCAAATATAATTGAAGCAGCAGAAGATCGATTATTAAAGCAAATAAACAAGGCAGCAAATCACAATGAGGTGGTTATTATGGGGGACTTTAACTATCCCGACATAAACTGGGAAACCGAGACCTGTGAATCTCATAAAGGAAACCGCTTTCTGACTATAAGTAAAGATAATTATCTGTCCCAAATGGTACAGGACCCAACCAGAGGGGGCGCTCTACTGGACTTAATATTAACCAACAGACCTGACAGAGTAACTAATGTGCAGGTCAGAGGGCACCTAGGAAATAGTGATCACAATATAATACATTATAACTTGTCGTTCAATAAGGGAACTCTTAGAGGAGCCACAAGAACTATGAACTTTAGGAAGGCAAAGTTTGATCAACTAAGAGAAGCCCTTAACACTGTAAATTGGGAAAATGTCCTCAAAAACAAAAGCACAGATACTAAATGGGAGATTTTTAAAAATATCTTAAATTCTCACTGTGAAAAGTACATACCGTATGGGAATAAAAGAGTCAGGAACAAGAGAAAACCAATGTGGATAAATAAAAATGTAAAGGTGGCAATAAATGGCAAAAAAAGGCATTTAAGCTACTAAAACAGGAAGGCAGTGAGGAAGCACTAAGAAGCTATCGGGAAAAAAATAAAATATGTAAAATTCAGATAAAAGCAGCAAAAGTGGCGACAGAAAGACTCATTGCCAAAGAGAGTAAAACAAACCCCAAAATGTTCTTTAACTATATAAATAGTAAAAAGGTTAAAAATGAAAGCGTCGGCCCCTTAAAAAGTAATGAGGGAGACGTTATAGACGGGGATCAGGAAAAAGTGAATCTATTAAATATATTCTTCTCTGCTGTATTCACAGAGGAAAATGAAATGCCAGGTAATATACAGCAGGATGAGATAAATGCCCCAGTACATGTCGCCTGTCTAACCCAGGAAGAAGTGCAGTGCCGCCTAAAAAAAATCAAAATAGACAAATCACCAGGTCCAGATGGCATTCACCCCCGCATTCTAAAGGAATTAAGTAATGTAATAGACAGACCCCTATTTCTAATATTCAAGGACTCTATAGTGACCGGGTCTGTTCCCCAGGACTGGCGCATAGCAAATGTTGTGCCAATATTCAAAAAGGGGACAAAAAGTGACCCGGGGAATTATAGGCCTGTTAGTTTAACTTCTGTTGTATGTAAACTGTTCGAGGGTTTCCTAAGAGATGCTATTTTGGAGAATCTCAATGAAAATAAATGTATGACTCCATATCAGCATGGGTTTACAAGGGATCGGTCCTGTCAAACTAACCTGATCAGCTTTTATGAGGAGGTGAGCTCAAGACTGGATCGGGGTGAATCGCTGGATGTCATATATCTTGATTTTTCCAAAGCATTTGATACGGTGCCACATAAAAGGCTGGTACATAAAATGAGAATGCTTGGGCTGGGGGAGAATGTGTGTATGTGGGTAAGTAATTGGCTCAGTGATAGGAAACAGAGGGTGGTTATTAATGGTACATACTCTGAGTGGGTGACTGTTACTAGTGGGGTACCACAGGGGTCAGTTTTGGGTCCTATTCTTTTTAATATATTTATTAATGACCTTGTAGAGGGATTGTATAGTAAAGTATCAATCTTTGCAGACGATACTAAGCTCTGTAACGTGGTTAACACAATAGAGGACAGTGCACGATTACAAATGGATCTGCATAGGTTGGAGGCTTGGGCTGGGATGTGGCAGATGAGGTTCAACACAGATAAATGTAAGGTTATGCACATGGGGAAGAAAAATCCTGGCTGGGAATATGTATTAAATGGGAAAACACTGGGGACGACTGACATGGAAAAGGACTTGGTTAACAGTAAATTTACCTGTAGCGACCAGAGTCGGGCAGCTGCTGCTAAGGCAAATAAAATCATGGGGTGCATCAAAAGGGGCATGGATGCCCAGGACAAGGAAATAATTCTACCATTGTACAAGTCACTAGTCAGACCACACATGGAATACTGTGTACAGTACTGGGCACCAGTGTACAAGAAAGATATAGTGGAGCTGGAGAGGGTTCAAAGACGGGCAACCAGAGTAATAAAGGGAATGGAAGGACTACAGTACTCAGAAAGATTATCAGAATTAGGGTTATTTAGTTTGGAAAAAAGACGGCTTAGGGGGGACTTAATAACTATGTATAAATATATAAGGGGGCAGTACAGAGATCACTCCCAGGACCTATTTATACCCAGGACTGTATCTAAAACAAGGGGACATCCTCTACGGCTGGAGGAAAGAAGGTTTCTACACCAGCACAGACGGGGGTTCTTTACAGTAAGAGCGGTGAGACTATGGAACTCTCTGCCAGAGGAAGTGGTAATGGTAAACTCAATAAAAGAGTTTAAAAGGAGCCTGGACGTGTTTCTTGAAAGCAATAATATTACAAGTTATGGATAGTAGATTAATAGGGACAGAACGTTGATCCAGGGATTTATTCTGATTGCCATATTTGGAGTCGGGAAGGAATTTTCCCCCTGGTATGGGGCAATTGGCATCTGCTTCATAAGGGTTTTTTGTCTTCCTCTGGATCAACACGGTAGGGACACAATATGTATATAGGTTGAACTTGATGGACTTTGGTCTTTTTTCAACCTTATGAACTATGTTACTATGTTACTTTAACTAGAGAAACTTGTGACCTTCCAGGAACTGATAGATTCCTGCAAGTTCTGGGGCCAAACTTTTAATAACCGGCCAGAGCAAGATTTACTGAATCAATGTGAATCCGCCGAGCAGTTCCACCCTTTTGTTAACCAGAAGCTAAGCCGTGGACTTTGAATTCTGCCTACAGGGCATTCTAAGATTCTTACATGTTTACAGAGTTACATTTATATATTGATACGTCCACATGGAAAGTCAGGCTACTTCCTACTGCAGAAGTAATGTGTTTGGAACTAAACTATGACATTCATATAGGTGCTGGTGGTCTTTTTCGCAGTAGGAAGTAACAGATACCCAAAGAGCCTCAGTGAGCCTCTCTTCCTATTAGGATTCAAAACCATAGCTTCTCCTTCAGAGACATGCGATGGATCCTTAGCACAAAGCATTAGGAATAACAAAAGACAAACCAATACAATGACAGAAGCTCAACACTGACATTTTATTGTAAATTGCAGATATTCTTGTACAGTCATTGCTAACAAAGCATTAAAGGCACTTGAATTCAGCAATACGTATGTAAATACATAAGGTGTATACAAGAATTTGTTTCTGTACACAATTCAATTTCAATGTGATCACATACATATCCACAGCCACAACAGTTGTTTTTGGGGGGAAAAGTGTAGCATCTGGTTAAACTGAAAAAGGCACAAGATCAAAGTCAGGTAATGATTTGTTTAGCTGCTAATAGGACAAGGCAGTCTTTGGCCACCCGGTTGTTTTCCTGGTTGCGGCTTTGCTAGTTGGCTGGCTGAGCATCATGGCATGTCTAATAGTTCAACAATCCGTTGGGGTAAACCTTGCCGAACCATAAATTAAGGCCTATGGCTTTTTTTTTTTTTATATGGAGAGTTTAATTCATAATATCAATGCTATACACAAGATGATTTGTACAAACACCATACAATTTTTGTTGTAATAAAAATATATTTTAAAAAGGTACAGAACTTGATCTGACAAAGGATAAAATGTGCAACAACAACAAAAATAATCAAAATTCAGGAAGGCCAATAGAAAAAAAACAGAAAATCAGGCAAAAATCAAACTACACAAGATAAATTTCATTGCAGATGAAGTATTGATACAGAGTGGTTGAAAGAGAAGCTTACTATCCACACCTATATTGAAATTAATCCCTTTTAAACAATGAATAAGCAGCACACTACAATTCCAGGCAAAACCCACTAGGATCTGTAAACAGTTATTAAAAATGGTGGTTTGTAAATAAAGTGGTGAGTAAACATGAACACGCATTGTACATGTTGTCAGAACAAGACAGCTTATTTATTTTTGTACCGAGAACCGCTACTTTGAAATTCAAAGGTCAAGTATTAATTCACAGAAGAAAAGAGACAACACTCCATTAGGCGTTAAGTATCCGGTATTACTAGGCCACAACTTGGACCATCTCTGTCTTTGTTCACTCAGGGCCAGCCCGACAATGGAGCAGAGTGGGGCAACTTTGGCGCCCCAAGCCCTGTTTTTTTTTTTTTTTTTAAAGCGGAAGAGAGAGAGGGGCGCCGAGTGGTTTTCGCTTACCAAGTTGTCAGTACCTGCTCGGGGCCCCTCTCTCTCCTCTGCGAGCCCTCTAGCTGCGAGCCGGCTCCGAGACCGAGCAGGGAGACTCGCCGCAGGACTGGGTAGATAATAGGGGGCGCCAGGGTAGATAATGGGGGGGGGCATTTTAAACTTCGCCCCAGGCGGCATTTTGTCTTGGGCCGGCCCTGCGTTCACTAAACAAGAAGTTTGCAAAAAAAAGTTTGTTTTAACTCCATGACTTCCCAATGTTTTCTGAATAGCCTTGGTGAGATTCTTCTGCACAATACATATTCATTAAATACCGTGCTGTATATATAGACAGGATAGTGTGTATATTATATATATATATATATATATATATATATATATATATATATATATATATATATATATATATATATATCACACAAGTCAAAAAACACATTCATCTTCAAGTTGTTTTTTTTTTGCAGCCTCTTGCTTACCGTCTATGACACTCAATTAAAACAAATGTTCTTTTATTATATTACTGCCATTTTTAGCCTTCAATTTATCTGTTCAATAAATGCTATAAAAATATATGGCACTTTTAAATGGTCAGTAGTTGGGTAATTAGATATGATGCCAAGGATTAGAGAGAAAAAAAAGGTTTAGCTAGAGATGGAACTTACAGCTTGATCCCGAGCAGGCGCATCTGTAGCATTTTACTACTGATAAGGACTCGCTGCCAAATTATAACCTTTTTAAAAAATGATTAACTTTTATCAACTTCGAAGAGTTAATTTTACAGCTCAATTCATATGACACAAGAGCACCACGTTTAACATGAGGTCACTGCTATTGTTTAATTATAAACCAAGAACTGTGAATGTACCGGGGGTTTATTAAATATTAAAGATTCTCCTCCAAGCAAGAGAACTGAAAAATTGTAGGATATATCTAATCTATTGTGAGGAATTTGCGATTAACTGGGTTGCGGGAACACTTTGCTGCTAGTTTTAGGAGAGTTCTTACAATCTGTTCTAAGATCAGGTGTTCACGGGGAGAACTTATGTCCCATGCAGCAGGAGCTGAAAATGTAATGTTATCTACAAGTAGATGTTTATTTTATAACAAGACCCCTTAAGAAATAACATGAAGGGTTCTAGACCAAAATAGCCATTTAAAGGAATAAAATGTATTTTGTTAGGGCGTCGTGGCTTCGGAAAGCCTCCAAATCGTAGCGGTGGTTTCACGGCCGTAGTATAATTCTGCACAGCTGAATCGGCACTCTTATACCGTTACACACAAATAGAAGTTCTGACTATGTCAGCAGCAGAGAAGCTAAGAAGAAGAAAAAAAGGGTTTTGCCAACAAAAATAAACCCCCGCAGTTTGCAAAGAACTCAACTTTCAACTTCCACTAAAACCTTCATAGAAAAATATCTGTAATGCCCGCATTCGGCTCATATCAACGTCTCCATGCGCTAATAAATACAACCCGGAATAAATAGGTGCGTATCCAGTCTTTCCTCCCCAAAGAGATCACCAACACGAACATCCATTTGAAGCATTAAGTGCAGAGCTACGGGATGTTTTATATAAAATAACACTAACAGCTTGCAGGTTTGGCCCTTAGCAGTGCACAACAGGTCAGTGGTGTGTATGAGATCCGATTGTTCTGAATAATGTGTTTTTTAATCTTTTTTGGCATATTTAATACGTAATTACAGGTCTAGTTACAGACCAGCTTAAGGATTCACGTACGGAAATTCAGTGGATACAAAGCCCCATCAGTCAGAAATCGATAAGTGTAAATGGTCCCCGTGTTTCTCTGGCATTTATATGAAGAATCAGTGCATGGGATCTTTTCTGATAAAGTGCAAGGAGTTTCACACACTGTTTTTTATATCCTTAGAGTCAGCTGCTTCCTTCACATTTTGCTCTGCAAGGCGGCTTGGAGAGTCGGGGTTATACCTGTAATTATACCCATAAGGACGGAGGTGATGAACCAGATACTCCAACTGGTACATGGTCGAAGAGTCCACATAGTGAAAGGAAATTGCCAGATCAGAGCAACAGCCAGGGCCCTGGAAAAGACAGAGTCAATAAGTAAATCAACAACAAATAAAAACAGAAAGAAAAAAACACCACATTACACTAAGGTTTTTCAACACAACAATTTTCATGTCAGTGAAGCAACGCTTTATACCCAAAGCCACATAGATTCTATTTAACATTTTATCACACAAACCACGCAACACACAGCTGTGGATATTCAGCACATCTCTCTTTATAAAAGTAGTCATTAGACAAAAATAAATATATTCAAAATGAGAAGCCTAGAGGCGTTGCTAGTGAGTATGTTCTAAGCACAAGAGAAGGAAAACAAGAGCACAGATGCTTTCACAACATAAGCTTCTCTTCCAGGAAGGTTGTTAGAAAATAATGTGACAATTTCTGTTGGAAACTTAAGCCACGTACCCCACATACCCACCTATTCTGCTTCCACAACTCCACGGAGAGAGTATTGATGTACATATGCAACGTGTACATATGTGCTTCTATATTTTGCCTAACACCTAAAATAAGGTGACCGGATTTTAAGATGAAATCCGGGGACTTTTTGTTTTTTTTTAATTGGCAAATGGGAACATTTTTAAGTATGTATGTATGTATGTATGTATATATATATAAATATACATATATACACACACACACACACTCTCATACATTTATATACACACACACACACATATATACACACAGTGTATTCGGTATGCGTTTATGAAGTGATTGTATGATATATACGTTTTTTTCTCACATTTTGTTCATGAGATAAAAAAAAATAATTTTGGCCAGATGGAGAGGATTTTGGGCCTTTTCATGCAAATAAATCAAATAGACCAAATCTAAACTCTGCATTCATGTGTACTGGATAAAGAGAACATCAGTGCTCGGCAGATAATATAGGATAGAATCTTATGTGATGGGATTGGGAGTAATCAGTACACTGAAAAAGTCATCATACACGGGAAGCCTGAAGCCACAATTTACTGCCACTAATCCTTTTTAATAAGATATACAGATTGGAATAGAGTAAATAACACAAAACCTTTACTTTTCCTCTCACTGATTTTTGGGCCTAGAAAGTTTTGTCTTCTGAAGTGACTACAAATTCAGGAGTGCATTTTATATCTGGATAAGTAAAAATTAAATAGTTCTGTTTATTCTTACAGTAAATAAAGTACCAGGAAACCGATAACCAAACACACTCCAGGACAGGCTCTGCCACAGCGACCCTCAAACACACACCAGGCAAGGCGCTGCCACACTGACACTAGGGATGCACTGAAAAGAAAATTCAGGATTCACTTGGCAGAAACCAAAAAAGATGCACCCACCTTTAAAAAATTAAATATATATAGATATATATATAGATATATATATCTATATATAAAAATAATATTATATTTGCTAACAGCAATCACACTTGTATCATGCCCAGGCAACCAGTACATGCTGGAATCTTGGTATGCCTGGGCATGATAGGAGTGTGATTGCTGTAACATTCATATATTTAACACAGCAATCACAATCCTTATTATGCACAAGCAGCCAATACAGCCTCCCTGTGCCACGCCCCCCACACTTACACATCCATGCTATCACACACAAACTCATTCAGATATTAATCATTCACAATATTCATTCCCTCAATCACGCATACTCATTCATACACCCTCCCCTGTCCGGTCACCCTAACCTAAAAATAATGATCCCCAGATATACAGCTGTAAAAATGTTTAAATGGCGACGCTGTCGTGTGTATACAAAAGAACAGCAAGGTATAAAGTTATGTATTTACTATTATGGAGTATATGGTAATATTTATATACACGCAGATCACAGCCTTGGGGGGGGGGTCCGTAAAGCCACAGAGCAGCTATGGCAGCAGTTACCTGGATGGCTCAGTAGTAGTTTAATATGTATAATCAGCAATTACAAAGTAAGAACTAAAAACATTTTATCTTCTAATCATTAGTATAAGAGGCCAACGTTGTCTATGACATGTATTAATGAGATTATTTTCATAGAGGCTGTTAGAATATACTGCGCTCAGTGTGTAAAATCAGCTTTTATGACCGATGTAACAAGAGCTAAAGAAAAAAAGTTTAAAATATATAAGATTTTCCTTAGGAGTAGAAGGAATTTCTAGTAATTCACAGATCCTCCCAATAAGTAGAATTCTAATGCTGAATGAACAAGACTGACCAGTCTGAAACGTAATTGTTGCGTTTTCTAGTATGTGAAGCCACGAAGACTTAGGAGACCTGTTATTTTAGTTTCACGTTTGAAGCTCTAATTAGATTTTTAAAAGAAGCTATTAAATACGGCACTTTCTTCCCACCAAAGGGAAACATTAACTTGCAGTTCACGTCCTACGAGCAAAGTTTAGGTCACAATTTTTAAAAGACACAAATCTTTGTTCCCTCTAGCCATTTTTTTTTTTACTGTTACGCTTAATTTGCAAGCTAATAAAATACCTAGGCACATCCTCAGTTTATATACATAGCGCTAGATATAGCCATGAGCACTAGCACTACATTATCTGACTCGTGGGATAGTCTGGCCCTGGCTATAATGATCAATTTCACTGGCTCTTATCTACTTACAAATAAACATGAAGGTGCAGGGAATAGATTACATTCTGTCATTTGGAATCAATTTGGCAGAACAGCTAGAGTTGTGATCTACTAAATCACACGCAGGACTAGTGCCAACAGATGTACTTTCTGAGCATTTCCAGTGAGTATATTCCAAAACAGATTAGTTCCAGTCAATTACATTTCTTCAACTAGAACCTTTTGCTGCCGGAAGGCTCAGGTAAGCATCTTGTAGACACAGAGCAGTCAGAAGAAAGCATCTTAAATTGTTTAACTTACCTCAATAGCGGGATAATAGTTGTAATTCCAGTACCAAAATGTCCTTGGCAAGTACCCCTGTATAAGATGATGCTCTGGGACAAAAGGGTGGAATGTCTCCTTTCCAGTGGTATCTCTAGAATCCCCAGCCTTAACATTAATGTTCTCCATACATTTCCCCAAGGCAAGATCTTCCACCGAAGAACTGTGTGTACATTTCTCTTCTTTAAACGCGGTAACGAACCTCTTTAAAGCTTCTTTACTCAGCACATAACCAGCACCTCCACTCATGTAGCCTTGTTTCACATAAGGCTTAAAGCGCCTCCCGAAATAAATCGGATCCTCTGGACTGTACTTTGACAAAAGCCATCGAAGATTGTCGAGAACAACATAAGTATCGTCATCCGCTTTCATAAACCAGTCGGCTTCGTCCAGGTGATGTTCGTGCACATACTGAAAGGCTTTAATAGTCTTCCAATAGAGCTGGTCCCGGCCCTCCTTAGTATCCAGCCCCACCGTGGGGAATTCTTTGTTCTCTTCTGAACTCATGTATAACACCTTATTGCACCTTTGGGCCCAAGTGGCTTTAACATGTTTGGTTTTCTTCTCCAGGTTCTGAGGCCCAGTCATGACCCAACAAAGTATTCTCACTTTGTTGAACAGCTCGTCAGCTACATGCGTGTCCTCATCTGAAAATAATGGTTTATAATAATAGGTATTTAATAAGGTTGTATATTAAATGCATTTGTTAGTCTTTGCTATAACTTATAAGGAGCTTACATTTCTTTTAGAGTACTCTGTGTGTGTAACTTAAACTAATGCTTCAATCTCATCAAAACAGAAAGAACAGAACACTGGGTTAAAATTATTTTATAGTTTTAATAAATCTAAAGAGGGTGTTTGTCAAATATCATCAAAAATAAAATGTAGTACTTCCCGTATTCCATTAAAACATTTTATCCAGTGTTTAAAATATATACCCCCTCTCAAAAAATGGGTCGTGGGGTGGGGGGCCAGGGTAAATGCATATAGAAGGATTCTTAAAATCCCCCCCCACACACACACGCAAATGAAAAACAGACCACACATGGTCTGTGATGGCAGGAAAGTCCCTTTAAAGTACAAAAAAAGTTCAAAAGTTTAGAGCAAGATGTCCCCTAGAGACACGCAAACGGTCTTTGGAAACACCAACTCTTCTGATATCGCCCCGATACTCACCGCACATTTTTGTTCAAATCATTAGTAACATAAAGAGGCAACAAATGATTCCAAATGTTGGTGAGCAAGTCAAATATACAACCTTCAGGTGTTAAAGTTATTAGTGGAAATCTGACTTATGTTAACCCAAAAACTAAAGCGTGTCTATCTGTATCCAACACATCATATAAAGCATCAACAATCCAAGTAACTTTGCTTTCTAAAACATTACGTCAGTAGAGGCGTTTGAATGACCACGTCGATTTAGACACGGATAACTTATCAAGCTAAAACAGAAATTCTCTCATTACAAGTTAATTGAGTACAAAAAGTGAGTGTAACACGTCTTAGACGGTCTCATCTCCCCAGCACCAAAGGTCACTTCTGTTGTATTATCAGTTACAGATAAAGCAGCATCCCGTGTCACGCACATTCTAAGCAAAACTTAAGCCATCAGGGAGAAATCTAATAAACTCATCCACTACCCAAATCTGGTGTCAATGATCATACATAAGGGACCTCAATTAATCTCATTCATTCGCGTTGCTCCACAGCACCAACGTACAGCAGTTTGTATGTAAATTCTTAAAGGGATTTAACAAACCGGAACGTTTATTCCAAAGGAAGGGAAAGGTTAGAACAAGATGTCGTAAACAGAGCATCACAGGATTAGATATAAAGGTTTTACTTTACAGGGAGGGTGGTATGTAAATGAAACAGTCTCCCAGAAGACATGGTAGAGGCTAATACAGCGAGGGAATTGAAATATGCATGGGAAAGGCATACAGCTATCCTGATTCTAAGACAAGACCAGGGACTTATTTAAGGTCTGAGTATCTACATCAAGAAAAATAGCCAGACTAGATGGCAGATATTCTGTTTCTACATTTCCCTGGCACTCAGTATTGAGCCAGGTGTGGGAGAGTATCGGTTTCATGGTCAGGGAGTTAGTGGATGGCAGTCCCCACAGCTATGCCCTGGGGTGAACAAATGACCAACCCGGGGCAGGATTCCGGATGAACTGCAGTGACTGTGGCCCAGGGGCATTTGGCTGGTTACAGTGATCTCATGCTGATGACTCCTATTAAGGATGAAATAGCAGCTCGGCCGCTTCTCGGCCTTTTGGCTAAGATCAAGTGTAGTCTCTCTTGTGGTGGGGGGAGATGACACTGATCCTCTGGCCTTAGGGTTCGGGAAAGCAATGGAACCCGAGGTGAAATTGCCCTGGCAGAAATGCCGGAGTCACCGTGTGTGGTATTGCACGCCACTGCACACGGTGAGCGCACGTTTCCACTGGCGGCCTTCCAGCACTACTCGGCCCCATGTACCATCAGGTCTTGGGGTTGAGAATTATTTTTGAATCCGGCAGGCCAGAAATGGCTTGTCCCTAAATTATTTTCTTTATTTATATAATTCACTTCGTTTTGCACGAGTGCCAATTAATTTACTTCCCTTTTGATTCACGGTTTTCGAAATTCACGGCTTGGCCCCCACAATTCTATGGCACACGATTTTGTCACTTCGTTTTTGGACACTGTTTTCTTTTTAAGAGGCAGTGAAGCCTGGACTTTGCTGGAGGAGGATTGGAGCCTTCTGGCCCTTTCCTCTCTTCAAGAAGGCCAGCAAGGAGTCTCACTCTTCGGGGTGAGACTCAAGATCCGACCCTCCCATGGGGGGGGTTGGAATTTGTCCGAGTTCTCCGTGAGGGAACTCGGTATTGTAGTCTGGCTTCTGCTGCCTTGTGCACAGAATGCGGCACCAAGGAGCACGCACCTCGGGCTTCCATAAAAAAAAAAAAAAAAAATGATGGGAATTACAGTCCCCAATAGCTTGAATTACAGGAGTGTCCTCAAGCCCAATTCCATAGCCCATAGTTATGAAGGGGAGACCCCCCATGTTGGCCCTGACCCAGGAACAGGCCATTGGGTTACCGTGATGCTGTTTGGTGTCCGCATTGAAGTCCATCTGTCCGGCCAGCCCATCAGCCTCGGCTTCGTGCTCTGCGTGCCTGAAGTGGGGGTCATTGTGAAGGATCTCGGGCTGGCTCTGGCCCCTCTGCTCCAGGACGATGCTGAAGATCACGTAGCAGCAAATGAAGCCAATGGCCAACCCGAAAATAAAGGTGGCCAAACTCAGCACGGACTTAGACGGAGCCATTTCCCGAGGGAACCAGCCTGTGAACGAATAACAACGAAAGGCGGTCAGGGTATGTCCCGAACTGTCACGGAGAGCCACAGGCCATTCGCTCTGTACACTACTACACGCAGCTCACATTGCGGGGTGACAGCCCCCTGCAGGAAGCCGGAGCTGGAAGAGTCTGTCAGGAGAGCGAAGCCTGACGTCCGTTATCCGGTGCTGGCCGCCGGTCTGCCTGTATGTCAGCGTCAGGACTCGACTCTGTCCCTCAAACAGGACGACCAGAGGGAGCGCGCGCAAACCCCGCCTGCCATCGGACTATGTCTGCCAGACAGGAAGAGGTTAACGCGCTCAGGTAACAGCTCGAGACATCAATCAAGCCCAGCCTGTCAGGAGAGGTGGGCGTGGCCTAAGTGTGGGCATCGGCGCATGACGCCACCGCGCCGCATGCGTCATCTGCTGTGAGACCGGGGCGGAGTGGGTACTTGTTGCGTTGTGGTTATGCAAGGGTTACTATCAAGGCGCGGTATACACGTTGTCACTGCTTCCTGCGCAGACCGGACAGTGCGCTCAAAACCTGTATAGCGCCGTGACGTAATACTCACGTCGGTCGGTAGAAGAAGGAAATGATGACGCTGTAAATTCAATTGTTTGTTGGTAGAACGGAACTACAACCCTGTGCACTGTATAGCAAGCAAACAATACAACTACACGTAGTATGCGATCCGATCCAATATCCCGCCCCAGGAGAGGTTGTCTGAGCCGATCAACAACAATAAAGCAAATAAACAACTAGGGCCAGATATATAAAGGGGAGGAATAATAATGCAACACCTGAAACAATGAAGTTAAAAGGGCACTCCTGCCATCACATGCCTATTAATACACATGATAGCTGCGTGGTCCTCTGGGGTCATAAAGGATGAATTGATGCATCAGCAAGGAAGGTCAGAAGGCAGCAGCAGTATTAGTAGGGGATTGGATAGACGCAGGTAGACACACACATCCAGCCCCGCAGTACAGGACTATGAATTTACCACAAAATTAGAGAAATACCGCATCCAGCGGTGCGGTCATACCCGGGAACTACACTTGTGGGACTCGGCCAGGAGTGCCCGTGTCGGGGGCATTTCCACGTGTACCCCACCATAAGTTGAGAGGGAGGACAACGAAAGTCCTCAAGGGGGTGTAGAAGACGAAAGGGTCTTTTTACCAACATGCTAGCCAGCTGATCTCACAATAGATCGGCGGGTAGCGTACTGTATCTTTACCCCCCTGAGTGCCTGTTACCATGGTATCAAGCAGCCATATTGGGTTTTCTCCTCAATGGGCTAATCTAATAAAAGTTTTCTTCCATGCACTGCCTTTAGTGTGGCTTTTCTCTTTGATTTCTGTTGACTGCGAGATGGCTACCAATGGGCTCATGAACTGTAGCCTCCACTACACTACAGAAGTCTCACAACACTTTAGTGCTGCCTCGAATGAGATACGTGGTTCTGTCCTGGGCTCCACCTGCCAACCACATATCATATAAGTGGTTGGCGCCGAAAGGTCTAAATATTGTGGAAAAGCCAACACACAAGCAAGGATTTCATTGACATGAACGGTAAAAAATAGGAAGACAAGTACAAGCAAATCGGTGAGGAATGAATGATTTATAAGCATCATGGAACAGAGAGTAGTGCGGGCCACAAACAGATATTGGATTTCCTGATTGCTGTCAATTATATGTTCAGAACGAACGTCCTACTTTGGTAATGAAAATACATTAAAGTCTTTGGAAAATTTTAAATCTATATTGCCACACCTTCCTTTTTGTAGACCAGGTCCATGGCCGTATGCCAGTTTGTGCCGTGGTTGTACATTCATTTATCATGCGTGATTGTGAATGATCAGAGAGGTTTTTCTTTGCTGAAACATGAGTTGGAAGTAGAGTTGCTGTTTCAACTCCCTGGTATTACTATCTGTCATGAAGGACCAAACCCATAGGTTTCTGTTGCACAAAGTGGTTGATTAACCCTAGAGCTGCCACATCATCTGCAGAATGTTTATCTGTGAAACTCCTACGGTGGTTAATAGTTTGACCATAAATCTGGTGGACATACAATTATTGAGATGCTCATTTAAGCATCTGATGTTGATGGTGGAACATATCTACCCTGATTTAGTTTAAAATTGTCTCTAATGGATTCTAATTTTCTACTTAAGAATTGAAAATACCTCCTAGTACTAATTGTTCAGGAAACAGCTCTTTTTGTGGAATTGTCAGAAATACACATTACATAGGCTGTAGGAAACACCCTTTCCATCTGTCACACCCATCTATCATGAGTAGAGCCTAGAGGCAGCAGAAATTATAGGGCTGGTGTACAAACCCTAAAGCTCTCGATCTGTAGCTAGAATACTATTCAAAATAATCCCACGTTTAAGACTATGTGTGGATTAGGCCTCCTCCTTGCACAGAGTGTACGCAAAAGAGGCGCTCAGCAAAGTTTGTAGAGTGATACTTCTTTGCTGTTCTTGGAAGGATCCTTGTACATGACTGTGTGCTTTAAAAGTATAGACCAATTGTTTTTAATAATATTTCCAATTTGAAAGGAGTGTGTGTCATATTGGGAAAGAAAAGAAAATGCATATTTTCAATATCTTCTCTACTTATATGATTTTGATCCCTAAATAGTTTCTCTTGGGACTTCCTCAATTTGTCTATTTTTGTAGAATATTTTTTTTCTTTAATTTACCAGTTTGTTCTTTGTATAATGTCTTAGAACTACAATTACATCTCAATCATATAAACTGACCTTTGGGAATCTCGTTTAACTAATGGTGGAAGATTTTTTTTTTATTTTAGGTATATATCCGTTATTATCAGTGGATTAAAAAAAAAAAAAAAAAAAAGAGTTTGAATAGTGTTCCGACACCCAGTCCTTTTTAATGTTATATACAGCAAGTAAAGTTACAGTTCCATTAAACATGCTGTTCTCTCATACATGTCTAAAATGTGGCAGTCTATGTTACGCCGGATCAGGCACCACAGGTGATGGACCCACGATGCAGGAATGGCGAGAATATCCGATAAACAATCTGGGATCGAGGCAGGCAGCACAGGAACGCAGTCAATACAATAGCCGGGGTCGGGACAGGCAGCACAGGATCAAGGTCAAACAACAAAAGCCGAGGTCGGGACGGGCAGCGCAGGATCAAGGTCAGAAGAACAAAAGCCGAGGTCTGGTACACGTGGAGATCAATCAATAAGCAAGAACACCCAGAGAACATTAACATGGACTCGTTGAACGGGCAAGGAAACAAGGAACCAGGAAGGTTTAAATAGAGCCAATGGCGGGAGAGCAGATAAGATGACGTCATGGCAACAAAACATAACTTCCTGCCTGTGTTACCTCCGCGAAAGACGCGGAAGAGCCACACAGACAGGGGAGGTAATGCGAACAACCTCCGTGGACATGTGTTTGATCGCCGCCGGCATGCCTGCGGCGGCTTAACTACAAGGTCCTCTCTGCCTGTGTTGCCGCCGCGAGCCACGATGCAGCGCCACACAGGCAGAAGAGGTACTGGTCGGGGTGCCGCGAGCATGTAGCGTGGATCGTTTCTCCGATCGCTGCTGATATGCTGCGGCAGCCCGAGCAGAGCTGTCAGTGGCTGGGAGGCGTGCCTGCTCTATACGCACGCCCCCTCGTGTGCGTGTAGAGCGCACGTCAGTACGCGAGGAACACCGTGGGACCCCGGCCGGACAGGTAGGTGTGTCAGTCTAGGCTACTTTTCATTTTCATGAATTCCTTGTAAATTTCCTACTTTCTATGAAATCTTCAGTACACAACAGTTCTATATAGTCTATGTAACGCAGGCATGTCTAAAGTCCGGCCCGCGGGCCAATTGCGGCCCGCGTTCCAGACTGATACGGCCCCCCAAGTGAGCACCGGGACTTGGCGTCATCAGCCCGGCGCAGGGAGAAGGAAAGCGCGAGATTTGGGCATCCACCGGGTACTTAACAAGCCGGAGGTTCCCACGAAGCCACCAATCTCTAGGGGAGGGGCGAGTGAAGAAGCCGCCTCCCCTGGGCCGGTCTTCAAGGCCGCGCCGAGGTAGGTGCAAGATCGTGATCTCCCCCAACTAGCCCTGATCAGCAGGGCTGGTTGGGGAGATCACGACCTCCCTCTAACTAGCCCGACATTATGGAACTCGGGATCTGGCACTTCAGACCTCGGCTTCCCTGCTCTCTAATCACTACGCGCCGGCTATTGATGCCGAGCGCAGGGATGACGTCATGTCCCGGCGCTCGGCATCAATTGCCGGCGCGTAGTGATGAGGGAGCAGGGAAGCTGAGGTCTGAAGTGCCAGACCTCGCGCTCCCACAACTGGATGGAAGAAAGAAGATAAGGTAAGAGATGGGGAGAAAGGGGTGTGAGTGCAGTGTATGTATGTTGGTGTGATATGGTCAGTGTATTTGTAAGCTGGTGTGTGTATGTATGTATGTATATATATATATGTGTGTGTGTGTGTATATATATATATATATATATATATATACACACACACACACACATACATATATATATATATATATATACACATATATATATATATATATATATATATATTATATATATGTGTGTGTGTGTGTGTGTAAGGGCAGTGCATGTATGTATATGTCAGCAAATCACCGGTAAGGTACATTGCTTGCCGTGATTGGCTAGTTGTTGTATGCTGGGTAGAGGGGTAGTCTTATACGGCGAGTATAGTCCAAACTCTATATTTGAACTGTAAAAGTTGGGGGTCGTCTTATACGCCCAGTCGTCTTATACGCCGGAATATACGGTAACTTTAAACAGGGTTCATGTTTGACTGTAGACGAGGGTTGAAATCTAACCCTCCCCTACACAATTTCTTCATCAGATGCCCTTGTGGCTGTGTGTGCCGGCGCAGGGAGAAGGAAAGCCCAAATCTTGCGATCTCGGACGTCGCTAGATTTGGGCTTTCCTTCTCCCTGCGCCGGCACACACAGCCACAAGGGCATCTGATGAAGAAATTGTAGGCAGTGGCGGAACTACCGGGGTCGCGACTGCGACCGGGCCCTGGAGTTCTGCCAGTCAGGGGGGCCCAAGGGGTGCTGAGCGGTTGCTGTAAACGACCGCTCGGCACCTCTTGGGCCCCCCTGACTGACAGAAATCCAGGACTCCTCTGCTCGCTGCTGCCGCCGCCGCCTGCCTCTGCGCTGCCCAGAGTGCAGTGTTGGAAGCGTGAGGCGTTTGTCTCGGGTGCCGGCGCTTCACGCTGGGCGCCGGCATATGACGTCATATGCCGGCACTCAGCAGTGAAGCGCCGGCACCCGAGACAAACGCCTCACGCTCCCAACACAGGAGTTGACGGTAAGTGACCTACAAAGGGGAGTAGGGAGGGAGTGGGTAGATCGTGAGAAGGGGGGGGTAGATCGTTAGAAGAGGGGTAGGGAGGGAGAGGGTAGATCGTTAGAAGGGGGGTAGGGAGGGAGAGGGTAGATCGTGAGAAGGGTAGGGAGGGAGAGGGGAGATTGTGAGAAGGAGGGGTAGGGAGGAAGAGGGGAGATTGTGAGAAGGGGGGGTAGGGAGGGAGAGGGGAGATTGTGAGAAGGGGGGGTAGGGAGGGAGAGGGGAGATTGTGAGAAGGGGGGTAGGGAGGGAGAGGGGAGATTGTGAGAAGGGGTAGGGAGGGAGAGGGGAGATTGTGAGAAGGGAGGTAGCGAGGGAGAGGGGAGATTGTGAGAAGGGGGGGTAGGGAGGGGAGATAGTGAGGAAGGGATAGATGTGGTATGTCGTTTTCAATAAACTTTGCATAAAATAGTTAATTTGCATTTAATTTTAATGGTTCAGAAAATGTCAGGCAAAATGGTCGGCCCTCGCACATGTTCACTTCATCAAATCTGACACTCTTCGAAAAAAGTTTGGACATGCCTGATGTAACGCAATGCGGAAAGTTGTTTCTTGTCAAAGTTTCTACAACATCTTCTACCATTTTTAGGATATAGGGTCTCTTTTGCCTAGTGTAAGAGTTTAATGCACTGTTCATTCCAGGACAGAACATTTAATGGTCGGGGTGTTGTCCTGTTTAATCTGGAGCCTCAACAGCAATACCAAAACTAGTTTTTCGGATGAGTCACCTTGTACTAATTCTGCTACTTGTATTTTTTGTTCAGATTGTGCTGAATCATCTCTGAAACACATAATCTGTTTCCAAACAAAGGAATTAGATTTGAAGAAGACAATAAGTGGCAGTTGTGCAGCCTCGGATTATAGAATGCTGAGCGAATTCTTTAAATGATATTTCCTGTTTGCTCAGTTTCACTAATAGGAAAATATGGGCAGCTGTGTACTTTCTCCTTTTTTCTTAAGATCATTTACCATACACATAAATAACACTTGGGGAAAAAAATGACATTTATAATATATACCTATGGCTTGATAGAAGGTGGCTGATACTCTCAAAAAATGAAAACAAAATTTAAAAACTAAGCTTGGTGTCCAAAAATGTCCTATTTTAACACATTTGACGTGGATTGGGAAATGATCCACATGTCATTGCACCGCTCCATGAACTCCATGAGCCCACATTGAAATCCAGATAAAGCCAATGCCAAAGTAAGACAATCATTGCTTTTGTAATACTGCAGCTGAAATTAAGCAATCTTTATGGAAATTAACAACACTATACAAAAGTATTTACAAAGTAAATGGAAATTTACACAGTGTTCCCAAATAGGTACAGCTGCATCAAAGTCAGATAATATGTTTCCTTTTATTAGAGGAGATGCAGACATGGTTCATATCTGCCATATCATTCCATGTTTCTGTGTGTTCAGACACTGTGATCACGTGAAGAAGCGTGAAATTCCAGGTGGATGACCAAATGTACCGTTACCCCATTTGGTGTAATGGCGGCCATATTTGTGCTCAAAATTGGAGCAAGTGAGAAGACATTTAGAAGCCAGCTTTACTTAGGAACATGGTATTTTCCATAGACTTTCAGGTAAAATACTCAAAATGTTATGATTTATAATTGATGTTATAATTTATTTAATAAAATATACTTTTTGTCTGTGTGTCAGGACTCGGGTGATCAGGTCTAGTAGGAGCCCAGGTGCAGGGGATACGAGGGGCTCCGTCCGTACCCCACGATGCATGACGGCCTGGGGTTGTTACAGACAGGCACAGGAATGAACCACAGACAGAAGATCAGGTTTAAAAGCTGTATTGCATGTGATGGTACAACAATAATTGAACAAAGAATGTCACTTGGCAGGAAGCCCACTTGCGGGGCACACGGCAGATAAGCCCTCTTGCGGGGCACACGGCAGATAAGCCCTCTTGCGGGGCACACGGCAGATAAGCCCTCTTGCGGGGCACACGGCAGATAAGCCCTCTTGCGGGGCACACGGCAGATAAGCCCTCTTGCGGGGCACACGGCAGATAAGCTCCCTTGCGGGGCACACGGCAGATAAGCTCCCTTGCGGAGCACACGGCAGATAAGCTCCCTTGCGGGGCACACGGCAGATAAGCTCCCTTGCGGGGCACACGGCAGATAAGCTCCCTTGCGGGGCACACGGCAGATAAGCTCCCTTGCGGGGCACACGGCAGATAAGCTCCCTTGCGGGGCACACGGCAGATAAGCCCTCTTGCGGGGCACACGGCAGATAAGCCCTCTTGCGGGGCACACGGCAGATAAGCCCTCTTGCGGGGCACACGGCAGATAAGCCCTCTTGCGGGGCACACGGCAGATAAGCCCTCTTGCGGGGCACACGGCAGATAAGCCCTCTTGCGGGGCACACGGCAGATAAGCTCCCTTGCGGGATACTCAGCTTTGGAGTCCACTTAGTGGGGCGCTGGACGCAACTCAGGAACACGGCAGGTACTGGAGCAAGGCAGGTACTGGAGCAAGGCAGGTACTGGAGCAAGGCAGGTACTGGAGCAAGGCAGGTACTGGAGCAAGGCAGGTACTGGAGCAAGGCAGGAATCAAACAGGTAGTCCTTTGACTTCAATGTCAAGGCCCTGAGTAAAGGGCAGGGCAGGTTCATAAAGGCAGGGTAATCAAGGTAACAAGGCCCAGCTGGATGTATTCACTAGGGCTCAACCCAGGTAACAAGGCACACCTGAGTTCTGAGTGCTCCAGAGGGCGGAGGGTGGCCACTAGTGGTAGCAAATGAGAATGGCACAGGTATGAAAAAGCCATGGTTCAGGCAGCAAAAAAGTGGTTCCTGACAGTACCCCCTCCCCAAGGAGCGGTCACTGAACGCAAACAGTCTGAACAAAATCTGTACAACTTTAAGAAACTGAGCAGAAGGGTGTACTTAATGTGATTTCTTCTTCTTCTTCTTCTTCTTTTTCGGTAAAGCTTGTTCACAGATCTCCAGGTCTTCCTTTCTGATTATATTGCCATTAGGGGTAATAACACAATCCAAGCAGAGGTTATCTGTGGTGCAATTGTAGGTCAAAGTAGGACTGGATGCTGAAGAAGTTGAGGAGAAGGTATTATTCAGTGCTTTCTCTGTCCATGTACCAGGGGTCACGTAGCTGCCCTGTACCCAGGGCACCACTGAGGGCAGTTCAGTATGAGAAGCATTGATGGAAGGCCCCTTCTTACCCAGAGATGGAATAGGGTCATGCATCTTTGTTATCAGTCCAGAGGAGATATTAGGGGCTATGGTAGTCTCTGGTGTATCACACTTTGCTGAGGTAGCAGTGATAGGAGTTGCAATCACGGCTGAACAGAAATCAATAGGAATCACAGGGGTTGGTATATACTCCATGGATGTGTCCATGACCTCTGCATCAGATGACGCACTGTCCATGTAGGACCACTCGGGGGTGTCAGACAAGGTCTGGAGGTCTTCTGACATTGTGATGGAGGGTGTAGGAGTCACAGGTGCCGAGGACTGGTTAACCCCTGCATTGCCCGTCTGTGGTCGCAACAGGGAATGCTCCTGCTTTGTGACGTTGCTGGCGTCATATGCAGGTTCCTGGGCATGGGGTTTCTCGCTGTGGGTTGCGGATGGCTTGACTGGTCTGTGCGGACAATATGTAATCCTGTGGCCAGTCCCTCCGCAATAAAAGCATAAGCCGTCCTCTTGTCTCCTTTGTATTTCTTTTTTGGTGAGCGGCTCTCGCTTAAAGCTCTTAGCAGCCTTCTTTCTTGGTGTCTGGGTCTTGGTTTTTGTGTTCATGCACTCAGCTTCTACCACAGTCCTTACTGACTTGCATAAGTGGAGTACACATTCTGCCAACAATTCCAGTACTGCAGGTATCCCTGCGGACTCCTTGTATTGGCCTTGACATTCTGTCAGGACTCGGGTGATCAGGTCTAGTAGGAGCCCAGGTGCAGGGGATACGAGGGGCTCCGTCCGTACCCCACGATGCATGACGGCCTGGGGTTGTTACAGACAGGCACAGGAATGAACCACAGACAGAAGATCAGGTTTAAAAGCTGTATTGCATGTGATGGTACAACAATAATTGAACAAAGAATGTCACTTGGCAGGAAGCCCACTTGCGGGGCACACGGCAGATAAGCCCTCTTGCGGGGCACACGGCAGATAAGCCCTCTTGCGGGGCACACGGCAGATAAGCCCTCTTGCGGGGCACACGGCAGATAAGCCCTCTTGCGGGGCACACGGCAGATAAGCCCTCTTGCGGGGCACACGGCAGATAAGCTCCCTTGCGGGGCACACGGCAGATAAGCTCCCTTGCGGAGCACACGGCAGATAAGCTCCCTTGCGGGGCACACGGCAGATAAGCTCCCTTGCGGGGCACACGGCAGATAAGCTCCCTTGCGGGGCACACGGCAGATAAGCTCCCTTGCGGGGCACACGGCAGATAAGCTCCCTTGCGGGGCACACGGCAGATAAGCCCTCTTGCGGGGCACACGGCAGATAAGCCCTCTTGCGGGGCACACGGCAGATAAGCCCTCTTGCGGGGCACACGGCAGATAAGCCCTCTTGCGGGGCACACGGCAGATAAGCCCTCTTGCGGGGCACACGGCAGATAAGCCCTCTTGCGGGGCACACGGCAGATAAGCTCCCTTGCGGGATACTCAGCTTTGGAGTCCACTTAGTGGGGCGCTGGACGCAACTCAGGAACACGGCAGGTACTGGAGCAAGGCAGGTACTGGAGCAAGGCAGGTACTGGAGCAAGGCAGGTACTGGAGCAAGGCAGGTACTGGAGCAAGGCAGGTACTGGAGCAAGGCAGGAATCAAACAGGTAGTCCTTTGACTTCAATGTCAAGGCCCTGAGTAAAGGGCAGGGCAGGTTCATAAAGGCAGGGTAATCAAGGTAACAAGGCCCAGCTGGATGTATTCACTAGGGCTCAACCCAGGTAACAAGGCACACCTGAGTTCTGAGTGCTCCAGAGGGCGGAGGGTGGCCACTAGTGGTAGCAAATGAGAATGGCACAGGTATGAAAAAGCCATGGTTCAGGCAGCAAAAAAGTGGTTCCTGACACTGTGTTACAAAACATTTTTGAATGAGAAGACCTGGAATTCTTAGTATGACTGCTGTTGGATGTCATTGTGTTTAGATAATGATCAAAGTTCAAACAACCAAATACGCAAAGCCGCAATTATAACAACAGGATGGTTGGGCAAATATAACCTTTTATCAATAAAGGTACAGTAAAAGTTACAATGATGAACATACAGATGTCCTTTGAGTTGTGGAGTCAAACACATGAACAATACATTAAGAAGGTAGTAAAAAAGTACTAAAGAACATTTTGTTAATGTAGTTACACCAACCTTTATGATACCAGAGTTAACATTATTGATGTAAAACAGGATGGGGCCATATAAATCAATAATAATAATAAAGTTCCTGACATTATTATATAAACCCTTCCATTGTTGTACATATAATGGCACTAAATATTCCCCAAGAGGCTCCACATTCTCCTCCTGCCTCTTGTGCATTCTAGATGTTTCTTGAGCTGCTTTCAGTGTTTATGGGTTGAAGGAAAACATGATATTACAGAATTTGAGGGAATGAGGTCATCATGATGAATGGTGGAAAAATTAGTGCATGGGATTTCAGCATAATTTAAAAGTTTTTTTAAAAAATTTTAGGATAGTATTTAAGAAACCGATGAGGAAAAATAATAGGATTTTCCTTTATGATGACCGATGAATCTAGTAACGTATTACAGTATATTACAGACGCCTGGATTTCAGCACGCAAGCATACATAACGCGAGTGTAAAATATGGTGACCTTTTGCCTAAGAAAACAGCTGCAGTTATGTTTTCTTTCATTTTTCTCCCAAAAAACAAATACACCCACTCTATTTAAATTGGCGTGTATGTAATTTATGTAAAACACTTAAAAGGGAAATCTCTCAATTTTTTTCATTGGTGGCAAAGTCACTTAGTCAGTAGGGTATTAATAATGTGTGTTTTGTGGGTAGGCGTTAGGTGAGGCAGTGTGCTGGAACACTTTTACCATGTACCACCTTTCCCATCTGGACTTTGGACTAAATTGGGTGGTAGTATACTGTGAAGCCACATATTTTCAAAAATAAAGCCGCATTTTACAACCTTCTCAGCAATATGTGGCTTGCGTATGGTGCGCCATTTGCAGCATCTATATTAACATGACTGTGTTGCATGCAGAGCCGGCCTTAAGTGTTCTGGCGCCCTGTGCGGACTACTCCTCTGGCGCCCCCCATCCCAAAAAAAAAGAAAGGAAAAAAATCTCCCCCTCTGCCCCCTCTCCCTATCCTTACTTACCTTGTTGCCGGAGTCCTGCGTTGGGAGCCGTCTTCCCGCTCTGCCGCGGTGTGGCATTATTCCAGCACTCAGCATGAAACGCCAGCACCGCAACGGAGTCTCGGAGAGTGAGGTGCGCCAAATGGTTGCTGAAAACTTCACGAGCGACCGCCCAGGACTTAAATTAAAACACAGTTTTTTTTTGTTTTAACTTTATTTAACATCCTTTTAAAAAAACACTTTATTTAACACTGAGGATGTTAAATAAAGTTAACCCCCCCAATGTTTTAATTTAAGTCCCGGGCAGGCGCCACTGTTGCCATGGTGCCCTGTGCGCCGCACAGGTTGCATTCCCCTAAGGCCGGCCCTGCACAGAGATAGCATTACACTTGGACATAGCATTGAACATGGACATAGCATGATACATGGATGTAGCATTAAACATTGACACGGCATATATAGGGGGTATAAGGCAAACCAGGGAGGCAGAGTGGCATATAGGGGTAAAAGGCAAATCTGGGGGGCAGAGTGGCAAATATAGGGTATAATCATATCCGGGAGCAGAGTGGCTTATAGGGGGTGTAAGACATATCTGTGGGGCAGAGTGGCATAAAGGGGGTATAAGGCATTTCTACAGATGAAATGGCATCCAAATATTTATTTATTTATTTTTGGACATTGTGTTTTTTTTGCTAAAAAATATATTTTTTAGTCGGACCTATTTGAGGTCTCATTATAAAACGGCCCCGATTATAATACGAGGGGTATTTTTCAGAGCGTTTGCTCTGAAGAAAACCTCGTCTTATAATCGAGCAAATACGGTAGGTCATCCAATCTATCTTTCCATGTTACCAAGCGGGGGAGAGTGACATCAGACAGTTTCTCCGTTATAGATCAAGGGGAAGAAGACACAGAACTTCCTTAGGAAACCCGACAATTCAAAGGAGTGTTTCCGAAAAAATACAAATGCATATTTATGTATCTACATTATAGTAAAGAATACCTAATCAATTAATGTATTGTATAATGATAATTTATATGTTAATTTAGAATAGAAAACGAATGTACAATAAAATATCCGAAATGCTTTCATACAAAGAGTGTCCCTAGACATTATGTATTATTTATGAATTTTATAATGATATTTACGTATATATATATATATATATATATCAATTTTTATATACATATAGGGAAAATCTAAATATATAGAAAAACATAAATAGAATGAATATGGCTAATGTATGTATATTTACATTTTATATGTGTTTATATGGAAAATCAATGAAAGGAATATAATGGAAAAGAAATATCTAAAATATCTTAGGGAGAAAGAGAGATATAGTGCAATGAAGGTAAATGTGACAATGCCTACTTTAAATTGAAACATAGGCCAAGAGAAAGTATTATGTGTAATAATAAATGTATTTATAGTGTCTCACATATGGATATATATTGGCATATATTAGAACTGAATCACCAAAAATAATGTTGCGATTTAAATGTTACAGTTAAAACTAAATGCTGTAATAGTCTAAATAAAGGATATTATATTTAAATCGGTGTTGAGCCCTCCTTTTTGATAGGTCCTAAGTTTAAAAATCCATTCAGTTTCTTTTTTGGAGATATTCTCTACATAATTGCCCCCCTCCAATTTGGTGGCACTACATCTATCCCCACAATCAGAGCCGGCCTTAGGTGTTCTGGCGCCCTGTGCGGACTACTCCTCTGGCACCCCCCATCCCCAAAAAAGAAAGGAATAAAAACTTGTAACAAAACCCCAATCACTATATACTACGCCAAACATTGATGTGGTGTAGGCCTACCACTTCATTGTCTGGCTTAGTAGTAGGGATGCACCGAAACGAATTCTAGACTGAAACCGAAAGTGCAGCATTTACCTGGCCAAAACCGGACCCGCCCACACCATAAAGAAATCTAACACTTTTATTTAAAGTAAGTAACACACCAAAATAGGACAAAACAATTAAATAACAATATTATATATATATATATATATAAATATATAATTAACAGCAATCACATTCCTATCATGCCCAGGCATACCCAGATTCCAGGATGTACTCGCAGACTTGCCATGATAGGCGTATGATTGCCCTATCTACCCCTTCTCACTCCCTTCTGCCCTATCTACCCCTTCTCACTCCCTTCTCCCTATCTACCCCCTTTCCCCTGCCTCACTCCCTTCTCCCTATCTACCCCCTCCTAACTATCTACCCTTTCCCTCTTTGAAGTTCACTTACCTTTCAGGAGTCCTGCGGTGGGGGTGCAAGGCCTCTGCCTCCCAGCTCTGCCACTGTATGGAACAGTATAGAGTGATGGGAGTTATGATGTACTTTTAGAGCATAATTAGATCATGAAAAAGACATTGGAAATGGTACAGCATAACACCCATCACTCTCACACATTTACCAATCCACACATATACTAATCCACACATATACCAATCCACACATACACCAATCCACACGTATACCAATCCACACGTATACCAATCCACACGTATACCAATCCATACACATACCAATCCACACATATACCAATCCACACATATACACTAATCCACACATATATACCAATCAACACACATACCAATCCACACATACTAATCCACACATACTAATCCACACGTATACCAATCCACACGTATACCAATCCACACATATACAAATCCACACATATACAAATCCACACATATACCAATCCACACATATACCAATCCACACATATATACCAATCCACACATATATACCAATCCACACACATATATACCAATCCACACATATATATACCAATCCACACACATATATACCAATCCACACATATATACCAATCCACACATATATACCAATCCACACATATACACCTATCCACACATATATACTAATCCACACATATATACTAATCCACACATACACCAATCCACACATATACTCATGCACACATATACCAATCCACACATACTAATCCACACATACCAATCCACTCTCACTCTCACTGAATGCTTTCCTACCTTTCCTCTTTTCTCCTTACAGCTTATTTTCCTCCTCTTCGCTCCTCTTCTTCAGTTCTTCTGTCCTCTCTGTCTCCTTCCGGGTCAGAGGGCACGGACAGCGGTGGGCGCGGCTTCAGTGCTGTGCGCCGGGATCTGACAACAAACCCCGGCGCACAGCAGCTGTTGTCGCGCGGATCACAAGGGAGCGGTATCGGAGGTATTTAACAGACCTCCGGCTCCCATGAGTGATTTTAAGCCGGGTTCAAGGGAGATCCTTGAACTGGCTTAAAATCACTCAAGGGAGCCGGAGGTCTGTTAAAGACCTCCGATACCGCTCCCTTGCGAGCCTGCTCCTCCAGCGGCGGACATTACTGTCCGTCTCTGGAGGGGTGCCGGGTGCCCCCCTGATGAGCGGCACCCGGTGCGGACTGTCCCGCCCTCCGCTAGGTACGCTACTGGCGGCAGCGGACCCCGCGGCGGCGCCCCCTGGAGTGTGGCGCCCTGTGGTCGCCCCCCCCAAAGGCCGGCCCTGCCCACAATATTAAAGGTTTCCATGGAGAATTTTGTACATTTTGGTACACTGTGCTTCACACTTGTATTTCTAATATTTCCTAAGTGTTCCCAGGTATTGCAGTTAATGCTTTTTTATTTCATACGTTGTTCCTGTTTGTGTGCAAGTGAAACTGGTGGGTTTTTCGGTAAGTTGACACACATCTTACACCTTCCACATGTATGAAAATCTTTTGGTTTTTTGCTAAGGAGGGAATTAGCCCCAACCGACTTTTTATTTCTGGGAGTACACTAGGTAAAAATGATGTTTCAATGTGTTGTTTTTTTTATATATATACTTTGTGGATTTACTGGTAAAGAAGAGCCCAAAATTGCCGTATTTGCCTGATTATAAGACGACCCCCCCAGAATCTGATTATTAATTTAGGAAAAAAAGAAAAGGCCTGAATATAAGATGGCCCTATAGGAAAAAAGTTTTACCAGTAAATGTTAATTCATGTAAACTAAGTAAACTATTTTTTTTTTTAAATAAAAGCTATGATTGAGAAAAATATTTTGTTTTAATTTCCTTTTATTTTCCAACCTTCCCCCCGTTATGCACATCTGCCCCCAGGCTTGCCACTGGATGACGCAGAGGCCTTGCTTCTCTCTGAACTGAAGAAGGTGAGCTGTATGGAATAAGATTTTTGAGGGATCCGAATGTACCCGTAGACGAGGTACCACTCGCTGCAGATTAAGTGGTGTAGGGACTTTGGTCCTTTCTACTGAGAAGAAGAGTGCTGAGTTAAACGGAAGTCCTGGTTGTTTATTTGATTATGGAACTAGTAGATGCCCCCTTGTGTATCACCCCCAGCCTACCCCTTCCTTTAGTATTGATTTATGTAATGGCCTCAGCTGCCCCCCCATGTATTGATGCCGTCAGCACAGATAAGATGCTGCCATGCAGTATGGGGGATGCATATCTGACTAGTTGGTTCCTTCCCTTCTCCATACTGCAGGACAGCATGTTATCTGGGCTGGTCAGCAATATGTAAAGGTTATATCTGTCCTGGAAAAAAAGGCTGATGTGGTTATTATAGGCTTATGATAAAATATTTGCTTTTTAATTTCTTCATGATTAATGTAATGGCTTATGGTAAGATTAATGCAATATATAATTATCTATTAAGATTTAGTGTACTCACACTTTCATTTATAATATTGTAAGTATACTAGTAGATATCAGGCAGTCATTACGTACGATGGTCAACTGTCTCCGTTTGAGCTTTGTGCTTTGTTTTTGTAAAACTTACATATTATGTGTCATGATCTTATAGGTGGGTTTCGTGGTAAACAACTTTGAGTGACATAGTCAACGTCATCCCATGGGACAATGCCAACTTTAGGCTAAGACAAAAGTATATATAAGTGAGATCGCAAGTTTGGGGGGGCGGAGTACGGCGCTTACTGAGAGACTGTATCCCACGGGTATTTTGCAAATTATTATCTCTATTGGTGTCAGGAAACTGGGTCCATACAGGCAACTGTAATGACCCAGCGCGCCCAAAGATGGAGTTCAGGAGGTATTGCGCAGGAGTGGAGTTGGACAGGGCCTGTGTAAAATATTCTAATACATTTTCTAACCTCAATTAAGAAATGGACCATATATAATTATTAGTATAGGCAATAGTCAAAGATATGTAATTATTGGGCATAAATAAATGATAATTAAGATATATTAATAGGTTTCAATAATAAGCTTCAAGGTTTCCTTGACCTTAAATATAGAATGAAGGATTTGCTGAACAGGCATTCTATAGATAGGATGGTAACTTGCTAATGCATGGTATAGTTGTAACTCTAAAAGGGCATTACAGTATACGTACAGTGACCACCTAAAATAGGGTTTAGGCGTGTAAGACCTAAGTGAACATGTGTGAACACCTAATTAGGTGAAGACCAATAGACTGACATCATTTTCAAATGGTATATAAGCTTGGTGTACGAGAGGCATGGGAGGAGAGGTAGAGGAGAGATGTACTTGCCATCCACAGACTCTTCTTGTCCCAACACTCCCTCCCTCCATCCTCAGGAATGCATAGGACAGATGCCATCAACTAAATTCCTTTCCAAGGTTTTGTAAGACTTGTTTCGTATTATTTTTGTTATCTTCTTTTTATATTCTTCTTCTATTTTTGTTCGTATTAAATGTTTTACCTTTGTTTGCATCTAAGTGACTCTGCCTATTTTTGATGCACATACATATTTATGTGTTGTTCCTGATCGAAGTTTGTGTTTGGCCTATATTTTCTTACAGCCTGGTGCAGGGCGACCACACTCACCCGGGTGTTGAGCACCTAGGGTTATGCAGCCACATACCAGCGCCCTGACATAGCAGCAGGTGTAGTCCAGAACAGAGCAGAACTTAACTTGGCTGGATGTGGAAATCCGAACTAAACTTGGAGATATCCTGCAGGCACCCTGGAGCTGGCATGAGACATAGCACTAGAATCATGTCAGGATGCTGCAGGCTGGGAGAATGGAAGCTAAGCAGAGTATCAACAGAAATTATACCCTCAATTATTCATTACGAATAGAGGGACCTTACCATTTATATAAAATTATTTCTTTGGTACCTGTATGATAAGCTCTGCTAAATCCTGAGAAATAAGACGTTAAAAATGGGAATAAAGGTATGGACCACGTTATAATAGTCGGACTGTTAATGTCTCGCTCAGTATATAGTTATAGGCGTTATGCTGTACCACCATCAGTGTCTGGCTCAGTATATAGTTATGAGTTATGCTGTACCACCAATAATTAGATTGCAAGCTTGCAAGAGCAGAGCCCTCTTCTCCTTTTTTGTCTGTTTGTTATGTTATTATGTATTAAAAGACCTCCCTCTCCCTGCAAAGTGAAAGGAGCAGTGCTGTTGAGGAGACTTACACACAGCAAAAGAATGATGGGAACATCTGATTGTTCCTACAGGAGCAACAAAACTGGCTTATCTTGTTCTAGACTGGGCCAGCCTCCACATAACAATCCAGCTGTCCTTGAAATAGAATTGGGGTGATAACTACCCAGGTGTTAGCAGGAATTTAGTTGTTACTAATAGGTGTTAGAAAATGAACACATAATATATAATTATAACCAGGGCTGTTTTATAATAGGTCACCAGATTTTGGCTGCCATTCAGCTTGATCCCAGTGCAATCTGATGCACTCTGAGCAACCTGCTTAGTGTACAGGAAATTAACTAAACCAAAGTCACTAAAAAGAAACATTTCTTAAACACATCATACAACACATTACCTCTCATTAAGAAGACTTTTTATCAAAAGCTAAGAACAAACAGACTGAACACTATATATTATCAAAGAAAAGATTTTGTAGTGGAACAGATTTATTTGTCGTAACTCTTTTGTGTATCTAATAAAAGAGTAACAAATATCAGGAGAACAGATTGATTGGAATGAAAAATGTATAAATGTGTCTTCATTCTCTGTAATTTTTAGAGATTGAAATGGAAGAACAGATACAGAGGTGAGCATTTGGAGAGTAAATCTTATTCTTTAACCTCGAAAACAAGGAGGAATTTTATTAGTTCACAAGCATGCTAATTTAAACTCTTTGTAAAGCAACTTTTTTTCTTTGCATTGCATCAGAGAAGAGGAAGTCAAGATAGCGGAGGTAGCAGTGGTGGTAGAGGAAGCAGAGGAAGAAGATAGACAGAAGTAAGCCAAGTTTAAGGACTGAAAATAGAGCATTAGTAAAAGTACAAGAATAAAGGAAAGGAAAGAGGGCAATAGAGGTTGTTGGCTAATACTGAAGGTAAATACGTAAATAAGGTAGGAGAAATTAGACTGAAACACGCCCATTTAAAGGGCAAATGGGCAGGGAGCGGGGTGCGTCAAGACCCCGCTCCTGAGACCCGGAGGAACCGGTAGGTACTTCAACTGGAGATCTCTGGGTCAAACACAGAGAGTTCCCAGGTATGCCTATTTGATATATATATAAAAAAAGATTTTCTGTGCATAATCTCCTGCACAAAGATGGACTTCAGGTTGACCTCTGTTGTGCCATTATAACCATTAATATTAAGTCTTTTGTTTCTATTGCAGAATCTTCTGCTGCCACAAGTAAAGAAGAAAAACACTTTTATTATCTCTGCTTGTTAAATATTTTATTTGAATTGTATGAACGAGTATACCAATAATAATAAAGTTTAATCTAATTTTTATTGAACTTCTCTTTTTGCTTAACAATTTGTTACGTGTAACCTGGTCCAGGATCTTGTGCAGCAAGGGACTTGTATTAAACAGCTACCAGGATTCTGTTGCCCAGGCATGGGGTTTTTCATGTCATCTTAAGGTAATCGTCCACCACACTCATGGGGCAACAGAAGAGGTCTAAATGACAGATAATAAATAACAGACAGATAATAGAGAGGTAAAGAGAAAGAAGAGGGTTACAGAGGAAGAGAGATAAAGGGGAGAAGAGAGAGCAGGAGAGATAAACTGAAAGGGGGAGAGAGATGTGGACAAAGGGTGAGGTATACAGAAAGAGGAAGTGGAGAAAGAGGAAGAGATGTATATAGATGAGAGATGTAGGGTGAAAACGGAGAGAAAGAGAAGGAGAGATAGGGAGAAAAGCAAGAGATAAACAAATGGGAGAGATAATGAGAAAGGGGAGGATCAAAGAGGCGCCTGTCTTCTTGAATATAATTTCTGTAATATTTTGAATCAAAATGTAGTCTTACATAGAAAAATGGTAACATGTAAACGGCTTCTTAAAGGCAGAAAAAAGTCCAGTGCAATTATAAAATATAGTATTTTTATTATATACACTTCTTCACAAACCTATTTACAAACAAAAAAACACAGGTGTTTGATATAGTTAATATATACATTTGTAGGTTGGTTCTGTATATTAAACTTCATCATACGCTACTTGACAACAGTGGCGTCGGCGGGGGGGGCAGAGGGGGCCATGGCCCCCCCTACATCATGCTGTGCCCCCCGGTGTGCCCCCCCAATTGAAACGCCGTCTTTTTTTTTTTTAATAGATCCGGAGGAGAGAGAGAGAGAGGCGCCGAGCGGTCGCTGAGGAATAAGTTCTCATCGACCATTCGGCACCTCTCACTCTTCTCCGCGACCGCGAGGCCTCTGCCTTGGTCGCAGTGCCGGCATTTCAAGCCGAGCGCCGGTATATGATGTCATATCCGGCGCTCAGCAATTAAGCCGTGCACACTGCGGCAGAACCAGGAAGACAGAGACCTCGCGATCCCGCCGCTGGACTTCTACAAGCCCAAGGTAAGTGAACTTCAAAGGGGGGGGGGATAGAAAGTTAGGAGGGGGTTAGAGAGTGAAAAGAGGTAGATAGGAAATGGTAGATAGGGATAGATTGGGAGGGAGAGAGGGGGTAGTTAGGATTGATTGGGAGGGAGAGGGGGTAGATAGGATAGATTGGGAGGGAGAGGGGATGGATAGGATAGATTGGGAGGGAGAGGGGATAGATAGGATAGATTGGGAGGGAGAGGGGGTAGATAGGATAGATTGGGAGGGAGAGGAGGTAGATAGGATAGATTGGGAGGGAGAGGGGATAGATTGGGAGGGAGAGGGGATAGACAGGATAGATTGGGAGGGAGAGGGGATAGATAGGATAGATAGGGAGGGAGATGGAGATATTAACATATCTTGGCAGCAGGGGCTAATATTAATATTTATTGGCAGCAGGGTCTAGTATTTATATTCATATTGGCAGCAGGGTCTAGTATGCTGAGAGACTGTATCCCACGGGTATTTTGCAAATTATTATCTCTATTGGTGTCAGGAAACTGGGTCCATACAGGCAACTGTAATGACCCAGCACGCCCAAAGATGGAGTTCAGGAGGTATTGCGCAGGAGTGGAGTTGGACAGGGCCTGTGTAAAATATTCTAATACATTTTCTAACCTCAATTAAGAAATGGACCATATATAATTATTAGTATAGGCAATAGTCAAAGATATGTAATTATTGGGCATAAATAAATGATAATTAAGATATATTAATAGGTTTCAATAATAAGCTTCAAGGTTTCCTTGACCTTAATTATGGAATGAAGGATTTGCTGAACAGGCATTCTATAGATAGGATAGTAACTTGTTAATGCATGGTATAGTTGTAACTCTAAAAGGGCATTACAATATACGTACAGCGACCACCTAAAATAGGGTTTAGGCGTGTAAGACCTAAGTGAACATGTTTGAACACCTAATTAGGTGAAGACCAATAGACTGACATCATTTTCAAATGGTATATAAGCTTGGTGTAAGAGAGGCATGGGAGGAGAGGTAGAGGAGAGATGTACCGTATTTGCTCGATTATAAGACGAGGTTTTTTCCAGAGCAAATGCTCTGAAAAATACCCCTCGTCTTATAATCGGGGTCGTCTTCTAATCAGACCCCAAAAAAATGGCTGGGGCCATGCTGCTTACCGGTCGCGAGCAGCGTCTCTTCCGTTAGAAGCAGGAGGACAGGAAGCTTGTAGCTTCCTCACAGAACTCTATCTCCCCCTCCCTCCTCTGGGGGCAGGGCCAGAGAAGTTGCTGGTACAGCCGGTCCCCTGCAGAAGTCTTCGAGTGAGAGATCTGCAGTTCAGGTAAGGGGGTGGGGGAGGGTTTTTGGGTAAGTATGTGTGATTAATGTGTGAAGTATGTGTGATTAATGGAATGAATGAGTATTTAAATGTTTGTGAATGTGTGTTTGTGTGTGATAGCATGGATGTGTAAGGGGGGTGGGGGTTGTAGCATGGCATAGGGAGGCTGTAATCCCACTACTATCATCCCCAGGTTCCAGCATGTACTGGCTGCCTTGGCTTGATAGGAGTGTGATTGCTGTTAGCAGCAATCACACTCCTATCAAGCCAAGGCAGCCAGTACATGCTGGGTTAAAAGGCATATCATGGGGCTGAGTGGCATATAGGGGGTTAAAATGCATTTCTGGACCTCCAGAAATGCATTTTAACCCCCTATATGCCACTCAGCCCCATGATATGCATATATACCTCCAGAAATGCATTTTAACCCCCTATATGCCACTCAGCCCCATGATATGCCTTTTAACCCCCTATATGCCAGAGTGGCATATAGGGGTATAAGGCATATCATGGGGCAGAGTGGCAAATAGGGGGGGTATAAAGCATTTCTGGGGGCAGAGTGGCATAACTGGGGGGGCAGGTTGGCAAATAAAAGGAAATTTAAAAAATATATTTACATGAATTAATATTTACTGGTAAAACTTTTTTTCCTATAGGGTCGTCTTATATTCAGGCTTTTTGTTTTTTTCCTAAATTAATATTTTGATTTTGGGGGGTCGTCTTATAATCGGGGTCGTCTTATAATCGAGCAAATACGGTACTTGCCATCCACAGACTCTTCTTGTCCCAACACTCCCTCCCTCCATCCTCAGGAATGCATAGGACAGATGCCATCAACTAAATTCCTTTCCAAGGTTTTGTAAGACTTGTTTCGAATTATTTTTGTTATCTTCTTTTTATATTCTTCTTCTATTTTTGTTCGTATTAAATGTTTTACCTTTGTTTGCATCTAAGTGACTCTGCCTATTTTTGACGCACATACATTTATATGTGATCCAATTATTTGAAGTTTGTATTGGCCCTATATATTTTCTTACATATTTATATATATATATCGGCAGCAGGGGCTAATATTAATATATATTGGCTGCAGGGACTAATAATATATATTGGCAGTAGGGGCTAATATTAATATATACTGGTAGCAGGGTCAAATATTAATATATATCGGCAGCAGGGTATAATTTTTATGTATATCGGCAGCAGGGTATAATACCGTATTTGCTCGATTATAAGACGACCCGAATTATAAGACGACCCCCCCAAAATCTGAATATTAACTTAGGAAAAAAAAGAAAAAGCCTGAATATAAGACGACCCCAAAGGAAAAAAGTTTTACCAGTAAATGTTAATTCATGTAAACTATTTTTTTTTAATAAAAGCTATGATTGAGAAAAATATTTTTTTTTGTTTTTATTTCTTCTATTTTCCAACCTGTCCCCCAGTTACGCACATCTGCCCCCAGGCTTGCCACTCCAATATGGCACTGTGGCCCATGAAATGCCTTTTAACCCTCTATATGCCACTGTGCCCCATGGTATGCCTTTTGACCCCCTATGTGCCACTTTGCCTCCAGAAATGCCTTATACCCCTATATCCCATTCTGGCATTTAGGGGGTTAAAATGCATATTATGGGGCAGAGTGGCATATAGGGAGGTATAAGGCATTTCAGGAGACAGAGTGGCATTAATGGAGTTAAAAGGCATTGTATAGAGCACTCTGCCTCCAGAAATGCCTTATACCCCTATATGCCACTCTGGCATTTAGGGGGTTAAAAGGCATATTATGGGGCAGAGTGCCATATAGGGAGGTATAAGGCATTTCAGGAGGCAGAGTGCTCTATTAAATGCCCCCTTAACGCCACTCCAGAAATGCCCTATGCCCCCATTTAACACATACACACACACACCCTATACCCCCATTTAACTAACACACACACACACACTCTCTCTCTCTCTCTCACCCCTCTCTCCCCTCTCACCCCTCTCAGCCCTCTCTTACCGGTGCTTCCAGCCGGGGCAGCGGGTTGACGTCGCATTCCGCTGCAGCCGGAAGGAGGTGGAGTTAGCAGCGGGGGTTTGTATGTGTCCGTTGCGTATACTTTCCCCGGCTGTCAGAGATCAGAGCAGGGCCGGACTGGGACTGAAAAGCAGCCCTGGAAAAATTTGGAGACCAGCCCCATATAGTTTATCTCACGGTGAAGCTCTTATACCCACACGCACTCCTTATACACACCCGAGTCACACTATGTGCCATTCTTTTTATCTCATTATTTGTATTAAAATGCCAGAAAGCAAAAGTGTTAAAAGGCCCTAATGAACGAAATACATTACACATAATGGGATCAAAACATTTACTACTGCGAACATTTTTAGATGAAAGAGTTCCATTTTATTCAGTGGAACAAAACACTGATCACATTATTCTTCACGATATTCTGGTAAGAAACTTTTATTTCTTTATTAATTCATGTAGACTATTTTTTTTCCATATTTAATAAAAGCTATGATTGAGACATGTTTGGTTTTTATTTCCTTTCATTTGAGAACCTACCCCCGAGTTATGCACCTCTGCCCCCAGGCTTGTCACTCTGCCCCCTGATATGCCTTCTAACCCCCTATATGCCACTCTGCCTCCAGAAATGCCTTATACCCCCTATATGCCACTCTGTCCCATGATATGCCTTCTAACCCCCTATATGCCACTCTGCCATATAGGGGGTTAAACGGCATATCATGGGACAGAGTGGCATATAGTGGGTATAAGGCATTCCTGGAGGCAGAGTGGCATGAAGGGGGTTAAAAGGCATATCATGGGGCACTCTGCCTCCAGAAAAGCCTTATGCCCCCCTATATGCCACTCTGCCTCCCTGATATGCTTTATACCCTCCTATATGCCACTCTGCCCCATAATATGCCTTTTAATCCCCTATATGCCACTCTGCCTCCAGAAATGCCTTTTACTCCCTATGTCACTCTGCCTCCAGAAATGCCTTATACCCCCCATATGCCACTCTGCCTCCCTGACATGCCCCAACCCTCCTATATGCCCCTCTGCCCCGTGATATGCCTTTTAACCCCCTTTTTGCCACTCCACCTCCAGATATGCCTTTTGACCCCCTATATGTCACTCTGCATCCAGAAATGCCTTATACCCCTATATGCAACTCTGTCCCATGATATGCCTTCTAACCCCCTATATGCCACTCTGCCATATAGGGGGTTAAAAGGCATATCATGGGACAGAGTGGCATATAGGGGGTATAAGGCATTTCTGGAGGCAGAGTGGCATGAAGGGGGTTAAAAGGCATATCATGGGGCACTCTGCCTCCAGAAAAGCCTTATGCCCCCTATATGCCACTCTGCCATATAGGGGGTTAAAAGGCATATCATGGGACAGAGTGGCATATAGGGGGTATAAGGCATTTCTGGAGGCAGAGTGGCATGAAGGGGGTTAAAAGGCATATCATGGGGCACTCTGCCTCCAGAAAAGCCTTATGCCCCCTATATGCCACTCTGCCTCCCCGATATGCTTTATACCCTCCTATATGCTCCTCTGCCCCATGATATACCTTTTAACCCCCTTTATGCCACTCTGCCTCCAGATATGCCTTTTGACCCCCTATATGTCACTCTGCATCCAGAAATGCCTTATACCCCTATATGCAACTCTGGCATATAGGGGGTTAAAAGGCATATCATGGGACAGAGTGGCATATAGGGGGATATAAGGCATTTCTGGAGGCAGAGTGGCATATAGGGGGACACACTTACATACAAACACATGCCGATTTTTTTTGTTTTTAACAAATACAAAAAACATACAGTACAAAAAATACATTATTTTACTCACCTTCTACTTCTCTTGACTTCCTGGTAGCTGCACACTGTTCTCCTCTATGCTGACAGGATGCCACTGACCTGACATCCGGTGCTGCAGCAGTGCGAGGGGGCGGAGCTTCCACCTTACGCGGCTCCCATCACTATGCAGCCATCAGACTGCCGAGAATGTAATCTAAACGGCCGATGCGTGCTGATGCCGCCGGCCGGAGCTACTTTAACACTTTTTTTTTATATATATATTTTTTTGCCATATAAAGTAAAAAAAAAAGTATTAAAGCAGAGCCGGCCGGCGGCATCAGCACGCATCGGCCGTTCAGATTATATTCCCAGCAATCTGATGGCCGCATAGTGATGGGAGCAGCGTGAGGGGTGAAAGGTCAGTGCGAGGGGGCGGAGCTTTCACCCCTCACACTGCTCCCATCACTAGACGGCCATCGCACACGGCTGCTGGGTGCTGATGCCGGCCGGGTGGCCGGCCGCATTAGCACCCAGCGGCTGCTTTGATTAGTTTTCGGGCAGCCTGGGGGGCAGCTCAGCGGCTGTCTTCATGGCCGCCCAGCCCACGGACCTTCCGGCCCACCGGGAAATTTCCCGGTATCCCGGTGGGCCAGTCCGGCCCTGGATCAGAGTTCCCCGCACCTGTGCGGGGAGCTCTGATCTCGGACAGTCGGGGAAGGTCTACGAGATGGACGCAGACAACCCCCGCTGCTAGCCACACCTCCTTCCGGCTGCAGCGGACGTTGTCTACGCGGATCGCGTAGACGTCAACCCGCTGCCCCGGCAACACAGCAGGAAGCACCGGTAAGTGTGTGTACGATGGGGGGGGGTGAGACAGGAGGATCCAGGTCCCCTGCAGCGGTGCGGGGGATCTGGATCTTAGTTTCCTAACTACGACCCCGATTAGAAGACGAGGGGTATTTTTCAGAGCATTTGCTCTGAAAAAAACCTCGTCTTATAATCGAGCAAATACGGTATAAGTATATATCCGCAGCAGGGGCTAATATCAATATATATCCGCAGCAGGGGTTAATATTAATATATATCAGAAGCAGGGTGTAATATTTCTATATATCGGCAGCAGGGTCTAATATTTATATATATTGTCAGCAGGGGCTAATATTAAAGAATGAGAAATAACTGCCTAACATGTGTGTGTGTGTGTATGTGTATATATATATATATATATATATATATATATATATATATATATAGTGTATATGTACTGTTTTATAATTGGCCCCCCTACTTTGGTCCCTGGCCCCCCATGTGCCCCCCCTAAATATGAAAGCTGGAGACGCCACTGCTTGACAAGCAAACGCAGCTTGTGAGTTTATCGACCTAATGTATACAATTGAAACATAAATGCCTCGGTTTTCTTTCAGGTTAATATTCTCCTGTATCTTATGCTTTGTGATAAGACAGAAACGGATAGACCATGGACGAAAGGTATTGTGTAAGGAAGCAATATTGATAAATACAAAGCGAAATGTCTGTGTAAAGGCAGGATGATTTGAGAGGCTTGAAGACTATGATTACATAACAGGAGTCCTATTAAGAGACACTCTACTCGATAAAGAGTCCTCTAAAACAACAATACATGCAATATGGTGTCCCTATTCAGAGAGACATCTATTCAAAATGTTTTATCCCTAAAGGTGATATTCCACATATGGTGCTGAGTACAGGCAACACCTTGGAAGCTTCCAAGAAAAAAAGTAATGTAACGTGAAATCATGTAAGCGGAGTATAACTTTTCCATAGTAACAAATTATATCAATGAGGTTACATTCTAGGCTACATATGCAGGTTTCTTATAGAACTGACCATACTAATGAAAAGGCAGTATAAACCTCAGCAGCCATGATGTTACTTTAGATTAAGTCTAAACGAGAGGCATTACCCGTGAATAAATCTCTCTCTCTCTCTATATATATGTATAATATGTGTGTGCCTGTATGAGCATTCCTGTGCACGTGTGTGTGTGATCATGGATGTTAACTTGTGGGTGTGTGTGATCATGGATGTGTACTTGTGTGTGAAAGCATGGATGTGTTCTTGTGTGTGTGCGTGTATGTGAGCATAGATGTATACTTGTGTGTGTGAGCATGGATGAGTAATTGCGTAAGTGGGGTGAGATGGAGTGTGTGTCAGTGAGTATGAGTAAGTGTATGTAATTTGTGTAAGTGTGTTTACATATGTTGGAAGGGAGGGTAAGGGGCAAAGAAGGCACCGACCAGTTGTTGCAGTTGGGGGGCCTGCACCAGTGCCCGGTGGTTTCTAGTTATGCCCCTGGGAAGGCCCTTTCCTATCCCAGTTTGGCTGTGCCCAGTGCACAAAGCAAGGTCCATAAAAATGGGTTTAGTGTGGAAGAAGTTGACTGACCCGCACAGAGCCCTAACCTCAACCCCATCAAACACCTTTGGGATGAACTGGAATGGAGATTGTGAGTCCGGCCTTCTCGTCCAACATCAGTGCCTGACCTCACAAACGCTCTACTGGATAAATGGGCAGAAATTCCAACAGAAACTCTCCAAAATCTTGTGGATTTAAGAGAATCCCATAAGAGAGGAAGCTGTTATAGCTGCAAAGGAGAGTCCAACTACATATTAATGTCTATGGATTTAGAATGCGATGTCATAAAAGTCCCTGTTGGTGTAATGGTCATGTGTCCCAATACTTTTGTCCATATAGTGTATATCCAAGAATGTAATGTAAGTATCACCAAGATGTTATTATTCAATTGTTTTCCATATAGCAAGGCTTTTATAAAGAGGATATGAAAAACAACCAGTACTAGAATCTTACAAAGGGTATGATAAAGATTTTTAGCACTATCCCTGGAAGCTTTAGTCTGATTTACTGATACATTTAATGCCATTACAAAGTTTTTGATTTGCGTTCCTGGGTAACTGGAGTAATGCACTGTAGACACAAATGTGTCAAAATGCATTATTTTAAACTACCTATGAAGCAGTATGTTTGGAACTTTTAGTACATTTGCTCAGTTTAGAGCTACACGTTGAGTACAAGAACATCACAGTATCCACCAGGAATTTACAAGTGATTATCTGATGTTCAACTGATCCCTGCAAACATGCTTAAAAAGATACTCTCAATCCGCTTGTTTTACATAGAGAGAGAAGTATGAATTCAGAGTTGGTTTATCTTAACAATCAGCTAAAACTCGACTAAGCACAGTGACTTCAAATGGCCATTCCTTCTTTATCAAATAAAACTTCAGTGTTACACACAAGTTAGCTATATTGGCAATGAGAGTTACTTTTCTGAATAATAAATTATGTCTTGTTCTTAGCAAATACATTAATATAAACATTTATATTGAAATGGGTCACTAACGTGGACTTTGTTTTAGGTATCACACAGGCTTTTAGTTCACCTGCAAACATGAGAATTGGGGCAGAAGATTGGCCTGGATTTTGAAAACATAGCAGCAACTACATGCAACCAACAAAATCGTAGAAAGCTATGCGAGTCTGGGTCCAAGATTCCCTGGATCACATGTTGGATAGTATGTGAATAGTGTAGAACTTAAGGGGACATTTTACTAAAAATAGTAATATGCTACTTGTACTTATTGCCCTATAACTTGCAAAAATACAAAAACATTGGGTATTTCTAAACTCAGGGCAAATTTTAAAATCTATTTAGCAGGTATTTTCATTAGTTCTTGTAGTAAAAAGCATTTTCAATTTTTACTATATATATTTTTTTAATACATTATATGATATGATCAAAATAATGGACTCTTATATTTTCTTGTCCTGAACCCCCCCATATATAATGTGAGTGGTTACAGTACATGAGAAAAACGAAAATCATAGCTAAGCACAAACACAGCAAAAATGTTAAAACAGCCATTGTCGCGAAGGTTACTTTAATATGCATTCATCAAAACTAAAATGCAATAGAGCACTTATATGACCTAGAAGTTGTAGCCCTGTTGCTGCAGCTTTCCTCCTTGTCTGTGGTCACTGTTTGCCACTGATTCACTCAAATCAATGGGAATGCTTGTCGTGCTTGTGCATGGGGGTCTGAATAGACCCTCTCCTGCAGTGTTCACCGATCCAGCGCTAGAGCTGACTTGCTGTAAGTATTTCACATTTTCCCCCTACATCTCTCATCTATATACATCTCTTCCTCTTTCTCCACTTCCTCTTTCTGTATACCTCACCCTTTGTCCACATCTCTCTCCCCCTTTCAGTTTATCTCTCCTGCTCTCTCTTCTCCCTTTTATCTCTCTTCCTCTTTAACCCTCTTCTTTCTCTTTACCTCTCTATTATCTGTCTGTTATCTATTATCTGTCTTAATTCATTATCTCCTTTTTTTGTTATTTCTATAACTTTTCTCCACCTCATATCTTTCCCATTATCTCTCCCCTTTCTTCTCTCTTCTTTCTCATTATCTCTCCCTTCTCTCCCCTTTCTTTCTTCTCCTCATTATCCATATTTTTATTCCTATCTCTACATGTTCCTACTACCCCTTTCTTACTCATTTACCTTGCAGAAATCCTGTGTGTGATCCTGAGGCGACTGTCCCACTGCTTCACACAAAGATATGACATCATAATATGTATATACATAATATATATACATATATAATCATTATATGTATCTATGTCCCAAGCAAATTATAAAAAAATAAAAGGTATAGGCCTTGGGCTAAAAATAGATATAGTGGTTTTGACAAAATATGTTACTCAATTATATCCTTAATAAAACCACATAAAATCAATGTATAAGTAGGTCCAGTGGCTATTAATCATTCACTACACTCAGCCTATTGTGGTTTCTATTTTATTGCTTCAAACATAGTAATGTGTAACTAATCAAAACAAATGGCAGGACCCATAAATCTGTTTGAAACTGAACATTCTTCCTCGATTCCTTTAGTAATGCACATGCCAGGCCTGACACAGGGCAGCACATTACCCACATCCTGCACCAATGCAGCTGCCATGCTCTCTGCAGGGCACTGTAATATAATAGTGTTGGTCTCTTAAGGACCTGTAGTGTTGTGGAAGCTTGACATAGGGGGTTATTCCATCCAGATGTAATTGGGCTGGTTACAATCGAGATCATTGATTTCCCCAATCAACCCATAATGCTGTAGTGCATAGGGGATCTGGATTGCTCAGTAGGGTAATCTACTCCCGGTTGTGTTAAAAGGTCTAATGCCTCATGACCTGCTGCCCTGGGCATATTCAGCCAAGGCTAGAACAAGTCACTGGTATATGTTGTGGAAGAATACCATATTATTTTATGTGACCTTTGTATTCATACTTTGTATTCATATTTTATTTACTGCACTGTGTCATGCATTATTTACCGTATGTTGCGTTGCTTAGGTGCTACATCAAATGGTCTGTAAACCATGTGTTGTGTGTTTGACACCCCAGCGGGGTCATGTAATGCATGTTATGCGACCCTGCTGTGCGCCTCATGGCACCTGCTTCACTACAACCCCCCCCCGAAAAGCATATGTTGCCAGATTCACAATGGACAGCAGCATTGCCGTTCTCTACGAGGTGTATGTGTGTGTGCGGGTTTGGGTAATGCATGAATGTGTATACTGTAGTGTCAGTCAGTGTGTATCTGTATAGTTACTGGGGTCAGTCTGAGTGTGTGTTTACATGGTTATGTCAGAGTCAGTGTGTATGTGTGTGTATATGTATAGTGCCAGTCAGCATGTCCACCATGTTGGCATTATGTCAGCATATGATGTGTGTATTAGTGTATAGTGTTAGCATGTGTGTACATGAGTGTAGCACACGCGTGTCAGTTACTGTATGTGTTAGTGTGTGTAAGTGTAAGAATAATGGTTAAACATACAAGCTAGAGTTTTTATGGTGTAAAATAACCCTTTGTCATAATGGGGTTAACTGCAGTACTGTACAAAGTGATACAGCAGACCAGGAGGTAATAAATGAAAAGAAAAACATGTTTGGGGAAGAAAAAAACGTTGGCTCCTAAATTTTTGGTTGGCTCCTAGATTGAAACCAAATTTGTCAACTCCTGCTTTAGGTAATTCACTGAAGCTTTTTTGTGTTCGTTTTGCAATCCCCCACACATCCATTGTGATGCCTAGTGTAAAAAGGACTAAACGCAGCAGTTCCATCACTACTGGATCCTTTCTATGTGACTTGTTTTAGTTTTCTATGTACCCCCCTTCTGTAAATGTGTTCCAGCTCCCTTTAAGAAATAGACCTAGGCCTGGACTGGTCATCTGGCATACGAGGCAAATTCCCAGAGGGCCACTGGTTTACAAAGCCACACACTCACCATCCTGTGCAATAGGAAGTTTTTATGGGTGTTTTTTTGATCCAGTTAATTTGGGGAGATATAGTCAGTAAAAGCTGGAGTCTGTGACCTTAGCAAAGGCAAGATGGCCAAAATCCTGACTAAAGCCCCAAATTTCCTTTTAGCATCACTTTAACAATACAAATCCCTGATTTGTGACACTTGAAATAATCTCACCAATAGAATGAGATTAGGATACCCCCGGGGCATACATTTCTCTGACACTTTACACTTACACACAGGAAGAACACATGCATTGCAGGGGAGTTATGTATTGACCAATCATATGGTGCCATACAAAAATAACTCCAGAGCTGAACAGTGCAGCCAATGGCAGCTAACATTTTATTTGTACCCAGGAAGAGAACCTCGTATGTGCGCTGCGCTTGTCATTGTTCAGCCTGTGCTGCGAAGAAGGAGAGAGATGCGATGTGTCAGGCGGTAGGAAGGCTGGCACGTATATGGGAGGTCTGAGGGCAACTCCTAAACTCGCAGCTACAAGGAGCCCTTCCCGGGGCACCCGGACTTTCTGCCCGCTTTGGAAATAGTTGTGTGGATATGTGGAAATCTATAACCCTTTACTGGGCGGTCCGGACTCCTCTTGCAGGTAACGCTTGAGGGCAGAAGGGTATTTACATGCAATTTTAGCAAGCTTTATTGCCTATATATATATATCCGCACAACATACATAGCGCATACATATCACACAGCAAAGAGTTCTAATGCTGTCCCTAAGCCGTGCAATAAGTTTAATGTAGTCATTTTACTCATGGAGTTGGATTATGACATCAGATTTGCGATTCAGTTTATGAATATCACTTGTTTAAATGGTTCTTTGTCCTTCGCACAGGCGTTGGGGTGGCTGCGACTCCTCTTACAAAGAGTACGCAGAAGTACTCAAGTGTCAACATGAATCGGAACACACATGACAACATCTCCACAACTGACTTCAAAGGCCCCGTGCATGTAACTTATGTTACAGAGAAGGAGAAACCACGCTCGGAGATTCCCATTAGTAGGGTGAAGCTATCCAGAGATGCTCTTCTCTATATTTCTCTGATAACCTGTATGAACCTTCCCGATGACATTGATTCAGAAGAAACTCTTTAAAGATGACAATGCATAAACATGATTCTAAGAATCGTTCCTAGAGTCCTGACTTGGTATGGCCACTTTCACGTTCCCATGAAACCACCAAACTGTTTAAGGACACTGGGACGGCGTGCACTGTATATATGTCTAGAGGAACTCTTAAATTATCCGGTACCTAGTTACCACTTACCACGTCTTACCATGTCGAAAACATAGTAAACATAATGAATTATATCATTAATTAGAGAGAAAAAAAACAATTGAAATAAAGTGAAATACGTGCATTGATATTCAATAAATGAATAAGAAACAGTTGAATTAAGAGTTCACACTAGAAAACTTGTTCAAGGCTCCACAATATAATAATATCTCCATTTGTCAGGCTTTTGTATTGGACCCACTTGCCAGATAAAATTGAAGATCTGTAACCAATGTGATGAAAACCAGGAATACATCGCTCATAACGGGATTCAGATTGAATTAATGAATTTTTATTCATGTATATTGTGAAGAAGCCAGGTGTTGTATCTTTAAAACAATATCAACATGTTGTCAGTTCCATTGTACAGTTGTGTCTATGTTAAGTATCCATCGTGTATTTAAAATATTTGAAATTAAATTAAAAGTGTAGCAAAGTCTTGGTATTGTTCTTACTGAGCTCCACAAGCAAAATGGACACTTAACTGCATAAGTTGTATGATTTGTATTGAAAGGTGTATGTTTGGACTCTCCTACAGAAGAAGAAATGGTGACGAAAAGACCTCTGAGGTCTAGAAAGCTTATGTGCTTATAGCATGGACCAGGTTAAAAAAGTATAAAGATCAGTGGGTGCAGGGTTATGTAGCAAGAAGGAACAATAGGAAACTAGAAATGTACATACCTTTGGTATCCAGGTAGATAATTCCGATACCAGCCTGGAGTTGTTTAATTTTTTTTATATATATGACACCCCAGCCTAAAAAGCTTCCATCCACCAATCGGTGTACCCAAAACAAAAGTGCTCTGTGAAGACATGTAGAGTATGTTCTCTCCTCCATAAACAATGAAAGTTTGGTACTGGTACATGTCAGAGGTAAGGGTGATGCACAGTTCCCAAAACCACAGTGCATTATCAATAACAATAAAACATGGTGGGGTATACCTTTCCGATCAAAGTCAACAGCCCTACCTAGTGTTAGGCAAGACCACAACATGGTATACAAAAGTTGTGATCTACCTGACCCAAATTTCCGTGTTTAATACATAGGTGCTTTAAGATAAATTTGGAACTGGAAAGAATTACACTTTTCTAAAGTTCCAGCTAAAGATTTTGAGAAACATCCTCTCATCCAAAGACAAAAACTGTATTTTCCTTGTACAATCCCCCACCAAACGCACAAAAAGTCTGCTATAAAAAAGGTATTGGGATAGATTCCCTAGGTACCACTGCCCTTCCTGTCCCTCTCTACCAGGTCTCTGTATCATACAATAGGGAATTGGAAATGTTTTCAATAATATATATATCGTTCTGCTTTTGCTTTAACAGTAGGATTGCAATGACATCCTGGAGTGTTTAGATTCTGTTTTAGTTATGTTTATTTTTTATTAATACTGCTGTATTTTTGTAATACTGTATTTTCTGACACGATCACAGTATGTTGATCTCCTCTCCCTAACTGGTGTTGATCTCCTCTCCCTATCTGATGTTGTTCACTCTCCACTGTTCATTCTAGAGTCTTTCGGACCCTGGTATGCTTACCGATTTGTTTTAGCGGACCGTTGTTTTACTGTGCAAACGCGGGAGGTGTCTCTCATTCCTCTAATGTACACACTATAACTTGTCTTTACGCATACCTTGAATAAACGGAGATTTGAATTGAGAGAAAAAAAAAAAAAAAAAAAAAAAAACAGACCGTAGGATTGCTGCAACTTAGTAAAACAAGATGAAAATGTAGGGTATTTTGATGGCACATGACCTATATAAAAACTCTGCGCAGCTATCAAAAAGTTTGTTCCAGGCAAATTAAAAAAAAATAATAATGTAAAAAAACCTATCTAAAAAAACATATACTGGATTTCTCTGCCATAACTCATAACCTGTGCCAAAAAATTCTTAAAAAAAAAACAAAAAAAAAAACAAAAAACACAGAAGCATTGGTGGAAAAAAAAAGTTTTTCTATAGCTAATCTATGGCCAAATGTCTGCTTGGAATGTGTCCTGAAGCCACTAGTGACATATCCTAGATTGGGTGGTGTTCATGGCTTCTTTGTTTTAAGATTCCATTTACAAACCCAACATACTAAATGTAAAAAAAAAATAAAAAAAAAAATAAAAAAAAAGTTCCAAAAACAGCAATATACACCTTATAAGCCCAATTAAAATGCTAGAAATGCATATACAATCTGGACACCTGAATTGTTGTTGGGGGTATGTTCTGTCAATTTAACTGATTTAGTGAGGGTTTAGATATATATATGAAAAATATGGGGTTTTAGTATTTTGTATAACATTACTCATTCTAAATGAGTAACTATGATGTGTGTGAAGATGTAAGTGACGTCTAAACATGAGACGCACTGATGCAAATTTGTAACCTTTTAAATTCATACATTGTCCTTTTTGTACACCTGTGCATTGATGTTTTTTAATAAAGCATGAAATGCCTGGCAAAGGGCCCTGAGGAAGCCAGCCCTGCAGCTCTTTAGCGTACACACTGGTTGGGCCCGATCCATTGGTCTGGATAAACTCCATTCATTTTTGTTATTACATATGGTTACAGCTACTTTTAGTCAATAGTATAAAAAAAACACAACAGAAACTGATGGTCATTTAATTTATTTATTATTAATTACAAAATTAATTAATAGTTCAATTAATTAGGCCGGAAAGCAATGATCATGGTGACAGCTACCTCGAGACTCACGAAGAGTCACCTTTCAGCACTCTTTGACTGTTGCATGGTATGTGCCCTTGTGTATTGCTGGCTGAAATACATATGCTTACGGAGGATGGCCTTGATGTGTTTGTGACGACTTATTGATGATCCGGACGTGAAGTTTCTTTTTGCTGGATAAAAGTATTACGTATCTGTGAAACCTGCAAAAGAAAACCTAGTTCCAATTGGAGCCCTCTCTAACTGAACTATGCTGGTCCAGACCGACCAGCCTAATCACCCACTACCTCAACCTCCCAGCCAGACCCAGCTACGCCAGGCTCTGGAAAACCTCCCCCAGACAACACACAAAATGTCCAGGCAGGTATTGCCTCACTTGGCTCAGGGATTGTCCTCTTCAGGGCCTCTCCTTGCCCAGGGAGCACAGGGAACTTCCTCTTCCCCCAACAGTCTCTCTGAGTATCAGGCTCCAGGGGTTTTTAATGTCCAGCACCTGTGCCTGACGCCGGCCCCATAGGAATCCCGGACCGGATCCTGCAGATTTCTTGCCTCCTGGAAAACCCGGCATGGAATTTCCACAGCATGGGAAAACGGAGCATTGGCCCACCCTGCTCTCCAATTGCTCCACCCCAGGGACCCATATTTACGATCTGGATTGCACCTGTACCCAAATGCCACACTAAGCATCTCCCTGGGGTTTACACTGTCACACATTTCACAAAGAGATAACATTAAACATGGCATATAGGGGGGTATAAGGCATATCAGGAGACAGAGTGGCATATCAGTGGCATTTAGGGGGCTATAAGGCATATCAGGGGGGCACAGTGGCATATAAGGGGCTATAAGGCATATCAGGGAGGGCACAGTGGCATATAGGGGGCTATAAGGCATATCAGGGGGTCACAGTGGCATATAGGGGGTATAAGGCATATCGGGGTAAAAGGCATATCAGGGGACAGAGTAGCATATAGGAGGTGTAAGGGATATCAGGGAGGCAGAGTGGCATATAGGAGGGTATAAGGCATTTCTGGGACAGAGTGGCAAGCTGGGGGTGAGATGTGCATATCTGGGGGCAAGTTGGCAAATAAAAGAAAATATAAACAAGAGGCATTTTTCTCAGACATAGTTTTTATTAAATATGAAAAAATAGTTTACATGAATGAATATTTACTAGTAAAACTTTTTTTGGTATTTTGGTAAAACTTTGTTTGAGAAAAAATGTGTTTTGGGTTCCTGTACCTTTAGAATATAGCTTTCATTATTATATCAGTAAAATAAGAAGGCAAATAGAGAAATGCCTTTCTGATAAAGAGAAAAAAAAGTGTTAATGACACATCTTAAAGTAAATTATAAGTTTTTATTTTAAATACACTAAAAATTTGCATATTGATTTTTTTTATCCGATTAATCAATTAATCGAAAAAATAATCAGCCAACTAATCGATTATGAAAATAATCATTAGTTGCAGCCCTAATGGAGATAGCATTACACATAGAGATAACATTAAACATGGACATAGCATTACACATAGAGATAACATTAAACATGGATATAACACCAGTTTTACCGTCATCTTTGTGGGACAGCCATGGGTGCCAGGTTCGTGCCGAGTTACGCCAACCTTTTCGTAGCCGAATGGGAAGCAGAACAGATATGGCACAACAATCCATTTGAAGCAGACCTGGTGCTGTGGAAGAGATATATCGATGATGTGTTAATTATATGGAGGGGAACACTGGATAAATTACATCAATTTATAGAATACATCAACCAGAACCAATACAACCTAAAATTTACTTTCAACATACTAAAGCAAAGTGTTGAATTCTTGGATGTGGAACTATTCACAGAAGGCAATGCTCCAGAAATTATAAAAATGCTACCGATGCCAATGGTTTCATTGATTATACAAGCTGTCATCACCCAGCATGGTTAGATAACATCCCCACGGGACAGGTGATGAGAATAAGGAGGAACTGTACACGGGACCAGGACTTTATTAAACACACCACAGATATTAAAAGTAAATTTAGGGAGAAACACTATCCAATAGAGTTATTAGCGAGAAGTCAACGAGAAGTCAACAGAAAGTGGAACAAATGGATAGATCTCATCTACTAAAGGGAAAGCCCAAACATAATATGAACAAGAAAGATTTCAGTTTTTCATTCATTAAGGAATATAATACTAAGGCTCACCACATTAAAAAGATATTGCGGAAACACTGGCATGTCCTGAAGAGCGATGACATTTTAGGTCCCCTCTTACTGGAAAAACCTCAAATCATATACAAAAAAAACCAAATTATTTGAAAAACATTTTCCTCCCAACAAAGAAAACAGAAATTAATTTTAATACCTTTCTGGGCAAGAAACCCATTGTTTTTTTCCCATGCGGTAGGTGCAAGATGTGCACCTACCTACCAAGGAAAGCGAACAGTTTTATCAGTAATAGGACAGGGACTACATACGAAATTAAGAAATTCATCACCTGCACCACCAAATTTGTAATTTATTTATTACAATGTCCATGTGGTGCACAGTATGGGGGAAGAACAATCAGACCACTTAAAGGAAGAATTTAGGAACATCTTGGGAACATTATGAATTCAAGCATTAAACACGGTGTCCCACAATAATGTAATTCATGTCCTGTTTTCTCAATTAATCAATTTTGAATCATGGGAATAGACATTGTATATGTATTATACATAATTCCAATATTTCGTATTTTGTATTATTGTTTGGCACTTTTCCACCCTTATTGCTCTCTTTTCCCTGGATTCATATAGACATTTATGTATAAACAAAACCCATAGTATGTTTAGTTATAGTTCATATATCCACGTTTAATGTTTTCTCATTCATGCAATCACATCCTTAAACGTTTACATCCTATAGCGTTTATACCACCTTCATGTTAATCCGTCTTCAAATGTCATTGCTTACCATCTGCACTTCACAGCACAGCAAGACACTGGGACCCGATGCAACACCAAGAAAAGAGACAGCCCTACGGAGAAGGAGAAGCCGTTTCTATGGGGACGCGTATAAACAGAATGACGGCAGTACGCACATCCAGCCTCCAATACGTCCTCACGTATTGTGGAATGACGTAACAGCGCCACCTAGTGTACATGTGCGTACAACACGTCCTCACGTTCTGGGAAACAACGTTACACCGCCATCTAGCGTATATGGAAGAAAATACAACGAATTAACACACATAAAAAGAGTGGAAGAAGCGATCAAATACTTTTTTCCTGAGGAAGCCATTAAAGCCGAAACGCGTTGAGGAAAGACTTTTTATTTCACTTAATCGTTTGACTTTTACAGATTTATATTTTATATATCTTAAAGTACTTTTTTAAAATTTAAATAAAAGGGATATTCCCATAATAAATCTAAATTTTTAAATATAAGCAGCAGTTGTTTATTCTCTGGGGGTGGTTTTCCCGCTCCCTGGCTGGAAGAAGTTGCCGCACTGTATCACAGCGTTCGGGGGATTGGACCTGAAATTCCACGACATTTGGAGAAGAGATCCTGGACACCGTGGGCTTCCCCTACCCCCCTCCCCGAGCGCACCTTGCACATAATTTTATGTGCATTGGATCCCGTGAGTGCAACCATTTACTATCTTTTTCACTAGCTGCTATGAGAAGGGAATGAGAAACAGACACAAATCTAACGCAATATAATTAACACCGCAATATAATTAACACCGTATCGTCTGAACAGTCTACACTATTGTTGTTTCGTTTGTTTTTCTTATATGAGCGCCCCCTTTTGAAATTGAACCTATACTTTACAACACCTGGAGAGAGTTGTTTTTAAGGAGGCAGCTGTGAGAAAACAAAAGGGAAGTATTTTTAGAGATTTCCTTATTTACCACACACTATTTTTGGGGCACACCGGTTCTCCTCACAATCTTTTTACTAAAGCACACACACCCAGGCACTCACACTAACACAACCAGACAATCAGCACTAATACACACACCCAGACATTCACACTAACACAACCAGACCCATACATTAACACACACCCTGACACTAACACAACCAGACAATCAGCACTAATGCACACACAGACACTCACACTAACACAAATGCATGCTATCATACCCAGAGAGACACACATAGACAATATCATACCCAGACACACACAGTAATAACATGCCTGCATACACACTAACATAAAACAATAGAAGAATTCCGCGCATACTCATCGAATATCATTCACTGATCTGAGGAGTAAGCATTGGGGGTTCCGCAATATTTCTATAAAAAAATTTGAGCCCATATTAAAAAGCATCTATCGAATCTGATAGCACAATGTCTGTGGCTAGTGAATTCCACATCTTTATTGTAAAGATTGACTGCTTTAAGTGAAAATTTCTCATGAATGAATGTCGTGTTTTTTGTACAGTCATATTAATCAATAGATCATTAGAGGTCAGCTGTTATTAACCCTGTATGTATTTGTATAATGAAATCATATCCCCTCTAAGACGCCTTTTTTTTTGCTAAGTAAACAATTTCCACGTATTATTAACTAAGGAGTTCCATTCCTTTTATCAACTCAGCAGCTCCCTTTTCATAAATGACAACGTCTTATTGGCCCTTGCTGCTCCTGTCTGATGTTTAACACTGTTTATTATCTACATTTATGCCCAAGTCATTCTCGTTCAATGGCTACAAATTCTTTACTGTGTACAAAGGGCAAGGCAAAGGCTTTATCTAGCTCTACGCAGAGTAACCAGTTCCCCATAAATTGTCACCGCTGACTTTGCAGCAAAGACTGGAGCAGGCAGGAAAGCATACTTACACTACAACAGGCCCGGACTGGCCATCGGGCACACCGGGCATTTGCCCGGTGGGCCGGGCCGGGCCGCGGCAGGGCCGAATTGACTTAGGGGCTGATGGAGCTGCAGCTCCAGGCCCCTAACTTAAAATAGGCCCAGTCAGGACCGGACTGACTGGCCTATGCGGCCTCATTAACGCACGGCATAAGGGGCACCTGCCCCTTAAGCCCGCCGCAACTGCGACCGGGTCCGCCACTCTAAGGAGCCAGGAAGCTCCCACCAGGGCCGGCCTTACGGGTGTGCGGCCGCACAGAATTTAAATTAAAACATCGGGGTTTTTTTTTTTTTGTTTGTTTTTTTACTTTATTTAACATCCTCCATGTTAAATAAATTTTAT